>NC_050100.1:111326323-112560698 GCF_902167145.1 Zea mays
AGGTGCAGGGAAGATGGATGCTGAGAAGAGTTGAACGGCCTGAAAGAAATATCCACCAGAGGAGCGGTGGTTTGGATCAGGTTGAAAAGATTTTTCAAAGATTTTCCCCAATTTCTATTCTTTTTTTTATAAACGGAATCAAAGATATTTTGGATCAAGATTTTTAGATCAGAGCGAGATGTAATCAGAACAATATTCCGGACTGTATTCCAGTTAATTTGAAATCAATAATTTCATCCGTGTCTGAACACCTGGCTCCACAGCCACGGATAAGTTACCAGTGAATTGGAGCTCAATTAAAATTTCTCGGACGAGCTGTCTCGGTTGACGAGTGACAACCGAATTGTTTAATAATTGTTTATATCTGAAGATTTGGATCCGGCGAGAAACAACAGACCGAAATAAACTGATTTCGATACTCACAATTTGCTCCATGATTTAACTGAAATTAGCTGGAACCATAGTTGCGAATGCTCACGCGATTTCGTCGCCAAAACAGCGTGCTGAAGGTATAAACTGGGTCATAATCTCGCGCACGATTTTTCTCAAACATCGTGCGATACAGATTATTTTCCCTCGACATTTTAGTTGTCGAGTTTCAATTAATGTGCCCAGGATAAAATGCGTAAAAGCACATCGAGTTTCCGAATTCGTATTCGCACGAGCTATATATTTTAAATAATCACAGGATGCACTGACCTTCGGAACAACTACGTTCCGAACATCACGGAAATTTTGGAAGAGTCCGGACAGATAAAAATAAAAACGACGTCGCACTCGCGATCGACGAAACCGACGCGATATTAAAATCGCGATAGGCGAAGATGATTAAAATTTAGCGTCTGTTCACCCACTGATATTACGTGCTTAAATCCATACTCGTTATCGAGCGGAATATAAACACCAGGGGTGTTACAGCCCTCCCCCCTTAAAAGAATCTCGTCCCGAGATTCGGAGCGAAAGACTTCTAAGGGTAGAGAAGCATGTAAACCATATCCATATCAGCGATAACCCTAAGACAGTCCAAGTAAAGGCGAGTGCCTCAGGATGTAGTTTCTCTAGTGGACATATCATGTATCGCCTTAAGCTAATTTAGAGATGTCCCACAGTAGAGACGCTATCTGCCACAAGAACACATAAGATTCCATGTGTGCAGTTTGCTTTTTCTGATGACACTATTCTATCTTAGTCTGTTGGACGAGCGGTAAATGCGCGACTTTACCCAAACAGAATCAGATGCACCATCTTGGGTAAAACACCCAGAAAGAGGTTTACCAACAAGTGGTCACGGTAAGTTCATAGCACACGAGACGGGTGTGAATGTCGACTAACACCACAGTTGACCCATGGCTAAATAGAAAATATAAGTCCAAAGATGATAAGAGGGACTCGAAGAAACATCAATGAGGGTTATCAACAAATGTTGGCTTCACAATCAATCCACTTTATCGAGCACTAAGCATGACTTGACCTGATCACACATTCTAGAAAAGCGCACGTGAGACGATCGAGGCATGACTAGAGTGATAACTAGGTGACTATCAGTCGACTTTAACTTGATCTTTGTAAGAACTTTCTTATGATGGGTTGGACCAAAGTGAGTTTAGACAACTCGACAAAACAATCTTTAAACTCAACCTTTGTTCATTGGGCAGTTACAAGTTAGTAAAACCAACTTGTTGAACTACTTTTGACATTGAGTAGGTCCTCTCAGTACCATTGGTAAGCCAAGGGTTGAGAGTTCACATTTGCTAGCAAAAGGTCATGCATTTGGGTAAAAATCCATTTGGTCATGTTGTTCATCCGTTTCTTCATGCGAGATGAATTGACTTGGTCCAGGAATACATGGATTAAATAAGAGAGCGAATGAACAAACTTTTGCATCTCAGTAGCAAGGGGAAACATATCTCCATTTTGAGAGCTAATCAGTTGTTTCTCAACACTAAAAAGCTCCAAGGCTTCACCTTTACACAAAGGATGTAAAGGAAGCTTGTATGAGTAGTCATTACCAAAATCAAAAGAAATAAGACCATACATGAAAGTGGTATGCCCTTTTAATCCAACAGAGATGATAGATGTTGCTTGATCACTTCGACAAGCAACATAGAAATTATTTTAAGGGAGGAGTCCACGGAAGATCATACGTAAGTGTAGTTCCACAATGGATCATGACCAGCGACCTCGATACCAGCAGTCGCCAAGCAGCATAACCTTACGTGTACATTCACAAGGGGCTCTCAGTTTCGCTGCGGCACCATAAGTCCTTAATCATGACACCATCACCGAACTGGCACCAATAATGAATCTCACGTAGCAAAAACAGATTGTGCTAAGATAATACATTGATGTAGTCTCATAATGGATTATGACTACTAACTGTGATACCAGCGCGTGCCAAGTAGCGCAACCATGTGTGTACATTCACAGGAGGCCCTCGGTTTCGTCACGGCACCATCGGTTTTAGTCATAACGCCATTACCAAACATAACCAATAGGAAATCTCACACGACACAAATGAATTTGGCAAGGGTGACAATATACAAGGAGATACTCCACCTGTAAGAATGGTTACAAGTAGAGAGCCAAATAGATTATGACCCGATGAAATGAACAAAACACGACCATAACCTAAATTGGTTGATGAAGGGAGTATGATGGGAGACTGTTAATTCAGCCCCACGCATATTTCTATGCCCATCATAAAGATTACAAGGTCAAGGATTAGTATCTGATTAGATACGTAGGGAAAACAATCATCAAATTAAGTTGGTATGCCTTTGATAGATATGGGGAAACCAAAGGCATCAAATTCAAGAAAATACTCGGACAGGTCTTTTCTGGGTTAGGTTGATAAAGCAACATGGCGATCCTTTAAAAATAGGCAAACTGGAATAAAGACATCAGCTTGCACAAATCGAACAAGGACATGGTTTAGGGTGGAGACATGACTCGAGATTCTTGTTTAAGCCTGGGTACACTTTATTTCCAACAAGAAATTATCTAAGCATTTATTTTCATGTGTTTGGTTATGGAGGGATAACGGAAAATTCAAATTTGGGTCATGGTTCACTAAATAAGAACATGGCCTAGTTTTGGGTTTAAGCAACTAAACTACTAACCTTCTATCAGTACGTCAAGCACAAGAGCAAACACATATAATACCTAAATAGATTACCTAAGAATGGAGGACATCTATTTCATTGGGGCTCATAATACCGCATTACACCACATTATTCACAATCAATGGTTACTGGAATAAGGATGAGAGAAGCATTTTGGGTGTATAGGCGACAAACATGATGCAACAATCAGGATGCATGCTCGTCCTATATGTCCTCACTGATTTTGCCAACCAAATGTGGCAATAGCGTTCTATCTCGGTGGCATACTTACGACTCTCACGGTATTTTGCTAGTCATCAACTACACGTACGTTTTCGAGGTTAATGTACCTGCAGAAAATTCCATTGCAGCCCAATTCCCATGATGCAGTTCACACATGACAGTTTATCACAGTTTATACTCCATATATCGCTATATGGAGGCCAGCTCATCATTAAGCGCCGAGCCACGCATAGGCGCTGTTGCCACACTTTAACCATAGGGCAACTCATTATGGTAACTTACCTTCTTACCTGAGCGTAGGTGCATCATTACAAGTACATCACACTTCTCAGTATTCCCATGTCTGTATACCCATACACATCCATGGTGTACTGAATTCCCAGAAAAGTAATTACTCCACATCACAGCTTTCATATATACATATGTAGAATACGTATATAGTCAAGCGCCACAATTAAGCACTTCCCTAGAGTCCTAGACCGATGGTTGTTCGGTCATGCTCTCACATCTCACCTTACCTGAACGTCGATCCATTCAGAACTGAATGGCCTCAAAAATAACAATACACATGTATGCAATACCCACCCGATTATGGGTTATGGTTTTCAACTAAGCCACCTGATATTCCTTAATTTAGGGCTTAACAGAGGATGTCGCTAGCATTATAGTTTTTCAAAATTGTTTTTTCAAAACCAAACAATGGGTTTAGTTGAAAATAGGTTTTTCTAAAACTAAAACTTTGTTTTTAAAATATGTATGTGACCGTATATACTTAATCCTGCTCCGATACCAGCTGTGGCAGAACCTCCCAAGTTATTGGGCCCACATGCACATGTCCTTGTCTCGAAGACCTCAGACTGCTATGCATGTGCACCAGATAACTTAACAGGATCCGTCCGATTGCCCTAAGGACATCGGATAAACCACTTACAACCAGAATCGCGGGATTAAGTAACACAAATCACACACACCAATATTGTTGCAGCGGAAATCTTACTACCAAATTTTACAGGTTACAAAAATTTTACTTTAGTTTATCGGAGTGATTACAAAAGTATAAGTTTGAAATATATGCTAGCTCAAGGGATCATCCTCAATAAGAAGTATAGAAGGGTTACTTAGACTTATAAGAAGGCCGAGCCCACCGGCACTTAACACCATCAACAACAGCACAAAGTTAGAACCTAAAAAACAACAGGGAATAAAACCCTGAGTATGGAATTACTCAGCAAGTCTTACCCGACTAAGGAAAAGACTCTCAAGGGTATGCTGGATAAATAGGAATCAAGGAGAGGCTTTAGCAAAAATCAACTTAGATACTTTTGCAGAAATAGCTTACTAAAGTGAGTCCTTACTTTCAATATTTTAACGCCATATTGAATATTAATAGACACTGTTTGCATCTAGTCTAATTTCATCATCTCATCAATACAACATCCTTTTTGTTCATAATGTTCACATCCTGACTTAGGTTGTAGACAAGTGACCAAGTCTTCATAACCGCGAAGGTACGGCGATCCGAATCGATTATACTCAGCTGAGGATCTCCAATCACACGACATATGTAGCACTTAACCCTTGCATATGTCAACCCGCCACCGGGGTTCTTAAGACCAGATCAGGTTCACGCAAACCGAGAGCACAAATACACCACCGTCCAGCCTCTTGCCACGGAGGGTACACGCTACTCTCGCCACCGCTCCACGCCCATTTCGTGTTATCTTATTCTGGCCTTAGTCTGCCCGAGGCAAGGCTTACCCATGACGAGGCATGTGACCAGTTAAAGGGTCCTCGGTCAGCACACCTACATACGCATCCAATCCTTAATCAACCTGGGTAGAACATCACCTGTTCCTAGCCCAAGTTCCGATTTAAGTACTTCCATCCTTAGGATTGTTTGTGTTCCTTAGGATGAAAAGAGCATCACAGGGAACTTTCCAGTAAGATCCCACCATTGCTCCCAATAAAAATATTCTTGCAGGCAGAAGCCATCCTTCCTCAGGATAACCCCTGAGCTAGGCATCAACGCAAAGGACAAGCTCTATCCACAAGATTTACCTCTAAGCAAGGCTAAGCAATTTTGTAAATCATATTTTGATACTTCATCAGAAGTATCTATAAAGGTATGGATATCAAGGAAGGCAATGCATCAAAGGGTTCCAAGCAACTCCTATAAACCTAATGCACATTTCACTAGACTTAAAGTGTGCGAAAATTATTTGAAAACACAAGCAAGGGTTGCATGCACCGGGGCTTGCCTGGATAACACTAGGTTAGTGTTTGTTAGACGACGACTTGGCGAGTATCCTTTGGCTTGGCACTCGTTCAGATTAACCATCTTCCGGTTTGTCCATCAGCATCACCTAGCGAGCGGCTCACGCGTAGCGACATCTTGTGGCCGACTCAGTTCTGGTTCTCCGCATCGCGTGGTTAATTCACGTACCTGAATGAAATGCATTATGCACATGAATGCATATAGACCGGAATATTTCAAACCTAAATAGTACTACGCGATAGCGAATTAAACACCTAGCGGCGAGGCGTTGTACCATTTTAGACGAAAATACTAGTTATTGACGTATGACTAAGCGCAATAATTACGTTTCTGGAACCTAACACAAACATCACGAACCACAAACTATACACATGAAATACAATTAGCCTAATCACAATTTATCAATTAATTAATTAAGTTCTAAACTTATCCCTTTCTTTATAAATTATACTACATCTTTATAAGTGATTAAAATATTTCATCAACACACATGCCTACTAAAATTCTACTCGGTACACTAGTTCAGCTAAGTGACCGAAATAGCGAAATAACTCGCTATAACTGAACCTGGCTCGATAATCGCAAGAACTGCGAAGTCGACGAGAGTTTCGTGACTTACTCAATTTATCGAGCACCCTAATGAGCCTCGCACTAACACATTAATTTATTCAACGATCGAACTATACTGAATAATTTATCAGCTTACCGTTTCCACGGCTGACTCGAATCCGTGAGATCGGTAGCGATTTTCCGATCCAGGCAATTTGTCGAGCGCTTGGGGAATATCGCGCTGCAAGCTTCGTCTTCACCCGATTTTTGGGATTTCTTGCTGACGTGCGGAACGACGACAGTCGAATCGGCAACAAAGCGTTGGCGAATTCGATGAACCACTACACCAAAATCATACACTTCCTACGGTTTTTTAACTTCCTACAGCTTTTATAACAAACCGTAGGAAATAAATAACTTCCGAGAGGCAACTGGTACCTCTAGGAAATAAACATAACTTCCTACGGTTTTTTATAAAAGCTGTCGGAAGTTCAAAGACCGTAGGAAGTTAACTAACTTCCTACGGCCTCCTCTAGGAAGTTAGGTTTCATCTGTTCACAAGTCAAACGAATATCTAACTTCCTACGGCTAGCTCTAGGAAGTTAGCTGGGCAGCTAACTTCCTACGGCCTCCTCTAGGAAGTTAGGTTTCAGCTGTTGACCAGTCAAACGAAAATCTAACTTCCTACGGTCGGCTGTAGGAAGTTACTTAACTTCCTAGAGGCAAAGTACAAACTCTAGGAAGTTACTTAACTTCCTACGGCTTTACTCTAGGAAGTTATGTTTTTTTAATTTTTAACCTCCCTCAACCTTATCTCTTCTCTCTTCTCTCAATATCTCTCTGTCTCACGCCCGACCGGCCGCCTCTCCCGCGCGCCCTTCTCTCCCACGCCCGACCGGCTCCGCCCCTGGCCCCGCCGCGCCCGCCTCTCCCGCTCCCGGCGCGCCCCGCCTCGGCCACCGCTCGCCCCGGCCGCCGCTGCGGCCGCCTCTCCCGTCCTCGACCGCACCCGCCCCCGAGGAGCCCGCCCCGGCCGTCGCCGCGGCCGCCTCTCCCGTTCTCGACCGCGCCCGCCCCCGAGGAGCCCGCCCCGGCCGCCGCCGCGGCCGCCTCTCCCGCCCCCGACGCGCCCCGCCGCCTTGCTCCCCAAGCGAACCTGCCTCTACTTCGCTGTGCGTGGCCTCCACGCCGCCCAAATGTCGTACCCCCGTCCTCCCCCTGGGCCCTCGATGTGCCGCTGCATGCCCTCCGTCGCTGCCGCTGCGACAAGTTTGGCCTCCTCTGGAAGCTCCCTTTTGCCCGTGCGCCGTCCCGTGTAGCCCTGATGGATGCGGCCTCGCCTTTGCAGCCCCATTCGCCACGCGCTCCGTTGCCGCAGCCCCCGCCCGCGCCGTCCAGGAGGTACTGCATGCACTTCTCGGCGTCCGGCTTAATCTAGGCGTAGCTTACCACTTAGCTTTTGGCTTGCTTTTTTATTGTCTAATTCTAGGTAGCTGCTGGAGGGTCACGTTCGGTGGTTTGGCTCGAGAATATCACGTCTGGACATGGGGACTGGATTTACCCAACCAAGATGATAGCCTATAAGCATTGAAGGACTATCTAATTTCTCACTTGTGAGTCAGATTGATTTCTTTTATTTGGACATATCGTCTCGCCTTGGCCATATTTCTGTAAAATACAACTATCTGAGCTAGAGTTACATCTGTGTGGACATATTGTTTTCTTACAACTATCTGAAGTTTAGTAGCTGTCTGAAGTTTAGTAGTTGTCTATCTTGTTTTTCAGGGATCTGGAATTACAGGAGCCTGATGGAAGCATGAAGATTTTTTAGGCTCCTTTGCTCCTGGAGCTGGACAAGATGGGCCAAGTCATTTATATTGGGGCTAACGACAAAGGTGATTCCTGACCTTGCCATCTCTTAACTACTTTGCTGCTACTGAGCACATATACGAACTGCATAGCCAGGTTCATTTATGTTAGGAATAACTACATGAGTTATTTCTGCCCAGGTTCATCTCTTACGAGACTAAATATGCACTAAACCTTGTGTGCCTTGTAGTATCTGTAGTATCTCTCTTTTAAAGATCAATAGGATTCCAAGATCGACTATAGTAGCACCAGGCCTCCACTGGCCTAATCAGTCTCTGACTTAGCTTGTATTCTACCTCACATTTCATTGCATGTCTCTACACCCTAAGGTCCTAACCACTATTTTTTTCCACTTGCAGGTATGTTCCAATGTTTGTGGAGATAGAGTATGATCTGAACTGCCAGTACACATCTGTTCTAATGGAAGAGCAACTGGAGGCTCTTGGAAGAGCAATAGTTGCTGGCAAGGTATGTTCCACCTCACTGAGGTTGAACTATCTATACCATTCTAATCATGTATCTTCTCTGCTATTGTTTTTTAATAATTTACCACTGTAGTCGTGGGAGCAGTTTGTGTTATGCTATATATGGGTCCATGAGGTTAGTTTCAAATTTTGACTTGCGCTTGAAAGAGCACTATTTCTTTCACAAAGTTTATAGCAAAACCAGTAGGGGAGTCCTTTTATATCATGCATTCTCTTTTGCTTGTCAACTAAGGTTACAGCAAAACCATATTCCTTGCTTGAAAGAGACATATTACTAGGGTAGTTGTTTCCATGTGCATTCTCTTTTGCTCGTCAACTAAATGTGATTCCTTCTGATGCAAGTTAGCATAGTTGACATGAAATTATTTGTCTTATGTCATTTTTTCTTCAGGTTGTGTATGCAAGTGGTGGAAAAGCTCATGAAAGGTGCGGACTCTACATATCTTATATTGTTTTATTGGTTGAATGCAATATATGTTCTAAATCTGTCGTGATGTTATTTGTTTGTAAGTACACAATGTTTGATAACATCATCGACTCGAGCCAGGTGAGGGCTCAGCGTGGAGGTTCGTCGAGGTCTGCTGCTCATAGTTCCCATCTCTCCACTCAAGATCGAGCAGAAGTGGAGCAACTGCGTGAAGAACTTAATGGAGTATCGACCATCACTCGTCGTTGTACCCTGATGGTGATCAGCGATAGTGACATTCCATTTTATGTGTTGTGATACTTGAGACTTTTGTGTCTTATGACTATGTATGAGATGTTGTGATATTGTCTCTTATTATGACTGGATGAGAAGTTGTGTCTTATGACTATGGATGAGACTTTTGTGATATAATTAATGAGACTATGGATTTAATTGTTGTTATGTGATTGTGTGTGAGATGTTTTATGTGAAAATATGTTGTGCTATAGCTGTTAATATATTTGTTATGTTGTGGAATGTGGTGTAAAATGAAAATAAACAATATTTGTAATGCTGGTCAAATTAACTTCCTAGAGGCTAACTGGGCCTCTAGGAAGTTAGCCAGCTAACTTCCTACGGCTTACTATAGCTCTAGGAAGTTAGCCAGCTAACGGCGCTGACGGCGTGAATCTACTAACTTCCGAGAGGCTTCGCTGGCTGTAGGAAGTTAGCTAACTTCCTAGAGGGCTCTAGGAAGTTAAGCTAACTTCCGACAAAAAATTTTCGAGAGCCAAACTTCCGACGGGATGGCTTAACTTCCGAGAGTTTCGCTAACTTCCTAGAGTTTAGGCCTAACTTCCTAGGGTTTAGGCTCTAGGAAGTTTACTATTTTGGTGTAGTGAACACGACCCTAGTCGCGAGCAAAGAACTTTGCGAGCATAACAACGAGACGGAAGAGAACTGAATAGGGAGCTTCGCAGCAGCACGCGCAGGAACAACGGAGCGCTATGCGCGTGACGCAAAGATGAGCAGGACGCGAACTGGGCAGAGTCGAGCCAGGGAGCTTCGATGAACGCGAAGGGCTCAAGCGGGATCGACGGCGCGATGGGGAGCAGCGACGACATGCCGTGTACGATGCTGCAGAGAAACAAAAACCGAGCTAAGCTCGACATCGGACAAAACACTGCGCAGTACCCGGCACGACGTTCAGCTGTGCAAGCACAAGGAGCGCAACGCAGAGGAGCAGGGGAGCAGAGCTTCGGCCGAGCACATAGGGAACTCGGCGGGGAGTTGGGGCTAGGCACTAGGCTCACGACAGGGGAGACAGGCGCTGGAGAGGGCGAGCTAGCCGAGCACCTGGGAGGTTGCTCGCGGCGCGCGGCATAGGAAGCAGGCGCGCGCGCAGGGAGCCGGAGACAGGCAGAGGGAGTTTGGGCGCGAGCTGGGACCAAGCAGCAAGGAGCGGAGAGGGTCTAGGATGCGCTGGGGAAGGTCGGCGAGATGACTGCTGCGACGAGGACAGAGAAAGCGAGGTCGCAGAGCTCCGTGCGAGTGAACCCCGTGGACAGAGACGAGGCGGATGACCACCCGGCGGCACGCGCACGACAACCATGGGGCGAGGTCTGGCGAGCGACGACCATGGATCGGCAAGCAGCACGACGGCTCGTGATGCTCTGCGCGCATGCACAGAGGGAAGCCGAGCAGGGTCGCGCATCTGGTGAGGACGACCGGCACGGAGGGCAGGTCGCACGTTGCTGCTGCTGCAGGCAGAGGCAACGACATGGCACAGACTGGCGACGTCCAAACTCAATCGCGACGGTGATGCCATGGCCGGGCACAGGGAGCTTTGCCGGCAGGTATAAATAGCAGAGAAGAGCGGCAGAGAGATAATCACCAGAGATCGCGTACGTGAAGAGGATAGGAACGGCGTGCGCTGTAGGAACAATCAGGATGGCACGATTTTTCCGAGAGAAACAAACGTAAAGGATATGGCTAGGCAAAAAAAATCTAAGCGATGGGGCTTGCTGCAGATAGAGGCAAACCAAGGATATTTATCAAAGAGGAACTCATGTCATGGAGTTGAGAGATGCAGGGAAGATGGATGCTGAGAAGAGTTGAACGGCCTGAAAGAAATATCCACCAGAGGAGCAGTGGTTTGGATCAGGTTGAAAAGATTTTTCAAAGATTTTCCCCAATTTCTATTCTTTTTTTATAAACGGAATCAAAGATGTTTCGGATCAAGATTTTTAGATCAGAGCGAGATGTAATTAGAACAATATTCCGGACTATATTCCAGTTAATTTGAAATCAATAATTTCATCCGTGTCTGAACACCTGGTTCCACAGCCACGGATAAGTTACCAGTGAATTGGAGCTCAATTAAAATTTCTCGGACGAGCTGTCTCGATTGACGAGTGACAACCGAATTGTTTAATAATTGTTTATATCTGAAGATTTGGATCCGGCGAGAAACAACAGACCAAAATAAACTGATTTCGATACTCACAATTTGCTCCATGATTTAACTGAAATTAGCTGGAACCATAGTTGCGAATGCTCACGCGATTTCGTCGCCAAAACAGCGTGCTGAAGGAATAAACTGGGTCATAATCTCGCGCACGATTTTTCTCAGACATCGTGCGATACAGATTATTTTCCCTCGACATTTTAGTTGTCGAGTTTCAATTAATGTGCCCAGGATAAAATGCGTAAAAGCACATCGAGTTTCCGAATTCGTATTCGCACGAGCTATATATTTTAAATAATCACAGGACGCACCGACCTTCGGAACAACTACGTTCCGAACATCACGGAAATTTTGGAAGAGTCCGGACAGATAAAAATAAAAATGACGTCGCACTCGCGATCGACGAAACCGACACGATATTAAAATCGCGATAGGCGAAGATGATTAAAATTTAGCGTCTGTTCACCCACTGATATTACGTGCTTAAATCCATACTCGTTGTCGAGCGGAATATAAACACCAGGGGTGTTACAGCTGTCCTGACGGAAGCACTTGTATTTCTCTGCCTTCTGCTCGATCATTTCCTTGATAACCTGAACACCCTTGTCTTCAATCTGGGCCCTGACTATTTGCTCTTCTAATGTGGGCTCCACCGAGATATAATTTAAATCACCTGAAGAAACAACTTCCAGGTTCAGCTTGCACAATTCATCACACAGGGTGGTAACTCTCGCATCCATGCTCATACAATTGCATTGGGCCTTTCTGCTCAAGGCATCTGCCACAACATTGGCCTTGCCGGGATGGTAATGCAGCTCCAAATCATAGTCCTTGATTAATTCTAACCATCTCCTCTGCCTCATGTTAAGATCTGCCTGAGTGAAAATGTATTTGAGACTCTTGTGATCAGTGTAAATGTTACAATGAGCTCCCATCAAGTAGTGTCTCCATATCTTGAGAGCATGAACCACAGCTGCTAACTCCAGATCATGTGTAGGGTAGTTCTGCTCATGGGGTCTGAGCGCTCGGGAAGCATAAGCAATTACTCTATTATCTTGCATTAAGACACACCCCAATCCAGTACCAGAAGCATCACAATAAACTTCAAAGGGCTTTGTGTTATCAGGTTGAGCTAGCACTGGGGCTGTTGTCAAATGCTGCCTTAGTGTTTGAAAGGCATCTTCGCACTTCTGGCTCCAATCATACTTGACTCCCTTCTTTAATAGTTCAGTCATTGGCTTGGCAATTCTGGAGAAATCCGGAATAAATCGTCGATAAAACCCTGCCAATCCCAGAAAACTCCGAATCTGCCTCACTGTAGTCGAGGGTTTCCAATCCATTACCTCTTGTACCTTCTCAGGATCAACTGATATCCCATCCTGAGAAATTGTGTGACCCAAGAATTTAATTTCCTTTAGCCAGAACTCACATTTAGACAACTTAGCATAAAGATGATGATCGCGTAGTCGCTGAAGCACGATGTGAAGATGCTCAGCATGTTCGTCTTCATTCTTGGAATAGACCAGAATATCATCAATGAAGATGACCACGAACTTGTCTAACTCTGGCATGAATACTGAGTTCATTAGGTACATAAAATAAGCCGGGGCATTGGTCAGCCCAAAAGACATCACCAAAAACTCGTAAAGCCCATATCTGGTTGAGAAGGCCGTCTTGGGAATATCGCTGGCACGGATTTTAATCTGATGGTAACCTGAGCGAAGATCTATCTTGGAGAATACTTTGGCTCCCACCAACTGATCGAACAAAACATCAATGCGGGGCAGGGGGTATTTGTTCTTGATAGTCACCGCATTGAGAGGGCGGTAATCGACACACATTCTCAAACTCTCGTCCTTTTTCTTCACATATAAAGCAGGACATCCCCAAGGCGAAGTACTGGGGCGAATGAACCCCTTGTCCAACAACTCCTGCAGTTGCTTTTTCAGTTCTGCTAATTCTGCGGGAGGCTTCCTATAGGGTCTCTTGGAGATAGGAGCAGTCCCGGGTTGCAATTCAATGGTGAACTCAATGTCTCGGTCAGGTGGCATCCCTGGCAATTTATCCGGAAAAACATCTGGGTAGTCACGGACCACTGAGATCCCCTCCACTGATGACTCTATCATAGTGAATGCACAAGAACGGGTACAACCCTGGTCGGGTAGATACAAGGTGATCTCGCCATCCAAAGGGGAGAGGATTTCTATGGCTCTGGCTGCGACATCAATCACCGCGTGGTGTCGCGATAACCAATCAGTCCCTAGGATGATATCCACACTATCCAATCCCATTATCAAGAGAGTGGTTTTAAAACTGAAACTACCCAGCTTAATTGGTACGTGTCTATTGATCTGATAGGTGGCAATCCTGCCTCCTGGTGTCGAGATTGTAATACCCCCATTGGTGTGGAGGAAAGGTAACTGACACTTGGCACTAAATTTGGTACTGATAAAACTGTGTGATGCACCAGAATCAAAAAGAAGAATAGCAGGATAATTCAAAACTGTAAAGATACCAGTCAAGACGGGTGCTCCCTCTGGAATATCAGCCATGGTGGTGAAGTTCAGCCTGCCTTGCCTCACTTGCACCTTCTGCATCTTGCCTTGGTTCTGATTAACATTCTGTCCCTGCCTCTGCTGGTTTCTGGGGCAATTCTTGGCATAATGTCCGATGTTGCCGCATGTGAAACACCTATTGTCATTTGCCTGGCGATATTGCTACTGCTGCTGATTGTTCCTCTGGGCTGGAAACTGGGTGCGGTTGGGTGCCTGCTGCTGCTGCTGCTGTGGTCGGATCACCCATCGTCCTTGTTGCTGCTGAGGCCCCCTGTTCTGAGTGTCAGACACAATCCTGAAACGATGTGGCTGAGCTGAAGGTCCTGCCACAGGGGTCTTCCTCTTCTTCTCTGCCTGACGAGCTGTGATACAGTCCTCCTGGGAGATGGCCATGTTGACCAACTCACTATAGCTGTTGGCCTTGACGGTGTTGAGACGGTCACGGAGCTTAGTACTGAGCCCCCTCCTGAACCTGTCTCTCTTCTTCTCGTCCGTGTCTGCATGATATCCGGCATACTGGCACAGGTATTTAAAAGCCTGAGCATATTGCAACACTGTCCTGTTGCCCTGAGTGAGTGCCAGAAACTCGTTGAGCTTTCGGTCCATAATTCCGGCTAGTATATGGTGCCCCCTGAAAGCTGCCTTGAACTCTCTCCATTCCACCTCTCGGTCCTCTGGCTGCATTGCAAGAAAATGGTCCCACCAAGTCCTTGCGGGTCCGTGAAGCTGCTGGGTGGCAAACCTGACCTTAGTGACCTCTGAGCAAACTCCATGGAGTAGCGCGAATTTGGATTCCACTATTCTCAACCACACATCTACATCAAGTGGGTCCTCTGCCCTAGTGAACAATGGAGGCTGGGTACTGAGGAACTCCTGATAGGTAGATGCCGCGGGGTGACGCTGATGATCTCCACCACCATAGTGCTGTGGTGGTGGCTGGCGCTGAGCTAGCTGCCTCAATATCTCATTCTGTTGAGCCATGAGCTCCTACAGAGTGGGAGGCAGTGGCGACGGTGGAGGAACGCGCTCATTCTGACCACGACGCGCTCTCCCGGCCATCTGAAAAATCACATATATTCTCAATAACACATCTTCAAGTTTAAGGTTTAATCATGGTGAAAGAGTCAAAAGGCGAATTGATAGATTCCGACATAAACATAAAAGATTTCAAAAGGCATAAACTTTTCTTCCCAAAAACTAACATCATCCATCAACCATGCTTCCAAAAGAGTTTATCATGATTACATCAATGGCCCAAAAGACTCAACTCTATCTAGCCTAGTACCCCAAGGGTGCAAAAGCTAAGCTAGCTTTGAGGAGTCCTACCATCACCGACTTCTAGCTCTATCCCTGATACCTAGTGAGCGAACGAGGCAACACTCGACTCGGGGGAAGGTGGTCTCCTTGAGCCAGCAGTGTCCAAGCTGGAGGCAGGCTCCTCTCCTCCCTCAATGTCGACGTCCTCGTTGGCCTCCATATCCTGGATCTCCTGGTGATGCATATCCAGGTGCTCATTAGCCTCGGCAAGCTGCTGCTGGGTGTTGATAAGCTGATCCTCGAGAACCTCGATGGTGTTCTCCCTCGATGGTGTTCTCCCTTGACAGCTCTTGGATCTCATTTGACAGCTGCTCCACCTGCAAGTCCTTTTCCACCATCTCAGTGGACAAATCAACTACAAGCTCCTCTCTGTTGTCCAGGGTGATCTTTGTTGCCTCCAACAATGCCATCAGATGGGACATTGCCTTACTACGCATCACTTGATGACGGTACAGGGCATTCATGCACCGCACTGTCAAGTGAGCAGTCTGACCCGGGTAGATAGCCCAGATGTCCTTGGCATGCTCCACCTGATCCTTCCACATTGGGTCGTCCTCCTTCTCCGCGGGGAACAAGCCAATGGGGTGGGTGGAAAGCTCCAAGGGGTGGAATCCGCAGAACGTGGTCAACCCGTGCAGAGCAATCGCTTCAATCGTGTCCTCAGCCCGGTATCCAAAGGACTCTGAGTCCAGCGAACGCCAGCCTGGCTGCAGGGGATGAGGCTCCAAGTTCATCCTCACCCTACGGCGGGGCACTCGGTGCTTCTCGAACTACTGCACCGCGTACTGAGGAGGTGTTGTGTATCCGGCCCCCTGAAGTACCTCCCACAAAATACGAGGAAAGCCCTCTCGTGCAAGCCCATCAGTGTGGGACAGTGCATTCCCGTCGTCTGAGGATCCGTGGGAAGTCATCTGTGTACGGTTAGGCGTAAGTAAAAGAAAAAGAATTATAAAAAGAAAAAGGAAACACAACTCAGCCTCTCTCTAAATATAACAATGGTACTAGGGTACTTAGTTGGTCATCATTTTGCATTAAAGTCCTTACTCAATCATCCATTTGTTTAATTTAAGAATGCACGCATGCTCGTCCTGAACGACCTCACATCAATATAAAGGGAAAATAGGGAAGAACTCCCATCCCCTATAGTAGCCTGTAGGGCTTAATCACTTAGCCACCTAACTACCCCTCTATTATCCTAAGGCTTCACGTCCTAGGTCTATCCAACATTGTTTCTATCAAGTTTTACTTCGGAAAAGGATGGTATTTACATTTTATTGATTCCTCTGTGGTGGTACAAGCTCTGATACAGCTGTGGCGGAACTGCCCGAATCATTCCGATTTAAGTGCCTAAGTCCCGCCCTAAAGGCTAGACCACACTTAAATGGGAATAACCCGTCAATCCCTCGGATCTAGTTCGACGAAGGCCACTGACAGGATCAAGTACCACAATCTCACTCGAAGGTGAGTCACAGAGCAAATACAATAAAGCATAAAACCATACATTAAGGAGTATTAAGTTATTACATCATCATCGGAGTTTTTGCAAAAGTAATCATCATTGTTCGAAGTGCAGCGGAATAAAACTAACGGCAAATAAACAGAGAGATGGGGAAGCCTGTCCCATCACTCCTCATGCTCCTCCTCGGCCGAGGCGGGGTCCCACTCGACAGTTCAACCCGGTGGCAAGATGGACGGCCAAGTCACTCCAGCAACCATGTCCTCCAAAGAACCTGTAAAATTATGCCACAAGCAAGGCTGAGTATACTAATACTCAGCTAGACTTACCCGGTGTGAGAAGTCTACTCCTCCACCTCTAGACATGCAACTGTTTGGCTGTGGGGGTTTGGTTGCCAAAAGCACTAGCTGAGTTTCTAAATCAAGTTTTAACTTTGCCAATTTAAGTGTGACTCTCTTAAGGCTAAATGTGTACTATCTACTCATACATAGTAGCAAACATTTTTAGCAATCAACATCTTGTATCAACTCATCATATTTCCACTTGTTACTCAATGTAGCAGCATGGATCAAGCAGTCTCATTAGCTGCGAGAGGCAGACGATTCGAATCGAGTTTTTAAACCTTGCAAGGTAAACCTAAACACACGACATGCAGGGGCACTCGGTCCCCACACACATCAACCGTCCCCATCGATTCCCCGTCAGCAGATCAGGGCTCACCGCCTTGGCGTACAATGCCTCACTGACCCCGACTGCCATCGTGAAGTGACCGCACTTGTACCCACCATAACCGGAATGGGAGACCACGTCTCGGGTCACGTGAGGGGCAAAGTCTACTGCCAGGTTCAATCAGGTACTAGGCTTACCGGTTTACCATATTTCTCGGCATATGTTTAGTACGTTCAAACGCTTGACACACGGTACCACACCTTAATCCTTATTCCAATTTTCATCCTGTGGACAACCAATCCCCATGGATTGTTGTCCACAACCCAGCCTCATTATGATAAGAATGTGGATACAACCAATTTCCTGACCTCGCGCGAGTGCTAGAAAAATCACTCGACTTCTACCGAGATCCTAATTAATAAAGCAGCTACTCGACCTAGCATACTAGTATTCATCTCAAAAGGAATCCTGAGTTCATGCAACTAGGGTTTCAAGCAAACTCCTACACGTAAGTGCACATTCAAACCTACAATCATTAAATGTAGTAAAATAGCATAAATAACAGGTTATGCATAAAACCGGGGCTTGCCTTCCAAAGCAGTGGCAGGCTGCTCCTCTGGTGCAGGCGCTGGTGCTGGATCCGGGGCTACCTCCTGAGCAGCTCCTTGCTCCGGCACGAGGACGTACTCTCCGTCAGCGAGATTACAGTCTATCGAAATGCAATGAATATGTATGTCATGATTATGCAGGATTTAGCAACATTGTGCTAAAGGAAGAAAAACTAAGTTGGTTAGCCACTTAGGGTTTCTTGGTCACACGTGGCTTTTAGTGGTTTATGCTTATCACTCTAGGTTTAGGTTTTGTTAAGGATAAGCATAGTGGATTGGTATTTCCTTTATATATTTCAGTGGACAATTTACAAAGGGTTTTAGGATGACACTAATTTCCATTATTCATTTTCCCTTTCTTTATTTTCTATTTATGAAATCTAGTGTAGGTTTGAACTACAACAGTGAATTAACTTTTTCCAAAAATCCTGTAAAAATTACAGTGGCTTGCCATTGGTCAATATAGCCTGTTCTAGGACTTTGAGGTTCAAATTAAAAAGGCTATGCTCTAGACAAAAATAACAAAAGTTGTGTAAATGGGCCACTTTGCACTACAACTCTTAATTAGGGGTGGGTTCTGTCCTAAGGGTTATTTTTGTTGGCATCTAACTGTAATAATAAGCTTATGTGCTAAGAATCACAGAAAGCTAAGGGATGGTTATTTAGTTGTGATTTTCCAAAGTTTAATGCCAAAAGGCACTTTTCACTACCCTGCCATTTGAAAAATGTCAAACAGCAGATTTCATATTTTTCCTATGTTCTTCATAACAAAAGATTCACTATCCCAAGGGTTGGGGTGTTTTCACCTTGGGGTTATTTTTGTAGGGCTTTTCTAAGTTTTCTTTGTTTTCTTAAAATAAAAGGTATCCTATTTATTTTATACTAAACCAGGGCATAATCCATTTTTCTAGCAAACTACACTGAATAAGTACACTAACAAAAATATGGGGGCTCCCTGGTTCTTTATTTAAATCACCTTTCCTATTTTCTTTAACCTTAAGCATAATGTAAAATAAATGGCAAACTCTACCTTAATGGGGTGTACAGAGAGGTTTATCATTTTTCAAACAGGTTAGTAGGTGGTCATACACTTCTCCAAATTTTCTTAACCTTAGTCAAATAGTGCAACTATTTTTCTTCCTATTATTTAGCTTTTGGCAAAATCAGTATTTAATTCAGAACCCTAAAGTTTTCTATAGCATATAGGGGTTTTATATTTTTCTTCAGTAGTTTATATTATTTGAGATCTGACAAAATTGGTTTGACTCAATTTGGATGAATAAAACAGAAGATATGAATTATTCAAGTGTTGTTTAAATTTTAAATCAAATTTAATTAAAGGTTTCCTGGAAAACCACTTTGCACCGAAGTCCTCGGGTTATTTCCAAACTAACTCTCTCAGTTATACCCCCGCGCTACTATTTATCTGAGTCACTGACAATGCGCAAAACCCCCTAACTTTCTCTTCTTCTCCGCCGCGGTCCCTCCCTAGGTTTAAACAGTATCCGCGAGAAAGAAAAGGGTGGCGCGGCTTACCGGCGGTGAGAGGGGTATGGCGAGGGGCGGGGTTGGCTCCGGGAGGTTCTGGCGGTCACAACGGTGTACGGCTCGACGGCGGGGGTGGCCGGAATCGCCCGGTCCACGTGCGCAGGCGTGTGCTCTCGTCGGCGGCGGGTGTGCCGGCCAAACCACAGCGATCTAGTTCAATCCAATGGCACGGTGAGCTTAACGGGGTGATGTAGAGGCTATGTGCACAAGGAATCGAAGAATGGAGCAGAGGATTACCCGGTCTACGCTCGCCGGCGGTCGGGTGGAGTCCGGCGACCGTGGACTGGCCTCTCCGGTGAAGCAAACTTCGATTCCTCGCTCGGGGAGCTTCACAGACGTGTGCTCAGTCCTCTCCGAGGGCTGGACGGGGTTGGGAAGGGGTCTGCTGGCCGGTCTATGGTGGTAGGGGGAGCGGGCGGCCGCGGACACGCCGTGCACGGGCAAACGCCGGTGGGTTTGAGCTTCGGCGAGGTCGAGCGCGTGCGGAGGGGTACGGTCAAGGCCCCTACGGGCTTTATAGGCACGGGCACGGGCCATGGCGTCGACTGGTCTTTGGCGCGACGCGGGGCACGCGGGGTGCACGTCGGGCGTGCTCTGGCGAGTCCAGAGCGCGTCGAACACGTGGTCGTTGGTTTCTGCCTTTGTTCTTGCGCCTGCTGAGCAGCCAAGCGTGCGAATCTCGCCCTAAGGCTTGTGTAAGATTTCTTCCCTGCACCTAGGGCTACCTAGTTCATGTAAGTTCCAAGGGAAGATCGGGTCTGGTTTAGAAGATATGGTGGCGCCAAGTCTTGTCTGTCTGCACTATTCAACCAGAGACAAAACAGGTGCCAACTCGTGTCAAACGGTCTTGGCTTGGGTTCAAACTCTTCCAGGGGGTTCCTTAGATAATTTGGCTCCTTTTTGTTATTTAGACCCTGGGGTTTTGGTGCCATTAGCTAGGTGAACACCCCTGATCTCTAGATTAGGGCTGATTTTGGACTTAGAGGGAATGGGGTGATTCCATAGTGTTCTCCACTTGGGGCTGATTTAGGGGTCTTATAGGGGTCTTTTTGTAAAGTTCCTTTACTGTCTTTTGTAAACATTTTGGTACTCTTAAACTTTGATTTAATGTTTAATTTATGAAATGTGCATTTGCCTAATCTTTCTCTCAACTAAAGGCTTCAAGAGAGGGGGTCCAAGGTTCAATCCTCCCTTGCCCTAAGTGGTCATTGCCTAAAAGCTTGGGTAACACTTTGGTCCTAGGCATTACTTAACTCACTCATGCTTCCAAGGTCTTAAGTACTCCCTCTCCTCCAAGTTTTAACCACATGTGATAATAGGTATATGTGCCTTCAGGAAGCCAACACCTTGGTAACACCTGGGGTGTTACATTGGTCCTAGCACACCTGGTGATTATGTTCGCGTCCGGGTCTTGGTGCCCCGAAACCCGGGTGTGACAGAAGTGGTATCAGAGGAATGGTGACTGTAAGACGAAACCTAGATAGAACTAGACAACCAATATTTACTTACCTCTGCTACTCTGATTCTTTTCTAAACTTCTCTTAATCTTTCACATCTATTTCCGCTTACTCTGATTATTCTTACCTTTTCTTTCTAAATACAAATGTGGATTTCATACTTTGAAATCCTGTGCCTAAAGTGACTTTAGGAATAGGAGACCTACTCTTAGGAAAAAAAGACAAAACTATTTTTATAGGATCTCTATGCTTGAGTGTTTGTTCTTATGATATTTGTCTGATTTGGATCTTTGATTGAGTGTGATGAGTCGTGGAGTAACGTCCACGATTAAATCTGCATATACGTATAGGTATAAATATAAATAAATAGAATTCATGAGATAACTAAACAACTTAGATTATCCTCCATTAAAATGTATCTATTCCATAGAGATCTCTCTTATCTTAAATGATCCATCTTATCTTAAAAATACTATCTTACCTTAATAGACTCACCTCTTCTCAAAAGGATTCTCATCTTATCCTAATAGATCTAACTAATCTTAAAAGATTCTACCATGATCTTAGAGACTCATCTTGACCTAACAAGCATACTTATCTTGACCTAACAAGCATACTTATCCCCACCACTTTGCTTATCTCATAATATTGTAACAAACATGATCTATTTCAAAATAAAGTAAGAAGACCCTACCTAATCTAATATGATATGATCTAATGGGAGTTACTTAAACAAGCTAGTTAATGCTGGGAACACAAATTAGACCATCTTCATACGAATGGATTCCAAACCTAAACTTGTGTCTTGGACCAACTTGTCCAAGAAACCATGACCCAGCCTATATTATAGGTTGCTCAACCCATTTATCTTACAAGCACAAAAAAAACTCGATTAAATCTACCTACCCCATGTACCCACACCTATCTCAACTATGTCCCTAGTTATGATAACACAATACCCATTATCCTTGATGATAACACCAAACTTGACCGATATAACAGGTTACATAACTTATCCAACCAATCTAGAAGCAAAACAACAAGACATACTCTGCTAAAACTTATCTAACTCATAACCACCTATTAACCTATTTTGTTTACCTAAGAATCTACCTTCACTACATGTCCCAAATTCGGATAACAACTTCAAGAACGAAGATTGAAGATGATCGACCTCATCAAATCAAGGAAGGATAAAGATTCAAGACAGATCTTCAAAGGAATCAAGATCCACAATCTTGGATGGAGTATTTTCTTACCCTATCCTTTCTTGCCCAAACCTATCTATGCTTTAAAGGCATCTTCTAACCTACATAATAAAGTGGACATACATATATAAACCCATGTTTTCTTACCATCAGCTTCACCAAGCTACATAAACATATATATACATTACTACTATTTGTAAGATCTAAATGTTACTTTAGTTAGTGGTTGGTATGATACTGTTTCAGGAGGAATAATAAGGTCTCTTTGACCCCAGGTGTTGCTAATAAATTACGCATCATGGTGAGATTTTTGTTTGTGCATATGTGCTGAGACAATGTGAGTATAAACCCTTTCCTTACAAATCTCGAGGATGAGATTTCTGTTAAGGGGGGGTAGGATTTGTAAGGCCCAAAACGTGTATAAGAAAAAAAATAATAAAATAAAAATATGAGGTAATGAAATAGTAAATTCAGATATCTCGAATTATACTTGAGTATTGAAAATTGAGGACAGAATCTTGAAAACCAAGAACTATTTTAGAAGAGGAGTAATAGAAAAGTTTTCCATTCAACTAAACGAATATGCATATCATTAATTGATGCACCATAAACATTTATTTACAGGAATAATTAATTTTGAAGTAATTTTTACTTCTTATCCCACCTTCAAAATATTATTTTCCTAAGAAGAAAGAAAACAATATGAGTGTTTTGCATATTTCAAACATCTATCAAACAAATGAATCAATTAAAATAAATACATACCTATGACTTCATAATTAATTTTGAGTATGTATTAAAAATTTGAATTCTAGAAGATTAAAAAGGAATAGAAAGGGGGAAAGGAAAATATAAAAGGAAAAGGAAAAATGCTTGATTGGGCTTAGATCCCGCTTTTCGGCCCACTTGGGAATTCCCTCCGCACGGCCCAAAGGCTCTACCACTCGCCGCGCCTGTCTCACTGACCTTTGGGACCCATTAGTCAGCTCTGTCTCCCTATCTCTTCTCCGCGTCCAGCGCTAACAGCGACGAAATCCTCCGGGGGACTCGGTCCTCACTACCGCAGCGGCCGTTCTCCTGCCCGGAAACCGCGTGCTGCATCTAGTATATATCGAGCCCGTTTCCTCGGTTCCGTGCCGTTTTGGCGTAGCCCTAGACTCGCCAGTGCCGCAGGGAGAAGAGAAGCTCCACTGCACACGGAGTGCCTATGCCGTCGCGTTCGCCAAAATCTTCTCGCCGGCCACCGCAATCACGCGACATCCTCCCTCCTCGCCCTCGCTCACGTGCGCCTCGTTGCCGGAATCACAGCGCCACCAGACACCGAGACCACCACCGCACCAGGCCATGGTGAGGCACCAGGTCTGCGCACGGGCGCGCTGCGTGTGCACGTGGGATAGCTGAGCCGGGGCGTCGTCCCTAGCCTAGGCAATTGCTCACCGGCGCCGTGGCGCCGCCGCGGAACCGCTGTGCGGCGTGGGTGGCTGCGACTGCACCCGGAATCGTGGAGGTAAGTTCCTTGGTGCATGTTCTATCCCTTCCGCTTGGTTTATCATCGATCTAGTGCGAAAGTTAGCAACCGGGGGAGCTCCGCCACCTAAATCTGACCAAGGCGCCACCGCAGATACTCTGCTTCGTTGGTCTGTGGCTGGGGATGGAAGACGAAGTATTAGCCGTTGATCATCCAACATATGGCCGAGATTAGATCTTGGTTACCGGTATGACCTAGGGGAGCCATGATCCGTTGGATCTGTTGAGAACGGATAGGATTAGACCATGGTATGATGTTGCGCGTGATGTCGATCTTGTTGTTTACGGCTAGGATTAGTTGATATCATACCCCTTCGCCGCATTAAACCGGAGCCGCAGATTCCCAGACGAGCGGTCCCGATTTGTACGCAAATACCTCTTCGCGTGATCCGATCTGGGCCCTTGTTTTCTGATCGGACGACTTTAACTACCCGTACCCCTTTGGTCGTGGCTTTTCAGTAAAGAGACCCTCTGTTTCCGTAAAATAAACCCGCAGTCCTAGCAGTGGAATTCTGAGTCTTAGAACTTTTTGCGTATGAAGGTGTGACCTTCATAACCTTCATCCGAAATCCATTATATCCAAAAGGAAATAATGCTTTGAAGTACGAAGGGCTTTGATATTTAACATTTTATGTTGCCTTGTTCTTAATTCATAAAATTTGAGAGCAAGTCCCCAACATTGGCGCCCACCTCCGGTGAACTCACTTCCATTTCTTGAGCTTTGAACACCTTCGGCAAGCATCACCTTCATCATGCCGCCGAAAAAAGCTTCAGCGACAGGGGCTGCCACTCTGCAGCCGCTGGACCCCAATCAGGACGTCCTTTCTCTTAGGGAGGCCCGAAGCCAGAAGAGGAAGGCCGCCAGCCCAACGCCTTCGGAGGACAATTTGGACCAGGAAATCTAAAACATGGAGATGCTTCATCAACAGGTGCAACGAAAGAAGGAGAAGATGGCTCGTTTAGCTGACCTTCAGAGGCAAATAGATGAAGCTTCAGAAGAGGTTCGTCATCTTGCTCAAGATGATCAGAACCGAAGGCATCTGCGCAGAGAGCTTCATCAGGAAGGCTTCTACAATGAGGAAGACTGGTATGAAGATTTCCATCATGGAAATTTTGCTTTTGATGATGCTTCTCCTCTATCAACAGAATTGCAGGCTACACCATGGCCCCAGTCTTACAAGCCACCCCAGCTCCCCATGTACGACGGTCATACAGACCCGAAGCAATTCTTGATGAGCTATGAAGCAACCATATCTTCGTATGGTGGCAATACTGCAGTCATGGCAAAGTCTTTTGTCATGGCTGTCAAGAGTGTCGCTCAAACCTGGTACTCCTCTCTTCGGCCAGGGACAATCACCTCATGGCAGAAGCTGAAGGATATGTTGATAACCAGCTTCCAAGGGTTTCAGAGGACTTGGCTCACGCTTTCGTTTGTCGCCGGAGCGACGTGGCGAACTTTGACCTTTCTTGTCCTTGCCCATGGTCAGATGGAAGAGAAGAGGGAGTTGGAAAATACGCAACAGATGATCGGAAGATGTATGAAGAGAACAACGGTGCAAACAGGCTATTTATAGAGGCTGGAGGCAATTGTTCATCTCCTATCACGCCCACTGAAGAGTCGCAAGTATTCAATAAGCAATTCAAATGGCCTGGAAACAAGTCAGGCAGCAGACGCTGCTTCGCGTAACACGACACCATTTGGACTAAGGTCAACTGCTCGGGCGATATGATTACACCCTGAAGTCATGTCAAGTTACTACTCTAGGATAGTGTGTTAAACGCTCTGCGTACCAAGACATCCCTTGGTCACACCCATTAGAGGAGGGGACGGCCAGGATGTTTCAATAGATTTTCTGAACAAGTCACATCCATACAGTATACACAATGAGTGTATTGAGACAGAAGAAAGATATTGATAGAGATCAAAGAAAAGCCAAATATAGCTACTGAACAGCTTGTCTATTCAGCATAATCATTGAAGCACAAAGTGAAGTGAAGACCAGCCAAGAGCCATCTACCAGACGTCCAATCGGTCACCGATCAAATAAATTTCAAACCAAACAAGGCATGGGCAGACCACGTTGTTTGAATTCGCAAAAGCAGGAGATGAAGATAAAATGCTGATTTCTAAAGCATGAGACGAAGATAAAATGTTGATTTCTATAGCATAAGAGGAAGATGAAGTGTTGATTTATGAAGCATGAGACGAATATAAAATGCTGATTTCTAAAGCATGAGATGAAGATAAAATGCTGATTTCTAAAGCATGAGATGAAGATAAAATGTTGATCCCTAAAGCATGAGATGAAGATCTTTGAGTGGATTATTTTCAACAATCCACTCAAAGCTTGGGGGCTACACCCATTGGGTGCACCTCCGGTGCGCCCAATGAATCCTTAACTCCAAAGGACAGAATGCCGATCTCCAAAGTGTAAGCTGATGACAGAGCGCCGATTTCTGAGGCATGATGTGACACCCCAGTGTCACCTGGGGTTTCTCTTAAAAAGCCAAACCAAGAACCATTATTTCATGTAAATCAAAGTAAGCATGAGCATCAAATTAATATAAGTGAGAAAGAATTCACCAAGTATATACTTAAAAGTGTCATGATCAAAACAATTGAGACTTTAAAAGATAAAAATGTGCAACCCTAATTCAAAACCCTAAGTAAGCCCCATGAACAAAATTCAAGAAAATAAGAAAAAGGGAATGAAAAGTTTAAAATTTTGAGTTGAGCCAATTATATAAGTTAAAGTATATTTATTAAGCAACAAGAAAGATTGAGAAAGCTTAGCCAAAATAATCCAAATAAAACCCCAAATCAAACTTCCTTTGTAGGGACTCATTGGGAATTCTGAATTTCAGAATTCTGAAATTCAGACCTTGAGCCAAAGATTAGGGATGTTCACCTTGATCCCTAACTCGAATCCTAATGGCCCCATTGACAAAATTGTGCCTAACTAACCCCTCTGTCGTGTGCTAGAAGATGGCATTGGGACGCGAGCCCTAGACACGACAAAACCTGGGATTTGCCTCGGGTTTGGGCAGGGAGACAGACCAGATTTCCTGGCTCCATATCTCTGCAACCAGTAGGCAAAATCCTATGGCACCCACACAAGAATGGTAGCTTGTAGGGAGGAGAAGAGGTTTTGTGCACTGACCAAGGCGAGAGCAGGCTCGGATGAGCGACCACACGCGCCAGAACTTGGGCAGAACGCACGGGCACACGTGTTCGACCCTGGTCGGCACGCCAGAGCTCGCCCAACCCCCGCGCGCGCTCACCCCGGCGTCCGGTCAAGTCCGCCGCGCGCCCACGCCCTCGGCCGTGCCCGCCCGCGCCTATAAAGCCTCCCCGGGCGCACCTCTCTTCGCCCCGCACTCACCCTCACCGGCCAGCCACTTTCCCTTAGCTCCGGTGAGCTTAATTCCACCCGCCATTGCCGCCAGAGCTTCGGCCGCCGTGGCCAGCCCACTCCAGCCACCCTCAAGCCCAGCCAGTGCTTCGGCTAGCTCCGCCAGTAGCCCGTGAAGCTTGCCAAGCCCTCGGACCCGACCGGACTTCACCGGAGGCCCGAGATCAACCTCACCGGACTTCGGTCTTCCGCCGCCGCGCGTGGACCGAGCTATCCAGTGAGTCTCCGCCCAATTCCTTTCGCTCATAGCTTCTCTGGCATCCCGTGGACCTCCCTGACCTATTTAATTGAACTACCTCACCGTGACCAGGCCGGTCTCCTCGCCGCCGACGAGCATCCCCGCCTGCGCGCGTGGACCGACCGACTCCGGCCATCTCCGACGGCGTTCCGCACACCGTTGTGATCCCCGCGACCTCCCCTTCGTCCTCGACCACTTCACCAGAACAGTCTCGCCGCCGGTAAGCCCCTCCGCCCTTTTCTCCGCCGCAGCTACTGTTTAAGGTATAAGAAGGACCTCGGGTTAGGTTTTGTAGAACCCGAGGGGTTTTCTGTAATGTCGGCGACTCATGTGAATAGTAACCTAAGGACTGATTCGTGAGGAAAACTTAGAAAACCGCCAAGGACCCCAGTGCAAAGTGGATTTCCATTTAATCAATTCTGTTATTCTTTTTAAAATGAACAGAGAACTTAGAAAATCCATAACTTGATGAAATCTTAATAAAAAGTTGTCAAACCAATTTTGCTAGCTTTGAAATATTATAATCTGTCTTTTAAAAATAGTGAACCATATGCTTTCTGTTCTAAAGTTTAGAGTTTAAAATTAAAAACAGAAACCCCCTAAACCTTGTTTAATTAAGGAAAATTAGTTTTTTTTTGTGTTGAGCTTAAGAAAATTTGTAGATGCTTATACCTTAATTAGACACTGTTTAAAAATAGTAGGAATCCCAGCATTATAAATTATGATGTAGTTATTCATTTAAAGCTATTTTGTCCAAAACTTAGAGAAAATCAGAAAGGCATTAGAAAATGTTGAACAGTGATTAATGATATTTTTCCTAGTTTACTTATGCAACAGAGAACCTTGGAAAAATACAGAAACCATTAATTTGGACCAGTTTTAATTAAGATGCTTTAATTAGCCTTATATAGACTGAAAATCAATTATTAGAATTGCAAAACTATAACCAAAGTGGTTAACAAAAATCCAGTGAACTTATAACCACCAGAGCCCCACTACAAAAATACAGAGCACCCCAGCCCAACTCTTTAAGTAAGGAAATTAAATGCAAAGTAATAATAAGGCATTTTTCAACTAAATCATGAACAACCCCAAATAATGTGATAATGGGCAACCAAAAATTAGCTAAGTCCATGATGAGACAAGTCACGAGAGAAAAAATACAAACCCATGAAAAAGAAGTGAACCCATACCTTTTGCTAGTAATTTGTGAGAAAGGCCATTTAACTCAAATAATGCAAACCACCCCTTCCCTTAAGCAAAAAGAAGCCAAACTTCAGAATGATTGCTCTTGCACAAAATACTAACTATGAAAAATAAGAACTCTGTTGTTTGATGTTTTTCAAATATAGTGGTAGTAGAAAGCACCTATTTGACTAGAAACTTGAGAAAACCATAAGAAAATAATCAAAAGGTACTAATGACTAGAAATTTGTATCAAGTCATGTTATAACACCTAAAAGCCAGCAAAAATAAGTTTTAGAGAGTTACCCACTGTTAAATAATAGTTGTAGTTCAAAGCACCCCTTCTGCCCTAAAATTTGGTAATTTTGTCCAGAGAAAACCATTCACTTTCTGACCCCCAAATTTTGTAACAGAGAATCATACACCAGTAGCAAGCCACTGTAATTTTTGCAGAATTTTTGGAATTTTATAAAAGCAACTTGTAGTTCAAACCTACTCCAAAACATTAAAGGAATAAAGGAAAAGAAAAGAAGAAATAAACCCCACCTCGATAAGTCTAACTTGAGAACCTGTCATTTATCACTAAGACTTAACAAAAATTCAGTAGAACCCCAAAGATAAACCTACCCCTTACCTTAGCTAAGTTTAAACCAATTTACCAAGTATACCACCCAAGGGTTTTACACAAGTAAAGTTAACTTGTTTAAATTCAAAAGACCATACACCTGTAAAGTTATAATTTCTAAAAGCACACATCATATCATGCATATATCTTACGCATTGCATTCATTAGATTGTAATCTTGCCGACGGAGAGTACGTGCTCATCCTCGAGCAAGGACCTGTCCAAGAGGAGGACCAGGAGCAGGCTTCAGAGGCTGCTATTGAGGATCTCCCCGCAGCCCCAGCAATTGAAGGCAAGCCCCGGTTTTATGCATAACCATGTTATTATATGCTACTTTACTACACTTAATGCTTGTAGGACTGTAATGTGCACTTAAGTGTAGGAGTTGCTTGAAACCTCTAGTTGCATGAACTTAGGATTCCTTTTTGAGATGAATACTAATATGCTAGGTCGAGTAGCTGCTTGCTAATCAGGATCTCGGTAGAAGTCGAGTGATTTTTCTAGCACTCGCGCGAGGTCAGGAATTGATTGTACTCATCTTGATAATGGGATATATGTTGGTCTATGGATTTGGATCCAGGGAGGATGCCTTGTCCATGAGACGGGAAAAAAATGAATTAAGGATTAATGTGTGGATACCTAAGTCAAGCTTTTGAACGTACTAAGCACATGCCGGGAAAAATGGTAACCGGTAAACCTAGTAACTGATTGAAGCCGGGCGCGGACTTTATCCCTCATGCGACCTGAGACTGGGTCTCCCATGCTAGCTATGGTGGGTACAAGTGCAGTCACTGCACGGCGGCAGCCGGGGTCAGTGGAGCATTGTATGCCAAGGCGGTGAGGCCTAGACGCGAACGGGGAATCGATGGGGACGGTTGTCATGTGCGGGGTCGGAGTACCCTGACATGCCGTGTGTTTAGGTTTACCTTGCAAGGTTTAAAAACTCGATTCGAATCGTCTGCTTCTCGCAGCTAATGAGACTGCTTGATTCCTTGTACTGCATCGAGTAAGAAGTGAAATGAGGATTATATGAGATAACTTGTTGGTTGAACTAATTGATTGTTACCATGTATGCTTAGAAGGAGCAAATCTAGCTAAGTTAATGATGGTAGAACCTGAAAAGCTAAAAATTGATTTTAGAAACAGCTAGTGCTTTTGGCAAACCAAACCCCTCAGCCAAACAGCTGCATAGTCTAGAGGTAGAGGAGTAGACTCCTCACACCGGTTAAGTCTAGCTGAGTATTAGTATACTCAGCCTTGCTTGTGGCACCATTTTTGCAGGTACCATGCAGGATGTAGTTGATGGTGTGACTTGGCCTACCACCCTGCCACCGGGTTGGACGGTCGAGTGGGATGTTGCTCCGGCATGAGAGGAGCATGAGGAGTAGTGGGCTAGGCCTTGCCCATTTCCTCATTACCGACGACGTTGATTATCCGCTGCACTTTAATTTGTGAACTTTACTTGCTACTCAAAAACTCCGATTTATGTAATAACTCAGTACTTAATTTGAGGTTTCCTGTTTTATTGTATATCTTCTGTGACTCACCTTCGAGTGAGATTGTGGAATTTGATCCTGGTTAAGTGGCTCTATCAGACTAGATCTGAAGGACTGACGGGTTATTCCGATTTAAGTGTGTTACGGCCCCTGAGGCGTGACTTAGGCACTTAAGCTGGAATAATTCGGGTGGTTCTGCCACAGCTGGTATCGGAGCAAATTCCACCACAGAGAAGGACAATAAACCATGAATACCAATTTTCAAAATCTAAAACTTGCCTAGAAGCTACGGATCGTCAGGACTAGATCGCTAGACCTAGGACGAAAGGCCTTAGGCATAAAGGGAGAAATAGGTGGCTAACTAATTAGGCCCTGTGGGCCAATACTTATATTTTTAAGGATGCCCTGAAAAGGCACCCTATTTTCCTTTTGAGAGGCAACGTTTCTTTCAGCATGCATGCATTATAAAACACAGAGAGGACTTAAAATTTGAGCTAACCCCTTTTCTTCGAAACCATCCGGCTCTCTTTTTTTTCTTTTTCCTTCCACCATAATCTTTATCTTTGATTCCCTTCCGCAGATGAATTCACCCACCCCCACCAGTGGAGGAGACTCTCGTTTCAGTTCTGACTTCCTTTCTCGCGATGGCTTTCCCTCCATCTTGTGGGAAGTGCTTAACTCCGCCGGTTACCCTACGCCCCCTTTGTACACGGTGCAGTTGTATGAGGAGCATCGGGTACCTCGTTGTCGGGTCTGGCTAACTTTGGAGGCTCATCCCCTTCAGCCGGGTTGGCGTTCTCTTGACTCTGAGACGATTGGACTCAGGACGGACGACACCGTTGAGGCAGCAGCCATGAAGACTCTGACGACTTTCTGTGGCTACCATCCCCTGGAGATGGTGATGCACCCCTTGGGACTCTTCCCTGCTGAGAAGAAGGATGATCCCATGTGGTGTAACCGCGTGAGCCATGTGAAGGATGTGTGGGCAATGTATCCTAACTTGGTTGGGAGGGTCACCGTTCAGTGCATGAGTGCGCTGTACCGCCTTCAGGCCCTTCAGAGCGATGCTATGACACTTCTTGCTAACACCGCTCAGGCTGCCAAGCTCACTCTCGACAGTCGGGAAGATTTTGTGGTCGACCTATCCACAGAGTTGGTGGAAAAGGATCTGCAGGTGGAAAGGCTGAGCCAGCGTATCACCACCCTGGAGCAGCAAGTGGAGATCCGAGATAACACTATTGATGTCTTGGAGAACCAGCTTCACGACGTGCAGAGGGAACTCGAGGAAGCAAATGACCACTTGGACATGCACCACCTGAAGATGGAGGCCAATGAAGCAGGAAGCGAGGGAGAAGAGGCTCCCGAGGAGCTAGGACCAGCCCCTGGTGCCAATGGGACTACCTCCGCGATGCCTCCTTCACCCGTATCCAGTGTCGCTTCCACCGCTCAGGGTTAAGCAGTCGCTTCGACACTTTTAGGCGGATAGAAACCTATGCGAGCTTAGTAGTGTCAGATTTTGGACTAGGCTTGTGGGTACCTTCCCCTGATTGATGTAACCCTGTAAACTTTTGATATCTGTGGGATCCTTGTCACCATGTTATCTTCATTCGAACCTAATATTATGATTATGGCATTTTTTCCATATGAGATGATATCTTGACGTTCGGAAATGTGAGTTGGGATAACAATGGCGACAATCTCTGTTTTCAGATGGCAGCGAGGCAGCGTCGCGGGCAGAATGAGCAAGCTCCCCCGCCACCTCCTCCAGCTCCCACAGTGCAGGAGCTGATGGCCCAGCAGAATGAGATTCTGCGACAGCTCTTGCAGCGCCAGCCCCACCCTCAGCATCTTGGTGGAGGCCAGCATCAGCGACCTCCGGCTATGGCAACGTACCAGGAGTTTCTGAGCACGCAGCCGCCCTTGTTCACCAAGGCAGAGGATCCGTTGGACGCCGACGTGTGGCTTCGCGTCATCGAGTCCAAGTTTCCCCTCCTCACAGGAGACTGCCCTGATGAGGCCAAGGCTCGCTTCGCCGCACAGCAGCTTCGCGGCCCTGCTCGGACTTGGTGGGACCACTTCCGTGCTATGCTCCCCGATGATCGTGAAGTATCTTGGGAGGAATTCAAGACTGCCTTCAGAGGACACCACATTCCAGCTGGCATTCTTGATCGGAAGTTGAATGAATTTCTGGCCCTTAATCAAGGAACCCGCACGGTACTACAGTATGCACAAGCCTTCAACGACTTATGCTAGTATGCAGGGTATCATGCGGATTCTGATGAAAAGAAGAGGGATCGCTTCCGCAGGGGTCTCAATACCAAGCTGCGGGAACGACTCAACACTGTCCGGGCTGATAGCTTCAATGAGTTGGTCAACATGGCCATCTCTCAGGAGGATTGCATTGTTGCTCACCGGGCAGAGAAGAAGAGAAAGGCACCAATGGCAGCACCATCCGCTCAGGCTCAGAGGTTCCGGATTGTTTCTCACAATCAGAGCAGGGGTTTTCAGCAGCAGGCAGGCAGATGGGTGATCAGGCCACCTCAGCAGCAGCAGCAGCCGGCACCCAACCGCTATCCAGCTCCCGCCCAAGGAACAATCAGCCTCCGCAGCAGCAGCAGTTCCGCCAGGGCAATGGGAACAAGTGTTTCACTTGTGGCAATGTGGGCCACTATGCCAAGAATTGTCCCAGGAACCAGCAGAGGCAGATGCCAGCACCAAATCAAGACAAGGGAAGAAAGCAGAAGGTGCAAGTCAGGCAAGGGAAGCTCAACTTCACTGCTCTAGAGGAAGTACCAGAAGGAGCTCCTATCATGACCGGTACCTTTTCAGTTTATAATCAACCTGCTTTAATTCTGTTTGATTCTGGTGCATCTCATAGCTTCATTAGCCAAAAGTTCAGTGCTAATTGCAAACTGCCATTCTCTCACTCAAAAGGGTCATTCATGATAGTCACACCTGGGGGTAAAATTGCAACTAATCAATTAAACCAAAGTGTGCCTATTCAACTGGGAAGCCACATTATCAAAACCACTCTTCTTGTGTTGGGATTGGAAAATGTGGACATTATTCTAGGAGCAAATTGGATGACCTTGCACCAAGTTGTGCTTGGTGTAGCCAGTCGTACCGTGGAGGTTAATTCTCCCTTCTGCGGGAATTTCACTTTGATTCTGCCGAGTCAGGGTTCTTCTCAGTCATGTGCTTTCTCTATGACGGAGTTACCCCTGAAGAAGATCCCAGTGGTCTGTGAGTATGCAGATGTCTTTCCTGATGAATTGCCAGGAATGCCACCGGACCGGGATATTGAATTCGCCATCGAGTTGCAACCGGGAACGGCCCCAATTTCAAAGAGGCCCTATCGAATGCCACCCGCTGAGTTGGCAGAGTTGAAGAAGCAATTGCAAGAGTTGCTGGACAAGGGATTCATTCGCCCAAGCACTTCGCCTTGGGGATGTCCAGCACTATTTGTGAAGAAGAAGGATGAAAGCTTGAGGCTGTGTATAGATTACCGCCCTCTTAATGCGGTAACTATCAAGAACAAGTATCCTTTGCCTCGTATTGATGTTCTCTTTGACCAGTTGGTCGGGGCCAAGGTGTTTTCCAAGATAGACCTTCGCTCTGGCTACCATCAGATCAAAATACGAGCAAGTGATATTCCGAAGACGGCATTCTCAACCAGATATGGGCTATATGAATTCTTGGTGATGTCGTTCAGGCTGACAAATGCACCAGCATATTTCATGTATCTGATGAATTCTGTTTTCATGCCGGAATTGGATAAGTTCGTGGTGGTTTTCATCGATGACATTCTGGTGTACTCAAAGAACGAAGAAGAACATGCCGGGCATTTGCATGTAGTGCTTCAACGTCTGCGAGAGCACCACCTTTATGCCAAGTTATCCAAGTGTGACTTTTGGCTAAAGGAAATCAAATTCTTGGGTCACACTATCTCTCAAGCTGGAATAGCTGTTGATCCTGATAAAGTGCAAGAGGTGATGAACTGGAGGCCACCAACGATTGTTCGCCAGATTCGGAGTTTTCTGGGATTAGCTGGTTATTACCGAAGATTTATTCCGGACTTCTCTCGAATTGCGAAGCCTATCACTGAGTTGCTGAAGAAAGAAGTCAAGTTTGTGTGGAGTCAGAAGTGCGAAGATGCCTTCCATGCATTAAGGCAGCATCTGACCACAGCACCAGTATTGGCGCAACCCCACAGCAGCAAGCCTTTTGATGTATATTGCGATGCCTCTGGCACCGGGCTAGGTTGTGTCTTGATGCAAGACAACCGAGTCATTGCTTATGCCTCAAGAGCACTCAGGCCTCATGAGCAAAATTATCCCACTCATGACCTTGAGTTAGCAGCAGTGGTTCATGCATTGAAGATGTGGAGGCACTATCTAATGGGAACCCACTGCAACATCTTCACTGATCATAAGAGCCTTAAGTACATTTTTACTCAGGCTGATCTCAACATGAGGCAGAGAAGATGGCTAGAGCTGATCAAGGATTATGACCTGGAGGTACATTATCACCCAGGGAAGGCTAATGTGGTAGCTGATGCCTTGAGTCGGAAGTTGCAATGCAACTGTATTCTGATGGATTCTCGTGTTAACACCTTGTGTGATGAGTTGAGCAAGATGCAAATTGAAGTGATTCCTTCTGGTTCCTTGTCTCACATTTCTGTTGAGCCAACTTTGCAAGACCAGATTATCATGGCCCAGCTCAGTGACAAGGGAGTGCAGATTATCAAGAAGAATCTCCATCAGAAGGTTGAGAAGTATAATTGTTCCGCCAGGATGAAAAGGATGTGTTATGGTTCAAGAGCAGATTGGTAATTCCTAAGGACCAGGATCTCAAGAGGAAAATTTTGGATGAGGCTCATCTCTCCAAATTCTCTATGCATCCGGGAAGCACCAAGATGTACCATGATTTGAAGCTTTTGTACTGGTGGACCAGAATGAAGAGGGAGATAGCCTAGTATGTATCAGAATGTGACACCTGTCAGAGGATAAAGGCAAGCCACTTGAAGTCCGCTGGAGCTTTGCAACCACTGTCCGTACCTTCGTGGAAGTGGGACGACATCAGCATGGATTTCATTGTGGGTCTGCCCAACACCTCTCGTCATCACGATTCAATTTGGGTTATTGTGGACCGATTGACGAAAGTGGCACATTTTCTTCCTGTGCACACCACTGATAAGGCTCAGAAGTATGCAGAATTGTATATTGACCGGATCGTGTGTTTGCACGGATTACCTCGGACCATTGTTTCTGACCGAGGAGCCCAATTTGTTGCCAGATTTTGGGAACAATTGCAAGAGTCTTTGGGAACCAAGCTAATCAGGAGTTCAGCTTACCACCCACAGACTGATGGTCAGACGGAAAGGGTAAACCAGATTCTGGAAGATATGCTGAGAGCTTGTGCGATCGATTGTGGCAAAAACTAGGATAAGCACCTCTCCTTGGCAGAGTTTGCTTATAACAATAGTTATCAATCCAGCCTAAAAATGGCACCTTTTGAAGCTCTCTATGGAAGAAGGTGCAGGACACCACTCAATTGGTCTCAGCCTGGTGAAAGAGAAGTTTTTGGACCTGACTTAGTGACTGAAGCCGAAAGGAAGGTCAAGCTAATCAGGAAGAACCTAGAAGCTGCTCAGGCCAGGCAGAAGAGCTATCATGATAAAAGAAGGAAACCTCTCCAATTCGAGGTGGGAAGTTTTGTATACCTCAAGGTATCACCCACCAAGGGAGTGCAGAGATTTGGGATCAAAGGCAAGCTAGCCCCTCGTTACATTGGAGCTTATGAGATCATCGAAGCATGTGGACCCGTGGCATACAAGCTGAAGTTACCTTCAAAGATGTCTGCCATTCACAGTGTATTCCATGTATCTCAGCTGAAGAAGTGTGTTCGATTGCCGACCAAGAGTACCCCTCCAAGATTCTGGATTGCAAAGAAAGATCAACTCAGGCTAAATCGATCAAGATGTTCAAGGTCCAGTGTGTAAGGAAAATGGACCTCGGGCCATTTGGCTTAATAGATTTTGGTGTTTGATGATTAACACAACCTGTGAACTAATGTATTTTCCAAGTGTTTGTGTGTTGTAGTCCACAGGATGCAAAGTGGATTGGACTGAGGCTCTGAGGATGCAACACCTCAAAGAAGACATTATAATACCCATATAAGACATTACAAAGTCATATTGAAGACAATTTATATATGCTAAGAGTCCAACACATCAAGAAGTAGAAGTGAGATACAAAGATGCAAAACAAATGTGAACTTGACAAAGTTGAGAGGAAGGGCTGACTGAATTGGAAGTGTTTCACAAAATCAAATCTACTCAAACTGACATGGCTTCAACTCTGTGATGTAGATAATTTTATAAGCTTTCCAAAAAGTCCAAGATCATCAAAATCGGAGTTCGGAGCTAAAAGTTATGGCCACAATACGAAGTCGGAATTGCTGAAAAAACAAGAGCAGCATATGGGATGTCCGGTGCACACCGGACTTTCCGGTGTGCCAAATTTGCTCAAACTGGTATGGCTTCAACTCTGGGATGTAGAGAATTTCATAAGCTTTCCAAAAAGTACAAGATCATCAAAATCGGAGTTCGGAGCTAAAAGTTACGGCCAAAATACGACAAGCGAACATGGGCTGTCCGGTGCACACCGGACCGTCCGGTGCGCCATGTCCGGTGCGCCATCTTCGGAAGCTCAAATGGCTACTTTTAACGGCTAGTACACGTGGGATGTCCGGTGCACCACCGGACAGTCCGGTGCACCTGTCCGGTGCACCGCAGAAAGCTGCAGAACTGCTTTCCAACGGCTATATTTGAGTTGGGGCCTATATATACTTCACCCAACCGGCCATTTGGAGGTGTGGGAGCCCAAGCAACATACCAAGGCATATTGTAGATATTTCCAAGTGCTCAAACACCCAAGTGCTTAATAGAATCACTCGGTGATTAGCGTAGGTGCTTTGCGAAGTGCTTAGGTTAGTTAGACCGCTTTAGCGCTTGCTCTAGGTGAACCCTAGATTGTTGAGTGAGTTTAGATAAACCTCACAACCCCTCGGCTCTTGCGTGAGCCATTGTAATTGTACCGAGTGGGGCGAGAGTCTTGCGAGACCGTGACAACCGCGTTTGTGTCACGGCCGCCACCGTGTACCGGAGGGAACGAGGCCCGCGGCGTTTCGGCCGGAAGCTCGATAGTGGAGACGGCGGGGAGCGTCCGAGAGGAGCCGGAAGCGGAGCACCACTTGCGTGTGGAGAAGGCCCGCGGCTCTCTACGGAGTTACTTGACCGAGGTGCTTGGCCCTCGCGTGGGCTTCCCTTCGCGTAGGGGCACCAACGAGGATTAGTCGGGACCTTGCACGGTTCCGGATACCTCGGTAAAAATACCGGCGTCATCCACGAGAGTTTGCTTCTCTACTTTGCTCTTTAAGTTTCCGCATTAATATTAAGCATTTAAGTTTCAATCTTGTATTCATACATATCTAGTGTAGATTGAAACTTAGCCTTTGCGGTAGAGATAGCAACACTTAGACAAAGCCTAGTTTGCACATTCTAGTTTGACTATTTGCATAGGTTTTGCTCTAGGGATTTAATTGTGGCCTAGTTTAGCGAAAGTTTTAGAAGTCCTAATTCACCCCCCCTCTTAGGCGTCACCCGTTTCCTACAAGTGGTATCAGAGGCCGGTTTGGCTCATTTGAAACGCTTTAGCTTCACCGCTAAAAGAGCCGGCGCTTTTTGGAGGAAGGGATGGATACCCATAGGCCACCACACTTCGACGGCACTAACTTCCCATATTATAGTGCTAGAATGGCTTGTTACCTAGAGGCTATTGATCTAGGTGTTTGGAGAGTCACTCGTGACGGGATGAAACCCCTCAAGAATCCCGAGAAACCCACCACGAGTGAGGAAAAAGAAATCCATTTAAATGCTAGAGCCAAAAATTGCTTGTATGAATCTCTTAGCATGGATATTTTTAATCAAGTATTTACCTTAAAAACTGCTAATGAGATTTGGCTAAATTTGCATGAGCTCCATGACGGCACATCCAATGTCCGTGAGCAAAAACATTGCCTTGTCTTAAATGAGTATAATTCTTTTGCTATGAAAGATGATGAGCTTGTTAGAGACATGTATTCTCGTTTGAATCTAATTATCAATGAGCTCAATTCGATTGGCATTAATAAGCTAGGTGATGCGGACATTGTGAGGAAGATTATCTCCCTGCTACCACAACAAAGATATGGGAGCATCATCACCATCCTTCACAACATGGAGGACTTGAGCAACATAACCCCGACCATTGTGATTGGGAAAATCGCGGCTTTTGAGATGTCACGAAAAATGAGTCGGGGAGAGGAGCCAACATCCTCAAGACCATATGCTTTTGCATGTGATGAAAGGAAGGGCAAAAAGAAGGCTCCCACTCCAAGTTCCTCAAGCGAAGAAGAGGAAGAAGAAGAAAAGGATGATGATGGATAATCAGCCATGCACATCATCCTCCGAGGACGAAGAAACAATCTGACGCGTCGGAAAGGTAATGAGGATGATCCGCAAGATTAATCTAATGGGTGTGCCCCTGCAGGTCGAGGATCTTCTCTTTAACATTGACAGGAAAAAGCAAAGGAAGAGAGGATGCTTCGCATGTGGGGAGAAGGGCCACTTCAGGGACAACTGTCCAAATATGGCCAAACCCAAAAAGGAAAGGAGCAAAGGCAAGGCGCTAACAAGTGTTAGAACTTGGGATGATTCTTCAAGTGAAGATGAACCTCCAAGGACGCGTAGCCATCGGTCCTCATCACGCTCATCACGGTCATCACACAAATGCATTATGGCAAGAGGTAACAAAAGCATTCCATCCTCTAGTGATGAAAGTAGTAGTGATGATGAAGGTGAGGGAAAGCCCTCTGTATATGAGCTTGCGGAAGCCGTAGAATTTTTCCAGGATGTTTGCACTAAGCAAAAAGCTCAACTTAAAACTTTGAAAAATAAGTTGATTAGCTCCCAAAATGATTATAAAGGTTTGCTAGAAAAATTTGAAACTTTTGCAAACTTAAATAGTGAGTTGTCAACTAAAATTGAGCTATTAGAATCTAGTGCTCCATCCACTACTACCGATGATAGCCTTATTAAAAAGAATGAAAAACTTAAGGCTAAGTTAGATAGCTCCCAAGAAGCTATTGAAAATTTGCTAGAGAAAATGGAAATTCTTAGCATACACAATAATGAGCTAACTACTAAGCTAGAAAACATTGGTAGCACCCCAGCAGCATCTTTAGTTGAAATACCTGAAATAATTAAGAAAGATGCTTCTACTTCCTGCTTTGATTTAATTGATGATTCTAACTCCTGCAACCAAGTTGTTGTTGAGAATATTGTTGTAGAGAAATGTTCGGATAGGGTTGCAAAGGAAAATGAACAATTAAAGCAAGAAGTGGCTCGCCTTGGAAAGGCTTTGTATGACAAGAAAGGCAAAGCCAAACAAATCCGACCTCCACAGGATAACACCACTGCGGGAGTGAACAAGCCTGTAGAGGGAGAAACTGTGATTTGTAGGCTATGCCACATGGAAGGCCACAAGTCTTTCCAATGCAAGGTGATGACCGGGGATAATCGAAGGCAAAAGCTCAAGCAAAAGCCATTAAGCAAAATCTCCAGCACCTACATCAAAAAGGTGAACAAAAAGGATGCTACACCATATTTGATCAAGAAGAAAAAGAATGGAAAGGTGATAGCAATCAAGGCCAACAAGCAAGGCAACAAAGGAAAGGGGGCCAAACGTATCTGGGTGCCAAAGGAAATAATTTCAATTATGAAAAGCGCTAAGAAGGTTTGGATCCCGAAAGGGAAGTGAGTGGTCCGAAGGACAACGGGAAATTTGGAGACTTGGCAAAGTTAGGATGTATATCATGGGATACATCACATTGGATCAAGTTTATTGCCAAGAGGGTTAGTAGATACTTTGGACCCAAATTTCCCCACCCATGACTAAGGTAACTAGATTTATTGTATTCGTTATTTTTAGATATGCGTATCTATTTTCTTGTATCTAGTTTTACCTCTCATGCCTAGTATTACAATTTGTACTTACTTTTTCTTAAACGCATGCATACTAGGTAAATCACATGGTAGGACTGCTTGTTTTCAATTCATACACTTAAGCAAACCTACACGGTTTAAAATGTGTATTTAAGCACGGCACATAGCTTCTTTATCACTCCATAGTAAATGATACATCAATTAATAATTTTAAATGCTACAGGTAAAACACTCATATTCTACAAGTTGTATCATTTAACTTATATGTGCCAAAGTTCGGATTATAGATAATTTCCCCCTCTTGATATCAAATCAAAGTGCATGTCTCCTACAAGTATTCAAAACTTGTATGCACAAATCCAGGGGGAGGTTACTCTATAATCTAAGTCTTTGAGACTAATACCTGTTTTCAAGTCTATTTCATGTAGTAGTCTCATTGTAAGGAAAATGAAGTCCCCGGAGAAAGACAACAAGCTTCCACTGAAAATCTACAAGAATTCTTATGTCTGCAAGCCTGCCATTGGTATTCAATTGGTCCGCAATTGACTTTCAATTGGTATCTTTGAGACTACACTTAGTAACATTTACATGTCTTCTCCATTATTTGATTAGACTATATTTCATATCTTATACTTCCCATGTTGCTATAAATGCATATATTATTAACTCATATTTTGTTACCTATGCATAAGGGAAGTTAGTCTATTCAAATCATGACTTGCACCTCCATTTCTCACATGCTTTTTCCTAAGTAGAAGATCTCTGTCAGGGGGAGTATTTCTTCGTCTCTACAGGGGGAGAAAATTCTTTCTAAAGGAGAACACTCATTTAGGGGGAGTATCAACTTGGTGTTTCAATTGGTATTATTTTACAAATCCTTTTCGAGGGCAAGTCTTATTTGCTTCCTATATGCTTTTAATGTCTTCCTTTTCGGTGGTTGATGCCAAAGGGGGAGAAGTTGTAGGGACCAAAGCAATGAAAATGTTATCAAACACCAAACACCACCAAATTAAAATTTTGATCTTTCAAGTGGTTTTTGCATTTTGGTCTAAAATAGGAAGTAAGTGAATTATGGAGTTAGGGGGAGGCTTAAGTCCATAATCTCACATTACGGGGACAAACATGCATCCTAGCAAGTAGATTGTATATTTATATTCAAATGTTTGTAATATTTGCTTGCTTTGGTTGTGTTGTCATCAATCACCAAAAAGGGGGAGATTGTAAGGAAAATGGACCTCGGGCCATTTGGCTTAATAGATTTTGGTGTTTGATGATTAACACAACCTGTGAACTAATGTATTTTCCAAGTGTTTGTGTGTTGTAGTCCACAGGATGCAAAGTGGATTGGACTGAGGCTCTGAGGATGAAACACCTCAAAGAAGACATTATAATACCCATATAAGACATTACAAAGTCATATTGAAGACAATTTATATATGCTAAGAGTCCAACACATCAAGAAGTAGAAGTGAGATACAAAGATGCAAAACAAAAGTGAACTTGACAAAGTTGAGAGGAAGGGCTGACTGAATTGGAAGTGTTTCACAAAATCAAATCTACTCAAACTGACATGGCTTCAACTCTGCGATGTAGATAATTTTATAAGCTTTCCAAAAAGTCCAAGATCATCAAAATCGGAGTTCGGAGCTAAAAGTTATGGCCACAATACGAAGTCGGAATTGCTGAAAAAACAAGAGCAGCATATGGGATGTCCGGTGCACACCGGACTGTCCGGTGTGCCAAATTTGCTCAAACTGGTATGGCTTCAACTCTGGGATGTAGAGAATTTCATAAGCTTTCCAAAAAGTACAAGATCATCGAAATCGGAGTTCGGAGCTAAAAGTTACGACAAAAATACGACAAGCGAACATGGGCTGTTCGGTGCACACCGGACCGTCCAGTGCGCCATGTCCGGTGCGCCATCTTCGGAAGCTCAAACGGCTACTTTTAACGGCTAGTACACGTGGGATGTCCGGTGCACCACCGGACAGTCCGGTGCACCTGTCCGGTGCACCGCAGAAAGCTGCAGAACTGCTTTCCAACGGCTATATTTGAGTTGGGGCCTATATATACTTCACCCAACCGGCCATTTGGAGGTGTGGGAGCCCAAGCAACATACCAAGGCATATTGTAGACATTTCCAAGTGCTCAAACACCCAAGTGCTTAATAGAATCACTCGGTGATTAGCGTAGGTGCTTTGCGAAGTGCTTAGGTTAGTTAGACCGCTTTAGCGCTTGCTCTAGGTGAACCCTAGATTGTTGAGTGAGTTTAGATAAACCTCACAACCCCTCGGCTCTTGCGTGAGCCATTGTAATTGTACCGAGTGGGGGCGAGAGTCTTGCGAGACCGTGACAACCGCGTTTGTGTCACGGCCGCCACCGTGTACCGGAGGGAACGAGGCCCGCGGCGTTTCGGCCGGAAGCTCGATAGTGGAGACGGCGGGGAGCGTCCGAGAGGAGCCGGAAGCGGAGCACCACTTGCGTGTGGAGAAGGCCCGCGGCTCTCTACGGAGTTACTCGACCGAGGTGCTTGGCCCTCGCGTGGGCTTCCCTTCGCGTAGGGGCACCAACGAGGATTAGTCGGGACCTTGCACGGTTCCGGATACCTCGGTAAAAATACCGGCGTCATCCACGAGAGTTTGCTTCTCTACTTTGCTCTTTAAGTTTCCGCATTAATATTAAGCATTTAAGTTTCAATCTTGTATTCATACATATCTAGTGTAGATTGAAACTTAGCCTTTGCGGTAGAGATAGCAACACTTAGACAAAGCCTAGTTTGCACATTCTAGTTTGACTATTTGCATAGGTTTTGCTCTAGGGATTTAATTGTGGCCTAGTTTAGCGAAAGTTTTAGAAGTCCTAATTCACCCCCCCCCCTCTTAGGCGTCACCCGTTTCCTACACAGTGGAGTAATCACTCAGAGGAGGAAGCTACTTGGGAAACCGAGGAATTCCTGAAATCCAACTTCCCCGATTGCCTACCTAAGGAAGCTGGTATGTAATCACCCCCAACCCCTCCTCCTGCCTTTCGAATCTAATTTCCAAAAATATGATCTTAATTCAGAATGAAGTAACTAAAAGATAAAACTTAAAAGGACTTCCTTCTGAAGTTGCAAAGAGAATGACATTCGAAGAGCAGTTTTGCCCTAATAATAATAATCATCACCCTTTTCCTATCAGTCTCACCCTTCGCTTCACCCCGGGAGGACTCTGGCCCGAATCTCGGGACGAGATTCCTTTAAGGGGGGAAGGCTGTGACACCCCAGTGTCACCTGGGGTTTCTCTTAAAAAGCCAAACCAAGAACCATTATTTCATGTAAATCAAAGTAAGCATGAGCATCAAATTAATATAAGTGAGAAAGAATTCACCAAGTATATACTTAAAAGTGTCATGATCAAAACAATTGAGACTTTAAAAGATAAAAATGTGCAACCCTAATTCAAAACCCTAAGTAAGCCCCATGAACAAAATTCAAGAAAATAAGAAAAAGGGAATGAAAAGTTTAAAATTTTGAGTTGAGCCAATTATATAAGTTAAAGTATATTTATTAAGCAACAAGAAAGATTGAGAAAGCTTAGCCAAAATAATCCAAATAAAACCCCAAATCAAACTTCCTTTGTAGGGACTCATTGGGAATTCTGAATTTCAGAATTCTGAAATTCAGACCTTGAGCCAAAGATCAGGGATGTTCACCTTGATCCCTAACTCGAATCCTAATGGCCCCATTGACAAAATTGTGCCTAACTAACCCCTCTGTCGTGTGCCAGAAGATGGCATTGGGACGCGAGCCCTAGACACGACAAAACCTGGGATTTGCCTCGGGTTTGGGTAGGGAGACAGACCAGATTTCCTGGCTCCATATCTCTGCAACCAGTAGGCAAAATCCTATGGCACCCACACAAGAATGGTAGCTTGTAGGGAGGAGAAGAGGTTTTGTGCACTGACCAAGGCGAGAGCAGGCTCGGATGAGCGACCACACGCGCCAGAACTTGGGCAGAACGCACGGGCACACGTGTTCGACCCTGGTCGGCACGCCAGAGCTCGCCCAACCCGCGCGCGCGCTCACCCCGGCGTCCGTCAAGTCCGCCGCGCGCCCACGCCCTCGGCCGTGCCCGCCCGCGCCTATAAAGCCTCCCCGGGCGCACCTCTCTTCGCCCCGCACTCACCCTCACCGGTCAGCCACTTTCCCTTAGCTCCGGCGAGCTTAATTCCGCCCGCCATTGCCGCCAGAGCTTCGGCCGCCGTGGCCAGCCCACTCCAGCCACCCTCAAGCCCAGCCAGTGCTTCGGCTAGCTCCGCCAGTAGCCCGTGAAGCTTGCCAAGCCCTCGGACCCGACCGGACTTCACCGGAGGCCCGAGATCAACCTCACCGGACTTCGGTCTTCCGCCGCCGCGCGTGGACCGAGCTATCCAGTGAGTCTCCGCCCAATTCCTTTTGCTCATAGCTTCTCTGGCATCCCGTGGACCTCCCTGACCTATTTAATTGAACTACCTCGCCGTGACCAGGCCGGTCTCCTCGCCGCCGACGAGCATCCCCGCCTGCGCGCGTGGACCGACCGACTCCGGCCATCTCCGACGGCGTTCCGCACACCGTTGTGATCCCCGTGACCTCCCCTTCGTCCTCGACCACTTCACCAGAACAGTCTCGCCGCCGGTAAGCCCCTCCGCCCTTTTCTCCGCCGCGGCTACTGTTTAAGGTAGAAGAAGGACCTCGGGTTAGGTTTTGTAGAACCCGAGGGGTTTTCTGTAATGTCGGCGAATAGTAACATAAGGACTGATTCGCGAGGAAAACTTAGAAAACCGCCAAGGACCCCAGTGCAAAGTGGATTTCCATTTAATCAATTCTGTTATTCTTTTTAAAATGATCAGAGAACTTAGAAAATCCATAACTTGATGAAATCTTAATAAAAAGTTGTCAAACCAATTTTGCTAGCTTTGAAATATTATAATCTGTCTTTTAAAAATAGTGAACCATATGCTTTCTGTTCTAAAGTTTAGAGTTTAAAATTAAAAACAGAAACCCCCTAAACCTTGTTTAATTAAGGAAAATTAGTTTTCTTTTGTGCTGAGCTTAAGAAAATTTGTAGATGCTTATACCTTAATTAGACACTGTTTAAAAATAGTAGGAATCCCAGCATTATAGATTATGATGTAGTTATTCATTTAAAGCTATTTTGTCCAAAACTTAGAGAAAATCAGAAAGGCATTAGAAAATGTTGAACAGTGATTAATGATACTTTTCCTAGTTTACTTATGCAACAGAGAACCTAGGAAAAATACAGAAACCATTAATTTGGACCAGTTTTAATTAAGATGCTTTAATTAGCCTTATATAGACTGAAAATCAATTATTAGAATTGCAAAACTATAACCAAAGTGGTTAACAAAAATCCAGTGAACTTATAACCACCAGAGCCCCACTACAAAAATACAGAGCACCCCAGCCCAACTCTTTAAGTAAGGAAATTAAATGCAAAGTAATAATAAGGCATTTTTCAACTAAATCATGAACAACCCCAAATAATGTGATAATGGGCAACCAAAAATTAGCTAAGTCCATGATGAGACAAGCCACCAGAGAAAAAATACAAACCCATGAAAAAGAAGTGAACCCATACCTTTTGCTAGTAATTTGTGAGAAAGGCCATTTAACTCAAATAATGCAAACCACCCCTTCCCTTAAGCAAAAAGAAGCCAAACTTCAGAATGATTGCTCTTGCACAAAATACTAACTAAGAAAAATAAGAACTCTGTTGTTTGATGTTTTTCAAATATAGTGGTAGTAGAAAGCACCTATTTGACTAGAAACTTGAGAAAACCATAAGAAAATAATCAAAAGGTACTAATGACTAGAAATTTGTATCAAGTCATGTTATAACACCTAAAAGCCAGCAAAAATAAGTTTTAGAGAGTTACCCACTGTTAAATAATAGTTGTAGTTCAAAGCACCCCTTCTGCCCTAAAATTTGGTAATTTTGTCCAGAGAAAACCATTCACTTTCTGACCCCCAAATTTTGTAACAGAGAATCATACACCAGTAGCAAGCCACTGTAATTTTTGCAGAATTTTTGGAATTTTATAAAAGCAACTTGTAGTTCAAACCTACTCCAAAACATTAAAGGAATAAAGGAAAAGAAAAGAAGAAATAAACCCCACCTCGATAAGTCTAACTTGAGAACCTGTCATTTATCACTAAGACTTAACAAAAAATCAGTAGAACCCCAAAGATAAACCTACCCCTTACCTTAGCTAAGTTTAAACCAATTTACCAAGTATACCACCCAAGGGTTTTACACAAGTAAAGTTAACTTGTTTAAATTCAAAAGACCATACACCTGTAAAGTTATAATTTCTAAAAGCACACATCATATCATGCATATATCTTACGCATTGCATTCATTAGATTGTAATCTTGCCGACGGAGAGTACGTGCTCATCCCTGAGCAAGGACCTATCCAAGAGGAGGACCAGGAGCAGGCTTCAGAGGCTGCTATTGAGGATCTCCCCGCAGCCCCAGCAATTGAAGGCAAGCCCCGGTTTTATGCATAACCATGTTATTATATGCTACTTTACTACACTTAATGCTTGTAGGACTGTAATGTGCACTTAAGTGTAGGAGTTGCTTGAAACCTCTAGTTGCATGAACTTAGGATTCCTTTTTGAGATGAATACTAATATGCTAGGTCGAGTAGCTGCTTGCTAATCAGGATCTCGGTAGAAGTCGAGTGATTTTTCTAGCACTCGCGCGAGGTCAGGAATTGATTGTACTCATCTTGATAATGGGATATATGTTGGTCTATGGATTTGGATCCAGGGAGGATGCCTTGTCCATGAGACGGGAAAAAAATGAATTAAGGATTAATGTGTGAATACCTGAGTCAAGCTTTTGAACGTACTAAGCACATGCCGGGAAAAATGGTAACCGGTAAACCTAGTACCTGATTGAAGCCGGGCGCGGACTTTATCCCTCATGCGACCTGAGACTGGGTCTCCCATGCTAGCTATGGTGGGTACAAGTGCAGTCACTGCACGGCGGCAGCCGGGGTCAGTGGAGCATTGTATGCCAAGGCGGTGAGGCCTGGACGCGAACGGGGAATCGATGGGGACGGTTGTCATGTGCGGGGTCGGAGTACCCTGACATGCCGTGTGTTTAGGTTTACCTTGCAAGGTTTAAAAACTCGATTCGAATCGTCTGCTTCTCGCAGCTAATGAGACTGCTTGATTCCTTGTACTGCATCGAGTAAGAAGTGAAATGAGGATTATATGAGATAACTTGTTGGTTGAACTAATTGATTGTTACCATGTATGCTTAGAAGGAGCAAATCTAGCTAAGTTAATGATGGTAGAACCTGAAAAGCTAAAAATTGATTTTAGAAACAGCTAGTGCTTTTGGCAAACCAAACCCCTCAGCCAAACAGCTGCATAGTCTAGAGGTAGAGGAGTAGACTCCTCACACCGGTTAAGTCTAGCTGAGTATTAGTATACTCAGCCTTGCTTGTGGCACCATTTTTGCAGGTACCATGCAGGATGTAGTTGATGGTGTGACTTGGCCTACCACCCTGCCACCGGGTTGGACGGTCGAGTGGGATGTTGCTCCGGCAGGAGAGGAGCATGAGGAGTAGTGGGCTAGGCCTTGCCCATTTCCTCATTACCGACGACGTTGATTATCCGCTGCACTTTAATTTGTGAACTTTACTTGCTACTCAAAAACTCCGATTTATGTAATAACTCAGTACTTAATTTGAGGTTTCCTGTTTTATTGTATATCTTCTGTGACTCACCTTCGAGTGAGATTGTGGAATTTGATCCTGGTTAAGTGGCTCTATCAGACTAGATCTGAAGGACTGACGGGTTATTCCGATTTAAGTGTTTTACGGCCCCTGAGGCGTGACTTAGGCACTTAAGCTGGAATAATTCGGGTGGTTCTGCCACACATGAGATGAAGATCGTTGAATGTACCAAAGGAGGACAACAGAAGATTGTTTTTTACTGAGTCACATAGAGTTTAGAAGCAATGTTCAACAGGTGCACCTTCAAAGCGTCCATCACCAAAATGAAAATCAAAATCGCAAGCTGGACCTAGAATCTTTGGGCCGATTAATTCAAAATCAACTCAAAGATTGGGGGCTTGTGGGGGACAGATATCCCCTGGGTCCACTAGAAGGCTAAAAGGCCTCGCGAAAGGCTTTAGGCCTATTGTCTCGCGAGACTGTCCCTTTGTGGGCCAGGGGAGAACTGCTGACAGAGTGGGCTAACGTGGGGAATGAGTGGACGCGGGCCCAGGCGGCTCGTGGGATTTAAACGATATCCACAGCTCTGATCCGATTCTCCCGCGTGACACCCTTGGACGTTGGAACCAAATAAAGATAAGTCAGCAAGATTGTAGGAAGATAAGTTTAGTCAGTTCACTATTACTTAGGAATACATCGTTATCATACACACATGTAATGTCCCACGGTTGGATATATAAGGCCAACGGGGTCCCCCATCATTTCCAAGTCATTCATTAGCCGCCTACTAAGTTCATTAGCTTTCAACATACTGGAGAAATCCCTTGTAACCCACCACATAAACATCCACACCACGAAGTAGTGTGTTATGCATCTCAAAGTGGCCCGAGCCTGTCTATCGTCTCTCGTGCGCCTCGCACGAACCATTGAGTTACAATCAGCAACACCGTCCTACCCAAAAGCACCTCGAGGGGTAACCCCAGGTGCGCGGTCGGGCTCCAAACACTGAATGACCCCTTTCCACTATTTACTTGTGTCTCTGACATTCATAGTTAGGCCCTCGGAGTTCTATATCTTCGCAACGACAGGTCCCCGATGGCGAACGCCGGTGAGCACGCCCTCTAGCAAACCTGTACCGGCCGAGATACTCAATGATTAGGGCCTTATCTTGGTCGACACCTAAATCTATCCTTGGCGACCCTAATCCCTCCATTAATTACACGAATCCAGACCGGAATCTCTCTGTCCACGACGACGGCAAAAATCAGAGACAATCTAAACTGTTCATGGCGATTTGGTGCGATCTAGCTCAATCATATGGGTCTACGAGTAACCGGAGACTTAAGGGATGCAAGAACATCCACCAGAGAAGCATGAACCAACCTGAGGAGGGCTGGCCATGGTGAGAGACTCTCGTGGCGCAGAAAACCAGATTTGGGAGAAAATCCAAATTGAGGAGCTATGTTGAACGATTCGAGGCGAGGGCTGGTTTACTGGGTATGTAATTACCTAGCGGAACTCACTGGTGCATCAATTTATAGAATCCACGGCGGTGGCAACTATTTTTGATAAGGCGCGCTGGCGGCCGGAGAGAGGGGAAATCACCGGGAAGCGCTAACGTGGATTTTACTGAGGCAAGGCTCCCGGCGAAGGACAGACTCCCAATGGCAGTTCACTATGACTTGGTAATGCTCCAGGCACATGGCGCACGGGCGGCATGCGGCCAACGCCGGCGAGGATCGTCTCAGCCGGCTGCAGAACAAGTGGGTACGGTGAACCATCCAGTGACCGGGTCCAAGTCTATCCGGGCGCCAAGATCTTTCACTCCCCTTGGTTATCCACTTTACGCCAAGCACGAATCGCAGCGACCGGCGCGAATCCAGGCACGGGATCACCGATGGCGAGTTCACTAAACCTGGATTCTTCTTCAGGTCACTATACCATCAGAACTCCAATCAAAGCACCTGACAGAGCATTTTCAGCGGCGATTTTCACAAATTTTTATGTGGCAACTCTCTAATTGGTCTGCAGCAAAATTAATCTCCTATAAACTAGCTTTGATTTCATTATAAAGACCTCGAGTGAATTCTCATCGAATCACACCGAATTCGGCATTCAAAGTTCACCCGAGCTCACTGTCAGTCCAACCCTCACCCTTGATCTAACTGACAACCTAGCTTTGAGTCCATTTTACTCCAATTTTTGTACAACACCAATGCTTAGTCACTTAATCAAAGTTGTACTCCTAACATAGCTCTATAAGTTTGATACATTGACTTAGGGCAAATTCCTTATGAATTTAGAGATATAGAGCTCTAAAGTTGACTTCAATACACTGAATTCCAGACTTAGCTATTTAGTGTTCATGTGACCCTTTTGCAAATAAGTCCAAATTTCATCATTCAACTTGAACATTCAACAATGTGAAAGTTACTTGGTTTGTGATGTTCTATCACTTTGATATTTGCACTTTGGTCCAGAAGTGCATAAAATTTGCATTTACCCCCCTAGGGTTCCAATTAGGGTTTTCTAGTTTCTTTTAGGGTTTTGGGCACACTAGGGTCTTTGTGCCATTCAAATCCATCACTCTTAATCTCTTTTGGGTGTTTCCAAAGACTTTTGATATTTTAATCACCTTGGCTTCATTTCCATCCATAGGTCCTAATTCTAGGGTTAAGTACCCTACCCTAAGGTTAAGCACTCTTCAAGTCACATCATCACAACCTGTTTGAAAATTTTACCTAGTGAATGCATTCTAGGTATAACAAACAATCATGAAATGTTAATGCACACGATGTTATGCTCAAGTTTTAGTGCCACTAACACCAGGGGTGTTACATCCTCCCCCCCCATAAAAGAATCTCGTCCCAAGATTTAAGGTCCTAGGGTAAGTAATGGAAAAGGAAACATGTCACACCTTTATTTCCTTATTTGTCTTACAGAGCAAGGGGTGGTATGGGGTTTATTCCAACTTTACAATCAAATGTACACGTCTTACAAGATACATGGAGCTCAAAACATAGGAAAGTTCTTTTCCAAAAAGTCTTGAGTCTCCAGGTAGCTTCATCTTCAGTATGCTGGTTCCATTGTATCTTATAGAATTTAAGAGTCCTTTTTCGGGTGATCCTGTTTTTCTGATCCAAAACTCGAATGGGATGTTCTGAATAAGTGAAATCTGGTTCCAAAGCAACATCCATCACATCGATGGTTCAATTAGGAACCCGAAGGCATTTCTTCAGTTGAGATACATAGAACACATTATGTACTGCAGACAATGTTTCTGGTGGTTGAAGTCGGTATGCCACTGGTCCGTATCATTCAAGGATAAAAAACAGGCCAATATATCGGGGTGCCAGTTTCCCTTTTACCTCGAAACGGTTCACACCCTTCATTGGTGATACTTTCAGGTATACATGATCATTAACTTGAAATACCAATGGTTGGCGTCGCATATCCGCATAATTCTTTTGCCGAGCTTGTGCCTCTTTCAAGTTGTGCATGATCCGTTGGAGTTTTTCTTCTGTCTCTTTAACCATGTCAGGCCTAAAAAACCACCATACAGTGCTTCAAATGGTGCCATTTTAATGCTCTCTTGATAGCTGTTATTATAAGAAAACTCTGCTAATGGTAGACAATCATCCCATTTTTGTAGAAACTCCAAGACACATGCCCGCAACATATCCTCAAGTATCTAATTTACTCTCTCAGTTTGTCCACTTGTTTGAGGATGATAGGCCGAACTATGGAGCAACTTAGTACCCAGAGATTTGTGGAGCTCTTCCCAAAATTTGGATACAAATTGTGGTCCGCGGTCCGACACTATTGTTTTTGGAACCCCGTGCAAACTGAGAATATGAGCAATATAAAGTTCCACATATGTGGCCACTGTATACTTTACTTTGACGGGAAGAAAGTGGGCAATCTTTGTAAGCTGATCAATTATAACCCATACAGAATCAAAACCTTTGGCTGTTTTGGGCAATCCCACAATAAAATCCATGCTAATGTCTTCCCATTTCCAAGCTGGGATGGGTAAAGATTGCAGTGGTCCCGCTGTCTTCATATGTGTCACACCCGGGTTTCGGGGCACCAAGACCCGTGCGCGAACATAATCACCAGGTGTGCTGGGACCAAGTCTCACACATATGATGAATCATGACACAGGATCGAACGTCACATCTTTACTACATAACATGAGTTCTATACAAAATAAATAATTAATTACATATAAGGAGACAATGGTCTAGCAACCCAAAGTTAACTAGGAGACGACGGCCTAGACCTCTCATGAACACATCGCCGCATCCTTCATGCGCCTCATCCTGCGGTACCTGTTGTTGAACTGTGGGGGGTGTGAGACAGCAAGAGTGAGCTCACATACGTTCATCGCTCAACAAGTTGTGGGAAATAATGTGCATGAACTCGCCAAAGGTGGGAGCTCACGTGAAGTGTAAGGCTTACCAAAGAGGATGGTTAGAGCTGAGCATTGCTTTTAAAGTTGGTCAAAATTTCATTAGCAGTTACTAAGTATAAGTAAATACCAACCCAATTAAGAAAAGTAATAACATCACCTGCGATGCAATGCATATGACAAATTGAATTTAGTTCCATAAATTAATCATGTGAGGGTCCGAGCTGCTCATGACCGTGAGCACGGCTAGTATACCAGTTTTACACTCTGCAGAGGTTGCGCATCTTTACCCACAAGTCATGTTACCCATCTGCCAAGGGATCGCGACTTCCCATACACCTCTACCGAGGAGGCGAGGCAGGGTAACACTACGAGGCCTTTACAAAGTTCCACTAGCTTCAGAAAACCCGCTACAGTTTATAGGAAGCTCCAATGCACGGATCCCTCACATGATCGCCATCGCAGCAAAATCATCCCAAGGACCTCCCTACACTGACCACTCCCCTACTGCCCTTGCCCCTTTCGGGTAAGGTAGTCTTCCACTAGCTTTCCTAATTAATCAGCCAAGGGCGTCCCATTAAACCCTTGTGGTTGCACTGTTTTCCCGGGTGGTCGCTCCATGTTCTAATTAACATAATGATCTTATCATGAACAGTAATAATAAATAGATAATAAAAGTGTGATCATGAATAATGTATCTTCATACCCAAAACCACATAAAGCACTAGCAAGTACTACCCAAAAAGTTCAATGGTAAACAAGGTATAAAGATAATCAAACTAGGGTAACCTATTGGGTCCCATCAAAATTAACCTATGCAGATCATTATGATTAATTAGAACATGAGTGGGTAAAAAGAAGTGATCAAGGGCACAACTTGCCTGGGACTTGAGATTCCAGGTACCAACTTGCTCTTCAGATGACACGTGTCCTCACCGCTAAACATAGCAATACAAACATACATGGTATAAGCAAAATTAACATTACACCAAACATTTAGGCAAAATACATATTAATAATCTACATATTGAAATAAGATCATAGGAACAGGGATTATTAATTTTGGAGTTATAGATTTTAAGTTATGGATTTCCAGATATTCTAGGTGCTTTGTACAAGATTAATTATCATATCAATTTTAATATGGCTTTCATGTCAAAACAGTGACACAAAATGATAAACAATGATTTTATAAAATTATAGGAATTGGAATGAATTAATTTGGACTAAATATGCATTTTCTATGAATTAAACAAATTCTAGCATTTATTTTTGCATAAAAAATCATTTTCTAATTCCTTTTTCTAGATTTTATAATTCTCTGGACTGGGCCTCAATTACAGGAAAGTCTAGGGGTTAATGCGCGAAAAGTCCCTAGACACAGATCTACCCCGCGGTGGATGGCGTGTTAGTTTCAGTATTCTTTAGGGTCTTTTATGCAAAAGTCGCTCGGGGAAGGGGTATCAACTCGTGTGAGCCACACGATCTAATCTGGGCGGTCTAGATTAGATCCCGGTCACCCCGAACCGGTATGCGACATGCGCCGTTGGATCAGAGATAAACAGCACATATTTAAAGCGTCCGAGATCGAATCTGGATCACGGGATCCAGATCGGACGACTCGGGATGGTCCTACCGAAGGGGTATGCGCGCGCCTAATCGCAACCACCGGTATTTGATCAGACGGCCAGGATCCAGGGCATTGAAGAGGTATCGCCAAACCGATCTAAACGGTTCATCAGCAGATCGAAGGTCAACCTGCCGTCTTCCCCACACCGGCCGGTACCAAGCGGCGGCGCACCAAAATCTCACGGCGAAGCTCCGCCTGAGCACACCGCGCATGCGCAGTCCAGGCCCCATGGCCAAATTCCCTGGTGCTATGCCTAGAGAAGCGTAAAGCGAACACGATGGAGGGGTACTTACCAGCTGCGACCCGACACAGTGCTCTGCCCACGCGTTCCATAGATCTGCGGCACGGGGATGACGTCCGGCGAGCAATCGTCTTTCCCCCCGTCGTCGATTGAGCACCTAGGCGCCATGAACACAATCAGGAGCCCCCCCGCAACATTACGAGGTGCAACCCAGGGCCACGACGATAACGTAAACTTCCTCGAGCTCGCGGCAGATCCCAATGGCGGATTTCTCCCAGACTTCTCTCTCTTCTCTTGTGATGGCGGGGCTCGGTACGTCGGGTATCCATGGGAAAGGGGTCTGGGCACGGTCGGCTTCTTAAATAGGCGAGAACAAGGCCGGTGTCGTAACGGTCTGCGCGGAGTTGGCGTGCCCCGCCATGCACGGCGTGTTTGTTGAGGGGCAAAAAGGGAGCCGATCACCTGGATTAAGCGGGGAAAGATTTTTCTTGACCCCGATTGTAAGGTGGTGCGGGCAAGGAAGGTCCCCCAATGGCGGAATCAGGCGGACGTCGATCCAGGTGCGTGGAGTCCGAGTCTAAAGTGCCGCGGTCGCTTCCATGAGGTCTGCGTTCGCGGGAAGGAGGCGAAGCTGACGGCCTCGGGCCCACAGGTAAGTGAGAGGAAAAGCAGCGCGGCGTGAAGAATGCCTGTCACACGGGCCTCGGCTGTAAATGGCACCAGCGCGCGCGAGACAATGATAGATGGGCCCTAGTCGTCAGCGCCAGAGGGGCAGTGCCAAGCGCGCGGCCGCGCCCAGGCGATGCAGGGGGAAATGGGTCGAAAATGGGGTGGCTGGCCCAACTCAGGTTTCTGTCCTTTTTCTGTTTATTTATTTGTTTTCTTTTTCCAATTCCCCCCTTATTTTCACATGCCAAATTCAAATCTAATTGTGATTGGTTTTTAAATATCCAAATAATATGCAGCATACAAAGATCACAATATGAATTTATTTATGTTTTACTTTCATATGCTTATATTTAATTATTTTGATCCCTAATGCAATTGTTTCCATTATGCTCACACATATCATTCATTTTAGAAGAATATTATTTTTATTGTATGATCAAGAAGTTAATAATACACTAAAATTGAATATTCACTACTTACTTATCTTTAGAATAAAGTAAGAGTTATTTAAATACTTTGAAAAGTTTTTCTGTTATATTTTTATGAAGGGAAAAATACTCTGTTTTAGTTAGTGGATTGAAGATCATTAATCTTTTAGAGAAAAAATATTATAGACTCCAAAATGGAATTTTGGGTGTTACAATATGCACTGCCTTGACACATCTACAAGTGTCACATCTTGCCATATAGCGTGCAATCTCAATCTTCATTTTTGTCCACCAATAGTGTTGCTTTAAGTCTTGATACATCATAGTACTTCTGGGATGAATGGAATATCGACTAAGATGGCGGACTTCAGCATCTTTAGGCACAACTATGCGATCATTGAACCATATTATTCCTTGGTCATCTTTTCTGAAGCAATTTGCCTTGTTGGCTTCTATTTTCTCATGAATATGCTTCATACCCTTGTCGATTCTTTAGGCATCAATAATTCTCTGTAGAAGAACTGACTCAAGCTTTAATTGCGTCGAAGTTCTGTGTTGTATCATACCCAGGTTCAACCTTTCCATTTCTTGACATAAGGTGATGTCAGGGGTCTTTACTATAAGACAATGTCAAGAAGCTTTGCGACTCAATGCATCTGCCACCACATTGGCTTTTCCTGGGTGATAGTGGATTTCCAAGTCATAATCTTTAATTAGCTCAAGCCATCTTCATTGCCTCATGTTCAGTTTTGACTGGGTAAAGATATATTTCAGACTTTTATGATCTGTATATATATGACATATATTCCCCAGCACATAATGACATTGTATCTTGAGGCCAAGAACAACTGCAGCTAGTTCCAAGTCATGAGTTGGATAGTGCTCCTCATGCCAGCGTAGTTGTCTTGAAGCATATGCTATGACTCGGCCCTCCTGCATTAGGACACATCCGAGTCCACTGCCTGATGCGTCACAATACACATCAAAGGCTTTTCTATATCCGGTTGAGCCAATACCGGAACAGTGGACAATAACACCTTCAGCTGCTTGAAGGCTTCATTGCATGTTGAGGACCAGTCAAATTTGGTATCATTCTTCAATAAACCTGTATTATGTTTAACAATCTTGGAGAAATCCGGAATGAACCTGTGGTAATATCCAGCTAGTCCAAGGAAGCTTCGAACTTGATGTACTATAGTTGGCGGTTTCCATTCCAGAATATCCTTGACTTTGCTAGGATCGACCGCAATTCCTTTCGCAGATAATACATGTCCAAGAAACTGGATTTCCTCCAACCAGAACGCGCATTTGCTGAACTTGGCATACAACTGGTGCTCCCTTAAGCGCGTTAGCACGATCCTCAAGTGCTTAGCATGCTCCTCTTCATTTTTGGAATTGATCAGGATGTCATCAATGAAGACCACCACAAATTTATCTAACTCGAGCATAAACACCGAGTTCATTAAATATTTGAAGTGGGCTAGAGCATTTGTCAATCCGAAGGACATGACTAAATATTCAAATAACCCATACCGCGTAGTGAATGCGGTCTTGGGTATGTCTTCGGGTCGAATACAGATCTAATGGTAACCTGACCTGAGGTCAATCTTGGAGAATAACTGAGCTCTAGTAAGTTGATCGAATAAGATATCAATCCGGGGAAGAGGGTACTTGTTCTTGATGGTGACCTCATTAAGGGGTCAATAGTCCACGCACATTCGAAGTGTCTGATCCTTCTCCTTGACGAAAATTGCTGGACATCCCCATGGTGATGAACTGGGCCTAATGAACCCCTTCTCAAGCAAATCTTGTAAATGAGTCTTGAGTTCTGCTAATTCATTAGGTGGCATTTGGTACGACCTTCTAGAAATAGGAGCCGTACCGGGCTTTAGTTCAATCACAAATTCAACATCCCTTTATGGAGGCAACCCAAGCAAATCTTCAGGAAAGATATCCGGGAATTCACATACCACCGGAATATCCTGAATTTCTTGTATGACCGCTTCACAAACTCGTCTAGATACTTTGGCTAGGATAGCTATAGGGATGGACAATTGAATCTCTTCATGGCCATGGCTCAATTTGATGGTCCTTAAGTCAGTATTGATGTTGGCCTTATGCTGGGCTAATCAGTTCATGCCCATGATTACATCTATGACTTGACCCTTTAAAACAATCATGTTGGTAGGAAATTCCCTTCCGGCCAACGTTACTGGTATGTGGAAGGCTACTTCCTTAGTAAATATCTGTCCCCCAGGTGAGTGGATAATAAATCCTTCCCTTGATTCAGTGCAAGGAATGCAATGCTTTTCCACAAAATTATTGCTTATGAAAGTATGTGATGCACCAGAATCGAAGAGAATAACTGCTGGGTGTTTGGCAACAAGGAACGCACCCATCATTACCGGCTTGCCTTCCGGTGTTGTAGCCACCTAGGTATAATAAATTCGTCCAGTTTTCTTGAAATTCTTGCCCATTGAAGTATTGCCCGTGTTCCCCTTTCCTTGGTTGGAGTTCCCAGAATTCTGCTGAAAAATAGTTTTATTATGCTTCGGGTATGGGCAGTCCTTGATGAAGTGTCCGGACTTTCCACAGTTGAAGCAACCAGTGGTAGAACTGGGAAGAGTAGGGAAACGGGTACCATGGGCACTCGGCTGATTGGTAGGAGCGGGGGCAGTAGTGGGACGAATAAAGACAGGCTGCTTGAATGGATATGAAGGTGGGCGAGGTGAAGAACGATTTTGATTAAAAGGTCGGATCACCAACCTGGTTCTCTTCTCAGGCCCCTGATTAGACCTATCACCTCCAAACCCTTTTGATTTTCCATGTCCTGCATTTTTGGCTTCCACTACCAGTGTTATACTAATAGCCCTACTGTAGGTAAGGTCCAAGCATGTTGCCATTTTCCGTTGAAGCCTGTCATTGAGTCCCCTCATAAAACAATTCTTTTTCTTTAGATCTATATTCACTTGGTAAATGGCATACTAGGAGAGATGATTGAATTTGTTGAGATACTGCATTACAGTATCTCCCCCTTGCTTTAACCGGATAAACTCTTCTTATTTCATATGAAGCACTCCTTCTGGAACATAATGCTCCCGGAATGCTAGCTTGAATTCCTCCTAGGTAATCTGATGCCCAGCAGGTTGGATTGCTGAAAATTTTGCCCACTAAGTGCTGGCAGGCCCTCTTAGCTGTTGTGCGGCAAACAATGGCTTTTGTGTCTCCCTGCTCCGAATTAACCCAAACTTCTGTTCCATCACTCTTACCCACTTATCGACTTCTAGAGGTTCTTCTCCTTTGATGAAGAGCGGGGGTTGAGTCTTAGAGAATTCCAAATGTGTAGTATCACGCGGTCCTTGAGGAGGAGCTCTTCCTCCGTGTTGTTGGAACTGATTGCCTGTCATTTCACGCAAGAAGCGTGTATTATCATCGGTGGCATTGACCAGGGTAGCGATAGCCTCGGCCAAAGTAGGTGGTACTTGTGGCGGGTTAGGGGTATCCTCCCTACCGCGGCAAGTCCTCGCACCATCATGTGCGCGAGTCCATGATGACATCTGAGGCAAAGAAACATTTGGAAAAAATATAACATGCCAGCATACACCATCATATTACATTACCAAAATGTAATAATTATATAGACTCTAGTGTAAAACTTGACTACATTACTTATTTTACATAAGGATAACATCTAGACTATACTATTCTAGTATTCTTCATCCTTTGTTGCTCCATTTCCTTCTACAGGGGACCGTTCGTTAGCAAGGTTCATGAGAGGAGGGGGCCTAAAAAGGTCCAGCTCCCCATCAGGTCCTTCATTTGTTGTACCCGATGGTCCGGCTCCCATTGCAGCAACGTCGGAAGGCACGTCCGAGTGCTGTTGAGCATACAATACATGTACTTCTTCATGTAAAGTATTACAGTACACTTGCAGGCTTTCGAGGGACGCACTAAGCTCTGCCACACGAGCTAGAGCTTTCGCTTCACAGTCCCAAGCGAACGAACGCGAGTTGACAGCCCAATCAATGGCCATATCTCAAGATCTCGTACTGCTAATGGTTGACTTCAGCTGACAATTCAGCTATACGATGACTGTCTTGCTCCCGTGCCCTGTTCCTGTGACGTAACTTCGACCGAAGTTGTTCCACCCTGGCTTCCAGGTCTCCAATCAGGTCATTACTGCCACTACTACTTCCTTCATGCCTGGAAGTTAGCTGATGTCATAGCACGCCAAAAGGTCCAGTAGATTTGCGCGTTGTTTTCCTGGTACACGCCATATCTCTATAAGAGGGGAAGATTTATTAGTATATTTTTAAACATGATGCATGCATAACCTAATAATTATGGAATCAACCTTCGATGATCCCAACTTCCTATATAATGCACTTTGTTACCCTGACTTTACAAGATACGTGACTACCAGAAAGTGGTAAGGTAAGAATGAAAGAATGTTTCTAGGTAAGTGTTTTAATAATTCTTTTTGAAGTACTACGTAATATCTAGAGAGATGGGCTTCACTGCGATACCAGCTGTGATGGAACCTCCCAAGGTATTAGGCCTACCTACAGTTGTCCTTGTCCCAAGGACCTTGGACAACCTTGTAGATGCACATAATCACTTGACATGTTTTGTAACTGTATCCTCATCATTTCGCCCAAGAGCGCTTCACCCATCACGCAGATATTACATCACATCGGAGGAAAGAATAAGCAGAAGCAAATTACAATAACTTAATTTACATTCATCAAATATAAAGAGAGTGTTATTATTACAATACCAGGGTATCATGAGTGCATAAAGTGTTATTACAGACTAGGGAGGCAAAACACCCTCCCACACAAAAGTTTATTGTTTTCAAAGTGGGAGGCAAACATCCTCCCGCGACCAACTTCACTGCTATGGCTCTTCCTTGGGTACCACCTTTGAATAGAAACAGCAAAAACACTATTGTTTCCTCACCTACAACAACATGGGTTCGAAGACCCTGAGTACGGAGTGTACTTTCGCAAGTCTTACCCGACAAAAAAAAACTCCCAAGGATATGCTGGCTTGAGGGAGCCAAGGTAAGGCTATTCAAGAATCAAAGACTCTGTTTGCAGAAATGCATACTAATAGTGGATCCTTAAAAATCCAGTTTTATCATCAGGTTAAGTCATTACCTGCATCTAGAGTTCTTTCTATCCTAGATCAAGCACTTGGCCTACACTAGTCGTCTTTTATCAACCCTTCATTTCACTGGATTGCTACGTGTAGGGCAGTGACCAAGTCTTCATATCCGAGAAGTAACGGTGATCCGAATCGATTAATACCCAGCTAGGGATCTCCAACCACACGACATATGTAGCACTTAACCCTTGCATATGTTAACTCGCCACCGGGTTTCTCAAGAATTGACTAGGTTCACGCCAACCGAGAGCAAGATACACCACCGTCCAGCCTCTTGCCACAGAGGGTACACGCTACTCTTGCCATCTCTCCACTCCCATTGCATGTTGGCCTTTCTGGTATTGGTATGCCCGAGGCAAAGCTTACCCATGACGAGGCATGTGGCCAGTTAAAGGGTCCTCAATCAGCAAGCCTACATCGGTATGGTCCTTAATCAACTCAGACGGAGGCACTACATCGAGATTTCCTTCTCGTGCAAGCCACTCGTCCGGTCTCGTCTTTATCATTTAAAACCCAAAGTTTGGTACCTATCAGAGGTACATCTTTTCCGAAGTTGAACCCATCATGGCCATGATGGATCCACCATCAATTCTTTTCATTGAAAACTCCCTTCCCACATGAAGCATCATCTTTGCTTAAAACAAATTATTTTGTTTTCTAAGGCAAAACTAAGCATCAGGAAACTTTTAAGCAAAAGAGGTATCAAGGAAGGGTAAATAGTTCCAAGGAAGGAAATGCAACAATTGGTTTAGCACTCAACTCTTATTACCTAATGCATCATTCAAGTGATAAAGAGTTTAAAATCATAAGGAAAAGGTAAATGCACCAGGGCTTGCCTTGTGTTGTAGGGGATTCGGGATATGTTCCACAGATATCAAAATAAAAACTAGTCCCGGCAGATGGAGTCTCAGTTGGTGGTGCAGTCTCTTCTTCTTCGACACTTACTTCTTCTTCGTTTTCTATACATAACCATATATATACATGAATGCTCATGTGATGCTATGACTATGCAGTTATGATAGAACATAGTAAGTTATATCTTGAATATAACTTTCCTTCACGGTATATTTGGGTAACTAGGGTTTTCTGAGTTAATATTCTATTAGGATAAAGCAAATATTACCTTAGAAAGCTAGGGTTTTGGGTTTGGGGATCAAACAATGTCCAAAATATGTCAAACTTCACCCAAGGGCTTTAATTATCATATTAAGCTTGCCCAAAAAGTTTTATGATTTTTGGAACTATCAAATAATTTCTAAAATTCCAAAAGACTAGGTTTAGGCCTTCTTATATACTAAATAATTCATGGTTGGGGCTAAAAATCTTGGAACTATTTTTATTAAATACTAGGGAAATTTAGAAGTCTAGTAAAATTGGTCCCATGACTTCATCATTTTTCTAGAATTTCCTACAAATTTCCTAAGCCTCACAGAAAAAGAAAAGGGAAAATGATGAATAGTGATGGGCTGAAATTAGCCCGAGTTGGCCCATGAACGGGGAAACACGCCTACGTGCGCGCCCGCGATATCCAATTTGCGAAGAGGACCTTGGTTGTTTGAATAACTGGTTAAGGACCCCTTTCCACTATTTACTTGTGTCTCTGACATTCATAGTTAGGCCCTCGGAGTTCTATTTCTTTGCAATGACATGTCCCCGATGGCGAACGCCGGTGAGCACGCCCTCCGGCGAACCTGTACCGGCCGAGATACTCAACGACTAGGGCCTTAGCTTGGCCAACACCTAATTCTACCCTCGGCGACCCTAATCCCTCCATTAATTACACGAATCTGGACCGGAATCTCTTTGTCCACGACGACGGCGAAAATCCAAGACAATCTGAAGTGTTCTAGCGATTTGGTGCGGTCTAGCTCAATCAGATTGGTCTACGAGTAATAGGAGACTTAAGAGATGCAAAAACATCCACCAGAGAAGCATGAACCAACCTGAGGAGGGCTGGCCACGGTGAGAGACTCTCGCGGCGCGGAAAACCCGATTTGGGGGAAATTCCAAATTGACGAGCTATGGTGAACGATTGGAGGCGAGGGCTGGTTTATTGGGTACGTAATTACCTAGCGGAACTCACTGGGGCATCAATTTATAGAATCCCACGACGGTGGTGTCTAATTTTGAGAAGGCGCACTGGCGGCCGGAGAGAGGGGAAATCACCGGGAAGCACTAACGTGGCTTTTACTGAGGCAAGGCTCTCGGCAAAGGACGGACTCCCAATTGCAGTTCACTGTGACGTGGTAATGCTCCTAGGCACGTGGCGCACGGATGGCAAGCGGCCAACGCTGGCGAGGATCGTCTCGGCTGGCCGTAGAACATGTGGGTACGGTGAACCATCCAGTGATCGGGTCCATGTCTATCTTGGCGCCAAGATCTTTCACTCCCCTTGGTTATCCACTTTACACCAATCATGAATCGTGATGACCGGCGCAAATCTAGGCGCGATATCACCGGCGGCGAGTTCACTGAACCTGGATTCTTCTTCAGGTCACTGTACCATCAGAACTTCATTCAAAGCGCCTGACAGAGCATTTTCAGGGGCAATTTTCACAAATTTTTATGTGGCAACTCTCTAATTGGTCTGCAGCAAAATTAATCTCCTATAAACCAGATTTGATTTCATTATAAAGATCTCGAGTGAATTCTCATCGAATCACATCGAATTCGGCCTTCAAAGTTCACCCGAGCTCACTGTCAGTCCAACCCTCACCCTTGATCCGATTGACAACCTAGCTTTGAGTCCATTTTACTCCAATTTTTGTACAACACCAATGCTTAGTCACTTAATCAAAGTTGTACTCCTAACATAGCTCTATACGTTTGATGCATTGACTTAGGGAAAACTCCTTATGAATTTAGAGATATAGAGCTCTAAAGTTGACTTCAATACACTAAATTCCAGACTTAGCCATTTTGTGTTCATGTGACCCTTTTGCAAATAAGTCCAAATTTCATCATTCAACTTGAAAATTATCCAATATGAAAGTTACTTGCTTTGTGATGTTCTATCACTTTGATATTTGCACTTTGGTCCAAAAGTGCATAAAATTTGCATTTGCCCCCCTAGGGTTCCAATTAGGGTTTTCTAGGGTTTCTTTTAGGGTTTTGGGCACACTAGGGTCTTTGTTCCATTCAAGTCCATCACTCTTAATCTCTTTTGGGTGTTTCCAAAGACTTTTGAGATTTTAATCACCTTGGATTCATTTCCATCCATAGGTCCTAATTCCAGGGTTAAGTACCCTACCTTAAGCTTAAGCACTCTTCAAGTCACATCATCACAACCTGTTTGAAAATTTTACCTAGTGAATGCATTTAGGTATAACAAACAATCATGAAATGTTAATGCACATGATTGTATGCTCAAGTTTTAGTGCCAGTAACACCAGTGGTGTTACAGCCTCCCCCGGACTGTTCCCCTTCTCCCTCTCTCCCCATTCACTCCCATTAACGAAGGTCATCAACGGCCGAGTTATTGGCCGCCGCCATTGATGGCGTTGAAGGCCGGCCATTCCTCCCCGGCTCTCCCTCTCCTCCCCTCTATAAAAGTCGCCGAGCACCCTCCTCTCTCCTACCCGAGCTCCCTCTCTCTCTATCACGCTCTCCTCTCTCTCCGCACTCGCGCTCTGCTCTTCGGACCACGCCGCCGCTCGCTGGAGCTCCGCCGCGCCATGCCCCGTTGTACGCACCCCGGCCAAACCGTCCGCACCTGTCCCCAGCCACTTGACTGAGCCCCTGCTCCTCCCCTGCTCGCCGACCCCCCTGCGCGTGAGCACTAGCTCAAGGTAGAAGAAGCACATTTTTCATTTTAGCACCTGGTTTTGTATAAAATTAATTCTGAGATTTTTAGTTTAGAAACTATTGGAAAGAGACCCCAAAGTATACGTGTAATCGTGAATTAGCCCCTGCAACAATATTTTGGACAGGTGTATTATTTTATATTTCAAAAATAAATAATGTCACTATTCACTAACTTGGTGATTTACATACTAGAAACGTTTACAATTAACATCGCTTAGGCACATGGAACGGTATTCGTTAGTAGTAATTTAAGTATAATCTTATTGATATAAGAAAGTGTAAGAAATAATAGGCCACGTATTTTCGGTCAGATTAAAATATAGGTTTTACTAGTCATGATAAATGTATTCATAAGTATAGCACTTAATTACTTAGAATTAGTAAAATATCTATTTATGTCATAATAATCATGATTATGTTACTTAAGTCCAAAATTAGTGATTTACATTAATTCTTAGAATATTAATGTTAGGTGATTTATAAATAAACATTTTTAGCTATACGTAAAATATCTACCTAGGAAGAAAAGAATAAAACCCAAAAGTCTATTATTAGTAATAAAGAAAATAATTAACAATTATTTCCCGTAAAGTTTGTTAACACATTTTTATCTATATTATACTAGATAAAACTAGTGTCATAGTGACCTACTCATATTTTCACCAATAATAACTCGCAGTGGAAGATATAGTGGATTAATAAATGTTTATGTTGTAGACATATTAATGAGTACAATTGTGTGATGTATGAATGTGTATGTAATGGTGAATGATTACCCATGTAATGGTGTATCTTAATTTATTTGGCGTACGTATTCTTTTGTATGTACGATATGTAAATCGATGGTAGAAGTTGACTGTGAGGTAGACGAACCAAACTCGTTCGAGGACGACCCACATGACACTTTCGAGCAAGGCAAGTGGATTCTCCCTCTGCATTTTCTATTTGTACCCAAATAATGCATATAATAATGTTTACTTTTCGGATATTGCATAATTTGATGTGATTTGCCTAAATAAGGATTTCCAAGAATTACCAACCCTATTCCTTGAATTACCCTGGGATAAATGCTTTGCTTAGCAAATTTTGCTATTGCTCAACTGGGTGAATATGATGTCACTCTTTTAATGATACTATGTTCTAGAAATGATGTTTTATTATGATGTTAACCCGATGGTTACACAAGAACATTTTATGTTAAATGGAACATGGAGTGACCACCTAGGATAATAGTGCAACCACGAGTGCTATAATGGCTCTAACTTTGGTAATTAGCTCTATAGACTTAGTGCTTAGCAACCCTACCTGAAAGATGGGCAAGAGGGGGCATCAATGGTTTGGTGGCAGCTCATGTTAACATGGGGTGGTAGTCTTGGCTAAGTTACCTCACCCATAGGGTCATCAATACTGATGTGGCTTTGTACTAAGGATATTTTGTGAAATCCTCATAATGGATCCCTAGCCTTTCACCTCGGCAGTGTTTACGGGTCCGATCAACCCAGGCTAGATGGGATACATGGCTTGTGGGTAAAGTTGTACCACCTCTACAGAGTGTAAAACTGATATCTCAGTCGTGCTCACGGTTAAGAGCAACCTAGACCCTCACATGATAATTGAACTTAAAGATGGAAAATAAATCGTGATCTGATGATCTAACGGTGGTTTTCTTAAGTGATTTCACTTAAGTGCTTTTGATATAATCTATACCTTTGATTAATTGGGATATTTCGGATACACACTTATTAGTAAGACATGTGTTGCTAATAAAATATTGACCAACTAAAATGCTTACCGCTCGTTTATAGCCTACCTTGTTAACTTGCATTAATTTCCCCCACTTGCTGAGCCCCGACCATAAGTGAGCTCACCCTTGCTAATATTTTGATCAGAGGGTGATGACGAAGACTTTGCAGATGACGTTGATGAGTTTTGAGTCTAACGATGCGCCAGTCACCTTCCTGTGGAAGAGTGTCCATGTTTAGTTTCGTCGTACTTTGATTAGATACTTGTTAAGATACAATGTTCTGGATGATGTAATAAAGTTACTCTACCCTCTTTACACCTTTATTGCATTGTCTTTTGATATAATACACTTGTGACGTCCACATATGTGTGAAAAATGGATCCTGGCCCACATATGCTATGCATTCGGTTTTGGCCCCAGACCGGGTGTGACAGAAGTGGTATCAAAGCTATGCTGACTCTAGGTCATTAGACTAGATAGAAATGGAAAGCCTAGTCTGTTCAAAACATGCTAATTTTGTTCTTACAAAATTCTTTTATTAACCTTACCTCTTTAAACATCAACTAAGTTGACATTTTCTTGTATAGATGGTTCGTACTATCCAAACCACTCGGATCAACACCAACTACATCCCTCCGCCACGGCAAGTTCCTGTCTACCCAGTGGTAGTCGAGGAAATCCCTGTGGATCTCCCTTGCATTCGTGTGGAGAACGGAGTCATTCTGGATGACAGCTCGAAGGAGTTTCTGGCTACGCCCACCCCGTTGGCAGAATCACTAGCCTTCGCAGCTAGATTGTCAACTTCAGCATCGCTAGCACCAGCAGTCCAAGCCCCTACTCCCAGAGGCGACGATCCGGACGACTCTGGTGACGATGATGAAGACGAAGAAGAAGAAAACATTAACGATGAAGCCAACGATCAACAACAGGACCACTACATGGGGTTATGGCCTGTGACTGAACATTATACCTCAATGATCGAGATAGGGCACTTCCCTAACCTGCTGTAGTATGTTCTGCATGCGTTGGGAACCTGTGTCCGACCCCTGTATGAGACAAGGCGAGTGTACGAGCCTCCTCAGGCTTGCTACTACATCACTCGCATTCATGTCACGGTGATGGATGCAGGTGATAGAGGGATCATGACTCTGTCAGTTCATGAGTCTCTGACGCCCCTATCCACCTACGCTGCTTCTGTCAGCGATGCTGCTAGGCGAACTATGTGGTCCCTCAACCACCTACCGGCTGTAGCTGCACAACACGAAGTACAGACATCTTCCTCTGCGTATTCGTGGAGAAAGCCAGACCAGCATTATTCAAGGTGGAGCTAGAGAAGATCGCCTCAACACCCTAGCTGGTGTGGTGGCAGGTCTTAACACCGACCTGGATAGTGCTACCCTGGACCTCTCTAGGGTACACTTGGAGCTGGAGGATGCACACGCAAGGATCGTAGCCCTGGAAGCTTAGCTTGATGGAAGGAATCCTCCTAAAGTTCAAGTCCCTGCCATGGCGTTATCCCCTCCCTGCAAGAGGATCCGCTATGGAGAACCGGGATCTATCACCAGACTGCTTTAGATTATTCACTTATGTTGTAATAAGTTAGTTTTCACGTTAGACGATGAACACTTTTCTATTATTACACTTATAATAATAACAACCATGTGATGGTGTTGTTTGCAATGTTTGATTTGGATTTTTGCTTGAGTGCAATGGTCTTATGGAATGATCGACATAAGAGCATAAAAATAATAATAAATTTAACCTTAATAATAAGCTATTCCCCTAGAATCTTTTTTGCTCCTCACTTACCCTAGGATTGCACTTTCTAACCAACCAGATGGTGAACACTCGATCAGGTCTCAATAACCATCAGAACCAGCGTGGTCAGTAGTTGCCGCCCCCAACATCCAACACCACTATGGATCAATTCATCTCGGCGCAGATGCAACTTCTGCAAGGACTCACAGCTTCAGTGCAGCAGATTCAGCAAAATCAACAGAACCAACAGTACCAAGAACAACAACAACGACATGCACCCCAAGCTAGAGACAAGCACCGGGACTTCATGAGTCATCACCCGCCTGCTTTCTCTCATGCAGTTGACCCATTGGATGCCAATGACTGGCTTAAGGTCATTGGGAAGAAATTGGACATCACCCAGTGGAATAACAGAGAGAAGGTCTTGTACGCTTCAGGAAGACTCGAAGGAGCCAAGTCCGATTGGTGGGATGCCTTCACCGCGGCACATGCCAATGCTGATGCCATAACCTGGCATGAGTTCCAAGTGAACTTCCATGCTCACCATATTCCCTCAGGAATAATGAAGCTCAAGTAGATGAGTTCCTTTCCCTCACTCAAGGAAACATGTCCGTTAGTGAGTACCATGATTGCTTCACCCAGCTTTCACATTACGCCCCATAGGACACTACAACACATGTGACCTTCTATGACATTTAGATTACGTCACCAACAATGGTATTTTTGTCATAGCATAAGTGGTTGTGACGACTTTATGACAAAAACACTGTCGTCACTGAAGGGCCGTGTTAAAGCACCTTCTATGACGAATGGTTAAGAAACGTCACAGATTTAATGACGACCACATATTTTCGTCATTAAATCTATGATGCTCCAAATCATCATAGATGAGGGGAAAACGTCATTAAGTGTAGCACTGGACAGGTTGCCACATGGCTGATGACGTGGTGGGTGACGTGGCAAAATTTTATGACAGATATAGTCGTCATAAATAAGCTTATGTGGATGCTGATGTGGCAATAACTTTGTGACAATAAATTTCATCATAAAATGGATGACGTGGCAGATGACGTGTCAAATAAATTATGACGAAATTTATTGTCACAAAACACTTGTATGGTTGATGACATGGCAGGTGACGTGGCAATCATATTGTGATATTTTGGTTCATCACTAAATACATTGATGCCTACAACCATCTAAAACATAATGCATATATTTCACAATCATCCAAAGTCACAACTGTTTCCAACATCCATATATTTCAAGCATAATATGTCCAACACACAAAAGAACATGGTTCATAATTCTTAAACCAGACAAGTACTAAAACTCTATAGCAAGAGAACACATATAATAGACTGTAAGTTGCAGTTCCATATAGCAAACATAAGGATAAAAAGAGGTCCACAGTTTTGTGAGATATGTCTTCAGGATGGTTGACACCAGCATCTTAGCAAGCATGCTTAAGGATTCACCTGATCACGACTAATACTTAATATCTGTCGAAGTAGGATGCTATTTTCTGCTAAGGACTTCTTTAAATCTGCAATCTCAGTTGATTGATTAGCAATGGTTGCCTCAGATGCTTGTGACTTGGCTTTTAAGGTATCCATATCTTCTCGAAGTCCATCTTTTTCTCGCCTCTCATTGTCCAATTGAGACTCAAGCTCTTGCATTCTTGCTGAAATAGTCCCTGTGTTGCTTCTCTTGGAGGAGGGCAAAAGGCCAGCATCGTGAAGAAATTTACTTGAACCCGGCAACACATTGGAAACAACTTCTGTTGCAGACTTTGCAAGCTGTCCATCTTCAGCTGGTGTTGCCACCATTGCTTCCATATCACCCTAGCATAAGTATTAAAACTTAATATAGTGTAATAAAAATTGGAATGTAGTAACAAAGAGAAAAACATGTACTTACTATGGCTTTCTGAACAGCTTCACTAAATCCTTTTTTCTTGCTGCAATGCATCTCCTTGAAAAGATCAATTGCACTAGGTTCGACATCTTTATATTTTTCTTGTCTCTGAAATGAAGTCAAATAAATTTGATCAGCATGGAGAACAAAACATAAATTAATTTCAATGCAACAATTTGATCAGCATGGAGATCAAAACATAAGCTAATTATAGCAAGGTTTTCTCATGAGTAATTATGTGCTTCATTCAGGTGTATACGCTAACAAACAGGAACCAGGAACTAGGAACAATGCTATAAATACACACTACTGCTAGGAACAATGCTATAATTATGTTATGAAAATTAGATGCAGCTACACTACTGTAAATACACAAAAAAATATTGTTGAAAAAAATAGACAACCAGGAATCAGTGTATACACTAACAAACAAAAGATGTGACTCAAATATTAGAGATAATGCAGCGATTGTGTTGGTAGCAGTAGCAATCCATACAATAACCAAGATTGTGAGACACAACAAGTTCCTCCAAGCATAACATAATTAGTTTCTTACCACTACATAAGCTTTTGCAACATATGATTGAGATCATGTGCACTGTGGAAATTGCACCTTCTCACGATTAAGTTTGTTCTTCACACAATTGTTCTGTATGTAAAATACAATTGTAAGGTAGACAAAATAGCGATAATAAATTAATAGATTATGTTTATGAATATACAATCAACTTTAGTCATAAAACGAGTGCAGCTTGCAACATATTTTCATAATTGTAGGAGGTATCTTTTCATCATAAATACAGAACAAAAACAGACTACTTTTAGAGGATAATATGGACATTGAAAAGCATATAAGACACTTCAATAATTTTGTCTTGGGTTACATTAATATTGAGTGAAGGTAAATAATAAGTCTGTCAACTCATATATCACATGGAAAATTCAGAAATTCATAATACTGGTTGAAACTAAAATGGTTGCTTGCTTGTTGTTCTTGCAGCGAGTAAGACAGAAAACTGGTTAAACTGAAACAGTTGTTGAACCATTTGCTATTGAAACTGAACTGGTTGCTGCTTGCTGTTCTTGCTAATCAGAAAACAATTTTTGGTGTGCTTGAAAGTGAACTGCTTGCTATTGAAAATGAACTAGTTGCTGCTTGCTGTTGTTGCTAATCATAATTTTTAGAAATCATGTTGCTTGCTGCTAGCATCAGAATTCTTGCTGCTTTATTTCTTACAGCATGACAGCAAGCAACACCTTCATTTGATGGAACAGCAAGCAGCACTTTACCAACAGCAAGCAAAACTTGGCCATGACCTTATTAGAGAAGAGAGCGAGGAGGGAGAGGGAAGGGCAGATTAGTCCTACACCCATAATACTCAATTAAATTATGTTGGCCAAAAAAATATCACTGTGATGTACAAGGTGTTTTTGTAGCCAATAGGAAACTGCTCAATTTGTAGCAAACTAGTGTTCTCATGTCCTAAATGAGGTAACATGCAAGAGGCTCAGATAATGATCAATACAGGCCACACATAAACGGTTACTGAACTATTGGAGGTGGAATCAACCACTAGGTTCTCAAATAGTACTAACAAAGAACAATTTTCCCAAGAAAAAGAAAAGTTGCATTCCAAACACTTCATAAATGAAAATATTATTTATATAGAGTGATAAGTGGAGCTTGATCGCAAATACCTTGTGGTTTGGGCTAGACCACATTTGTACCAACTCTCTCCATTGATCATCAGTCATACATGACACAGGTGATGTAGTCCTCACTTGATTTGCAGGAACTCCAGTGAAGTACTTTTTTTCAGCCTATACCTCATTTGGCGCTGTCCACCCTTTAGCATATCAACACATGCATCTTTTACTGCATTACTCTCAACATCCATGGTGAATTGACCCTAGCAAAGAAGTGGTGACTCTATGATACTCAATTGAAAAGGGCAATGATCTGTAACTGAACAAGTGAGGGGAAAATGACTTACAGCAAGCTTCCCAATGTAGTCTGTAATTTTACCCTCGTTCTCTTGCTTCTTGTACTCCTTCCAGTGTGGAAATATTGGAATGTGTTGGCTCAGTATGATCCCACCCTCCGATGCAAACTTTGCAGCCTGAATAGGTGGCTCTGGCCTTCGCTTCCCATTAGAGATTTGGATTGGAATCTTAGTGCCTAACCCTCTGCTCAAGGATTCAAGTTGTTTGCCCCTACTTCTTTGCCTTGGTACCAATTCTGGTGATTAGCATCATAAAAGGCAAAAAGATATTAAATTTTCAAAGTAGCAGAAACAATCTAGTGAATGGCACAGATCATATGGGTTCTGGTGCATGTGAGCATTTTCCCTAGACAGAGCAGAACATAAAGTAATATCTAGACAAATATGCAACTTCATTGCTCTAGCCTTGTTCTATGTTTAACAGCCCAATAATCAAAAATCAAGTACTAGTTGCATCTGTTACCTACACATGCATTCTATAACTGAAATCTGTATATAGAGGATTTGTTACCTACACAGGCACTCCGTTACACGAAGATCTTTGTGCTCAGGCTTTTTATCAATATTATATATAGCTACTACAGATCATGAGAATGACAGATTAATTTATTTGAGAAATTTTAGATTATTTGATACATTAATAAATGCATTGAATAACAAAGAATCACTTGCCTTCATCTCTATTGTGGTCATTGACCTCAGTTTGTGTGGGAGAACTAGGTTGTGCAGCAGTAGTCAGGCCTCTTGCTCAGTGGCAACACTTGAAGTAAATTGTGTTGCAGCAGCCAAGTTTTGGGTGGATTCTTGGTTTGTGGTGGCTCTTGAACCAGCTTGTGTAGTAGTAGTTAGGCTTAGGGAGGATTGTTGATTTGTGGCAGCACTCCTTTGCCTAGTGAATCTAATCTGTTGTCCATGAACATCAGGGGCCACAACCCTTTTAGAACCTCGTGTTTGTTGTGTAGGTTTGTCAACAACATGAGTTGGGTTGTGGCTATGTACACCTTGTGCAACATGGGAATCCTGTAGGTATAACACAATAATCATGTGCATATCAATTTGTTTGCAAATGCAAGTGTAATGATATATAACATGAGGAAACAAATAGATGAATTAGAAACTTGCTTACCTCCTCTGGATCAGAACCTTCACTATCCTCGCCGTCAAACAAAGACCCTGATTCCTCTGGACCATCATATGTGCTCTTTACTCTTGTAGCAGTCATCATTGTGCGTAACTGATTAATCCCAAGCCGTTGGAACATCTGATTGTTCCTCATCACATTTGCTGCCCTTTGTTTCTCATACTCAGTAGAAGTGATTTCTGTACATTAATGACATGATATGATAAATAATAAATCACTCTAAAAAATAATAGAAGACAAATGCATGTACTGACCCACAAGAGCACAGTAGCAAAAAAATAAAACACTAAAAACATTAGAAAAGAAGGAATGAAATCCCAATTTGAAAATGGATGGAATAATCACTAGATAATGTATTAGTACTGTACACAGTAGAGAAATTTCTTTGGTATGTTATTATTACTAGTGGCAAGGCAACAACTAATCTTTGATATATGAGACATTTATAAAAATTGGCTGCTAGTGGTAAAAAATGCTGAACAAAGAAACCACATTTGAAGTAGGTAAACAATCTTCAAGTGATGCACTTAAGAACATTAGTTGGAGTGTATCTGCCACAACTGGGCTAAGATTTTAGCCAAAACTTTCAACTAATTGTTTAGAAAACTAGCTTGCAAAACTCATGTAATTTGGACTAAGCCCCAGCAAATAACTACCAATTGATCCAACGAAGACTCTTACTCATATTCATTCGACTGAAAAAATTACAGTCTGTACAAGCCTCAGCACACTGAACGTAGTGAGATTTCTCGGACTCAATATTTATGGTCTGTACAAGCCTCAGAACTAACGACTGAACAATTACAATTCATACTATTTACTACTTACTATATAAAAGGAACAAACTGAATAGGCCCTGCTCATTGGTCAGTCGTGGGTACCAATCTCGGACTCAATTTCAGTTTTTGCAGTCCTCTGACAATTTGAAGTTTGTAATGTGCTTTGTGTTGTTCAGGGAACAATTTATTTGAGGATGGCAAGAAGTATGGCACCAAGAACACTTGTAGCAGTGGAAGCACACTGTCGAAGGCGGTGTTAAGTTTTGCTAAGGCATGATCCATGATGTGAAAACTCTGTAGTTTGTGTTTGAGTCTGAACAAACTGTAGGTGATTGCCGAGCATCTGTCTTTATCAAAAACTAAGTGATTGCTCTTGTACTGTTCACACAGAAGAAATTTGCATCGCTGATTTTTGGTTAACAGACAAGTGTTGTTTCAGCTTTGGAAACCCAAATTAGTTGAGGTAGAAATGGATGTGTGTAACGAGACTTGTCTAGTGTGCTAAGATTTAGCTCTTACACCACCCAACTTAATTAGGTAGAGAACAATTTTAGAACCTATTATTTTTGCTTCAAAAACTAGAGAACATTAGAACAATGAGTTTGTATATTTGTTTTCTCAAATAAAGATTTACCTGTAACTATTTTTAAGTAATAGACAACATTAGAACAGTGAGTTTGTATCTTTGTTTTCTCAAATAAAGATTTACCTGTAACTATTTTTAAGTAATCAGCTAGATATTTTAATACATAAAACCAAGTAACTATTTTTAAGTAATCAGCTAATCTTTGATATATGAGACATTTATAAAAACTGGCTGCTAGTGGTAAAAAATGCTGAACAAAGAAACCACATTTGAAGTAGGTAAAAAATCTTCAAGTGATGCACTTAAGAACATTAGTTGGAGTGTATCTGCCACAACTGGGCTAAGTTTTTAGCCAAAACTTTCAACTAATTGTTTAGAAAACTAGCTTGCAAAACTCATGTAATTTGGACTAAGCCCCAACAAATAACTACCAATTGATCCAACAAAGACTCTTACTCATATTCATTCGACTGAAAAATTTACAGTCTGTACAAGCCTCAGCACACTGAACGTAGTGAGATTTCTCGGACTCAATATTTATGGTCTGTACAAGCCTCAGAACTATCGACTGAACAATTACAATTCATACTATTTACTACTTACTATATAAAAGGAACAAACTGAATAGGCCCTGCTCATTGGTCAGTCGTGGGTACCAATCTCGGACTCAATTTCAGTTTTTGCAGTCCTCTGACAATTTGAAGTTTGTAATGTGCTTTGTGTTGTTCAGGGAACAATTTATTTGAGGATGGCAAGAAGTACGGCACCAAGAACACTTGTAGCAGTGGAAGCACACTGTCGAAGGCGGTGTTAAGTTTTGCTAAGGCACGATCCATGATGTGAAAACTCTGTAGTTTGTGTTTGAGTCTGAACAAACTGTAGGTGATTGCCGAGCATCTGTCTTTATCAAAAACTAAGTGATTGCTCTTGTACTGTTCACACAGAAGAAATTTGCATCGCTGATTTTTGGTTAACAGACAAGTGTTGTTTCAGCTTTGGAAACCCAAATTAGTTGAGGTAGAAATGGATGTGTGTAACGAGACTTGTCTAGTGTGCTAAGATTTAGCTCTTACACCACCCAACTTAATTAGGTAGAGAACAATTTTAGAACCTATTATTTTTGCTTCAAAAACTAGAGAACATTAGAACAATGAGTTTGTATCTTTGTTTTCTCAAATAAAGATTTACCTGTAACTATTTTTAAGTAATAGACAACATTAGAACAGTGAGTTTGTATCTTTGTTTTATCAAATAAAGATTTACCTGTAACTATTTTTAAGTAATCAGCTAGATATTTTAATACATAAAACCAAGTAACTATTTTTAAGTAATCAGCTAATCTTTGATATATGAGACATTTATAAAAACTGGCTGCTAGTGGTAAAAAATGCTGAACAAAGAAACCACATTTGAAGTAGGTAAAAAATCTTCAAGTGATGCACTTAAGAACATTAGTTGGAGTGTATCTGCCACAACTGGACTAAGTTTTTAGCCAAAACTTTCAACTAATTGTTTAGAAAACTAGCTTGCAAAACTCATGTAATTTGGACTAAGCCCCAACAAATAACTACCAATTGATCCAACGAAGACTCTTACTCATATTCATTCGACTGAAAAATTTACAGTCTGTACAAGCCTCAGCACACTGAACGTAGTGAGATTTCTCGGACTCAATATTTATGGTCTGTACAAGCCTCAGAACTATCGACTGAACAATTACAATTCATACTATTTACTACTTACTATATAAAAGGAACAAACTGAATATGGACTGATCAGCAATGAAGTTAACAGTTTCATATGAACATTTCAGTTAACAGTTTAGGACACTCAGATTCCTGTTAAACAAGCATTTAAAATAATGCATGATGAGGTATGGATGTTACTGTGCTTGCTAGAGTTGCTTCAAATAGTTCACATACCACATACTATATACTTATATAATATAAATCAAGCATGAAAGCAATATTGCAGCAGGGTGCAGAGGAAAGAGGTGTGAGTGTGACCCAGCAATGAGTCACATCTGGAGGAGGAGCTCATTTTCGTGCTCCCTTGGACTTGGATTGACATAGCTCAGGTGGAGAAGAGAATCAGCGAGCTTCCTCTATGGCCTATCGAATCTGAGAGCGATTGAAATTTACCTGGTGAGGGTTGCCTTGTGCTTCGTATTCCCTTCCTCCCAGGAGGCATGGTGTCTTCGGATCGGCTGAAGGACGCGGAAGCCGTGAAGCCGCCCGTGCAGGTGAAGTCCCTCCCACAGGCGCCGCCGCCGCCGCCATAAGGTGAGGTCGGTGCGCAGTATGGGAAGTTGCAGGGGATAAGAAAAGATGCCGCTTCAAATGCAAAGATTTTCGTATGCCCATGTCTTCCATATCAATCCTAGCATTAATACTATCCTTCGACTTCCCGGGAATACCTAGTAATGTACCAAGAATTGACTCACATATATTTTTTTCGATGTGCATCACATCAAGGTTATGTCGCAGCTTCAAACCTGTCCAGTAAGGCAAATCCCACAAACACGACCTTTTCTTCCAACATTGTCCATCATTTGCATCCCGCTTTCTCTTCTTGTTTTGAGGATGCTTTCCTGGTCTAACATCCTTGACACTGTCCAACTGCTGCTTCAATTCAACCTCACTAAATGCCTCTGGATTGTCACGGTTTTCAACTTTCCCATCAAAGTCTTTCTTTTTTCTCCATGGATGATCCTTTTCAAGGAATCGTCGATGCCCAATATAGCAAATCTTATTTCGTATTCTTCTAGAGCAGGGATTTTTGTCACAATGCAAACAAGCATAATACCCTCTAGTGACTCTACCAGACAATGTGCTTAGCGCTGGATAATCATGTATGCACCATAGCACCGTAGCATGTAGAATAAACTCTTTTCCAGCTCTTGCATCAATAGTATTGACACCCAACCAAAGATCTTGCAACTCATCAATTAGTGGCTCTAAAAAGACATCAAAATCCTTTCCTGGGCATTCTTTGCGAGGGATGAGTAGACACATCATGAAGTTTGATTGCTCGACACATACCCATGGAGGAAAGTTGTAAGGGATAACAAAAACAGGCCACATACTATAAGAGGAGCTCATTTTCCCAAATGGATTGAAACCATCTGTTGCAAGACCAAGCCTGATATTCCTAGGATCTTCTGCAAACCAATCGTGTTGCTTATCGAAGTCCTTCCATGCCTTACCATCCGCTGGATGGTTGACCTCATTTTCCACAACTTTCCTCTTCAACTTATGCCATTGTGCCTCCTCAAAGGAAAATGCCGCAGTACCTTTTGAGGACTCTTATTTTTACCTTCACCATTTTTCCATCTAGATTCTTCACACACTGGGCATTCATCTTTTTTGCATAATCCTTCCGAAACAAAACACAATTATTTGGGCACACATGGATTGACTCATATCCGAGTCCTAATACACGAATAAGTTTCTTTGCTTCATTATAAGATGCTGGAAGGCTACATTGTGGGACGACAATGATAATAACTTCACAATTGCATTGAATGCCACATTGCTGATCCGAGAAAATGACTTGATATGAAGAAAAATTTGTGAATGGTGAACCTGGGTGAAGTGTCTACTTCATCTCATCTAACACAACTGCAAACATGGACTTCCCTGTACCTTCTTCAGATGTGAATAACTCATGCACCATATCTGGTAATCTATCATCAGGGTTATCTTGTTCATACTCATTCATACTAGCATCCTCATTCAAACCAGGTTGTTCATCTAGATGGTCAGCATTTTCATTTAATCTGCCAGTCAATAGTGGCTCTCCATGATGTATCCATGTTGTGTATGTGCTCGCCATCCCATTAATATATAAGTGATCCTCTACTTGTGATTTATGTTAAAAAGTTGATTCAAGCACTGTCGACATGGGCATAGGATCTCCTCGGCATCAGGAAACCGCTCTTCAACAAACTTCATGAACTCATCCACCCCGGCTAGATACTTGTTGCTGAAAAGCCTAGAATTGATCCAAGATCTGTCCATCTGCCATACATTGAAATAATAAAAGAATGAAGGTTAGATAAATTAAAATTCTAACCCACTAAAATTTTCTGAATAAATGTAACTAATACCAACTAAATATAATACTAGCCATGAAGATAATGCTTCATTTTTTATTCAATTGCAAGGTAGCTAGAATGTTGGTCCAGTTTTAGATTTTTAATTACTTCTTCAAATTCTTTATTATTCTCATGATTTTATTTTTGAGAGGTTACACAGTAACTTAAAGTTCTGTATATTTGAATCCCATCTTGCAGGAAACTAATTTGATGGTACAAAATGGCATTCTAGAGATGGTAACAGATCTTCTTATCACACTTTTTTAGTACTCTTTTAGAATCTCTAATTCCCGCATGTACTTCTGAAAGTGCAAATGTGCACTCTATTTCAATGGAAGTTGTCTTTCTTTTAGTTTCTCATCAGTTGCAGCACAGCTGATCTAACCAGTTTTCAGTCTGTGAAACCTGTTAACTTTTGTGTGTGTACCAGTGAACATCAGAGAAACCTGTGAACTTGTGTGTGAATTCTATGAATCTGTGTACCTGTGAACTTCGGTGTGAATATGTTAAACCTGTGTGAAATCTGAAACCTGTGAACTAGTGTTCTGTCTATGAAACATGTTAAGTTTTTATGTGTAACCTGTAAACTAATGTGAAATCTGAAACCTGCACTATATTAGTCACTAACCTGTGAACTTGTGCAGACAGGTTTCCCTTGCCCGGACAGATTTCAAATTGAATATGTGGTTGTCTCTATCGGCAGCAAGGGATGAAACCTTGATGGTGAATCCTGGAAGATGGCGAATCCTGGAAGATGGCGAGTGCTCTATCTTGGAGACTTGGAAGATGGCGAATCCTGGAAGAACAAGCAAAAGTATGGTAAGATTAATGGTTTTAGGCCAAACATTAGGCCATGTTATGTTCCTACACCTAGAAGGATGGATCACGGATCATAACAGCCATTAGGAGTAACACCTAGGTCTGTTTTCATGGTGACAGATGGTACTTTTGATCTACAAACCTTTTGATGTTTCTTCTCCCTTGTACGACAGGAAACACCTTGCCGCGGTGATAGCGCCAGAACAGCCGTCGACGGCTTCAAGCTCCTGCGCCAGAACAGCCGTCGTTGCGTCTGTACCCGTCGTTGCGTCTGTACCCTGTAGCCTGTACCCTGCAATACTTGTAGCCGCGTCTGTACCCTGTACCCTGTAGCCTGTACCCTGCAATACTTGTAGCCGCGTCTGTACCCTGCGATACTTGTAGTCGGCGGGCTGCCTGACCTAGATGCATGTTCTGAGACTCGTGGATTCATCCGTATTATGTTTTCCCAGAAAACAATTATTCCTATAAATCTATTTCGTAGTAGAAAACGATTATTATGAGTTCGTGGCCTTTATGAAGCCATGCATGTGTGCGTGGATCACAAGCCGTCGTGTATGTGGCCTTTATGCATGAGTTCGTGGCCTTTATCCACACTTGAATTTTTTTAATAAACACTACCTGACGTGTATGGACCTGAACACGTCTTGCCATTGGGCCATGTTGCCTGGGTCGCTAAGGCAGTAAAATCATTCATCAAGGAGTCGACGACACAACTAGCTGATTTGTCTGCTCTGACGTGTGTGTAAGCAAATGTTGTATCAGGTCATGTTTGTAAGGTGTGGGAAATGAAGTCCAGGCTTATGTAGTGCCACAAGTGTTACAACAAAAAACGTAGCATGCGCTCCTCTGATTCGTCGACATTATATTATATATTATATTTATTCATCGTCGTTATATTTGGGGTGAATCAAAAATTATGAAAATCTTGATAGATATAAATTTTGTAATATATATGCAACTTTTTTGGAAAAAACAATAGGATTCAACTGAATACTCTTCAATTACAGTGGGCTCCTAGTCAAAGACGCTAGATGGGTCGAGAATTAAAAGATGTGTAACAAAGTTGGCCTTGCCTCTCCACATCTATAAAACAGTAGCTTGACCATATGCGTAGGTGCGAAAGATTTGTCATCGTGGGCAAGTTAATATATTATGGGCTACAAAACAATGTGATAGGACGCAAAATCCTATAGATTGGCTATATACTAGAGACACTTTAATATAAATAGATGAACAATTTAAAAAATAATTTAATGTGTTACATCAATAAGCACCTCATGCAGAACCCATTTAGCCTTGATGGTGGACCTCTCGTTACATCGATTATATAATATTTCATTTTAAAAATTCTATCACATATATCAATGATGAATGAGCTTGTCATACAATTGTCACAAGTCTGATGTAGAGCAAAATATGACGATTTATGCTCATGACGAACCCATATTGTCATGGATCATCGTCACAAAAAGTATGTTAGAATGAGTTATGACAGTTTTAATGACGGTGGTTAGTTTTTTGTCATTAAACTTACACGTCTCATTGAAATCGTCATAAACAGAGCGATCTAATGACGATTCTCACTAGTGTCATCACATATTTGTCATAGAAGGTCACATGTGTTGTAGTGGGAAGTGGACACTGACAAGAAGCGCCAAGAATGTTTCTTGGAAGGTTTGAATGGACCCTTGAACTACCAATTATAGAGCCACAGCTTCCCCAACTTCCAGATTCTGCTGAACAAGGCAATTGGCCTTGAAAGCAAAGGAAAAAAGAGCTGTCAGATCACAAGAGAAAGTACCAAGGGCAGACCAGCAGGAATACCTGACAAAACAACTCCCAAGGTACTCAGTTCCGCTCTAGAAATCAGAGTGGGAACACAAACTACCAAGCATAGCGGTCTGGACAACAAGGTCAGAGGAGCAACCAATATCAGAACCAGCAAAGAAACAACACTCAAACCGGTCAAAGGTCTAGTGTCCAACAACAGAATCGTTAAGGAAGCGCCATGAACATACCGGCCAAGAACAACAACACAACTACCCCAGTTCAACCTAATGGCTGTTTCAAGTGTGGTGAACTTGGCCACTATGCCAACAACTGCCCAAGGTGTAATCAACAGACAACCCAGAAGAACAGCAACGAGAGGACTAATGTAACACCCTGAATTTGGGGGTAGAATTTCTTCTACTTTTTTCTCACCAAATTCAGGCGTTACTCTCTTTTCTCTTCCTGTTTCGCTCCTTCTTCCCAATTTCAAAGCAGTATAGCGACTGGTGTCCATATCGTGTGTAAACAAAACCTAAGTTGACATGGGTGTTGCATCATGCCGAATCATATTTCTTTCGTCTGATGTCATGTTTAGTCGCGTGTGTTGCTTAGTCTCGTTTCAAATTTTGCTTCGTGAATTGAATTCCAATCTGTGGTTGCGCATGCCACTGGGTTTTGACCCGCGGTGCGGCCCAGCCCAGACCGACCTGACCCAGCTCGGCCGGTGCCCTGCCCCTCCCGATGCGCGCGCCCCCCTCACCTTGTCTCTCTTTCCCTCATTCAATTCTCCCGCGCAGCAACCTCCTCTCCCACCTCTCTCTCAATCTCTCTCCCGGTGGTGCCCTAGGTTTTGGAGACGGTGATCGCCGGATTTGGACCCCGAGGTGAGCTCCCCTCACCTCTCCCTCTCTCTCTTCCCCTCACCCTCCCCTTCTTCTTCCCCGGCGCGGCCTCCCTGCGTGCGCCCCTGCGCGCCCCTCCGCCCGCGCCCCGCGCGGCCCTCGCGACCTCCTCCGTGCCCCCCGGCGGCTTCCCCGCGCGGCCCCCTGGCGACCCCTAGCGCCCCTGCACACGCCCCGCGCGGCCCTCTACGCGCTTCCCCCCGCCCCCCCCCCCCCCCCGACGGCGGCCCCTGGCAGCCCCTCGCGCGCGCCCCCGCGCGGCCTGGCGGCTCGCCCTGCGCGTCCGCGCCCCGGTGGCCCCGCGCCCCGGCAGCCCCTGCGCGTGCCCCGGCGTGGCCTCGCGTGCCCTGGGGCGCACATCCCCAGCGCGCACGGCGATCGAACCTTGATTTAATTAGTTTTTTAAAATTTAGTTTAATGAACATGTTGCGTCACGCGCTTCATCGTGCGACGAATTGGTTTAATTTCAGATTCTATTAATGTGCTGTGTCGCGCGCTTCGTCGCGCGACGATCCATTTTAATTTTAGGTTGTTTAATGTATGACGTCGCGCGACGTTCCATTTTAAATTCTGTTTGGATGACGTATGCCGTCGTGCGTTTCGTCGCGCGACGCTTAACGTTTATTTATAACTAATGCAAGAGTCTCGTTGCGCGCCCCGTCGCGCGACGAGTAGTTTATTTCTTATTTCAATTTAAGTGATGTGTCGTGCGTTTCACCGCGCGACAATCCTTTTAACTTACCTTAATCTGTTCAATTAAATATGGAACATGACTTTACCTTATGCTTAACGCGATGGCTAAATTAATACCATTATGTTTAGACGAGTATTTTAATTTATAACTGTGTGACGTGATCGCTCTTCGGCCGTAGCCTCGACCGTTACTTTCTATTTCTCGCTTAGTCATAGGTGGGAGCCCTGCATCGAACGTTTGTCTATTTTTTGCATTCTACTGTTCTTTTGTATTAAAACTTGTGGAATGTATGTTTGAAACTCGTATAGATAACGGTCAGTTGGCGGAGTCCGAAGGAGTTGCAGGTGAGGACCCTGAGCAGCAGTCGGTTGGTGAAGGCAAGTGTCCCTTGACCCATCTATGTCCTACGCATTCTTATAATTCATTCCCCGCATTTACACAGTTTATACCTAAAGATTGACTAGCTTTTGTCTATCTTGTCCTTATTTACCTATTTTGGTTGGGTTATTTCAGTTTAGCTTTATGCTAGCGCTTCACATTAATCAATGAACATGATGAGATTATCTATGATACACTGTTTTCCCTTTTGATTATGATGATGGTACTTGTGCCATTTACGGGACTCGAGCTGTTTCTTGAGTGCCTCTCCGTAAGGACTGGTTCGTTGGATGACCGCCCGGGAAAATAGTGCAACCATGAGGGTGGAGTGGGACGCCCTTAGCTGAGTAATTAGAGGAACTAGGGTGTAGATCGATTTGCCGTCATGCCGTTAATGGGGCTCGGTGTATGCGGCTCGCTCTGCCAAGGTTGGTTCGCCCCTTGGGGAGGAGTGCGGTGCATTTAGGAAACCTAACAAGCGGCTACAGCCCCAGGGAATCTTTGTAAAGGCTACGTAGTGAGACCCTGCCTATTCACCTTGGTAGTGTTTAAGGGTTTGATCGGCCCGAGGCAAGAGGGAATCACGACTAGTGGGTAAAGTGCGCAACCTCTGCAGAGTGTTATGAAACTGATATATCAGCCATGCTCGCGGTTATGAGCGGCCAAGGGAACTCCATTGATTAGAGATACTGGATCAGATATGTGTGGTTTACAGGTGGTGACGAGGATGATGATTTTGATTATACTTATGGTACTGGTAAGTGGTATTCTTTCCGTTTGGAAAGGGTACATCAGGTTAATAACTTGGGTTAATACTAAAACCTGGCTTTCTACTAGTAAATAATAACCTGAACAACTAAAAGCAACTGCTTGACTTAACTCCATATAAAGCTAGTCCACTACAGCCAAACAGGACATTTTGTTGAGTATGTTGATGTGTACTCACCCTAGCTTTACACACCAAACCCCCCAGGTTGTCCACGTTGCAACCACTGCTCAGGTGAAGATGAAGTCATGGAGGAGGACTTCCAGGAGTTTCAGGAGTACGATGAGTTTTAGGCGTGGGTTAGCGGCAAACCCCCAGTCGGCTGCCTATGTAGACCGTGTGTATCTACGTTTCTTTTCTGCACTTTGATTATTATTAAAGACTATGTGGATGTCTCGGACATCATGATGTAATCGACTATTATACCCTCTTTTATGTCATTATTTGAGCACTGTGTGGTGATGTCCAGTTATGTAACTGTTGTGTACGTGAATTGCTGATCCTGGCACGTACATGGTTCGCATTCGGTTTGCCTTCTAAAACAGGGTGTGACAACTGACCAGAACGCACCTGCTCGTGGATCTGCACAAAACAAGACTCTGCAGAACCAGAGTAGAGGAAGAGTCAATCATGTGATAGCGGAATCAGTTCCTGAGGATGCTGACATGGTGTATGGTATGTTTCTTATTAACTCCATACCTTCATCAATTGTATTTGATTCTGGAGCATCTCACTCCTTCGTAACAAAGTCATTCATGGAAAAACATAATATACCAAACTATCCCTTGAAGAAGAAACTATTAATTCGATCACTAGGAGGTGAACTTAGAGCCACTCACTCATGCCCTCACACTAAGATTGAAATTAGAGGCCTAATCTTTCTAGTAGAGCTAATAATTTTGGAATCAATTGGAATCGATGTGATACTTGGAATAGACTACTTGACCAAGTATAGTGGAGTAATATCTTGTGCCAAAACAATGGTTACATTAACCAGTTCGCAAGGAGAAAGAATTGAAGTCAATGTCAGTATGCCAGCAACAGCAGAGGCAATGGTAAATCAGTTGAAAGAGAAATCTTTGGAGCACATCATAATAATGTGTGAATACCTAGACGTATTTCTGGAAGAATTACTAGGTATGCCACCTGATCGTGATATAGAGTTTTCTATTGAACTATTACCCGGAACTGCACCAATTTCAAAAAAAGCTTACCGAATGGATGTCAAAGATTTAATTGAACTGAAGAAACAAATAGAAGAATTACTAGAAAAAGGTTTTATTCGCCCTAGTTCATCACCTTGGGGAGCCCTAGTTCTATTTGTGAACAAGAAAGATGGTTCAAGGAGAATGTGTGTGGACTATAGAAGCTTGAACGAAGTAACGATTAAGAACAAGTACTCGTTACCTCAGATTGAAGATCTGTTTGATCAGATGAGAGGAGCTAAAGTATTCTCAAAGACAGATCTAAGATTAGGCTATCATCAGTTGAAGATTCGGACTGAAGATATACCTAAAACGGCCTTCACCACAAGATATGGACAAATATTGTTTGCCGATTCGGTGTGCCGAAGGATATCACGGTTGGTAACGGAACTCAATTTGATGCTGAAACTTTCAAAACCTTTTGTGACCAAATTGGTACAAAAATACACTCTGCATCTGTGAGGCATCGAGAATCAAATGGATTGGTAGAGCGAGCTAACGGAGTTATTATAACAGGAATAATGAAGTCAATCTTCAATCTACCAAAAGGAAAGTGGCCAGATGAGTTAATAAAAGTGGTATGGAATCACAACACTATTGTCTCAAGATCAACAGGGTTTACTCCGTTCAAACTTTTATTCGGCGACGAAGCAATAACATCAGAAGAAGCAAGAACGGGTTCAATAAGGACCCTAGCTTCGGCAGAAGACGAAGAGGCTTGCAAAATAACAAAAGACACCATAGAAGGGACCAAGCTTCAAGCAATAGATCACATCAATAAATATTAGGCCGAAATGGTTAAATGACGAGACAGGAAGATAAGATTAAAGAATATCAAGCCAGGACACTTGGTGCTTCGAAGAGTGGCCAACCCAGACACAGTGGGGAAGCTTCAGCTAAAGTGGGAAGGTCCCTTCTTGGTGGTGTCTTCTTCAAGACCTGGATCATACAGGTTGAAAGATATGGACGGAAATGACATTCCAAGATCTTGAATGCAGATGAGCTTTGGAGATATTATGTGTAAACTATGTAATTTTCTTACTTTTTCCTATGGCACCCATTTCCTTCCAAGTGGGGAGAAAGGTTTTTAATGGGGCCATAGGTTGTAATTTTCCTTTTTCCTTGCGCAGCCCTGTGCAAGACAAAGGCCAGCTTCCCCCACATGTAAAATGTAAAGGTCTGGGATTACACCATCGAGTGTAAAAAAGTATGAAAAAGCTCCAAAGTCGTCCCTATGGAGATGCAGGGCTAAAATGCCACCTAGGTGAAAGGTGAAGAAGCTCCAAAGTCGTTCCTAAGGGGATGCAGAGCTTAAATGCCACTTAAGTCAAAGGTGAAGAAGCTCCAGAGTCGTTCCTAAGGGGATGCAGAGCTGAAATACCACCTAAGTAAAAGGTGAAGAGACTCCAAAGTCGTTCCTAAGGGGATGCAGAGTCTGGGTGTGTATTCGTGTGAGTTTTTTTTATCTCCAGCATGCATTTGCATACTTCATCACATCATCTTTTGCATTTCATACAAACAAACATTAGGCATTTGTAGCTTCATCGCATCATGACATAATGCATAAGGCATTAACAGGAGAAGAAGCGAGGGCTTCAGCCTTCAGCGAGAAAATGCTTCGTTGGGAATGAAGATGGTTGTTTCAAATAAAGTTTGTTTTTAGAAAAAGAAAGCAAAACACATCGTTATATATGAGGGACCATTCTTTGATTTTGGCCCAAAGGTGCTTCAATGTGAACGAAAAGAAGGGAAAGTGTTTTTCTCCTTCGGCTCAAAAAGCTGCGAGTGTTGGTTTCGTCAACAACAAAGAAGACAACAATCAAATAAAAGGTAAAGCATGTAACACCCCGTCCAATCCTTGGACCAGTGGTATTTACTCCTGACATCTCTCTAGGATCATATATTGTCCCCATAGACCAACACGAGTCTTTTGTGCGCATTTTGTCCTCACTCATGCGCACCCGAGAAAAACTTCCCAGTCGGTCACCCATCCCAAATTGCCGCAAGCCAACCACGTTTAATTTGGAGGTTCTTTCGAGATAGACTTCCAAAAAAGAAGATGCATGTTGGGGACTTGTTCTCAAATGCTATGAATTAAGAACAAGGCAACATAAAATGTTAAACGTTAATGCCCTTCGTCCGCCGAAGCATTATTTCCCTTAGGATATAATGAACTTCGGACGAAGACCATAAGCAAAATATCACGAAGGTCTTACCTTCGTGATTAGTTCTATAGAACAATGTAAACAATGCTAGAATATGAAAAATTAAAGAAATTTATACCAAAGACAGATATTATTAAACATATATTTCATTATACAAACTTAAATTTTAAAGCATAATATTTCAGTACATTTATACCTTTGCCATGACAAAGAATAATAATTCCAGTGTGATGCGTCAATGATTACTGGATTGCGTGAACAGTAAAGGAGTACTGTTCATCTATTTATAGGCATAGGACGCAGCCTGTGAGAAATTACAATCATACCCCTTACAAAAGATTACAATTATGACTCAGACCCTTATGGACTAAGAAGTCATTTCATCTTTAAGTCGGTTCGAACCCTCGTCTTCAGATACGTTATAATACCGAAGCTTCATGAGTGGTAGCTTCGGCACTACGTTTAAACGTATTTGCCGAAGGTGTGTCTTCCTACAGGACCTTCGGCGACGAAGCATGACCCCAACAGTAGCCCCTTCACGGTGCTAGATCGTTTTTCGTAATGAGCTTGATCCGTGAAAAAGTCTCTTAGGCTTCGGGAAGCCGAAGGTCCGAAAAACACCTTCCCTGAGCTCGTTGCTGGGAAACGATAAAATTTCCGAGCACGGAGTGGTCCCACCATGCAGATTCACCTTCTCGGGTTTTGTGGCCCACCATTCAGTGGGTGCGAGCGACTGTTCGTCCGGTGTAGGAGACTTGACGATTCACCTTCTTACCTGCAGCACTATATAAACAGACGAGTAGGTGTGAAGTTACCACAACATTCATTGCTATTGCACTGTTTTGCTGCCATGAATTTAACCATAGCCGAAGCTTGACCCTTGCGCTCAAACGAAGCACCACCTCGGATTTTGCTTCGTCAAAAGAAGAGCTTCGAAAAAAGGTCATTATTTTCAAAAAACTTCTGGAAGTTCATAATCAAATGGCTAGAGTGCGTTCCAATGCCAGGGTTGAACGTGAGGGAGATGAGACCGAAGGCACTGAAACCATTCTGATTTCTGAAGCAATGAGACGATCTGGGCTGGTAACATCAGAGGACACACCTACTACCGAAGAAAAACAAGCTGACGTTGAAGAAGATGAATCTGAGGATGAGTACGGTGCAGTGCCATCTAAACCCAGTCATTTAGAGTTTGGAAAGTCTACTATTACTGAAGGTGATATGGCTAAGTTACTGAAGCTAGGCTATTTTAGTGAAGACAAAAGGGAGTTGATTCGCTTCGGGGGAGAGGAAGTTACCCCGAAGCTAGAAAAAGATGAAGTGGTGGTTTTTAAGAGCTTCTTCAAAGCAGGGTTAAGATTTCCCCTGCATGGGATGATTGCAGATGTTTTAGAGAAATTTGGGATTCACCTTCATCAGTTAACTCCTAACGCCATTGTTAGGCTTAGTGTTTACATCTGGGCACTCCGAAGCCAGGAGGCAGAGCCACTTGCCGAAGGTTTTTGCCGGGCACACGAGCTTCATTACCAGACAAAAGCTAGAGAAGATGGGCTGCATAATAATTTTGGCTGCTACAATTTTGCATATCGGAAAGATGCCAAGTATCCAGTTATCAGCTATCGTACGAAATAGCCAGCTGGCTGGAAGAGTGAATGGTTTTATGTCAAAGTAGATGAGAAGAAGGAGAAGCTAGTTCAGAGCCCTTTGAGTTTAACCTTCGGAGAAACTAGGCCCCTATGCGTCATGGATCCAGGTAGTCCATGCCAGATTGCATTGGGCGAATTTCGGGTTGTTGCAGAGCACATTGGCACCAGGGATCTGGTCCAAGAATTCTTAGCCTTCAGAGTATTCCCAACTTTGAGGGAATGGGACATGCTGAAGCTGAAAGGGGAGAGAAAGAAGAAGGAGCTTGTTCGTCTACCTTATTATTACAAGTTTAAAAAACATTTTAAAGCACCTTGCCAAGAGTGGTTAGACACAATTGAGGTTATGTGAAACGAGATCCTTGGCAACTATTCTAAGAAAGAAGATCAGTTAATGACTGCGGCTTTCGGTACTCGTCCGAAGCGAAGAATGAATCGGTGATGGATGCCTTGAATTTTGATTATCCTGACTATGAGCAATTGGGCAGAGGTGCCGAAGGCCAGAAAAGAAAAAGAGTTGCCAGCGTCCTCGATAAAGATGCTACCAAATTAGCTAAAAAGGACAAAGAAATTTTTGAGAAAATAAAACCGAGCCCTAAGCCGAAGATAGCTACTTCAAAGAAAAGGAAAGCTACGGCCCCGAAACCAAAAACGCCGGGCCAAGAGGGAGAAGCTCATGCGACGCCTTCCGCTGCCGATGTGGAAGAAATTCTAAAGGTAATGACTGAACCTTTGCCTATCAAGCTAAGTCCGCTGGCGCCACAACTGACAAAGCTTTTTCAGAAGGAAAAGGAGCTTCGACAATGGAAAGTCCTGCTAAGCTGAAAAAACGGAGAATTATCCAAGTAGCTGATGTTATTCATCAGACACCGCCGCCGGCATCAGCGCCAAAAATACCAATTACTGAAAGCACTGGCGCCGCTGTAGGCGCCGGCGGTGCCGAAGCTGCAGCCACCGGAGCCGAAGGTGCCAGAGCTGAGACCGCCGAAGATTCTGATCTAGAAACCACAGTTGGTGATATTGATAACATTCTTCTAAAAATGGCTGAGGAAGAAGCTGTTGCGGCCGCGATGGACACAACAATTGAGAAAGGAAAAGAGCAAATTAAAGATTTGGAAGAGGAAAACTTCAATTTTCAAGATATACTAGGGCAAGAGATATCAGAAACTGAAAAAGAAGAACTGAAGAAATATGCTGTATCCTGTGGGTACAAACCAGGGGCTTTGCTGTTTGGCGGAGTCAATGAAGGGAAGTTGAGGTGCCTTCGGAATCGAACCGAGGCAAAGGTCGTTAGGACTTTCTCGAAGAATGTTGGCCTGCCGAAGATTGATGCAGGTACCGGCGACAGCATATCGCCGGTAGCCTGTTCTATGCTAATTTTAAGGTAAAACTCTTAACTTTTTATTATTTTTTGAATTAAGATGTTTTCTGACGAAGGTTGTTTTGGCGGAGTATATTACTAAGTAAAGTGCTAAGGATGCAACAAGATCTCGAAGACGAGAAAAACGAAGCTACAATTAAAGATCTAGAAAATAAAGTCAAAGATCACGAAGCTGCTTTGGAGAAAAGGACTTCGTCATCCACTCTATGGAGGGTTCACTAGCAGAAGCTCAAGTCGAAATTGACAGATTAAACAGAGCATTACTCATAAAATCAGAAAAATCTGTGCTAGAAAAGAAAAATCTTGAAACGAATCTCAAAACCGAAATTGAGAAGAATTCAAGTTTGCAGAAATCATTGAAGGAGCTTCAAGATAAATGTTTAGACTTCGACAACCGATGCGTGCAGCGGCTGAAGGATGTCTTTCACTCAACTGGAGCTAGCTCTGATAAGTTTATACCTTCAGTTGAAAACCTGCCAAGCACCTTTGAATATATTGAGGGCGAAGTTGATGCACTTGATGAAGTTATCGCTGGGCATGCGGATTTCTGTGCCCTGTTAGCTTCTCGAGGCATAGCTACTGCTTTCTTGAAGACTGGCTGCACGCATAGGAAAATTGTTAATAGGCCAAACTTCAGTTTGTCACTAGCAGATTTGATTGACATCCCCAGCTTAGCCCGAAGCATAGGAAACAGGTTTATGACTCAAATTTGGATAAACGGGGGGCGAAAAATGGCTGGTGACGAAGCTCGAAGCCACCTTAAGCCAGTGAGAAACTTATACTTGTTACCTTTACCTTCTCCTTGAACTCTGCACTTTTCTCATTTTGTTTTAATATGTACAGGATGATGAAGCTGAAGAATGATGAGCTGAAGCCTTAACAGAGAAAGACTTTGCTGCAGAAGATTCTAGAGAAAATTTTGTAATATGATTGTAAAGAGTTTTATGTAAATTTGTGCGTACCTCGTAATATATCTTTACCCCTTTGTCCGTGTATGATGTGCTTTGCTGTGGACGAAATTTTCTTTTTGAGCCGAAGGCGAAAAACACCTTCCCTTCTTTTCGTACACAACGAAGCATGATAATTTCTTCTTTCTGTTTTTCCCAAAGCTTTATCCTTATAGCCGAAGCATCTGCCTTCTCTGTATGATATGATGATAATGATCCTATATATGTCTAAATGAATGTTTATGAATGCAAATGGCATGATGTAATGTATCGTGCAAATGAATGTTCAAATACATATTCGAAGCCATAATCAAAACCTTCATTCCCTTGGGAATGACTCAAATCTTCTTTGCCGCTTATTTTTCGGCTTCACCATTTATTTTTCGGTGTATCAGCGCTGACTTTTCGCTGTAAGCCTCCCTTAGGAGCTTCTTCGCCTTCTATTTCGGCGGAATCAACGTTTATTTTTTGCTGTAAGCCTCCCTTAGGAGCTTCTTCGCCTTCTATTTCGGCGGAATCAGCGTTTATTTTTCGCTATAAGCTCTGCATTCCCTTAGGTACGACTTTTGAGCTTCTCCCTGTTTTCTTTTCTTTTTCCTTTGCACTCGATGGTGCATTCTCAGCTTTTACATTTACATCTTTGGGGGATATTGCTCTTATAGAGTTGAAATAGGAAAAAGAAAAATTACATGTTGTGGTCCCATTAAAAACCTTTCTCCCCCTTTGGAAAGGAAAAGGGTGCCATAAGAAAGAATAGAAAAAATTACATCAAGCTAGACATAATATCGCCGAAGCTCATCCGCATTCCATGATCTAGGAATGTCGTTGCCGTCCATATCCTTCAATCTGTAGGAACCGGGTCTTGACGAAGATACTACCAGAAAAGGTCCTTCCCATTTCAGCTGTAGCTTGCCTACTGTGTCTGGGTTGGCCACTCTCCGAAGCACCAAATGTCCTGGTTTAATATTCTTTAGCCGAACCTTTCTATCACGCCAATTTATTGTTTCGGCTTGATATTTATTGATGTTTTCCACAGCCTGAAGCATGATCCCTTCTATAGCATCTTTGTCCACAGAGTAATCAGCTTCGTCTTCTGCCGAAGCCACTGTTCTTATTGATCCTGCTTTTGCTTCATCCGGAGTTATTGCTTCGTCACCGAATAATAACTTGAATGGTGTAAAGCCTGTTGACCTTGATGTCGTTGTATTGTGGCTCCATACTACCTTAATTAATTCATCTGGCCATTTTCCTCTAGGCTGATTGAAGATTAATTTCATTATTCCCATCATTATGAGGCCATTAGCTCTTTCGACAAGTCCATTTGACTCTAGATGCCTAACCGATGCAAAATGGATCTTCGTGCCAATTTGTCCACATAACTCTTTAAAAGCTTCGGCATCAAATTGTGTTCCGTTATCCACAGTAATGGCCTTCAGCACTCTGAAGCGACAAACGATATTTTGCCCGAAAAATTTCTGAATGGTAACCGAAGTTATTGTGGCTAAAGGCTTCGCCTCAATCCACTTGGAAAAATATTCTACTACTACTACAACATATTTTAAATTTCCTTGTGCTGGTGGTAACGGACCTAACAAATCAAGGCCCCACCTTTGCAATGGCCAAGTGGGTTGTATTAACTGAGTCAGAGACGAAGGCTGTTTTTGATCTCTTGCGCATTTCTGACAGCCTTCGCACTTTTGGACTAGTTCCGCTGCATCCGAAGCTGCCTTTGGCCAATAAAATCCTTGATGAAAAAATTTTCCCAGCAAAGGCCTAGATCCAATGTGGGATCCACACAGGCCTGCGTGTATTTCCTTCATCAATTCTATACCTTCGGCTCTGGATAAACATTTGAGTAGTGGAGAACAGACTCCATGCTTGTACAGCTCCCCTTCTATTATAACATATGGTCGAGCTCTTGCCTCTATTCTCTTGTTATAAGCTTCGTCATCTGAAAGTAAATTACCCTGAAGGAAAGAAATGATTTCAGTTCTCCAATCTTCACTATGAACAGGAGATATATTGAGGACTGCTCTTTCAAGAAGTTCAACCGAAGGTGCTTTTATTGTTTCAAAAAATACTTCCGAAGGTAAGGGCAGCCTCTGTGCTGCTGACTTGGCTAGCAAATCAGCATGTTCATTTTCTCCTCGAGGAATGTTTTTGACAGAAAACCCTTCAAAGGAGGCTTCAATCCTTCGGACCGTGTCTAAATATTTCTCAAGCTTCGGGTCTCTTGCTTTACAACTCTTGTCAATATGACCAGAAATAACCTGGGAATCAGTTTTATGAACCGCCCTTCTAATCCCCATTGCCTTTAACTTCCGAAGACCCAAAAGCAGAGCTTCGTACTCGGCAATATTATTTGTGCAGCTAAAATCAAGTCTTGCTGCGTAGCAAGTTTTAACTTTGGAGGGTGCAACCAACACAGCAGCTGCTCCTGCCCCGAAGGTTCCCCAAGAACCATCACAAAATACCGTCCATACTTCAGTATCTTTAGTTGTTTCCTCTCCTTGAGCCCCTGGCGTCCAATCGGCAATGAAGTCTGCTAGCGCCTGAGATTGTATTGTGGATCTGTGCACATAATCAATGCTGAACTCATTGAGCTCCGCAGCCCACTTTCCAATTCTTCCAGTAGCTTCTCTGTTCCTCATGACATCCTTCAAAGGTTGTGACGAAGGAACAATTATATGAAATGCTTGAAAATGATGCCGAAGCTTCCTAGATGCCATTAAGACGGCATATAAGACCTTCTCCAATTCTGTATAATTCTTCTTTGATAGACTAAGGACTTCGGAGACAAAGTATATTGGGGCTTGCTTTTTGGTTTGTCCCTCAAGTTTTTCTTGAACAAGTGCCGCACTCACTGCTGAATGCGAAGCTGCCACGTACAGCAATAGAGGAGCCCCTGGCGTTGGTGGTGTGACACCCCAGGTGCCAGTTTCGTGTTATGTCGGGAGATTTATCCTAATCTCTGATGCTCAGTGAAAATTTCTATTCCCGCTCGCGTATGTCTCTGATTATCCAGACTGTTTCATTCACATCTCACCGAATTCAAAGTTAATCAGTCTCACAGAAGGCCGAATTTGGAGCCTGTTAAAACTTTTATTTCTCGGAACGAATCCAAACTCGATAATCATTCTCAATTTATCAAACTCGTCTAAAGCTCGTTTAATCAAACGCTCGACAGCTGCTAGTCGAGCTGTGTCCGTCTCTGATTTCTCGATGCTCGATCTATGTCCAAAAATTAATCCGAGTCCGTACTCTCACACAGAATACTCAGTACGTCGTCCTCTAATTATTTCTTACTCGACTCGGCCGAATATCTCTATGTCCAAACCGAATTCAAAACCCCGTATCGACAGCGATTTTAAATTATCAGGATTCGCCTTCTCCGACTAAAAATCCAAAGCCGATCAAATCTGAGGACGATTTATTTTCCAATCACGCGTAGGGAATTAAATTCCGAGCGAATTCAAAACAGACTCTCGGCCGAGTTAATTGCGCAACCGTCCGTTCGTCCGAACTCTAGTTCACACTGTTTTGCGTTCAAACGAATTCCACAGGAGCATTTTTATTCCGAAAAATATTTTAGTGCGGCTTGATTACGTGTTTTGGGCCAAGCCCATTCTAGCCCATTAGGCCCACTAAGAAACCCTAACCCTAGCCCATGTCTATAAATAGGATCCCTCTCCCCTTGCATTTGGCATTTTTGCACTCCCACCCCTCCATTTTTCCTAGCCGCCACTTCCTTTTCCCTGCCTTCTTCTCCCTCACGCAGCAGCCAGCGCAGAAGCTCCATGGCCGCCGAGCCCCTTCCCATGGCGCCCCTTCTCTCCCCTTGGCGCCCCCTTCAGGCACGGCAGCAGGAAGCCCTCCTCCCCACGTGCAGCACCTCTGCTCCCCTTTTCCATGGCGCCCAGCAGGGAGCACAACCAGCGTCGTTTTCCTTCCATGGCACGAGATCCTCCCATGGCGCCCCTGCTGTTGCTCGCCTTGCTTGGATAAGGAGCAGCCATGCCCTCCCTGCAGCGCCCCTTCTTCCTCCCGCTTCACGGCAGCAAGCAGCCTCTCCATGGCCGCGCTCGCCCAGCAGCCATGGCGCCCAGAAATTTTTCCAGCGCCACCCTGTTCATCTTCCTCCCAGCCGGCTTCCCTCCCCTGCTGTTGCTTGCCCCCTCCTTCATTTTCCCCTTGTGCAGCAGCAAGAAGCCCGTGCTCAGCCAGCAGCCTTGGCGTCCAACTTCGCTGCGCAGCGGTGCCGATCCAAAACAGCAGCCCCGGATTCCCTCCGCACAGCGTGCTTCGCTCGATCTGCGCAGTGCCCATGGTGCTTGCTAGGTGTTCGACGAAATGTGCAGTAGCCCCGACGGCTCCGCGCGCTGCCGGCTTGCTGTTTTTTTGTTGCGCAGTGAGCAACATGCCGTGATGCCCGCTGGTGGTTTGCTGTTTTTGCGCAGCCCCGTCGTCGTCGTCGTTCACCCCGGTGAGACCGCGACGCTCCTTGATTCGATTCCGCATCGACGTTATTTTCCGACGATTAATTATATATGTGTGCTGCTTTGTTTTGTTTTGTGGAGGAGAGAAACCCCGTGTTTTGCGTGGAGAAGGCAAGCCGCTCGACGCTCGTCGATGTCATAGCGATGCACGAATCGGAATCGCCATCGTCCTCACAAACACCGATTGGGTTTGTTTATGGTGAGACGATGCATGTCGCTCTCAATCGACTCGTTTAATTAATTTGGATGGATGTGTGTGGGTATAAAAATGTTTTGGTTATATGCCGTAGCAAGGTTGTCTTCACGTTTTGGTAAGCAAACATGTTGTGTTCTTTAATGTGATGAGTAGATTGGAAATACGTGGGATGCGAGGATTTAATTAGTGCACGTAGGTGTGTGAGTGTCGTGGTGTGATATAGTAGTGGTGGCGTGAGATATTTGTTTGAGGTGTGCGGGTATATGCCGTAATATGGTTATACTCGCGACGAGGAAAGATGTATGTATTGTGACACGACACTTTGGTCGCTATTATGTAATCGTGTGAAGGATGCTCGTGATGGTTTTGTAATTAAGGAGTGATGTAGTGGCAAGCGAGAAGTAAGTCTAATATTTTTTTTAAAAAAACGATTAGTTGATAGCACCTATCGGCTTCGTCATGATTTTTGTTGTATGGCGGATCGAAGCCTTGTCGTCGTAGTCTCGGGGAATTTTTGGAAGTGTGCTGGTGCTTTACTGATGGGGTTGTATATACTTGTGATGTATTACAATAGTTGTGTGTCGTGCAAGTATCCACAAATGGTGAAAGATGGTGTATGTTGGTAATTAGAAAATGGTCACTTCGTTAGCCAATAGCCAAGCTTATGCCGAGATTTAAAATATGGGCAAGTTAAATTGAAATCATGCTTATCTAGGCGTGTGGTTAAATAATAATAATTTTGGCTTGTGCAGTGAGGTGGTGACATGCCGAAGTAGTCATCGCTTCCTCTATGTTTCTAAGTCGAGTCAAAATGCGGGGTACTAGTAGTACGCTAGGCAGGCGGTGTTCCAAATAGATAAATCGGGTGATGTGGTAGTTGTCAAGCGTGATAGAGATTGAGTCACTTAGGTTATAAATTTATGCTCGACATGTGAGGTCTCCTAAAATATGGTGTTTTAAGTGACTCGTGTGTTGTCCAATTTAAGTTGAGAAAATGGTTAAGAAAAACGAATTAACCTACTCCCACCTATGTTTTTGAGCTGCGAAGTCTAAAATACTTTGCTAAGTTTTATACTGGTTAACCAACTTGTTAGATGACTTTAGTTAAGCTCGTGGTCACGATGAATTGCTTGTTGTAGTCTAAATACGTATGGTTATGGTCGCGAATGAAAAGTATTAGTGCTCTTGTGAGGTCTAAGTTAAAATACAAATTATTGTGTGAACAACACTTCGATATCGATTATCGGGGAGAATGCGTTGTTAATTAAATATAGTACTTCTAGTGCTCATAATGACACGGATAAAAATTAGTAAGTCCACTTGTTAGTTCTCACTTGGTTATTTTAACTCTAACAAATGTCAAAGTGTTACAATAATTCAAATCTCTAGAACGCGGCAATTCTTGAATTGTATAGAAGCTGAAATGTATTGATTGCTGTTTTAGGCTGCACGTACTGTTTTCGGTGTGCTGTATGTTTGATGAACTAAATTGTGTTTTCTCTAGATATGTGCTATAGAAAAGTTGTAGATAACATGATTATCTTGCTTGTACTAAAATTTGACAGCCATAAACCTGATCGTTTAGGAGTTGTGCTTTTCACAAACCCAGCACCTGAATTTGTCGAATTTCAGAACAGATTTCAGAAATTGCAATGGTTGCTTAAGTTAATGTTGAAATCAGTTATTGGTGTTCACAAGAAAGTTGTAGACAACTCTATCATCTTACTTGTGTTAAAATTTGACAGCCATAGGTCTGACAGTTTAGGAGTTATGCTTTTTACAAATTCAGTAACTGAATCTGTCCAAATTCTGTACAGATTTTAGAAACTGCATTGTTTGCTTAATTTAATTTTGCGATCTGTTCATGGTCGTTATAAGAAAGTTGTAGATGCTTTTCTGATCTTGCTTGTGTTAAAATTTCATAACTAAAGGCCTGACGTTTTAAGAGTTATGAATTTTACAAACTGGTTGTTGTGTTCTGTCCACTGACAGAACAGATTTCGAAAACTGAATTGCTTGATTCAGTTCAACATAGAATCAATTCTTGGTGATTATAAAGTTATATAGTGCCTTTACCAAGCTTTCCAAAAAGTCTTGGATCACTCTTTTTGGTGGTCTGAAGCTTAAGTTATGAATGTTTCAAATATAAAGACTGACTCTGTCCAGTTCTGGACAGCAAAGTCTTTTAGTGATGTTTATCCTTAGTTAAATACTGAATCACCTTGGGATGTTTATAAATAATTTGTAGAACATTTAATTAGATTTTCAGAAAGTCTAGGATTACTTTGTTTGGATGTCTGAATCTTTAGTTGTGAATTTTTGAAGCTGCAAGTCTGAATCTGTCCAAATCTGGACAGAGCTGCTGTGTTTGCACAATTCGACCTTGCTAAGAGTCTAATCATATTGAGATGATAATACCAAAATTGTAGAACACTTTCTAAGCTTTCCAGAAAGTCCTAGTTTAATATTTTTGAACTAATAATTGAAAAGTTATGATCAAAACAAGTGACTGCTGTATTGCTGTCTAAAAAAATCTGCATGTGCTCAATTAATTGTTAGTTCACCCTTTTGGTTAAAAATGGTTGGTTAGCACTAAATTCATATAGAATTGCCATGGCTAAGCTTGAGATAACATATGTGTCATGTTTTTATACGTTTCTTTCTCTAGTTAATTGTGATTTAATACTGTGTTGCGTAAATATCCAAAATGTTTGTCGTCTTTTAGTGGTGTTAATGTTGTGCGCTCGATGATATGTAGTTAGCTAACGCTAGTGTGTGTGGTTGCTTATGATGTCTCGCTACTTAGTGTTTAATTCACTAGCATATACTTAAAGTATCTTGTGCTATTTCATTATATTCATACATATGCATCTTACATCTCATTTAGGACCGAGAGATGAAGATCGTGCAAACGATGTGGTGCCAACCACAGGATGCAGTCGGTGGACGACCTGAAGAATGGACTTAAGCAGTGGATGCTCGCCAAGCGAGTACCCTCCCCCAGCAAACACTGTCTGAGTGTTAAATTAAAGGCAAGCCCCGGTTTTATGCATAACCGTTTATATATGCTATTTTACTACACTTAATGTTTGTACGTTTGTACTGTGCACTTAAGTGTAGGAGTTGAATGAAACCCTAGTTGCATGAACTCAGGATTCCTTTTGAGATGGATACTAGTATGCTAGGTCGAGTAGCTGCTTTACTAATTAGGGATATCGGTAGAAGTCGAGTGATTTTTCTAGCACTCGCGCGAGGACAAGAATTGGTTGTATCCATTTTTGATATCATAATGGTGGTGGTCTGTGGACAACGGTCCATGGGGATGCGTTGTCTACGAGACGGAAATTGGAATAAGGATTAAAGTGTGGTACCGTGTGTCAAGCGTTTGAACGTACTAAACACATGCCGAGAAATATGGTAAATCGGTAAGCCTAGTACCTGAGTGAACCTGCCCGCAGACATATCCCCTCACGCGACCTGAGACATGGTCTCCCATTCCGGTTATGGTGGGTACAAGTGCGGTCACTGCACGACGGCAGTCGGGGTCAGTGAGGCATTGTACGCCAAGGCGGTGAGCCCTGATCTGTTGCCAGGGAATCGACGGGGACGGTTGATGTGTGTGGGGACGGAGTGCCTCGCTACGTCGTGTGTTTAGGTTTACCTTGCAAGGTTTAAAAACTCTATTCGAATCGTCTGCTTCTCGCAGCTAATGAGACTGCTTGATCCATGCTGCTACATTGAGTAATAAGTGGAAATGAGGTGACTGGCAAAAAGTTGTTGATTGATATAATGTTTGATACCATGTATGAATAGCTCGGTACTCATCTAGTTTAAAAAGGATCATACTAAAACTTGAAAAGCTAAAACTTGATTTTAGACTCAGCTAGTGCTTTTGGCAAACCAAACCCCTCAGCCAAAAAGCTGCATGTCTAGAGGTAGAGGAGTAGACTCCTCACACTGGGTAAGTCTAGATGAGTATTAGTATACTCAGCCTTGCTTGTGGCATAATTTTTGCAGGTACTCCTTAGGTTGATTGGTTGATTTGAAAGCTCTCTTGTGGGTTTTGGTGGTTTGGATGACAACCCAATTAAAGGACTAACAAGTGTGCTAAGTGTTGAACAGGTGCTTAATGCAAAGCTAACAAGGTTCAACACAAGTGAACAAGTGTGATGGTCCAAAGACTGGATTATCTATAGATAATGGACATCACAAGTAAGATGGACATTGCTTAAGTGAGACTTGGTGTGCGTAACTCAGAGACAACCGATCAAGCCAAGGATGGAGGCAAGAAGAGCTTTGAGGTATCGAGTGCACGGGAGAAGGTCAAGGAGACCAGGAACCCAAAGCCAGGGGTGAAGAAAAAGACTTGCAAAGTCAAGGTTGATCGAGTTAAGAAGACTTATGGTGCATCAAGGATCACTACATAAGGCTCAAGATCAAGCTCGAGAAGTGAACGGGGGTTGGGGCTCAGATATGTCAATCTAGATCAAGTAAAGTTGACTTGATGGTTTAGAGTCCAACATCGACCTCAAACAAGCCAAATTGGGTAAAACGATGAAAAAGGTTAAGTATGTAAGGTTTGAGTGTTCAACCATTTTGCATACACCTCTTACTACAAGTTTGGTGCTTTGGTTTGCTCTCTAACTCTTTCTGTAGAGAAAGTACCATTCTGAGCTCTGCTGGAGGAGAAACAGAAAAGCTAGGAGAAGAACAAGAAAGATGTAAGTTTCTAGGACTAAATCAATTGGATTATACTCTAAATGTGTTTGTTTAAGTCTCAGGAAAATCCTCCCAAAAGTTGAAGTCAAACGGAGAAAGAACGGAGGAAAAAGCACTTAGTGTGCTGTTGGCTGGTGCACAGGACAGTGAATAGTAGCTGTCCGGTGCACAGGACAGTGAATAGTAACTCTGTCCGGTGCACAGGACAGTGAATAGTAACTGTGTCCGATGCACAGGACAGTGAATAGTCGCAGCGTCCGGTGCACAGGACAGTGAATAGTCGCAGCGTCCGGTGCACAGGACAGTGAATAGTCGCAGCGTCCGGTGCACAGGACAGTGAATAGTAGCTGTGTCCTGTGCACAGGACAGTGAATAGTAGCTGTGTCCGGATGCATTGTGCTTTATATGTATGATCTTGTCGTTTTTCAATTAGTATATGTGTTGCAATGATCATCATGTGTGAAGCGTGCCTTGGTGTTTTTAAATGTTATATATCATGAGGCATGCATTGTTTCCACTAGTCATAAGTTGTATTATCTCATCTATTCAATTGGTATCTTTTTGTGATGTAATTGATATATTATGCCTAGACCAAGGTATGTTTCCCCTTTACTTCTGAGGATGCTAGAACGTGCAAGGTGCAAGTCATTCAAATACTTGATGCACAACTTTAGGGGGAGCACACATAACTTGTGTCTTTTGAGACTAACTGTTTTTTGAGTGATCCTATATAGTCTCAAGGTGGAAAAGGGAAGATGAGCAAGAAATGGAGCGATCAGGACTTGGGTACCTCCACAAGTCTAGTAATTGGTATCTAAAGTTGTAAGTAATTACGTATTTAAAGGTTGCTCGTGCTCTATAATAGTTGGTGATCCTAGATGCTTATCTTTAAATATCATGGAGCTATGACAGTGATGATTTTTCAATTGGTAGCCTTGGTAGTGTGCTTCAATTGGTATCTTTTGGTAATCACTAGAATAGAAGCTTCATCTTGTGCCACAATACTATAACTTGTTCTAAGTTTTGTATCTTAGCAACAAGAAAAGGTCAGGATAAAGGATCAGACATAAGTGTAAAGGAGCTCCCTAGAGATAAAACTTTCAAGATGGAAATCTTGAATTGATGACAAAAGGAACTCTGCCTACTTAGATGGAAAGTACACCATAACATGGTAAAGGTACAAAAGGAGGTATTGACCTTTTTGCGTATTTGTACCTTAATTTTTCTCCAATGCTTGTGTTGCATATGTTTAATGTGTAAGGGGGAGTAATGTTAGACTGTTGCATTTTCCCTGCTCATCCTATGTTCTTGCTTGAATATGGTTTTGGTGTTTGATGTCAAAGGGGGAGAATTTGTGCATTAAAGCTTACCTCGACCTGAGAGGAAAGCTTATCTTAAGGGTGAAGATTAATTTTTTTTTGTGTGCTAAAGGACTCAAAGGGGTTTCCTTGAGTTCCTTTGATCTTAAAGAAAAATGTGTTAGTTTGTTGATAATACTTATCATATGCTTCTTGTTGTATTATATGGTGATAATGCAAAATTAGTGCTTCCATTGATATGAATCAATTGGTATCTACTGTGTTTATCCTGTGATAGATATTCATGTGGTTCTGGCGCTTTAAATCGGTATCTTAATGGTGAATAGTGGTAGGTTGATATTCCTATGGTATATTTATTTAATTGGTGTTTAACTCTGATTCTGTGCATTTGTGTGTTATATGCATCACGGTTTGATTCTTCACACAATGCATCCCACAGGTGCTAAGGTGTAGCAATGCTTCGAATTAGCCTAAGTATGTGCATTTTGGCATTTAAGGCCAAAGTTAAGATTTTAATGTAAGCACATATTTAGGGGGAGCATTCTATAAACTTAGAATTCAAAATTTGTGCTTTAAATCTTATTGTTGTGTAAGCTTTAATTGTGTTGCCATCAATCACCAAAAAGGGGGAGATTGAAAGCTCTCTTGTGGGTTTTGGTGGTTTGGATGACAACCCAATTAAAGGACTAACAAGTGTGCTAAGTGTTGAACAGGTGCTTAATGCAAAGCTAACAAGGTTCAACACAAGTGAACAAGTGTGATGGTCCAAAGACTGGATTATCTATAGATAATGGACATCACAAGTAAGATGGACATTGCTTAAGTGAGACTTGGTGTGCGTAACTCAGAGACAACCGATCAAGCCAAGGATGGAGGCAAGAAGAGCTTCGAGGTATCGAGTGCACGGGAGAAGGTCAAGGAGACCAGGAACCCAAAGCCAGGGGTGAAGAAGAAGACTTGCAAAGTCAAGGTTGATCGAGTTAAGAAGACTTATGGTGCATCAAGGATCACTACATAAGGCTCAAGATCAAGCTCGAGAAGTGAACGGGGGTTGGGGCTCAGATATGTCAATCTAGATCAAGTAAAGTTGACTTGATGGTTTAGAGTCCAACATCGACCTCAAACAAGCCAAATTGGGTAAAACGATGAAAAAGGTTAAGTATGTAAGGTTTGAGTGTTCAACCATTTTGCATACACCTCTTACTACAAGTTTGGTGCTTTGGTTTGCTCTCTAACTCTTTCTGTAGAGAAAGTACCATTCTGAGCTCTGCTGGAGGAGAAACAGAAAAGCTAGGAGAAGAACAAGAAAGATGTAAGTTTCTAGGACTAAATCAATTGGATTATACTCTAAATGTGTTTGTTTAAGTCTCAGGAAAATCCTCCCAAAAGTTGAAGTCAAACGGAGAAAGAACGGAGGAAAAAGCACTTAGTGTGCTGTTGGCTGGTGCACAGGACAGTGAATAGTAGCTGTCCGGTGCACAGGACAGTGAATAGTAACTCTGTCCGGTGCACAGGACAGTGAATAGTACCTGTGTCCGGTGCACAGGACAGTGAATAGTCGCAGCGTCCGGTGCACAGGACAGTGAATAGTCGCAGCGTCCGGTGCACATGACAGTGAATAGTCGCAGCGTCCGGTGCACAGGACAGTGAATAGTAGCTGTGTCCGGTGCACAGGACAGTGAATAGTAACCTGTCCGGTGCACCAACGGCTAGCTGTTCCAGAGAAGGAAACTGTCAATCAGATCCGTTACTGATCACTGTCCGGTGCGCCACCGGACAGTCCGGTGCACCCGCAACCAGGGAAGGCTGGGAGCTTCCAAATGAAGCTCTAACGGCTCCTAGGCCATTTGGGGCTATAAAAGGGACCCCTAGGCGCCTCAAACAATAACACAAGTGCAGCCAACAATTGTATACATCACTCGGATCGATTCTCTCTCTCCCTCTTGTGTAAATCTCTCTAGTTTGTGTGAAGGCAAAGTTATAAGCCTTTAGAGAGTGGAGAGGTGCTGCAAAGAGCTAGAGCAAAGTCTTGAGCGCATTGTTACTCCGCCGGAGTGCTGTCAAGAAGATTGTAAGCAGCCGCGGCTTTGTTGTAACTGATATCAACATAGTGGAAGGCTCTATCTGTCGCCCGACAGATCTGAGCAAACGGAGGAAGGAGTTGAAATAGACTCCAAGCCAAGGTGTGGCTAACTCCAACGAGGACTAGGCAAGCATTTCAGGCTTGGCCGAACCTCGGGATAAATCCCTGTGTCTGTGTGCTCTGCTCTGTGCTGTGTGTTGTTTCTCTGTCTTATTTGTTGTTTATACTTGCACTTCAATATTTATATGTGCTATAAGCTGTCTTCGAAGTGCAGGGTATTTTAAGACAGGGACTTCAATTCCGCTGCAACCTACTCGAAGGGTCCTTCATTCCACTGCGATCCAGCCTTCGAGTAGAGTAAGAATTTCCAGTTATAAAGTGATAATTTTTATTCGCCTATTCACCCCCCCCCTCTAGGCGACATCCAGATCCTGTTCCCGGGCAAAGGGAACTTTCAATTGGTATCAGAGCTAGGCCTCTCCAGTGTGGGCTTAGCCGTCCGGAGATAACGATGTCGTCACAAGAGGTAACTGTAGAACTTCTTTTAGGCGATGGCTCTAATTACAAATCTTGGTCTGTCTCTATTTATAATGCTTTCATGAGTGTTGATCCTGATTTGAGACAGATCTTTAGGAGAAGTATTTTTCCATCTGATATTAGTAAAAATCCCTCTAATGATGAACTAAGATGTTTTTCTCTCAATCACCGTGCTTGCAGCATCTTAGTTGATTCTCTTTCTAGAGGTGCTTATTTTGCCATCATGAGTAGTGGTAATGATTTAATTGTTGATGCTCATGATTTATGGAATAGAATTAAAGTAAAATATTGTGTGGCAAATTGTACTGCTTCTACTCCCTATATTGCTTGTGATACTAACCTTTCAAAGGGAGAAGATCAAGAACGATGGGCACCCAACGATGAATCCACCTCACCGACAGGTTTGTCTTCCACTAGTTATAAATGTCTTATTGCTAACAATGATAGTGGAGACGAAAGCGATGATGAGGAGGAATATGAGGATGATAGCGAGGATGAGTCTTCATCACCACAAGGTACATTTTCCTGTATTGCTTCCACTAATAATAATGACAGGGAAAATGAGACCGGTGATGTGGAAGAAGAGGAGATTCGCCGGTTATACACCAATCTCAACAAAGAAGACAAAGTGCTCTTGGTTAAGTTGTTGAGTAGGAACAAGGAACAAGGCGAGACGCTTCTCAGGCTAGAGGAGACTCTCATCAAAACCAACGACAGCCTGGAGAAGATGACCAAAGAACATGAGGAGCTAAAGTGCTCTCATGATAATTTGGTCCAACGGTATGAATCTATTTTATTTGAGCAAAGAAATAATCATGATGTATTATCTGATGTTGCTCAACTTAAAACTGAGAATTCTATGCTTAAGAGTCAAGTAGAAATGATAAATTTAGAAAAACTTGCTCTAAGTGAAAAATATGATATGTTATCTTATTCTCATAATGAATTAGTTGATGACCATATCATGCTTAATGTTGCTCATGAGGTTGTAATTTCAAACTTAAATTCATGTGAACCTCATTCTTGCACATGTGCACATTTAGATAATATATCACCATGTGCTAACCCCTGTTGCTCAAAAGAAAGCAAATTTTTGAATGAGCATCAAGCTGCAGGATCAAAAGAAAGGAACAAGAAAGCAAAGCAACTAAGGAGAAGACGCATTGCTCAACCTCCTCAAGATATCCACGGACGCGTGGTGAAGAAGCTTGAGACGGGAGAAACCGCAGCAAGTGTTAAACTCCATAAGAAGGATGTTCCTAAAGCAATAAATGAAGAAATCAACATGAACAAGGAAAAAGGTAAAAATTCAATTAGTCATGTTGTTTGCACTGATCATCTCTCTATGTCATCCAAGAGCAAAAAGGGAAGAGGAAAAAGGAGGTGCTTCAAGTGCAAGGAATTAGGTCACTTCATAGCGTCTTGTCCACACAAAGACAAGGATGAAGGAATGAGGAGATGCTTTGGATGCAACGATAAGGACCATATGATCACTTCATGTCCGCTCATGAAGAATCAAAGACGTGCACCCTCCAAGATGACCCTCACTAAGCAAAAAGACAAACAACAAGTGTCAAGTCAGGTTGAGCGACGCTTCTGCTACATGTGTGGTGAGCATGGTCATCTACCTAAGGTATGTAAGTAAGGTATGTAAGAAGGGTAAGGTTCCTAAACAAGTAAATTTATCTCAATCTTATTCGCTTAGGAGACCCAAATCATACACTTGTGCTAGATCAGTAATGAGATCACCTAGGACTAGCACAACTGCTATTTGGGTACCAAAGGCCCTTTTAGATGAACGTTATGGACCCATCTCGAGATGGGTACCAAACCGTGCCAACTAGACCATGCAGGTGCCTCGAGATGGACTGGAGACCCTGGGAGAGCTTAAGATGGTTAATTCAAACTCTATGCTTAAGCTATCAATTTTAATGTCTATTTATTGACCCAAGGTTGAATTATTGTGCAATACTAATCCCATGTTCATCTCGAGTTAAATAAGTTGTAGATGTCCTTGATCATTATTGGTGAATCAAGCGAAGGACTTTGATGAGAATCTGCAACTTGCTCTCCAAAGGACGGTACCCGTGTATCTTAAGTGCATTATTTCTAATCAGCATTGCTTTTAAGTTGGATTGTCGTGCTATACCTATCCTTGGAGTAGTTATGCTTTTGAGATTGCTTGTGTTGAATATCTTTCAATTAATGATCCATGATTTTCAAGATCATAATCATGCTTGCTTAATCGTAACTGTGTGCTTTATAGGGAATATCTCTTGAATCATTCAATGGGTAGCTTCTCATTTGATATATCCACCATGATTAACTCTCTTAGTGTATGTGGATAAACATGTATCTTTTTGTAAGTCATGCTATGTGTTTTTTCAATGATTAACCTATGTGCAAGCATGATAGTTTTGTTTAGTCCATGTTCACATGATTACTTTGTCTTGGTACTCTGTGTATACCAAAACAAGAAATCCATGTTGTGTCTCTAATGCACCCTCTCGAGCTATGAGGTGCATGAGCAAAAGGAGCCCTAAATTGGTGACAACATGTGCTCTCACTACACACTACCTAAAAGAATGAATCTCATGGCATTCAGGTAAAAGGCAAAGGTATGGAGAATGGAACTATGCAATTTCATTGAATATCTTGAAGTTCCGTTGATTGTGATCATAGCTATGTTCTTGCCTTTCAATTGGTAGTATCTTGGCTTAGGTGCTTTATGCTTTAAAATGGTGTTTCCTTTGGTGTACCTAAGAAAATACTTCTTAATCATGGTGTGCTTAGACATTGTGCTTTATATGTATGATCTTGTCGTTTTTCAATTAGTATATGTGTTGCAATGATCATCATGTGTGAAGCGTGCCTTGGTGTTTTTAAATGTTATATATCATGAGGCATGCATTGTTTCCACTAGTCATAAGTTGTATTATCTCATCTATTCAATTGGTATCTTTTTGTGATGTAATTGATATATTATGCCTAGACCAAGGTATGTTTCCCCTTTACTTCTGAGGATGCTAGAACGTGCAAGGTGCAAGTCATTCAAATACTTGATGCACAACTTTAGGGGGAGCACACATAACTTGTGTCTTTTGAGACTAACTGTTTTTTGAGTGATCCTATATAGTCTCAAGGTGGAAAAGGGAAGATGAGCAAGAAATGGAGCGATCAGGACTTGGGTACCTCCACAAGTCTAGTAATTGGTATCTAAAGTTGTAAGTAATTACGTATTTAAAGGTTGCTCGTGCTCTATAATAGTTGGTGATCCTAGATGCTTATCTTTAAATATCATGGAGCTATGACAGTGATGATTTTTCAATTGGTAGCCTTGGTAGTGTGCTTCAATTGGTATCTTTTGGTAATCACTAGAATAGAAGCTTCATCTTGTGCCACAATACTATAACTTGTTCTAAGTTTTGTATCTTAGCAACAAGAAAAGGTCAGGATAAAGGATCAGACATAAGTGTAAAGGAGCTCCCTAGAGATAAAACTTTCAAGATGGAAATCTTGAATTGATGACAAAAGGAACTCTGCCTACTTAGATGGAAAGTACACCATAACATGGTAAAGGTACAAAAGGAGGTATTGACCTTTTTGCGTATTTGTACCTTAATTTTTCTCCAATGCTTGTGTTGCATATGTTTAATGTGTAAGGGGGAGTAATGTTAGACTGTTGCATTTTCCCTGCTTAATACCCTGCTGTCCCTTGACATCATCCTATGTTCTTGCTTGAATATGGTTTTGGTGTTTGATGTCAAAGGGGGAGAATTTGTGCATTAAAGCTTACCTCGACCTGAGAGGAAAGCTTATCTTAAGGGTGACGATTAATTTTTTTTGTGTGCTAAAGGACTCAAAGGGGTTTCCTTGAGTTCCTTTGATCTTAAAGAAAAATGTGTTAGTTTGTTGATAATACTTATCATATGCTTCTTGTTGTATTATATGGTGATAATGCAAAATTAGTGCTTCCATTGATATGAATCAATTGGTATCTACTGTGTTTATCCTGTGATAGATATTCATGTGGATCTGGTGCTTTAAATCGGTATCTTAATGGTGAATAGTGGTAGGTTGATATTCCTATGGTATATTTATTTAATTGGTGTTTAACTCTGATTCTGTGCATTTGTGTGTTATATGCATCACGGTTTGATTCTTCACACAATGCATCCCACAGGTGCTAAGGTGTAGCAATGCTTCGAATTAGCCTAAGTATGTGCATTTTGGCATTTAAGGCCAAAGTTAAGATTTTAATGTAAGCACATATTTAGGGGGAGCATTCTATAAACTTAGAATTCAAAATTTGTGCTTTAAATCTTATTGTTGTGTAAGCTTTAATTGTGTTGCCATCAATCACCAAAAAGGGGGAGATTGAAAGCTCTCTTGTGGGTTTTGGTGGTTTGGATGACAACCCAATTAAAGGACTAACAAGTGTGCTAAGTGTTGAACAGGTGCTTAATGCAAAGCTAACAAGGTTCAACACAAGTGAACAAGTGTGATGGTCCAAAGACTGGATTATCTATAGATAATGGACATCACAAGTAAGATGGACATTGCTTAAGTGAGACTTGGTGTGCGTAACTCAGAGACAACCGATCAAGCCAAGGATGGAGGCAAGAAGAGCTTCGAGGTATCGAGTGCACGGGAGAAGGTCAAGGAGACCAGGAACCCAAAGCCAGGGGTGAAGAAGAAGACTTGCAAAGTCAAGGTTGATCGAGTTAAGAAGACTTATGGTGCATCAAGGATCACTACATAAGGCTCAAGATCAAGCTCGAGAAGTGAACGGGGGTTGGGGCTCAGATATGTCAATCTAGATCAAGTAAAGTTGACTTGATGGTTTAGAGTCCAACATCGACCTCAAACAAGCCAAATTGGGTAAAACGATGAAAAAGGTTAAGTATGTAAGGTTTGAGTGTTCAACCATTTTGCATACACCTCTTACTACAAGTTTGGTGCTTTGGTTTGCTCTCTAACTCTTTCTGTAGAGAAAGTACCATTCTGAGCTCTGCTGGAGGAGAAACAGAAAAGCTAGGAGAAGAACAAGAAAGATGTAAGTTTCTAGGACTAAATCAATTGGATTATACTCTAAATGTGTTTGTTTAAGTCTCAGGAAAATCCTCCCAAAAGTTGAAGTCAAACGGAGAAAGAACGGAGGAAAAAGCACTTAGTGTGCTGTTGGCTGGTGCACAGGACAGTGAATAGTAGCTGTCCGGTGCACAGGACAGTGAATAGTAACTCTGTCCGGTGCACAGGACAGTGAATAGTAACTGTGTCCGGTGCACAGGACAGTGAATAGTAGCAGCGTCCGGTGCACAGGACAGTGAATAGTCGCAGCGTCCGGTGCACAGGACAGTGAATAGTCGCAGCGTCCGGTGCACAGGACAGTGAATAGTAGCTGTGTCCGGTGCACAGGACAGTGAATAGTAACCTGTCCGGTGCACCAACGGCTAGCTGTTCCAGAGAAGGAAACTGTCAATCAGATCCGTTACTGTTCACTGTCCGGTGCGCCACCGGACAGTCCGGTGCACCCGCAACCAGGGAAGGCTGGGAGCTTCCAAATGAAGCTCTAACGGCTCCTAGGCCATTTGGGGCTATAAAAGGGACCCCTAGGCGCCTCAAACAATAACACAAGTGCAGCCAACAATTGTATACATCACTCGGATCGATTCTCTCTCTCCCTCTTGTGTAAATCTCTCTAGTTTGTGTGAAGGCAAAGTTATAAGCCTTTAGAGAGTGGAGAGGTGCTGCAAAGAGCTAGAGCAAAGTCTTGAGCGCATTGTTACTCCGCCGGAGTGCTGTCAAGAAGATTGTAAGCAGCCGCGACTTTGTTGTAACTGATATCAACATAGTGGAAGGCTCTATCTGTCGCCCGACAGATCTGAGCAAACGGAGGAAGGAGTTGAAATAGACTCCAAGCCAAGGTGTGGCTAACTCCAACGAGGACTAGGCAAGCATTTCAGGCTTGGCCGAACCTCGGGATAAATCCCTGTGTCTGTGTGCTCTGCTCTGTGCTGTGTGTTGTTTCTCTGTCTTATTTGTTGTTTATACTTGCACTTCAATATTTATATGTGCTATAAGCTGTCTTCGAAGTGCAGGGTATTTTAAGACAGGGACTTCAATTCCGCTGCAACCTACTCGAAGGGTCCTTCATTCCACTGCGATCCAGCCTTCGAGTAGAGTAAGAATTTCCAGTTATAAAGTGATAATTTTTATTCGCCTATTCACCCCCCCCCCTCTAGGCGACATCCAGATCCTGTTCCCGGGCAAAGGGAACTTTCAGGTGTGACTTGGCCTTCATCCCTGCCACCGGGATAGACGGTCGAGTGGGTTATTGCTTCCGCAGGAGAGGACCAGGAGGAGTAGCGTGGCCCGGCTTCACCATGTTACTCGGTTTTCTCCGTTAGTTATATCTGCTGCATTAAAATTTATGGTTATTATTTCTGAAACTCCGATAATGTAATCACTAATGGTACTTCTTAAATTTGTGGTATTATGCTTTATTGTATTTCTCTGTGTCTCACCTTCGAGTGAGCTTGTGGTATTCGATCCTGGTAAGTGGCTTTATCGGACTAGATCCGAGAGACTGACGGGTTATTCCTGTTTAAGTGTGTTGCTGCCCTTAAGGGTGCGACTTGGGCACTTAAGCTAGAATAATTCGGGCGGTTCCGCCACAGGTGGAGTTAACGTCGTTAGGTCTATCAAATATTGCTTCAGCTCTTCGAAGGCTCTCTGCTGAGCTGATCCCCATTGAAGGACTTCGACTGACTTCAGTACTTCGAAGAATGGTAAATTTCTCTCTACTGATCTAGATATGAATCGATTGAGAGATGCTAGTCTTCCTGTCAGTCGTTGAGCCCCCTTCTTCGTGCTTGGCGGCTCCATCTGAAGAATAGCTTCGATCTTATTTGGATTAGCTTCGATTCCTTTTGTTGAGACCAGACATCCAAGGAATTTCCCCATCTTTACTCCGAAGACACACTTCTCTGGATTCAGCTTCAGACCAGCTTGTCTGAAATTAGCGAATGTCTCCTGTAGATCAGCAATGTGATTTTCTTGCTTGGTGCTTTTTACTATAATATCATCAACATAGGTTAGCAAATTTCTGCCTATCTGAGAATGAAGAACCTTCGCTGTCATTCTGCTGAAGCTTCCTCCAACATTCTTGAGCCCCTCAGGCATCCGAAGATAACAATATGTTCCACTAGGGGTTATGAAGCTGGTTTTTGGCTCATCCTCTTTCTTCATCCAAATTTGATGGTAGCCTGAATAACAATCTAGCAGACTCATAAGCTCTGACGAAGCTGCTGCGTCAACTAGGGAATCTATCCTTGGCAGTGGAAACTCATCCTTCGGACAAGCCTTGTTGAGATCAGTAAAATCAATACACATCCTCCATTTGCCATTGGCCTTTTTTACCATAACAGTGTTGGCCAGCCATTCTGGATACTTCACTTCTCTGATAACTCCGGCGCTGAGAAGTCTTTTTACTTCATTTCGAGCACCTTCGGCCTTGTCATCAGACATCTTCCGAAGCCTCTGCTTTCTAGGTCTGAAGGATGGATCGACATTGAGCGAGTGTTCAATAACATCCCTGTTAACACCATAGAGATCGTTAGCTGACCATGAAAAGACATCTTTGTTGTTGAACAGAAACCTTATCAAGCTTTTCTCATGTTCCTCAGACAATTGAGATCCCAGCAGCACCTTCTGCTCTGCGATATCTTCACATAAAAGCATGGGTTTCGGCTGATCGGCCGAAGCAGCCTTCTCCCTTCTGTACTTGTACTGTTCGCAAGCTTCAGCTTCATCTATGTTGTGGATTGCCTTTGAATCTGTCCAATTCCCCTCAGCCTTTCTGGCAGCTTCCTGACTCCCATGAACAGCAATAGGTCCTAGATCCGAAGGTATCTTCATGCAAAGATATGATGGATGAAGAATTGCTTCGAAAGCATTGAGTGTTCCGCGACCAATGATTGCATTGTAAGGGTACTCCATGTCGACAATGTCAAACACAACATGCTCAGTCCTTGTATTGTTGACAAATCCGAAGGTCACTAGCATGGTAATCTTGCCGAGTGCTACAATCTGCCTTCCTCCGAAGCCACAAAGGGGATGTGTAGCATCATGGATCTTATCTTCGGGCTCTTGCATCTGTCTGAAGGCCTTAGCAAATATAATATCCGCTGTACTGCCTGTGTCAACCAGAACATTGTGAACCAGAAATCCTTTGATAACACAAGAAATAACCATAGCATCATTATGAGGGTAATCCTTGAGCTGAAGGTCCTCTTCAGAGAAGGTAATTGGGATGTGGGACCATCTTGACTTGATGAAGGGTCCTTGCACCCGACATGTTGTACCCTTCTCTGTGCCTCCTTCTTCTGCTTCTTGTTAGCTGGCTCTGAACATGAACCGCCTGTTATCGGGAGCACCAGCTTCGGAGCCGAAGCAGCTCCAGCTTGGTTGTTGAACGAAGCCATCATCTCAAATAAGTGGAAGTGAGTTCACCGGAGGTGGGCGCCAATGTTGGGGACTTGTTCTCAAATGCTATGAATTAAGAACAAGGCAACATAAAATGTTAAAAGTTAATGCCCTTCGTCCGCCGAAGCATTATTTCCCTTAGGATATAATGAACTTCGGACGAAGACCATAAGCAAAATATCACGAAGGTCTTACCTTCGTGATTAGTTCTATAGAACAATGTAAACAATGCTAGAATATGAAAAATTAAAGAAATTTATACCAAAGACAAATATTATTAAACATATATTTCATTATACAAACTTAAATTTTAAAGCATAATATTTAAGTACATTTATACCTTTTCCTTGACAAAGAATAATAATTCCAGTGTGATGCATCAATGATTACAGGATTGCGTGAATAGTAAAGGAGTACTGTTCATCTATTTATAGGCACAGGACGCAGCCTGTGAGAAATTACAATCATACCCCTTACAAAAGATTACAATTATGACTCAGACCCTTATGGACTAAGAAGTCATTTCATCTTTAAGTCGGTTCGAACCCTCGTCTTCAGATACGTTATAATACCGAAGCTTCATGAGTGGTAGCTTCGACACTACGTTTAAACGTATTTGCCGAAGGTGTGTCTTCCTGCAGGACCTTCGGCGACGAAGCATGACCCCAACAATGCACCTTGTTGGTATGGATACTCTATTAATTCTATTAAGCCTTGGGCCAAGACATCACCGTCCCAGGGGCCAGGATATCACAATCCACCCCCCTTAGAAGATCGATGTCCTTGTCGATCAACCCCAATCCAAGAACCTCCCCTCTTAGCCACGTCTATGTGTCTAGTGTCGTCATATATCATGCCATGTGAACACTCTGGGCCCACATGCACCATGCGTCATATACTCGAACCCCTAACCCACACACGCCCGTGAAACAGTGAGGGTCGACTCTGATACCACTTGTAACACCCCGTCCAATCCCTGGACCAGTGGTACAAAAGACTCGTGTTGGTTTGTGGGGCAATATATGATCCTAGAGAGCTGCCAGGAGTAAGTACCGCTGGTCCAAGGATTGGACGGGGTGTTACAAAGCAGCATTACAAAGCATTCACAAATATTTACAAAAATCTGTTCACATTCAATTACAATTCTTTGCCAAATGATACACTTTCATGTACAAAGGACCTCCAAAAGTGTTTCTACATATATTAATAAGAGAAACTTCCGAAGTCTTCTTCAGCGCTCCAGAACAAGCTTCGGTTCTTTATCCTTCGGCAGTATTACCATGAAAAATGACAAAAGGCAAGGGTATTAAGAAATATGGTAAGGAAAAATAAAATAAAGGCATAAATGTAAAAGAGATTTTCTATACTTTGTTAAGTAGGTTTTGAGCTTTGTCTCCAGCCATCTCTCGACCGCCCTTTGCCTGGATTTGAGTGATGAATCTGTTGCCTATGCTTCGAGCTTTGGCTGGAATACCAACTAGGTCAGACGGTGAAAGGCTGAAGTTTGGCCTATTAACAACTCTAATGAAAGCAGCATCCGTGCCACAAGAAGCCACTAGCGCACATAAATCATTGTGGCCAGTTATAACTTCATCGAGGATGTCAACCTCTTTCTAAACAAATACAAGCTCTTCAGGAATATCTTCAGCACAAAGTTTAATTTTTTCAGATACGACCTCAACATAATTGAAGATACTCTTTAGCCGAGCGATGCATTGAGTAGCAAAGCTGAAGCATTTATCCCAAAGAGTTTTGATTGTTTCATTCAACTTAAGATTCTTTTCAATTTCGGTTTTGATTGTCGCGTTTAGTGCTTCAGACTCGCGATTGAAGCGATCTGAGTTTCTTTCCAAAAGTGTTTGAGCTTCTTCCAGCTCTTTGCTCAATTTTTCATTTTGGGATCAAAGCTTCGGCGAGAGAGCCTTCCTCCGTTTGCAGCAGGCTGTCTTTTTCTTTTAGTGAAGCTTCAAGCTTATTAATCCTCTTTTCCAAGCCTTTGATAACACACTCATTTTTCCTATCTTCGTCATCCTGCTGCATTTTCAGGGCCTTGCTCAGCAACAGACTCTGAAAGACAAATTAAAAGTAAGATCCATATTACCGAAATACTTAAATTGGCATGATGAAAGAAAAAATAGTAAAGGAACTTTACTTTAAAGTTTGAGTAAAATAAGCTGCCAATAATGTGTTGTCTTCTGTAGCTGTTGATGTCCTTCTCTAGTTTCGGGAATCCGATGCTCTTTGATACTGTGCTTATAATTTTAGCTCCAGTGCGGTCGTGAATACATCCTAAAATCTCTTCGTCGATGCCGCCAAAAAGCATGGATCCGGGATGATAGCCGCAAGATATGGCAAATTCCTTCAGTTCTGATATATCCTCTTCAGAAAGTTGTTGGCCACCTAGGTGCCGAAGATCAAAATTTTTATCTTCCGAAGAGGTATCTTCGGTTCTCTTTCCCTTACTTGTAGACGCTTTGGCTAATTTTTCTCAGGAACCACATCAGATATGAGTCTGTCAATTTCTAACATTTTGGTAGCGAGATTATCAGTTTCAGGTATAGCTTCATTAACTTCGGCTCCGGCAGTATCTTCAGCATCAGCAGGAACATTAGTCTTTTTCACTGAAGCTGGGGCAGGGTCTACTTGATGGCTTGCATCACGTTCATCATTCGCTATTTCTTCTGCCCCCGGCATTCCCCCCGGTAGCCGAATCGGTCTCCTTTGACTGCAATAGGCTAATCAGATCCGACCCTAGAGGACTTAGCATTGCGAACGGGATGGGTTCAGTCATTACCTTCATAATTTCTGAAACATCAGCAGAGGAAGGCGAAGAATGGCCTGTAGCCTTTTCTGGCACATCTTACACCTTCGCTTCTGTAGAAGATATTCTGACAAGTTTTCGTTTCTTTGGAGCTCAATCCTTCGGCTCCACTAGAATTTTTTGCTTCTTGATAGCCCTATGATCCTCCTTGATGGATCGAATGGCCTGCCTATTCATAATGCTAACAATACTTTTCCTTTTCGCTCTCTGGCCCCTTCGTCAAGTCTGTCGTAATCTGGATACTCAAAGTTCAAAGCATCCATTACCCGATTCAACCTTCGCTTCTCACGAGTGCCGAAGGCAGCTGTCATCAGCTGATCTTCTTTCTCTGTATAGTTCCTGAGAATTTCATTGCACATTGTTTCTATCAGCTCCAGCCATTCAGTATAGGGTTTGCTGAATCTTTTTTGGAACTTAAAGCGATAAGGAAGTCGAACAAGTTCATACTTTTTTCCTTCCTCCTTTTTCTTCGGCATTCCCCACCCACCAGAGGATGGAAATGTCCTGTTTGCCAGGTATTCCTGTACCAAGTCTCTAGTGCTAATGTGTTCAGCCACGACCCTAAATTCCGCCTCAGCCAGTTGGCAGGGGGACCCCAGCTGCATATTCCATAGGGGTCAGGTCATGCCGAAGTTCAGCCTTAAGGGACTCATTACCATGCTCATGAGTTTCTCCATCTTCTTTTCATCAGCCTTCATGTAAAACCACTCATTTGTCCACCCGGTCAGCCATTTAGTGTGGTAGCCAATCACGGGGGCCTTGGTATCCTTTTGGTATGCAAAATTGTAGCACCTGAAGTTCTTGTGTAGACCATCGGCTCTGGCCTTCGTCTAATAATGAAGTTCATGCACTCGACAAAACCCTTCGGCATCGGCACTTTTTCCTTGGCTTTGAAGAGCCCAAATATACACGCTGAGTCTAACAATGGCATTGGGGGTTAGTTGGTGTAGATAAATTTCGAACTTCTTCAAAACTTCAGTGTTCATCCCATAAAGGGGGAACCGAAGTCCTGCCCTGAAGAAGATTTTGAAGACTACGAGTTCATCCTCTTTTGGCTCTAGAATTGCCTCCACTCCAACAAAATGAAGTAGTTCATCATCATTCTCTCCAAAGTATCCTAGTTTCTTCATTAAAACTAAATCCTCTGCCTTAACTGTGGATCTCCGGAATTCGATATGGATGTGCTTGCTCGGGCATAAGATGTAACACCCCGGGTGTTACTGTCACTAAAACTTGAGCATAACATCATGAGCATTGGCATATCATGTGTTTGTCACACCTAGAGTGCATTCACTAGGCAAAAATTTCAAACAAGTTGTATAGATGTGACATGTCATGGGTAAAACCCTAAGGTAGAGTACTTAACCATAAACTGGGCTTAAAAGAGTAAACAAAGCCTAAATAAGAGAAAACTTCAAAACTCATTAGTAATGATCATAAAATGTCACCATTAATGGACTTAAGTGGTATCCAAACCCTAGAAGTACCAAAAAACCCTAAATATCCAAACCCTAGAAGTACCAAAAAACCCTAAATAGACCCCTGGAAAACCTTGGACTGAAACCCTAGGGGGTTATATGTAAATTTTGCACACTTTTGGACCTAAGTGCAAAAACCAAGGTGTTAGGGTACCTCAAGTCATATGATTCACATGTTTGAAGATTTATAAGTCAAAAGATGTGAATTGGGCTTATTTGCAAAAAGCCACTCAACTTTCCTCACATGGCTAAGTCTGAAAACTGATGAGTCAAGCTGACTTTGGAGTTCTGTAGATCTAAAAATATTAGGAATTTGCCTAGTGTCAACACATCAAAAGTCTAGAGCTATAATAGGAGTACAACTTTTTGCTTAAGAGATTAATCATTGTTGTTATACAAAATTAGGAGTTAAATGGGTCTGAAGTATGACTTTCAGGCTGAGAATCTGTATGGTTCAGAGAAGCCAGTGGTACTGGGCCAGCTTTAGGATTTGGTGGAGCTCGAATTAGTGGGTAATTGGCTAAGACCTTTGTAGCAAGATTAAAGTTGGATTATAGGAGAGTAAATTTGGTACAGTCATCTTCTTTGGTTGTTGTACAAAAATTAATGAAACAGCAGCCCAAAGTTGCTCTGTCAGAACTGTGTTGAGGAACTGAAACTGAATTCTAGAACAGGAATGGTCACAATCGAATGGGGCCGAATTGGAAGCGCCATATCTTTGATTCCATTTGGTTTTGACCCAAGGACCCTATAGTAAGTTTAAAGACTGTTGTTTAGTGAACAAACTTTATTAATGGAGATTACCCTGTTCTTAACAAGAATCAAGAGAATGGGAGGGTGAAAGGGGGTCGGTTCAGTAAAACACTGAAAATATCTGAAGAACGCTGATAAAGATCTGAGGCACTGTAGAACTGGATGTGTTCGAGTGATCTAGGGAAGGAATCGACCGCGGGGAGATAACCTTGAGTCATGTCACGGTTCCGCGAACCCAGCCAGAGCCGGGCCAGGATATTTCACCGACGTTCACCGTGGCTTGGTCATTCCGCCGTCGTGTCACTCGCGCCTTGCTCCTCCCTCACTGTGTCTCTTCCTTACGTGGTAACCATGCACTAACGACGTAATCCGAGGCTGTGGATCGTTAGCCGGACCACCGTGCCTATAAATAGCGCCATGAACCACGGCGAGGCACTCACAACTTCACCAGTGAACTCGATTGAAGCCAAAATTCGCACTGCCTCCTCCTCCTCTCCCCAAATTAGGTGTGCACGGTGAATCGGTAATCATTTGCGGACGTATAGCCTCAACGTGACCTCCCAATTCCACCAGATCCCATCGCGGCACCGATTTCCCCGTTCTAAGACGTCGGTGAGCAGAATCCACCGTGCTCCATGGCCAGTCGCTCCCAGGTCTACTCCTACTCTTCTTGATCATGTTTTAGCACCCGTGCATACTCGTGATACTCATCGGCTCAACCCTTTATGCTTGACCACACTCAATCAACCGGAATGCTTGGAATTGTATCCGGTATTCGCCGTCGCCATGGTCGAGCTAAGCCAGGGCCATAATAACCCAATTAAAGCTTGTTCTAGGTCTGTCTTGGGTCATTGATGCTTGCCCATTAGTTAATTTGGGCAGCCACCGCTGGTCATGGTCGGTCCCAGCAACGGGGTGATCGACGGCGTGCGCATCGTGGCCAGGGTCTGTTCTGGAGAAGAAATAGAAAGTGGAGGACCTTAATGTAAAGTGTCAGTGAGACGCGTGAATAGTGTCGAGGACTGCAGTTCTGATTTTTGAACCGTTAGGGACATTTCAAAAAAACCAACAGCGCGGGCGCAGCACTTTTCGCCTGGGCGTGGGCTGTATTAGGCCGGTTTCAGCCTGATACTGTAGAACTTTTCTCCTTTTCTTTTTCTTCTAGGACTAGAAAATTCGTAGAAAATTGTAGAAAAATGCTAAAAATGCAAGATCAGTTTTGCTAGGTTCCTAATTTTCTAAAGTATTTAATAAAAATAGTTTCATAAAATTTGGTCCAAATAGGGAATTATGGAGTATTTAAAATAGCCAACACCCATACCCCTGGAATTTTAGAAATTAATTAATAATTCCAAAAATCACCAAACTTTTTAGATAAGCTTTCAATGTTATTTAGAAGCCTTGAGTAAATTTTGGTATGAATTGGACCATGTTTGGTACCTAGAACACAAAACCCTAGTCTCCTGCCCTATGAACTTCACTATAGACTCCAAAAACCCTAGTTTTCCGGAGATCCATGAAGGAAAATTATATTCAAGACCTAAGATAATATACTTTTATTATCATTGCATTTCATGAGCATTACATGAGCATTCATGATTATATATGGCTATATATAGAAAACGAAGAAGAGATAGAAGTTGAAGAAGCAAGGACTACACCACCACCACCACCTGAAGAACCTCAGGCAGGGAACTGCTTTTATTTTGACATCTGTGGAGCAGAGCCTGACTCACCTATAACACAAGGCAAGCCCCGGTGCATTTGCCACCTCCTTGCTATTTTAAAATCTTTCTCGCTTACTTGATGCATTAGGTGATAGGAGTTGTGTGCTAAACAAGTTGCTGCATTTCCTTCCTTGAGAATCTGATTACCTTTCCTTGATCCCCTGTTTTATAAAAAATATTTTTCTTATGCTTAGCCTTGCTCTAGAAAAACAAAATGTTTTGTTTTAACAAAAGATGATGCTTCAAGTGGGTGGGATGATTTCAAAATAAAACTTGATGGTGGATCCATCATGGCCATGATGGGTTCAACATCGAAAAAGATGTACCTCTGCCAGGTACCAAACTTTGGGTTTGAAATGATAAAGTTGAGACCGGGTGGGTGACTTGCACGAGAGGAGAGTCTCGGTGTAGTGTCTCCGTCTGAGTCGATTAAGGACCGTCTCGATGTAGGCTTGATGATCCAGGACCTTTTAACTGGTCACATGCCTCGTCATGGGTAAGCTTTGCCTCGGGCAGACTAATACCAGAATAAGATAACACGCAATGGGAGTGGAGAGATGGCGAGAGTAGCGTGTACCCTCTATGGCAAGAGGCTGGACGGTGGTGTATCTGTGCTCTCGGTTGGCGTGAACCTGATCTGGTCTTAAGAACCCGGTGGCGAGTTGACATATGCAAGGGTTAAGTGCTACATATGTCGTGTGCTCGGAGATTCCCAGCTGGGTATTAATCGATTCGGATCACCGTTACTTCTCAGACATGAAGACTTGGTTACTGCCCTACACGTAGCAATCCAGTGAGCAAGAAGGGTTGATAAGGAATTGGCTAGTATAGGTCAAGTGCTTGAACTAGGGTAGAAAGAACTCTAGAACTCAGGTAATGACTTAACTTGCTAATAAAACTGGACTTTTAAGGATCCACTATTAGTAAGCATTTCTGTAAACAGAGTATTTGATTATTGGTAAGCCATACCTTGACTACCAAAGGCCAGCATATCCTTGAGAGTCTTTTTATTTTGACGGGTAAGACTTGCGAAAGTATACTTCGTACTCAGGGCTTTGTCCCATGTTGTTTTAGGTGAGGAAGTAGCAAATTTTTGTTGCTTTTGTTCCAAGGTGGTGCCTAAAGAAGAAAATCAAGACTGAAGCCTCGAGAGGAAGTATCCTCCTTTAAAACTTTTTACTGTTTATCGGGAGGGGTTTTTGCCTCCCAAGATATGTAATAATATTACTCCAGCACTCTTATAGTTTACTGGTCTGTAATAATACTACTCTTTCCATACTTTAAAATAAAATAAAGTTATTGTAACTGCTTCTGCATACTCGTACCTCCGATGTGTTGTAATATCTGCGTGACGGGTGAAACGCTCTTGGGCAAGGTAAAGATTACAGATACCGAACTTGTCAAGTGATCAGGTGCACCTGCAGGGTTGTTTGAGGTCCGATGGACAAGGACAACTATAGGTGGGCCTAATGACTTGGGAGGTTCTGTCACATAAGATGTTGTCATTGTCCTCATCTTCATTTTCACTATCAGCTTTAGCAACAATTTGTTTAGCTTCGGCATCAGCAGCACCTTCGGTGATGGTTCCTTCTTGCACAACCAACCCAGAACGCTGCATCACCTCCGAAATGGGAGCTGTCTCAGTAGTCCTAGCCTCATCTCCCTCGCGTGCCACCCTAGCAGTAGATCTTACTCTAGCCATTTCAGTGTTGAATCTCTGGCAGACGAAGTTACGTTTAAATGATGGAACGTTTGCCCGGAGCGTAAAACAGCAAGCTTCGGCTTCAATAAAAAATTTCAGCAGCACAACGGTGCAATAGCAATGAATGCTGTGGTAACTTCTCACCAACTCGTCTATTTATATAGCCATGCAGGAGAAGAAGGCGAATCGCCAAGGCGCGGATACTGGCTGATCGGTGGACTGGTAAGCGCTGTGAATTTTATATTCGTTTTTTAATAACAAGCTCAGGGAAGGTGTTTTTCGGACCTTCGGCATTCCGAAGCCTTTGTACTTTTCGCAGATCGAGCTCGTTATTAAAAAACGATCTAGCACCGTGAAGGGGCTATTGTTGGGGGTCTTCCTCTCCACCGAAAGTCCTCAAGACAAAAGTATCACTGACAAAGTGATGTTGAGGACCATCTCTGCCGAAGGTCCTCAAGACAAAGCTACTATCTGAGAACTATAATGATAAATACCAAAGCTTCTAACTAAAGGACTACAACTTTGGCTTAAGGTGATGACGAAGGTCAAGCATGGCGCTGAACCAAAGAGGAAAAGACCAGTTAATCCCTCATGATTTATGTCACGGTTATGTATACAAATTAAGGTCATAAATGTATTTTCACCTGGGCTGTGTCCCATGCCTATAAATAGGTGAACAGTACCTCCGTACTGTTCACGCTCGATTGTAATTGCTCTCGCGTCAACACCTTCAAGCAAGCCGAAGGTATCAATGTAATATAAATTCTGTTAATTATTATCTATACATTATGAAATACATGTGTGTATGAATGAATGGATCACACATATCATCTCTATGGATTCTTATTCTCTTAAATCATGAAGGTATGTCCTTCATGACCTTCGTTTGAAGATCATTATATCCAAAAGGAAATAATGCTTCAGAGGACGAAGGTCTTTAATCTTTGACAATTGTGTTGCCTTGTTCTTGATTCATAGCATTTGAGAACAAGTGACCAACAGTGCATCTTCTTTTTCGGAAGCCTATCTCGAAAGAACCTCCAAGTTAAGCGTGCTTGGCTTGGAGCAATTTGCGATGGGTGACCGATCGGGAAGTTTTCTCGGGTGGGCATGAGTGAGGACAAAGTGCGCACAAAAGGCCCGTGTTGGTCTATGGGGACAATATATGATCCTAGCGAGCTGTCAGGAGTAAGTACCACCGGTTCGGGATTGGACGGGGTGTTACATTTGTTCTCATAAGGTCCAATATAGCGAGGGGCTAATTTGCCTTTAATTCCAAATCTTTGCACACCTTTGGTGGGTGAGACCTTGAGATACACATGATCTCCTATTTCAAATTGTAGAGGCCTTTTTCTTTTATCATGATAGCTCTAACCTTCTAATATAGGAAGAGCATCAGTGTTCAAGCTTCGCATAAACATTATAAAAATGTGCCATCCTATTCCCACAACTATGGTTAGTATTGGTGATAGTGAGATTGTAGCCTATGTTTCCCGACCCATCATCTGGAAGGCCCATAGATGATAGTTGGCTTGCATGTTGTTCCGTCTATCTCCCCCTAGAAACTCTCGAAACCTTCATAATTTCATCCAAAGCAAGCTCTTTCTTGTATTTGATTGTCAATAGATTAACCATGAATAATCCTTTGCAGCATATAAAAGTATAGTTTGGTTCTCTTACTCCTTGTCCCCTTTGGCAACTTTATGTAGCTACCAACCATAGGGTCCCTATCTGTTTCTTCCTCATACACCTAGAGTTTCTATCTTGGATTGCATTTACCCATGTCTAATTACTAGTGTGTACATTTATCAACTTTACAATTCAATTCAAATTTGAGTGTTAGTATACCTCTAGGTTTTCACTTCCCAATAGAAAATATGATACATAGAATACTCCTAGGAAAGGGCCACAACGATCTCCATTCACTTGTGGATTAAAATCCAATAGGCATAGGAACCACCAACATTTTGTGTGGTTTCACAACAACTGCATAAACCGCGCGACATGGTGGGGCGAGGATGGCTGCTTCAACAATGGAGACCCTAACCACATCATTGTGAACTGCTAAAGGATGAAGGTAAACCGAGAGGACAACAAGCGTGACTACCAGTCCGACCGGTACAAGGGCAAGCATGAGTACACCTTTGACAAGCACAAGTCCAAAGGGAGGTTTGAAAGAGAGGTGCTGAAATAGAAGTACCTCCACAAGGCCAAGAATGAGGAGCATGCCTTTCTTCCCTCCCTAAGTGACATCAACCAAGACATTGATAACACTTCTTCTATGAGTGATGACAAGCTCAAGAGGCATGTTGAGGACAAGCTCAGTGAACTGTGCTTCTTTGCTAATGTTGTAGGAGGACTCTACATCTTGGCACTTGGTGAGGATGTGGTGAGCGATGATGATAAGGACATCAATAATGGCTCTACCTCTGTGTTATCACTTTCCACTAATAATCTCTTTGCTGAGGTAGACGAGTTGATGACTGTTTAGCTAGTTAGGACAAGTTAGGTTTACATCGCATTAGGGGGAAAGCACAAGTGAAAATACTATGATCCGCTTAGGGCGCTTGAGTCTGCAAGAGCTTTTATAGTGGTGTTCGATGGGATTAAATGTGATGAATGCATGCTCCACATGTCAAATATTAGCACATTACAAACCATGTATGCCACCATGCTAGATAGATGTGATGAGTTATGATCTAGATCTAGCTTGTTGGGTGCATGCAGACTTGTCCTAGCTTGTAGATTGAGCTAGTAGAGAAGAACACAAGTATAGCCTCACCTGAGAAGGCTAGCTTAGTGAGTGCACCTATATCTACACAATGTACATCCTCTGAAGGTTTGTAGTCCGAGCTTGAGTTCCATAGATATAACAAGACTTAGACCAAGGAAGAAAACATATACCTTCGATCAGTCTTGAGCTAGGTTTCTAGCAATGTGCCCTAGATGGGCATGAAGATCATCTAGTTTAGGAGGGAAATTGGCGGACTAGGGTTTGGTTTTTCAACTAGGGACAAGAGTGATGCTTGTAACAACAAGGTTGGTAAATGTAGTGGTTTGACACCTTCAACAATACCTAGAACCACTTCCTAGCCCATTAAATTCACTCCACCCAAATTTGCCACGCTAGGTGAGAAAAAGAGTGTTTAAGGAACCTCCAACAGCCCCACCTCAAAACCACTACAGATTCCCAAGCGCATCTACCTTAAGAACCCACTTGACACTTTGCCCAACTTCTTTAGTGATCCCCTTCCTAGAGCACCAAAGCTACCCAAGATGATCAAAGCCCACAAAAAGACTCTATCTTAGGTACCACTGCAAGTCTTGTTAGAGGGATGGTCACTTGCTCTTATTTTGGAGAAAGAGAGATGAGCAACATGATCTTGAGGTGAGCAACATGAACATGTAGTTCCTCTCTCATGGTATACATGTCCCTCTTGTTCAAAGGCATGTTGTTATGCCTAAAGGTGTTTTTCCTCATGTGTCCAGGAACCAAGCATTAAGACCACACGGTGGTCAAGCCGGATAGGATGTTGGTCATGTGCCATATGACCAAAGACCATGTGGTAGAGGCTTGTTTCCCATAGCTCTAGTGTAACACCCTGAATTTGGGGGTATAAAATTTCTTCTCTAATGCCTACCAAATTCAAGTGTTACCTCTTGTTTCTCTCTCTCTATACTTCTTCTCTCTCTTTTTTATTAGAACTATGTCTAGTTTATAAGGGATTAACTATTTATTTAATATAGCAAAACCTATGTGAGTCATGAAATATTGCATCATGTTGAGCCTAAATTATTCTTTTGGTTGATGCACATGTTTGAATTAGTTTGAATTTGAATTGGGTTTGAATTTGATTTGAAATCCATAGAGAAAATAAAAAGAAACGTATTTGGAAATCCTAGAAAAAAGGAAAAGAAAATTCGGCCCGTTAAGCCCAGTCCAGCCCAGCCAGGCCACGTGCGCGCCCTCTTCTCCTAATAGGTGGGTCCCACTTGTCAGCGACGTTCCGCGTCCGTGCACTCTCGCTCCCCCTCTCCCTCTGCCCGGTGTGGCCGATCTGTCTACGCCGCTTCCCTCTCACACATACCCACTCTTTCTCTACACTACGGGCCCGCCTTGTGGCAGAACCTCCCAAGTTATTGGGCCCACATGCACCTATCCTTGTCTCAAAGACCTCAGACGGCTATGCATGTGCACCAGACAACTTAACAGGATCCGTCCGAGTGCCCCAAGGACCTCGGATAAACCACTTACAACCAGAACCGCAAGATTAAGTAACACAAATCACACACACCAACCTTTTTGCAGTGGAAATCTTATTACCAAATTTTACAAGTTACATCAAGTTTACGTTGTATATGATCGGAGTGATTACAAAAGTGAATCAAGGACATAACTTTGAACTGTTATAAATTATTTAAAGTTTTGAAATATATGCTAGCTTAAGTGACCATCCTCGATAAGAAGTATAGAAGAAGTACTTAGACTTATAAGAAGGTCGTGCCCACCGGCGCTTAACACCAATCACAATCAAGATGACTCGTAACCTGCAGCAACAATGGGTAAAACCCTAAGTACGCAAGCACTCAGCAAGACTTACCCAACTAAAGAAAAGACTCTCAAGGAAATGCTGGTTTTAAAAGGATTCAAGGAAAGGCTTATCAAGAATCAAGGACTCTGTTATTAGAAAAGCTTACTATGAGTGGATCCATACTTTCAACATCTTAATGCTAGATTAAGTATTAATAGACCTTGTTTGCATCTAGTCTAATTTCATCATCACATTAATCCATACAACACGATTTTTGCTCATTATGATTCCATCCATGACTTAGATTGCAAGTCAGTGACCAAGTCTTCATATCTGAGAAGTAACAGCGATCCGAATCGATTAATACCCAGCTGGGGATCTCCGATCACACGATATATGTAGCACTTAACCCTTGCATATGTCAACTCGCCACTGGGGTTCTTTAGACCAGATCAGGTTCACGCCAACCGAGAGCACAGATACACCACCGTCCAGCCTCTTGCAACGGAGGGTACATGCTACTCTCGCCATCTCTCCACTCCCATTGCGTGTTATCTTATTCTGGTATTAGTTTGCCCGAGGCAAAGCTTACCCATGATGAGGCATGTGACCAGTTAAAAGGTCCTCGGTCATCAAGCCTACATTAAGTATAATCCTTAATCAACCTGGGTAGAACATCACCTGTTCCTAGCCCAAGTTCCGATTTAAGTACTTCCATCCTTAGGATTGTTTGTGTTCCTTAGGATGAAAAGAGCATTATAGGGAACTCTGCAGTAAGATCCCACCACGCTCCCAAGGAAAATATTCTTGCAAGTAGAAGTCATCCTTCCTCAGGATAACCCCTGAGCTAGGCCTTAATGCAAAAGACAACCTCTATTCACAAGATCTAAGCAGGGCTAAGCATTTTTGTAAATCATATTTCGATACCTCATCAGAAGTATCTATAAAGGTATGGATATCAAGGTAGGCAATGCATCAAAGGGTTTCCAAGCAACTCCTATAAACCTAATGCACATTTCGCTAGACTTAAAGTGTGTAAAAATTATTTAAAAACACAAGGAAGGGGTTGCATGCACCGGGGCTTGCCTGGATAACACTAGGTTAGTGTTGTTAGGTGGCGACCACTTGACGATCATCCTTGTTCTGATACTTGTTTTGTCCGTCCATCTTCAGTTCCATTCATCAGCACCATCTTGTGGTCGACTCAGTTCTGGTTCTCCGCATCACGTGGTTAATTCACGTACCTAAATGAAATGCATTATGCACATGAATGCATATAGACAGGAATAGCACAGATCTAAATAGTGCTACACCGACAAGAATTAAACACTTAGTGATTAAGCGTCGTACTATTTCATACGAAAACACTAGTTATCGACGTACGACTAAGCGCAATAATTACGCTTTTCTTGTTTAATCATATTTCATCCTATTATCAAGCAAGAATAAATTATAAACATACACTATCATCCTTAGTTACAATATATCGATGTTACTTGATCCTAAATATTCGAAGTAGCAATCAACATCCATTCAAATCGCAAAATCGATCAGCACACATTCATGCCTGGTTTAGAGAATATACTAATTGACTTACAATTTTAGCTTTACAATTCTGGGACACCTAATGTTTATAAACATATAGAAGAACCTTTATTAACCTTCTAAACTATTTTCTAGATTAATTTATATAACACATTAGTTGGTTACGACATTTACCGATCATAAACATAGACTGATTATACTAACTACTAGAGCATGACATCGACTCCATCGTGCAAACACACCGAATATAATTAACATCGACAGACCTACCTATAATTGCTTAAAACACTAAATTTACCTACGAGTCACCAAAATATTACACTCTGTAAAATAGAACTAGTTCGAATATACTCGACAACTAAACTCCTCGAAGGACACCTCGCATCACTAGTATTTCTAACTTAAACTTCATACGCAAACTAAGCGTCTTATTTCACGATCATAAAATCAATAGTAAAAATAGTAAATTGGCTCACCGTTCCAATAGCTGACTCAAATCCGCGAGATCGGTAATGATTCTCTGATTTAGGCAATTTGTTGAGCACGCTTGGCAGATACTATCCGAACTTCACGCACCCCACCATCCAACTTTTGGACATCTTCTCTTGGGGATTCTTTTGTCAGCGCGATTCCAACTCGGAGGCATCACGTAGGGACCGACATCGAGACGGGGTGACCGAACGACGATGGCAAGACAAAGGTTGGAGACGACCGGATATCAACGACAAGCACTAGAGTTTTACGACGGGCTGTGGTAATGGGATGTCGATACACTATCCATGGCAATTAGGAGATCGACGTATGTGGAACCGATAGCCGAACAGGAACTGCGCAGATCGACGACGCGAGACTCGATCTGGCGAGCACGATGTAAGGGATCGTTGAAAGGGAAATGTGCCCTTAGGCCATTTCTATGTATTTTGGTGATTAAGTGACCAACACACATGGTTATGTGTTAAACTATGCCAAATGGTGGACAAAGTGCAAATCAATACAAAGGTATGATTCTAGACTTAGTACATTGTTTTTTGTGTACTAACATATTTGTCTAAGTGCTAGAATCAGAGAAAAGACAAATGGAAAAGACTTCGCTCGAGCAGCCAAGGCTCTTCCCAGTCTGGGTACACCGGACCGTCCGGTGGTGCACCGGACAGTGTTCGGCGCGCCAGGCTGGCGTCTGGTGAACTGTCTGCTCTCAGGTCTCGACGGCGGCATACGGCTATAATTCACCGGACTGTCCGGTGGTGCACCGGACTATCCGGTGAGACAACGGTCGGCTGAGCCAACGGTCGGCCACGCAATCCGCACGTGACGCATGGCTGGGCCAACGGTTTGAAGGGGGCACCGGACTGTCCGGTGCGCCAACGGCTCCAATTCTTCAACGGTCGGCTGCACCAGAATAGGAATGAAATCTGCACCGGATAGTGTCCGGTGGTGCACCAGACTGTCTGGTGCACCAGTCGACAGAAGGCAAGATTTGCCTTCCTGGATTGCTCTCAACGGCTCCTAGCTGCCTTGGGGCTATAAAAGGGACCCCTAGGCGCATGAAGGAGTACACCAAGCATTCTTTTGATCATCTCTTAGCACCAAGACGTCTCTCTAGCGCATTTGATTCGTTGTGATAGCAATTTGAGCTCCTCTTGAGTTGAGAACTCCGTGTGTGATCTTAGAGCTCAAGTTGTGACTTGTGTGCGTGTTTGTGCTCGTGCTTTGAGGCTTGTGTGTGTTGCTCTTCCCACTCTTACATCTGTGCTTCTTTGTGATCATCTTATTGTAAAGGCGAGAGGCTCCAAGTTGTGGAGATTCCTCGCAAACAGGAAAGAGAAAAGAAAGAAGAACACCGTGGTATTCAAGTTGATCTTTGGATCACTTGAAAGGAGTTGAGTGCAACTCTCGTCCATTGAGACACCACAACATGGACTAGGCAAGTATTGTACTTGGCCGAACCATGGGATAAATCCTTGTGTCTCTTGTGCTTGTTCTTACTACGTTAATTGTGGTTCACAAGAGCTCTCCTTAGTCACTTGATTTCATTGTGCTAACACTTAATCTAGTTTGTGGCTTTAAGTTTCAAGTTTTTATAGGATCACCTATTCACCCCCCTCTAGGTGCTCTCAATTGGTATCAGAGTCGTTCTCTTCAAGAAAGGGACTAATCGCCCGAAGAGATGGATCCAAAGGGAAAGGGGATGGTGGTCAACGATAAGGAGAAGGAGTCCATCTTCAACGAACCGAGGGACGACAAAGCCACTGACTCCGGCTCGAGTCAAAAGAAGAAGGACGGGAAGAAGAAGAGGTGGATCAAGAAGATAGTCTACTATGACAGCGACGAGTCTTCCTCTTCCCAAAAGGACGACGAATACGAGGAGAAAAAGAAAACGGTTAACTCGAACTTTTCTTTCGATTATTCTCGTATTTCGCAAAGTTCCAATGCTCATTTGCTTTCCATCCCACTTGGTAAACCTCCTCACTTTGATTGAGAGGACTACGGATTTTGGAGTCACAAAATGCGTAGTCACTTGTTCTCTCTCCATCCAAGCATATGGGAGATAGTAGAAAATGGAATGCAATTTGATAGTACGGATAGTACCATATTTATCAATGAACAAATTCACAAAAATGCACAAGCTACTACTATGTTGTTAGCATCATTGTGCAGGGAAGAATATCATAAGGTGAGCGGCTTGGATAACGCCAAGCAAATCTGGGGCACCCTCAAGATCTCGCATGAGGGGAACGACGTCACCATGCTCACCAAGATGGAGTTGGTGGAAGGTGAACTAGGAAGATTCGCGATGATCAGGGGGGAGGAGCCAACTCAAACCTACAACAGGCTCAAGACCCTGGTCAACAAAATAAGGAGCTATGGAAGCACGAGATGGACAGATCACGACATCGTCAGACTTATGCTAAGGTCCTTCACCATCCTTGATCCGCATCTTGTAAACTCTATTCTTGAAAATCCTAGGTACAACAAGATGACGCCCGAGGAGATACTTGGAAAGTTCGTAAGCGGGCGAATGATGATCAAGGAGGCGAGATATGTTGATGAGGCGTTAAATGGCCCAATCCACGAGCCTCAAACCATTGCTCTAAAAGCAACGAGTAGCAGGGAGGCGCTACCTAGCAAAGTGGCGCAAGTTGAGGCGGTCGGGCTGAATGAAGATGAAATGGCCCTCATCATCAAGCGCTTCAAGACGGCGCCCAAAGGTCGCAAGGAGCATCCCAACAAGAGCAAGACGAAGGGGAAGCGCTCCTGCTTCAAGTGTGGTAAGGTTGGTCACTTTATTGCTAACTGTCTTGATAATGATAGTGACCAGGATCAAGAAAAGAAGAGGGAAAAGAAGAAGACTTACAAGAAAGCGAAGGGCGAGGCACACCTTGGCAAAGAGTGGGACTCGGATTGCTCTTCATCCAACGACGAAGGACTTGCCGCCTCGGCCTTCAACAAATCATCCCTCTTCCCAAACGAGCATCACACCTGCCTCATGGCAAAGGAAAAGAAGGTATGCACTAGGAATACTATTACATATGCTTCTTCAAGTGATGATGAATCTAGCGATGATCAAATAGACTATGCAAGTTTATTCAAAGGTTTAGATAGAACTAAAATTGATAAAATCAATGAATTAATTGATGCTTTGAATGACAAGAATAGATTGTTAGAAAAGCAAGAGGATCTTTTGTATGAAGAGCATGATAAATTTGTAGATGTCCAAAAATCTCTTGCTTTAGAAGTTAAAAGGAATGAAATGCTTTCTTGTGAATTATCTACTTGCCATGAGACTATTTCTAGATTAAAAAGTTTTAATGATGACTTAAATGCTAAGCTAGAAGTAGCAAATAGATCTAGTTCTTGTGTAGAACATGTAGTGATTTGCAATAGGTGTAAGGACTTTAATATTGATGCATGTGTTGAGCACCTTACTTCTATCGCAAAACTAAATGGTGAAGTGGCTAGTCTTAATGCCCAACTTAAGACTAGCAAAAATGAATTTGATAAACTAAAATTTGCAAGGGATGCCTACACTGTTGGTAGACACCCCTCAATTAAGGATGGGCTTGGCTTTAAGAGGGAAGCCAAGAACTTAACAAGTCATAAGGCTCCCATCTCCGCCAAGGAGAAAAGGAAGGCCCCTATGGCTATTAGTATTCAAAAGAATCATGCTTTCATTTATAGGGATAGAAAATTCTCTAGAAATGCTTATGGGAATTATTCTTATGATTCATATGCTATGCCTGCTTCTAGTTCTTCTATTGTGCATGATATGCCTAGGAAAAATGTTATTCATCATATGCCTAGGAGAAATGTTGTTCATGTACCTAGGAAAGCAAGTAATGAACCTTCTATGATTTATCATGCTTGCAATGATGCCTTTGCAATTTGTAGAAAGGATAAGAAAGTAATTGCTAGGAAATTAGGGGCAAAATGCAAGGGAGATAAAACTTGCATTTGGGTCCCTAAGGCTATTGTCACTAACCTTGTAGGACCCGACAAGAGTTGGGTACCTAAGACCCAAGCCTAAATTTGCCTTGCAGGTTTATGCATCCGGGGGCTCAAGCTAGATTATCGACAGCGGATGCACAAACCACATGACGGGGGAGAAGAAGATGTTCACCTCCTACGTCAAGAACAAGGACTCCAAAGATTCAATCATATTCGGTGATGGGAACCAAGGCAAGGTTAAAGGACTAGGAAAAATAGCAATTTCATCTGAGCATTCCATTTCTAATGTGTTTTTAGTAGAATCGCTCGGATATAACTTGTTGTCCGTTAGTCAATTATGTAATATGGGGTATAATTGCTTATTTACAAATGTAGATGTGTCTGTCTTTAGAAGGAGTGATGGTTCATTAGCTTTTAAGGGTGTACTAGACGACAAACTCTATTTAGTTGATTTTGCAAAGGGGGAGGCCGGTCTAGATGCATGTTTAATGGCTAAGTCTAGCATGGGCTGGCTGTGGCATCGCTGTCTAGCACATGTGGAGATGAAGAACCTTCACAAACTTTTAAAGGGAGAACATGTGTTAGGACTAACAAATGTGACTTTCGAAAAAGATAGACCATGTGCAGCTTGTCAAGCAGGTAAACAGGTGGGAACTGCTCATCACAGCAAGAATGTAATGACCACATCAAGACCTTTGGAGTTACTTCATATGGACCTCTTTGGACCCGTCGCCTACCTAAGCATAGGAGGAAGTAAGTATGGTCTTGTTATAGTTGATGATTTTTCCCGCTTCACTTGGGTATTCTTTTTGCAGGATAAAACAGAAACCCAAGGGACCCTCAAGCGCTTCATAAGGAGAGCTCAAAATGAGTTTGAGCTCAAGGTGAAGAAGATAAGGAGCGACAACGGGTCTGAGTTCAAGAACCTTCAAGTGGAGGAGTACCTTGAGGAGGAAGGAATCAAGCACGAATTCTCCGCTCCCTACACACCATAGCAAAATGGTGTGGTAGAGAGGAAGAACAGGACGCTCATTGACATGGCAAGGACGATGCTTGGAGAGTTCAAGACCCCCGAGCGGTTTTGGTCGGAAGCCGTGAACACAGCTTGCCACGCCATAAACCGGGTCTACCTTCATCGCCTCCTCAAGAAGACGTCGTACGAACTCCTAACCGGTAACAAACCCAATGTGTCATACTTTCGTGTTTTTGGGAGCAAATGTTATATTCTAGTGAAGAAAGGTAGAAATTCTAAGTTTGCTCCCAAAGCTGTAGAAGGGTTTTTGTTAGGTTATGACTCAAATACAAAGGCATATAGGGTCTTCAACAAATCATCGGGTTTGGTTGAAGTCTCTAGCGACGTTGTATTTGATGAGACTAATGGCTCTCCAAGAGAGCAAGTTGTTGATCTTGATGATGTAGATGAAGAAGACGTTCCAACGAACGCAATATGCACCATGGCAATTGGAGATGTGCGGCCACAGGAACAAAAGGAGCAAGATCAACCTTCTTCCTCAACAATGGTGCAACCCCCAACTCAAGACGATGAACAGGTTCATCAAGAAGAGGCGTGTGATCAAGGGGGAGCACAAGATGATCATGTTATGGAGGAAGAAGCATATCATGCCCCTCCAACTCAAGTTCGAGCGACGATTCAAAGGAATCATCCTGTCGACCAGATATTGGGTGATATCAGCAAGGGAGTAACTACTCGCTCTAGATTAGTTAATTTTTGTGAGCATTACTCTTTTGTCTCTTCTATTGAGCCTTTCAGGGTAGAAGAGGCCTTGCTAGATCCAGACTGGGTGTTGGCCATGCAGGAGGAGCTCAACAATTTCAAGAGAAATGAAGTTTGGACACTGGTGCCACGTCCCAAGCAAAACGTTGTGGGAACCAAGTGGTTGTTTTGCAACAAATAGGACGAGCACGGGGTGGTGACAAGGAACAAGGCACGACTTGTGGCAAAAGGTTATACCCAAGTCGCAGGTTTGGACTTTGAAGAGACTTTTGCTCCTGTGGCCAGGCTAGAGTCAATTCACATATCGTTAGCCTATGCCGCTCACCATTCTTTCAGGTTGTTCCAAATGGATGTAAAGAGCGCTTTCCTCAATGGGCCAATCAAGGAGGAGGTGTACGTAGAGCAACCCCCTGGCTTTGAGGATGAACGGTACCCCGACTACGTGTGTAAGCTCTCTAAGGCGCTCTATGGACTTAAGTAAGCCCCAAGAGCATGGTATGGATGCCGTAGAGACTTTTTAATTGCTAATTCTTTCAAGGTTGGGAAAGCTGATCCAACTTTATTCACTAAGACTTGTGATGGTGACTTATTTGTGTGCCAAATTTATGTCGATGACATAATATTTGGTTCTACTAACCAAAAGTCTTGTGAAGAGTTTAGTAGGGTGATGACTCAAAAGTTTGAAATGTCGATGATAGGCGATTTGAACTACTTCCTTGGGTTCCAAGTGAAGCAACTCAAGGACGGCACTTTCATCTCCCAAACGAAGTACACGCAAGACTTGATCAAGCGGTTTGGGATGAAGGACGCCAAGCCCGCAAAGACTCCAATGGGAACTGACGGACACATCGACCTCAACAAAGGAGGTAAGTCCGTTGATCAAAAAGCATACCGGTCGATGATAGGTTCCTTGCTTTACTTATGTGCTAGTAGACCGGATATTATGCTTAGTGTATGCATGTGTGCTAGATTTCAATCCGATCCAAGGGAGTGTCACTTAGTGGCCGTGAAGCGAATTCTTAGATATTTAGTCGCTACGCCTTGCTTCGGGATCTGGTATCCAAAGGGGTCTACCTTTGACTTAATTGGATATTCAGACTTCGATTATGCCGGATGTAAGGTTGATAGGAAGAGTACATTAAGGACGTGCCAATTCTTAGGAAGGTCCCTGGTGTCCTGGAGTTCTAAGAAACAAACAAACGTTGCCCTATCCACCGCTGAGGCCGAGTATGTTGCCGCAGGACAGTGTTGCGCGCAACTACTTTGGATGAGGCAAACCCTCCGGGACTTTGGCTACAATCTGAGCAAAGTCCCACTCCTATTTGATAATGAGAGTGCTATCCGCATGGCGGATAATCCTGTTGAACACAGCTGCACAAAGCACCTAGACATCCGGCATCACTTTTTGAGAGACCACCAGCAAAAGGGAGATATCGAAGTGTATTATATTGGCACCGAGAACCAGCTAGCCGATATCTTTACCAAGCCTCTAGATGAATCAACCTTTTGCAGGTTGCGTAGTGAGCTAAATGTCTTAGATTCGTGGAACTTGGATTGATCTATAGCATACATGTGTCTTATGCCTTTGATCATGTTCCTTTATGCATATTGTTGTTATTTATGGTGTTCAAGTTGTACAAGCATTCCCCAGACCTCAAAAGTCCATGTGTGAGTGATGCACATATTTAGGGGGAGATGTGCTACAACTTGATCCTTTGAGACTAACCGTGTGCTTGAGTTTACTTGATTTAGTCTCAAAGGTGGATTGAAAGGAAAATGTGAAGTTGGACCATGAAAGACTTCCACTGCACTCCGATGAGAGGGTAACTTACTCCAAGTTCATCTCCATACTCTTATTGCCTTTTACTCTTATTTGAAGATTTTGGTGAGGCAATGGGGTTTAAGGGCCAAAATGATCCCGTTTTGGTGCTTGATGCCAAAGGGGGAGAAATTAAGGCCAAAGCAAGAAATGGATCAGCTACCACTTGAGAATTTTTGAAAATATGGTCTCTTATTGTCAAAAATTGGTCTCTTGTGGGGAGAATGTTTGATTATGGGAAAAGGGGGAGTTTTTGAATCTTTGATCAATTTCTCTTGGAATACCTTTCTCTATGTCTCAACAAGTGAATTTGACTTAGAGATAGAAAATTGAGTTTAATTTGCAAAAACAAACCAAGTGGTGGCAAAGAATGATCCAAATATGCCAAATTTGAATCAAAACAAATTCTTGTTCTCATTTGCATTGATGTTGCACTACTATATGTTGCTTTTTGTTGTGTTGGCATAAATCACCAAAAAGGGAGAGATTGAAAGGGAAATGTGCCCTTAGGCCATTTCTAAGTATTTTGGTGATTAAGTGACCAACACACATGGTTATGTGTTAAACTATGCCAAATGGTGGACAAAGTGCAAATCAATACAAAGGTATGATTCTAGACTTAGTACATTGTTTTTTGTGTACTAACATATTTGTCTAAGTGCTAGAATCAGAGAAAAGTCAAATGGAAAAGACTTGGCTCGAGCAGCCAAGGCTCTGCCCAGTCTGGGTACACCGGACCGTCCGATGGTGCACCGGACAGTGTCCGGTGCGCCAGGCCGGTGTCTGGTGAACTGCATGCTCTCGGGTCTCGACGGCGGCGTACGGCTATAATTCACCGGACTGTCCGGTGGTGCACCGGACTGTCCGGTGAGCCAACAGTCGGCCGAGCCAACAGTCGGTCGCGCAATCCGCGCGTGACGCGTGGCTGGGCCAACGGTCTGAAGGGGGCACCGGACTGTCCGGTGTGCACCAGACAGTGTCCGGTGCGCCAACGGCTCCAATTCTTCAACGGTCGACTACGCCAGAATAGGAAAGAAATCTGCAACGGACAGTGTCCGGTGGTGCACCGGACTGTCCGGTGCACCAGTCGATAGAAGGCAAGATTTGCCTTCCTAGATTGCTCTCAACGGCTCCTACCTGCCTTGGGGCTATAAAAGGGACCCCTAGGCGCATGAAGGAGTACACCAAGCATTCGTTTGATCATCTCTTAGCACCAATACATCTCTCTAGCGCATTTGATTCGTTGTGATAGCAATTTGAGCTCCTCTTGAGTTGAGAACTCCGTGTGTGATCTTAGAGCTCAAGTTGTGACTTGTGTGCGTGTTTGTGCTCGTGCTTTGAGGCTTGGTTGTGTTGCTCTTCCCACTCTTACATCTGTGCTTCTTTGTGATCATCTTATTGTAAAGGCGAGAGGCTCCAAGTTGTGGAGATTCCTCGCAAACGAGAAAGAGAAAAGAAAGAAGAACAATGTGGTATTCAAGTTGATCTTTGGATCACTTGAAAGGAGTTGAGTGCAACTCTCGTCCATTGGGACGCCACAACGTGGACTAGGCAAGTATTGTACTTGGTCGAACCACAGGATAAATTCTTGTGTCTCTTGTGCTTGTTCTTACTGTGTTAATTGTGGTTCACAAGAGCTCTCCTTAGTCACTTGATTTCATTGTGCTAACACTTAATCAAGTTTGTGGCTTTAAGTTTCAAGTTTTTACAGGATCACCTATTCACCCCCCTCTAGGTGCTATCAATCGTAGCTATTGCTTCGACATGAAGTACTTGCTGCCAAGCACGACGGAGAGAAACACGAGCAGGAGAGGTGGAGCTAGCTCGCACGGCAGGTTGACGACGCGTCGGACAGGGGAGCCGATGGCGTTGTGTCATGAAGGTGAGGCCGATGGCGAGTGGCCGGGCCACCAGCAAGCTGCGCAAGCACGGGACCAGGGCGAGTGCCATGACTTGGCATGGTCCGATGAGTGGACAGGGAGCTCGGCGCGGCAGGGAATTAGCAGCATACGGCCTGGAGACTGAGAGGGCACTGGCGTTTGGTGGCTTGAACATAAGGAACAGAAGCGAGCGTCTCGGCTGCTGACCAGGGCAAGAGCAGCAGGACGAGCGAGACAAAGCCCTGCTGGCGCTAAGGCAAACGACGACTGCTGGTGTAGAGCGCTCGACTAGTGCGTAGCGACCATGGAAAAAATCTGAGCTGGGCTGTGGAAGCTGGAGGGCGAGCAGGGAGGTGGACTGAGGGGGCGCGGCACGGGAGGAAGAGAGAAGCAGGGGCTCAGCAAGGCACAGGGAGAAGTAGAGGGAGCTGAGCGCGAGCTCAGAACTCGACGCAACGGCCATGGAGATGGGCACCGAGCGAGCAGGGGGGGGCAACGCGGCACCAGGGAGATTCTCGCCTGCGCGGTTGGAGAAAGGAAGCTCCACGGCGAGCTTGAGGGAGGAGTTCGGCTGAAGGGGACACCGCGAGCTGGAGACCGACGCAGCCATGGCGAATAGGAGGAGGGGCGCAGTCCGCGCGCCGGCGTTGAGGGCTGGGGCTGGGAGTTGCAGAGACCGATCTCGATGGAGGGAGTAACCATGGGGAGAAGAGGAGGGAGCGGCTGGGCGGCACCGGCAGGGAAGCAGGGGAGCTCGGTTGCCGCGGCTAGCAGGAAGAAGAAGACCATGTGACTGGAGAAGAAGACGCGCGCAAATAAAAAGGAGCAGGGGCGGCGGCTTGAAGAAATATCTGGGGAAGAGCGGCGTGGGGATAAGCCCCTGGGATATTTTCTTCTTTTTTATTTCTTTAAAGAATTTATTTAACCAAAAAATCACAGATATTTTGGATCCTAATTGTCTTAGCGATGTATACGATGTAGACAGTAATTGTCACATGGTTTAATTTGATTTAAACCCGATAAATCTCTAACGGCTCGAATTTGAACGTTATCATGATAGTTCAGATCGTATTAAATTAATTTGAAACCAAACAAAATTTCGTTCGCTATCCGGGCAGTTGGATCAGGGTGTAAAACAATTGGACAGGATTTGATTTGGCGCATACTCGGAAGCCGGATGAATTCGTACTGTTAATTAACCATTTTAAATCGAGGCAAGAAGCAACAGACCGAATTAAACGGATTTCGGCTTCGGTATTTCAATCTGCATTTGATTCAGTTGATTTTAGACGAATTTCGTTCGCTATTCGAACACTCGATTAAAGAACAATTTAATTAAAAATCCGTAGACACGATGTCACGGATGACAAAAAAGAGGATTAAATTATTTTACACTGAAAGCTTAGTCGTCGAGTTCTTTTTAATCTGGGGATAAAAATTATTCGAGTGGGTCGGGCTTTCAATTTCGTATTCGCGCGAGCGTTGAGTTTTAAATATTCACCAGACGCACCGATTTTCGGAACAACGATGTTCCAAACATTACGAAAATTTAGGACAAGCCCGGATAGATAAAAATGATGTTGAACTCGCGACAGACGAAATTGGGCACAAGCTTGCAAGCTTTCAGAACAATTACGTTCCGAAATTCGCGAAAATTTTATGAGTCTAAATAGACAGAAACAGATGCGATATTAAAATCACGATAGACGAAGATGATTAAAATTTAGCATCTATTTTATTCACTGATATTACCTGCTTAAATCCATACTCGTTATCGAGCAGAATATAAACACCAGGGGTGTTACACGCCTCGTCGGCGTCGTGGACCGTTCGCCCACGCGTTCGCTCTCTCCCGCTACGCAGTGGGCCAGCCCTGTCAACTCTGTCTTCCCCGCAACCGCCGCTGACCCACGTCCGCGCGCGCCGTGGAGACCGCCCACGTCGCTCACCCACGCGCCCCAGCTCTTTTTGAGCCCCACCCGCACCCGCTCTCTCTCCCCTGCCTCATTTCGCACACCCTCGCCCTCTCTCGCGCGCAGCCGTGCGTCCGCCGCCATCGACCAGGGTCCTCGCTGCATCCTCACCGGTGTTCAAGAACTCCAGAGCCGTCTCTCGAGTTAACTAACCTCCTCATGCCCTTAATTTCACATTCCCTGCTCTGCTGTCTGCGCAATCGCTCGCCGGAGTTGAGTTGTGCCACCGTCGGGCCACTCTGCCGCGGACCGTGCCCCCTGGTGCCTCTGCACCGGTGTCGTGCCAGGGCTAAGCCCGCCGTGTCACCCCGAACTCACCTGAGCCTTTTCCTAGCGCCCCAGACCCTCGCCATGGTCGTGCCCTTGCCTCCGGCGAATCTCCATCGCGGAATCAGGCGGCTCTACAGCGGGCAGTCCAGCAAACCCTCCTGCACTTGCCATCAGATCTCAGGCGTCCATCTGAGATCTGATGGCCTGACTTTAATTAAACTCGATCCGATCACGCTCGTCCGATTCAAATCTAGCCGCTCGGATCTGCCCACCTCACCCACGCCCTATAGCTAGGCCCTGTCGGTCAGTCTGCCTCGCCCCCAGGTCGCCGACTCTCCTGGCCCACTTGTTAGGCCGCGCTCGCACCCGCACGTGCGCGCTCGCTCAGATCTGATCATGGTCGTTCATCTGCGATCGGACGGATGAGATTACCCCGTACCCCATTGTGTGGTAGTTTTGCTAATGAGACCCTCGACTTTTTGAGAATCAACCTGTCGTCCCTGGTTTTTGTGGGCAGGCCCCTGTATTTTTGCAAAAAAGCCCTCGCCCTTTCATTTTATTGCAGAATTGGACCTAGTTTTGTATTTTGAATTCCAAAACTTGTTTATTTCTTATCTTTTGCATATGAACTCCAATTGAGTGATTCAAATTGCAAAATGTTCATAAGATTATTCCCTACCTGTTTCAATTATAATATTTTATTTTTTGTATGTGTTAATTTTATGCCTAGACTATAAGTTAGTGTAAGTGATGGTTAATTTATTAAAAGAAAATCCTAATGTTAATTAGGTAATCAACCTTGTGAAAGTAACAACATGAGTATGAACCCATCACTGGTATAATTTTTGTGTCTCATTAAGATAAATGAAATTAAGTTATATAATCTATTGAGATAAGCAGTACTTAGAGAACCACAAACCTCTAGGTGTTATTGCCCACCCTAGAACCTAGATTTCACTCTTGTGTTTTTACTATTCTTTTGAGCTTGTGTTCACTTGATTGTACATGTTTGGTGTATTGTTTCTTTGTCACTATCCAAATGTGTTGAATGCATGATCGCTTTGCGTAGACAACGAGCAGCCCGTGATTCCTGAGTGTGTTGCCGAAGACCTTCCTGAGTAGCAACTTAGTGAAGGCAAGTGTCCTCTCACCTATTATGTCCTACTTACTTTATAATTCACTGTCCCGCATTACTTAATTGAAACCAAAGGATTGATTAGTCTATATTTATCTTGCCCTTGATTACCTTTTGGGTAGGTAAACTTTAGAACAAAAAAATAGAAAACCCCCTAGTCGAGTACTATTTCTGAAAGTTTTGATTTTATATAGGGTAAAAATGGAAGTAAAAATAGTAGAACTAATGTAATGTGGCTAGGAAAATTTTAGCAGGTACCTACTCAACAGGGAGGCAATACAAAAATACTATACACCCTAGTTTGCCCATTTAAGTAGTGTTCATAAATTGATTTAGGTTTCTATCCATTTCTTTGGAAAATTAAATCAAGGCCAAATAATGTAAAACAACAGAGCAACTCATTTTTCTTATAATATTTAAGCAACAAGGTTTCAACGAAAATATAAAAAGGCTCATAGATCAACAAGGAAATATGTTTCCCCTGCACTATGAAACATTTAGAAAAAAATTTAGAAAATCATAGAAACCTTTCCCTGAAGAGAAAAATCTCCAACCTTAGAAATGATTGCTCTTGTGCAAAGAAAAGATTTGGAAAATTACCAAATCTGTTGTTTGACATTTTGTAAAAAGAAAGTTAGTTGTGAGCACCTTCTAACCCCAAAATTTTATAAAATCATAACTAAATATTCACTAAGTTTCACTAGGTATTTTTTGGCACAGAGCCATCTTATTGCATCTAAATACCAGTAAAAATAACCTTTAGGGCAGAAGTCACTTCTAAATAGAAGGTGTAGTGCAAAGTAACCCCTCTGCCCTAGCTTTTGTTATTTTTGTTTAGAACAGATTATAACTAGTCTTGACCTCAAATTTTTAGGACCGACTAGTTCAGCCATAGATACGCTTCTGTAATTTTTAAGAATTTTTGGAATTTTCTAAGCAACAGTTGTAGTTCAAATCACCCTTAAAAGCATAAAGAAATAGAAAAAGATAAATTAAGGATCTACCCATGTTGATTAGATAACTAAAACATAAAACCAAGTTGAAGTTTCACTGAAATTATAGAAGAATAATTAAGTCTCAAACCACCCTTGTTTTCCATTGGGTACCTGTTGAGGACTTGTTCTCAAATGCTATGAGTTAAGAACAAGGCAATATAGAAAATGTTAATCGGTAAGGTCCTTCGTCCTTCGAAGTATTATTTCCCTTAGGATATAATGATTTTCGGACGAAGGTTATGAGGGGAATACCTTCATAAATACACTATACAGTGACGAAGGATGAATCAAAAGGAATATGAAGGATAACATAAACAATTGTATATTATTATTAACTTATTTTTGCATTATTATTATGTAGAAACAGAAATAACATCGAATTACAAATGTACCTTCAGCTTGAAGGAGATGAAAGTACAAGCGTGACGCAAAAGTGAATGTCAAAATCAGCGTGAACAGTACGGGGGTACTGTTCACCTATTTATAGGCACGGGACTCAGCCCATACAAAATTACATTCATGCCCTTTACATTTGATAATAATTCTATAGTAATCTATCGAGGTCTGAATAGCCTTTTCATCTTTAAGTCGGTTTCATTTTCTGCTACCATGCCGAAGCTTTCCTGTTCACATCTTCGGCGCTGTATCAACCTTCGTATTATTCTGGTCTTCTCCTACTGTGATACCGACTTGAGTCCGAAGATACCTGCTCACACATTATACTCCAGAAATATTGTTAAATCTTGTTTTTGAGGACCTTCGTAAGCCGAAGGCCCCCAACAGTAGCCCCTCGCAATATTAATTTGTTTTAAAATAATAAATTTAGATTGCGACATGGACGAAGGCTTTACGCCGAAGGTCCAAAAAAACACCTTCCCTTTGCTAGAATAGCAACATTCACTGACAAGCGGGGTCTTTCAATTTTCAAAGCACTGGGCGTATAAATAAGATCATATCGCAAACTCATTTGGCACGCTCTCTTGCCATCTGCTCCCGCTCACTCAATTTTTAGCTCTTGCGCACTAAGATTTGCTGAGCTTTTAGTTTTGAAGCTTCAGCTTTGAAAACAGTTTTTTAGTGTTTCCGAAGATGTCTGAAGATAAGAAGGCTGCTGCTGAGATGAAGCTGAGTCTCGACGAAGAGAAGAACTTGGGGTTTCTTATAGCGATGTCGAAGACCAATACAGAAAAAATCACCAAGGAGATTCTGGAAGGTTTGTCTGAAGATACTGGTGACAGCGACAGTTATGATGTGGACAGTGGTGGTGAAGACTCCGAAGATCGCCCTTGGCGACCAAGCCATGCGGTTTTCGGCAAATCAACTATCAAAGAAAATCATCTTGTCAATATAAGAGGAAGGTATTTCCGGGATTTGTCCATTGTGAGGGCCAACGAAGGGGAAAAGACTTGTCCACACCCTGAAGAGAATGAAGTCGTAGTGTACCGAAGCTTTTTGAAAGCTGGACTACGATTTCCCCTGAGCAGCTTCGTCGTAGAGGTGCTGAAAATGTTTGAAGTCTTTCTTCATCAACTTACCCCCGAAGCAATTATAAGGCTGAATATCTTCGTATGGTCTGTGAGAAGCCAAGGTCTGGAACCTGATGCGAAAAGTTTCTGTAACATACACGAATTATCATACGAAACAAAACCTTGGGGTAAAGAACAGTATCACAATAATTTTGGCTGCTACAGTTTCGTTTCTCGGTCTGGGTCAAGCTGTCCCGTGCCAACCTTTCGGAAGAGATGGCCCGGCGACTGGATGACAGAATGGTTTTATGTGAAGAATGACCTGGCAGTACGGGAATGTTGGGGACTTGTTCTCAAATGCTATGAATTAAGAACAAGGCAACATAAAGTGTTAAATGTTAACGTCCTTCGTCCATGAAACATTATTCCGTTGAGGATAACGAACTTTGGACGAAGGTTGCTGAGAGTAAAATTACGAAGCTTAAATCTTCGTAATTAAATTTCAATAGATATTGGCATAAAATAGAAGGTACAAAAAAGGAGTAAATAAATCGTAGACAATTCATATTATATTTACTAAATACATTAATACCTCTGCCTTGGCAGAAAGGAGAATTCCAGAATATGCAATTGCAGAAATATCAGAATGCCTGAACAGCAACGGAATACTGTTCACTATTTATAGGCACAGGACGCAGCCTGTGAGGAATTACAAGTATGCCCCTTATAAAAGCTTACAACATTGACTCAGACCTTCATGGACTAAAAAGTCATTCTATCTTTAAGTCGGTTTATACTGTCGAAGCTTCATGGAAAGGAACCTTCGGCCATCTCATGCAAACAGCTTCAGCCGAAAGCCGCTTCTCCCTTGAAGACCTTCGGCGACGAAGCATAGACCCAACAGGGAAGATATTAAAGGTATAATTATGCGCCCTATTTGGCAAAGCTTCGGCCTGCGGAGGCCGAAGGTTGAAATGAATGAAGCTGCCGAAGAATGCCAGAGAGCCTTCGGTGTTATTTGTTCTTTTATTGGAACAAGAGATTTGGTACAAGAACATATTGCCTTCAGAGTATGGCCGCTCGCGGAGAAATGGGAAATGCCGCAAGAAACCATAAAGGAGGCCGACGAAGGTGGACTTATCAGGCTAAAGTATACTTTCAAGTTCGGAGATAAATTCATTGAGCCAGATGATGACTGGTTAAAGAGTATTGAAAATTTAAGTGATGAACTGCTTGGGGCTTATTCGAAGGCCGAAGATACTGCACTGTCAGCAGCCTTCGGAGGCCGAAAAAAGAAAAGGCTGAACCGGGTGTTTGATGCAATCGGGTTCGTCTACCCTAACTATCGTTATCCCATTCGAGGGCAGAAAAGAAAAAAACACAACCTCTGCGAAAGAAGAAGCTGCAACTGCTCCTAGCGAGCCGGAACCGAAAAGAAAGAGGATAAAGGTCCTCACACATCGGCCACGCTATATTGAACCAGCTTCGGTGCCTGAGTTCACCGGAGAAACTTCTTCGGCCACCGAAGCTGAAAAGCCAACCAAACCAACCTTGCTGCCAGAAGTCGCAGAAATGGCCGAAGCGCGAACAAGGATAGAATTGTAAGAACCGAAGATTTTGTTACCAGAAACCAAAGAGATGACCGAAGCGCCATCCACAGAAAAAATGGAAGAAGTGAAACAACCAACTGAGGAAAAAACATCAGAAGTTTTGAGTCCTGCAGCAAATGTTGAGACAGTGAAAAATCAAAAGGTGCCAGCAGTGACTCCGAAAAGAAAGAGAATGGCTAATGTGCTAGATGTTCTGGAAACAATTAAATCTTCAAGCACACCTCCGAAGAAGACTGTTGCCATTCCCGAAGCGAAAACTGAAATTTCTGATACTAAAGCTCCAGAGCAAGAAACCGAAGCCGAAGCTGGGTCCTCAGAGCCCACGAAGATAAAATCCTTGGAAACCGAGGAAGAAAAAATAACAGAGCCAACTTTTGTTGAAGAAATCAGTGTCATTTCCCCCGAAGCATCCCCCAAAGTCCTTGATTATATTGTTTGTCATGCTTCGGGGAAACAATTATCAGAAAAAGAAAAACAAGAGGCCCAACTTTACGCCCAAAAACTGAAGTATCCAAAGGGGGCGTTAATATTCAATGGCAGTGGAGAAGAAGACTTTTTGTATTGTCTCCCTGACAGCAAGGAGATTTCTGTCTGTCGGGAGATGAGCAAAAGCTTCGGATTCCCAACGCTAGAAGACGGGCTCTCGGTGCTGTCGAAGAACGATCTGGCCGACAGCTTGGCATATAATAGCTTAAAGGTGCAACAAATGGGATCTTTGTATTTTTTGTTGAGACCAAAATTTTTCGTTTGCTTAAATCTATTGACGCACACATATTTTTCTTTGCAGGACCTGATACATAGCAATGCCCTCAGGGCCCAGAAAGATGCTGAAGACGAAGGGTGTGCTATAGCCATGAGCAACCTTCGTTCCGATGTAATTGAACTGAGGAACGAAGGTCTCGAAAAAGATAAAATATTACATTCATTAATAAATAGAATAAAAGAAGACGAAGCTACTTTTAAAGGTCAAGCTGAAGCTCAAAAGCGCGAAATTGAAGATCTTCGAAAACAACTGGCCAGAGCCAAAGAGGAACGCATGCTTGAAGAAACGAAGCGAGAACTCAGCGACCAATGGGCAAATCATTTAGAGGGAACTGTTGAAGAGCTTCGTTCATCCAAGAAAAGATGTTATAACAAATCTATAGAGTGTGTTAAGAAGTTGAAAGCTAGCTTCGCCAGCGTCAGCACATTCTCGAGCGAAGAAAACTTTACAAGAGGCAACCCCGAAGGTCCCATCGAATGGATCGATCACGAAGCTGAGGCCTTCGAGGAAATTTTAAATAGCCGCGGAGATATATGTGCTTTCTCGGGTGCCAAAGGAATTGCCACCATTTTAGAGAAAAAGGGCTGCGAGCATGTAAAGATTTTAGCGCAATCCGAAGCTGCTTTGTCCTTCGAAGATGCAAGAGATCCTTCGGCCGAAGCTAGCATGGTTGGTGGAAAATTTTTCACCGATGTCTGGGATAATGGTGGCCGAGAAATGGCTCGAGAAATTATCCAGAAAAGCGAGAAGGGCATTCACGACGCTAGAGAAGTAGCTAAGGCCGCTGAAAAAAGCTCAGAGCCCGAAGGGCAAATAGGTATTAACTAATGGTTTTTATTGTGTTGTAATTTTTGGTTTTAAACTTCGTTCGCAATTTGTAATAGCAATGTGGTCGTATCCTGTCCTCCTTCAGATCCTACTAAAACATCTCCGGGCCCTCACCCGAAAGGAGACGAGGAAATTAAAAAGATGGCTGAAGCTATCATGGATGAAGTTGTTAACCGACTCCTGAACGAAGCTGCAGAAGTTGTTTTGAGAGAAGATTAAGCACTATTGTAAAAACTTCTGAAATGAAATATGTGTAACATTTTGTAACCCTGAATGTAATATACCTGTTTTTACTGCTCAATTCTTTACGATGCATGAAATTTTACACACGTACCGTTTTTGAGTCTTTGACGAAAAAACACCTTCCCTTCTTTTCATGCTTCGTGAAGAAGAATTTTTATTTGTCACAACAATATCCATAGTGTTCTGATGAATAATATCCAAGCTTCGTGAGGATGTTCTCCGAAGCTACACTTCCGAAGATCAATAGTGTATCTGCTTGCAACTTAGCATGATTTTCCCCTTTCAAAACATTCTTCCGAAGATCGATATCATGTCCCCTTCTTGTGCCATATGCAGCATGATGTATGCTGCTTATGCTATGCGAAATGATGCGATGATGTTATGTTGTGTAAGATGGTGTTTTATTCCGAAGATACACACACATTCCTGCGATAAAACACATAGTCTTTTTGAATCAGCGTTGTCTTTTTACTATAAGCCTCCCTTAGGAGCTTCTTCGCCTTTTACTTCAGCGGAATCAACGTTTATTTTTCGCTGTAAGCCTCCCTTAGGAGCTTCTTCGCCTTTTACTTTCAGTGGTATTCGCGTTGACTTTTCGCGCTTCGCCTTTTACTTAGGCGGTATCAGCGTTGACTTTTTGCTGTATGTTCTGCATTCCCTTTGGAACGACTTTGGAGCAGAAAACTTACACTGCGCTCCCTTTGGAACGGCTTTTTGTAACTTCGGCAAACTTACTCTGCGTTCCTTAGAATGACTTTTTGTAGCTTCGAAGAATTTTCGATAATTTGAAGGTCCTCTTTGTTATCACAAATCTTTAAACTTCAACAACTTAAGCCTGTGAAGAAAATATATTTTCCTTGTGGGAATCAACGAAACTATTTACATGAAACCTAAACAATGTCCTTTATTACACAGAAAATAAAACTGAAAGAAAAAGATTGCTATTAAGGTAGGATATTTGTCAATAGATGTGCTTTGACTCTGGCACAGTGCTGTTGACTGTGCGAGCTTCGGACTGTTCTCTGAAGTCCCTTTGGTGTGGAGCATATTGGCTCCCTTCTGGCTGCTGGCCTTGTTGCAGCGGTGGTGGAGGTGGAGGCTGTTGCCAGGAAGCTTGAGGTTGACTCGCCGAAGCAACAGAAACTGCAGGGTGATTGCCTACATACTCTGGGATGTAAGGCGAATGATACGAAGCAGTGTGCATGACCTGCTTCGGCTGAGCCTGTTGTGCTGCAGCTTCGGCTATTTCCTTTTGCTTCTGGATGGTAACATGGCACATCCTGGTGGTATGGCCTTTGTTCTCACCACAGAACAAGCAAAAAATTCTTCTTGGCTGATCGCCAAATCTTCCGCCGAAGCCCCTGGCACGTCTGCCTCTCGGAGCTGGTGGTCGGAAGGAGCCTTGCTGTTGCCCCGAAGCCTGTGAGGAACACTGTGGCCTTTGCTGTTGGCTCCCTCTATCATCATTTTGGGTAGAGTTATGAATTGATCTAACGTGCCTCGGATAGAACCTCCCTCCGAAGCCCCTGGTCATTTCAGAAAACCTGAAAGCCTCCTCCCTTCTTTGGCGAAAATCATTATCGGCCCGAATGTACTCGTCCATCTTCTGGAGCAGCTTCTCCAAAGTTTGAGGAGGCTTCCTAGCGAAGTACTGAGCTGACGGTCCTGGCCGAAGCCCCTTGATCATGGCCTCAATGACAATTTCGTTGGGCACTGTTGGTGCCTATGCCCTCAAACGCAAGAACCTCCGGACGTACGCCTGAAGGTACTCCTCGTGATCCTGGGTGCACTGGAATAGAGCTTGAGCCGTGACCGGCTTCGTCTGGAACCCTTGGAAGCTGGTTAACAACAAGTCCTTCAACTTTTGCCATGAAGTGATCGTTCCTGGACGAAGGGAGGAGTACCAGGTTTGAGCAACACTCCTGACAGCCATAACAAAAGATTTGGCCATGACAGCAGCATTGCCACCATACGAAGATACTGTTGCTTCGTAGCTCATCAAAAACTGCTTCGGGTCTGAGTGGCCATCAAATATGGGAAGCTGAGGCAGCTTGTAGGACGGAGGCCAAGGTGTAGCCTGCAGCTCAGCGGACAAAGGAGAAGCATCATCAAAAACAAAATTCCCATGATGGAAATTGTCATACCAGTTATCTTCATTGAGGAAACCCTCCTGATGAAGGTCTTGGTGCTGAGGCCTTCGGTGTTGCTCATCCTGAGTAAGATGACGAACTTCCTCAGAGGCTTCGTCTATCTGCCTTTGCAGTTCAGCTAGCCTGGCCATCTTTTCCTTCTTCCTTTGCACCTGTTGATGAAGCATCTCCATGTCTCTGATTTCTTGGTCTATCTCATCCTCTGGCTGTGTCGGGCTAACAGCCTTCCTTTTCTGGCTTCGGGCCTCCCGAAGAGAGACAGTCTCCTGATTGTGGTCCAGCGGCTGAAGAGCTGCAGTGCCAGTTGCTGAAGCTTTCTTCGGCGCCATAGCGAAGGTTTATGATCACCGAAGGTGTTCAAAAACTCAAAGAGTGGAAGTGAGTTCACCGGAGGTGGGCGCCAATGTTGAGGACTTGTTCTCAAATGCTATGAGTTAAGAACAAGGCAACATAGAAAATGTTAATCGGTAAGGTCCTTCGTCCTTCAAAGCATTATTTCCCTTAGGATATAATGATTTTCGAACGAAGGTTATGAGGGGAATACCTTCATAAATACACTATACAGTGACGAAGGATGAATCAAAAGGAATATGAAGGATAACATAAACAATTGTATATTATTATTAACTTATTTTTGCATTATTATTATGTAGAAACAGAAATAACATCGAATTACAAATGTACCTTCAGCTTGAAGGAGATGAAAGTACAAGCGTGACGCAAAAGTGAATGTCAAAATCAGCGTGAACAGTACGGGGGTACTGTTCACCTATTTATAGGCACGGGACTCAGCCCATACAAAATTACATTCATGCCCTTTACATTTGATAATAATTCTATAGTAATCTATCGAGGTCTGAATAGCCTTTTCATCTTTAAGTCGGTTTCATTTTCTGCTACCATGCCGAAGCTTTCCTGTTCACATCTTCGGCGCTGTATCAACCTTCGTATTATTCTGGTCTTCTCCTGCTGTGATACCGACTTGAGTCCGAAGATACCTGCTCACACATTATACTCCAGAAATATTGTTAAATCCTGTTTTTGAGGACCTTCGTAAGCCGAAGGCCCCCAACAGTACCATTTAACCTAAAACCACTAAGTACACTAACAAGAGACTTGGTTAATAAAAAGGGAAATCCTAATTAACATTACTAAGTGATTTAATGTTACTCAACCTCGCATCATACTTATCACTTTGCATACTATAGCATACATGTATCTTATACATTGCATTCATTAGATTGCAACCACGCTGATGGAGAGCATGTGCCTAGGAGGAAGTTCAGGAGCGAGCTCCCGAACCTGCCATTGAGAATTTTCCTCCAACCCAGCAATTGAAGCCTAAGAACATGCCGAAAAATATGATAAATCTGTAAAACTAGTACCTAAGTGAACCTGTCCGCAAACATACCTCCCCACATGCTCATGAGATAGGGTCTCCCATTCCAGTTATGGTGGGTACAAGTGCGGTCACTGCACGGCGGCGGCCAGGGTCAATGGAGAATTGTATGCCAATGGCAGTGTGCCCTGTTCTATTGATGGGGAATCGATGGGGACGACTGATGTGTGTGGGGACAGAGTACACCTACATATCGTGTGTTTAGGTTTACCTTGCAAGGTTTAAAATTCGGTTCGAATCATAAGCTTCTCGCAGCTAATGAGACTGCTTGATCCATTGTACTGCATTGAGTAATAAGTGGAAATGAGGTATCTGGCAAAAGATGTTGATTGATATAAAACCATGTATGAATATCTAAGTTCTCACCTAGTCTAAAGGTATTATTCTAGAATTTGAAAGGCTAAAACTTGATTTTAGACTCAGCTAGTGCTTTTAGCAAACCAAACCACTCAGCTAAACAGTTTTATGGTCTAGAGATGGAGGAGTAGACTCCTCACACCGGGTAAGTCTAGCTGAGTATTAGTATACTTAGCCTTACTTGTGGCATAATTTTTACAGATACTTCCTTGGAGGAAAAGGTTGTTGGTTTGACTTGGACATTCACCCTATCGTCGGGTTGGACAATCGAGTGGAACCCTACCTCAACAGGAGAGGATCTTGAGGAGTGATGGGCCAGGCTCCACCACACTTCTTTTATTTACCATTAGTTATTTTCTGAAGCAATGTGAAATAATGGTTTACTATTTTCGAACTCTGATGATGTAATAACCCAAAATACTTATTTAATCTGTGGTATTATATCTTATTGTATTTCTCTCTCCCTCCCCTTCGAGTAAGCTAATGGTAATCGGTCCATGGTAAGTGGCTTTATCAGATTAGATCCGAGGGATTGACAGTTTATTCCGATTTAAGTGTATCGTTGCCTCTAAGGCAAGACTTAGGCACTTAATCTAGAATAATCTGGACGGTTCCACCACATATGCTACCCTAAACGCTGAAATGTCTTTTGACTATTATAAAAATGAAAATTGATTTAACTGTGTTAGAAGGGATCTATTGGTTGCAAGACCAGCTTCCATATCATGGGGGCGACCACGGCATCCTCTTCTAACTCCATGGTGTTGTCCTTGCCAACGCGCTCGTCGTCGTTGGACCAATAGGTTTCACGGAAGTTGACACAGTCATGCGACACGAGTGTGTTCTTGATAGTCTCGTTGGGGAAGTTATAGGTGCTGCAGTGCTGAAGTTATCGGTGTTAGGGATGAAAACAGACGGAAACGAACGTAAAACCCCCTCTTCCGTTTCCGTATCCGCATTTTATCATCGAAAACGGGATCGAGTCCGAAATAGTCGGGAACGGAAACGGAAGCGGGATAAACGGAATTGCGAAAACAAACAGAAATGGAAATACTAACGGAAACTTATAATTTAATAAAAACAGAAATAGTATTGATGTTTGACTAGTGATTGATTGACGATAACATAAAATAAATAGATGAAGAGAGGCAACATTTTATTGTTATTTGGTTGCTAATGGTGTACATTTAGCTATATCTGATTTTGTTTAAGACTTTAGACCATTTGTCATTGAAAAGAACCGATGGTTACCATGACCACTTGTTATATAATTTGTCATCTAAAGACACGAGACTTTAGTTTATATAGTAATGCATATTAGGTTCGTCATGCATTTATCAAATATGGAATAAATACCGGTTCAACCCGGATAAAAACGGGATCCCGCAAAAACGGACGGAATAAATATTATCCCGTTTTCATATTTTTCCGTAAATACGGAAACGGTCGGATCATATATAGAAAACGGTACGGGTCGAGACTGGATTTTACGGGTCCGTTTTCAACCCTAATCGATGTGTCGCTTGCCGGAGACGAGCGCGCTAGCGAGGTAGGACGCAACGTGCTCCTCCTCTCTAGCCCTGCACATGGCTTCATATCCTGTCTAGACTTGCACACGGCGGGGGACAGCGACGACGGGCAATCGGGTCACCATGACCGTGCAGTGAAGTTGGCGGCCTCCGGGCATATCCATCGGCACATCCACGGGGTCATCGTCTCATCGAGAAGCTGGAAGATAATACTGGTAGCCACGAAAATCAATTTTCGTTTTTCATAAGTGTCAAAAGGAATTTCAGCATTTAAGACAAGTTTCATAATGACACTAGAGCAAAGCCCATTCGATTGATGGTAAAGTGTCGAAGCCTACTTTCTACAATGGCTAAATTCCAAATTTCTCGTAAGCCGCGCAATCCAACGCCGCCAATGCACCAAGAGAATTAGGACGTTTTCGAAAGATGCTCCTTATGTCTCACGTCAGAAAGACCATTTTTGATCGCCACGCTGAAATCACAGTGAATGAGAGAGTAGCTGCACCTACGTAAGACCAAACTGGCAATTACTACAAGTCGGCTTTCAAATACAAAGCCTAACATCACTCAAAATTTAAAAGAGATGAATGACAGCCTTTGATGTCGTAACGCCCATGGCTCGATCTTGGAAGATCTGGACCTGATAAGACTGCCAGTACTAGAAAAGTTGGTATTACGTTGGTTTCGAAAAGGTGGTACGACATTTTGCTGATGTGACCTGCTACGTATAGCTCACACACGTACAGTCATACTGCAAACCAGTGCCCAGTAGTTGGCCTACTCATCCATCGTCATGATTCTTGAGAAATTGAAGGGAGATGATACACCAACCTTGAATAAAGAAATTGATATTTGGAACATGATTGGGTATGGTCTTAATGAGTTTTGCTGCATGGGTCAAACGATACATAAGACCTCAGCAGAATCGATTAGATGATTGGATTATGTCATGAGTTTGTTCTCAAGACTTTGTGGGCCACCTGTCAATATTTATGCGCCTATACTATTGATTTGTGCATTGGCATCACGAGTGGTTATGACCTAAGGTTCTCGTTATTTTGGATTATAATATGTTCAGATTATATAATAAAGCTTAAATAATCTAGAGCGGAACAATCAAACAGATTATTAGACGGATTATATAATCTAGACATTAGATTATCATAATCTCATAATCTACTCAAGAGAAACTTATTTGAGATTATTTTTTAGAAAAAACCCCTACCCATGATAACTTGGAGGAAATTAGCCCCCATTGTCACTACCTACACTAAAAAATATTTCATCTATTTTTCCTTGCTCCCACCACGCAACACATAACTAAAACCAATAATCGAAGTTTCAATCGGCTAGGTTGCCAAACAGATACACCCACATTATTTAATCTACACTACAGTAAAACAGGGCATTTCGGACGGCCAAAGCCGTCAGAGATAAGCCCTAAGACGTCGGACATAAGTTATTTCCGATGGCCAAAGGCTTATGTCCGATGGTACCAGTCACTCGGTCGTAAAGGGTCGGAAATACTCTTATGTCTGACGGCGACCGTGGGACACTGTCCGACGGTCCCTTTCGGTCGTTGGCGTTTATCCTCGGTAACGGTCTTAATGGCCGTCGGGGGGCCCACGTCGCTTATGTCCGACGGCATGTGGATAAGCCGTCGGGCATAAGGGAGTATTATGTCCGACGACCTATGTTAAGCCATCGGACATAATGAATTTCAGCAGTTGCAAAAAAATCCTATTTTTGTAAATTTCTGACATTTACTAAAAAATACATATTTCATATATATATACATAGATTTCATATAGAACCACATATTCACATTGACAAACATCAATTAACATAAGTATTCACATTCACAAACATATAGTTCCAAATAGATGCAACAAGTCTTTTACATCAACATATAGTTCCAAATTAAACAATGGCATAGTTCGACACATAGTCTTTGACATGAACACTAACATAGTACCAAATTAAACAAATTTGATGAACTGTCACTCATATCAATCACCTGGTTGGTTCGAGGTATAACCAATTCCTATGGTTGGACTCTAGGTGTCGAAAAGGGTGTTCACCCAAGAAGTCGATGTGTCGTCTTGACCAAACACATCTCCAGGTGCGACAACTGAAGCGGGAGGTTTCTAAAATCCCTATAACTCACCAGCAACATAAGTATATAAGAGATAAGTCTGCTTCAGCGGATCAGCCAAAGTCTATGCTTCTGTGCGAAGACATAGCTAAGCAGAAGGTGTTGTTTGGGTCTTAATTTTCTGATGAACAAGAGAAAGCTCTCCTAAAATTTTTGTTCAATAACAAGGATGTTTTTGCTTGGTCATCCAATGATCTTTGTGGTGTCAACAGAGATGTTATTGACACTCACTCAATGTAGACCCAGCTATCAGACCGAGGAAGCAGAAGCTTCAGAAGATGTCCGATGACAAAGCTGAAGGGGCAAGAAATGAAGTTAAAAGGCTTCTCAGTGCTGGAGTGATCAGAGAAGTAACATACCCAGAATGGCTAGCACACACTGTTGTTGTAAAGAAGGCCAATGGAAAGTGGAGAATGTGTATTGATTTTACAGATCTCAACAAGGCATGCCTGAAGGATGAATTCCCCTTGACAGGAATAGAATCCCTTGTAGATGCGGCAGCCACTTCGGAGCTCATGAGCTTGTTGGACTGCTATTTAGGTTATCATCAAATCTGGATGAAAGAGTACGAGCCTAAAACAAGCTTCATAACCCCTAGTGGAACTTACTGCTACCTTCGGATGCCCGAGGGGCTCAAGAATGCTGGAGGAAGCTTCAGCAGGATGACTTCCAAAGTCCTCAGCTCTTAGATTGACAGGAATGTTCTGATATATGTTGATGATATCATAGTCAAAAGCACGATGTAAGAAAATTGCATTGCTGATTTGCAAGAAACATTTGCCAACTTCAGAAAGGCTAGCCTCAATAGAGAAATGTGTCTTCGGGGTGAAGAAGGGAAAATTTCTTGGGTGCCTAGTATCAACAAAAGGGATTGAAGCAAACCCAAGCAAAATAGAAGCTAAACTTCGTATGGAGCCATCGATGACAAGAAAAGGTGCTCAGAGACTAACAAGGAGGCTGGCATATTTGAACAGATTCATCTCAAGATCAGCAGAAAGGATTTTACCATTCTTCGAAGTGCTAAAGTCAACCGAAGTATTTCAATGGGAGCAGTTCAACAAAAGGTCTTCGAAGATCTAAAGCAACATTGACTCCACCTTCATTAGGAGCTCCTTTGCTACTGTATGTGGCTCCTTCCCACGTTGCAGTCAGTGCAGTGCTGGTGCAAGAGAGACAAGACGAGCAGGCAAAAAAGCAAGTCCCAATATATTTCGTCTCCAAAGTGTTAAGTCCGTCGAAGAGAAATTACACAGAGCTAGAGGAGGTACTATATGTTGTGCTAATGGCCTCCAGAAAGCTTCGGCATTACTTCCAGTCATACCACATCATAGTACCTTCATCCCAACCCCTCAAGGACATCATAAGAAACAGAGAAGCTACAAGAAAAGTTGGAAAATGGGTTGTAGAACTGAATGAATTCACTATTGGTTTTGTTCATAGATCCTCGATCCAATCCCAAGCGTTAGCAGACTTCATCGCTGATTGGACGCCAGGGGCTCATGAAAAAGGATGCATAATAGACACTGAAGCTTGGACCGTGTTTTGTGATGGATCATGGGGAACCTTCGGTGTAGGTGCAACTATTATTCTAATCTCAACATCTAAAATCAAAACCTGCTATGTGGCCAAACTGGAGTTCAATTGCACAAATAACATTGCAGAGTATGAAGCCCTTCTTTTGGGGCTTCGAAAGCTTAAGGCGATGGGGATAAGAAGGGCAGTTCTCAAATCTGATTCACAAGTCATCACAGGGCACATTGATAAAAGCAGCAAAGCAAGAGACCCGAAGCTTGAAAAGTATCTTGACACAGTCCGAAGAAGGGAAGCCTCTTTTGAAGGTTTTTCAGTGAAAAACATTCCAAGTGCAGAAAATGAGCATGCAGATTTACTAGCTAAATCAGCTACACAGGGGCTCCAACTCCCCTCAGAAGTGTTCTTCGAAACTCTCAAAGGACCTTCAGTCGAGCTCATAGAGCGAGCGGTACTTACAATTTCACCTGTGCACATCATGGATTGGAGAACTGAGATTGTATCTTTCCTCCAAGGCAATTATCCTTCAGATGACGAAGCTTACATAAAAAGGATGCAAGCCTGGACAAGACCATATATAATCATAGAAGGGGAATTCTTCAAACAAGGAGTTTGTTTTCCACTATTGAAATATCTGTTTAGAACCGAAGGTTAAGAGCTAATGAAAGAGATACACGCAGGGATGTGCGGAGCTCATATCGGATCCAGGCCTCTCCTTGGAAAGGTTTTCAGACAAGGATTTTATTGGCCGAAGGTAGCTTCGGACGGAGCGGATCTAGTTCAAAAATGTGAAAACTGTCAGAAGTGCGCTGGAGATCAAAAGCAACATTCGTCTCTAACTTAGCTGATTCGGCCCACTTGGCCACTGCAAAGGTGGGGCTCAAACAAGTTTCACAAACATAAGTCTCCAAAACTCACAAACATAAGCCTCAAGTATCTCACAAAGTATTACCAACATCAACAGGTTCAGACCAAGTTTCACAAACATAAGATCAACAGTCCCTGCACAGATAAGAGGTTGCATATGTGAGACCAGATGAATATATATCCTCAGGACTAAAATTTTGATAATCACAGTGTATGGAACTGAGCAGGGTTAGCTGGAGGAAACAACGAAGGTGGTGGAGCAAGACCCTATGCGGCGCCATGACTCTGCATGTCAAGAACATCTCTACCATCCTCTCCTGATTCGCCAAGTGAGCCACCCGTTCCACCTCCCGCTCCGCCCTCATCCTTGCCTCCATCTCCATCCATTCTCTACTCTCTTCTTCTAGCTGGGCCTATAATATTTCACCACAATGTTATAATAATGTAAAGAGAAGGTATAAAGCTCAATGAATGACAAGGCACAGAAGCACTAACCTAGAGATCCTCGATGCGATCGCGCTCATGCTCCTTCCTTACACCTAAGACAGAGTGGGAGCGGAGGACAAGTCGATTGCCCCATCGGCAATCCAATACCGCCCACATCTCTTGCCTCCTCTGACCCTCATGAGCACGTCTCCATCGATGTCCTAAGTCCTAAGATTGTAATCTGGCCCATAAACCTCCTTTGTCATGGCAGTGTACTCACTGAGGCGGCTATGGATGGCGGGGTTGCTATACCCCTCGGGCCCATCCTACGGGTTGTATGTGACGTCAGACGTCGCCTTGCGCTTATGGGCCATAGTGTACGTCGAGAAGACGGAGCAAGGTTGGCCACCATGTGACGCTGACTATGAGAAAACCAACGAGATGGTTAGAAATCATGCTCAATCAAAAGATAGATTAAATTAAAGAGACCATGTACCCATGGTTCTGCATATTTGCTGAGGTTGTGGCTGCCTTGGTGGTGAGAGGGACCTTGCATCATCAAACACCATTTTTGGCTAGAGTTGTGAGCCTCGTCCCACTCGGTCGAGCACCACTTTTGCACCATCTGCTCCCAGCACTCAGGATGCGCGGTGCACCAATAAGGAATCATCTACAAAAAACAAGTACACAACTTACCAGAACATAAAATAAAGCATATTTAATATCAATATTAAAGTTCTCTATTTACCTACAAGTACTGGTCCAGAGTCAACGACATGGTCTGGACGTCCTTCTTGCTCACCTTCTCCCTATGGACGGAGCCGTGGTAAGTGATGATGGCATGGATGCGCACCTTATAGTGCAAGTTAGCAAGTCCACGACGAGCTTCTTACAGCTCACAGTAGCCACCACATCCACCCTGCCCTCATATCTAGCATCACAACTGAAGAAATCCTGCATACAAAGATGATGTATCCATACATTATTTCAAGAATGTGCAATGAATGCGACGTATTAAAGAATATAGTGCGAGGAAGACTTACCCACAACTCTTGCTTCACCCGCTCCACCTTGTTCTTGAATTGCCTGTCGTCCCGATCCACTACATCGGGGGAGATGGCGTAGTGGTCGAAGGAATAGGCCGGGCTCGTCACTTTGATGTATTCAACAAGTCTAGGGAAGTGTTCCCTGCACAGAAGGTCAAGGAAGCCATTGGGGTTGCGGTCGTGACCCCAGCATTCTCCATACCCTTCCAAAGTATTAGTTTCTATTTTAAATTTGAACATATAATATGAAGAAGCAGCGACAAACATGTAAAGTTACATACCTTTCCCCATCGGATCGAATAAGCGGGCGCCTGTCACGAAGTATCGGCCATTGAGGAAGACTCTCGGGACCTTGCAAGTAGACGTGCGTCGAACATCAGGGGCCAGACCTAGAGGCGTCCTGCTGAGCATTGTCATCATCGTCCTGCTGTGCCACATCGACGTCCTGCTACGCCGCATCGACAGCGCCCTACTGCCCCACCTGCTGCTATACATCGTCATCCTTCTGCACCTCCTCGTCTGTCCTACAGGTGCTCCTCCTCCCCCTCCTTGTCCTAGTCCCACCACCCACCATATTTGTCCAACCACCTACAATTAAGAGTAAGCAAATAAGCATAGATAAAAAAATATGTATTTAGAAATAGATGCGGGATAAATAAAATATATCATTACATCTTTTAAAAATAATCTTCATATGTGTCCATATTTGCTGGATTATAAGTCTAATCATCACTATCAACCATTTCAATATTGTTGGGGACCTTCGGCATCCGAAGGTCCTCAAAAACAGGATTTAACAGTATTTCTGGAAGTATAATGTGTGAGCAGGTACCTTCGAACTCAAGTCGTTATCACGCCAGGAGAAGACCAGGATAATACGAAGGTCTTGATACAACGCCGAAGATGTCAGCAGGAAAGCTTCGGCGTGGATGCAGAAAATGAAACCGACTTAAAGATGAAAAGGCTATTCAGACCTCGATAGATTACCATAGAATTATTATCAAATGTAAAGGGCATGAATGTAATTTTGTATGGGCTGTGTCCCGTGCCTATAAATAGGTGAACAGTACCCCCGTACTGTTCACGCTGACTTGGCATTCGCTTTTTGCGTCACACCTGTACTGTCATCTCCTTCCGATTGAAGCACTTGAGAACAAGTCCCCAACATTGGCGCCCACCTCCGGTGAACTCACTTCCACTCTGAGTTTTTTGAACACCTTCGGCGATCATAATCCTTCGTTATGGCGCCTAAGAAGGCTTCAGCGACTGGGGCTGCAGCTCTGCAACCACTGGACCACAATCAGGAGACAGTCTCCCTGCGGGAGGCCCGAAGCCACAAAAGGAAGGCTGTCAGTCCGACACCACCAGAGGACGAGATAGATCAAGAAATCAGAGATATGGAGATGCTTCATCAACAAGTACAGAGGAAGAAAGAAAAGATGGCCAGGCTAGCTGAACTGCAGAGGCAGATAGATGAAGCCTCTGAAGAAGTTCGTCATCTTGCTCAGGATGAGCAACACCGAAGGCCTCAGCATCAAGACCTTCATCAGGAGGGTTTTCCCAACGAAGATGACTGGTATGACAATTTCCATCATGGGAATTTTGTTTTTGATGATGCTTCTCCTCTGTCTGCTGAGCTGCAGGCTACACCTTGGCCTCCGTCCTACAAGCCGCCTCAACTTCCCGTATTCGATGGCCACTCAGACCCGAAGCAGTTTTTAATGAGCTACGAAGCAACAGTGTCTTCGTATGGTGGCAATGCTTCAGTCATGGCCAAATCTTTCGTTATGGCTGTCAGAAGTGTTGCTCAAACCTGGTATTCCTCCCTTCGACCAGGAACGATCACTTCATGGCAGAAGCTGAAGGACTTGTTGCTAACTAGTTTTCAAGGATTTCAGACGAAGCCGGTCACTGCTCAGGCTCTGTTCCAGTGCACTCAGGATCATGAAGAATACCTTCAGGCGTATGTCCGAAGGTTCTTGCGTCTAAGGGCACAGGCACCAACGGTGCCTAATGAAATTGTCATCAAGGCCATGATCAAGGGGCTTCGGCCAGGTCCGTCAGCTCAGTATTTCGCCAGGAAGCCTCCTCAAACTTTGGAGAAGCTTCTCCAGAAGATGGATGAGTACATTCGGGCCGATAATGATTTTCGCCAAAGAAGGGAAGAGGCTTTCAAGTTTTCTGAAATGACCAGGGGCTTCGGAGGGAGGTTTTACCCGAGGCACGTAAGATCAATTCATAACTCTACACAAAATGATGACAGAGGAAGCCAACAGCAAAGGCCACAATGCTCCTCACAGGCTTCGGGACAACAGCAAAGCTCCTTCCGACCACCAGCTCCAAGAGGCAGAGGCGCCAGGGGCTTTGGAGGAAGATTTGGCGATCAACCGAGAAGAATCTTTTGCTTATTCTGCGGTGAGAACAAAGGCCATACTACCAGGATGTGCCATGTTACCATTCAGAAGCAAAAGGAAATAGCTGAAGCAGCAGCACAACAAGCTCAGCCGAAGCAAGTCATGCATACAGCTTCGTATCATTCGCCCTACATTCCAGAATATGTGGGCAATCATCCTGCAGTTTCTGTTGCTTCGGCGAGTCAGCCTCAAGCTTCTTGGCAACAGCCTCCGCCCCCACCTCCGTTGCAACAAGGCCAGCAGCCAGAAGGGAGCCAGTATGCTCCACACCAGAGGGACTTCAGAGAGCAGTCCGAAGCTCGTACAGTCAATAGCACTGTGCCAGAGTCAAAGCACATCTATTGACAAATATCCTACCTTAATAGCAATCTTTTTCATTCAGTTTTATCTTCTGTAATAAAGGACATTGCTTAGATTTCATGTAATTAGTTTCGTTGAATCCTACAAGGACAATATATTTTCTTCACAGGCTTATGATAACAAAGAGGACCTTCGAACTATCGAAAATTCTTAGAAGCAACAAAAAGTCGTTCTAAGGAACGCAGAGTAAGTTTGCTGAAGTCACAAAAAGTCGTTCCAAAGGGAGCGCAGTGTAAGTTTTCTGCTCCAAAGTCGTTCCAAAGGGAATGCAGAGCATACAGCGAAAAGTCAACGCTGATACCGCCTAAGTAAAAGGCGAAGCGCGAAAAGTCAACGCGAATACCGCTGAAAGTAAAAGGCGAAGAAGCTCCTAAGGGAGGCTTACAGCGAAAAATAAACGCTAATTCCGCTGAAGTAAAAGGCGAAGAAGCTCCTAAGGGAGGCTTATAAAAGATTGTGTGTTTTATTGCAGGGATGCGTATGTATCTTCGGAATAAACATCATCTCACATGACATAACATCATCGCATCATTTCGCATAGCATAAGCATCATACATCATTTTGCACATGGCACAAGAGGTGGACACATTATCAATCTACAGAAGAACGCTTTGAAAAAAGGGAGAAATCATAGTCATAAAAAGATACATCATTGATCTTCGGAAGTGTAGCTTCGGAAAATATTTACACGAAGCCTGGATATTATTCATCAGAATATTGGATATTGTTGTGACAAAGAAAAATTCTTCTTCACGAAGCATGAAAAGAAGGGAAGGTGTTTTTTCGTCAAAGACTCAAAAGCGGTACGTATAAAGTTTCATGCATCGTAAAGAATTGAGTAACAAAAATAGGTATATTACATTTGGGGTTACAAAATGTTACACTATATTACATTTCAGAAGTTTTTACAAAAATAATTAATCTTCTCTCAAAACGACTTCTGCAGCCTCGTTCAGGAGCCGGTTGACGACTTCGTCCATAATATCTTCAGCCATCTTTTTAATTTCGTCGTCTCCCTTCGGCTGAGGGCCCGAAGACGCTTTAGTCGGATCTGAAGCAAGACAGGATACGGCTACATTGCTATTACAAATCGCAAACAAACCTTAAAACCTAAGATTACAACACGATAAAATCTATTAGTTAATACCTAATTGACCTTCGGCCTCTGCGCTCTTTTCAGCGGCCTCAGCTACTTCTCTAGCATCGTGAATGCCCTTTTCACTTCTTCGAATAATTTCTCCGGCCATTTCTCGGCCACCATTATCCCAGATATCAGTAAAAAATTTTCCACCAATTATACTAGCTTCAGCCGAAGGATCTTTTGCATCTTCAAAGGGCAAAGCAGCTTCGGATTGAGCTAAAATCTTTACATGTTCGCAGCCCTTCTTCTCTAAGATGGTGGCAATCCCTCTGGCGCCAGAGAAGGCACATATATCTCCTCGGCTATTTAAAATTTCTTCGAAGGCTTCAGCTTCGTGGTCAATCCATTCGATGACACCTTCGGGATTGCCTCTCGAAAAGTTTTCCTCACTTGAGAATGCGCCAACCTTGGCGAAGCTAGCCTTTAACTTCCTAACACAATCTATAGATTTGTTGTAGCATCTCTTTTTGGATGAACGAAGCTCTTCAACAGTCACTTCTAGGTGATCTGCCCATTGATCGCTGAGTTCACGCTTTGTTTCTTCAAGTATGCGTTCTTCTTTGGCTCTGGCCAGTTGTTTCCGATGGTCTTCAATTTCGCGCTTCTGAGCTTCAGCTTGACTTTTAAAAGCAGCTTCGTCCTCCTTTATTTTATTTATCAATGAGTACAACATTTTATCTTTTTCGAGACCTTCGTTCCTCAGTTCAATAACTTTGGAACGAAGGTTGCTCAGGGCTATAGAACACCCTTCGTCTTCAGCATCTTTCTGTGCCCTGAGGGCATTGCTGAGTATCAGGCCCTGCAAAGAGAAATATGTCTGCGTCAATAAAACAAACGAAAAATTTTGAACTCAACAAAAAATATAAGAATTTCATTTGTCGCACCTTTAAGCTATTGTAAGCTAAGCTGTCGGCCAGATCGTTCTTTGATAGCACCGAAAGTCCGTCTTCTAAAGTCGGGAATCCGAAGCTCCTGCTCATCTCCCGACAGACAGAAATTTCCTTGCTGTCGGGGAGACAATACAAGAAGTCTTCTTCTCCACTGCCATTGAATATTAATGCCCCCTTTGGATATTTCAGTTTTTGGGCGTAGTGCTGGGCCTCTTGCTCTTCTTTCTCTGATAGTTTTTTCCCCGAAGCATGACGAACAATATAATCACGAATTTTGGGGGATGCTTCGGGGGCAATAATACCGGTGTCTTCCACAAAAGTTGGCTTTGCTATTTTTTCTGCCTCACTTTCCAAGGGTTTTATCTTTGAGGGCTCTGAGGGCCCAGCTTCGACTTCAATCTCTTGCTCTGGAGCCTTAGAACCAGAAATTTCAGTTGTTGTTTCAGGAATAACAGCAGCCTTCTTCGGAGGTGTGCTTGAAGATTTGATTGTTTGCAGTACATCTAGCACGTTAACCATTCTCTTTCTTTTCGGAGTCACTACTGGCACCTTTTGATTTTTCACTGTCTCAATGTTTGCCGCAGGACTCAAAACTTCTGATGTTTTGGATCCCTCAGTTGCTTCTTTTAACTTTTCCATTTTTTCTGTGGGCAGCACTTCGGTCTTCTCCTTCGTTTCTGATAACAAAATTTTTGATTGTTTTGATTCTATCTTTGTTGGCACTTCGGCCGTTTCTGCGACATCTGACAGCAAGGTTGGCTCGTTTGGTTTTTCAGCTTCGGTGGCCGAAGAAGTTTCTCCGGTAAACTCAGGCACCGAAGCTGGTTCAATATAGCGCGGCCGATGTGTGAGGACCTTTATTTTCTTTCTTTTCGGTTCTGGCTCGCTAGCAGCAATTGCAGTTTCTTCCTTTGCAGAAGTTGTGCTTTTTCTCTTCTGCCTTCGAATGGGATAGCAATAGTCAGGGTAGACAAACCCGATTGCATCAAATACCCGATTCAGCCTTTTCTTTTTTCGGCCTCCGAAGGCTGCTGACATTGCAGTGTCTTCGGCCTTCGAATAAGCCCCAAACAGTTCATCACTTAAATTTTCAATACTTTTTAACCAGTCATCATCTGGCTCAACGAATTTATCTCCAAATTTAAAAGTGTACTTCAACCTGATAAGTCCTCCTTCGTCGGCCTCTTTTACGGTTTCTTGTGGCATTTCCCAATTCTCTGCGAGCGGCCATACCCTGAAGGCAATATGCTCTTGTACTAAGTCTCTTGTCCCAATGAAAGAACAGACTGCGCCGAAGGCCCTCTTGCATTCTTCGGCAACTTCATTCATTTCAACCTTCGGCCTCCGAAGGCCGAAGCTTTGCCAAATAGGGCGCATAATTATACCTTTGATATCTTCTCGTATTGACAGATCACTCTTCACATAGAACCATTCTGTCATCCAGTCTCCGGGCCATCTTTTTCGAAAGGTTGGCACGGGGCAGCTTGACCCGGACCGAGAAACAAAGCTGTAGCAGCCAAAATTGTTGTGATACTGTTCCTTACCCCAAGGTTTTGTTTCATACGATAATTCATGTATATTGCAGAAGCTTTTTGCGTCAGGCTTCAGACCTTGGCTTCTCACGGCCCACACGAAGATATTCAGCTTTATAATTGCCTCGGAGGTAAGTTGATGGAGATAGATTTCGAATATTTTCAGCACCTCCACAACGAAGCTGCTCAAAGGAAATCGCAGTCCAGCTTTTAAAAAGCTTCGGTACACTACGACTTCATTCTCTTCAGGGTGGGGGCAAGTTTTCTCTCCTTCGTCGGCCCTCACAATGGACAAATCCCGAAAATACCTTCCTCTCATGTTGATAAGATGATTCTCTTTGATGGTCGATTTACCATAAACTGAATGGCTTGGCCGCCATGGACGATCTTCGGAGTCTTCACCACCACTGTCCATATCATAGCTGTCACTGTCACCAGTATCCTCAGATAAACCTTCCAGAATCTCCTTGGTGATTTTCTCTGTGTTGGTCTTTGACATCGCTATAAGAAAACCAAAATTTTTCTCTTCGTCGAGGCTCAGCTTCGTCTCAGCAGCAGTCTTCTTATCTTCGGACATCTTCGGAGACACCAAAAAACTATTTTTAAAGCCGAAGCTTCAAAACTAAAAGCTTAGCAAATCGTAGTGCACAAGAGCTAAAAATTGAGTAAGCGAGAGCAGTCGGCCAGAAAGCGTGTCAAATGAGTTTGCGGTATGCCAGTATTTATACGCCAAAAGCGTTGAAAATTCAAAGACCCCGCTTGTCAGTGATTGTTGCTATTCTAGCAAAGGGAAGGTGTTTTTTCGGACCTTCGGCGTAAAGCCTTCGTTCGCGTCGCAATTTAAATTCGTTATTTTAAAAACAAATTAATATTGTGAGGGGCTACTGTTGGGGACCTTCGGCATCCGAAGGTCCTCAAAAACAGGATTTAACAGTATTTCTGGAAGTATAATGTGTGAGCAGGTACCTTCGAACTCAAGTCGTTATCACGCCAGGAGAAGACCAGGATAATACGAAGGTCTTGATACAACGCCGAAGATGTCAGCAGGAAAGCTTCGGCGTGGTTGCAGAAAATGAAACCGACTTAAAGATGAAAAGGCTATTCAGACCTCGATAGATTACCATAGAATTATTATCAAATGTAAAGGGCATGAATGTAATTTTGTATGGGCTATGTCCCGTGCCTATAAATAGGTGAACAGTACCCCCGTACTGTTCACGCTGACTTGGCATTCGCTTTTTGCGTCACGCCTGTACTGTCATCTCCTTCCGATTGAAGCACTTGAGAACAAGTCCCCAACAAATATCATCTGAATTCGCAAGTTTGTCATTTTCATTGCCTTCAAGTATTTCTATGTCATTCTCATTTTGCACCTCATCATCCTCCTCATCAACATCCATTTCAATATCTACTTCCATTTCGATCACTTTGGTTAAGTCTATCTCAAATCACCCTTGTAGTCCATTGTTGGAGCGAAGACCGTCTGCACCCCTCGCTCAGTTTATTTATAACGTGAAAAAATTAGGTCATGACAGTCAGAGAGCGAAATCTACCTCAATCAAGCGAAGGCTTTGGGGCGGAGGGATCGACCGGTACAAGCGGAGGCCCCACAATAGGATCCAAAGACTCGGCGCCCTAAGGCGAAGGCTGCGGCCATGACCCACGCTTGTCAACAAAGCGGGCCCATGCGGTGCCATGCTGGATTGTTTGGGCCCACCTGTAAGCCCCAGTCTGGGATAGGATTGATGGTGCGTTAGTCCAAGTTATACTTAACCATACTGTAATGACCTATAATGGCCCTTGAAGGGGAATATTTCGGGGATAATTTAGGTAACCAGGGGGCATAATTGTACTTATAAGGGTGAGACCGCCCTCCTAGTTACGTATAAATACCCCGGCACTGTACCTTGAAAGGACAGGCTAAACAACACTTTTGCTCTAAACCATTGAGTTGCGAAGCATCAAAGCGTTCTCATATGTCATTGCTTGGACCCACTCGGCCATGTGTCCTCAAGTTCCAACACCCATCTTCTTGAAAAATCTTTCTGTCATATGTGTCCGGGTCTAAGTAATAACCTTCATCATTTGGAATAGGTAATTTACCATGTGGTGATACCTTATACAAAACATCTCAACCCTTATGATGTAAGGTGGAATCCTGTCGAATTTCGACTAGCCCAAGATTCGAATGTGTCCGCTGTCGGTGTTTAAGATCCAATCACGCACCACGGGAGTACCCACGCGGTGCTTTTGGGTACGACAGTGTCGTTGATCGCGACTCGATGGTTTGGGGTGACTCACAGACTTATACAAGTTTGGGCCACATGGAGTCACGTAATACCCTACTTCCTATGGTGGTTCTAGTATTGATGTGATGATTACAAGCTAAGAGTTGTGAGTGCTATAGGCTAAGATGAGATGTTAGCGTAGGGTGTGTATGAGATCAGATCCCCTAAGATCTGCCTTCGGAGGGATTGTAATACCCAAAATGTATACACTGAAACTATATTTGATATCCTTATTTTCTGTGCCATATTTGCATTCATAAAAGGGCATACCTATGATTAAGAGTGATTAAATTAAAACAAATGATACTAAAATAAAGGAAAGTGCATCTTGTTGGAGTTTTATATGTTTGTGCATTAAATAAAATAATGAGGATAAAACTAATAAGATAATAATTACTAGAAGTTGGATTAAACCCTACATTGAGATTAGGGTTGGAAATAAGAAAAAGATAAAGGTTATGAAAATATAAACAATATGATAAAGGGAGGTCCTTGGATTGATTTTGCTGCGATGGCGGTCAGGCGAGGGATTCCTGCACTGGAGCTTCCTATAAACTGTAGCGGGATTTCTGAAGCTAGTGGAACTTTGTAAAGGCCTCATAGTGTTACCCTGCCTCGCCTCCTCGGTAGAGGTGTATGGGATTGGCCATCTTTTGGCAGATGGGTAACATGACTTGTGGGTAAAGATGTGCAACCTCTGCAGAGTGTAAAACTGATATACTAGTCATGCTCACGGCCATGAGCAGCTCAGACCCTCACATGATTAATCTATGGAATTAAAACTCAATTTGACATTTGCATCGCATTTGGGATTATTTTATTATTACTTTTATTTATTACTAAGGTTTGGTATTTACTTACACTTAGTAACTGCTAATAAAATTTTGACCAACTTATAAAAGCAATGCTCAGCTTCAGCCTTTATTTTGTTGATCAGCCTTACACTTCAAAAGAACGCCCACCTTTCGCGAGATCATGCACATTATTCCCCACAACTTGTTGAGCTATGAACGTATGTGAGCTCACTCTTGCTATCTCACACCCCCCACAGGTCAAGAACAGGTACCACATGATGAGGCACTTGAAAGATGATGTGATGTGTTCGTGAGAGGTCTAGGCCGTCGTCTCCCAGTCAACTTTGGGTTGCTGGACCGTTGTCTCCTTATAATGTAATTATTTATTTATTTTATACAGAACTTCTATTATATAGTAAAGATATGACATTCGATCCTGTGCCATGATTCATCATATGTGTGAGACTTGGTCCTAGCACACCTGGTGATTATGTTCGCACCCAGGTCTTGGTGCCCTGAAACCCGGGTGTGACAGGAATCCCTAGTCTGCCTTATATAATCTGGCATGGCTTGGGTTACAAGTAGGTTTTTGTCACACCCGGTTTTAGGGGCAAAACTGAGTGCATAGCATATGTGTGCGAGGATCCATTTTCCACACATATGTTGATGTCACAAGTGTAATATATCAAAAGACAATGCAATAAAGGCGTAAAAGAGAGTATAGTAAATTTATTACATCATCCAAACTTATAAGTCTCAAATACTATCACCATCAAAGTACAGCGTATATAACATGGGCAATCTTCCACAGGAAGATGGCTGGCGCATCGTTAGACTTAGTACTCGTCATCACCATAGTCATGGTCTTCCTCATCAACTTCTGATCAATATATTAGCAAGGGGTGAGCTCACTTATGGTGGGGGCTCAGCAAGTGGGAGGAGTAATGCAAGGTTAACAAGGTAGGCTATGGTTAAGCGGTAAGCATTTTAGTAGGTCAATATTTTATTAGCAACGCCTAACTTACTAATGGTAAGTGTATACCAAAATATCCCAATTAATCATAAGCATATGATTATATCAAAAGCACTTAAGTGAGACCACTTAAGCAAAACATTTAAAAATCATCGGATCACGATTTATTCTCCATCTTTAAGTTCAATTATCATGTGAGGGTCTAGGTTGCTCTTAACCATGAGCACGGCTGGCATATCAGTTTTACACTCTGCAGAGGTAGTACAACTTTACCCGCAAGCCATGTATCCCATATAGCCTAGGTTGCAGGGACCCGTAAACAGTGACGATGTGAATGACTAGGGATCCATTTTGAGGCTTTCACAAGATATCCTTACTACAAAGCCACCCGCTAAGGTTTCCACATCAGTACTAGTGACCCTCTCGACTAGGTAACTTAGCCAAGTCTACCACCCCATGTTAACATGAGCTACCACCAAAACACTGCCACCCCCTCTTGCCCATCTTTTAGGTAGGTTTGCTAAGCACTAAGTCTATAAAGCGATTTACCAAAGCCAGAGACATGATAGCACTCGTGGTTCACTGTTATCGTGGGTGGTCACTCCATGTTCCACTTAATACAACATGATCTTGTTTTAACCATCGGGTTAACATAGTAACACAGATTTCATTTCCAGAACAAAAGTATCATTAAAGGGTGACATCATATTTATCAAGTTGAGTAGTAGCATAAATTACTAAGCATAGTATTTATCCAGGGTAATCAAGGAATAGGGTTGGTATTTCTAGGTAATCCTATTTAGGCATATCCCATCAAATTTATGCAAATATCCAAAAGTAAACATTATTATGTGCATTATTTGGGTACAAACAGAAATGCAGAGGAAGAATCCACTTGCCTTGGTCAAAGGTGTCCTGTGGATCGTCTTCAAACGTATTTTGGTCTTCTACCACGAAGTCAGCTTCTAATATAGATTCACATATCATACATACAAAAAGAAAACATACACCAAATAAATAAACATACACCATTACATGAAAAACATACACCATTACATGTATCAAAGAAACCATACTTATAGAAATGTCTAAAATAAAACTTAATTCATATGAATATTATTATTCTACTAATATTGACCTCCATTTGCTACGACAAAATATAAACTCTGCTTTTTAGATTGCCACTAGTGAAGGTTATATGAAAATTCGACTATGCAAATATTTTACATAACTTAGTTTAGATGTAGTGATTTAACCAATTCTATGGAAATACATTAGTTATTAATTAACTATTTCTATCATAAACATATGTCTACTTTTAGACTTATCTTTTCTTCCTAGAGGGAAAATGTCATCATGATAATCAAAGGTCAAATAATTTTTATTAATAAATTAATCCACTTATTGGACTTCACTATTCGAATTATCATGAACACGTGTACTACTTATCGTGTTAATGCTAAATAAAGCTTCTATTATTTATTTAGTCGATCTAAATGAATTTATGATTATAAACTTCTAGATTAATTCTAAAATTCATCATAAACAAAAGTTAATTGAGAAATTACTCATCTAATGTTTTTATCACTAACACGTGGTCTACCAAATTCTGTCATTCTTCTTTCTAAACATAAACTCTAAAATAATTCTAAACAAATAACATGATTGATAATAATATACTATTTCATCACATACTCAAAATCAATCGTTTACATACACATGAACTCCAAATCACAATATTCCCAAATTAAAACGAATAATTACAGAAATCATGAACTAATTATAAAAAATTAAATAAAACTTTATGTTCTCTTCAACCTTGCTCTCGGTTTGCGCGTAGGTACGGATCGAAGAATAGAGGGGGGTTGTCCACGATGAACGGCGGTTAGCGACGAGGTCACGGTGACCGGACGGTCTGGGAACAGGCATGGACGGTTCGGGACATGGCTAAGGCGAGGTTGTGCGGTTGAGGCGAGGCCGGGCAGGGGCAGGGGTCAGAGCGGCGGTGGACGGTCCACCGGCGGCAACAAGAGGAGAGGGAGAGAGGTGAGGGCGCGGTTGAGGGGCAGGGGTCCGGATCCATGGGCACAACCCTGAGTTTTATAGAGGGGGAAGGAAAGGGAGGGCGCCATGGGAGAGGGAGAGCAAGTGGCCATTGATGCGTCGGTTACCTCCATTGATGGAGAGAGGGGAAGTGGGGGACAAGAAGAGAGAGGGACGACCATTTCCGGCGTGGGAAGGGGAGGGACCCAGGAAGGGGAAGGGACACGACCAGGGAAGGGGACGGGGAAGGGGCACGTCCAGGTGTGGTGGGGCACGGACGGTCTGAACTAGGGCTAGGGCGGCGACGCGGCGCGAGGGAGATGAAAGGGCTGGGCGGGCTCCACGTGGAAGTGAGAGGGGAAAAGGGAGAGGCAGCGGCCGGTTGGGTTGCCCTAATGGGCCGGTTGTCCTATGGATAGGGTATGGTTTTTTTCTTATTTTATATTCAATAAAAGTATACATAAATAAATTTTTAAATTATTCCAAAAAATCATAACAATTATACCAAAAATATTTACTTTTAAAGTATTTATTTTTTGGACCAAAGTTCCTATTTTAATTAAATGGTTTTCACATAAAAAGGGATTTTATAAAATCATCAATCAATTATGAGCAAACAAAAATCATTCTCTAAAGGCAAATGAGGTCAAACACTTGTTTTAAATTTCTACTTTATTCCCCTACTAAGTTTTAAATGACTATTATTGCATTGTTTTAATTGATGGATTTGAGGTATTACAAAACCTACCCCCTAAAAAGAATCTCATCCTCGAGATTAAGAAACTTCTAAAAATAGCTGGGGAAATTCTGTTCTAAGTTCATCTTCTCTTTCCCAAGTGGCCTCATCTTCCGAATAATGACTCCATTGAACTTTGCACATATTCATAACTTGCTCCGACTAATTCTGCGAGATGTTGCCAAAATTCTGATAGGATACTCAGAATATGTCAAGTCCTCATTAACGTCGTGTTCTTCCATGGGTAATTGTTCTTCCGGTACACTTAAGCATTTATTGAGTTGTGACACATGGAATACGTCATGCTCATCTAATAAACTGTCAGGTAATTCCAACTGATATGCTACTTCTCCTTTCCTTTCCAAAAATTTGATTGGACCGATGTAACGAGGAGATAATTTGCCTTTAACCTTAAATCTTCTCATTCCTCTCATTGGTGAAACCTTAAGATAAACGAAGTCTCCAACCTCAAAGGTTAATTCTCTTCTTCTATTGACAGCATAGCTTTTCTGCCTTTACTGTGCTGTTTTCAAATTCTCTCTAACAATCTGCACTTGCTTCTCTGCTTCTTGCAGAAATTCTGGACCAAATAATTGACTTTCTTCTGTTTGAATCCAATATAGTGGCGTTCTACATTTCCTTCCATAGAGTTCTTCAAAAGGTGCCATCTTTAGACTTGCCTAGTAACTATTGTTATAAGAGAACTTTGCATAGGGCAAACTCTTATCCCAACTTTTACCATATTTTAAAGCCTAAGCTCTTATCCTCTAAAACTAGATTTGTTCTTTTTGTTTGTTCATCAATCTGTGGATGATAAGCTGAGCCAAAATTTAGCTTAGTATCCATAGATTCATGTAACCTTTTTCCAAAAACATGTGGTAAATTGGGTTCCTCGATATGATACAATTTTCTTCGGTACTCCATGCAGACAAACAATCCTTGACATGTAAAGTTCTGCTAACTGGGCTCCTGAATAAGTTGTCTTCACTGTTATAAAGTGTGCAACTTTAGTCAACCTATCTCCAATAACCCATATAGAATCATAACCTTGTGATATCCTGGTCCCTGGGATGGTGATATCCTTGCCCAAGGCTTAATAGAATTAATAGAGTATGCATACCAATAAGGTGCATATTCTTTTTGGAATCCTATCTCGAAAGAACCTTCAAGTTAAGCATGCTTGGCTTGGAGCAATTTGGGATGAGTGACCGACTGGGAAGTTTTCTCGGGTGCGCATGAGTGAGGACAAAGTGTGCACAAAAGACCCATGTTGGTCTGTGGGGACAATATATGATCCTAGAGAGCTACCAAGAGTAAGTAACGCTGATCCAGGGATTAGACGATGTGGTACAAGTGGTATTAGAGCCGACCCTCACGATTTCATGGGCGTGTGTGGGTTAGGGATTTAGGTATATGGGCATGACGCATGTGGGCCCGGAGTGGTCACATGGCATGGTATATGACAACACTAGACACACAGACATGGCTAAGATTTGAGGTTCCTAGATTGGGGTTGACCGACGAGGACGTCGGTCTTCTAAGGGGGGTGGATTGTGATATCCTGGCCCCTAGGATGGTGATATCCTGTCCCAAGGCTTAATAAAATTAATAGAGTATCCATACCAATAAGCTGCATCTTCTTTTTTGGAAGCCTATCTCGAAAGAATCTTCAAGTTAAGCGTGCTTGGCTTGGAGCAATTTGGGATGGGTGACCGACCGGGAAGTTTTCTCGGGTGCGCATGAGTGAGGACAAAGTGTGCACAAAAAAAGTGTGCACAAAAGACCCATGTTCGTTTGTGGGGACAATATATGATCCTAGAGAGCTGCCAGGAGTAAGTACCGCCGGTCCAGGGATTGGACGTGTTGTTACAAGTGGTATCAGAGCCGACCCTCACGGTTTCACAGGCGTGTGTGGGTTAGGGGTTCGGGTATATGGTGCACGGCGCATGTGGGCCCGAAGTGGTCACATGGCATGGCATATGACGACACTAGATGTGGCAGAACCGCCCGAATTATTCCAGCTTAAGTGCCTAAGTCACGCCTTAGGGGCCGTAACACACTTAAATCAGAATAACCCGTCAGTCCCTTAGATCTAGTCTGATAAAGCCACTTAACCAGGATCAAATACCACATACTCACTCGAAGGTGAGTAAATGAAGAAACACAATAAAATAGGGAAACCTCAAATTGAAGTACTAGAGTTATTACATAAATCAGAGTTTCTCAAGTAAACTGAAATAGTTCATAAGATAGATTTTGCAGCGGATAATCGATGTCGTCGGTAGCGAGGAATTGAGCAAGGCCTTGCCCACTACTCCTCTTGCTCCTCTCCTGTCAGAGCAGCATCCCACTCGACCGTCCAACTCGGTGGCAGGGTGGTAGGCCAAGTCACACCATCAACCATATCCTGAAGCGTACCTGCAAAAATTATGCCACAAGCAAGGCTGAGTATACTAATACTCAGCTAGACTTACCCGGTGTGAGAAAACTACTCCTCTACCTCTAGACCATGCAACTGTTTGGCTGAGGGGTTTGGTTTGCCAAAAGCACTAGCTGAGTCTAAAATCAAATTTTAGCTTTTCAATTTCTAACATCAATATCTTAGCTAAGTTTGCTCATTCTAAGCATACATGGTAACAAGCATTTAGTGCAAACAACAAGTTATCTCATGTAAAACCTCATTTCACTTCTTACTCAATGTAGTACAAGGGTCAAGCAGTCTCATTAGCTGCGAGAAGCAGACGATTCGAATCGAGTTTTTATCCTTGCAAGGTAAACCTAAACACACGACATGTCAGGGCACTCCGTCCCCACACACGTCAACCGTCCCCATCGATTCCCCGTTTGCGGCCAGGCCTCACCGCCTTGGCATACAATGATCCACTGACCCCGGCTGCAACCGTGCAGTGGCCGCACTTGTACCCACCATAGCTAGCATGGGAGACCCAGTCTCAGGTCACGTGAGGGGTAAAGTCCGCGCCCGGTTTCACTCAGGTACTAGGTTTACCGGTTACCATATTTCCCAACATGTGTTTAGTACGTTCAAACGCTTGACTCAGGTATCCACCCGATAATCCTTAATTCCTTTTTCCCGTCTCATGGACAAGGCATCCTCCCTGGATCCAAGTCCATAGACCATCATAGATCCCATTATCAAGATGAATACAATCAATTCCTGACCTCGCGCGAGTGCTAGAAAAATCACTCGACTTCTACTGAGATCCTGATTAGCAAAGCAGGTACTTGACCTAGCATACTAGTATTCATCTCAAAAAGGAATCCTAAGTTCATGCAACTAGGGGTTTCAAACAACTCCTTCACTTAAGTGCACATTACAATCCTACAAACATTAAGTGTAGTAAAATAGCATATATAGACATGGTTATGCATAAAACCGGGGCTTGCCTTCAATAGCTGGGGCTGCGAGGAGATCCTCGATGGCAGTCTCGGGAGCTTGCTCCTGGTCTTCCTCATGGACAGCTCCTTGCTCGGGGATGAGCACGTACTCTCCGTCAGCGAGATTGCAATCTAATGAATGCAATGAGTAAGGTATATGCATGGCATGACATGTAATTACAATTAAGACTTGGTGGGCGAAAATGATCAATTTAATAAGGTAGGGCTTATTCTCTCTACTGAAGATTTTTGGGGTACACATAGCAAATTAGGGCCAAGCTTAGTTAACCTAATTGGTAAGTTTATTTTGGTTCCTTACTGATTTCCCTTTAATGTCTTAGTGAGAGATTATTAAGGTTTCTAGCTAAATCATTAGAGTGAGATTTATTATTCCCCCATTTTTTAATTCTTTTATGCTTTTAAGGTGGGTTTGAACTACAAGCTGGCTTAATAAATTCCCAAAACTTCTAAAAAAATTACAGTAGCTTCTTACTGGTGTGTAAGTCTCTGTCTCAAAATTTGGGGTTTAAAAAGTGAGTGGTTCTCTCTGTATAAAATTAGCAAATATTAGGGCAGAGGGGGTGTTTTGAACTACAACCTTCTTTTTGCATTGAGTTATTTTCCAAGACTTATTTTTCTGGCATCTAGATGTTATAACATGACCTTATACAAATTTTTAGCCACTAATACACATTAGTTATTTTACTATGATTTTCTAAAGTTTCTAGTCAAAGTGGTGCTTTCTACTACCACTATATTTGAAAAATATCAAACACTAATTTTTCCTATCTTCTTATTTGTGCAAGAGCAATCATTCTAAAATTTGGTAGCTTTTTGATTAAAGGAAAGGTGGTAGAAATTTCTTGAACTAAATGACCTTTTTCATGAAGTATTGGCAATGGGTATTACTTGTAACTTTCAATGAGGTTTTGCATTTTTCTCTAGTGGCCTACTTCATTATTAATCTGGTAAAAACTTATTTGCCCATTATTGCACACTTTTTGGCTTGCTTATGATTTAATTGAATTATGGCTTAATATCAAGCTCTATTTGTTTACCCTACTTAAAATAATGGGTTGGGGTGTTTATCATTTTTGTAGTGGGGTTCTAGTGGTTACAAGTCCACTGGATTTTTATTAACAATTTTGAAATTGTTTTCATAATTCTAATAATTTTTTTCTAGTTTGATTAGTGCTTCATAAAACATTTCTCCTAGAATTTGTTCTGGACTAGGGGTCCCTTTATTTTTCCTAGGTTCTCCATTACATAAGTGGACTAGGAAAAATAATTGCATTCACTGTTCATTATTTTCTAATGCCTTTCTGATTTTCCTATGTTTTGGGCAAAAATGGCTTTTAATAGATAACCCTACTTAAATCTTCGATACTGGGGTGCTCACTATTTTTAAACAGTGCCAAAGTGGGGTTTACACTTCTACAAATTTTCTTAAGTTCAGCACAGAAGCATAACTAATTTTCTTTAATTTAATAAGGTTTGATCAGTTTCCTTAATTAATTCCAAACTCTAAATTTCAAAATAGAAAGCATAGAGTTCAATATTTTTATGTGATAGTTCATAATATTTTGAATCTAGTAAAATTGGTTTGACTAAATTTGGTGGAGAATTGCTCAAGATATGAAATTTCTAAGTTCTCTGGTGAATTTAAAAAAGATTAATTAGAAATGGATAAAGGAAAAACGGTTTTGCATTGGGGTCCCTAGCGAAAGATTTTAATTGAATTACAGACAGGTCCTCGGTGCACTATTCACATGAGTCTACGACTCTGCAGAAAACCCCCTAGGGTTTCCCGAAATCGAACCCGCGATCCTTCCCCTAATGGAACAGTGGCCGCGGTGGAAGAATAGGGCGGAGGGGCTTACCGGCGGCGAGGTTGCTCCAGTGAAGGGTCGGGTGAGGTCCGGGAGTCTCTCGCGATCACGCCGAGGTGCGGATCGCCGGCGATGATGGTCGGAGGAGGTCGGTCCACGCGCGCAGGCAGGGGAGCTCGTCGGCAGCGAGGAGTCTGGCCTAACCGGGGCAAGATAGGTCAATTAAATGGGTCTGGGAGCTTCACCAGAGATCAAGGAAGATGTGTGTGCAAGGAATCGGAGAATGGCTCACCGGATTGCTCGGTCTACGCGCGACCGCGGGCGACCGAAGTCCGGCGAGGATGATCTTGGGTCTTCGGTGAGGTTCTGTTGGGTCCGAGCGCTTGGAAAGCTTCCCGGGTCACTTGCGAAGCTAACCGAGAGGCCGGCGCAACTTGGACGTGACTGGAGCGGGCGGGCCGCGGTGGCCGAGGCTTGGGCAGTGGTGGCGGCCGGTGGCGCGGTGGGCTCGAGGCGAAGTCCGGTGAACTTTGGCTTAGGCAAGGCCTGAGAGCGCGCGGGGAGGTACGACCGAGGTCTTGTGCTGCTTTATCGGCACGGCGAGGGCGAGGGCACGCGAAGGACTTGACCGGACGCTAGGGCGAGCGCGCACGGGTTGGGCGAACGCCGGCGTGCCGACCAGGTCGAACACTTGTGCGCGTTCATTCTGCCCGAGTTCTGGTGCGTGTGGTCATTCATCTGAGCCTGCTCTTGCCTTGGTCAGTGCACAAAACCTCTTCTCCTCCCTATAAGCTACCGATCTTGTGTGGGGGTCATAGGATTTGGCCTACTGGTTTCAAATATTTGGAGCTCTGAAGTCTGGTCTGTCTCTCAGCCCGAGCCCGAGGCAAATCTTCGGTTTTGTCGTGTCTAGGGCTCGCGTCCCGATGCCATCTTCAGATATGTGATAGAGGGGTTAGTTAGACACATTTTTGTCTATGGGAGCATTAGGATTAGAGCTAAGGATCAAGGTGAACATGCTCGGTTTTGGTTCAAAGGCTGAAAATTCAGAAATCTGAATTTCAGAATTCCCCGTTAAACCTCCACTTGAAAGGCTTGTTTGGAGTTTTTAACAACTATTTTTGGCCAACCTTTCATAATCTTTATTGTAGCTTGGTTAGTGTATTTCAATTTTTATAATTGGGCTAAGTCATAATTTCAAGTTTTTCATGGTCTTTCATCCCTTTTCTTCTTGTCTGCTTAAATAGCTTAATTAGGGTTGGTATTAGGGTTTCAACATTTTCCCTTTTTGAAAACCTCAATTGCTTTAGACAAGATTCTTTAGATGCAACTTAGTGGATCTTTTATTCTTAAGTTGATTTCATGCTTCTTGATCAATTTTGCTTACATGAAATGATGGCTCTTGAGTTAGTACTGAGAAGAACCGTAAGTGACACTGGGGTGTCACAGCCTTCCCCCCTTAAAGGAATCTCGTCCCGAGATTCGGGTCGGAGTCCTCCCAGGGTGAAGCGAAGGGTGAGACTTACTTGAAGTGGGTGCTTTATTTATTAAGGCAACTGCTCTTCGAATGTCATTCTCTTTGCAACTTCAGAAGGAAGTCCTTTTAATTCTTGTTTTACAATTAACTCTTTTTACATTAAGATCATTTTTCTGAAATTTACATTCGAAGGGCAGGAGGAGGGGTTGGGCATGATTACATACCAATTTCCTTAGGTAGGCAATCGGGGAAGTTGGAACGCAGAAATTCCTCAGTCTCCCAAGTAGCCTCTTCCTCTGAGTGATTACTCCATTGGATCTTATATATCTTGATCGATTTAGCCCGAGTTGATCTCTCTTTGCAATCCAGAACATTGGAAGGGTACTCTTGGTACGATAGATCTGGATCTATCTCTAATTCTGGTTCTGCTATGATCTCAGTCGGCAATCAAACACACTTCTTCAGTTGGGATACATGGAATACATTTGGATGGCAGACATTTTTGGAGGTTACTCCAATTTGTATGCCATAGGTCCACATGCTTCTATGATCACATAAGGTCCAATGTAACGAGGGGCTAACTTGCCTTTAATCCTCAATCTCTTCACTCCCTTGGTGGGTGATACCTTCAGATATACGAAATCTCCCACCTCGAACTGGAGAGGTTTCCTTCTCTTATCATGGTAACTCTTCTGCCTGGCCTGAGCAGCTTCTAGATTCTTCCTGATTAGCTTAACCTTCCTTTTGGCTTTAGTCACTAAGTCAGGTCCGAAAACTTCTCTTTCTCCAGGCTGAGACCAATTGAGGGGTGTTCTACACCTTCTCCCATAGAGAGCTTCGAAGGGTGCCATGTTTAGGCTGGATTGATAACTGTTGTTATAAGCAAACTCTGCTAAGGAGAGGTGCTTATCCCAGTTCTTGCCACAATCGATCGCACAAGCCCTCAGCATATCTTCAAGAATTTGATTTACCCTCTCGGTCTAACCATCAGTGTGTGGGTGGTAAGCTGAACTTCTGATTAGCTTGGTTCCCAAAGACTCTTGCAGTTGTTCCCAAAATCTGGCAACAAATTGGGCTCCTCAGTTAGAAACAATGGTCCGGGGCAATCCGTGCAAGCACACGATTCGGTCAATGCACAACTCTGCATACTTTTGAGCCTTATCAGTGGTGTGCACTAGGAGAAAATGTGCCACTTTCGTCAGTCAGTCCACAATAACCCAAATCGAATCATGATGACGTCAGGTGTTGGGCAGACCCACAATGAAATCCATGCTGATGTCATCCCTTTTCCACGAAGGTATAGATAGGGGTTGCAAAGCTCTAGCTGATTTCAAGTGGCTTGCCTTTATCCTCTAGCATGTGTCACATTTCGATACATATTGGGCTATCTCCCTCTTCATCCTGGTCCACCAATACAAGGGCTTCAGATCATGGTACATTTTGGTGCTCCCTAGATGCATGGAGAATTTGGAGAAATGGGCCTCATCCAAGATTTTCTTCTTGAGATCCTTATTTTTAGGAACCACCAATCTGCTTTCAAACCACAATATACCCTTTCCATCTTGGTGGAAAGACTTATACTTTTATGTCTTCTGATGGAGGTTCTCCTTAATAATTTGCACTCCATTGTCACTGAGCTGGGCCATGATGATCTGGTTTTGCAAAGCTGGCTCAATGGAAATGTGAGACTAAGCACCATAAGGAATCACTTCAATCTTCATCTTGCTCAACTCATCACACAAGGTGTCAATGCGAGAATCCATCATAACACAGTTGCGTTGCAATTTCCGACTCAAGGCATCTGCTACCACATTGGCTTTTCCTAGATGATAATGTACCTCCAGGTCATAGTCCTTCATCAGTTCTAGCCATCTTCTTTGCCTCATGTTGAGATCAGCCTGAGTAAAGATATACTTAAGGCTCTTATGATCAGTGAAGATGTTGTAGTGGGTTCCCATAAAATAGTGTCTCCACATTTTCAATGCATGAACCACGACTGCTAACTCCAAGTCATGAGTGGGATAATTTTGCTCATGAGTCCTAAGTGCTCTTGATGCATAAGCAATGACTCGGTTGTCTTGCATCAAGACACAACCTAGCCCAGTGCCAGAGGCATCACAATACACATCAAATGGCTTGCTGCTGTCGGGTTGCTCTAATACTAGCGCGGTGGTAAGATGTTGCCTCAATGCATGGAAGGCATCTTCGCACTTCTGACCCCAAACAAACTTGGCCTCTTTCTTTAGCAATTCGGTTATGGGCTTCGCAATTCGAGAGAAATCCGGGATGAATCTTTGGTAATAACCAGCTAATCCCAGAAAACTCCGAATCCGACGGACAGTCGTTGGCGACTTCTAGTTCATCACCTCTTGCATCTTATCAGGATCAAAAGCTATACATGCCTGAGAGATAGTGTGACCCAAGAATTTGATCTCCTTTAGCCAAAAATCACATTTTGATAATTTGGCATAAAGATGTTGCTCTCGCAGATGTTGAAGCACTAAATGCAAATGCCCGGCATGTTCTTCTTCGTTCTTCGAGTACACCAAGATATCATCAATGAAAACCACTACGAACTTGTCCAATTTAGGCATGAAAACAGAATTCATCAGATACATGAAATATGTTGGTGCATTAGTCAGCCCAAAAGACATACCAAGAATTCATATAGCCCATATCTGGTCGAGAAGGCGGTCTTCGGAATATTGCTTGATTGTATCTTGATCTGATGGTAGCCGGAGCGAAGGTCTATCTTGGAAAACACTTTGGCCCCGACCAACTGATCGAAAAGAACATCAATACGAGGCAAAGGATACTTGTTCTTGATAGTCACCGCATTAAGTGGGCGGTAATCTATGCATAGCCTCAAGCTTTCATCCTTCTTCTTTACAAACAAGGCTGGACATCCCCAAGGCGAAGTACTTCGGCGAATAAAACCTTTGTCCAGCAATTCTTGCAATTGCTTCTTCAATTCTGCCAGCTCAGCGGGTAGCATCCGGTAAGGCCTCTTGGAAATAGGTGTCGTTCCCGGTTGCAACTCGATGGTGAATTTAATATCCCGGTCTGGTGGCATTCCTGGTAATTCATCTGGAAAAACTTCTGCATATTCACAGACCACTGGAATCTTTTTCAGGGGTAACTCCGTTATAGCAAAAGCACATGACTGAGTAGAGTCTTGACTGGGTAGAAGCAAGGTGAAACTCCCACAGATTGGGGAATTGATTTCCACGATGCGGCTGGCTACATCAAGCACTACTTGGTGTCTGGTCATCCAATTAGCTCCCAGAATAAAATCCACATTTTCCAAACCCAAAACAAGAAGGGTGGTTTTTATAATGTGGCTCCCCAGTTGAATAGGCACACTTTGGTTTAATTGATTAGTTGCAATTTTACCCCCAGGTGTGTATATCATGAATGACCCTTTTATGTGATAGAAAGGTAGTTGACTTTTAGCATTGAACTTTTGGCTAATGAAACTATGAGATGCACTAGAATCAAACAAAATTAAAGCAGGTTGATTATAAACTAAAACGATACCAGTCATGATGGGGGCTCCCTCAGGTAACTCCTCTAGAGTAGTGAAGTTGAGCTTCCCTTGCCTGACTTGTACCTTCTGCTTTCTTCCCTTTTCTTGACTTGGTGCTGGCATCTGCCTCTGCTGATTTCTGGGGCAATTCTTGGCATAGTGGCCACATTGCCACAAGTGAAGCACTTGTTCCCATTGCCCTGGCGGATCTGCTGCTGCTGCGAAGGCTGATTGTTCCTGGGAGCGGGAGCTAGAAAACGAGTGGGTGTCGGCTGCTGCTGAGTTGGCCTGATCACCCATCTGCCTGCCTGCTGCAGAAATCCCCTGCTCTGATTGTGACAAACAATCCTGAACCTCTTGGCCTGAGCGGATGGTGCTACCATTGGTGCCTTTCTCTTCTTCTCTGCCCGGTGAGCTACAATACAGTCCTTCTGGGAGATGGCCAGGTTGACCAACTCATTGAAGCTATCAGCCCGGACAGTGTTGAGACGTTCCCGCAGCTTGGTATTGAGACCCCTGCGGAAGCGGTCTCTCTTCTTCTCATCGGAATCAGCATGATAACCCGCGTACTGGCACAGGTCGTTGAAGGCCTTAGCATACTGCAATACCGTGCGGGTTCCTTGATTGAGCGCCAGAAATTCATTCAACTTGCGATCAAGAATTCCTGCTGGGATATGGTGTCCTCTGAAAGCAGTCTTGAATTCCTCCCAAGACACTTCACGATCAGTAGGTAGAATAGCACGGAAGTGGTCCCACCAAGTCCGAGCAGGGCCACGAAGCTGCTGCGCGGCGAAGCGAGCCTTGGTATCATCAGGGCAGTCTCCCGTGAGGAGGGGAAACTTGGACTCCACGACGCGTAGCCACACGTCGGCATCCAACAGATCCTCTACCTTGGTGAGCAAGGGCGGCTGCGTGCTCAAGAATTTCTGGTAGGTTGCCCCTGCCGGAGGTCGCTGCGGTTGGCCTCCACCATACTGCTGAGGGTGGGGTTGGCGCTGCAAGAGCTGTCGCAGAATATCGTTCTGCTGGGCCATTAGCTCCTGCACCGTGGGAGCTGGAGGAGGTGGCGGGGAACTTGCTCGTTATGGCCACGACACTGCCTAGCTGCCATCTAGAAACAGAGATTGTCGCCATTGTTATCACAATTCCGAACAACATGCTATTATCTCATATGGAAAGAAAATTGCCATAATCAGAACATTAAGTTCGAATGAAGATAACATGGTTACAAACATCCCACATATCTCAAAAGTTCTCAAGGGTTACATCAATTAGTGGAAAGTACCCGTAAGCCTAGTCCAAAATTTGTCATTAACTAAGCTCGTGTAGGTTTCTATCCTCCTAAAATGTCAAAACGACTCGTCAAACCTGAGTAGTGGAAGCGACACTAGATGCGGGTGAAGGGGGCATCGCGGAGGTAGTCCCATTGGCACCGGGGGTTGGTCCTAACTCCTCAGGAGCCTCTTCTCCCTCGCTTCTGGCCTCATTGGCCTCGATCTCTAAGTGGTGCATGTCCAGGTGGTCATTAGCTTCTTCGAGTTCCCGCTGCACATCATGGAGCTGGTTCTCCAAGACATCAATGGTGTTGTCTCGGATCTCCACCTGCTGCTCCAAGGTGGTGATGCGCTAGCTCAGCCTTTCCACCTGTAGGTCCTTCTCCACCAACTCGAAGGACAAGTCGACCACAAAGTCTTCTCGGCTATCGAGGGTGAGCTTTGTGGTTTGAGCGATGTTAGCAAGATGTGCCATAGCGTCGCTCTGCAGGGCCTGAAGGTGGTACAACGCACTCATGCACTGAACAGTGACCCTCCCAACCAAGTCAGGATACATTGCCCACACATCCTTCACATGGCTCACACGGTTGCACCACATGGGGTCATCCTTCTTCTCAGCAGGGAAGAGTCCCAAGCGGTGCATCACCATCTCCAGGGGATGGTAGCCACAGAAAGTTGTCAGAGTCTTCATTGCTGCCGCTTCAGTGGTGTCGTCCGTCCTGAATCCAATCGTCTCAGAGTCAAGAGAACGCCAACCCGGCTGAAGGGGATGAGCCTCCAAAGTCAGCCACACTCGACAACGTGGTACCCGATGCTCCTCGTACAACTGCACCGTGTACAAAGGGGGCATAGGGTAACCGGCAGAGTTAAGCACTTCCCACAAGATGGAAGGAAAGCCATCGTGAGAAAGGAAGTCAGAGCTGAAACGAGTGTCTCCTCTACTGGCGGGGGTAGGTGAGGTCATCTGCGGAAGGGTATCAGATGTAAAGATTATGGTGGAAGAGGAAAAAATAAAAGACCTTGGGTGGTTTAAAAGGAAGCGGGTTATCTCAAGTTTTTACTTCTTTAGTTCTTAATCCTTCAAATTTTATAATGCATGCATGCTGAAAATAACGTCTCCTCTCTGAATAAAAGGGTGCTTTTAGGGCATCCTTTAAAAAACTAAATATTGGCCCACAGGGCCTACTTAATTAGCCACCTATTTTCCCTCTATTCCTAAGGCCTTTTGTTGTAGGTCTAGCGGTCTAGTCCTGACGATTCACACTAGTTTCTAAGCAAGTTTTAGATTTTGAAAATTGGTATCCATGGTTTATTGTCCTTTTCTGTGGTGGTATTTGCTCCAATACCAGCTATGGCAGAACCGCCCAAATTATTCTAGTTTAAGTGCCTAAGTCACGCCTCAGGGGTCGTAACACACTTAAATCGGAATAACCCGCGAGTCCCTCAGATCTAGTCTGATAAAGACACTTAACTAGGATCAAATACTACATACTCACTCGAAGGTGAGTCAATGAAGAAACACAATAAAATAAGAAAACCTCAAATTGAAGTACTGGAGTTATTACATAAATCGGAGTTTCTCAAGTAAACTGAAATAGTTCATAAGATAGATTTTGTAGCGGATAATCGATGTCGTCGGTAGCGAGGAATTGGGCAAGGCCTAGCCCACTACTCCTCTTGCTCCTCTCCTGCCGGAGCAGCATCCCACTCGACCGTCTAACCCGGTGGCAGGGTGGTAGGCCAAGTCACACCATCAACCATATCCTGAAGCGTACCTGCAAAAATTATGCCACAAGCAAGGCTGAGTATACTAATACTCATCTAGACTTACCCGGTGTGAGGAAACTACTCTTCTACCTCTAGACCATGCAGCTGTTTGGCTGAGGGGTTTGGTTTGCCAAAAGCACTAGCTGAGTCTAAAATCAAATTTTAGCTTTTCAATTTCTAACATCAATATCTTAGCTAAGTTTGCTCCTTCTAAGCATTTAGTGCAAACAACAAGTTATCTCATGTAAAACCTCATTTCACTTCTTACTCAATGTAGTACAAGGGGTCAAGCAGTCTCATTAGCTGCGAGAAGCAGACGATTCAAATCGAGTTTTTATCCTTGCAAGGTAAACCTAAACACACGACATGTCAGGGCACTCCATCCCCACACACGTCAACCGTCCCCATCGATTCCCCGTTTGCGGCTAGGCCTCACCGCCTTGGCATACAATGCTCCACTAACCCCGACTGCCGCCGTGCAGTGGCCGCACTTATACCCACCATAGCTAGCATGGGACACCCAGTCTCAGGACGCGTGAGGGGTAAAGTCTGCGCCCGGCTTCACTCAGGTACTAGGTTTACCGGTTACCATATTTCCCGACATGTGTTTAGTACGTTCAAACGCTTGACTTAGGTATCCACAGATTAATCCTTAATTCCTTTTTTCCTGTCTCATGGACAAGGCATCCTCCCTGGATCCAAGTCCATAGACCATCATAGATCTCGTTATCAAGATGAATACAATCAATTCCTGACCTCGCGCGAGTGCTAGTAAAATCACTCGACTTCTACCGAGATCATGATTAGCAAAGCAGCTACTCGACCTAGCATACTAGTATTCATCTCAAAAAGGAATCCTAAGTTCATGCAACTAGGGGTTTCAAACAACTCCTTCACTTGAGTGCACATTACAATCCTACAAACATTAAGTGTAGTAAAATAGCATATATAGATACGGTTATGCATAAAACCGAGGCTTGCCTTCAATAGCTGGGGCTGCGGGGAGATCCTCGATGGCAGTCTCGGGAGCTTGCTCCTGGTCTTCCTCATGGACAGCTCCTTGCTCGGGGATGAGCACTTACTCTCCGTCAGCGAGATTGCAATCTAATGAATGCAATGAGTAAGGTATATGCATGGCATGACATGTAATTACAATTAAGACTTGATGGGGGAAAATGATCAATTTAATAAGGTAGGGCTTATTCTCTCTATTGAAGATTTTGGGGGTACACTTAGCAAATTAGGGCCAAGCTTAGTTAAGCTAATTGGTAAGTTTATTTTGGTGCCTTACTGATTTCCCTTTAATGTCTTAGTGAGAGATTATTAAGGTTTCTAGCTGAATCATTAGAGTTAGATTTATTATTCCCCTTTTTTCTTTTATTTCTTTTATGCTTTTAAGGTGGGTTTGAACTACAAGCTAGCTTAATAAATTCCCAAAAATTTTGCAAACATTACAGTGGCTTCTTACTGGTGTATGAGTCTCTGTCTCAAAATTTGGGGTTTAAAAAGTGAGTGGTTCTCTCTGTATAAAATTAGCAAATATTAGGGCAGAGGGGGTGTTTTGAACTACAACCTTCTTTTTACAGTGAGTTATTTTCCAAGGCTTATTTTTTCTGGCATCTAGATGTTATAACATGACCTTATACAAATTTTTAGCCACTAATACTCATTAGTTATTTTACTATGATTTTCTAAAGTTTCTAGTCAAAGGGGTGCTTTCTACTGCCACTATATTTGAAAATATCAAACAACAGATTTCTAATTTTTCTTATCTTCTTCTTTGTGCAAGAGCAATAATTCTAAAATTTGGTAGCTTTTTGCTTAAGGGAAAGGTGGTAGGAATGTCTTGAACTAAATAGCCTTTTTCATGAAGTATTGGCAATGGGTATTACTTGTAACTTTCAATTGGGTTTTGCATTTTTCTCTGGTGGCCTACTTCATTATTAATCTAGTAAAAATTTATTTTCCCATTATTGCACAGTTTTTGGCTTGCTTATGATTTAATTGAATTATGGCTTAATATCAAGCTATATTTGTTTACCCTACTTAAAATGATGGGCTGGGGTGTTTATCATTTTTGTAGTGGGGTTCTAGTGGTTACAAGTCCACTGGATTTTTATTAACAATTTTGAAATTATTTTCATAATTCTAATAACTGTTTTTCTAGTTTGATTAGTGCCTAATAAAACATTTCTCCTAGAATTTGTTCTGCACTAGGGGTCCCTTTATTTTTCCTAGGTTCTCCATTACTTAAGTGGACTAGGAAAAATAATTGCATTCATTGTTTATTATTTTCTAATGCCTTTCTGATTTTACTAAGTTTTGGGCAAAAATGGCTTTTAATAGATAACCCTACTTAAATCTTCAATACTGGGGTGCTCACTATTTTTAAAAAGTGCCTAAGCGGGATTTACACTTCTACAAATTTCCTTAAGTTCAGCACAGAAGCATAACTAATTTTCTCTAATTTAATAAGGTTTGGTCAGTTTCCTTAACTAATTCCAAACTCTAAATTTCAAAATAGAAAGCATAGAGTTCAGTATTTTTATGTGATAGTCCATAATATTTTGAATCCAGTAAAATTGGTTTGACTAAATTTGGTGGAATATTGCTCAAGATATGAAATTTCTAAGTTCTCTACTGAATTTAAAAATTAGAAATGGATAAAGAAAAAACGGTATTGCACTGGGGTCCCTGGCGAAAGATTTTAATTAAATTACAGACAGGTCCTCGGCGCACTATTCACATGAGTCTACGGCTCTGCAGAAAACCCCCTGGGGTTTCCCGAAATCGAACCCGCGATCCTTCCCCTAATGGAACAGTGACCGTGGCAGAAGAATAGGGCGTAGAGGCTTACCGGCGGCGAGGTTGCTCCGGTGAAGGGTCGAGTGAGGTCCGGGAGTCTCTGGCGATCACGCTGAGGTGCGGATCGCCTGTGATGGTGGTTGGAGGAGGTCGGTCCACGCGTGCAGGCGGGGGAGCTCGTCAGCGGCGAGGAGTCCGTCCTAACCAGGGCACGATAGGTCAATTAAATGGGTCAGGGAGCTTGACCAGAGATCAAGGAAGATGTGTGTGCAAGGAATCAAAGAATGGCTCACCGGATTGCTCAGTCTACGGGCGGCCGCGGGCGACCGAAGTCTGGCGAGGATGATCTTGGGTCTCCGGTGAGGTTCTGTCGGGTCCGAGCACTTGGAAAGCTTAACGGGTCACTGGCGAAGCTAACCGAGAGGCAGGCGCAACTTGGACGCGACTGGAGCGAGCTGGCCGCGGTGGCCGAGGCTTGGGCAGTGGTGGCGGGCGGTGGCGTGGCATGCTCGAAGCGAAGTCTGGTGAACTTCGGCTTAGGCAAGGCCTGAGAGCGCGCGGGGAGGTATGGCCGAGGCCTTGGGCTACTTTATAGGCACGGCGAGGGCGAGGGCGCGCGACGGACTTGACCAGACGCTGGGGCGAGCGCGCACGTGGGTTTGGTGAACGCCGGTGTGCCAATTAGGGTCGAACACGTGTGCGCGTTCATTCTGCCCGAGTTCTGGCGCGTGTGGTCATTCATCCGAGCCTGCTCTTGCCTTGGTCAGTGCTCTTGCCTTCGGTTTTGTCGTGTCTAGGGCTCGCGTCCTGATGCCATCTTCAGATATGTGATAGAGGGGTTAGTTAGACACGTTTTTGTCAATGGGAGCATTAGGATTAGAGCTAAGGATCAAGGTGAACGTGCTCGGTTTTGGTTCAAAGGCTGAAAATTCAGAATTCTGAATTTCAGAATTCCCCATTAAACCTCCACTTGAAAGGCTTGTTTGGAGTTTTTAACAACTATTTTTGGTCAACCTTTCATAATCTTTATTGTAGCTTGGTTAGTGTATTTCAATTTTTATAATTGGCCTAAGTCATAATTTCAAGTTTTTCATGGTCTTTCATCCCTTTTCTTCTTGTCTACTTAAATAGCTTAATTAGGGTTGGTATTAGGGTTTCAACATTTTTTCCTTTTTGAATAGACATGATTCTTTAGATGCAACTTAGTGGATCTTTTATTATTAAGTTGATTTGATGCTTCTTGCTCAATTTTGCTTACATTAAATGATGGCTATTTAGTTAGTACTGAGAAGAACCCTAAGTGACACTAGGGTGTCACACTAGACACAGACATGGCTAAGACGGGAGGTTCCTGGATTGGGATTGACCGACGAGGACGTCAATCTTCTAAGGGGGGTGGATTGTGATATCCTAGCCCCTGGGATGGTGATATCGTAGCCCAAGGCTTAATAGAATTAATAGAGTATCCATACCAATAAGGTGCATCTTCTTTTTCGGAAGTCTATCTCGAAAGAACCTTCATGTTAAGCGTGCTTGCCTTAGAGCAATTTGGGATGGGTGACCGACCAGTTAGTTTTCTCGGGTGCGCATGAGTGAGAACAAAGTGTGCACAAAAGACCTGTGTTCGTCTATGGGGACAATATATGATACTAGAGAGATGCCAGGAGTAAGTACCGTCGGTCCAGGGATTGGACGCGGTGGCGTTCTACATTTCCTTCCATATAGAGTGCTTCAAAAGGTGCCATCTTTAGACATGCCTGGTAACTATTGTTATAAGAGAACTCTACATAGGGCAAACTCTTGTCCCAACTTTTAACATATTTTAAAGCACAAGCTCTTAACATATCCTCTAAAACTTGATTTGTTATTTCTGTTTGTCCATCAATCTGTGCATGATAAGTTGAGCTCAAATTTAGCTTAGTATCCATAGATTCATGTAACGTTTTCCAAAAATGTGAGGTAAATTGGGTTCCTCAATCTGATATAATTTTCTTCGATACTCCATGCAGACATACAATCCTTGACATGTACAGTTCTGCTAACTGGGCTCCTAAATAAGTTGTCTTCACAGGTATAAAGTGTGCAACTTTAGTCAACCTATCTACAATAACCCATATAGAATCATAACCTTCATGGGTATGGGGTAATCCAACTATAAAGTCATACTAATTTCTTCTCATTTCCATTCTGGTACTTTAAGAGGTTGTAGCAAACATGCTGGTCTTTGATGTTCTGCCTTAGCTCAGTAACATATATATCATAGTGCAACATAAGTAGGAACATCTCTTTTCAAACTGTAACACTCCGTTCAATCCCTGGACCGGCGATACTTAGTCCTTGCAGCTCTCTAGGATCATATATTGTCCCCACAGACCAACATGGGTCCTTTGTGCAAACTTTGTCCTCACTCATGCGCACCCGAGAAAAACTTCTCGGTCTGTCACCCATCCCAAATTGCTCCAAGCCAAACACGCTTAACTTGGAGGTTCTTTCATGATAGGCTTCCGAAAAAGAAGATGTACCTTGTTGGTATGGATACTCTATTAATTCTATTAAGCCTTGGACCAGGATATCACCATCTCAGGGGCCTGGATATCACAATCCACCCCCTTAGAAGACCGATGTCCTTATCGGTCAACTCCAATCTAGGAACCTCCCCTCTTGGCCACATCTGTGTGACTAGTGTCGTCATATGCCATGCCATGTGACCACTCAAGGCCCACATGCGCCATGAGCCATATACCCGAACCCCTAACCCGCACACGCCCGTGAAACAACGAGGGTCGGCTCTGATACCACTTGTAACACCCCATCCAATCCCTGAACCGACGGTACTTACTCCTGGCAGCTCTATAGGATCATATATTGTCGCCACAGACCAACATGGGTCTTTTGTGCACACTTTGTCCTCACTCATGCGCACCTGAGAAAAACTTCCCTTCCGAAAAAGAAGATTCACATTGTTGGTATGGATACTCTATTAATTATATTAAGCCTTGGACCAGGATATCACAATGTAACACCCCGTCCAATCCCTGGACCAGCGGTACTTACTCCTGGCAGCTCTCTAGGATCATATATTGTCCCCACATACCAACATGGGTCTTTTGTGCACACTTTGTCCCCACTCATGCGCACCCGAGAAAAACTTCCCGGTCGGTCACTCATCCCAAATTGCTCCAAGCCAAGCACGCTTAACTTGGAGGTTCTTTGATGATAGGCTTCTGTCGGGGACCATAATTAGGGGTACTCTCAAGACGCCTAATTCTCAGCTGGTAACCCCCATCAGCATAAAGCTGCAGAGGCCTGATGGGTGCGATTAAGTCAGGGATCAGTCCATACGAGCGACTCGATCACGCCTCGCCCGAGCCTAGCCTCGGACAAGGGCAGCCGACCCCGAGGGATTTCTGTCTCGCCCGAGGCCCCCCTCCAACGGCGGACACATCTCCGGCTCGCCCGAGGCCTTGCCTTCGCTAAGAAGCAACCCTGACTAGATCGCCGCGCCGACCGACCAAGTCGCAGGAGCATTTAACGCAAAGGTGGCCTGACACCTTTATCCTGACACGCGCCCCCCGGCAGAGCCGAAGTGACCGCCGTCACTTCGCCGCTCCACTGGCCGGTCCGACAGAAGGACAGCGCCGCCTGCGCCACTCCGGCTACAGTGCCACTTGACAGAGTGAGACTAACAGGCTGTCAGGCCCTGCCAAAGGCACCATAGGAAGCTCCGCTCCGCCCGACCCAGGGCTCGGACTCGGGCTAAGACCCGGAAGACGGCGAACTCCGCTCCGCCCGACCCAGGGCTCGGACTCGGGCTAAGACCCGGAAGACGGCGAACTCCGCTCCGCCCGACCCAGGGCTCGGACTCGGGCTCAGGCCCCGAAGACGACGAACTCCGCTCCGCCCGACCCAGGACTCGGACTCGGGCTCAGCCCCAGAAGACGACGAACTCCGCTTCGCCCGACCCCAGGGCTCGGACGCCGCCCTGGCCTCTGCCGAACGACCTCCGCCTCGCCCGACCCAGTGGCTCGGGCTCGGCCTCGGCCATGGAAGACAGACTCGACCTCGGCTTCGGAGGAGCCTCCACGTCGCCCGACCTAGGGCGCAGGCCAGCCACGTCAACAGGAAGCGGCATCATCACCCTGCCCCGATCCGACTCGGGCCGCAGAGAACAAGACCGGTGTCCCGTCTGGCCAGCTCCGCCAGATAGGCAATGATGGCGCCCCGCAAGCCCTGTGACGACGGTGACTCTCAGCTCTCTTACGGAAGCAGGAGGACGTCAGCAAGGACTCAACCGCTCCGACAGCTGTCCCTCCGCCAGGCTCCGTTGCTCCTCCGACAGCCACGACATCACACCAGCTGGGTGCCAAGATTTCTCCGGCTGCCACATTGGCATGTACTTAGGGCGCTAGCTCCCCCCCGCTAGACACGTAGCACTCTGCTACACCCCCATTGTACACATGGATCCTCTCCTTACGCCTATAAAAGGAAGGACCAGGGCCTTCTTAGAGAAGGTTGGCCACGCGGGGACGAGGACGAGACAGGCGCTCTTTTGGGGTTGCTCGCTTCCCTCACCCGCGTGGACGCTTGTAACCCCCTACTGCAAGCGCACCCGACCTGGGCGCGGGACGAACACGAAGGCCGCGGGATTTCCACCTCTCTCACGCCCGTCTCCGGCCACCTTGCTTCCCCCCTTCGCGCTCGCCCACGCGCTCGACCCATCTGGGCTGGGGCACGCGGCACACTCACTCGTCGGCTTAGGGACCCCCCGGTCTCGAAACGCCGACAGTTGGCGCGCCAGGTAGGGGCCTGCTGCGTGTTGACGAACAGCTTCCCGTCAAGCTCCAGATGGGCAGTCTCCAGCAACCTCTCCGGCCCGGGACGGAGCTCCGTTTCGGGAGTCTTGAGTTCATGTCCTTCGACGGCAGCTACGACATGATACTCCTTCCACCGCCGTGCGACAACGACAATGGCGGCCGACAACCCGTCCGCCGGCGGCGGAATCGACGACATCTTCCCCGCATGGTGGAAGAACAACATTCGAGCTCGCCCCGTCCTCTCCCCCACCAACGGAGGAGGAGGCGGGGCAACCAAGGCCAAGCGGGAGGCCGCGCTTCGTCGGCTGTCGAGCGAATCGACGTCCCCAGCGCCCCAACGGGGGGCGCGTCGGGCGTCGACCTCACGTTTGAGACGAAGGCGAGCGCCGTCCCCTTGCGACACGCCAATCCAGAGCAAGTGGACGACGCCAGCGCGCTCGCGGAGAGCTTGCAGGACGTCGCCCTCATACCTGAGACGGCGGTGCAATCAGTCCCCGACGTGACTATGTCGCTGCTCGTCGACCAAAAGGTACCGACCGATTCCCATCCTACGTCATTTCGACTCAGCCTCAACCCGCCCAGCGACCTCGTGTTGGCGGGCGCTCTCGTTGAGGCGAGTGCAACCCCTCTGGGGTTTCGTATGCGGTCGCCTTTGGACCGATTGACGAACGTCTCGACCTACGGGCCCTCTGGGTCCAAGGAAGATGACGATCCCAGCATCTGTTGGGATTTCTCTGGATTTGGCAACCCTAGTGCCATGCGGGACTTTATGACCGCATGTGACTACTGCCTCTCCGACTGTTCCGACGGTAGCCGCAGCCTCGACGACGAGGACTGCGGCCCAAGCCGCGAATGTTTCCACGTCGAGCTAGGGGATCCCTCCGAAGGCAACCATCTCGGCATGCCGGAGGACGGTGATCTCCCTAGGCCGGTGCCTCGCGCTGACATCCCGCGGGAGCTAGCTGTGGTCCCCGTTCCGGCGGGGGGTCACGACCCACAGCTCGAGCAAGTCCGCAGGGCGCAGGCCAGGCTCGACGAGGGAGCAGGAGCGCTTGAGCCGATCCGCCAGGACGTCGGGCAGGTATGGGCGGGCCAACCCCCGACCGGAGAAATACGTCACCTGCCCCAGGGTTTCCAGCACCGCGTCGCCAACGACGTCAGGGTCAGACCGCCACCCGCATCCCGTGGGGTCGGTCAGAACCTGGCAGCCGCAGCGATGCTCCTCCGCACGATGCCGGAGCCATCAACCACCGAGGGTCGGCGAATCCAGGGAGAGCTCAAGAATCTCCTAGAAGGCGCTGCGGTCCGACGGGCCAAAAGCTCTGCCTCCCGAAGGCAGGGATACCCCTCAGAACTTCATGCCGCGACTTCCCGATTCATGCGGGAAGCCTCGGTCTACGCCGGGCGCACGCGCAACACCGCGCCTGCGGCCCCGGGCCACCTCGGCAACGAGCACCATCGTCGCGACCATCGGGCCCACCTCGACGAAGGGGTGCGCCGAGGCTACCACCCCAGGCGTGGGGGATGCTACGACAGCGGGGAGGATCGGAGTCCCTCGCCTGAACCACCCGGTCCGCAGGCCTTCAGTCGGGCCATCCGACGGGCACCATTTCCGACCCGGTTCTGACCCCCGACTACTATCACGAAGTACTCGGGGGAAACGAGAACGGAACTGTGGCTCGCGGACTACCGCCTGGCCTGCCAACTGGGTGGAACGGACGACGACAACCTCATCATTCGCAACCTCCCCCTGTTCCTCTCCGACACTGCTCGCGCCTGGTTGGAGCACCTGCCTCCGGGGCAGATCTCCAACTGGGATGACTTGGTCCAAGCCTTCGCCGGCAATTTCCAGGGCACGTACGTGCGCCCCGGGAATTCCTCGGACCTCCGAAGCTGCCGGCAACAGCCGGGAGAGTCTCTCCAGGACTACATCCGGCGATTCTCGAAGCAGCGCACCGAGCTGCCCAACATCACCGACTCGGATGTCATCGGCGTGTTCCTTGCCGGCACCACTTGCCGCGACCTGGTGAGTAAGTTGGGTCGCAAGACCCCCACCAGGGCGAGCGAGCTGATGGATATCGCCACCAAGTTCGCCTCTGGCCAGGAGGCGGTCGAGGCTATCTTCCGAAAGGACAAGCAGCCCCAGGGCCGCCCATCGGAAGATGCTCCCGAGGCGTCAACTCCGCGCGGCGCCAAGAAGAAAGGCAAGAAGAAGTCGCAAGCGAAACGCGATGCCACCGACGCGGACCTTGTCGCCGCCGCCGAGTACAAGAACCCTCGGAAGCCCCCCGGAGGTGCCAACCTCTTCGACAAGATGCTCAAGGAGCCGTGCCCCTATCATTAGGGGCCCGTCAAGCACACCCTCGAGGAGTGCGTCATGCTTCGGCGCCACTTCCACAGGGCCAGGCCACCCGCAGAGGGTGGCAGGGCCCGCGACGACGACAAGAAGGAAGATCACCAAGCAGGAGAGTTCCCCGAGGTTCGCGACTGCTTCATGATCTACGGTGGGCATGTGGCGAATGCCTCGACTCGGCATCGCAAGCAAGAACGCCGGGAGGTCTGCTCGGTGAAGGTGGCGACGCCAGTCTACCTAGACTGGTCCGACAAGCCCATCACCTTCGACCAAGCTGACCACCCCGACCACGTGCCGAGCCCGGGGAAATACCTGCTCGTCGTCGACCCCATCGTCGGCGACGTCAGGCTCACCAAGGTCCTGATGGACGGGGGCAGCTGCCTCAACATCATCTACACCGAGACCCTCAGGCTCCTGCGCGTCGATCTGTCCTCCGTCCGAGCAGGCGCTGCGCCCTTCCACGGGATCATTCCCGGGAAGCGCGTCCAGCCCCTCGGACGACTCGACCTTCCCGTCTGCTTCGGAACGCCCTCCAACTTCCGAAGGGAGACTTTGACGTTCGAGGTGGTCGGGTTCTGAGGAACCTACCACGCGGTATTGGGGAGGCCATGCTACGCGAAGTTCATGGCCGTCCCCAACTACACCTACCTGAAGCTCAAGATGTCGGGCCCCAACGGGGTCATCACCGTCGGCCCCACGTACAAACACGCGTTCGAATGCGACGTGGAGTGCGTGGAGTACGCCGAGGCCCTCATCGCCGACCTGGAGAGCCTCTCCAAAGAGGTGCCGGACGTGAAGCGTCATGCCGGCAACTTCGAGCCAGCGGAGACGGTTAAGGTCGTCCCTCTCGATCCCAGTAGCGACACCTCCAAGCAGATCCGGATCGGTTCCGGGCTCGACCCCAAATAGGGAGCAGTGCTCGTCGACTTTCTCCGCGCAAACGCCGACGTCTTTGCGTGGAGTCCCTTGGACATGCCCGGCATACCAAGGGATGTCGCCGAGCACTCGCTGGATATTCGGGCCAGAGCCCGACCCGTCAGGCAGCCTCTGCGCCGATTCGACGAGGAGAAGCGCAGAGTGATAGGCAAGGAGATCCACAAGCTAATGGCAGCAGGGTTCATCAAAGAGGTATTCCATCCCGAATGGCTTGCCAACCCTGTGCTTGTGAGAAAGAAAGGGGGGAAATGGCGGATGTGTGTAGACTACACTGGTCTCAACAAAGCATGTCCGAAGGTTCCCTACCCTCTGCCTCGCATCGATCAAATTGTGGATTCCACTGCTGGGTGCGAAACCCTGTCCTTCCTCGATGACTACTCAGGGTATCACCAAATCCGGATGAAAGAGTCCGACCAGCTCGCAACTTCTTTCATCACGCCCTTCGGCATGTACTGCTATGTCACCATGCCGTTCGGTTTGAGGAATGCGGGCGTGATGTACCAGCGATGCATGAACCATGTGTTCGGCGAACACATCGGTCGCACAGTCGAGGCCTACGTCGATGACATCGTAGTCAAGACAAGGAAGGCTTCCGACCTCCTCTCCGACCTTGAAGTGACATTCCGATGTCTCAAAGCGAAAGGTGTCAAGCTCAATCCCGAGAAGTGTGTCTTCGGGGTGCCCCGGGGCATGCTCTTGGGGTTCATCATCTCCGAGCGGGGCATCAAAGCCAACCCAGAGAAGATCGCAGCTATCACCAGCATGGGGCCCATCAAGGACTTAAAAGGCGTACAGAGGGTCATGGGATGTCTCGCGGCCCTGAGCCGTTTCATCTCACGCCTCGGCGAAAGAGGTCTGCCTCTGTACCGCCTCTTAAGGAAGACCGAGTGCTTTGCTTGGACCCCTGAGGCTGAGGAAGCTCTCGGGAACCTGAAGGCGCTCCTCACCAAGACGCTTATTTTGGTGCCTCCAGCTGATGGAGAAGCCCTCTTGGTCTACGTCGCCGCGACCACTCAGGTGGTTAGCGCCGCGATTGTGGTCGAGAGGCAAGAAGAGGGGCATGCATTGCCCGTTCAGAGGCCAGTCTACTTCGTCAGCGAGGTACTCTCCGAGACCAAGATTCGCTACCCACAAGTCCAGAAGCTGCTGTATGCGGTGATCCTGACGAGGCGGAAGTTGCGACACTACTTCGAGTCTCAACCGGTAACTGTGGTGTCATCCTTCCCCCTGGGGGAGATCATCCAGTGCTGAGAGGCCTCGGGCAAGATTGCAAAGTGGGCGGTGGAGAGCATGGGCGAGACAATCTCGTTCGCCCCTCGGAAGGCCATCAAGTCCCAGGTATTGGCGGACTTCGTGGCTGAATGGGTCGACACCCAGCTACCGACGGCTCCGATCCAACCGGAGCTCTGGACCATGTTTTTCGATGGGTCGCTGATGAAGACGGGAGCCGGCGTGGGCCTACTCTTCATCTCGCCCCTCGGGAAACACCTACGCTATGTGCTACGCCTCCATTTCCCGGCGTCCAACAATGTGGCTGAGTACGAAGCTCTGGTCAACGGGTTGCGGATCGCCATCGAGCTAGGGGTCAGACGCCTCGACGCCCGCGGTGACTCGCAGCTCGTCATCGACCAAGTCATGAAGAACTCCCACTGCCGCGACCCGAAGATGGAGGCCTACTGCGATGAGGTTCGGCGCCTGGAAGACAAGTTCTACGGGCTCGAGCTTAACCACATCGCTCGGCGCTACAACGAGACTGGGGACGAGCTGGCAAAATAGCCTTGGGGCGAACGACGGTTCCCCCGGACGTCTTCTCCCAGGATCTGCATCGACCCTCCGTCAAGATCGACGACACGCCCGAGCCCGAGGCACCCTCGGTCCGGCCCGAGGTACCCTCGGCTCAGCCCGAGGCACTCTCAGCTCGGCCCGAGGCGCCCTCGGTTCAGCCCGAGGTACCCTCGGCCCCCGAGGGCGAGGCACTGCACATCGAGGAAGAGCAGAGCGGGGCCACGCCTGATCGAAATTGGCAGACCCCGTACCTGCAATATCTCCGCCAAGGAGAGCTACCCCCTGACCAAGCCGAGGCTCGGCGGGTAGCGCGACGCGCCCAGTCGTTCGTCTTGCTGGGCGATGAGAAGGAGCTCTACCACCGCAGCCCCTCGGGCATCCTCCAGCGATGCATCTCCACCGCCGAAGGTCAGGAACTCCTGCAAGAGATACACTCGGGGGCTTGCGGCCATCACGCAGTGCCTCGAGCCCTTGTCGGGAATGCTTTCCAGCAAGGCTTCTACTGGCCAACGGCGGTGGCTGACGCCACTAGAATTGTCCGCACCTGCGAAGGGTGCCAATTCTATGCGAAGCAGACCCACTTGTCCGCTCAGGCTCTGCAGACGATACCCATCACCTGGCCCTTTGCTGTGTGGGGTCTGGACCTCGTCGGTCCCTTGCAGAAGGCGCCCGGGGGCTACACGCACCTGCTGGTCGCCATCGACAAATTCTCCACGTGGATCGAGGTCCGACCTCTGAACAGCATCAGGTCCGAGCAGGCGGTGGCGTTCTTCACCAATATCATCCATCGCTTCGGGGTCCCAAACTCCATCATCACCGACAACGGCACCCAGTTCACCGGCAGAAAATTCTTGGACTTCTGCGAGGATCACCACATCCGGGTGGACTGGGCCGCCGTGGCTCATCCCATGTCGAATGGGCAAGTAGAGCGTGCCAACGGCATGATTCTACAAGGGCTCAAGCCTCGGATTTACAACGACCTCAACAAGTTCGGTAAGCGATGGATGAAGGAACTCCCCTCGGTGGTCTGGAGCCTGAGGACAACGCCAAGCCGAGCCACGGGTTTCACGCCGTTCTTCCTGGTCTATGGGGCCGAGGCCGTCTTGCCCACTGACCTGGAATACGGCTCCCCGAGGACGAGGGCCTACAGCGATCAAAGCAACCAAGTTAGCCGAGAAGACTCGCTGGACCAGCTGGAAGAGGCTCGGGACAAGGCCTTACTACACTCGGCGTGGTACCAGCAGTCCCTGCGACGCTACCACGCCCGAGGGGTCCGGCCCCGAGACCTCCAGGTGGGCGACCTAGTGCTTCGGCTGCGGCAAGACGCCCGAGGGAGGCACAAGCTCACGCCCCCCTGGGAGGGGCCATTCGTCATCGCCAAAGTTCTGAAGCCCGGAACGTACAAGCTGGCCAACAGTCAAGGCGAGGTCTACGGCAACGCTTGGAACATCCAACAGCTACGTCGCTTCTACCCTTAAGATGTTTTCAAGTTGTTCATATACCTCGCACCCATGCAAAGTTTAGTCAACAAGGAAGCGTCGGCCTCGCCTCGGCAAAGCCCGACCCTCCCTCGGGGGCTAAAAGGGGGGAAACCCCCTCTACGTTAAAATTTTCCTCGAAAAAGGATCTCTTCCACCAGAATGTCTTTCGTGCTTTCTGACTACTTTGAAAAGCCGATCCTGAAAACGACGGAGTACACGTAAGCAGCCAAGGCTGACCGAGCCGAGGGACTCCTACGCCTCCGGGATACGGATACCTCACTCATCACCTTCTGCGATAAGTAACTCGCGTTCGGATAAAGTGATTCCGCGGACCGAACAAGTCTTTATGTTCGGAAGCTCTTCTGCCGAAGCGATCCTTCGAGCCTTCTCGACTGAGTCGGTGATAGGGCCTCATGGACGGGCGAAAGTACGCGTAAGCGGCAAGGCCGACCGAGCCGAGGGACTCCCACGCCTCCGGGATACGGATACCTCACTCATCACCTTCCGCGAGAAGCAACTCTCGCTCGCACAAACACCCCTGTTACCGACAAAAAGTCCAGATACTCGAAACAAGAGGAAAAGAGACGCAGCTTTACAACGCAGCGAGGGTGTGTGTTCTGGCCTCGGCGGCCGCAGAAGGCACACGCTACAAGGCAATCTGATCCTGCAGGCTCGAGTCTTCACGCTGGAAGGGGGCTGTAGCACCCTCGGCATCGACGACACCTTCAGCGAGGCCCGACCCAGCCTCGGACGGCGACGCGGTCCAGGGACTTCTCCGGGAATCCGGCCCGAGCAGGCGGCTCGGCCGGTTACCCCTGGGGCCTCGGCCAACCATCTTCCAAGGGCGCCAGCCCGATCCGAGGCCTCGGCTGGACAACTCCAGCGTCGGTCCCACTAACGGACAACCCGGCTAGGCTCCGGCCAACCAGGTCTTCATTCTCAAGCCAACTCCGCCTCTATTCGTGCTGATATCGCTACCCCTGGCCTCGGCTCATCGAAGAGCGGCCAAGGGGTCTCTTTAACTAAGCTAGAGGAGCCTTAGACAACAAGGCCGATCGAGCCGAGGGATTCCTACGCCTCCGAGATACGGATACCTCACTCGTCACCTTGACACGGGGCGACTCATGCTTGGTGAAGCGGTTCAGATAATCAACAGGCGAGTCTTAGTGCTCGAAAATGAGGAAAAAACACGGCTCCGTGCCAAAATTACATACATGTTCAGGCCTCGACAGCCATAATGAACAAAAAACCCTGGCATTCAAAGTGCCATTACAAACGGAACTCCGGTTCCCCCTCCGCAGGTACGAACAACCCCACTCCATGGGGGAAGGCCTGCGGAGCAACGGAAGACCGACGAGCAGCGCGCCGTCACCTGCTCCAGCGGCGGCGACGACGACGACTTCTGCTCCGGGGGACCGAACAGCGGCAGCACTGACCTCAGGGCGGATGCTGCTGCCAGGAGGCCCCCACCCATGCCAAAACTCGTAAGGCAAGGACGGGCAGAAGGTCGTAGAGTTGGAGGTCGGTCCGTGGCCAGCCTTGGCTATCACGCCAGCGGAAGAACCTCTTCCAGCTGCCGTGGCAGACGCCGGCGCCGCGAGCGGCTCCGAAGCCACTCGCGTCCGAAAGCCGGGCACGCTGCAGCTGCCAGCGCCACGGATGACAACCGCCCCTCCCTCCCATCATTGAGTGAAGGAGCGGGCCACCGCCCACGCAGGGGCCGACCCCAACTCGGCACACTCCCCTCCCCAGCCTTGGTGATGAAAATCCTTGAGGCTGAGGGATGGGGAGAGGCCGCAGCCCGGCTCGCTTTCCCCCACCATCAAGCTGGAGGTCACCATCTTGGGTGACCGCCAGTGGAGGGGTGCAGCCGGGCTGCATGATGAAAATCCTTGAAGCCGAACGATGGCTGAAAGGTACCAACTCCCACGGAGTTGCGTTCCTCCAACGATGAAGCGAAAAGACGGCGGGTTCCCCCCATCCGGGGGCTTGGAAGGTGGAAAGACGCGAGGCATAAGGGAGGGAGAAGACATAGTCGCCTTCCGAAAGGGGTCGCCGCCCTTTTAAAGGCAACTCTCCCTACGTGCGCCCCCAAACGTCACGGGCTGAGTCTTCTCCAACACACTCCAGGGCCCTCCCCTGCGGCGCGGGGGCTGGGTCCCGCATGTCGTGCAAACCGGCTCAGAGCAGAAGAAGCCAAACCGCCGCGCGTGGTGCATACAACCGCCCAGCGGTTACAAGCGACCCCCCACTTTTGCCCAGACCAACGGGCGGAAGAGCGGGCAGCCATGCAGGCGGCATGCAATCGCGCCAGGTGGACGCGCTTCTCCTACTCCCAACACGCCAGCATGGAGGCCCAGGCCCACGCGTCACACAACCGGTGCGCCGGATGCTGCATGCAAGCAACTGCACCGCCACTTGCGCCACCATCGCGCCTCTTCGGTTGCGGAACCAATGCCGCGATTCGAGGCGACCCAGCGCACGACCCAGCGGCGCCAGCCTGGCGCGACGGTCAATGCAGCCGAAAGTGGGCCGGCAGTAATGACGGTGGCAGGCGGGCGGGAGCAGCGGTCACGTCGTCAGCCAAGCTCACGTCCCATCCAGGGGCAGCAAGAGAGCCTCCTCTCACGGCGTGAAGACGACGCGCCCGTGATCCGTTCCTCGAACGGCTCGCGCACGCGCAACGGCCGCCCTGCCAACCACTCGCCCTGTCGCATTAACTCCGCGGCAGAACAGGTGGCGCTTCTGGCAGGAGAAGCGGGCGACGCTTCGCCTTCGCCGTAATAACCGCGCTAAAAAAGGTACGCCACGTCGTTCAATTTCGTATCCTTCTCCTTTTTTTCCTCTTTCTCTATCTCTTGCAACAGGGACCGGGAAAGGGGGATACCCCGAAAAGGATCCTTCCCCGTGAAGGAACCGGGCTCCGAGCCCCCCTACTGATCAGAGGTTCGAAGGCTGGCCCCCCGAGGGGTTCAACAGCCGCCTCAGATCTCGTGGGCCCTACACCCACTACTGGTCAGAGGTTCGAAGGCCGGCCCCCCGAAGGGCTCCACGGCCGCCTCAGGCTACTCAGGCTCCGCGCCCATTACTGATCAGGGGTTCGAAGGGTGGCCCCCGAAGGGTTCACAGTCGCCTCAGACACCGAGCGAGGGATGATCAGGGGTACGTTCGATACATAACCAAGGCTCGGGCTGCGCTCCCGAGGTACCCTAGGACATTTCCGAGACCAGCGGGAGCGATCTTGTAACGGAATCCCATCGGAGGGAGGCATCGAGCCCTCGAACCCCGTCGCCAGGGGACCGGGTCCGGCAGATCACCCGCAGGTACTTTTGGGCGTGCCTCTGGGCCCCTAGCCGACCCCCAATGAACGGGGCACGGCCGTCCACTCGGATTACCCGCTTGCAGCTCACCAGAGACACCATGTTCGGTGCCCATCGAGGGTAACATGGCGTTCTCCCCCCCTCCTCCTTGCGGAAAGGCGACGTAGGGGCGTATGTAAAAAAGCCGAGTCTGTCCCTGATCGCCCTCTCGCCCTGTGCGGAGGCTCGGGGGCTGCTCTCGCAAACCCGGCTCCGGCCGAACCGTTGACAGCGTCAACATACCAGCCCGAGAACTTGGGCCCCGACCGTGCACCCGGGCTACGGCTAGTTCGCATGAGGGAACAACCAGACCAGCCGAAGCATTACGCAAGGCATTAAGACCTCGAAGGAGTGAAACCACTCCTCCGAGGCCTCGGGGGCTACACCCGGCGGGTGCGCTCGCGCGCACCCACCGGAACAAAATGCAACCAAGAAAGGCTGGTCCCCATGCAAAAAAGTGCGATGAAAGCCTCCAAGCGAGTGCTAACACTCCCTTCGAGGCTCGGGGGCTACTGTCGGGGACCATAATTAGGGGTACCCTCAAGACGCCTAATTCTCAGCTGGTAACCCCCATCAGCATAAAGCTGCAGAGGCCTGATGGGTGCGATTAAGTCAGGGATCAGTCCATACGAGCGACTCGATCACGCCTCGCCCGAGCCTAGCCTCGGACAAGGGCAGCCGACCCCGAGGGATTTCCGTCTCGCCCGAGGCCCCCCTCCAACGGCGGACACATCTCCGGCTCGCCCGAGGCCTTGCCTTCGCTAAGAAGCAACCCTGACTAGATCGCCGCGCCGACCGACCAAGTCGCAGGAGCATTTAACGCAAAGGTGGCCTGACACCTTTATCCTGACACGCGCCCCCCGGCAGAGCCGAAGTGACCGCCGTCACTTCGCCGCTCCACTGGCTGGTCCGACAGAAGGACAGCGCCGCCTGCGCCACTCCGGCTGCAGTGCCACTTGACAGAGTGAGACTGACAGGCTGTCAGGCCCTGCCAAAGGCACCATAGGAAGCTCCGCTCCACCCGACCCAGGGCTCGGACTCGGGCTAAGACCCGGAAGACGGCGAACTCCGCTCCGCCCGACCCAGGGCTCGGACTCGGGCTAAGACCCGGAAGACGGCGAACTCCGCTCCGCCCGACCCAGGGCTCGGACTTGGGCTCAGCCCCCGAAGACGACGAACTCCGCTCCGCCCGACCCAGGGCTCGGACTCGGGCTCAGCCCCAGAAGACGACGAACTTCGCTTCGCCCGACCCCAAGGCTCGGACGCGGCCCTGGCCTCTGCCGAACGACCTCCGCCTCGCCCGACCCAGGGGCTCGAGCTCGGCCTCGACCATGGAAGACAGACTCGACCTCGGCTTCAGAGGAGCCTCCACGTCGCCCGACCTAGGGCGCAGGCCAGCCACGTCAACAGGAAGCGCCATCATCACCCTGCCCCGATCCGACTCGGGCCGCAGAGAACAAGACCGGTGTCCCGTCTGGCCAGCTCCGCCAGATAGGCAATGATGGCGCCCCGCAAGCCCTGTGACGACGGCGCCTCTCAGCTCTCTTACGGAAGCAGGAGGACGTCAGCAAGGACTCAACCGCTCCGACAGCTGTCCCTCCGCCAGGCTCCGTTGCTCCTCCGACAGCCACGACATCACACCAGCTGGGTGCCAAGATCTCTCCGGCTGCCACATTGGCATGTACTTAGGGCGCTAGCTCTCCCCCGCTAGACACGTAGCACTCTGCTACACCCCCATTGTACACCTGGATCCTCTCCTTACGCCTATAAAAGGAAGGACCAGGGCCTTCTTAGAGAAGGTTGGCCGCGCGGGGACGAGGACGAGACAGGCGCTCTCTTGGGGCCGCTCGCTTCCCTCACCCGCGTGGACGCTTGTAACCCCCTACTGCAAGCGCACCCGACCTGGGCGCGGGACGAACACGAAGGCCGCGAGATTTCCACCTCTCTCACGCCCATCTCCGGCCACCTCGCTTCCCCCCTTCGCGCCCGCCCACGCGCTCGACCCATCTGGGCTGGGGCACGCGGCACACTCACTCGTCGGCTTAGGGACCCCCCGGTCTCGAAATGCCGACAGCTTCTGAAAAAGAAGATGCACCTTGTTGGTATGGATACTCTATTAATTCTATTAATCCTTGGACTAGGATATCTCTATCCCAGGGGCCAGGATATCATAATCCACCCCCTTAGAAGACTGACGTCCTCGTCGTCAACCCCAATCCAGCAACCTCCCCTCTTGGCCACGTCTGTGTGTCTAGTGTCATCATATGCCATACCATGTGACCACTCAAGGCCCACATGCGCCATGTGCCATATAACCGAACCCCTAACCCACACATGCCCGTGAAACCGAGAGGGTCGGCTCTGATACCACTTGTAACACCCCTTCCAATCCCTGGACCGGCTGTACTTACTCCTGGTAGCTCTCTAGGATCATATATTGTCACCACAGACCAACATGGGTCTTTTGTGCACACTTAGTCCTCACTCATGCCCACCTGAAAAAACTTCTCGGTCGGTCACCCATCACAAATTTCTCCACGCCAAGCACGCTTCACTTGGAGGTTCTTTCATGATAGGCTTCCAAATAAGAAGATGCACCTTATTGGTATGGATATTCTATTAATTATGTTAAGCCTTGGACCAGGATATCACCATCCTAGGGGCCAGGATATCACACAAACCATACCACCAATATTTTTCCTTCAGATCCTGGTTGTAACACCCCAGGTGTTACTGTACGTTAACTGCGAGTATGGATTTAAGCAAGAATTATCGGTGAGAATATTGGCCTCTATGCCTTAATCATCTTCCCTTATCACAATTTTGATACCGTCTTCATCTTTGCCCATTTGGATCAATCTAAATGGTTTGCGAAATTCGGAATGTATTTATCATATGAGCTATCGAGATTTTCCCTTATGTAAAATTAATCTGTTAAACAAATATGAATTTGGAAAGCTTGAATCAACCGTGTGATTTTGTCCCGAACAAATTAAGCAGAACTCTACAACTAAAGTTTTTGGTGCAAAAATAATTTCTTCTCCTCCCGTCAGCTGAGAAATCACATCTGAGGAATTATAATTGAGATTTATTCAGTAAATTATCTACTCTAAATTAAATCAAGCGCAGTCTGTACTAGTTGCACTGGTATATTTTGTTTCGACCGATTTACATCTCGCATAGACTTAATCTGAGAACTAAATCTTCTGTGTAGTCTTTGTAACAAAAATTAGAGAAGGAAAAATCTTTTTCTCCAGCTGTGACCGATGGCCTTAACCTCTCCCTCTCCTCTGATATTTCTTAGCCACCGTTGAAGATCTTTGATTTTTTCACCACCGTCGGCATGGCCCTTTGGCCTTATCCGCAGCCGCGTCGCTCAGCACCTAGGGAAAAAATCCCGCTGCCCAGCCGCTCTCTGTCCCTTCAGATTTTTCAGCCGCCGCCTTGGACTTTCCTTCTCCGTTGCGGTGCTTCCTTAGCTTCTCCCATGGCCCTCCTCCACTCCCGCCCGGCCAGAGCTCCCTCCAGCTCCAGCTCGTCGGCCACCCTCCCTGCTTCTCTCTCCCTCCATCTTCCTCTCCATGGCCGCAGCCCAGCTCGGAGCTCCCTCTGCTCCATCTCCCTCACGCCCAGCTCGGCCTGCGTGCTCCTGTGTCGCCGTTCTCCATGGACATGCTCGCTCCGTCCTCCCCAGCCATGGATCTCCTTTGTGGCCGTGCCCGGTGCTCCTCCATGGCCACGCCATCTCCCACCTCTTCCCCTGGATGCGCGTCTCTGCCCATCTCCCTGTGCTCGTCCATGGTCGCACGCTTCTCCCTGGTCGGCTTCTTCTCCCTCTACTCGATGTCTAGCCCCAACTCGGATCTCCCTCCCATGGCGCTCGACCTGCTCTGAGCTCCTGGCGTCGGATTTTCTGCGGGTTCTCTCTCCCATGGCCGAGCTCTCATCTCCTTGAACTTCCTGGCGCGCGTCCTGCTCCCTGTTCCCAGCCCAGTGCCGGCCGCCCTTCTCTGCTCGTCCTCGCCATTGGGTAGGCTCCAGGACGCCTCGCCGCCGATCTTCCTCATCGGATCGAGCCTGCAATTGTAGTACGTCGTCTCGTCGAGCCTCCATCCCCAGTCCGCTGTCACCCAGCTCCGTGCATCCATCCATGGCTATGCCCGCGAGCTCTGTTGCGAGAGCGCCGAACTATACCTATAAAGTCTCGCCGGTGAAGTCCGCCGCCGTCCTCTGGTCTTAGCTCGCCCCATCACTCGTGCTTGCCCTCGGCTCACGTTGGCACTTACACGCCTGCTCATCGTCACTGCGGCGCGCTCGCTCCTCGTCCATCGGGCTTCGACATGCTCACGTTTGCTATCGAGTCGTCAAACCCGGTCCTCCCTTGCTCGACTCCCAAGCAGACTCCCTGATACGCGTCCTATTCGCTGTCGAATCCCCACGCCTGTGACCGCGGCGCTCACTCCTCGGATCCTCGTCGCCGCGCCATTATTTTCGTCAAATAGAATTGTCATGCCGACACATCGATGTCGTCATTTGCCTCCACACTACTGCTGGTCAGCGATCTTGTTGTCATTGTGTTCGCTCCAACCCTGCCTCTACGTGCTCGTCCTTGATCACCGCTGCAATCTAAGGAGTTTGAGTTAAGAAGTGGAACCCGTGGTGCACTTGCCTGGAAATCGATCGGAGGCACGAACAAGAATCATCAACGTTTGCTTGGAATTCTAGTTGATTCGGTAATCGTTCTCTAGTTCGCTATTCTTACTAATTGATTGGGTTGATGGATTGAATAGATATATTAATCACGATGATTATCTTGATTAAAGCATAAACATGTCGTAGTTATATTAGATGGTTGCCAAAATATCTTGTTACATGTGAGGACATGATTGTGGCGTACTAGTGTCTCGAGGTAAAGTTTAGGTTTAAAATGCTAGTTACATAGGAGTACTCGAGCGGACATGTCTGTCGAGTGCGTTCAAATTGGTTTTACTTATGAATTGTGGCAAATCAGTGGAGTGAAGAATAGATTTAGTATTTTAAGTGATTATTCGATAAGTTTGTCAATGTTGATTGTGTTGGGTAGTGAGGTCGAAGCCTTGCCTTAGTAATTGTTACATTGTATTATATCGATGGTTAGAATGCCCTAGTGGAATATAGGTTAGACTGGCTCCAACAAGGTCCCCTAAAGGGTTCTCTACCCTAAATATAGAGGACCAAACGGTCCTCTACGCTCTTCAGGAACGTCCTCTAAACGATCCTTTAAATTTAGAGGACGCTGCTGGATTCTCTATATATAGAGTTTCTCTAAACGAACCTCTATTCATTTGACTACTTTAAATAACCGGTTTAGCAAAACTAAAATATATACAATATATTTGAGAGTATGATAAATACGTATGTAAAAAAATAAAATTTAAAAAATGTCTTTAATATGGGTATTTGAGTATAGAGAACGTGATTTAGAGGACGTTGTTGGAGAGAAATGAGATATAGAGGATGAAATCTTTTAGAGGAGACTGTAAAGGACAGATATAGAGGATGAATATAGAGGACGTTGCTGGAGACAGCCTTATTGACCAAATTGGACTGGAAGTAAATAAGACCAATAGGTTAATTCAATTGTAATCTAAGAATTCAGTGTGAAAGAAATGCTTTAGGTCTTTAGATTTAAAGATTATGGTTTGGTGGTAGTCTTTGATGTCTGATGAGGTTCTACTTGCTAAAGCGAATGATGTGACGCCATGTAAATTATTGTGCTAAACAAGTTAACCTAGAGAATTAGTTTAAAGAGTAATTAAACAATTTCTATACTTATTCCAAGTTTGAATGTCGAGGGGTAGGTTTTAGGAGAATAAAATGCTTATACATAGTTTATTGTTGTGTAATGTTAGAATTGAATCCGATTAAGTTAGAATGCCATAGCTATATTTTTAATGTGATATCGACATTAAGTATTTTCGTACTAGATTTGCGATGCCTTGCTATAGATGTTTAATATTCTTCAAGTAACCTTATTTATTTTGTAATATTTATACTCGTGCTCATACATGTGCATCATGCATCTCATGAGGTACGTTAATTAATCACGTGATGCGGAGGACCAAAGCTAAGTCGACCCCCAATATGTCGTAAAGTGCAAGCCACTCCACAAGGTGATGCTAGTGGATTAACCTGAAGATGTATAGGCTGAACATGTGCCAACACAAAAGGATGGTCGTCAAGTGATCGACGTCTAACAAACACTAACGTAGTGTTTATTCCAGGCAAGCCCCGGTGCATTTACCCCTTCCTTGTATTTTTAAAAAAGACTTTTATACACTTAAGTCTAGTGAAATGTGCATTAAGTTTATAGGAATTGCTTGGAAACTATTTGATGCATCGACTACCTTGATATCCATTCCTGTTATTGATGCTTCTTTGGAAGGATCAAATATTGTTTACAAAAATGCTTAGCCCTGCTTAGATCTTGTGGATAGAGGTTGTCTTTTGCAATAATGCCTAGCTCTGGGGTTATCCCGAGGAAGGATGTCTTCTACCTGCAAGAATATTTTCATTCGGAGCATGGTGGGATCTTACTGCAAAGTTCACTATAATGCTCTTTTCAACCTAAGGAACACAAACAATCCTAAGGATGGAAGTATTTAAATCGATACTTGGGCTAGGAACAGGTGATGTTCTACCCATGTTGATTAAGGATTATAGAGAATGTAGGATTGATGATTGAGGACCTTTTAACTGGCCACATGCCTCGTCATGGGTAAGCTTTGCCTTGGTCAGACCAATACCAGAAAGGCCACCACACAATGGGATTGGAGAGATGGCGAGAGTAGCGTGTACCCTCCATGGTAAGAGGCTGGACGGTGGAGTATCTGTGCTCTCGGTTGGCGTGAACCCATTCTGGTCTTGAGAAACCCAGTGGCGAGTTGACATATGCAAGGGTTAAGTGCAACATATGTCGTGTGGTTGGAGATCCCCAACTGGGTATTAATCGATTCGGATCGTCGTTACTTCTCGGATATGAAGACTTGGTCACTGCCCTACCATCTAAGTCATGGATGGAATCATAATGAACAAAAATCATGTTGTCTTGATTAATGTGATGATGAAATTAGACTAGATGCAAACAAGGTCTATTAATACTTCATCTAGCATTAAAATGTTGAAAGTAAGGACTCAATTTAGTAAGCTTTTTGCAAACTATTAATGTTGATTCTTGCTAAAAGCTTTTCCTTGATTCCCAAATCCAGCATATCCTTGAGAGTCTTTTTCCTTAGTCGGGTAAGACTTACGAAAGTACACTCCGTACTCAGGGTTTTCGAACCCATGTTGTTGCAGGTACTAGATTTGTGCTGCTGTGGATGGTGTTAAGCGCCGGTGGGCATGACCTTCTTATAAGTTAAAGTAGCTCTTCTATACTTCTTATTGAGGATGGTCATTGAGCTAGCATATATTTCAAACTTATAAATAATTTATAACATTTCAAAGTTTATTTCTTTGAATCACTTTATAATCACTCTAATAAATATAATGTAAATTTGTTGTAACTTGTAAATTTTTATAATAAAGAAATTCCGCTGCAAAATGTTGGTGTGTGATTTGTGTTTACTTAATCTTGCGATCTTGGTTGTAAGTGGTTTATCTGGGGTCCTTAGGACACTCGGACGGATCCTATTAAGTTATCTGGTGCACATGCATAGCTGTCTGAGGTCTTTGAGACAAGGACAGGTCGATGTGGGTCCAATAACTTGGGAGGTTCTGCCACAGCTTGGTATCGGAGCAAGATTAAGTCTAATACGATCACATACGTATTTTTAAAACAAAGTTTTGGTTTCAAAAACCTATTTCCAACTAAACACAATGTTTGGTTTTGAAAAATTATAGATTTGAAAAACTACAATGCTAGCAACATCCTCTGTTAAGCCCTAAATTAAGGACTATCAGGTGGCTTAGATTAAAACACTAACCCACAACCGGGGGAAATTGCATACATGTGTAATGTTATTTTTGAGGCCATCCAGTCTTGAATGGATCGACGCTCAGGTAAGGTGAGATATGAGAGCATGACTAGACAAACGTCGGTCTAAGGGAGTGTTTAAATGTGGCATCCGACAATATACATGTTCTATATATGTATATATGAAGGCTGCGATGTGGAGTATTTACTTTTCTAGGAATTCAATACCCCATGGATGTGTATGAGTATACAGATATGGGAATACTGAGAAGTGTAATGTACTTTGTTGGGGCGAAGGCGAAGACGCTACCCTTCGCTCGATGCCTTCGCCAAATCTCGCTGCACCAACGGAGACAAGACGACTGGCAGACTCCACCCTTCATCCAACGCACCACAGGACGAAGGCCTACAGCGAGGTCGCCCCATTCCGCGGAGCGCCCAACACGAAGGCCCACGTGCAATCCAACCCATTGTAACAGGCCCCGCGTGTCCGCGGCGCATTACGAGCCTAATTTGTAAAGGCTTCTCTGTAATTACAGTCTGTAACCCTGCTTTATAGGAATATTTTGGGGATAACCTGTACGCCTGAGGGCACATGCGTCCTTAACCCAAGATGCGGGGCACTCAGGCACCTATAAATACCCCCGCACAGTGCCCTTGAGAGGCTAGATTAACAGAGCAATTGCCTTCTTGAGCTAAAACCTTGTTTGCATTACTTTCACTCCCCCATTGGATCATCTTGCTCGAGAGAGCAAGTTCCAACATTTGGCGCCCACCGTTCGTGCTACGAAAAACCACCCGCGATGGCACCCAAGAGAGCTAGCTCGAAGGCAGCCCCATCCGTTGACGAAGCTGCGAAGGCAGCGGTGCTGGCTGAGAAAAAGGGCAAGGCCCTTGTCGACACCACCCACCAAGAGGCCTGCGAAGACGACGCACTCAGCAAGAGGCAGCGCAACGAACAACCCACACCCGAAGGCAGCCTCCACACCTGCAGCTCTGGAGGACAACCGCAACCTCCCCTAGGCTTCGCTCCACCGGAGGGCGCGGACGCCACCGAGGATGGCGAAGTCATCGGTGTTTCAGCAGAGGAACAGCTACAGCTGTGTGCCTTGCGCATCAAGAACCGCAATCTCCAGAAGCAAAAAGAGATCCTCGAGGCCAAGCGCCAACGTGTGTCTGCGCAAGCTAAGGTGCGCCAGATGATATGCGACGAAGAGAAAAAGGCTCAGGAGCTTGAGCAAGAGATCGCGCTCATGCAGCGGCCAACTCGGTCTGCAACACGGTTCACCCCTCCAACAGCGCGCGCAAATCGAAGACCCATTCATCCCTCAGCGCGGACACGCCATCCCGCATGCCGCAGCATTCCAAGGTGTCAACTACCTTGACGAGCGAAGTCCTCTTGTGCCACACCTGCAAGTGTCACCATGGCCCGCCAACTTCACGGCAGAGACCTATCCCAAGTACAACGACAACACTGACCCAGCACAGTATATCATGAGCTATCAGTTCGCCGTTGCATCATCTGGAGGGGACGACGCCACGATGGCCAAGTCATTCATCATCGCCCTCGAAGGCCCGGCCCTCACCTGGTACACCAGGCTGCCCCCGTTGTCCATCGACTCATGGAGAAGTCTCCGAGACAAATTCCTGCTCAACTTCCAAGGGTACCGCCCAGACACCGACAACTTGGCTGAACTTTCACTCTACAAGCAGCTGGAAAGAGAAACTCTGCGGGAGTACTACCGCAAGTTTCTGACTCTCAAGTCACAACTGCCTTCGGTTGATGACCAAATTGCCATTCACTACACCATCAGTGGCCTTTGGGCTGGCGTCCTTTACAGCCACTGCATCAGAGGTCCACCCAGGAACCTCCAGGAGCTGTATCACCTATTCGAAAAATACGCCAGATCCGAAGAACTCCACCAGCGCAAAGTCGAGTCTCAGAGGAAACCTAAAGACCCTCCGCAGTCCAGCCGTACGTGGACGAGGCCTTCACAGGAAGACTTCGGTCGAGATGGCCGCAGTCAGCAGCAGGTACACAACATCGCCAACCAGCACCCCGCTGGTGAGGCCCCTCGTCGCCAGGAGTATCCCCCCAGGGCCGCGGAAACAGAACCCGTGGTCGGGGCCGGGGACGTGCGCAGCAGCCGCGCATATTTTACTGCTTGTTCCACGGCGAAGACTGCGCGCACCCTACAAGAGACTGCCCAGAGACGAAGGCCACCAGAGACAGGATGGCACGGGTGCAACTTCGCACACACATATCAACAACCCCCTCAGCCATACAACCATGGCCTCGCTCCGCATCCACCTCACCACGCATACCAACACCACTAGGACGTACAAATCGTACCTCCCCCACTCCCACCCCACACCCGCAAGAGCAAAACATCCACCACCCCAACCACCCCTAAGCCCCAAAGCAAGAAGACTTCGCCGATCAGCCGTATCGCGGAGTCATTCACATGATCACTGGGGGGTCCAGCGTCGACTTCGACACGAAGCGACAGAAGCGGGACCACTACCGCAGCATCAACCACGTCGCCGTCACCGGTCCAGTCGTGCAGACAAAGTGGTCCCATGTGCCCTTGACCTTCGACGCCCGAGACGTCGACCTGCGCAGCGCACCCCACATCGACGCCATGGTTATCAACTGCAGCGTGGCAGGCTGGGACCTGCACAAAGTCTTAGTCGACAATGACAGCCAGGCGGATATCATTTTGCTCCATGCCTTCGACCGCATGGGCATCAGCCACATCTTGCTTAAGCCTTCGGACAACCCACTTTATGGCTTCGGCGGCAAGGGCACCTTTCCTGTCGGCAAAATAGAGCTACCTCTCTCCTTCGGTGTAGAACCCAATGCACGAAGTGAGCAAGTCACGTTCGACATCGTCGACATGGTGTACCCGTACAACACCATAATGGGTCGGGGCTCCATCAACAAGTTTGAGGCAGCCATTCACGGACTTTACCTGTGCTTGAAGATCTCAGGTCCGCAAGGCGCGATCACAGTCTACGGCAACCAGCAGGCCGCGCAACATAGAAAGAGACTTCGTTCCTGGGCAAAGGAACGTACACTGCCTCACGGCCCAGTGCGAGGTCCCCGAATCTGCCAGCCCAATCGCCAAAGAACATGACAAGGCACAGCTGCAGAGCAACGATGGGACCAAGACTGTTCCCCTCGACTAGGCAACGCCCAAGCAAACGGTCACCATCAACGAAGACCTCACTTCGCATGACGAGGAGAGACTCCTCTGTTGTCTGTCCAAAAATAAAGACGTCTTCGCCTGGTCTGCCCTCGACCTGGTCGGAGTCAATCGCTCCATCATCGAGCACAGCTTGGGAATCGACCCTTCGGTGAGGCCAAAGAAACAGCGGCTGCGCAAGATGTCTGATGAGAAGACAGAAGCCGCCAAGGCCGAGGTACATCGCCTGCTTGAGGCCAAATTTATCGAGCCAGTCGCCTACCCTACATGGCTCGCCAACGTAGTGATGGTGCAGAAGAAAAGCGGCAAATGGCGGATGTGCATTGATTTCACCAGTCTCAACAAGACCTGACCCAAGGACAACTTCCCGCTGCCTCGGATCGACAAAATCGTTGATAGCGCGACTGGGTGCGAAGTCATGTCACTCCCTGATTGCTTCTCCGGTTACCATCAAATATATATGAAGGAGTAAGACAAGGCAAGCACCAGTTTCATAACACCCTTCGGCACATATTGCTTCATCAGAATGCCGGAGGGACTCAAGAACACCGGGTCCACATTCTATCGACTCACCAAAACGGTGCTCGAGAGTCAAGTCGGTAGAAACATATTTACGTATGTGGACGAAGCAAGGAAGACCATCTGGCTGACCTCGCAGAAACGTTTGTGAACATGCGGGACGCACGACTTCGATTAAACCCCGAAAAGTGTGTCTTCGGCGTTCGCCAGGGGAAAATATTGGGCTACCTGGTGTCGCACCGTGGGATCGAAGCCAATCTGAGCAAAATCCAGGCCATCATCAACATGACGCCCCCGCAGTCAGCCAGAGACGGTCAACGACTGACAGGAAGAATGGCCGCCCTCAACAGATTCATCTCCAAATCCACAGACCGAAGCCTCCCTTTCCTCAAAACACTCCGCGACACAAAAGACTTCGCATGGGGACCAGAGCAGGCGACAGCCTTCGCTTCATTAAAGCAGTACCTGTCAGAGTTGGCGATTCTTACAAGCCCCAACCCCTCGCTACCTCTATTGCTCTACATCGCAGCTTCACCGCATGCGGTCAGCGCAGCACTGGTTCAAGAGCAGGACAGAGAGGGCACGATCAAGCAATGTCCAGTTTATTACGTCTCCAAAGTACTCACGACATCAAAATGCAATATGACGGAACTGGAAAAAATTGCCTACGCATTTGTTATGGCTTCGCGCAAATTGCGCCATTATTTTGAAGCGTTCAAGGTCCGGGTCACCTCAGATAGAGGACTTGGCGAATTGTTTAGAAACCCGGAGGCATCAGTCCAGATTGCCAAATGGGCAGCCGAACTCTCCGGCTATCATATCACATTCGAGCCCAGGACAGCCATCAAGTCACAAGTCCTGGCAGACTTTATCGTCGACTGGACTGGGCCAATAACACAGTCGGACACGTATGCAGAGATGGTGTGGACAATCCATTGCGACGGCACATGGTGCCATGCGGGGGCAGGTGCCGCTGTAGTCATTACCTCACCCAAAGGGGTCAAGCACATATACGCAGCACACCTCAACTTTGCTTTGGAGTCTGACAGATGCACCAACAATATAGCAAATTACGAAGCTGTCATCCTTGGCCTTCGCAAGCTCAGGGCACTTGGTGTCACTACCTGCATCATCAGAACAGACTTCAAAGTAGTCACCGACCAAGTCGAGAAAGACTATGCAGCAAAGGACCCCGCACTTATGCAATACCTCGCGGCTATCCGCAGTCTCGAGAGGCAGTTCAAAGGTTTCACCTTGCAGCATGTGGACCGAGCCAAAAATGAGGAGGCCGACGCATTGGCCAAGGCAGCCGCTAGAGGCGAGGCCCTGCCCTCCGACGTATTCTACCATGTCATCGGCACGCCAGCCGTTCGCAGCCCAGAGGGCCTCCAAATAACCAATGACAGCGAGGGCCATCGCATAGTCAACCTCATCATGACCGAAGACTGGCGGGCACCAATAAACCTGTTCCTGCAGGGGTACTATCATCCAACCAATATCAATGAGGCCAAGCGCCTCAAACATCGAAGCCGAGACTTCGCGCTAATCGAAGGTCAGCTTTACAAAAAGGGGGTCAGTCAACCCATGCTTAAATGTGTCACCGAGACCGAAGGCGTCCAAATCCTGCACGAAGTCCACAGCGGGACTTGCGGCTCTCACGCAGGGCCTAGGGCCCTAGCCGCAAAGGTGATCCGTCAAGGTTTCTACTGGCCCGCCATGATCTGCGCCGCAAATCGGGTCACAAGGTCCTGCGAAGCCTGCCAGAAGTTTTCTCCACGCTCAGGGAGCCCTTCGCAATTCACAAAGCTAATTGCCCACACGTGGCCCCTTCAGCGCTGGGGCCTGGACATTGTCGGGCCCCTACCCATGGCCTAGGGGAACCTCAAGTTCACCTTCATCGTCGTCGAGTATTTTACCAAATGGATCGAGGCGAGGGCTGTATCCACGATAACATCGAAGACTGCCCAGAAATTCTTCTGGCAAAACATGGTTTGCCGCTTCGGAGTCCCGTCCGAGGTCACAGTTGACAACGTCAAGCAATTTGACAACCAAGACTTCAAGGATTTCTCCTTCTCCATTGGCACCAAGCTTGCCTTCGCCTCAGTGTACCACCCGCAATCCAATGGAGTCGTGGAACGCGCCAATGGTAAAATTTTCACAGCAGTCAAGAAAATGCTCCTCGGCGACAAGAAAGGCAAGTGGGCCGACCTGTTACCTGAAGCGGTATGGGCGCTGAACACAACTGAGTGCAGGGCGACTGGGTTCACCCCTTTCCGCCTTCTACATGGATCGGAGGCCATGACCCCGCAAGAATTAAAACATGGGTCACCACAGACAGTCACTTCAGCCGTCCTCGACGTAGACGAGCCCTCTTCGAAGGACCTCATTGACGGAGACCGCGTCTTCGCCCTACAGGCCCTAAACAAATACCAAACTCAAACAAAAGCATGGCGCGACCACATAGTCATCCCGAAGGAATTCAGCGAAGGAGACCTCATACTCGTCCGGACGGCTAGGACGGAGTCCCGGGGCAAGTTAGAGCCAAAGTGGGAGGGCCCTTTCATCGTCAAGACGAAGGCGTCCCCCAGCGCGTACAGGCTAGCAACGCCATTCGGCGAAGACCTAGAGCATTCTTGGAACATTGACAATCTCCGCAAATTTTTTGTTTGACTCCTCAGGGCCAGCTCGCCCTTGTAATTCACAAAACAGCTTTATTCTGGCCCGCACTCTTTTCCTCCCGGGGGGTGAGGTTTTTAATGAGGCGGAGCTATGTAATATACACGCAAAAAATCCCCCGCAAAAATTACGTCAAAACAAGACCGCATCGACGGTCTTCGGCATTCGACCACAACGAAGTCACCACGAGGGGCAGCGCTAGCTACCCTCGCGTGCGACACTCCGCGCAAAAGTCGCCTAAGGGTGCAGCCGGACTAGCACAACAAGTGCACAAAATCAAAGTCTTCCCCGAAAAACTATCCGTGCAAAAGTCGCCTAAGGGTGCAGCCGGACTAGCACAACAAGTGCGCAAAATCGAAGTCTCCCCTGAAAGACTATCCGTGCAAAAGTCACCTAAGAGTGCAACCGGACTAGCAAACCAAGTGCGCAAAATCGTGGTTTTCCTCAAAAGATTATCCGTGGAAAAGTCGCCTAAGGGTGCAGTCGGACTAGCACAACAAGTGCGCAAAATCGAAGTCTCCCTCACAAGACTATTTGTGCAAAGACCGACTACAGGTGCAGCCGGACCGACATAATAAACGCGCAAGACCAAGTGCACAAGTCCCCTACGGGCACGGCCAGATCAGCGAAGGCACATAGCCTCATCATACAAATTATAGTTACATACGTACAGCGAGGGCATCACGCCTTACATTGGTTCAACCTTCGGGATGATACCCATCTCCTTATAGTTAAACAACAATATCCTCAGCTCCTCACCCTCAAAAAGATTTCGCAACTCCCCCTCACCTACACTCGCCCCAACAAAGCGAGGACAACAATTCCTGCTTGGCAGCCCTGTCCACATGAAGACGACCACCCTCCACCTCACTCACTCTACGCTTCGCCACCGCCCTTCGCCGCCTACGCCCAGCACTCGGACCAGGAAAAACTTCAGCATCCGTCACATGCGGAGAAGCCTCCGCCGCAGCCACATCCAAGGCCACAAAATAATCCAAGTCTTCATCCGAAGACTCTTCCGTCCACACAACTGAGCTCCCAGAATCATCAGACTCAAAAAACTTAGACACAGAATCATCCGATTCATTTCCAGCAACCACAGTCGAAGCCGCCACAAAATTAGCAGTATCAGTAGCGGTTGCGTGCGCAGGCCCAAAATCCTGAACCTGCGCAGCAACCAAGGTTCAGTAACACAGACAAAATTTACTAACTACCCCACACCCACTAAGCCACCTGCAAAGGCCCCACCGCCATGGGATCCTCTGCTGCCAGCTCCTCCAACACCTTGGGGGGGTCCTCCACCATCGGCGCAGGGGCTGGCAAGGAGCCTTCACCGGACAAAGTAGACACAGGTGCGGCGGAGGAGCCTTCACCAGCTTCCGAGGGCAGTGTCGGGTTGACCTTAGGCTCGGGCCACGCGCCGTTCAGATCTCCAAGGTCTTCGACATCCTCGGCACGCGCCATCTGCAGCAATAGCACACTCATTTAGCAAACCCACACGCACCCACATTCAACGACACGAAACAAAGGACAAACTTTACCTGCTCTCTCGCCCGGTCAGACCGCTCCCTAACCGCCTCTCGACCATGAGGACCCCACATCCGATCGAAGAGTGCCCCCGCGGAATCCTTCACCACAGGGTCTTCGACCTTAAAAATTTCGCGCTCAAAGTTTTCATCTGACTGGTCGAAGACCTCATAGTGTTTGCATCCCTCGCGGGACAGCGCATTCATGGCCCCCTCGCATGTGACGAGGGAGGCGTAGGACATGAAGCCCTGCACAATAGTCGGGAGCACCAGCAGCTCCTCCTGTAACCATTCAAGGAAGTGGAGGCTGGCCTCGTGGTCGGGCACATCGAAATCTGCAGTCCACGCACCCAGATCGCGGTATGACTCCACGAGCTGCGCGTGCGTCCGCACGACTTCTGAGCGCACCGAGGTCTCGGCCTTGTCCACGCGACTGCGCAGGGCGTTGAACCTCGCCTCCTATTCCTCGGCGCGTTGGCTGGCGAGGCTGCCCTTCGCCAGCACCACCTTAGCCTCTGCTTGCGCAGCCTGCGCTTCAGCGACGGCCTGGTTAGCCTCCCTCCTCTCCTCCGCCAGCCGACGTCGGAGGTCAGTCTTCTCGGCCTCCAGGGTGGCCACCTTCTCCGCTAACCTGCGGTTCTTGCTCTCTGCGGCTGACTTATCTCGGACAGCATCCGCGTGCTACGCCCGAAGATTCTCGACTTTGGCGGCGACGTCCACAGTCAGGACGCCCGACGCAACACGGTCGGCGAATTTGGCCGCCTGGCAAAAACACAAGTCAAACCTTCACGAGACAAACGCATGAACCAAAACACAGCAAACATCGAAGTCCAGCACGAATTACTTGCTTCAGCTGTTGCGTCAGCTCCTGCGACAACTGCTGAGACACTTCCCTCAGCCGCTGGGACATGGTGCCCGCCACGTCCCTAGCGGCAGCGGCCGTCAGAATCTCGCCGCTCGCGCAAAAGGTGGCCCACGGGTCCTGGGTGGCCCCCTTCGCCTTTACCACCGCCGATGGCGAGGTGGCTGCCACCGAAGGCGGGACAACAACCAATCGTCCCTCGCCCGACCCTGCAACACGTCTCCGGTCAAAAAAAACAAAAAAAAAACAATAAATATATATATACTTACCAACCAAATAATCATCGACATTGATATTCATGCCGAAGTCAGCAACACGCTTCCCCGGCGAGGGCAGCTTCGCGGGTGAAGGTCCGCCCGGGGGAGGCTTGGTTCCGCCAATGGCCGCAGCCTTCTCGCCCGTCGATGCTTTGCTGCTCCTGGGCGCAGCCGTTTTCGCAGCCGGAACCAGCTTGCCACTGCCGGAGGCTGCAGCCTTCGCGCTTCCCCGCGCCCTCTTCGCCTCGCGCACGGGATCGACCATCCTGACGACTGCCCGACGCTTCTATGCAGCATCTTGACGGTCCTTGTTCATCACTGCCGACACAACAGCAGCAATATTCCGTCCGTAAGGAAACACTCTCAAGTCACGAGCCATGCGGGACGTAAAGAAGTGTTCGCCGGCCGCGCGGGGGATAGGAATGTTCTTGGGACATCGACCCCCGGTAACCTCCAGCATCCGCGCCGAAGACTCCCGGAGCTCGGGCGAAGACATCCTTCCCCCGGGGGCCGCACATGTCCCCATCAACTCCATTGCAAAACTATCGGAGACCCCCAATTCCCCCATCGCAGTACCTAGCTTCCTTTTCTTAGTGACTGGGGCGGCCTCCTGCGCAGGGTCTTCTTCAATCACATCCGCTGGTCTTTTCCTGCGGCGGTCGACAACGTCTTCACCGGGATAACCGCCATACGGTAAGCGATTCAACTTGAAGACCCTATTTAGGCAGTCGTTGGATCCGCGTATATCCCAGCTCCGCAGGACCTCCGTCTTCGGCACGTAGCGCCCCACAATTCGCACCGCCCCATCCTCCGCTTCGCGCACGACCGCTATAGGATCCCGCCCTCGCACATCCAAAGCAAAACGTCTGCCCCCGAGACACGCCCAACCCCACCGCCGAAATATCCCAACTGTTGCATATCTTGCACGCGGACCGACGACATCCGCGAAACACCGAATTCCACCGTATCACCCGGTCGTAACTCTGTCGCCGCCACAGTGCCCGAGGTATCTTCGGACGACGCCTCGGCCGTCGGCGTGGTCGCAGCAGACGAGGAGGAAGACGACATGGCTACGTACTATTGGCGGCGGTGTGCGGTCTGCTTCACGCGGGCCAGATCTCCGACGAACAGGAGCAAGGAGGGCAGGCGAGAAAGCGAGCAGTTTGAAAAGGAGGTTAGGGTTTTCGCGGCACGCGGAAAGGTAAATTTCAACCTGCGCCGCCCCCACCCCCTTTTATACACAAGGCGCGACGCTTCGGGAAACCCGCAACCCAAGAGTGCGGCGTCAATCAACGGTCATGTCAAAAAACCCCGCGGCGGAACCACTTCGAGCGAGGGCAGCGTCTCCACCATCTAGCGACGTCTTCGGCACCAGATGACTTAGTCAAACTGGTCCCTCGGAGGGAAAATGTTGGGGCGAAGGCGAAGACGCTACCCTTCACTCGATGCCTTCGCCAAATCTTGCTGCACCAACGGAGACAAGACGACTGGCAGACTCCACCCTTCGTCCAACGCGCCGTAGGACGAAGGCCTATGGCGAGGTCGCCCCATTCCGCGGAGTGCCCAACACGAAGGCCCACGTGCAATCCGGCCCATTGTAACAGGCCCCGCGTGGCTGCTGCGCATTACGGGCCTAATTTATAAAGGCTTCTCTGTAATTACATTCTGTAACCCTGCTTTATAGGAATATTCTGGGGATAACCTGGACGCCTAAGGGCACATGTGTCCTTAACCCAAGACGCCTGGCACTCAGGCACCTATAAATACCCCCGCATAGTGCCCTTGAGAGGCTAGATTAACAGAGCAATTACCTTCTAAAACCTTGTTTGCATTACTTTCACTCCCCCGTTGGATCATCTTGCTTAGGAGAGCAAGTTCCAACATACTTGTAACGATGCACCTATGCTCAGGTAAGAATGTGAGTTACCATAATGGGCTGTCCTGTGGTTAAAGTGTGGCAGCGGTGCCTATGCGTGGCTCGGCGCTTAATGAGGAGTTGGCCTCCATATAGAAATATATGGAGTATAAACTATGATAAACTGTCATGTGTGAATTGCATCATTGGAAACAGGGTTATGATGGAATTTTCTGCAGGAACACTAACCTCGAAAACATATGTGTAGCTGATGACTACCAAATTACCGAGAGAGACGTAAGTATGCCACCGAGATAGAACGCTATTGCCACATTAGATTGGCAAAAATTTGTGAGGACGCGCAAATTGGAGAAGAAACAAAAGTGCGAGGGGTATTGTGTAAATGTCAGAGACACAATGAAATGTGCTAAGAGTTCTTTACCGTTTATTCAATTTCCCGAGGGTTTCTGCGCAAATTGTCCAACACGGGCGCGCGCGCGTTCCGCCTAGACGTGGCCCGACTCGGGCTGATTTCAGCCCATTACTATTCATCATTTTCCCTTTTCTTTTTCTGCCAGGCTTAGGGAATTTATAGAAAATGATAGAAAAATGATAAAATCATGAGACCAATTTTACTAAACTCCTAAATTCCTCTAGTATTTAATAAAATATAGTCCCAAGATTTTTAGCCCTAACCATGAATTATTTAGTATTTAAGAAGGCCTAAACCTAGACTTTTGGAATTTTAGAAATTACTTGATAACTCCAAAAGTCATAAAACTTTTTAGGAAAGCTTAATTTGATAATTAGAACCCATGGGTGAAGTTTGACATGTTTTGTACATTGTTTGGTCCCTAACCCAAAACCCTAGCTTTCTAAGAAATATTTGCCTTATTCCAGTAGAATACTGACTTGAAAAACCCTAGTAACTTAGGTATACCGTGAAGGAAAGTTGTATTCAAGGTACAACTTGAAGTATCTCTATGATAATTGCATATTCATAGCATCACATGAGCATTCATGTATATGTATGGTTGTTGGGGGTATGCTTCGTAGCCGAAGATCCTAAAAAGAACACCTTCGAAAGGTCTTTTCAGAAGCAAGCGCCGAAGCTATTATCTATAAAGCTTCGGCACAAAGACAAATCTCAAGATGAAGGGTCGAACCGACTTAAAGATGAATTGACTTAAAGACCCATGATATTTTGTGTCATTATTGTAGTCAATTGTAAAGGACATAAATGTAATTTTGCGCAGGTTGCATCCTGTGCCTATAAATAGGTGAATAGTATCCCGACACTATTCACGCGATCCTGTAATCACTGACACGCCATGCTTGAATTATTGCTTTCCGTCAAGGCGAAGGTACAAATGTACCTAAATATTATGTTTTAATACTTGTATATTCATATAATAAAACATGTGAATATATTTTATACTTTATATTTCATTTTTCATTATTGTCTTATAAATATGATCACGAAGGTGAAACCTTCGTGATACTTTACTTATGACCTTCGTCCGAAGCTCATTAAATCCTTGGGGAGACAATGCTTCAGCGAACGAAGGACGCTTATACTTAACATTTTTGTGTTGCCTTGTTCTTAATTCGAAGCATTTGAGAACAAGTCCCCAACATTGGCGCCCACCTCCGGTGAACTCACTTCCACTTTTTGAGCTAATGGCTTCGTTCAAAGCTGGAGTTGCTTCGGCTCCGAAGCTTGTACTCCCGATAACAGGCGGTTCATGCTCAGAGTCAGCTAACAAGAAGCAGAAGAAGGAGGCACAGAGAAGGGTACAACATGTAGGGGTGCAAGGACCCTTCATCAAGTCAAGATGGTCTCACATTCCGATTACCTTCTCCCAAGAGGATCTTCAGCTCAAGGATTACCCTCACAATGATGCTATGGTTATCTCTTGTGTTATCAAAGGATTCTGGTCCACAATGTTTTGGTTGACACAGGCAGTGCAGCGGACATTATATTTGCTAAAGCCTTCAGACAGATGCAAGAGCCCGAAGATAAGATTCATGACGCCACACATCCCCTCTGTGGCTTCGGAGGAAGGCAGATTGTAGCACTTGGCAAGATCACGATGCTAGTAACCTTCGGATTTATCAACAACACAAGGACTGAACAAGTTGTGTTTGATATTGTTGACATGGAGTACCCTTACAACGCAATCATTGGTCGTGGTACTCTCAATGCTTTTGAAGCAATTCTTCATCCAGCATATCTTTGCTTGAAGATACCTTTGGATCAAGGGCCTATTGCTATTCATGGAAGTAAGGAAGCTGCCAGAAAGGCCGAAGGAAACTGGACAGATTCAAAAGCAATCCATAACATAGATGGAGCTGAAGCTTGTGAGCAATACAAGTACAAAAGGGAGAAAGCTGCTTCGGCCGATCAGCCGAAGCCCATGCTCTTATGTGATGATATAGCAGAGCAGAAGGTGCTATTGGGATCTCAATTGTCTGAGGAACAGGAGAAAACTCTGATAAGGTTTCTGTTCAACAACAAAGATGTCTTTGCATGGTCACCTAATGATCTCTGCGGAGTCAACAGGGATGTTATTGAACACTCGCTCAATGTTGATCCATCCTTCAGACCCAGAAAGCAGAGGCTTCGGAAGATGTCTGATGACAAGGCTGAAGTTGCTCGGAATGAAGTGAAAAGACTCCTCAGCGCCGGAGTCATCAGAGAAGTGAAATACCCAAAATGGCTAGCCAACACTGTTATGGTAAAAAAGGCCAATGGCAAATGGAGGATGTGTATTGATTTTACTGATCTCAACAAGGCTTGTCCGAAGGATGAGTTTCCATTACCAAGGATAGATTCCCTAGTTGACGGAGCAGCTTCGTCAGAGCTTATGAGTCTGCTAGATTGTTATTCAGGCTATCATCAAATTTGGATGAAAAAAGAGGATGAGCCAAAAACCAGCTTCATAACCCCTAGTGGAACATATTATTATCTTCGGATGCCTGAAGGGCTCAAGAATGCTGGAGGAAGCTTCAGCAGAATGACAATGAAGGTTCTTCATTCTCAGATAGGCAGAAATGTGCTAACTTATGTTGATGATATCATAGTAAAAAGCACGAAGCAAGAAAATCACATTGCTGATCTGCAGGAGACCTTCGCTAATTTTAGACAAGCTGGTCTGGAGCTGAATCCAGAAAAGTGTGTCTTCAGAGTGAAGAAGGGAAAATTCCTTGGTTGCCTAGTTTCAACAAAAGGGATTGAGGCTAATCCAAATAAAATCGAAGCTATTCTTCGGATGGAACCACCAAGCACAAAGAAGGGGTTCAATGACTGACGGGAAGACTTGCATCTCTGAATCGATTCATATCTAGATCAGCAGAGAGAAATTTACCATTTTTTGAAGTGCTGAAGTCAGCCGAAGTTTTTCAATGGGGATCAGTTCAGCAGAAAGCCTTCGACGAGCTGAAGCAGTATTTGATAGATCTAACGACATTAACTCCACTAGCGCCAGGGGCTCCTCTGTTGTTATATGTGGCAGCTTGGCACTCAACGGTAAGTGCGGCACTTGTCCAAGAGAAGCTTGAAGGGCAAACCAAAAAGCAAGCCCTAATATACTTTGTCTCTGAAGTCCTTAGTTTATCAAAGTAAAACTATACAGAATTGGAGAAGGTGCTGTATGCTGTTTTGATGGCTTCCAGGAAGCTTCGACATTATTTTCAAGCATACCATATAATTGTTCCTTCTTCACAACCTTTGAAGGATATTATGAGAAATAAAGAAGCTACTGGAAGGATTGGAAAGTGGGCTGCGGAACTCAATGAGTTCTGCATTGATTATGTGCATAGATCTTCGATTCAGTCCCAGGCGTTAGCAGACTTCATTGCTGACTGGACGCCAGGGGCTCAGGAAGAAGAAGCAAGTAAAGATGCCGAAGCTTGGACAATATTTTGCGATGGTTCTTGGGGAACCTTCGGGGCAGGTGCAGCTGTCGTCTTAATTGCACCTTCCAAAGTTAGAACATGCTACGCAGTGAAACTTGATTTTAGCTGTACAAATAATATTGCTGAATATGAAGCTTTGCTTTTGGGTCTTCGGAAGTTGAAAGCAATGGGGATAAGAAGGGCGATCCTCAAAACTGATTCCCATGTTATTTCTGGCCATTTTGACAAAAGTTGCAAAGCAAGAGATCCGAAGCTTGAAAAATATTTGGATACAATTCGAAGACTTGAAGCCTCCTTCGAGGGGTTTTCTGTTAAGAATATTCCACGAGGAGAAAATGAACACGCTAATCTACTAGCCAAGATAGCGACACAGGGGCTGCCATTACCTTCGGAAGTTTTCTTTGAAACAATAAAAGCACCTTCGGTTGACCTTCTTGAAAGAGCAGTGCTCAATATATCTCCTGTTTATAGCGAAGATTGGAGAACTGAGATCATTTCTTTTCTCTAGGGCAATTTCCTTTCAGATGACGAAGCTTATCAAAAGAGAATAGCGGTAAGAGCCCGTCCATATGTAATAATAGAAGGGGAGTTATACAAGCATGGAGTCTGTTCTCCATTACTCAAATGTCTATCCAGAACTGAAGGTATAGAGCTGATGAAAGAAATACATGCAGACCTATGTGGATCTCACATCGGATCCAGGCCTTTGTTGGGTAAAGTTTTTCGTCAAGGATTCTATTGGCCGAAGGCAACTTCGGGTGCAGCAGAATTAGTCCAAAAATGCGAAGGTTGTCAAAAATGTGCAAGAGATCAAAAACAACCTTCGTCTCTAACTCAATTAATACAGCCCACTTGGCCATTGCAAAGATGGGCCCTTGATTTGCTAGGCCCACTTCCACCAGCACAAGGGAATTTAAGATATGTTGTAGTGGCAGTGGAATATTTTTCTAAATGGATTGAGGCGAAGCCTTTAGCCACAATAACTTCGGTTACTGTTCAAAAGTTTTTCTGGCAAAATATTGTGTGTCGCTTCGGAGTGCCGAAGGCCATTACCGTGGACAATGGAACGTAGTTTGATGCCGAAGCTTTCAGAGAGTTTTGTGAACAAATTGGCACGAAGATCCATTTTGCATCAGTTCAACATCTGGAGTCAAATGGACATGTCGAAAGAGCTAATGGCATTATAATGACAGGAATAATGAAGTAAATCTTCAACCAGCCCAGGGGGAAGTGGCCGGACGAATTAATCAAAGTGGTGTGGAGCCACAACACAACAATATCAAGGTCAACAGGTTTTACACCATTCAAATTGCTGTTTGGTGACGAAGCAATAACCCCAGAAGAAGCTAAAGCGGGATCAATAAGAACAATGGCTTCGGCAGAAGATGAAGCTGATTATTCTGTGGCAAAAGATGCTATAGAAGGGATCAGGCTTCAGGCTGTAGAGAATATTAATAAATATCAAGCCGAAACAATAAAATGGCGTGACAGAAAGGTTCGGTTAAAAAATATTAAGCCAGGACACTTGGTACTTCGGAGAGTCGCCAACCCAGACACAGTAGGCAAGCTACAGTTGAAATGGGAAGGGCCTTTCCTGGTAGTATCTTCGTCAAGACCCGGTTCCTACAGGCAGAAGGATATGGACGGCAGCGACATTCCTAGATCTTGGAATGTGGATGAGCTTCGGCGGTATTATGTGTAACCTGATGTAATCTTTTTTATTCTTTCCTATGGCACCCTTTTCCTTTCCAAAGGGGGAGAAAGGTTTTTAATGGGGCCATAGCATGTAATTTCTCTTTTTCTTATATCAGCTCTACAAGAGCAGTATCCCCCGAAGATGTAAATGTAAAAACTGGGCATGCACCATCGAGTGCAACAAGAAAAAGAAAAAACACGGAGAAGCTCGAAAGACGTCCCTAAGGGGATGCAGAGCACGACGAAGCTATAAAAAGCCGTTCCTAAGGGAGCGCAGCGTAAGTTTTCTGCTCAAAAGTCGTTCCTAAGGGAATGCAGAGCTTACAGCGAAAAGTCAACGCTGATTCCACCGAAATAAAAGGCGAAGAAGCTCCTGAGGGAGGCTTACAGCGAAAAGTCAACGTTGATTCCGCCGAAATAAAAGGAGAAGAAGCTACTAAGGGAGGCTTACAGCGAAAAGTCAGCGCTGATACACCGAAAAATAAGCGGTGAAGCCGAAAAATAAACGGCAAAGATATGTTATTATGGTTTCATATGTGTCTTCGAGCATTCATTTGCACGATACATTACATCATACATTTGCATTCATAAACATTCACTTAGACATACATAGGAGCATCATCATCATAACATACAAATTTGCTTCGGCTTCGAAAGAGAAGGCTTCGGAAAAAAGAGAAAAAGAGGCAATTTTATGATTAGCTGTGTACGCAAAGAAGGGAAGGTGTTTTTCGCCTATGGCTCAAAAGTATTAATTTCGTCCACACCAAAGCATTTCATACATGGACGGAAAAGTAAGATTATATTACAAAGTGAAATTCAATTACATCATACTTTATACAAGTTATCACAAGAGTTTTTTGAGCTATTTTTACAGACTATTCGAGCTTCGACAACATCTCTGGAGCTTCTTCCTTTTATTCTGCAGCTTCAGCTTCGGCTTGGTCAACCTGTATGTAAGTATTATAAGCTAAATTCAAAATTCAAAGGAAAAGGTAATCATAAGGTATAATATTGTTACCAGCTTAAGGTGGCTTCGGGCTTCGTCACCAGCTTTCTCTCGCCCACCCTTTGTCCATATCACCTTTATAAATTTATTCGCAATGCTTCGGGCGAGGTTAGGAATATCATCTAGAATTGCTGGTGATAGGCTGAAATTGGGTCTGTTGATAATTTTTCCGTGCTCACAGCCAGATTTCAGGAATGCAGCAGCGGTGCCCCGAGAAGCTACCAGGGCACAAAAGTCGCCGTGTCCAGCAATAACATCATCGATGTCATCAATCTCACCTTCGATGTGTTCGAAGGCTTCTGGTAGATCTTCAGCCGAAGGAATAAATTTTTCACTACTGGCCCCGACTGAATAAAACACCTTCTTCAGTCGTTGAACACATTGATTGCTGAATTTCAAACATTTGTTCTGAAGGTCTATCAATAATTTCTTCAAAACTAAACCATTCTGGATTTCAGCCTCAAGTTTTTCATTAAGCTTCAGCTTTTCTTGTTCGAAACCTTCTGACAGATAGAGAAGCTTCGTATTCAGTTCTGTAATTTTAGCTTCGGCTTCTGCTAGTAAACCTTCAGTTGTTTGGAGTTCAAACTCTTTTTTCTCAAAAGCAGGTGTTTGATCTTTTATTTTGTTTTCTAAGTTTTCAATTATAACCTCGTGCTTTTTGTCTTCTAAATCCTGTTGCATCCTCAAAGCTTTGCTCAATAGCATACTCTATGCACGAACAATCTTCGTTAGAAAACATTTTTTATGAAAATAAAAAGTTAGAGGGAGATTGTTTAACTTGAAATTGGAATAAAACAAACTACCGACGATGTGCTGTCGTCGGTAGCGGCTAATATCGGCTTCGAGCTTCGGGAAGCCGATACTCTTTGATAGAGTACCGCCTTTGCTCCGGTCTGATCTCGGATGCAGCCTAGCTTCTCATCATCAACACCTCCGAAGAGAAGTGCCCCTGGCCGATAGCCGCAAGAAATGGCATACTCTTTTAATTCTTCTTTTTCGGCTTTTGTTAATTCTTGACCAACCAAGTTTTGAAAATTGAAAATTTCATCCTCCAGTGTTTCTTCGGCAATTTCTTTCTTTTTCTCGGCCTCTGGGGCCAAAGCCTCTTCGGTGGCTCCAGCAGCTTCTTCTGCAGCCATGTCTAGTAGAATTTTATCTATATCAAGAGCCACACTTTCCAAATTAATGTCTTCGGCTCTAGTAGCTTCGACATCTGTGGCCTGCGAAGGTGCAGCTTCAGTAGCTGTTGTGCATTCAATAGTAGGCACCTTCGGAGCTAAAGCCCTTGGTGGTGTTGCTTCAATCACTTCTGTCACAGTAACAATCCTTTGCCTCTTTGGCCTAGGTGCTTTTGTTTTTGTGGGCTCCTTTTCCTTATGAAAAAGCTTCGTCAGATGAAGCCCCAATGGACTTAGTTTGACAGGCAAAGTTTCAGTCATTACCTTTAGGATTTCCTCTATTTCAGTAGTAGAAGATGTCGCAGAAGTCTTCTCTTCCTCATCAATTGATTTTTGCTTCGGGGTCGAGGCCTTTCTTTTCTTCGAAGCAACTTCTTTCGCCTCAGATTCTTGTTTCTTCTTCTTTGATTGATCTTCGTCGTCTTTATTCAAAGCACTAGCCACTCTTTTTCTTTTTTGCCCTTCGGCACCCTTGTCCAGTAGCTCATAGTCAGGATATTCAAAGCCTATAGCATCCATCACTCGGTTCAGCCTTCGTTTCGGACGGGTGCCAAAGGTCGCTGTCATCAATTGATCTTCTTTTTTAGAATAATTTCCAAGAATTTCATTGCACATTACTTCGATTGTATCCAGCCATTTTGCACAGTACTTTGAAGTGTTTCTTGAACTTGTAGTGGTAAGACAACCGAATAAGCTCCCCTTTCTTCTTTTCCCCCTCTAGTTTCAGCATTTCCCACTCCTTCAAAGTCGGAAATACTCTGAAGGCCAAAACTTCCTGCACTAAGTCTCTAGTGCCGATATGATCTGCAATTACTCGAAATTCAGCAAAGGCAATCTGGCTCGGGCTCCCCCGTATCATGTTGCACGGAGGTCTTGTTTCTCCGAAGGTCAGTTCTAACGGACTTTGGACAAATTTATCTTCATCTTCGTCAACTTTGACATAAAACCATTCAGATTTCCATCCTGCTGGCCATTTGCTTCGGTAACTAATCACTAGGAACTTTGTATTTTTGCGGTAAGCAAAGTTGTAGCAGCCAAAATTTTCATGTAAACCATCTCCCCTAGCCTTGGTTTGGTAGTGCAGTTCGTGTACTCGGCAGAAACCTTTGGCGAAAGGTTCCACCCCCTGGCTTCGGAGGGCCCAGATATAAACACTCAGCCTAACGATAGCGTTAGGCGTTAGCTGATGAAGGTAGATCCCATATTTCTTCAACACATCAGCAATCATCTTGTTCAGAGGGAATCTTAAACCAGCTTTAAAAAGACTTTTAAAAACCACCACTTCATTTTTTTCCCGGCTTCGAGATAGTTTCTTCTCCACCAAAACAAATCAATTCCTTCTTTGCTTCACTAAGATAGCCCAACTTCACCATCTTAGGAAAATCAACTTCGGAGATGGTGGACTTTCCGAAGTCCAGGTGGCTAGGCTTGCTCGGTACTGCACTGCTGTAATCATCTTCGGAATCAGTTTCTTCAACAGCAGCTTGTCCTGCTTCGGCAGCAGGGATGTCCTCCAGTGTTACCAACCCAGAGTGCTTCATTGCTTCCGAAATAGGAATAGTCTCAGTAGCTTCGGTCTCATCTCCCTCACGATCGACCCGAGCAGTGGAGCGAACTCTGGCCATTTGATTATGACTTACTTCAAATTTTTGGTGTTGACTTTTTTGTTTTCTCCGAAGCTCTTACTCTTGTGCCGAAGCAGAATCACAAGCGAAGTTTCGTCTGAGCACAATGATTAAGCTTTGGCTATGACTAAAAATTTGGCAGCAAAACAGTGCAATAGCAACGAATGCCGTGGTAACTTCACACCTACCTGTCTGTTTATATAGTGTCGCAGGTGGGAAGGTGAATCGGCAAGGTCTCCAACACTGAACAAACAGTCACCCGCACTCACTGAACGGTGGGCCACAGGGTCCGAGAAGGTGAATCGCTGGCGCGCGCGTAATTGGTGCAAGATGGGGTGCGCGCGATGATTATTTTAATCGTTTCTCGCCAACGAGCTCAGGGAAGGTGTTTTTTGGATCTTCGGCGTCCCGAAGCCTAGAAGACTTTTTCACGGATTAAGCTCGTTACGAAAAACGATCTAGCACCGCGAAGGCGCTACTGTTGGGGGTATGCTTCATAGCCGAAGATCCTAAAAAGAACACCTTTGAAAGGTCTTTTCAGAAGCAAGCGCCGAAGCTATTATCTATAAAGCTTTGGCACAAAGACAAATCTCAAGATGAAGGGTCGAACCGACTTAAAGATGAATTGACTTAAAGACCCATGATGTTTTGTGTCATTATTGTAGTTGATTGTAAAGGACATAAATGTAATTTTGCGGAGGTTGCATCCTGTGCCTATAAATAGGTGAACAGTATCCCGGCACTGTTCACGCGATCCTGTAATCACTGACACGCCACGCTTGAATTATTGCTTTCCGCCAAGGTGAAGGTACAAATGTACCTAAATATTATGTTTTAATACTTCTATATTCATATAATAAAACATGTGAATATATTTTATACTTTATATTTCATTTTTCATTATTGTCTTATAAATATGATCACGAAGGTGAAACCTTCGTGATACTTTACTTATGACCTTCGTCCGAAGCTCATTATATCCTTGGGGAGATAATGCTTCAGCGGACGAAGGACATTTATACTTAACATTTTTGTGTTGCCTTGTTCTTAATTCGAAGCATTTGAGAACAAGTCCCCAACAATGGTTATGTATAGAAAACAAAGAAGAAGTAAGTGTCGAAGAAGAAGAGACTGCACCACCAACTGAAGCTCCACCTACCGGGAATTGTTTTTACTTTGATATCTGTGGAACAGATCCCGACTCCCCTACAACACAAGGCAAGCCCCGGTGCATTTGCCACCTCCTTGCTTTTTTAAAACCTTTATCACCTTATATGATGCAATAGGTGATAGGAGTTGTGTGCTAAACAATTGATGCATTTCCTTCCTTGGAAAATTGTTTACCCTTCCTTGATTACTTGTTTGTTAAAAATGTTTTCTAATGCTTAGCCTTGCTTTAGAAAACAAAGATGTTTTGGTTTTAACAAAAGATGATGCTTCAGATGGAATGGGATGTTTTTAAAAATAAAACTTGGTGGACCCATCATGGCCGTGATGGGTTCAACATCGAACAAGATGTACCTCTGCCAGGTACCAAACTTTGGGGTTTTAAATGATAAAGCTGAGACCGGGTGGGTGACTTGCACGAGAAGGAAGTCTCGGTGTAGTGTCTCCGTCTGAGTCGATTAAGGACCGTGTCGATGTAGGCCTGATGATCGAGGACCTTTTAACTGGTCACATGCCTCATCATGGGTAAGCTTTGCCTCGGGCCGACTAATACCAGAGAGGCCACCACGCAATAGGAGTGGAGAGATGGCGAGAGTAGCGTGTACCCTCTATGGCAAGAGGCTAGATGGTGGTGTATCTGTGCTCTAGGTTGGCGTGAACCTAGTCTGGTCTTAAGAAACCCGGTAGCGATGAGTTGACATATGCAAGGGTTTAGTGGTACATATGTCGTGTGATTGGAGATCCCCAGCTGGGTATTAATCGATTCAGATCGCCGTTACTTCTCAGACATGAAGACTTGGTCACTGACTTACACGTAGCATTCCAATGAACTAAAGGGTGATAAAAGATGGCTAGTGCAGGACAAGTGCTTGAACAAGGGTAGAAAAAACTCTAGCTATAGGTAATGACTTAACTTGATAATAAAACTGGATTTTTAAGGATCCACTATTAGTAAGCATTTCTGCAAACAGAGTCTTTGATTCTTGAGTAGCCTTACATTGACTCCCTTAAGCCAGCATATCCTTGAGAGTCTCTTTCTTTTGACGGGTAAGACTTGCGAAAGTACACTTTGTACTCACGGTTTTCGAACCCATGTTGTAGGTGAGGAAACAACAGAGTTTTGCTGTTTTTGTTCTAAGATGGTGCCCAAGGAAGAGCCTCAGCAGTGAAGTGGTCGCGGGAGGATGTTGGCCTCCCACTTTAAAAACAATCAACTTTTGTGCGGGAGGGTGTTTTACCTCCCTGGTCTGTAATAATAATACTACTTATGCACTCCTAGTATCCTGGTATTGTAATAATAATACTCTCTATATTAGATGAATGTAAATTAAGTTATTGTAAATTGCTTCCGCTTATTCTTTCCTCTGTTGTGATGTAATATCTGCATGACGGGTGAAGCGCTCTTGGGCGGAATGATAAAGATACAGTACCGAACTTGTCAAGTGATTATGTGCATCTACAGGGTTGTCCAAGGTCCTTAGGACAAGGACATGTAGGTGGGCCTAATACCTTGGGAGGTTCCGTCATAGCTGGTGTCGGAGCGAAACCCATCTCTTCAGATATTACGTAGTATTTCAAAAGAATTTTCAAATTCTCACCTAGAAATATTCTTTCATTCTTACCCTATCGTTTTCTGGTAGTCCCTTATCTTGTAGAATTGAGTAACAGAGTGCAATATATAGGAAGTTGGGAATCAACAAAAGTTGATTCCATAATTATCAGGTTATGCATGCATCATGTTTAAAAATATACTAATAAATCTTCCGCTCTTATGGAGATATGGCACGTACAAGGAAAACTGCACGCAAATCTACTGGACCCTTTGGTGTGCCTCGCCATCAGCTAGCCCCTAGACATGAAGGGAGTAGTAGTGGCTCCAACGACCCAATTGGAGACCTAGAAGCTAAGGTGGAGCAACTCCGGTCAGAGTTACGCCATAGGAATATGGCACGGGAGCAGGACATCCAACATATAGCTGAATTGTCAGCTGAAGTCAGCCGCTTGCGGTTTGAGATCTCAGAGCGGGATTCGGCCATTGATTGGGTCGTTAACTCGCTTTTGATCGCTTGGCACCGCGAAGAAAAAGCTCGAGCTCGTGTGGAAGAGCTTAGCACGACCCTTGATAACCTGCAAGTGTACTATAATACTTTACATGAAGAAGTACATGTATTGTATGCTCGACTGCACCCGGACGTGCCTTTCGACACTGCTGCAATGGAAGCCAGACCCTCAGGAACAGAAAATGAAGGACCTGAGGGGGAGTTGGACCTTTTTAAGCCCCATCCTTCCATGAATCTTGCTGACGAACGGTCTACTACAGCAGGAAATGAAGCAACAAAGGATGAAGAAGACTAGAAGAGTATAGTTTAGTTATTATACTTATGTAAAATAAGTAATGAAGTCAAGTTGTACGTTGGAGTCTGTATAATTATTACATTTTGGAAATGTAATATGATGGTGTATGCTGGCATGTTATATTTTTTCCAAATGTTTCTTTGCCTCAGATGCCATCATGGACTCGTGCACATGATGGCGCGGGGACTTCCCGTGGTGGGGAAGATACTCCCAACCCACCACCAGTATCACCTACTTTGGCCGAGGCTATCGCTTCCCTAGTCAATGCCACTGAGGATAATACGCGCTTCTTGCGCGAAATGGTGGGCAATCAGTTCCAACAACATGGTGGGAGAGTTCCTCCTCAAGGACAACGTGAAACTACATATCAGGAATTCTTTGAGACTTGACCCCCGCTCGTTATTAAAGCAGAAGAACCTCTAGAAGCTGATGAGTGGGTAAGAGTTATGGAACTGAAGTTTGGGTTGATTCGCTGCATAGAGACGCAGAAGCCATTGTTTGCTGCCCAACAACTAAGAGGGCATGCTAGTACTTGGTGGGCGATTTTTTCAGCAATTCAACCAGTTGGGCATCAGATTACCTAGGATGAGTTCAAATTGGCATTCCGAGAGCATTATATTCCAGAGGGAGTACTCCAGATGAAGCTAGAAGAGTTTATCCAGTTGAGGCAAGGAGGAGATACTGTAATGCAGTATCTCAACAAATTCAACCACCTCTCTCAGTATGCCCTTAACCAGGTGGATACTAACTTAAAGAAAGAGAATTGTTTTATGAGGGGACTTAATGACAGGCTTCAGCAGAAAATGGTGATGTGCCTGGACCTTAGCTATACCAGGGCTGTCAGTACAACACTAGCAGTGGAAGCTAAAATTCCAGGACACGGAAAATCAAAGGGGTTTGGAGGTGAAAAGTCAAATCAAGGGCCTGAGAAGAGAACCAGGTTGGTGATCTGACCTTTTAATCTAAATCGCTCTTCGCCTCACCCACCTTCATACCCATTCAAGAAGCCTGTTTTTATTCGTCCCACTACTGCCCCCGCTCCTACCAATCACCCGAGTGCCCCTGGTACTCGTTTCTCTGCTCTCCCCAGTTCTTCCACTGGTTGCTTTAACTGTGGAAAGTCCGGACACTTCATCAAGGACTACCCATACCCGAAGCAAAATAAAACCAATTTCCAACATAACTTTGGGAACTTCAACCAAGGAAAGGGAAGCACGACTAATACTTCGATGGGCAAAAATTTCAAGAAAACTGGACGAATTTATTATACCCAAGTGGCTACGAGACCGGAGGGCGAGCCGGTAATGATGGGTACGTACCTTGTTGCCAATTACCCAGCGGTTATTCTCTTCGATTCTGGTGCATCCCACACCTTCATAAGCAAGAATTTTGTGAAAAAGCATTGCATTCCTTGCACTGAATCAAGGGAAGGATTTATTATCCATTCACCTGGGGGACGGATATTTACTAAGGAAGTAGCCTTCCACATACCAGTAACATTGGCCGGGCGGGAATTTCCTGCCAATATGATTGTTTTAAAAGGCCAAGACATAGATGTAATCCTAGGCATGAATTGGTTAGCCCAGCATAAGGCCATAACAATACAGACTTAAGGACCATTAAGTTGAGCCATGGCCATGAAGAGATTCAATTGTCCATCCCTGTAGCTGTCCCAGCCAAACGATCTGGACGTGTTTATGAAGCTATCGTACACGAAATCCAGGATATTCCGGTGGTATGTGAATTCCCAGATGTCTTTCCTGAAGACTTGCCTGGATTGCCTCCTAAAAGGGATGTGGAATTCGTGATTGAACTCAAGCCCGGTACGACTCCTATTTCTAGAAGATTGTACCGAATGCCACCTAATGAATTTGCAGAGCGCAAGACTCAATTACAAGACTTGCTTGAGAAGGGGTTCATTAGGCTTAGTTCATCACCATGGGGATGTCCAACAATTTTCTTCAAGAAGAAGGATCAGACACTTCGAATGTGCGTGGACTATAGACCCCTCAATGAGGTCACCATCAAGAACAAATACCCTCTTCCTTGGATCGATATTTTGTTCGATCAACATACTGGAGCTTGGGTATTCTCCAAGATTGACCTTAGGTCAGGTTATCATCAGATCCGTATTCGACCCGAAGATATACCCAAGACCGCATTCACTACGCGGTATGGATTATTTGAATATTTGGTCATGTCTTTCGGATTGACAAATGCTCCAGCCCACTTCACATACTTAATGAACTCGGTATTTATGCCCGAGATTAATAAATTTGTGGTGGTCTTCATTGATGATTTCTCGATCTATTCCAAAAATGAAGAGGACCATGCTAAGCACTTACGGATCGTGCTAATGCGCTTAAGGGAGCATCAGCTTTATGCTAAGTTCAGAAAATGCACGTTTTGGTTGGAGGAAATCCAATTTTTGGGACATGTATTATCTGCAAAAGGAATTGCGGTCGATCCTAGCAAAGTCCAGGATATTCTAGAATGGAAACCGCCAACAACAGTACATCAAGTTCGAAGCTTCCTTGGACTAGCTGGATATTACCGCAGGTTTATTCTGGATTTCTCCAAGATTGTTAAACCTATTATAGGTTTATTGAAGAATGATACCAAGTTTGACTGGTCCTCAAAATGCAATGAAGCCTTCAAGCAATTAAAGGTGCTATTAACCACTGCTATGATATTGGCTCAATCGGACATTGAAAAGCCGTTTGATGTGTATTGTGACGCATCAGGCAGTGGACTCAGATGTGTCCTAATGCAAGAGGGCCGAGTCATAGCCTATGCTTCAAGACAACTACGCCGGCATGAGGAGCTCTATCCAACTCATGACTTGGAATTAGATGTAGTTGTTCATGCCCTCAAGATATGGCGTCATTATCTGCTGGGAAATACTTGCCATTTATATACAGATCATAAAAGTCTGAAATATATCTTTACCCAGTCAGAACTGAACATGAGACAGAGAAGATGGCTTGAGCTAAGTAAAGATTATGACTTGGAAATCCACTACCACCCAGGAAAAGCTAATGTGGTGGCAGATGCACTGAGTCGCAAAGCTTCCTGTCACTGTCTTACAGTAAGCATCCCTGACCCCACACTATGCCAAGAATTGGAAAAGTTAAACCTAGGTATGATACAACACGGAACTTTGACACAATTAAAGCTTGAGTCAGTCCTTCTACAGAGAATTATTGATGCCCAAAGAACTGACAAGGGTATGAATCATATTCATGAGAAAATAGAAGCCGACAAAGCAAATTGCTTCAGAAAAGATGACCAAGGGATAATATGATTTAATGATTGCATAGCTGTGCCTAAAGATGCTGAAGTCCGCCAATAGATTTTGGATGAAGCTCATCTTAGTCGATATTCCATTCATCCCGGAAGTACTAAGATATATCAAGACTTAAAGCAACACTATTGGTGCACAAAAATGAAGATTGAGATTGCACGCTATGTGGCAAGTTGTGACACCTGTAGACGTGTCAAGGCAGTACACATGAAAACCGCTGGACCACTGCAATCGTTGCCCATCCCAACCTGGAAATGGGAAGATATTAGTATGAACTTCATTGTGGGATTGCCCAAGACAGCCAAAGGTTTTGACTCTATCTGGGTTATAATTGATCGGCTTACAAAGATAGCCCATTTTCTATCGATCAAGACATCTTACCCAGTCATCACCTATGCTCAAATATATATTGCTCGCATTCTCAGTTTACATGGGGTTCCAAAAACAATAGTGCCGGACCAAGGACCACAATTTGTATCCAAATTCTTGGAAGAGCTCCACAAATCTCTGGGTACTAAGCTGATCCACGGTTCGGCATATCATCCTCAAACAAGTGGACAAACAGAGAGAGTAAATCAAATACTGGAAGACATGTTGTGGGCATGTGTCTTGGAATTTCTGCAAAAATGGGATGAATGTCTGCCATTGGCAGAACTTTCTTATAATAATAGCTATCAAGAGAGCATTAAGATGGCACCATTCGAAGCACTATACGGGCGACGGTGCTGAACACCCTTGAATTGGTCAGAACTTGGAGAACGGTGGTATTTCAGGCCTGACTTAGTCAAGGAAACAGAAACAAAGGTTCAACGGATAAGACACCACTGGAAAGAAGTTCAAGCTCAGACAAACGACGTCGGCCTTTGTTCTTTCAAGTCAAAGATTATGTGTACCTGAAAGTATCACCAATGAAGGGTGTGAACCGTTTCGGGGTAAAAAGAAAGCTGACACCCCGATATATTGGCACGTTTCCCATTCTTGAACAATGTGGACCAGTGGCATATTGACTTCAACTACCAGAAACATTATCTGCAGTACATAATGTGTTCCATGTATCTCAATTAAAGAAGTTCCTTCGGGTTCCTGATCGAACCATCGATGTGGTGGATGTTGTCTTAGAACAATATTTGACTTATTCCAAACATCCCATTCGAGTTTTAGATCAGAAGGACAGGATCACCCGAAAAAGGGCTCTTAAATTCTATAAGGTACAATGGAACCAGCATGCTGAAGATGAAGCTACCTCGGAGACTCAAGACTTCTTGGAAAAGAATTTCCCTGGCTTTTTAGCTTCATGTAATCTGTAACATATGTATATTTAATGGTATAAGAGGAATGAACCCCATACCACCCCCTGCTTTGTAAGACAAATAATGAAATATAGATGTGATGCGTTTCCTTTTCCATTACATACCCTAGGATCTTAAATCTCCGGACGAGATTCTCTTATCAGGGGAAGGATGTAACACTTCTGGTGTTACTGGCACTAAAACTTGAGCATAACATCATGTACATTGACATTTCATGTTCATTGTCACACCTAGAATGCATTCACTAGGTAAAATTTTCAAACAAGTTGTGAAGAGGTGACTTGATGTGTGATTAACCCTAGGGTAGGGTACTTAACCCTAAATTAGGGCTTATGGATGAAAGTGGAGCCAAAATGAGTAAAAATCTCAAAAGACATTAGAAATGTTCACAAGATATCAAAGTTAATGGACTTTAGTGGCACAAAAACCCTAAAGTACTCAAAACCCTAAAAGGAACCCTAGAAAACCCTAATTGGAACCCTAGGGGGTACATGTAAATTTTAGGCACTTTTGGACCAAAGTGCAAATAGCAAAATGATAGAACACCATAAACCAAGTAACTCTCATATTGAAGGATTTTCAAGTAATGTGGAGGAAATTGGACTTATTTGCAAAAGTACCCCTTGAGCACTATGTGGTTATGTCTGAAATTCAGAATATTGATGTCAACTTTGGAGCCCTATATCTTTTTATTCGTGAGGAATTTGCCCTAAGTCAATGCATCAAACTTATAGAGCTATGTTAGGAGTATAACTTTGCTTAAGTGATTAAGCATTGGTGTTGTACAAAAATAGGAGATAATTAGGCATGAAGTTGGCATGTCAGTCAACCCTTGGACTGAATTGTGGTCACCAATGAAGTCAGAGGAATTTTGGGATTGAATTCGAGTAGGATCCAGTGATAATTTTACTGTGGATGCTATAGCAAAATTGAAGATGGATTATAGCTCAAGAACTTCGATGCAGATGGATGATCATGTTGTCACACAAAATGTGGAGTAAATCGTGCTCAAACTTGCTCGGTCAGGCGCACTGAAGAAGCTTCCCATGGTACAGTAACTGAAGAGGATTCTAGGTGCAGTGCACCTCGCCGCCGGCAACCCCGCGCTCGGATTCGCGCCGGCTTTACGATTCGCGCCCAGTAACGCGCGGATAACGACTCCGAGTGAAAAGATCTCGCCGTGGATGTGGTCGGGGCACTGTGGCCGGCGTGTCGCCGTACCCACTTGCGCCACAACGTGGCCGCACGACCGTCGCCACAATGATCGCCATTCATCGGTGTCCGCCACGCTACCAGCCTTGTTACCACGTCGTAGTAGGTTGCTGAAGATAGCCTCTCTGTCGCCGGAGATTTAGCCTAGTAAATGCCACGTTGAGGGCCTCCGGTGACTCCTCTCCTTTCTTACCGACAGCTATCCTCCGCCCAAATTCATCGTACTCACGATCGCTCTTTATAAATTGATGCCCAGTGAGCTCCGCTAGGTTGTCACGAAGTCAGAGCACCCGCCCTCGCCTCCGATCATCCACCATTGCGCTTTACTTCGGGTTTTCCCCCAAATTGGTTTTCCGCGCCGCCGTGGATAACTCTTCTGTGGCTAGCGTCACCTGAGGTAGTTCCAGCCCAATTACTGTTTGTTCTAGCTTCCTTAGGGTGTAGTGATACTACCGTACATGGAAATTGAACGATGCCGAACCTAGTCACCGGGAACAGTTTGATCTTCCCTCGGTACTTGCCGTCATCGTGAACAAACGGGATTCTGGCTCGGGCTAGCTCAATTAGGGGATGAACTAGGTTCACCTGGGATCGGGGATGCTAGCGCAACGCTTAATTTGGTCAGTCATCGCCTTTTGGGGCAAGTTCCCACGGAGAGATGGCCGACGGCGAGCGCGCCGTTGCCAGGGTTTGGGTTGGAGAAGAAGCAAAAGTGCGAGGGGTATTGTGTAAATGTAAGAGAGACAATGAAACAGTGCTAAGGGTTCTTTACTGGTTATTCAATTTTCTGAGGGTTTCTGCGCAAATTGTCCAACACGGGGGCGCGCGCGCGCGTTCCGCCTGGACGTGGGCCGACTCGGGCTGATTTCAGCCCATTACTATTCATCATTTTCCCTTTGCTTTTTCTGCCAGGCTTAGGGAATTTATAGAAAATTATAGAAAAATGAAAAAGTCATGATACCAAGTTTACTAAACTCCTAAATTCCTCTAGTATTTAATAAAAAAATAGTCCCAAGATTTTTAGCCCTAACCATGAATTATTTTGTATTTAAGTAGGCCTAAACCTAGACTTTTGGAATTTTAGAAACTATCTGGTAACTCCAAAAATCATAAAACTTTTTAGGAAAGCTTAATTTGATAATTAGAGCCCATGGGTGAAGTTTGACATGTTTTGGACATTGTTTGGTCCCAAACCAAAAACCCTAGCTTTCTAAGAGAATCGATATTCGTTCTTTCCACTTTGAATATGTCAATTCTTATCCGTTACTTGAGATTCGATACGTAAGATACGTCATTTCTCATCTGTAACGTCCATCTGATAAGGACAATAAAATTTGCCTTATTCCAGTAGAATACTAACTCGGAAAACCCTACTAACTTAGGTGTACCGTGAAGGAAAGTTGTATTCAAGGTACAACTTGAAGTATCTCTATGATAATTGCATATTCATAGCATCACATGAGCATTCATGTATATGTATGGTTATGTATAGAAAACAAATAAGAAGTAAGTGTCGAAGAAGAAGAGACTCCACCTGCCGGGAATTGTTTTTACTTTGATATCTGTGGAACAGATCCCGACTCCCCTACAACACAAGGCAAGCCCCGGTGCATTTGCCACCTCCTTGTTGTTTTAAAACCTTTATCACCTTATATGATGCATTAGGTGATAGGAGTTGTGTGCTAAACAATTCATGCATTTCCTTCCTTGGAGAATTGTTTACCCTTCCTTTATTACTTGTTTGATAAAAGGTTTTTCTAATGCTTAGCCTTGCTTTAAAAAACAAAGATGTCTTGGTTTTAACAAAAGATGATGCTTCATATGGAATGGGATGTTTTTAAAAATAAAACTTGATGGTGGATCCATCATGGCCGTGATGGGTTCAACATCGAACAAGATGTACCTCTGCCAGGTACCAAACTTTGGGGTTTTAAATGATAAAGCTGAGACCGGGCGGGTGACTTGCACGAGAAGGAAGTCTCGGTGTAGTATCTCCGTCTGAGTCGATTAAGGACCGTTTCGATGTAGGCCTGATGATCGAGGACCTTTTAACTGGTCACATGCCTCATCATGGGTAAGCTTTGCCTCGGGCAGACTAATACCAGAAAGGCCACCATGAATGGGAGTGGAGAGATGGCGAGAGTAACGTGTACCCTCCGTGGCAAGAGGCTGGACGCTGGTGTATCTGTGCTCTCGGTTGGCGTGAACCCGGTCTGTTCTTAAGAAACCCGGTGGCGAGTTGACATATGCAAGGGTTAAGTGCTACATATGTCGTGTGACTGGAGATCCCCAGCTGGGTATTAATCGATTCGGATCGCCGTTACTTCTCGGACATGAATACTTGGTCACTAACTTACACGTAGCATTCCCATGAACTAAAGGGTGATAAAAGATGGCTAGTGCAGGACAAGTGCTTGAACTAGGGTAGAAAGAACTCTAGCTATAGATAATGACTTAACTTGATAATAAAACTAGATTTTTAAGGATCCACTATTAGTAAGCATTTTTGCAAACAGTCTTTGATTTTTGAATAGCCTTACTTTGACTCCCTCAAGCCAGCATATCCTTGAGAGTCTTTTTATTTTGACGGGTAATACTTGTGAAAGTACACTTCGTACTTAGGGTTTTTGAACCCATGTTGTTGTAGGTGAGGAAACAATAGATTTTGCTATTTTTGTTCTAAGGTGGTGCCCAAGGAAGAGCCTCAGCAGTGAAGTGGTCGCGGGAGGATGTTGGCCTCCCACTTTAAAAACAATAACCTTTTGTGAGGGAGGGTGTTTTACCTCCCTAGTCTGTAATAATAATACTACTTATGCACTCCTAGTACCCTGGTATTGTAATAATAATACTCTCTCTATATTTGATTAATGTAAATTAAGTTATTGTAAATTGCTTCCGCTTATTCTTTCCTCCGTTGTGATGTAATGTCTGCGTGACGGGTGAAGCGCTCTTGGGCGGAATGATGAAGATATAGTACCGAACTTGTCAAGTGATTATGTGCATCTACAGGGTTGTCCAAGGTCCTTAGGACAAGGACAAATGTAGGTGGGCCTAATACATTGGGAGGTTCCGTTACAATATGTGTTTACACTTGTGCTTGATGTGCCAATAGAATTTTGGTGGCTTGTTTGCGTAAATCCAAAGCTAGGCCATGTCCTCGTTTAGTGAACCTTGATCTAAACGTGCATTAATCTCTTAACAACCTATCCTAGGTGTCATCCTATATGAAGATCATTCTTTTCACAAGATATTTGGAGTCCTATTAGTTAGACCAGGTCATATCCTCAGCATCTCCACCTTTGAAATAATAGGAGGTTTAAACCATAACTTTTTCATTTCTCCAAAACTTCATCCAAATCTCTAAGCATGGATGAATATGAATTTTCCATTATCACTCCATGATCAAGCTCATGCAAATGAATGCTTAGATAATCTCTTTATTGGACCTAAGATACACTCAGACTTCAAATAACGATCTTGAGTCTGTGTTCTTGGCAATTAACTTGTAACCCCCTTAGTGGTCGTGTTTCCATCCTAGATCCTGCCCTTACTCAGTTGATACGAGTTGAGGTCTCTATTGTATCTGGCCTCTCCTTGTGGATTATATTGTCGCTTTATCAACCTAACTCAGGAAAGACATGTCCGATCATTTTCTTGAGTTTGATGCCTTTGATTTCTCCATATCTATCGAAGGCATACCAACTTAATCTCGTGATCATTTTCCCTTTATATATAGATTGACGTTAATTTTCGACCTTATAATCTCTGTGATGGGCATAAAAATATGCTTGGGGCTGAAGTTACAGTCTCCCATCGTACTCCTTTCATCAAGTTTAGGTTATGGCCATGTCTTGTTTATTTCATCGGGCCATGATCTATTAGCTCTCTACTTGTAACCATTCTTACAATGCCTTTGTAGTCTCTAGCACTGCATCTAGTATGTTGGCCATCCTTCTCCTCTTAGGAGTTGCAGCAGAAGTCTTTTGCATCTTCGGTCGATTTGCCTCTATCGGAGGGCTCTGAATCTTTGGCATTTTTTCCTCAATCTTTGGCTCTTTAGCCTTTTCAACCTTATCTTCGACTGGCTCAACTATATTCGTCTTTAGCATTACAGTTGGTTCTTTAGCGCCCTGTACTGTCGAAGCAGTTTGTATTGCTTTGGCTACTGAAGAGGACCCTGCGCCAAAGTCAGGCACCACGACCGGTTCAATGTAACACGACCGGTGGGTCAGAACCTTCATCTTTTTGCCCTTCGGCACAGGCTCAACTGGGGTGACCGAAGCAGTAATCTTCCTCTTTTTCTGTTGCCCTCGCAGCGGGTAGCGATAATACGGGTATATGAAGCCGCTTGCATCAAAAACCCTATTCAGTCTTTTCTTCCCCCGGCCTCCAAAGGCTGCGGACAGAGCATTATCTTCGGCCTTGGAATAAGCTCCAAGCAGTTCATTACTGGTAGCTTCGATACACTTCAGCCAGTCGTCGTTTGGCTCATCAAACTTCTCCCTGAATCTGAATGTATAGTTTAGTCGGACTAGACCACCTTCGCTAGAGTCGATGGTGGTCTCCTTCGGCATTTCCCAGCTTTCTACAAGCGGCCATACCCTGAAGGCTATATGTTCCTGAATTAAATCCCTTGTGCCAATGAAGGAGCAAATAGTGCTGAAAGCCCTCTGACACGCTTCGATAGTGTCATCAATTTCCACCTTCGGCCTTCGGAGGCCGAAGCGGGACCAGATGGGGTGCATGATGATGTCTTTAATGTCTTCCCTTGCCTTTCAATCATTCTTCACATAAAACCACTCTTCCATCCAGGCTCCGGGCCATCTCTTCCGAAACGTTGGCACTGGGTGGCTTGCGTTGGGGCGAGCAATAAATCCATAACAACCAAAGTTGTTGTGGTACTGTTCTTTGCCAGTAGCCTTCGTCTCATATAAGAGTTCGTGCATACTGCAGAAGCACTTCGCGTTTGGCTCTAGCCCTTGACTCCTCACAGCCCAGACAAAAATCCCCATCCTCATTATAGCTTCGGGGGTGATCTAGTGAAGGAAGATCTGGTAGATCTTCATCACTTCAACTACAAACTTGCTCAAAGGAAACCGGAGACTAGCTTTGAAAAAGCTTCAGAAAATAACAACTTCATTTTCCTCAGGGGCAGGGGCGGTGTTGTCTCCGCCAACTCTCACGATAGACATGTCTTGAAAGTACCTTCCTCTCATGTTGTCAAGATGACTCTGTTTAATCGTTGATTTTCCGAAGACTGTATGGCTTGGCCGCTAGGGCCGATCTTCAGAATCTTCGTCTCCACTTTATACATCATAGCTATCGCTGTCACCAGTATCTTCAGATAAACCTTCCAGTATCTCTTTAGTAATCTTCTCTATGTTTGTTATTGCCATCGATTCAACAAATCCAGCAATATAAGGATCCACAGCCTTCTCCTCAAACAGCTTTATCTCTTCAGTCAGCTTTGTCTCCGCAACAATCTTTTTTTCCTTGCACATTTTTTCCTCAGACATGGTGAAAACATGACTTTAAATCGAAGCTCAAGAAGCTTGAAAATCTAGCGAGAGCTAGTAAGCAAGAGCTAAAAGTTCGAGAAAAATAATGCAAATGGCAGAAACAGTGTATCAAATGATGCCAGTGTGAGTTCATATTTATATGCCTAGTGCGCTGCAACTTGGAGGGCCCCATCTGTCATTGATTGTTGCTATTCTAGCAAAGGGAAGGTGTTTTTTCGGACCTTCGGCTTAAGGCCTTCGTTCACGTCGAAGTCTGTATTCGTTATTATAACAAATTAATATTGCGAGGGGCTACTGTTGGGGGCCTTCATCTTCCGAAGGTCCTTAAAAACATGATTAACAATGTTTCCCAAGCATAATATATGTACAGGAACCTTCGGACCCGGGATGAAGTTGTACACAATATGGAAAGCAGGATCGAAACGAAGGTTGAACCAGCGCCGAAGCTGCGCGCAAGGAAGCTTCGACTCAGTAGCAGAAAGAGGAACCGACTTAAGGAGGAAAAGGCTATCTAGTCCTCGATAGATTGTGATTAAGTCAATAGTGTCAATAGTGAGTATGAAGGGCATGAATGTAATTTTACGCAGGTTGTGTCCTGTGCCCATAAATAGATAAACATTACCCCCGCACTGTTCATGCTGACTTGTACTCACTCGAGCATCACGCTTGTACCTTTGCCTTCTATCAAGCTGAAGGTACAAATGTAATTCAATATAGTTCTTATTCATTCATTATTATATAATAAAAGATATATTAATGGTGTCATGTGATTGTTCATGTTATTTCTTATGTTTCATATGCTTCGTCTTTCATTAATATATGCTGTGATGATGAAGGTACGTCCTTCATGACCTTCATCCGAAGATCGTTATATCCTTAGGGAAATAATGTTTCGAAGGACGAAGGGCATTAACCATTAACCTATTTTTCTGTTGCCTTGTTCTTAATTCATAGCATTTGAGAACAAGTCCCCAACACTGGGTTTGTTTTTTCTTTTTTTATTTTCAATAAAAGTTTAAATAAATATATTTTTAAATCTTTCCAAAAAATCATAATAATTATATCAAAAGTATTAACCATTAAAGTATTTATTTTTGGACCAAAGTACCTATTTTAATTAAATGGTTTTCAAATAAAAAGTGATTTTATAAAATCATCAATTAGTTATGAGCTAACAAAAATCATTCTCTAAAGGCAAATGAGGTCAACCACTTGTTTTAAATTTCTACTTTATTCTCGTACTAAGTTTTAAATGACTACTATTGCAGTGTTTTAATTGATGGATTCGAGGTATTACATGAAACACCCTTGGTGTTTAGCATACTCATTCATGGCATGTGTATCATGAAAGCCTTATAATGAGCATCATCAATCATTTTATCACTTGCATTAAAATATTAAATTGTCACTAATGGTTGTGAAGTGAACCCTTACTTGCACAAATGGATGACCTAGGTCTCAAACATAGATTATCATGGAGTGCGAGTGTGTAAGTAAACCCACTTAGATAATTTGGATTGATAATGGTTGATCTTTCAATTCTTGAGTTCATGTGATGATAGTTTCTTAAACTATATGTGATGATGTAATTTAGTGAATGTTGTGCTTGATTGTAAAGCCCAAAAATTGTATCAGAGAAAAATAATGATATAAATAAATAAATATATTATTGTGTTAGTATTTTAGGGATTTTTGGAACCCGTGGGGATTAATTGATTTCTTCCCTCTTGCATATTCAATTAATGGAATTAAGGAAGTTAAATAACAAATAAATAAATACAAAAATATGCATATCATGCTAAAGTTATTGTATTGTTGCACTTTCTATTCAAATTTGTGAGACAAGCTTAAGTTAGAGAACTAGAATTTGAAAATGGGAATAAAAAAGAAAAAAAGAAGAAAAAGGAAAAGAATATGTGCTATAAGGAAAAATAACAATATGACATATAAATAAATATGTCATCTCATACTAGTATTTTAATTATGCACTTGACCTATATCTAAAACTCACTAACAAATTCAAATTCAAGTGGTAAATTTAGAAAGGGAGAAAGAAAATGCAAAACATAAAAGAAAAAGGAGAAAACAACTTTCTGGGCTGAATTACCCTGGTCGGCCCACTTGCGCTCCCTGTCCACTCCTGCGCGGCCCAACCCAGTGCACCCACGCGCCGACATGCTGGTCCCACGGGAAAGCCTCATGCCAGCACGCCTGTGGCTTTGCTGTCTTCGCCAGGTAGGGCAATTATGTCGGGCTTATCTTCTTCCCCCATCTTCACGCAACTGAGTCTGCCGTCCTCGCGGGATTGTTGCGTGCTGCGTGTCGTGATCCTCTCGTGGCTGGCAATAAAACCCAATTGCGTCGTCCTGTAACCCATCGGTGCTGGCGGGCGGAACCACGACCACTATCGGGGCTACGGCCGCACAGATTTCTCCTCGTGCTGTCTGCCCATCTCACAACCAGCCATCTTCTCCTCCACGGTACTCCCTCCGCCCATCCCCTACCTACAACTCACATGGCGCTCTCCTCACTCCACGAACGGCTCCTCCACCCAGTACCCTAGCTCGGCCTCCATGGCATGCGACATCTCAAGCGCTGGCTCTCTCTCTCCATTCAACACTCTAGTGCCCCGAGCTCCCTGCACCGACCACTTTTCCCCATGGCCGCCAGCTCCTGCGCCTCCCTCTGCTCCACACGGCCAGCATGGCAGCCGTATGCTGAAGATCCATGGCGAGCTCCCTCATGCCCTCGACTTCCTCCACATCGGCAATGAACGCGCTAGAAAATAGTGTGCTTCTTCCCTGTTGCCGGTATGCAGCAACGACATCGTGTGCAGCAAGCTCCACCTCCTACACCAAGCCCCTTTCTCCAAGAACTACAGTAGCCTCGACACCTCTGTGTCACAATCGTCAACCCAATTTGCCGCGCCACTACGCTACGTGCCAGGCCACGGGCCATATGCCTCCGCTATCCATACCTGCCGCCGTGGTGGATCGAAGGTCCTGCCAGGCCCTCTGCAATCCATGGTCGCCGGATTTCACAGCACGACAATGGCAGGCACTCCCTGCTTCTGCTCCAAATGGCTTGCTCCGCATCAACATGGAGCCAAGTCCTCTCATCTACACCAGCCACTCCTCTCATCTCTCCTCCCTCTCCATGCGCGTGAACAGCCCCTCTGCTCGGCTTCCTGCTCCCACGGCCGCTTCACCCGTGGTAGTGAGCCTCGGCACTTCAATCCTCGGTAAGGAAGTCTCCCATATGGTTAGCTGGCGTCCCTTTTTCGTGTATCGCCCTTCGGATTGAAACACGGGCTCAGGATCATGGATTGGGAATGGCCGGTGATATCCTCCGTCGTGGCCTTGTACAGCGTCGCCGCTTGGGGACAGTGCGGTGTGGGTGAGGTGAGGGGAGAGCGACAGCCGTTGATCATGGATCTAGTGGCCAGGATCCGATCGCGCTTTAGCTTTTCGCTCGTCCGATCCTGACCATCGAGCCCCGATCGGACGGAGTACAACAGATAGGCCCTTTTGTTAAATGTTAACCGTTGATCCCTGATCGGGCGGCCCGGATTAATACCGGTTCAATTTAGACAATTTCTAATCTGGGCCACTAGTTTTGGATCGGACGGATCATAGTGCCCCGTACCCCTTCAGCATGGCGTTTTTCTAAAAGAATCCCTGTAGTATTTATGAAATAACCCGTCGTCCATCGTAACTGCTCACTGAGTCTTAGGAAATTTACGTGTTAGCCCCTATTATTCTCTAAATTCGTGCGCTCAGTCCAGAAAACTAGAAAATCAAGGGAAAATGAAATAGAAATTGAATTTTGATGCAAAAATAATTACTAAAACTTGCATAATTCCTAGAAAATTCATGTGAAGTCCAAATTGACCCATTCCAATTTCTATAATTTTGTAACATTATTGTTTATCAACTAGTAGCTCTATTTTTACATGAAAATCATATTAAAGTTAATCTCCTAATTGATCTTGTACCTAGTACCTAGAACTTTTGGAAATTCATAACTTAAAATCCATAACTCCAAAATTAATGATTTCTGTTCCTATGATCTTATCTTAACATGTAGATTATTATTATGTATTTTGTACTTATGTTTGGTGTGATGTTAATATTGCTTATACCATGTTTGTTTTTATTGCTACGACTAGCAGTGAGAACACATGTCACCAGAAGAGCAAGTTGGTACCTGGAATCTCAAGTCCCAGGCAAGTTGTGCCCTTGATCACTTATTACCCAGTCATGTTCTGATTAATCATAATGATCTGCATAGGTTAATTTTGATGGGACCCAATAGGTTACCCTAGTTTGACTATCTTTATACCTTGTTTACCACTGAATTTTTGGGTAGTACCTGCTATTGCTTTATGTGGTTTTAGGTATAGAGATACATATTATTCATTATCATACTTTTATTATCAGTTTGTTATTATTAGTGTTCATGTTAAGATCATTATGTTAATTAGAACATGGAGCGACCACCCGGGAAAACAGGGCTACCACAAGGGAGGAATGGGACCCCTTGGCTGATTAATTAGGAAAGCTAGTTGATAACTACCTTACCCGAAAGGGGCAAGGGCAATAGGGGAGTGGTTAGTGTAGGGAGGTCCTTGGTTTGATTTTGCTGCGATGGCAGTCATGCGAGGGATCCCTGCATTGGAGCTTCCTATAAACCGTAGCGGGTTTTCTGAAGCTAGTGGAACTTTGTAAAGGCCTCGTAGTGTTACCCTGCCTTGCCATCCTCAGTAGAGGTGTATGGCAGGTCGCGATTCCTTGGCAGATGGGTAACATGACTTGTGGGTAAAGGTGCACAACCTCTGCTGAGTGTAAAACTAGTATATCAGCCGTGCTCATGGTCATGAGTAGCTCGGACCCTCACATGATTAATTTATGGAACTAAATTCAATTTGTCATGTGCATTGCATCGCAGGTGTTGTTATCACTTTTGTTCTACTACTTAATTGGGTTGGTCTTTACTTATACTTAGTAATTGCTAATAAAATTTTGACCATCTTTAAAAGCAATGCTCAGCTTCAACCATCCTTTTTGGTAAGCCTTACACTTCACATGAGCTCCCACCTTTGGTGAGTTCATGCACATTATTCCCCACAACTTGTTGAGCAATGAACGTATGTGAGCTCACTCTTGCTGTCTCAAACCGCCCACATGTCAAGAACAGGTACCGCATGATGAGGCGCATGGAGGATGCTGTGATGAGTTCGTGAGAGGTCTAGACCGTCGTCTCCTAGTCAACTTTGGGTTGCTGGATCGTGTCTTCATATGATGTAATTATTTATTTATTTTGTACAGAACCCCTATTATATAGTAAAGATGTGACATTCGTATCTGTACCACTATTCATCATATGTGTGAGACTTGGTCCCAGCACACCTGGTGTTTATTTTGTGCCCGGGTTTCGGCCCCCTAAAACCCGGGTGTGACATTGATAAATGAAGTTCCTTAAAAAACCAAAACTTAAGAGGCAAGCATCTGACTTATGAAATTATTAGTTGTAAGGATTCAAATCCCAAATGGAATGAAGCTTAACCAAGAATAAAAGGTTGGGAAATGGTTCAAGAAATGGGAACAACCCTGATTTTTCTAAGTCTAATCTCGTACCTCTTTTCAAATGCCAGCATGTTCAAACATAAATAATTTTCAGATCACATTGCCCCAATTATAAAAGTTGTAGATAATTAAAAAGTTGGTAAACATTTGAATCCGTTTGACATGTTTTGACACAGTTAGACAGTTGATTTCTTCTATTTTGTGCAGTGCTGACAAACCAAAGTTTGGATGCATATATTTCAAAATCTAGCAACTGAACAACCCTAATCCCTATAGCAAAGTTGTAGCCGTTAGAGAGGGGAACAAAATGGCTGAAGCGAGCGACGCTTCGAGCTCTCCATTTTATCTCACTCACGTCTGCAAGCGCTGCAGATCGCGTTCGCCATGTGGCAGCTGCGGGGACGCGTGGAGCTCGTGCCCTGTCGCGCGTGCAGCATTCCTCCTTGCGTGCACGCCTCGTCCACCCAACGTCGCCCGCCATGGCCGACGCGAGCTAAGCTCGCGCCTGCTCCTCCATTGACCACCGCTGCACACCCACCAAGCTGCAGTCACTTCGTCATCAAGTGCGCAAACCCGAAGCCCTCGCTTGAGCTCAGAGAAGGCCCCAAGCACCACCATCGACGCCGCCGTTCTTCGGTTCCTATCAGCGCGCATGGACCGAACATCTCGGTCAGTAAACCGCCGAGCCAAGAACACCAACACATTTGCCTTCGTCGACCACACCTGTCCACCACCTCGCCTAGCCAACTTCACCACCAGTAAGCCGGTAACCAAGCCGCACGCTCTTCTCTCCCTCTCTCTATCTTGAGGAAGACGACAGATCTCGTGCATGAATAAGCAAAAACCCAAGGGTTTTTCTGTGAACTGTCATAGACATGGTAAATAGTAACCGAGGACCTCGTGGTAATAGTCTGCAGATAGTTGGAACCCGAGGGACTAACATGCAAAGTGGTTTTATGTTTTTCTTTTTCCTTTTTCCTTTTTCGGTTTAAAATGGAGAGAACCTTGGAAAAGTTGTAACTCAAGTTTTTGAACTCGAAAAATGGTAAAACAAATTTTGTAGGACTCCTCTGAGTCAGATCTACAGTATAAAAATGTTGCATGTCAATATTTGAATGATTTTGTTCACGGTTTGAATTGAAATATGAAAACGAGTTTCTTTATAAGTGATAAAATAAATAAATCCGAGGCCAGAAAAATAGGAGTTCAATTTTTACTAGGTTCCTTTAATTATTGTCTACCTGTGATAAATAATTTTGGGGTATGTTCTGTTGATTATTTTATGATTATGAATTAAAAGTATAAGTTGCTGATTCCTTAGAAATTTGAAAATAAATAGCAAAACCTCTAATATTGTTGTGATACTTTTTATGAGAAGAGCACATGTCAACAACCGCATCTAGATTTAATTTGAATCAACTTCTGTGGTAAAGAATAGTAGAGAAATACTATATGTGGTAAAGAATAGTAGAGAAATACTATCTGCTAGATTTTTTGTAATACATTTTGAAGTAATCAAATGGTAGTTTCAATATAAGTCGAACAAAATGATATACCAAAAGTCTAGATAATTAGGAAAGATTCTAGTTCAATAATAAGTTAGTCTAAAATATGTTAGGGGCTACTTACTATGGAGGTAATTAGAGTTCAACAAATTCCTTTTACAATGAAATAACTAAACTCTAAAAGAAAAAAGGGATAAATGAATAATATGGCTTAGTGAGTCTAAACCTATAGATGTAAGGTAATTCGAATTATATTATAACATAACTTGTATCAAGTCATGTAGATTCCTAAGTAATAGTGAAGACCATCCAAGAAAAGACAAACTACATGTTCTAGGGCGATGTAGACTATCTTGTAGAAACCCATATGAAATGGATGGATTTAGACATATGTATACATTACATGCACCCATACGCATCATACATCTCTTGCATGAAGCATCATGTATCCTCATACTGCATCCATACATCACACTGGATCACTAGAGGAAGTACTAGTGGGGATTGTCGAGGAGCTGCCAGGGATTCTCATGGAAGAGGGTGAACCCAAAGCTGAAGCTCAGGAGTGTCCTGATCACCAACTAGTTCCTTCGAGAAAGGCGAGCCCCGACATCTAACTTCCTATATTTGCAATACTTTAATTTATTCACTTCCTACCTATATTGTTGCATTAGGTATAGGAGTTGACTAAAACCAATTGCTGCATATACCCTTTATCTACTGTTTACCCTATCCTTGCCACCTATCTAAAGTAAGTACGCTTAATTGCTTAGGCCTTCTTAGACGGTAGAAGCCGGGTGATTTCCTGACACCTGCGAGATATATGTGATTTCTTACGCTTGATTGGGAGAAGTCTTTGGGTAATATCCACGATGGAAATAAAGATTTAAGATGAGACTAGACGGATTCTTATGCGAGCTTTGTAGGCCATAGTGATCTCGCCTGTGTTGATTAAGGACCTGTTGGGGACTTGTTCTCAATTGCTACGAATTATGAACAAGGCAACACAAAATGTTAAAGGTTAAGGCCCTTCGTCCTTTGAAGCATTATCTCCCTTAGGGCATAATGATCTTCAGACGAAAGTCATGAAGGACATACCTTCATGATTGTAGTATACATTAATGAAACAAGCATGTAGGACATAGAAAGCAACGTAAATAATTATATAACATTATCAATTCAACTTCATTATATCATGAATAAACAGTAATAATATAAAACTACATTTGTACCTTCGGCTTGACAGAAGGAAATAGACAAGCGTAATGCACGAGCGAGTACAAGTCAGCGTTAACAGTATGGGGGTACTGTTCATCTATTTATAGGCATAAGGCGCAACCTGTGTGGATTTACATTCGTGTCCTTTACAATCGGTTACAATCATGACATAGATTATCATAGGCCAATTGGTCTTTTTCATCTTTAAGTCGGTGCCACCCTTCGTCTTGAGGTGTGTCACTATGCAGAAGCTTCCTGGATGATAACTTCGGCTTTTCTTCTTTGTTGATCTTTCGAAGGTGTTTCTTCTTACAGGACCTTCGGCAACGAAGTAGACCCCCAGCAGTAGCCCCTTCACAGTGACAGATCGTTTTTCGTAACGAGCTCGACCCGTGAAAAATTCTCTTAGGCTTCGGAATGCCGAAGGTCCGAAAAACACCTTCCCTGAGCTCGTTGTCGAGAAACGATTTAAATATTCCGAGTGCAAGGTGGTCCCACCATACAACGGGTACGCACGATCTGGTGATTCGCCTTCTCGCGCACTATGGTCCACCGTTCAGTGGGTGCGGGCGACTGTTCAGCGGGTGCGAGCGGCTTGACGATTTACCTTCCCACCTGCAGCACTATATAAACATACGGGTAGGTGTGAAGTTACCACAGCATTTACTACTATTGCATTGTTGTGCTGCCAAAAAATTTGACCACAACCGAAGCTTATTCATCGTATTCTCAATCAAAGCATCGTTTTGCTTTAGCTTCGTCATAAGAGGGAGCTTCGGCAAAGCTACAAAAAGTCATCAACTTCGTCAAAACCGTGAGAAGTTCAGTATCAAATTTCCAGAGTGCGTTCAACAGCTAGGATTACGCATGACAAAGAGGAGGCCGAAGCTGCTGAGACTGCCCCAATCTCTGAAGTAATGAGGCAGTCGGGACTGGTCGTGACAGAGGGTGGCTCTGACGAAGGTGCACCTGCTGCCGAAGCTGAACAGGCAGATATTGAAGAGGGTGATGTTGGTGAAGAAGAGATAGATTATAACACCATTATGCCATCCAAACCCAGCCACTTGGACTTTGGGAAGTCGACTGTCTCCGAAGCTGATATCCCCATGATGATAAAGCTAGGCTACTTTGGGGAAGCCAAGAAGAAGCTGATTTGTTTTGGCGGGGAAGAAGCTATTCCGAAGCCAGAAAATGATGAGGTGGTAGTTTACAGAAGTTTTTTCAATGCAGGATTGAGGTTTCCTCTGCATGAAATGATTGGGGACGTTTTGAAAGATTTCGAAATTTATCTTCTTTAGCTGACTCCTAACGCCATCGTTAGGCTCAGAGTCTTTATCTGGGCTCTTCGAAGCCAAGGAGTGGAGCCTCTTGCCGAAGCCTTCTGCCGGGTGCACGAACTTCACTATCAGACGAAGGCTAGAGAAGATGGACTGCACGAGAATTTCGGCTGCTATAATTTTGCTTACCGCAAAGACATGAAGACTCCAGTGGTCAGCTATCGCACCAAATGGCCAACCGGCTGGAAGAATGAGTGGTTTTATGTTAAGGTTGATGAGAAGAAGGAGAAGTTAGATCAGAGCCCACTGGACCTAACCTTCGGGTTAACTAGGCTTTTGTGTGACATGGTGCAAGGGTCACCATGCCAGACAGCTGTAGGTGAATTCCGAGTTGTGTCTGAGCATATCGGTACTAGAGATTTGGTGCAGGAATACTTAGCCAATAGAGTATTTCCAATGTTAAAGGAATGGAATATGCCGAAGCATAAAGAAGAAAAGAAAAAGAATGAACTTGTTCGACTGCCTTATCACTTCAAGTTCAAGAAACATTTCAAAGAGCCTTGCCAAGAATCGTTGGAGATGATTGAAGCTATGTGCAATGAGGTTTTGGGCAATTATACTAAGAAAGAAGATCAATTGATGACCGCGGCCTTCGGTACCCGACCGAAACGAAGGCTGAACCGAGTGATGGATGTCCTGAAGTTTGAATACCCTGACTATGAATGGTTAAGCAACGGTGCCGAAGGGCCAAAACGAAAAAGAGTTGTCAGTGTTATGAAATGGCAAGTGCAAAGCCCAAAATTTGTACCAGGAAAATAAATAAATAAATATAATTATTCTTAGTGTTTTAGAATTTACGGAACCTTGGAGATCATTTGAACTCCTTCTATTTGTGCATATTCAAATAATGGAATTATATTGGTCAGGTAACAAACAAATGAGTTTAGAAATATGCTTTAAAGATGAAAACTAAACAAAAGGTTATATAGTTGTGTGACTGTTTACATAAATGAATAATAAAGATTAAGTTTGAAATATGGTTAAAGTCTATTTGCTTAAATAAATAGCATGAAAGGATCTTTTAAAGGGTGTGAATTATTTTACATAATCATAAGCGTTTATTTAATCAAATAAGGCAATAGAAATAATAATAATAAGTGAATAAACAGATAAAAATAAATAGATAAAATCCTTACATTCATGTTGGGATCTTAGCTTCTGCATTTGGTTTTAAAGTTTGAACTTGACTTGAATTTGAATTTGAAAATGCAAAAAAAATATATATATAATAAAAAAAGACGAAACCAACTGGGCCTGAATTCCAAGCTCCCAGCCTAGTACTGCACTCGCGCTCGGCCCAGGGGAAACCGCACCTGGCGGCACATCTCTACTTGATTCCATCCATTGGCTGTGACAATGACATGTGGGCCCGGCTTCCCTGGGTCATCCTCTACCTCGCGCTGGAGTCCAAACCGAACTAGGAAATCGCGCAGGGTTGTTGCGCCGCCTTAGAGCCCCTTCCCAAACGCTGCGACCTCGGGCCTGATGGAAGCTTCTTCCCCGTTTTCCCGCAACAAGAGCTGGGAGTCCACATCGGCATCCACTCGCGCCGTTGTTCCACTGCCCGTGGGCCCCGTCTGAATGGGTCGTCTTCCCCAACCGAATAAGCCTAGCTCGGACTTCTAACGCTGACCTACCGTCCGCAAATCCTAGCTCGGCTCTTTCTTCTCAGGTCGTAACAAACGCGTGACAAAGCCAGAGACCGAATCCTCGTAATCCCCGCTAGGATTAGCACTGGTCGGACTCAGGCCTTGGGTATAAAATCCAGTCGAAGCCGAGACCGCCTCCTCCTCCATCTCTTGCGCCCTAAACCAAAGAACTTTCGCGGTGCGCAGAGAACAATGGAGGATTGTGGGTTGCCGTATTGTGCGGAGTCGTCCGTCACCGCTGTGGGCCGGAATTTCTCACCGGTGCAAATCCTCACCCTCAAATCCGCCGTACGCCGTGGCCAATTCAGGGAGGTACAGCAGTCGTGGTGACCCCAATTGCTCGCCGGAGCTCGGCGGATGTCTCTGGATCGCACCGTGTCGTGGATGGGGTCTCCGCGCTGTTCAAACCATCGGTAAGATTGTCCCTGTCACGCTCATCATGACCCCCTGCTACAATTGTACTCGTCGGATCAGGGTTTGGGGCACTAACGCAGCTGATTGGTCGGGCCACCCATTGCCGCCACCATGGTTGGGGGCGCCTCGTCGCTTGGTGGTCGTCGTTAGTGTGGGTGATGTGCGGCGAATCGTGCGCCGTCCGATCCACTTTGGATGGGCGAGATTAGATGTAGGGATCGTTTTTGGCGAGTAAGTTAGAACCGTTGAGATCTTGTATCGGGCGGATGTGGTTAGTTTGAGTCTTATAAAATCCAGACCATGGGATCTTGATCTCGCGGCTGATGGCGCGTACCGGTTCAGAGTGGTGCTCGATTTAATCTGGGCGTCCATCTCTGATCGAACAGTAGATATTCATCCATACCCCTTCGCCATGTCGGTTTCAATAAAGAGCCCCTGCACTCTTGTTAAAATAACCCGCAGTCCTCTCTAGGTGTTCACTGAGTCTAGGAAAACTTGCGAGATAGCCCCTGCACTTTCCAGAAATTGGCGCGCAGTCCAGAGAGTAGTAAAATTAGAGAATTAATTTTGGAAATTGATTTTTAATACCTAAATAATTTCAGAAACTTGTATAATTGATATTAAATTCATTTTAAACTCCAAATTGAGTTATTTCAGTTGCAATAATTTTATATTTTTCATCGTCTAATGAAATAGAATTAAAATTGTTCATTAGGATTAATCTAGTCTAAGCACTAAATAATTTTGGAAATTCATAACTTAATAATCGTAGCTCCGAATTTAGTGGTTCTTGTTTCCACGATCTTGTTACGTAGCGTAGAATATTATTATGTAGTTTATCCTTATGTTGGGTGTAATGTTAATTTTGCCTATACACTGTTTGTTTGTAATGCTACGACTAGCGTGAGGACACGTGTCATCTGAAGAGCAAGTTGGTACTTGGAATCTCAAGTCCCAGGCAAGTTGTGCCCTTGATCACTTCTTTTTACCCACTCATGTTCTAATTAATCATAATGATCTGCATAGGTTAATTTTGATGGGACCCAATAGGTTACCCTAGTTTGATTATCTTTATACCTTGTTTACCACTGAACTTTTTGGATAGTACTTGCTAGTGCTTTATGTGGTTTTGGGTATGAAGATACATTATTCATGATTATACTTTTGTTATCTGTTGTTATTTACTATTCATGACAAGATCATTATGTTAATTGGAACATGGAGCGACCACCCGGGAAAACAGTGCTACCACAAGGGTTTATGGACACCCTTGGCTGATTAATTAGGAAAGCTAGTGGAGGACTACCTTACCCGAATGGGGCAAGGGCAGTAGGGGAGTGGTCAGTGTAGGGAGGTCCTTGGTTGATTTTGCTGCGATGGCGGTCAGGCAAGGGATCCCTGCATTGGAGCTTCCTATAAACTGTAGTGGGTTTTCTGAAGCTAGTGGAACTTTGTAAAGGCCTCGTAGTGTTACCCTGCCTCGCCTCCTCGGTAGAGGTGTATGGGAAGTCGCAATCCCTTGGCAGATGGGTAACATGACTTGTGGGTAAAGATGCGCTACCTCTGCAGAGTGTAAAACTGGTATACTAGCCATGCTCACGGTCATGAGCAGCTCGGACCCTCACATGATTAATTTATGGAACTAAATTCAATTTGTCATATGCATTGCATCGCAGGTGATGTTATTACTTTTCTTAATTGGGTTGGTATTTACTTATACTTAGTAACTGCTAATAAAATTTTAACCAACTTTAAAAGCAATGCTCAGCTCTAACCATCCTCTTTGGTAAGCCTTACACTTCACGTGGGCTCCCACCTTTGGCGAGTTCATGCACATTATTCCCCACAACTTGTTGAGCGATGAACGTATGTGAGCTCACTCTTGCTGTCTCACACCCCCCACAGGTCAAGAACAGGTACCACAGGATGAGGCGTATGGAGGATGCTGCGATGTATTCGTGAGAGGTCTAGGTCATCGTCTCCCAGTCAACTTTGTGTTGCTGGACCGTTGTCTCCTTATAATGTAATTATTTTTTATTTTGTATAGAACTCCTGTTATGTAGTAAAGTTGTGACATTCGATCCTGTGCCATGAATCATCATATGTGTGAGACTTGGTCCCAGCACACCTAGTGATTATGTTCACGCCTGGGTCTTGGTGCCCCGAAACCCGGGTGTGACAGCAAGCTGCTAGAATGATAGAAGAAGATGAGAAAGCTTCGAAAAAGAAAAAATCCAGCCGTGAGCCGAAGGTGGCTGTTACGAAGAAAAGAAAAGCTGCAGCTGCGAAGCAAAAAACAACTGATATAGAGGAAGAAATTCCTTCAACGCATCCTATCGCTGATGTGGAGGAAATTTTAAAGGTAATGACATAATCTTTACCTCTCAAGCTAAGTCCACTAGGGCCACAACTGATGAAGCTTTTACAGAAGAAGGAGGAGCCTGCGGTAATCAAGAAGCCTACGGAAAAAAGGCGAAGGATCATTACTGTTTTTGATGCTATTGAAGAAACGCCACCGCCGGCCTCGGCGTCAAAAACACCGGCTGCCGAAGATACCACTGCAACCGAGGTTGCCCCCGCCGAAGCTGTAGCTGCCGAAGCTGAGACGGACGAAGATACAAATCTAGAAGGCACTTTTTCTGATATTGATAAGATGATCTTGAACATGGCTGCGAAAGAAGCTGCTAGAGCTGCCGAAGAGACCTTGGCCCCAGTGCCCAGGAAAGAGAAGGAGGTTGCCGAAGAGACTTTGGAGGAAAAGGATTTTAATTTTCAAAACATACTTGGCCAAAAGCAGTCTAAGGCTGAGAAGGAAGAACTGAGGGATTACGCAATATCATGCGGCTATCAACCAGGAGCATTGCTCTTCGGTGGTGTTGCCGAAGAGAGTTTAGGATGCCTCTGGGATCGGGTTGGGGCGAAGGTTGTCAGCACTCTGTCGAAAAGTGTTGGCTTTCCGAAGCTTGAGGCCGACCTCAGCAGATACCGGCGGCAACATATCGCCGGCAGCTTGTTTTATTCTAACTTTATGGTAAAGTTCTTACCTTATCTATATATTGTTTTCGAGATGAAGGTTACTTCTGATGAAGGTTATTTTTTCAGAGTCTACTACTAAGTAAAACCTTGAGGATGCAACAAGACCTTGAGGACAAGAAAAATGAGATTATAATCGAGGGCTTAGATCGGCAAGATCAAAGATCACGAAGCTGCTCTCGAGAAGAGGATTTCGTGATCCAAACAATGGAGGGTTTGCTTGCAGAAGCCCAGGCCAAGATTGCTAGATTAAATAGTGAGCTCTCCACGAATTCAAAAAACTTTGAACAAGAGAAGAAAGGTTTCGATGCAAAGCTTGACGCTGAAGTTGCAAAGAGTTCGATTTTGCCAAAGTCATTAAAGGAACTTCAAGATAAATGTCTGAACTTCGGCAAGCGTTGCGTGCAACGACTGAAGCAGGTCTTCAACTCTGTTGGAGCCAGTTCTGAAAAGTTTAAACCTTCAGCTGAAGACCTGCCAGGCACCGTCGATCATATTGAAGGCGAAGTTGATGCTCTCGATGAAGTCATAGCTGGGCATGGTGATTTCTGCGCTCTACTAGCTTCTCGTGGCACAGTTGTTGCTTTTATGAAGGCTGGTTGTACGCACGGGAATATTGTAAACAGGCCAAACTTTAGCTTGTCACCAGTGGACTTGAATGACATCCTCGGCCTGGCCCGAAGCATTGGGAACAGATTTGCAACTCAAATATGGACAAAGGGTGGACGAAGCTTGGCTGGTGACGAAGCTCGAAGTTACCTTAAACCGGTAATAAACTCAAACCTTGTGTTTACCTTTTCCTTGAAACTTGAATTTACCTTATAACGCTTTGATATGTACAGGATGACGAAGCCGAGGAGCAATGAGCCAAAGCTTGGCAGATGATCCGAAGCTTAGCGGATGATGATGAAGCTGAAAACCTTGCTGTGAAAAAACTCTAGAAAAACTCTTGAATTATCCTTGTAAAGAATATTGTAATTTAAGAATCAGATACTACTCTATAAATTTGTCCATGTATGAACTGCTTTGATGTGGACGAAACTTGTATTTTTTGAGCCGAAGGCGAAAAACACCTTCCCTTCTTTTCGTACAGAACGAAGCATAAATCTGCTTCCTTTCCTTTCGCCGAAGCCTTATCCTTAGAGCCGAAGCAACTGTCTGTATCTGTATGATATGATGATGATGATCCTATGTATGTCTAAATGAATGTTTATGAATGCAATAAATGATGTGATGTATTGTGCAAATGAATGTCCAGACACACGCTTACGAAGCCACATCAAAACTCCCATTCCCTTAGGAATGACTGAAATCTCTTTGCTGTTTATTTTACGGCTGCACCGCTTATTTTTCGGTGTAAGTTTTGCATCCCCTTAGGAACGTCTTTTGAACTTCTTTGCCTTCTATTTCGGCGGTATCACCGTTGACTTTTCGGTGTAAGTTCTGCATTCCCTTAGGAATGTCTTTTGAACTTCTTCGCCTTATATTTCGGCGGTATTTTGCACTGCATTCCCTTAGGAACGACTTTTGAGAAGAAAACTTACGTTGTGCTCCCTTAGGAACGGCTTTTTGTAGCTTCGTCGTGCTCTGCATCCCCTTAGGGACGACTTTCCAGCTTCTCCCTTTTCTCTTTTCTTTCTCTATCTGCACTCGATGGTGCATGCTCATATTTTACATTTTACATATTTTTGGGGGATTTTGCTCTCGTAGAGCTGGATAATAAAGGAAAAATTACAAACTATGGCCCCATTAAAAACCTTTCTCCCCCTTTTGGAAAGGAAAAAGGTGCCATAGGAAAAATGAAAAAGATTACATCAAGTTACACATAATATCGTCGAAGCTCATCCGCATTCCAAGATCTAGGAATGTCGTTGCCGTTCATATATCCTTCAATCTGTAAGAACCGGGTCTTGACGAAGATACCACCAGAAAGGGTCTTTCCCACTTCAGCTGTAACTTGCCTACTGTGTCTGGATTGGCCACTCTTCGAAGTACCAGATGCCCTGGCTTAATGTTTTTCAGCCGAACTTTTCTGTCACGCCATTTTATTGTTTTGCCTTGATATTTATTGATATTTTCCACAGCCTGAAGTCTTGTCCCTTCTATAGCATCTTTTGCCACAGAATAATCAGCTTCGTCTTCTGTCGAAGCTACTGTTCTAATTGACCCTGCCTTAGCTTCTTCTGGGGTTATAGCTTCGTCACCAAACAATAACTTGAATGGTGTAAGACCTGTTGACCTTGATGTACTTGTATTGTGGCTCAACACCACTTTAATCAACTCTTCTGGCCACTTTCCTCTGGGTTGGTTGAAGATTAACTTCATTATTCCTGTCATTTTGATACCATTTGCTCTTTCGACCAGCCCGTTTGACTCCGGGTGCCTGACTGATGCAAAATGAATCTTCGTGCCAATCTGGTGGCAGAAATTTTTGAAAGCTTCGGCATCAAACTGTGTTCCATTGTCTACAGTCATAGCCTTCGGCACGTCGAAGCGACAAACGATATTTTGCCAGAATAATTTCTGGACTGTAACCGAAGTTATTGTAGCCAAAGGTTTTGCTTCAATTCACTTAGAAAAGTATTCCACCGCCACCACGACATATTTCAAATTACCTTGTGCTGATGGAAGTGGGCCTAACAAGTCCAGTCCCCATCTTTGCAATGGCCAGGTTGGTTGTATTAACTGAGTTAATGACGAAGGTTGTTTTTGGTCCCTTGCACATTTTTGACAATTTTCGCACTTTTGGACCAGATCTGCTGCATCCGAAGCTGCCTTCGGCCAGTAAAATCCCTGTCTAAAAACCTTTCCCAGCAAAGGCCTAGACCCAATATGAGATCCACACAATTCTGCATGTATCTCCTTCATTAGTTCTATACATTCGGTTCTGGATAAACACTTGAGAAGAGGGGAGCAAACTCCATGCTTGTATAATTCCCCTTGTATTATGATATATGGTCTTGTTCTTGCTTCCATTCTTTTATTATAAACTTCGTCATCCGAGAGGCAGTTACCCTGGAGAAAAGATATGATTTCAGTCCTCCAATCTTCACTATGTACTGGAGAAATGGCAAGCACTGCTCTCTCCATTAGTTCAACTGAAGGTGCATTTATTGTTTCAAAAAATACTTCCGAAGGTAAAGGGAGCCCCTGAGCTGCTGATTTGGCCAACAAATCTGCATGCTCATTTTCGCCTCTTGGAATGTTCTTGACAGAGAAACCTTCGAAAGAAGCCTCCAACCTTCGAACTGTATCCAGATGTTTTTCAAGTTTCGGATCTCTTGCCTTGCTACTATTATCTACATGGCCAGAAATGACTTGAGAATCAGTTTTCAGAATAGCCCTTCTTATTCCCATTGCCCTTAACTTCCGAAGCCCCAACAAGAGTGCTTCGTGGGCAATATTATTTGTACAACTGAAGTCTAGTTTGGTTGCATAACATGTTCTGACTTTCGAAGGTGCTACTAGAACAGCTGCTGCTCCTGCGCCGAAGGTTCCCCAAGAACCATCGCCGAACACTGTCCAAGCTTCAGCATTTTTATTTCTCTCTTCTTCCTGAGCCCCTGGCGTCCAATCAGCGATGAAGTCTGCTAACGCCTGGGACTGAATTGAAGATCTGTGCACATAATCAATGGTGAATTCATTAAGCTCTGCAGCCCATTTTCTAATTCTTCCAGTAGCCTCTCTGTTCCTCATGATGTCCTTTAGAGGTTGTGACGAAGGAACAATTATGTGGTATGCTTGAAAATAATGCCGAAGCTTTCTAGAGGCCATTAATACAACATATATTACCTTCTTCAATTCCGTGTAATTTTTATTTGATGGACTTAGAACTTCAGAGACGAAGTATATTGGAGCTTGCTTTTTAGCCTGACCATCTAGCTTCTCCTGTACCAGTGCCACACTCACTGCAGAATGCGAAGCTGCCACATGTAAGAGCAATGGAGCCCCTGGCGCAGGTGGAGTTAATGTTGTTAAATCAATCAAATATTGTTTCAACTCTTCGAAAGTTTTTTGTTGTGCGGACCCCATTGAAAGACTTGGGCTGACTTCAGTATTTCAAAAAATGGCAGATTTCTTTCCGCTGATCGGGATATGAATCTGTTTAATGATGCTAATCTTCCAGCCAACCGTTGAGCCCCTTTCTTCGTGCTTGGTGGCTCCATCCGAAGGATAGCTTCGATCTTTCTTGGGTTAACTTCAATTCCTTTCGTTGATACCAGACAACCAAGGAACTTGCCTTTCTTCACTCCAAAAACACATTTTTCTGGATTTATTTTCAAGCCAGCTTGCCTAAAATTGGCAAATGTTTCTTGCAAATCAGCAATGTGATTTTCTTGCTTCATGCTTTTCACTATGATATCATCAACATAAGTCAGCACATTTCTGCATATCTGAGAATGAAGGACCTTGGCTGTCATTCTGCTGATGCTTCCTCCAGCATTCTTGAGCCCCTCAGGCATCCGAAGATAGCAATAGCTGCCACTAGGAGTTATGAAGCTAGTCTTTGGCTCATCTTCCTTCTTCATCCAGATTTGATGATAGCCTGAATAACAATTTAATAGACTCATGAGCTCTAAAGAAGCTGCTGCATCTACAAGAGAGTCTATTCTTGGTAGCGGGAATTCGACTTTTGGGCATGCCTTGTTAAGATCTGTGAAGTCAATGCACATTCTCCATTTGTCATTCGCCTTCTTCACCATGACAGTATTGGCTAACCACTCTGGGTATTTTACCTCTCTGATAACACCGGCACTAAGAAGCCTTTTCACTTCATTTCGAGCACCTTCGGCTTTATTATCAGACATTTTCCGAAGCCTTTGCTTTCTTGGCCTGAAGGATGGGTCCACATTGAGTGAATGTTCAATCACATCTCTGTTGACACTACAGAGATCATTGGCTGACCAAGCAAAGACTTCTTTGTTGTTGAATAAAAATCTTATCAAAGTTTTCTCTTGGTCTTCAGATAGCTGAGACCCTAGCAGTACTTTTTGCTCTACTATGTCTTCACATAGGAGCATAGGCTTCGGCTGATCCGCCGAAGTAGCCTTCTCTCTTTTGTATTTGTACTGTTCATAGGCTTCGACTCCATCTATGTTATGAATTGCTTTTGAATCTGTCCAGTTTCCTTTGGCTTTCCTAGCGGCTTCCTGACTCCCATGAACAACAATGGGCCCTTGTTCCGAAGGTATCTTCATGCATAGATATGCTGGATGAAGTATTGCTTCCAAAGCATTAAGTGTCCCACGACCAATGATTGCATTGTAGGGGTATTCCATATCAACAATGTCAAACACAACCTGTTCAGTCCTTGTATTATGGACGAAGCTGAAGGTCACTGGCATCGTAATTTTGCCGAGTGCTGCAATCTGCCTTCCTCCGAAGCCACAAAGAGGGTGTGTAGCATCATGAATCTTATCTTCTGGCTCTTGCATCTGTCTGAAGGCCTTAGCAAATATGATATCCACTGCACTGCCTGTATCAACCAGAACATTGTGGACTAGAAATCCCTTGATGACACAAGATATGACCATAGCATCATTGTGAGGGTAATCTTTGAGCTGAAGGTCCTCCTAGGAGAAGGTGATTTGGATGTGGGACCATTTTGACTTGATGAAGGGTCCCTGCACCCCAACATGTTGCACCCTTCTTTGTGCTTCCTTCTTTTGCTTCTTGTTAGCCGGCTCTAAACTTGAGCCACCTGTTATCGGGAGCACCAGCTTCGTAGCCGAAGGTGCTATGACTTGATTGTTGAACGAAGCCATCAGCTCAAAAGTGGAAGTGAGTTCACCGGAGGTGGGCACCAATGTTGGGGACTTGTTCTCAATTTCTACGAATTAAGAACAAGGCAACACAAAATGTTAAAGGTTAAGGCCCTTCGTCCTTCGAAGCATTATCTCCCTTAGGGCATAATGATCTTCAGACAAAGGTCATGAAGGACATACCTTCATGATTGTAGTATACAATAATGAAAAAAGAAGCATGTAGGACATAGAAAGCAACGTAAATAAATATATAACATTATCAATTCAACTTTATTATATCATGAATAAACAGTAATAATATAGAACTACATTTGTACCTTCGGCTTGACAGAAGGAAATAGTACAAGCGTAATGCACGGGCGAGTACAAGTCAGCGTGAACAGTATGAGGGTACTATTCATCTATTTATAGGCACAGGGCGCAACCTGTGTGGATTTACATTCGTGTCCTTTACAATCGGTTATAATCATGACATAGATTATCATGGGCCAATTGGTCTTTTCAACTTTAAGTCGGTGCCACCCTTCGTCTTGAGGCGTGTCACTATGCCGAAGCTTCCTGGATGATAACTTCGGCTTTTCTTCTGTGTTGATCTTTCAAAGGTGTTTCTTCTTACAGGACCTTCGGCAACAAAGCAGACCCCCAACAGGACCGTACCCTTGTGGTCCCTCAAGTCATGTTGAATTTATGCCTATACACTTAGTTGGTCGGATAACTCGTTTCGACCGAGAAGCCAGAACACCATTCCAGCAGGATTCAACATTGCGGTGCACCTACTGGTGTGGTTGAGGAGTGACGGGGACATGACGAGATAACCCATAGTGGATGGATGCCCTAACACTCTGGTAGTCACGCGGTCCCTGGGTATGGTGGCTCATGTGGAATCTGAGATGTGCATCAAGGCTTCTACTGGAATGTGCGTAGTGGTGATTGTATCTCACGAAGTACTATGGGTACGATTTGTGTTAGGAGTACTCACCAACTAGTTAGGAATCGATTCGAATCACCATTGCTCCTGGATAGTGAGCACTTGACTTGAGCTATTTCATCGTAGTAAGAACTGCACTTTATATGATGTTGCTCTCTCTTAACTTGATCCTCCACTAGAGTTGTAATTGGACATACATCAAATGTGATATTAAATACTTAGAGAATTAGGTGCAAACCTAGTCTACAACAAAGTAGGTACTAATTCTGACCTGCTAAAATGGTAATTAAATTGGTTATTCCCCTTAAGTTGTTAATAACTTCCATAACTCCTGTTAATCTTGAAAAACAAAAAGACAACTCCAGATATAGCTTGCATACTCCTTGAAGTCTTTCACTTTCTTATTTCCTCGTTTTGTACGGGTCAGTCTAGCTGAGTACATTTTAGTACTCATGGTGCTATTCCTAATGATTTGTTGTAGATGGTCAGATGTACTATGGGTATCACGAGCACTGCTTATACCCGGCTACGAGAGATGACTAAGCCCAGGGCAGGGCTTCCCCATTCTCGTCTCATGCTTTTGGTGGGTTGACATACCTAATGTTGGCATAGTATTTCCAAACCCCGTAGGTGTTGTGGGTGCTAGTTAAATAAATGCTTCCGCTAAACTTATCACTTCGGTGAATGCTACTTGGAGTTATTTGGGGCCTGTGTGCCACCTTTATTGTAATAACTCTACATACTCCGATTTATGCTGAAAACTCCATGGAATGTTGTAACACTTGATGCAGCTAATGTCAGTTCATTACGATCTTGGTTGTGAAGGAAAAGTTTGAGATCCTTCGCGATTTCACCAGACCCTGGGTTTATATGGGCTCAAGTGTGAGAAAATCACTATGGGCAGGTGGTTTGCATACTTGATCTCTTATAAATATGGTCGAGTCGCTACAGCTGGCATCGGAGAAGAACTGGCATGATACTATTTATGTGGGCATTCCGAACCAAATAAAATAGGTTTTATAAAACTAAGTATGTGTCAACTGTCAACCCTTAAGCCCATATAAGGACATTAGGTGGCTTAGTGAGTGCTAACTTTGGGGAGGGTTTCATGCATCGTATTTTGTTCCTCTCAATACATAAATGGTCAATATGAGGCACCATCGTTTCGTCGCCAAGGTAAGAAAGGTATGTTTAAGATCATGCAGATCGGGGATAGTCGGTTGTCCTCATGTGTGGGTCACCATGCATGTTGTATAAGGACTGATAGAATTTCTTACCGCAACATAGAAATGATAGTGGTAACTTGTCCTTACTTTTCAATTATCATTGTCGTATCATGGGGATGGGTTGGAATGAACTTTTCTGCAGGTACACTAACCTCGATACGAGTAGATCGTGTAGTTGCGCAATAACGAGTGAAACGGGTATGCCACCGCTTATGACGTTAACATGAATAGGTCGTGAGGCCGTAAGTTACGTGCATGCATTTGGCATAATCATCATCTTGATCATTATTGCATCGCTCTCCTTTTAGCTTGGGTAGGTGTCACACCCGGATTTAAGGGATAAAGCCGGTGCATCTCATATATGCGCCAAAGAAGACAACACATATAATAACATAGTGTATAAAGATAAATGTCACAATGTCATAAAGATATTTATTACATAGTGGAAGTCATACAAAATAAAAGATAAATATAAAGCGAACTAAAGTCCATCCTTGGCGCCATAAAGTCGACTAGGAGACGCCACCTAGATCAAGTCGAACTCCTCGTTGTGCGGCTCCTCTTGGGCCACCTGTTCTTCTCCTGTGGGGGCGGTTTATATATCGCAAGTGTGAGATCACAAAAGATCATAGCTCAACAAGTCATGGGGAATAACGTGCATGAACTCACCAAAGGTGGGAGTTCATGTGAAGTGTAACGTTGATCAATAATAGGGGTTAAAACTGAGCATTGCTTTTAATAAGTTGGTCAAATTTTATTAGCAATTACTAAATGTAAGTAAATACCATACCAGAATTAAAAGTAGAACAAAATTAATAATAAATCTCATGCAATGCAAATGACAAATTGAATTTAGTTCCATAAATTAATCATGCGATAGTCCTGAGCTGCTCATGACCGTGAGCACGACTAGTATACCAGTTTTACACTTTGCAGAGGTTGTACACTGTACCCACAAGTCATGTTACCCATCTACCAAGGGATCGTGACTCCCATACACCTCTACTAAGGAAGCGAGGCAGGGCAACACTACGAGGCCTTTACCTAGTTCCACTAGCTTCAGAAAACTCGGTATAGTTTCTAGGAAGAGCAATGCAGGAATCCCCCGTCTGACCACCATCGCAACAAAATCAACCCAGGAACCTCCCTACACGCCTACTCCCCTACTGCCCTTGTCCTTATCGGGTAAGGTAGTCCTCCACTAGCTTTCCTAGTTAGTTAGCCAAGGGGTCCCATTCCACCCTTGTGGTGGCACACGTTTCTCAAGTTAAGCTCCATGTTCCAATTAAAATTAATGGTCTTGACATGAACATAAATAAAATTACATTATAACTAGAACATAAAGATAATGTAATATTAAACCCAAAACCATATAGAGCAATAGCAAAACTACCCAAATGATTCAGGGGTGAACAAGGTAAAAAGGATAACCAGTCTAGGATGACCTATTGGGTCCCATCAAAATTAAACTTATGCATTGATAAGTGATAATATGGAACATTATTGGGTAAAAAGTGGTCAAGGGCACAACTTGCCTTCAATGAGCTCCTGCTCAGCAACTTCTACCTGTTGAAAACAGGGATCCTCAGCCACTGGCTCTTCTACTCGCCACAATACAAACAAGCATAGTATAAAGGATAAATTAACATCACACCAAACATGTATACAAATTACATATTAATAATCAACATATTAAAATGAGATTATAGGAAAAAGAATCATTAAATTTGGAGTTATAGATTTTAAGTTATGAATTTCTAAATGTTTTATGTGTTTGGTACAAGAGTAATTAAGAGATCAATTTTAATATAGTTTTCATGTTAAAATAGTGTTACAGAGTTATAGACATTATTAATACCAAATTATAGGAACTAGAATGGATCAATTTGGGCTAAGTATGAATTTTCTATGAATTAACTAAGTTTCTGCAATTATTTTTACTCTAAAAGTAATTTCCAATCGAATTTACTTGGTTTTTTTCTATTTCTCTGGCCCAGCGCATCATTACCAGAAAGGATAGGGTCACTCGCGCAAATTATACCAAGACTCATAACTCATAATACTATACTGCAGACTTCGGGTTGATTCACTAAAAGCCCGAGGGCTCAATTATAATTTGCGCAAGCCAAGGGGTTACAAAGTAACCCTAGCCATCCGATCAAGAGTGGATGACCCAGATTAGATCCATGATTCATTGAATCGGTACGTAACGCGGTTCATCGGATCAGAGATCGATGGATAGGATTTTATGATACACGAACCACGGTCGACGCTCGGATTCGAAATCAACGGTCTCTATGTCGCGATCCCGAAGAGGTACGCCTATCTAATCGTGGCCGCCCACGTGACAATCTACGGCCCGATCTACTCACCCCATCTTCTAATCATGATCGTCCATTCCGGATCCAATGGCCCAAGGATAATCTTCCACCTTTCACCCTCAAACGCGACGACAGAACTGGACTCACGGCGGCGCTTCTCCGCCGAGCGCGGTCACCGCTACTTTGTGCCCCAAAACCTAATCCGAAGGGCACTATACATAGAGGAGAGTTGGCAAAGGGCAGGGAGGCGGTCTTACCTCGGATTTGTGACGATAGCAGCTTCGTCCACGTGGTTGCACGGTCGGCGGATATTTCCCAGCGATAGCGAGCAATTCTCCACGCGACACAGGCACTTGACTTCAACCGCGGCCATGCACGGCCTCACGGACGATGGCGACCCTCCCCCAGCCAAGCACCGAGGACGGAAAACCGGCACCAGCGGAGATCACCGACGGCGGACCAATTCGCTCCCTCGGCCAACACCCTCTCTCACCACTATAGCGCTTTTGGCAAGACGTGGATGGTCAACTGACGGAAAACTCGAGATGAGGCAGCTGGTCACCTAAGTAGAACGGAGAAGGGGGAGATGGAGGCGATTCGGGCGCCCACGTCGTCGGCCATTGCGCTCGGTTTGTTACGGAGGCAAGCAGGGTGACAGGTGGGGTCGGCGTGATAGTCACCAAAGTGACGCGCATGAGTCCCAGTGCGGCTGACGAAAGGGCCCACTTGTCGACGCGCAGGTGGCGAATTGGGCCACGCAGAGGAAAGAGAGGTGGGATAATGGGCCGAGGTGAGAGGGTTTAGGCCCATGTGCAATTCTTTTCTTTTTCTTCCTTTTTCTTTTATCTTTTCTGTTTTATTTTTCCTATTTGTTTTTAGAATTGAAATTTGAATTTAAATTTTGTTATGAGATTCACCATTGATTCAAATATTAGTGGAAGGGGAATATATTCTTATTTATATATTTATTTAATATCATTTGTATAGTATTTTCTTCTCTTTTCTCAAATCTTAGAATTTCCTTTAGAACTTAAATTCCAATTTGGTATTAACATATTTCTTTTTACATTATTTTTATATTGTCACAAAATCCACACAAAATGAAACCTCAGCATGATGCATACTTCATTTAAGTGTCATTACTTACTTATAATCTTTAAATGGGATTATTCACATGCTCAATTAAATAGAGGCAAACATTCCTATCATATATTTTACAAATTTGGGTATTACAGTAGGAGTTTTGTCTGCGCTCTTAACCAATTAAAAATTTCTTCCCCTATTTCTCATCCAATATAACATTGTAATAGATGGTCCGCCGTAGGCTCACCGCCCGTAAGTCCATGGGAGGACGTGTTCCTCGTCACCAGCTTGCTGCGAGTGTTTCTCGCCGTCGCAACACCTTTCTCTTGGAGTACGGTGTACCCACCCTATTGTGGCGTGTTCTTTTCGCTTTGGGCTACCCAGAGGGAGAGAAACCGCGTTACTTCATGGAAGGGAGGCCACGCTTTGGAGGAGAAGGTATTTGGGTGTCAGCTGTGGTAAAGCCATGGGCAGATAATCCAATGATGGGTGGCTGACACTTTGGATCTTCAGGTCGCACACCCAGAGAAGGGGCAGACAGAGTAGCTTATAAGATACTTCAAGACTTGCTGGACCGTTTTCCTGGGGAGATTGTGTAACACCCCAGGTGTTACTCAGGGTTTTCCGTGAGTACCCACATTGTGACCCATTATCATATGTGTTTTAGTTGAAGCAAAAGGCACCAAACTTGAGGAGCTAAAACTTAATCAAGTATTTTTCACCTTAAGAATCATACCCTGACCATATTAAGCTTAAAGAAGAAAGGAAATGCCAAAACCCTAACAACCTTTTCTTTAGAGCAATGGAGCACTGAAAAGAAACTCAATAAAATACCAAGAAAATCACATTGTCATGACTTGGGCCAATTATAAAAGTTGTAATACACTAAATAAGCTATAAGAAATAGTAAGAGAGTTTGCCCAAAAGAATTTTTCAAAATCCCCAAACAAGCCCTTCAACTGGAGGCCTTCTATAGAAATCAGAATTTCAGATTTCTGAAATCTAGCCCCCTCACAAAGATCAAACATGTTCACCTTGTTCCAAAACTCAAAACCACATGGTCCAAATAACAAAATGGCGCCAAAATATCCTAGTCACACTTTGGTGAAGTTTTAAATCAAACCAAAATCGTTTGACATGATTTTGCTTGGTTTTGGTCTTGGGTTCCTGCTGGGGACAGACCAGACTTGACCACACATTTTCTCCATGTTCCCAAGGCAATCTACAGTCGGGACCAACAGAGAAGAGATAGGATATGGTTCAGAGAAGAGATGTTACAAAGGATTTTGCTGAGATATGCTCGTTAAGGTGACCAAACAGATGCTTGAACACGAGCAGAAGCAAACCGCCACGTGCTCCACTGCGGCTGACACGCCAGGGCGCGCCCGACTGCGCGCTCACACCGAGCCATGCCCGACCACGCGCCTGCGCCTGCGCCCACGCCTATAAGAGCCCACAAGGCCTCGGTCGTACTCCCTCGCACGCCCCCACTCCTGCCCGAGCCTGAGATCACCGGAGTGCGCCACAAAGAGCAAGCACCACCGCCCGAGCACGGTCGCCGTGGCCAGCCATTCCCGTAGACCCCCAACCTCGCCCAAGCCCTTGGACAGCTTCCCCGAGAGGACGTGAAGCCTTCCCAAGCTTGAGCCGAGGCCTTGCCCCACCGAAACAGTGAGATCGACCTCACCGGACTTCGCCCGCACACCGCCGCACGTGGACCGGACTACAATGTGAGCCATTCCCAAATTCCTTGCACCCATGACCTCACTGACCTTCTGTGACGCTTCCCAACTCACTGGATCGAACTCTACAGTCGTATACAGGCTGAGCTTCTCACCGCCAACGAGCTCTCCCCACCTGCGCACGAGGCCAAAATAGCTCCGGCCACCACATGCGACAAACCGACCATCGACGTAACCCTCGTGACCTCCCCGACATCGCAGACCACCCCACTGGAACTTTACCGTCGCGGTAAGCAGTGCCACATCGATTTTCCTTTCATCTACTATTTCGATGAACGTAAGGATCGTGGGTTAGATGTCAAAAAATTTGAGGGGGTTAAGTGTTAAGCCACAGACTCAGCTGAATAGTAGACCAAAGACTCGTTTGTAAGGGGAGAAGAAAACTTTAACTAGGGACTCGAGTGCAAAGACGTTTTTATTTTCCTTTTCGAATTTCTAAGTTATTTTAAATCTACAGCAAACTTGATAAAGACATAACTTGAAGAATATTCATCCAAATTTGGCCAAACCAATTTTGCTAGAATCTATAAAATATGAACTATCAAACAAAAAATAGTAAATCCCATGTTTCCTATACTATTTTCTAGAGTTTTGAATTAAATTAGAAAACTACCCAAAACTTAATAATGGAGAGAAAAATAGAAATGCTTTTAGACTAGGCTTGAGAAAGTTTATGGAGATACTAGACCAGTAGTTACACTGTTTAAAAATGTTAAGTATCCTAGTACCCAAGCTTAAACAAATTTTATGCCTTAGGATATGTTTTAACCCAAACCATGGAAAAATAGAAAAGGGCACTACAAATGGAAACCAGAGACCAATATTATTTTCCTAGCATGATTAAGTGATAAAGTTCATAAGAAAAAATATATGAAACCCTAGTCCAGTATTGATCTGAAAGTTATGATTTTATTTAAGTATTGAGTACTTAACAAAGATAATGATTAAAAATAATAGGACTTATGCAACAGTGATGAGGAAAATTTAGTAGACCCTTGACCACTATTGTACAACTGTAAAAATAGTAACCACCCCAAAATATCATAGTAAGTGTGTTAAACAAATAAAACTAGGGTTTTGCCAATACTTCAAAAAATCAAAAGAAAGACTAAAAGTGGGAAACAATGAGCAACCCTATGTTCCCCTAAGTACTTATGATGTGTACTATATGGGAAAAAATATAAAACAAAGGTGAAAATACAGTGGAATACACCCCACCTCCTGTCCCATGAGAAAGATGATATGTTCTAAGAAATCATACAACCCATCCCCTATAAGTAAAAATAACCAACTTTAGGAATGATTGCTCTTGCGCGAAGAAGAAACTAGAAAAATTGGAAAACCTATTGTTTGACATTTTTCAAATAGAGTGATAGTAGAAAGCACCCACTGAGCCCCCAAACTTTAGAAAATCACCATTAATTAACCATTAGGTATCTTTGGCTAAACTTTGGCATAGAAGCATGTTATCACCCACAAACACTAGCAAAAATAAGTATTACGACAGAAGCCATTTCTACTCAAGGGTTGTAGTTCAAAGTACCCCCTCTACCCTAGATTTTAATATTTTTGTACATAGAAAACCACTCTCATTTTAGGCCTCAATTTTTGAGACAGACTTGTGTAAGCCAATAGGAAGCCACTGTAATTTGTACATGATTTTTGGAAATTTTTAAATCAATGTTGTAGTTCAAATCCACTCTAAAGGTATAAATAGAAAAGGGAAAAAGAGAGGTTTAGGAGAAGTGATTAGTCCTACCCATAATAACTTCAGCAAAAACCTTCTTAAGTCTTCACTAAGTCATCAAAGGTTAGTTAAGTACTAAATTAATCCAACCTCCTAGTCCTTGGCCACACCTGGTTCTAATCACTAAGTGTACTACTAAAGCCTTCATTAGTAAGACTAAGCTCTGTTTTGCTAACTTAGTTACTGCACCTTGCGTCATAGTTCCTAAATTTGCATATCATAACATTCATGTATCTTATTCATTGCATTCGATAGATTGCAACCTTGCTGACGGAGAGTACGTGCTCATCCTCGAGCAAGGAGTTGAGACAAGAAATGGAATTAAGGATTAATGTGTGGATACCTGAGTCAAGCATTTGGACGTACTAGACACACGTCAGGAAATATGGTAACCGATAAGCCTAGTACCTGATTGAACCTGCCCGTAGATTTTACTCCTCACTGGACCTGAGACGGAGTCTCTCATGCTAGCTATGGTGGGTACAAGTGCGGTCGTTGCACAGTGGCAGCCGGAGACGATTGGAGCATTGTACGCCAAGGCCGTGAGCCTTGTTCTGTTGGAATCGATGGGGACGGTTGACGTGTGTGGGGACAGAGTGCCCTGACATGTCGTGTGTTTAGGTTTACCTTGCAAGGTTAAAATTCGATTCGAATCGTCTGCTTCTTGCAGCTAATGAGACTACTTGACCCCTTGTACTGCATCGAGTAAAAAGTGAAATGAGGTTTCTTGAAATAATATGTTGATTGCACTAAATGATTGTTACCATGTATGTTTAGAGAGGAGCAAACCTAGCTTAATTAATCATGCTAAAATTGGAAAAGCTAAAAATTGTTTTTAGACTCAGCTAGTGCTTTTGGCAAACCAACCCCTCAGCCAAACAGCTTCATGGTCTAGAGGTAGAGGAGTAGACTCCTCACACTGGGTAAGTCTAGCTGAGTATTAGTATACTCAGCATTGCTTGTGGCATATTTTTTATAAGTAGACTATAGGACATTGCTGATGGTGTGACTTGGCCTTCCACCCTGCCACCAGGTTGGACGGCCGAGTGGGATGCGACCTCGGCACGAGAGGACCAGGAGGAGTAGTGGGCTAGGCCTTGCCCTATTACTCAGTACCGATGTTATCTATTATCCGCTGCACTATTAAGAACTTGTTGTCATTTATCAAACTCTGATTTATGTAATAACTCCAGTACTTTAATTAGTGGTTTCATGTTTATTGTATTCTCTCTGAGCCTCACCATCGTGTGAGCTAATGGTACTCGATCCTTGGTAAGTGGCTCTATCGGACGAGATCCGAAGAACTAAATGGTTTATTCTGATTTAAGTGTGTTGCTTCCTTTAAAGGTGTGACTTGGGCACTTAAGCTGGAATAATTCGGGTGGTTCTGCCACAGCTGGTATCATAGCGAATACCATTACAGAGGAGTCAATAATTAATGAATGCCAACTTTTCAAAAATAAAACTTTGCTTAGAAACCAATGTTGGATCGTCAGGACTGGAACGCTAAATCTAGGATGAAAGGCCTTAAGAATGGTGGGGTAGATAGGTGGCTATGTAAATAGGCCATAAAGGCCAACACTAGGGTATTAGTGATGCCCTAGGAGCACCCCTCTAATCGATGAGAGGATGTTCATTCAAGCATGCATGCATTACAAAACATGAATAATTAAAAGTTAAAGAAAATGCATCGAATCATGACCCCTAGCAACATTAGTTAAAAATGGGTAGCAAGAAAATGAGTTGGAATAGATAAATCTAAGTTGATCCACCTCCTTTAAACGTAAGCACACTTATCTCCTTACCGCTACCTTAGCACTTACACTTAACCCTCTTTCACAGATGTCTTCACCCACCTCCGCCGATGGAGGAGACACCCGCTTTAGCTTTACTACCTTTCCCACGAGGGCTATCCCTCTATCTTGTGGGAGGTGCTCTGCTCCGCTGGATACCCCACACCCCCTCTATACATGGTGCATCTATACGAGGAGCATCGGGTGCCATGTTGCAGGGTTTGGCTGACCCTGGAGTCTCACCCTCTGCAGCCTAGTTGGCGTTCCCTTGATTCCGAGACTATCAGGTTCAGGGCGGAAGACACCATTGAGGCCGCAGCACTAAAAGCTCTGATGACCTTCTGAGGATATCACCCCCTAGAGATGATGATGCACCCACTTGGACTCTTCCCCGCCGAGAAGAGGGATGACCTAATGTGGTGCAACAGAGTGAGTCACAAGAAGGATGTGTGGGCCATGCATCCCAACCAGGTTGGGAGGATCACGTCCAGTGCATGAGCGCACTGTACCGCCTGCAGGCCTTGCAAGGCGACGCCATGACACACCTCACTGGACTCGCTCAGGCTACAAATATCACCCTCGACAATCAGGATGACTTCGTAGTCGACTTGTCTTCAGAATTGGTGGAGAAAGATCTATAGGTGGAACAGATGAGCCAGCGCATCCTGACTCTGGAGCATTAGGTGGAAATCTGGGATAACACCATCGATATCTTAGAAATTCAGCTCCAGGATGTGTAGGAAGAGCTTGTGGAGGCCAACGCTCACCTAGAAATGCACCACCAAGACATGAACCCTAATGAGGCAGGCAGTGAGGGACAGGAGGATCCCGAGGAGATAGAGCCAGCTTCCGGACCGAACGCGGCTCCCTCCGGAGTGCCCCCTTCACCTTCATCTAGCGTTGCCTCTACCAATCGTGGTTAGATGGGTTAGATTTAACATGTTAGGAGAGTGGTAAAACCAAGTAAGCTTAGTTTTTGGTACCAACTTTTGAACTAGGCCTTAGGGTGGATCCCCTAAAATGTTGTAACCCGGAAAGACTTTTGTGAACGAGTGCAATGAATGAATGAGTGTTATCCTCATTTTGTTCGATATAATTTTATGTCATTTTTCTTCTCATGATATAAAGTCACTGTTTGGAACCATGAATCAAGGTAACAACGAAGGAATTTCTCTTTTTAGATGGCAGATAGACCTCGTCGTGGGCAAAACGAGCAGGTTCCCCCGCCACCTCCCCTAGCTCCCACGATGCAGGAGCTAATGGTTAGCAAAATGAGATCCTACGACAGCTGTTCACCAAGGCGGAGGACCCGCTTTACGCTGATGTGTGGCCCAGGGTTGTGGAGTCCAAGTTCCATGATAGGAACGGGGGTGCCTGATCTTCCATCAGGTGAAGGTAACTATCGATTTGGTGGAGATGTCACATAGACGATCCGGCTTCCAATAACCACGACTAGAACCCCGCAATCGCAGCACCACTTCTCCTCTAGTTATCAATCGTGCACTACGCGATTGACCTCGCCACGAGGGCTAATTCCTGCCTAAGAATCAAAGACACAAGCAAGAACAAGAAAGAACACAATCTAGAATATTGCGGATGAATGATTAAGCTCACAAGTTGGGGTCTCACAAACCGATCTACAGCGAATGTTCATGATAGATCTAACTTAAGCAAAAACCCCAGCCCTAATGTGGTGGCGGCTATTGATTATATAAGGGTTAGGAGCATGACTCCCTCCCTGAATGTGCCATAATGGGCTCAACAAAGATACACGACCCAAAGGCCAAGTTATGGTGTCGCAGCACCGAGACAGATTATGGCCTCCACCTTGATCCGAACGTCCTTGCTGGCCTTCCATGCCTCCAAGTTCTTCACCATGTCCTTGCTGGTCCTTTCCTTCATTCCTAAGTACAATTAATTCATTAGGTAGCACACTATTCTCAAATGCACAAGAATAAGTACATAGGAACGAGCTCACCTACGAATTCAATTGTCTTGCGCGTGAGTGAGTAATCGGACCTTGAACATCAACTAGGGGAGTGTTGTTTGAATCCATGGGAGTGATGTCCTCATCATCCTCCCCCTCTTGAAGTGGAGTCATGCTCGACTCAAGCTCATCCTCTTCCCCCATATACGGTTTCAAATCTGCAATGTTAAATGTAGGACTAACCTAGAACTCGGGAGGTAACTCATGTTTATATGCATTATCATTTATTTTCTCTAAAATCTTATATGGACCAGCAGCACGTGGCATCAATTTAGACTTTCTTAGCTCTGGAAATCTATCTTTTCTCAAGTGCAACCACACTAAATGACCCACTTCAAGCTTAACTAGTTTTCTACGTTGACTACCAGCAATTCTACATTTTTCAGTCATCTTTTCAATGTTGGCTTTAGTTGAAGCATGAAGTTTCAAAATAAAGTCAGCACGCTCCTTAACATCACTATGTACTTGCTCGGTAGTAGGTAGAGGCAAAAGATCAATAGGAGCATGAGGGTTAAAGCCATACACTACCTGAAAAGGACTTACCTTGGTGGTGGAGTGTTCCGCCCGATTATTTGCAAACTCCACATCCGGCAAACACTCTTCCCACATTTTAAAGTTTTTCTTCAATATTGCTCGCAACATTGCAGACAATGTTCTATTCACAACTTCCGTTTGTCCATCAGTTTAGGGATGACAAGTGGTAGAAAATAACAATTTTGTCCCCAATTTGTTCCATAGAGTACGCCAAAAATGACTCAAGAATTTTACATCACGATCTGAAACAATAGTAGAAGGCATACCATGCAAACGAACAATCTCTTTGAAAAAGAGGTTAGCAATATGAATGGCATCATCCGTTTTGTGACAAGGTATAAAATGTGCCATCTTAGAAAAACGATCAACCACAACAAAAACACTATCGCTCCCCCTCTTCGTCCTAGGCAATCCCAAAACAAAATCCATAGAAATATCCACCCACGGAACTGAAGGAATAGGAAGAAGCATATACAAACCATGTGGGTTCAATTGTGACTTAGCTTTTTGACACGTCATGCATCTTGCTACAAAGCGCTCAACATCACGCCGCATTCGAGGCCAAAAGAAGTGTGTGGACAGCACAACCTCCGTCTTCTTGGCACCGAAGTGACCCATCAAACCACCACCATGCGCTTCCTGCAACAACAAAAGACGAACCGAACCAACTGGAATGCATAGGCGGTTAGCTCTAAACAAGTATCCATCATTTAGCACAAATTTATTCCATGTATGGCCCTCTTTACAATTTAATGCAACCTCTTTAAAATCATCATCAAAAGCATATTGTCCCTTAATTGTTTCAAGTCCAAAAATACGACAATCAAGTTGAGACAACATAGCATAGCGTCTAGACAAAGCATCGCCAATCACATTATCATTCCCCTTTTTATGTTTAATGATGTAAGGAAAAGTTTCAAGAAATTCTACCCACTTAGCATGTCTACGGTTCAGATTTGTTTGACTACGAAGATGCTTAAGTGACTCATGATCAGAATGAATAACAAATTCCATAGACCACAAATAATGTTTCCATGTTTGCAAAAATCGTATGAGAGCATATAATTTTTTATCGTAATTGGAATAATTAAGAACAGGGCCATTCAATTTCTCACTAAAATATGCAACGGGTTTACCTCCTTGCATCAAAACAGCACCAATGCCAACTCCACTTGCATCAGATTCGAGTTCAAAAGTCTTACCAAAGTCAGGAAGTTGGAGTAGTGGCGCGTGAGAAAGCTTCTCTTTTAAAAGAGAAAAAGAATCCTCTTGTGACTTCCCCCAATTAAATGGAACACCCTTCTTGGTCAACTCATGTAATGGGGTAGCGATGGTGCTGAAACCCTTCATGAAACGACGATAAAATCCTGCAAGTCCATGAAAACTCCGCACTTGTGTCACCGTCGATGGCGTTGGCCAACTCTAAATAGCATGCACCTTGGCCTCATCAACCTCAACACCCTGTGGAGTGACAACATAGCCAAGAAACGATATGTGTTTGGTGCAAAAGGTGCATTTCTCAAGGTTAGCAAATAAGCGTGCGACGCGTAGAGCATCAAAAACAGCACGTAGATGGTCAAGATGTTCAGATAAACAAGTGATGTAGATCAAGATATCATCAAAATAAACCACCACAAATTTTCTAATAAATGGGCGCAAAACCTCGTTCATCAAACGCATAAAAGTACTAGGGGCATTAGTTAATCCAAAAGGCATCACTAACCATTCATACAAGCCGATCTTGGTTTTAAAATAGTTTTCCATTCATCGCCTAATTTCATTCTAATTTGGTGGTATCCACTGCGCAAATCAATCTTAGAAAATATTTTAGAACCACTTAACTCATCAAGCATATCATCTAATCGAGGGATAGGATGACGGTACCGGATATTGATGTTGTTAATGGCTCTACAATCTACACACATGCGCCAACTGCCATCTTTCTTTCGAACCAAAATGATAGGAACAGAACAAGGACTAAGGCTCTCACGTACATACCCGCGGTCCAAAAGGTCTTGGACTTGGCGCTGAATCTCCTTAGTCTCCTCGTGATTTGCTCGATATGCAGCACGATTGGGCAAGCTCGCTCCAGGAATCAAATCAATCTGGTGCTCAATCCCACGAATGGGAGGAAGTCCTGGAGGTAACTCAGAGGGGAAAACATCTCGGAACTGCTGCAAAAGGTTAGTCACAGATGCAGGCAAAGTGCTAGCAATATCATCAATAGAAAAGAAAGCATCTTTGCAAACCAAGGCATAGCAACAAGCATCAGTAGCATGAGTTTCAAGAAGATGAGATTTAGTAGCAAGCATGACAGGAGCTTTCAATTTAATTTGTTGCTGAATTTCTATCTCGTTAGTTGGTTCCTTATGGGTACTTGCAACTCTATCTTTATCAGCTTGTACAATTTCAGCAAGAGTCAAAGGTAGCAAAGTAATGTTTTTATCTTTATGCCTAAAAGTGTATGTATTACTCCTACCATGGTGACGTGCATCAATATCATATTCCCAAGGTCTACCCAACAAAAGAGAACAAGCTTCCATAGGTACTACATCGCAATCTGCATAATCAGAATACATACCAAAGGAGAAATGCACTCGTACCATGTGTGTTACCTTAACCTTGCCTGAATCATTGATCCACTGAATGTGGTATGGATGTGGTCGTAGACGTGTGGTCAGGCCAAGCGTCTTGACCAAATCTGAACTCACCAAATTAATGCAGCTTCCACCATCAATAATAACACGTGCACGCCGATTCTCAATGGCAAAGAATGTCTGGAACAAATTATGGCATTGCTACTTCTCTGATGATTCAGGCTGAGAACTAAGAACACGCTGCACCATGATGCTTCGAAGGTTCACCGTAGCATCAGCACCAAGCATGGCATCATCATTAGCAACAACATCACTGGAGTCATCATTGTCACCCTCATCGTCGGAAGCACTAATGTAGCAATTATCCATAGCAATGTATGTTCGCTGACTCGGGCAATCCTTCCTCACGTGACCAATCCCATGACAGCAGTGGCAAACAATACCCGAAGAATGACCACTGGAAGGTGCTGCAGGTACTGGTGAATTCTATTTCTTGGCAGGTACCTACAAAGGAAGTTTACCAACATGTGCAGCAGGTGTCGAGGGAGGTCACGTGGACGCTGGAGTGGTCGAAGGTGTATGACTCGAGGCAGGTGTGTGCGTCCGTGATGTAGAGGAGGCGCCAAAAGTAGCCCTAGGTCGATGTTGGCATCCCTGCAATTCCTTCTCTGCAAGCATAGCAAACTGGAAGAACTTGTTGATAGTGTTAAATTCTTTGTAATCCATAATGTCCTGAATGTCACGCCGCAAACCTGAATAAAAACGGCAAAGAGCATCCTCATGTCCCTCTACTATCCCACAACGCTGCAATCCCTTCTGAAGCTCAACATAATAATCTTGAACAGTTTTATCCCCTTGCTCTAAACGCATCAATTTCTTACGCAATTCTCTATGATAAGATGTGGGAACAAATCTATCGGGCATAGATACCTTAAGATCTTCCCAAGTCGTAGGTGCTCTACCATTCCCAACTAGACTAGTCCACCAGACAATAGCAAAATCTTTAAATTCACTAGTGGCTTGTCTAACTTGATGTCGTTCAGGTATAAGGTGGGCAGCAAATTTCTGTTCTATCGTCATCTCCCAATCAAGATATCCCTCAGCATCATAATGACCCAAAAAAGATGGTATAGAAAATTTAATCTTAGCATAAGGGTCGTCAGGAGCACGATTGTTATTACCTTGCTGGCGGTGTGGCATACCTTCTGTGTTTTGATGAAGACGGTGACATAGGCGCAAATCTCTGGTGGCCGCTTCATCATAATTACCTTCTTCATCAAACACCGCATCATCGGGAAGACGTGGACGAGGAGGTGGTGGTGGCGGTGCTTGTTGTTGCGTCTCCAACACAGCAAGTCTGTCGACGATAACGGACAATCGTCGATCCAGCCTCTCATAAGTCTTGCCAAGGTTCATGTCAATGAAGGCATCATGCACTGACTTGTGCACTGTCTCCTCCATTTGCTCCTTCAGGAGCTTGTTGTTTGCCTCAAGATCTTGGTGGCTAACACATTCATCGAAGTCTGTAGGGATCCTTGCTTCTTCTTCGTTGCCTGCCATCGAAACACAAAAACAGGAAACAAACGGTGAAGGTTATCCCTAATAATTTCACTACACGCTCCTCTTAGGTGGAACACAGGAACACGCTCTAATGTATCTTACCAAGCTCTTACAAGTGTCTGACGAAATACAAGCAAAGGATGGTATAATCGGAGGCTAGATCGTGATACTTACCAAGAGGGAGTGAAACCGCGATTGCAAGGTCAAAGCTGTATTGATCAGAAGAAAGTATGTGGAGCTGTAGGACAGGCACAATATGTATGTGAATGTGGAACAAAATCAAGTGCAGATGAGCGAAGTTCAATAAATATCCAAAGCACGAATCACAATTACTGGCTAAGAGATGTATCCGAGGCATAGCACAACAAGTTGGAACAAAGAACAATGGAACTAGCAGAATGGCAGTACCGTAAATATTACACTAGCGAGGCCAAAAAGGCACTAGTAGGATTCACTGTTAATTTTGTTTTTCTTTTTTTGTATGATTTTTTTGATATTTTTCACAACACAAGAAGCAACAAAATAGGAGCTACACCAAGTTTCACCTAAAACAGAGATCAGGTGTGGTCTACAGAAAATGAGCAAGTTCTCTTAAAAGCGTGCAAGAGCTTTGACAAATTTTTTTCTTTATTTTCCTGAATTTTTTTGACAATTTTATCGAAACCAAACAGGACGTAGAATGGCGTCACCAAGCTCCTGTAAAAATTTCAGATTTTTTGAACAACCGAGCGAAAAGTTATGCCCGGTTTAAGGAAGGTACCTCAAGTTATGTTTTTGGGAGGCACGACTAGAAGGCGGCGCCGTTAGGGCAAAACTTCCCTATCTGCAATCTATCTAGGGCTGGCGCGATGGTGGCTAGCGAGGGCAAGTCGATTAATGGGGTGGATCGACTTGTGATCTGGGTAATGGTGGATGGGATAGTGGCGAAGGTGCAGTTGATCTATGACGAAGATACACCCTAAACCAGCAACACGACTCGACCACGGACACGAACTGAACAAAGCCAAACTGAAAACGAAATTGCAAAGGCTAAACATGGGTTCTAGGACAGCGGAAATTTATTTGTATGGCAATTATCTGGAGTTATAGGATGAAAAACCTAAACTAAACTAGGGTAAGCCTAACGGTAATACTTGAGTCTTTGAATACCACTTGATAGGAACAGGGGTGCCCGATCTTCTGTCAGGTGAAGGTAACAATCGATTTGGTGGAGATGTCACACAGACGATCCGGCTTCCAATCAACACGACTAGAACCCCGCAATCGCATCACCACTTTTCCTCTAGTTATCAACCGTGCACTGCGCGATTGACCTCGCCACGAGGGCTAATTCTTGCCTGAGAATCGAAGACACAAGCAAGAACAAGAAAGAACAAAATCTAGAATATTGTGGATGAATGATTAAGCTCACAAGTTGGGGTCTCACAAACCGATCTATAGCGACTGTTCTTGACAGATCTAACTTAAGCAAAAACCCCAGCCCTAATGTGGTGGCGGCTATTGATTATATAAGGGTTAGGAGCATGACTCCCTTCCTGGACGTGCCCTAATGGGCTCAACAAAGATACCCGGCCCAAAGGCCAAGTTACAGTGTCGCAGCACCGAGACAGATTATGGGCCTCCACCTTGATCCGAATGTCCTTGCTGGCCTTCCACGCCTCCAAGTCCTTCATCATGTCATTGCTGGTCCTTTCCTTCATTCCTAAGTACAATTAATTCATTAGTTAGCACACTATTCTCAAATGCACAAGAATAAGTACATAGGAACGAGCTCACCTGTGAATTCAATTGTCTTGCACGTGAGCGAGTAATCGGACCTTGAACATCAACTAGGGGAGTGTTGTTTGAATCCATGGGAGTGACGTCCTAATCATTCCCACTCCTCACGAGAGCTTGCCCTGATGCCGCGAAGACTTGCTTCACCGCATAGCAGCTCTATGGACCTGCAAGGACATGGTGGGACCATTTCCTCGCCATGCTACCCGCTGACCACGTGGTGAAATGGGAGGAGTTCAAGATGGCTTTCAGAGGACACCACATTCCTACAGAGATACTGGATCGCAAGCTTAATGAGCTCTTGGCACTGACTCAGGGAACCCGCACCGTGCTACAATATGCCCAGGCCTTCAACGACCTGTGCTAATATGCGGGTTATCATGCAGATTCAGATGAGAAGAAGAGGGACTATTTCTGAAGGGGACTTAACACCAAGCTTTGTGAGCGCCTCAGCATTGTTCGTGCTGACAGCTACAATGAACTGGTCAACCTTGCCATATCATAGGAAGGCTGCATCGTAGCCCAACGGGCAGAGAAGAAGATGAAGGCACCAATGTCAGGGTCCCTAGCTCCACCTCACAGGTTCCGGATTGTCTCCAACAATCAGAGCAGGGGATTCCATCAACAAGCAGGGAGTTGAGTCATCAGGCTGCCACAGCAGTAGCAATAAGCACCCAACCGTTTCCCTGCTCCCGCTCCAAGGAATAATCAGCCCCAGCGATAGCCACAGCATCAGCAATTCTGCTAAGGAAACAGAAACAAATGCTTCATGTGTGGCAACACAGGCCACTATGCCAAGGATTGCCCATGGAATCAGCCAAGGCAGATGCTAGCACCCAACCAAGACAAAGGGAAGAAGCAGAAAGTGCAAGTCAGGCAAGGGAAGCTCAACTTCACTACTTTAGAGGAGTTACCTGAGGGTGCGCCCATCATGACTGGTACCTTTTCCTTTTTAATCAACCTGCATTGATTCTCTTCGACTCAGGTGCATCACATAGCTTCATTAGCCAGAAATTCAGTGTCAAATGTCAACTGCCCTTCTACCATACCCAAGGCGCTTCCATGATCGCAACGCCGAGAGGCAAGATTGCGACCAATCAATTAAATTGAAATGTGCCTATTCAGTTGGGGAGCAAAATCGTCAAAACCACCGTCCTCATTTTGGGGATGTATAATGTGGATATCATTTTGGGAACTATTTGGATGACCCAACACCAAGTAGTGTTACACGTCGCCAACCGCATCGTTGAATTCCATTCCCTAACATGTGGAAAATTCACCTGATATCTGCTTAGCCAAGAAACCACTCGGTCATGTGCCTTTTCCATGATAGAGCTACCCTTGAAGAAGATTCCAGTGGTCTGTGAGTATGCAGATGTCTTTCCTGATGAGTTGTCAGGAATGCCGCTGGATCGGGATATTGAGTTCGCCATTTAATTGCAACCGGAAATGGCACGTATCTCCAAGAGGCCCTACAGGATGCCACCCGCTGAGCTGGCAGAATTGAAGAAGCAGTTGCAAGAATTGTTGGACAAGGGATTCAACCGCCCAAGTACTTCACCTTGGAGATGTCCAGCCTTGTTCGTGAAGAAGAAGGACAAGAGCTTAAGATTATGTATAGATTACCACCTACTCAATGTGGTGACTATCAAAAACAAGTATTCTTTGCCATGTATTGATGTTCTTTTCGACCAATTGGTTGGAGCTAAGGTGTTTTACGAAATAGATCTTCGCTCTGGTTATCACCAAATCAAGATACGAGCAAGTGATATTCCAAAGACGGCATTCTCAACTAGATATGGGATGTATGAATATCTAGTGTTGTCATTCGGTCTAACGAATGCGCCAGCCTACTTCATGTACCTGATGAATTCGATCTTTATGCCTGTGCTGAACAAGTTCGTAGTGGTCTTCATTGACGATATTCTAGTGTACTCAAAGAATGAAGTAGAGCACGCCAAACACTTGCACACAATACTCCAACGTCTGAGGGAGCACCGCCTTTATGCCAAATTGTCTAAGTGTGATTTTTGGCTGAAGGAGATTAAATTCTTGGGTCACACTATCTCTCAAGAAGGAATATCAGTTGATCCGGATAAAGTGCACCAGGTGATGAATTGGAAGCCACCCACAACTATCCATCAGATTCAGAGTTTCCTAGGATTGGCCGGGTATTATCGGTGATTCATTCCGGATTTCTCCTGAATTGCTAAGCCCATGACAGAATTGTTGAAAAAGGAGCAAAGTTTGAGTGGGGTCAGAAATGTGAAGATGCTTTTCACACCTTTAGGCAACATCTGACCACATCACCTGTGTTGGTGTAGCTTGATAGCAACAAGCCATTTGATGTGTATTGTGATGCCTCTGGCACTGGACTGGGTTGTGTTTTAATGCAAGACAACCGAGTTATTGCCTACGCGTCAAGAGCTCTCAGACCTCATGTGCAAAATTATCCTACTCATGACCTAGAGTTGGCAGTCGTGGTTCATGCCCTAATAATGTGGAGACATTACTTGATGGGAACTCGCTGCAACATCTATAGAGATCACAAGAGCCTCAAGTACATCTTTAGTCAGGCTGATCTCAACATGAGACAAAGAAGATGGCTAGAATTGATCAAGGACTACGACTTGGAAGTGCATTACCACCCTGGAAAGGCTAATGTGGTAGCAGATGCCCTAAGCCGAAAGTCGCAATGCAATTGTATGGTGATGGATTCTCGCATCAATACCCTATGTGACGAGTTGAGTAAGATGAGGATTGAAGTAATTCCCTCTGGTACCTTGACTTACATCTCCGTCGAACCAACCTTGTTAGACTAGATTATTATGGCCCAACTTGGTGACAAGGGAGTGCAAATCATCAAGGAAAATCTTAACCAGAAAGTGGAGAAGTATAAGTGCTTTCGCCAAGACACCAAGGGGATACTATGGTTCGAAGACAGATTGGTGGTTCCTAAAAATAGGGACCTCAAGAAGAAAATTTTGGATGAGGCTCACCTCTCCAAATTCTCCATGCACCCAGGAAGCACCAAGAATGTACCATGATCTGAAACCCCTGTATTGGTGGACCAAGATGAAAAGAGAGATAGCCAAGTATGTGTCAGAATGTGACACATGTCAGAGGATAAATGCAAGCCACTTAAAGTCAGCTGGTGCCTTGCAACCCCTATCGATACCTTCATGGAAATGGGATGACATCAGCATAGATTTTATTATGGGTCTTCCCAACACCTCTCGACATCATGATTCAATCTGGGCCATTGTGAACCGATTAACAAAAGTGGCTCATTTTCTTCTAGTGCACACCATTGATAAGGCACATAAGTATGTAGAGTTGTATATTGACCGAATTGTGTATTTGCATGGATTACCTCGGACAATTGTCTCTGACCGAGGAGCCCAATTCATAGCCAGATTTTGGGAGCAATTGCAAGAGTCCTTGGGAACCAAGCTGGTAAGAAGTTTGGCTTACCACCCTCAAACTGATGGTCAGACAGAAAGGGTAAATCAGATCCTTGAGGATATGGTGAGGGCTTGTGCAATCGATTACGGCAAGAACTAGGACAAGTGCCTCTCATTGGCAGAGTTTGCTTATAACTACAGTTATCAATCCAGTCTAAAGATGGCACCTTTTTGAGGCCCTCTATGGGAGGAGGTGTCGAACACCCCTCAACTGGTCATAGCCCGGAGAGAGAGAAATTTTTGGACCTGACCTGGTGTTGGAAGCCAAATGAAAAGTCAAAGTAATCAGGAAGAACCTAGAAGCTGCTCAGGCCAGGCAAAAGAGTTACCACGACAAGAGGAGGAAACCCCTACAATTTGAGGTGGGAGATAACGTATATATGAAAATATCACCCACGAAAGGAGTGCAAAGATTTGGGATCAAAGGCAAGCTAGTCCCTCAGCACATTGGACCCTATGAGATCATAGAAGCATGTGGACCCATGGCATAGAAATTGAAGTTACCTCCGAGGATGTCTGCCATCCACAGTGTGTTCCATGAATCCCAATTGAAGGTGTGTTCGGTTACCAACGGAGGTCATAACCAAGCCAGATGTAGAGATAGAACCAGATCTATCATACCAAGAACACCCATCTAAGGTTCTAGATTGCAAGGAAAGATCAACTCGTGCAAGGATGATCAAGATGTATAAGATCCAACAGAGCAACCATATAGAAGAAGAGGATACATGGGAGACTGAGGATTTTCTGCGCACGAACTACCCGATTGTCTACCTAAGGAAGTCGGTACATAACCATACCCCAGCCCCCCTGCCCTCTGATTCCAAATATAAGAAAGATGCTCTTAACAAAAACCAAGTTAAGCTATAAAACTTGGACAAAAAAGGGCTTCTTTCTGAAGTTGCAAAGAGGATGACATTCGAAGAGTAGATTTTCAAGTGAACCTTATAAAGCTAACCAATACCATGGAAGCAAGTTGTAACCATTTCCTCACCCCTGGAGGACCCTGACTCGAACCTCGGGGCAAGGTTCTTTTAAGGGGGAGGGTTGTAACACCCTAGGTGTTACTCAGGGTTTTCCCTCAGTACCCACATTGTGACCCATTATCACATGTGTTTTAGTTGAAGAAAAAGGCACCAAACATGTGGAGCTAAAACTTAATCAAGTCTTTTTCACCTTAAGAATCATACCCTGACCATATTAAGCTTAAGGAAGAAAGGAAATGCCAAAACCCTAACAACCTTTTCTTTAGAGCAATGGAGCACTGAAAAGAAACTCAGTAAAAGACCAAGAAAATCACATTGTCATGACTTGGGCCAATTATAAAAGTTGTAATACACTAAATAAGCTACAAGAAATAGTAAGAGAGTTTGCCCAAAAGAATTTTTCAAAATCCCCAAACAAGCCCTTTAAGTGGAGGCCTTCTATAGAAATCAGAATTTCAGATTTCTGAAATCCAGCCCCCTCACAAAGATCAAACATGTTCACCTTGTTACAAAACTCAAAACCACATGGTCCAAGTAACAAAATGGCCCCAAAATATCCTAGGCACACTCTGGTGAAGTTTGAAATCAAACCAAAATCGTTTGACACGATTTGGCTTGGTTTTGGTCTCGGGTTCTAGCTGGGGGACATACCAGACTTGACCACACATTTTCTCCATGTCCCTAAGGCAATCAACACTCGGGACCACTAGAGAAGAGATAGGATATGGTTTAGAGAAGAGACATTACAAAGGATTTTGCTGAGATCTGCTCGTTAAGGTGACCAAACAGACGCTTGAACACGAGAAGAAGCAAACTGCCACGTGCTCGACCGCGGCTGACATGCCAGTGCGCGCCCGACCGCGCACCCAGGCCAAGCCACGCCCGACCACACGCCTGCTCCCGCGCCCATGCCTATAAGAGCCCACAAGGCCTCGGCTGTACTCCCTCGCACGCCCTCACTCCTGCCCAAGCCTGAGATCACCAGAGTTTGCCACAAAGAGCATGCACCACTGCCCGCCACCACCGCCTGAGCACGACCGTCATGGCCAGCCATTCCTGTAGACCCCCAACCTCGCCCGAGCCCTTGGACAGCTTCCCCGTGAGGCCGTGAAGCCTAAGCTTGAGCCGAGGCCCTGCCCCGCTAGAACAGTGAGATCGACCTCACCGGACTTCGGCCGCCCGCCACCGCACGTGGACCGAACTACAAGGTGAGCCATTCCCAAATTCCTTGCACCCACGACCTCAATGACCTTCCATGAAGCTCCCCGACTCACTGGATCGAACTCTACTGTCGTGTACAGGGCGAGCTTCTAGGGGCGACGAGCTCGCCCGCTTGCGCACGAGGTCAGAACAGCTCCAGCCACCACAGGCGACGAGCCGAACATCGACGTGACCCTCGTGACCTCCCCGACGTCGCCGACCACCCCACCGGAACTTTACTATCGCCGGTAAGCCGCGCCACGACGATTTTCCTTTCAGCTACTATTCTGATGAACGTAAGGACAGCGGGTTAGATGCTAGGAAATTCCAGGGGGTTAAGTGTTAAGCCACAGACTTAGCTGAATAGTACACCAAGGACTCGTTTGTAAGGGGAGAAGAAAACTTTAACCAGGGACCCGAGTGCAAAGACGTTTTTCTTTTCCTTTTCGAATTTCTAAGTTATTTTAAATCTGCAACAAACTTGATAAATACATAAATTGAAGAATATTCGTCCAAATTTGTTCAAACCAATTTTGCTAGACTCTGTAAAATATGAACTATCAAACAAAAATAGTAAACCCCATGTTTCCTATACTATTTTCTAGAGTTTTGAATTAAATTAGAAAACTGCCCCAAACTTAATAATGGAGAGAAAAATATAAATGCTTTTAGAGTAGGCTTGAGAAAATTTATGGAGGTACTTGACCAGTAGTTACACTGTTTAAAAATGTTAAGTACCCTAGTACCCAAGCTTAAACAAATTTTATCCCTTAGGATATGTTTTTACCCAAACTTTGGAAAAATAGAAAAGGGCACTAAAAATGGAAACCAGAGAGCAATATTATTTTCCTAGCATGATTAAGTAATAAAGTTCAAAATAAAATTATATGAAACCCTAGTCCAGTACTGATCTGAAATTTATGATTTTATTTAAGTATTGAGTACTTAAGAAACATAATGATTAAAAATAATAGGACTTATGCAACAGTGATGAGGAAAATTTAGTAGACCCTTGACCACTTTTGTACCACTATAAAAATAGTAACCACCCCAAAATATCACAGTAAGTGGGTTAAACAAATAAAACAAGGGTTTTGCCAATACTTCAAAAAAATCAAAAGAAAGACTAAAAGTGGGAAACAGTGAGCAACCCTATTTTTCCCTAAGTACTTATGACGTGTAATATAAGGGAAAAATATAAAACTAAGGTTAAAATACAGTGGAATACACTCCACTCCTGCCCCATGAGAAAGATCATATGTTCTAAGAAATCATACAACCCATCCCCTATAAGTAAAAATAACCAACTTTAGGAATTATAGCTCTTGCGCAAAGAAAAAACTAGAAAAATTGGGAAATCTCTTGTTTGACATTTTTCAAATAGAGTGGTAGTAGATAGAACCCACTAAACCCCCAAACTTTAGAAAATCACCATTAATTAACCATACGGTATCTTTGGCCAAAATTTAGCATAGAAGCATGTTATCACCCACAAACACAAGCAAAAATAAGTATTAGGGAATAAGCCATTTCTACTCAAGGGTTGTAGTTCAATGTACCCCCTCTGCCCTAGATTTTAATATTTTTGTATAGAGAAAACCACTCTCATTTTATGCCTCAATTTTTGCGACAGACTTGTGTAATCCAATAGGAAGCCATTGTAATTTGTACAGAATTTTTGGAAATTTTTAAATCAATGTTGTAGTTCAAATCCACTCTAAATGTATAAATAGAAAAGGGAAAAAAGAGGTTTAGGAGAAGTGATTAGTCCTACCCATAATAACTTCAGCAAAAAACCTTCTTAAGTATTCATTAAGTCATCAAAGGTTAGTTAAGTACTCAATTAATCCATCCTCCTAGTCCTTGGCCACACCTGATTCTAATCACTGAGTATACTACTAAAGCCTTCAGTAGTAAGACTAAGCTCTGTTTTGCTAACTTAGTTACTCCACCTTGCATCATAGTTACTAAATTTGCATATCATAGCATACATATATCTTATTCATTGCATTCGATAGATTGCAATCTCGCTGATGGAGAGTACGTCCTCATCCCCGAGCAAGGAGTAGACCAAGAGGAAGTCCAGGAGCCAGCTCCAAAGCTTGCCACCGAGGACCTCCCTGTAGCCCCAGCTTTTGAAGGCAAGCCCCAGTTTTATGCATAACCGTTTATATATGCTATTTTACTACACTTAATGTTTGTAGATTTGTAATGTGCACTTAAGTGTAGGAGTTACTTGAAACCCTAGTTGCATGAACTCAGGATTCCTTTTTTTAGATGGATACTAGTATGCTAGGTCGAGTAGCTACTTTGCTAATTAGGGATCTCGGTAGAAGTCGAGTGATTTTTCTAGCACTCGTGCGAGGTCAGGAATTGATTGTACTCATCTTGATAACGGGATCTATGATGGTCTATAGACCTGGATCCAGGGTGGATGCCTAGTCTATGAGACAGGAAATGGAATTAAGGATTAATGTGCGGATACCCGAGTCAAGCATTTGGACGTACTAGACACACGTTGGGAAATATGGTAACCAATAAGCCTAATACCTGATTGAACCTGTCCGAAGACTTTACTCCTCACTGGACCTAAGACAGAGTCTCCCATGCTAGCTATGGTGGGTACAAGTGCGACCGTTGGACGGTGGCAGCCAGGGACAATTGGAGCATTGTACGCCAAGGCCGTGAGCCCTGTTCTGTTGCTAGGGAATCGTTGGGGACAGTTGACGTGTGTGGGGACAGAGTGCCCTAACATGTCGTGTGTTTAGGTTTACCTTGGAAGGTCAAAACTCGATTCGAATTGTCTGCTTCTTGTAGCTAATGAGACTGCTTGACCCCTTGTACTGCATCGAGTAAAAAGTGAAATGCGGTTTCTTGAGATATATGTTGATTGCACTAAATGATTGTTACCATGTATGTTTAGAGAGGAGCAAACCTAGCTTAATTAATCATGCTAAAACTGGGAAAGCTAAAAACTGTTTTTAGACTTAGCTAGTGCTTTTGGCAAACCAACCCCTCAGCCAAACAACTTCATGGTCTAGAGGTAGAGGAGTAGACTCCTCACACCGGGTAAGTCTAGCTGAGTATTAGTATACTCAGTCTTGCTTGTGGCATATTTTTTCATAGGTACAATACAGGACATAGTTGATGGTGTGACTTGGCCTTCTACCCTACCATCAGGTTGGACGGTCGATTGGGATGCCGCCTCGGCAGGAGAGGACCAGGAGTAGTAGTGGGCTAGGCCTTGCCCTATTCCTCAGTACCGATGTTATCTATTATCCGCTTCTCTATTAAGAACTTGTTATCTTTTATCGAACTCCAATTTATGTAATAACTCCAGTACTTTAATTTGTGGTTTCATGTTTATTGTATTCTCTCTAAGCCTCACCATCCTGTGAGCTAATGGTACTCGATCCATGGTAAGTGGCTCTATCGGACGAGATCCGAAGAACTAAATGGTTTATTCCGGTTTAAGTGTGTTGCTGCCTTTAAAGGTGCGACTTGGGCACTTAAGCTGGAATAATTCGGGTGGTTCTGCCACAGATTTCTTCCACCATGCCTAAAGTCTTTCCTAGGGGTGATATTTTCAACCCTAAGTAGGACCAGCCAGGTTGTAGAGCTCTAACAGGAGGTGATAGCGAGCAGTAGCACAACGACACTATAGCTTGTAGTGCTATGTTTGTAGTGATGCAGGTGTACAACAACACAGAGCGCAGTTTGGGGATGGTCAACAGTTGTCTCACCATGGCTCAGAACTAGTTGTACTAGGCTCAGGAGGCGCATGCTACAAAATTAGCGCAAGTGCAAGCAAAGTTGGCCCAAGTCACGCTTGAGACGGATGAAGCCGTCCAGGTCAGGGATGTGGTTGTCTTGGACAATGTGCCGTGGATTGGCAAATGCTAGGACTACCAGACCTTGCTGGTAATGATCATCAAAGAATGGAATACAGCTTTATCTGAGGTAGCCCAGCTTAGGGCAACACTGGTCAACCTGATGCAGCAGTTGAACAATGCAGAAGCTTGGAATGCTAATATGCATGAAGTGGTTCACTAGTTGCATGCCCGGCTCAATCCAGTCAACCTGCTAGAATGGAGGAAGCATATGCCGCCACAGCAGACGAAGGAGGTGCAGTCTCTGAGGCCGATAGCGTGTAAGAGTAGTTGTTAGCTGTCACTAGAGGATAGGCTAACCCTTTTGGATAATGTTCCTAGGAGTAGGAACATGACTTATGGTGCAAGGCCGATGTAATGATGGCTTTTGACGCGTGTGTTCGTGTGGGGGAAACACTCTTTTGGATGGTTATGCATGCGAGCAAAACAATTTGCTTGTATGTGCACTTATACATTATGAAGTATGTGATGATGATGTTGCGCATGTTGGGATGTGATTCTTGCCTTACAATTTTTCACATGAAGTTTTCTTCTATGATATATTGTATGGCATGGTTTCCTTATTTCACACATGTTGCGACATAACTCACCGCCTACCCATAATGAAAATGTGCAGATGGTGACTACTCGCCGCATTAACCCGGGGGCCGCTGGAGCTTCTGGTAAAGGTAACCAAGAGGGTGACCAAGAAGCACCACTTCCTCCACCTCCGCCATTCACACCCGAGCAGTTCTTCGCACAATTTCTTGTAGCTCAGAGGAACATGGAGAACTTGCAGTAGAACATGGGGGCAGAACTTCGCAACATTGCTAACAACACCCACCATGGGCAACCTCAAGAAGCTCATGGAGTCAACCAATATAGAAGCTTCAAGGATTTCATGGATACCAGGCTGCCAATATTCAAGGAAGCAACAGAACCTTTGGAGGTAGATGAATGGATCAACACAATGGAACAGGAGTTCTGTATGTTGAGACTTTCAGACAATCTCAAGAAAGAATATGCAGCGCACCAGTTGCAAGGACATGTAGGGATGTGGTAGTTTCATTTTCGCACCGCTTACCCTGAAAATGCTTCCATTGCTTGATACCATTCACCGCAGCTTTCAGAGGGAATTATATTCCATTAGGCCTAATGGCAAAGAAGGTGTCAGAATTCATGAGATTAACTCAGGGCACACAATCAGTGACAGAGTATCTTCATGCTTTCAACAACCTGTCTCGTTACATGCCTGATTATGTGGACACCGAGATCAAGATAATTGCTAGTTTCAAGAGGGGCTTGAGCCTGAAAATGATGAAGAGTATGGGGATTTCTTCCCACACTTCCTTCAACGATTTGATTAGCGACTACTTGACTTAAGAGAACAACAACAATCTCTACGCTATGGCAAAGGGGTGTAAAAGGACTTTGGAATCTGGAATATCACAGCTCTAAACCACCATTGTGACTCGACCCAGTTTCAGGCTGATGTTACCTGGAGCAAGATTCCACCCTCAACCTCCAAAGAAGAAATAGAAGCAAGGATTCAGGGTTTAGAAAGCATTCAAGGTGGCCTTACCGCATGCAAATACTAGACCAGAAAGTTCAACGGGTGCTACCTTTCAAGTGAAGGGACCATGCTATAATTGTGGACAGATGGGACACTTCGCCAAGTTTTGTCCTCGCACTAAGAAGAAGAACGATGTCTATCCTGCTCGAGTACATCTCACCATCGCGAATGAGATTATTGATGGAGACCATGTGATGGCTAGTACGTTTCTCATGAACGATAAACCCAAAGTTGTATTGTTTGATTCTAGATCTTCTCATTCTTTTATGAGTACTGCTTTTGCTCACCGCTTTAACTAATCATCAGTAGAAGTGGGGCATAAGTACCGGATAAGTTTAGCTGGGGCTGAGTTTTCACTAATCATATAGTCCGAGGGGCAACCCTAAGAATTGAAGGAAGAGAATTTCTAGCTCAATTGATAGTAATGCCAGGATTATCCTTGGATGTGATCATGGGAATGAACTGGATGCAGACTTGGGATCTCATCATTGACAACGCAAACCGAACTTTGTCACTAAAGGAGCCGCGAGGCACCAAAATGTTTCGAGTAACCTTACCTCGCCTTGAGCTGACTAACATATCCTTTGCGACCCAAGCAACCTCAATTGAAGATATCCCAGTAGTTCATGAATTTGCTAATGTCTTTCCTGATGATTTGTCGAGACTTCCACCTAAGCAAGATGTGGAGTTTGCTATATAGTTGAAACCAGGCACAACACTAATTTCTCGAAGACCCTATAAGATGCCACCAAATGAACTGGTAGAATTGAAGATTCAACTGAAGGGACTATTGGACAAAGGTTTGATCAGGCCCAGTACCTCAGAGTGGGGTTGTCCCGCTCTATTTGTGAAGAAGAAGGATCAATCCTTGCAGATGTCTATAGATTACCGTCCTCTCAACGAGGTAACTATCAAGAACAACTATCCTCTACCTCGAATAGACATTTTGTTTGATCAACTGTCTAAGGCTAAGATATTTCCAAAACTTGATATTAGATCAGGGTATTATCATATTAGAATTCGACCATAGGATATTTTGAAGACCATGTTTTCCACCAAATACGAGCTACATGAGTATTTAGTCATGTCATTTGGCTTGACCAATGCTCCTGCCTACTTCATGTACCTGATAAACTCGGTCTTTATGCCAGAGCTAGACCGATTTATCGTAGTTTTCATCAACAACATGCTGGTCTACTCTGAGTGCGAAAAGAAGCATGAAGAGCATCTGAGAATCGTGTTAACTAGACTTAGGGAGCACAAATTATATGCCAAGTTTAGTAAGTGCGACTTCTAGCTAAAGGAAGTGCAATTTCTGGGGCACATCTTGTCAAAAAATGGGATATCAGTGGACCCAAGTAAAGTTCAACAAGTAATGGAATGGAAGGCACCTACCTCAGTTTCAGAAATCAGAAGTTTCCTAGGATTGGCTAGATATTACTGTCACTTCATGTGGCAGAACCGCCAAATTTTTCCAGCTTAAGTGCCCAAGTCACGCCTTAGAGGTCGCGACACACTTAAATCGGAATAACCCGTCAGTCCCTCAGATCTAGTCTGACAAAGCCACTCATCCAGGATCAAATACCACTAACCCACTCGATGGTGAGTCACAGAGGAATACAATAAAACAGGAAACCTCAAATTATAGTATCGGAGTTATTACATGAATCGGAGTTTTTCAAGTAAACTGAAATAAGTTCATAAGATAAATTGCAGCGGATAGTCGATATCGTCGAAAGATGAGGAATAGGGCAAGGCCTAGCACACTACTCCTCCTAATCCTCTCCTGCTGGAGCAGCATCCCACTCGACCGTCCAACCTGGTGGTAGGGTGGTAGGCCAAGTCACACCATCAACCATATCCTGAAGCGTACCTGCAAAAATTATGCCACAAGAAAGGCTGAGTATACTAATACTCAGCTAGACTTACCCGATGTGAGGAATCTACTGCTCTACCTCTAGACCATGCAGCTGTTTGGCTGAGGGGTTTTGGTTTGCCAAAAGCACTAGCTGAGTCTAAAATCAAATTTAGCTTTTCCAATTCTAGTATCATTACTTTTAGCTAAGTTTGCTCCTTCTAAGCATACATGGTAGCAATCATTTAATATAATCAACATGTTATCTCAAGTAAAACCTCGTTTCACTTCTTACTCAATGTAGTACAAGGGGTCAAACAGTCTCATTAGCTGCGAGAAGCAGATGATTCAAATCAGGTTTTTAAACCTTGCAAGGTAAACCTAAACACACGACATGTAGGGGCACTCCGTCCCCACACACGTCAAACATCCCCATTGATTCCCTGTTCGCGGCCAGGGCTCACCGCCTTGGCATACAATGCTCCACTGACCCCGGCTGCCGTCGTGCAGTGACCTCACTTGTACCCACCATAGCTTGCATGGGACACCCAGTCTCAGGACAAGTGAGGAGGAAAGTCCACGCCCGGCTTCACTCAGGTACTAGGTTTACCGGTTACCACATTTCCCGACATGTGTTTAGTACGTTCAAACGCTTGACTCAGGTATCCACCCTGGATCCAAATCCATAGACCATCATAGATCCCATTATCAAGATGAATACAATCAATTCCTGACCTCGCGCGAGTGCTAGAAAAATCACTCGACTTCTACCGATATCCTAATTAGCAAGCCTACAAACATTAAGTGTAGTAAAGTAGCATATATATCACTGGTTATGCATAAAACTGGGGCTTTCCTTCAATTGCTGGGGCTGCAGGGAGATCCTCAATGGTAGGCTCGGGAGCTGGCTCCTGATCTTCCTCGTGGATAGCTCCTTGCTTAGGGATGAGCACGTACTCTCTGTCAACGAGGTTGCAATCTAATGAATGCAATGAGTAAGATACATGTATGGCATGATATGCAATTTAGCAATTTAAATTTGATGGTGATAGATCAAATTAATAAGGTAAAGTTTAATCATATTATTGGAAATTCTGGTGGTATACTTAGCCAATTAGGGTCAAGTTTGGTAAGATTATTTTAGTGTTCCACTGATTTTCATTTTTATGTTTTAGTGAAATTTTAATAAGATTCCTGAATTCATTGGGGTGAGATTCATTATTCCTTCTAATTTATCTCTTCTTTTCCTTTTCTTTTATGCCTTTAAGGTGGGGTTGAACTACAAGTTAGTTTTATAAATTTTCTAAAATTCTGTAAAGATTACAGTAGCTTCTCACTGGTGTTTAACTCTTTGTCTCAAAAATTGGGGCTTAAAAAGTGAAGGGTTCTCTCTGTACAAAATTATCAAATTTTAGGGTAGAGGGGGTGCTTTGAACTATAACTCTCCTTTAAAAGTGGGTTATTCTCTAAGGCTTATTTTTCTGGCATTTAGGTGCTATAGTATGACTGTGTACAAAATTTTAGCCACTAATACTTATTGGTTATTTTACTGTGATTTTCTAAAGTTTTTGGCCAATGGGGTGCTTTCTATTACCACTATACTTGAAAAATGTAAAACAACAGATTTCTAATTTTTCCTATCTTCTTCTTTATGCAAGAGCAATTATTCCAAAATTTGGCAACTTTTTGCTTAAGGGAAGAGGGTGTAGAAATTCTTGGATTATATGACATTTTTAATGGGGTAGGGGGTAATGGTGTTATCTTATATATTTGAATGGGTTTTGTATTTTTCTCTGGTGGTCTACTCCATCAGTAGTTGGGTGGAAATTAATTTGCCTACTTTTGCATAGTTTTAGACTTTCTTATGATTTAATTAGATCATGGGCCAAAATCAAGTTTTAATTGTTCAACTCACTTATTGTGATGGGTTGGAGAGTTTATTGTTTTTGTAGTGGTGTCCTGACAGTTAGGAGTCTACTAAATTTTTCTTACCATTTTTGAAATGGTCCTTATATTTTTAATTATGGCTTTTTTGGATTTCTTTGTGCCTAATAATTATTTATCCTTGGATTAGCTTTGGACTAGGGTTCTCTGTATTTTTCCTAGGTTTCTCATTACTTAAGTGTACTAGGAAACATGTGTTCATCCTCTGTTCAATAATTTCTATTGCCTTTCTTAATTTCCTAAGTTTTGGACACATATAGTTTTTAATAGCAAAACTTGAGTTAATATTGTATACTGGGGTGCTCAGTATTTTTAAACAGTGCTTAAGTTGGGATTGCATTTCTACAAATTTTCTTAAGCCTAGCACATGATTAATTCTATTTTTCTTCATTTTAATAAGGTTTGGGCAGTGTCGGCGTTTCGGACCCGCGGGGACCGTCAACTGACCAGTAAATTTGTTGCTGCGTGTCCCTGCCCAGATGGGTTGATGCAAGATGGAACACAAGAGGGAAATGAGGCTTATGTTATCTCGCACCGGGGTGCTTGTAGTAGGGGTTACAAGTGTCGCGCGAGGGCGAGCTCGTACGTGTGTCCACGACATGAACGTGTGTCCGCGACGTGAACGTGTGTTCGTGACGTGCCTTAGGAAGGTCCTGGACATCCCCTTTAATAGATACAAGGAGATGCCCAGCTGTACAATGGGGTGTAGCTACGAGCTAACGTGGCCGTCGGAGAAGCACCTTGAGCCCTGTACACGAGCTAACGTGGCCGTCGGAGAAGTGCCTTGAGCCCTGTAGAAGCACAGCTGTCGACGTGCCATGGATCCTGCTGACGTTGTCCTGCTTCCGTAGGGGGTTTGAGAGCAACCGACGTCATGGGCACGCGTGGGGAACCATCATTATCTGTTACCGGAGTAACCTTAGATGGGACACCGGTCTTATTCCTTCATAGCCTGAGGCAGCTAGCTAGGAGTAGGGTAATGATGTATCCCCTGTAGCGTAGTCGGTCCGAGTCCCAGGTCGGGCGAGGCGGAGACTTCTCCTGAGGCCGAGGCTGAGGCCGAGGCCGAGGCTTGGGGTCGGGCGAGGTGGAGATCTTCTTCCGAGGCCGAGGCTGAGGCTGAGGCCTGAGGTCGGGCGAGGCGGAGCTCCTTGTTGCGCCCGAGGCCAAACTCGTGGGAGATCGTGAGTCAGTTTTATCCTGGTGGCTGGCACAGTAGCCGGATCGGGGCGAACGGCGCTGTTTTCCTGTCAGATCAGTCAGTAAAGGGGCAAAGTGACTTTGGTCACTTCGACCTTGTCGACTGAAGCACGCGTGTTAGGATAAGGTGTCAGGCGATCCCCGCATTAAATGCGCATGTGATACGGTCGGATGGTAAGGCGATTTGGCCAAGGTCACTGCACGACAAAGTCTGCCCTGGCTAGGCTGCTTGCGAGCCGAGGGTGCGCTCATCGCCTGAGGGGACCCTCGGGCGAGGCGTAAATTCATCCAGGACTACTGTTCCCGCCCGAGGCCGAGGCTGGGCTCAGATGAGGTCGCGTCCCTCGAGAGGTGTGGCCTTGACATGAACCGTGCTTTACCAGCCGTGTATGGTTTGTTCTGAAGATGTTTTCGGCCGTGTTTAGGAGCATTGGGGGTACCCCTAATTACGGTTCCCGACAGTAGCCCCCGAGCCTCAAAGGGAGTGCGGGCACTCGCTTGGAGGTTCTGCCGGATTTTTGCAAGGGGACCGGCCCTTCTCGGTTATATTTTGTTCTGGTGGGTGCGCGCGAGCGCACCCACCAGGTGTAGCCCCCGAGGCCTCGAAGGAGTGGTTTGACTCCTCTGAGGTCTTAATTTTTTGCGATGCCTCGGATGGCCTTGTTGTTCCCTCATGCGGTCTGGCCGTAGCCCGGGTGCACGGTCAGGCTTAGAGTTTTCACGCAGGTTTGTTGACATGGTCAACTGTTCGGCCGTAACCTGGTGCGAGAGCAGCCCCCGAGCCTCTGCATGGAGTGAGAGTACGATCAAGGACCGTCTCGACTTTTATTGTACGCCCCTTCGTCGCCTTTCCGCAATGAGGAAGGGGGGGAAAGCACCATGTTACCCTCGGGGGGCATCGAACATGGTGTTTCCAGTGAGTTGCTAGCGGGTGATCCGAGTGGACGCCCGAGCCCCATTCGATAAGAATCGGCTAGTGGCCCAGAGGCGTGCTCCAAAGTACCTGCAGGTGATTTGCCAGACTCGGACCCATTCGATAGGGTCTGAGGGCTCGATGCCTCCCTCCGGTGGGATTCCGTTACAAAATCGTTCCCTCTGGTCTCGGAAATGTCCTAGGGTACCTCGGGAGCGTAGCCCGAGCCTCCGCCATGTAACGAACGTACCCAGGGTCATCCCTGACTCTGCGTGCTCTGGGGCGGCTGTCGAACCCTTCCGAGGGGCCAGCCTTCGAACCCCTGATCAATAAAGGGCATGAAGCCCGAGTGCTCTGGGGTGGTTGCCGAACCCCGGAGGGTGTAACCTTCGAACCCTTGATCAGTTGGAGGGCTTGGGGCCTGTTTCCTTCGCTGGGAAGGATCCTTTGTCGAAATATCCCCCTTTCCCGGTCCCTGTGGCAGGAGAGAGAGAGAGAGGGAAAGAAAAAGGACATGAATTTAAATAAGGTGGCGCACCTTTTTTGACGTGGTCATTATGACGGAGATGAAACGGTGCCCGCTTCTCCTGCCGGAAGTGTCGCTTGCCCTGCCAAGAAGTTAATGCGACGGGACGGGCGATTCGCGCGGCGTCGGTTGCGCGTGCGCGAGCCGTTCGAGGAACGGAACACGGGCGCGTCGTCTTTACTCCGTGGGAGAGGGCTTCCCTGCCGTTTCAGGAGGGGATGCGAGCCTGTAGGTGATTGGATCGCTGCTTCCGCCCGTCTGCTGCTGCAATTACTGCCGGTCCACCTCTGGTCATATCGACCGTCTTGCCTCTCCCCGCGGCTGATTGACCCGTGATCATTGCACTCAATTGGCATTGTTGGGTCACGTGCAGGGCTGCCTCGAGTCGTGGCACTGGTTCTGTAGTCGAGAAGGCACGACATTGACGCGAGTGGCGGTGCGGTTTCCTTGCACGTAGTAACCGTTGCGCTGGTTACATGACATGTGGGCCCGGGCCTCCATGCTGGACCACTGGACGCGACGAAGCCGAAAGGGTGCACAACCGTGGTGCGGTTGCATGCTTCCCGCGTGGCGGTCCACCCTTTCGACCGCTGGTTTCGGCGAGGATGGGGGAATGCTTATAACCGCGGGGCGATTACATGCCTCGTGTGCGCCGATTTGGCTTCTTCAGTTTCGGGTCAGCTCACATGACGTGTGGGACCCAGCCCACGTGTCGGAGGGTGAGAACCCTGGAACACGTCGGTGGAGACTTTGCCCGTGATGCTTGTGGGTGCGAGTGAGGAGATCTGCCTTTAAAATGGGACCGGTCCCCCGGGCAGCCCTTCCACCTTCCGAGCCCCCAGATGGGGTGCACTTGTGTTGCCCTCTTTTTGCTGCTGTTTGAGGAGCGCGACCCCGTGGGGGTTGGCGCTCTTCAGTCACCGCTTGGCTTCAAGGATTTTCATCACGTAGCCCGGCTGCAGTCCCTCACCAATGGTCATCCGTAGGGATGATCACCAACCTTGTGGTGGGGAGAAGCAAGTCGGGCTGCGGCCTCTGCCCCACCCTCAGCTTCAAGGATGTTCATCATCCTGGCTGGGGAGGAGGGCGCACCGAGTTGGGGCCTGCCTCCGCGTGGGCCGGCGACCCGCTTCTCCCTCCGGCATTCGGTGGAGAAGGGCATCCTCCAGCTCTGCGGAGGAGGCGTCCTCCAGCCATGAGGGGGAAGGCGAACTGGTGCTGCCTAGCCAGGGTGCAGCTGTCCGTCCTCCATCCGGGCGACGATCGTGCCGTGCGCAGGCGACTGCTGTCGCTGGTGCTGAAGCGGCGGCCGCCGCTGGTGAGGCTTCCCACCGCAGCGGTGGTTGCTTCCGCCGATGAGACCGTCAGTGCCACCTGCGCTCGGGGCCTCCGGCTCTTTGGCTTTAATGGCTGATTCTCGTCCCTCGTGAGGGGACGTGAATGAGGGCCCTTCGGCAGTAGCGTTTGCCTTGAGGCCATCGCTGCTGCTGTCTAGCCGCCCGAGACAGAGGTCGTTGTCGCGCTGCTGGTGCAGTGGTCGCCGGCGAGCCACCTGGAGTTTGTTATTCCGTAGGCCTCCCGGTGTGGAGGTTGTTCATTCCTGTGGGAATGGACCCGGAGTCCCATTTGTAATAGTACCCTCTTGAGGGCGAGATGTAATAGCTTTAAGTACTAAGACATCTGCCGTAGGTCGGGACAACCGCCGAAGGCGCTGCCGACGTCTGAGTCTAGGTACCCTTGTTACCCCAAGTACGTGTGTTCGTTCTCTGTGGCTGCTGACTCCTGAACATTTGGGTATAAAGTCGTGCTTCTTTCCTCTTGTTTCGAGCATTAGGACTTGTTTGTCGGTAGCAGAATCACTTATCCGAGCGTGAGCTACCTTTCGCGGAAGGTGACGAGTGAGGTATCTGTATCCTGGAGGCGTAGGAGTCCTTCGGCTCGATCGACCTTGCCGTTCAAGGTCTCTCTTGCTCGTCATTAGGACTCCACTATCGACGCAGTCAAAAGGCACGAAAGTCGTTTTGGTGAAAAACTTTTCCGAGGAAAGTTTTGGCGTAGAGGGGGCTTCCCCCTCTCTAGACCCGAGGCGACCGCTCGGGCCGGGACCCTTGCGAAGGGTCTGGCCGTGGTCGTCGGGTCTGTCCGGGCTGCCCGAGGCGTGGCCTCATAGCAGCATGCCCGGGCCGAGGGTATGTTTTTCCCGCTCTGTGACTTTGTTTATGTCCCCATTCTTCTTCTTGCGTCTGAAGAATGTTGTCCTACCGTCTGCAGGGTTCGAGACGGCTCTTGACGAGGCTGTCAAGAACTGCAAGTTGCTTGCCGAGGCGGCTGAGCAGAAGGAGGCCGAGCGTGTGGCCATGTCCGAGGCCATCTCGGCTTTCTGCCAGGCCTTTGGCCTCGACGTCGTCCCCTCGGGTAGCTCCCCCAGAGTCATCTGTGGGCCTTGGGCGGCCATGTGCGCAACAGACTCCGCGGGGTGCTGCACCACGGCGTTAGGCGGGCCTTCGCCGTTCTCGCTTCCCACTACGACGTGGATCTGAAGCGGGTTAGCGAGGGATACTGCTTACCCGACGATGAGGAGGCTGCCTTAGCCGAGGTCCAGAGGCTTGACGCGGCTGTCGAGGGTCCAAGTGCGGCGCTGGCTTCCTCCTTCGAGGTGGAGGTCCTTTCGCCCGTGTCGCCGCCCGGGGCCGTGCCAGATCCTGCCGAGGGTGGAAACGACGCCGAGGGTGCCCCTCCTCCCCCTGCCACTGTCTAAGCCTTCAAGAACAGTTTGCTTTGAAGTATGCGTATGTTTTTTGCGGCGGCTGAGGCCTAAACATTTTTAATCATTGGGTTATAAAGCTGCGTTTTCTTTCCTCTCGTTTCGTGTGTTAGGACTTGTTCGGTAGCAGAATCCCTCGTCCGAGCGTGAGTCACTTTTCGCGGAAGGTGATGAGTGAGGTATCCGTATCCCGGAGGCGTAGGAGTCGCTCGGCTCGGTCGGCCTTGCCGCTTACGTGGTCCCTCCTCGTTTTTAGGATTTCGTTATCGATATAATCAAAACGGCACGAAAGTCGTTCTGGCAGAAAAGTTTCTGAGCGTTAGGACTTGTTCGGTAGCAGAATCGCTTATCCGAGCGTGAGCTACTTTTCGCAGAAGGTGACGAGTGAGGTATCCGTATCCCAGAGGCGTAGGAGTCCATCGGCTCGATCGGCCTTGCCGTTCAAGGTCTCTCTCGCTCGTTTTTAGGATTCTGTTATCGAAGCAGTCGAAAAGAGCGAAAGACGTTCTGGCAAAAGACCTTTCCGAGGAAAATTTTGACGTAGAGGGGGTTCCCCCCTTCTAGCCCCCGAGAGAGGGTCGGGCTTTGCTGAGGCAAGGCTGATCCTTCCTTGTTGGTTAGACTTTATTTATGCAAAGAAAGCGAGGTACATAAACGACTTGAAACATTTTAAGGGTAAAAGCAACGTAGCTGTTGGATGTTCCAAGCATTGTTGTAGACCTCGCCTTGATCGTTGGCCAGCTTGTATGTTCTGGGCTTCAAAATCTTGGCGATGATGAAGGGCCCTTCCCAGGGAGGAGTAAGCTTGTGGCGCCCTTGGGCGTCTTGTCGCAGCCGAAGTACCAAGTCTCCCACTTGGAAGCCTCGAGGCCGAACCCTTTGGGCGTGGTAGCGTCGCAGGGACTGCTGATACCGCGTCGAGTGTAGTAAGGCCACGTCCCGAGCCTCTTCCAGCTGGTCCAACGAGTCTTTTCGGTTGGTCTGGTTGCTTTGGTCGTCGTAAGCCTTTGTCCTCGGGGAACCATATTCTAAGTCTGTGAGTAGGATGGCCTCAGCCCCATACACTAGAAAGAACGGCGAGAAACTCGTGGCTTGGCTCGGCGTCGTCCTTAGACTCCAAACCACCAAGGGTAGTTCCTTTATCCACCGCTTGCCGAACTTATTGAGGTTGTTGTAGATCCTCGGCTTTAGTCCCTGCAAAATCATACCGTTGGCGCGCTCCACCTGCCCATTTGTCATTGGATGAGCTACGGCGACCCAGTCTACATGGATGTGGTGGTTTTCGCAGAAGTCCAGGAACTTCTTCCCAGTGAACTGTGTGCCATTGTCGGTGATGATGGAGTTCGGGACCCCAAAGCGATGGATAATATTTGTGAAGAACGCCACCGCCTACTCGGACCTGATGCTGGTTAAGGGTCAGACATCGATCCACTTGGAGAATTTGTCGATGGCGACCAGCAGGTGCTTGAAGCCCACGGGTGCCTTCTGCAAGGGACCGACGAGGTCCAGACCCCATATGGCAAATGGCCAAGTGATGGGTATTGTTTGCAGGGTCTTAGCGGGCAGGTGCGTCTATCTTGCGTAGAATTGACACCCTCTGCAGGAGCGTACAATCCTAGTGGCATCGGCTACTGCGGTCGGCCAGTAGAAACCTTGTCGAAAAGCGTTTCCGACGAGGGTCCGAGGTGTTGCATGGTGACCGCAAGCCCCCGAGTGTATTTCTTGTAACAGCTCTTGTCCTTGGGTGATGGATATGCACCGTTGGAGGATGCCTGAGGGGCTGCGGTGGTACAACTCTTTCTCATTACCCAGTAAAACGAACGACTTGGTGCGCCGAGCCAGTCACCGAGCTTTGGCCTTGTCGAGGGGCAGCTCTCCTCGGAGGAGATATTGCAGGTACGGGGTCTGCCAGTTTTGGTTTGGCACAACCCCATTCCTCTCTTCCTCGATGCGCAAGGCCTCACCCTTGGCGGCCGAGGGTACCTCGGGCTGGGCCGAGGCCTCATCGGGTTCGGGCGCGTCGTCGAGTTTCACGGATGGTTGATATATGTCCCTGGAGAAGACGTCCGGGGGAACCGTCGTTCGCCCCAAGGCTATTTTAGCCAGCTCATCCGCAGTCTCGTTGTACCACCGAGCAACATGGTTGAGTTCCAGCCCGTGGAACTTATCCTCCAAGCGCCGAACTTCGTCGCAATAGGCCTCCATTTTTTGATCGCAGTAGTGGGAGTTCTTCATGACTTGGTCGATGACGAGCTGCGAGTCGCCCTGAGCGTCGAGGCGCCGAACCCCTAGCTTGATGGCGATGCGCAACCCATTAACCAGAGCCTCGTACTCGGCCATGTTGTTTGACGCTGGAAAATGGAGGCGCAGCACGTAGCGCACATGTTTCCCGAGGGGTGAGATGAAGAGCAGGCAAGCACCTGCTCCTGTTTTCATCAGCGACCCATCGAAGTACATGGTCCAAAGTTCGGGCTGGATTGGAGCTGTCGGCAATTGGGTGTTGACCCATTCCGCCAGGAAGTCCGCCAAGACTTGGGATTTTATGGCCTTCCGAGGGGCAAGTGAAATTGTTTCGCCCATGAGTTCCACTGCCCATTTTGCTATCCTACCAGAGGTCTCTCGGCACTGGATGATCTCTCCCAGGGGGAAGGATGACACCACAATCAGCGGATGAGACTCGAAGTAGTGTCGCAACTTCCGCCGCGTCAAAATTACTGCGTATAGTAGCTTATGGATTTGTGGGTAGCGGATCATGGTCTTGGATAGTACCTCACTGATGAAGTAGACCGGCCTCTGGACGAGCAGTGCATGCCCCTCTTCTCGTCTCTCGACTACAATCACGGCGCTGACCACCTGAGTGGTTGCGGCTATGTAGATCAAGAGGGCTTCTTCCGCAGCGGGGGGCACCAAGATGGGCGCATTAGTAAGGAGTGCCTTTAAGTTTCCGAGGGCTTCCTCAGCCTCGGGGGTCCAAGTGAAGCGCTCGGCCTTCCTTAAGAGGCGGTTCAAGGGCAATCCTCTCTAGCCGAGGCACGAGATGAAGCGGCTCAGAGCCGCCAGGCATCCCATGACCCTTTGTACTCCTTTTAGATCCTTGATGGGTCCCATGTTGGTGATGGCTGCGATTTTCTCCGGGTTGGCCTCGATGCCTCTTTCGGAGACGATGAACCCCAGGAGCATGCCTCGGAGGACTCCGAAGACACACTTCTCGGGATTGAGCTTCACGCCTTTTGCGTGCAGGCACCTGAAAGTCACTTCGAGGTCGGAGGGTTTTCTTGTCTTGACAACGATGTCATCGACGTAAGCCTTGACCGTTCGGCCGATGTGCTCCCCGAACACATGGTTCATGCACCTTTGGTAGGTTTTGGATGGTTGATATATGTCCCTGGAGAAGACGTTCGGGGGAACCGTCGTTCGCCCCGAGGCTATTTTAGCCAGCTCATCCGCAGTCTCGTTGTACCGCCGAGCAACATGGTTGAGTTCCAGCCCGTGGAACTTACCGTCCAAGCGCCGAACTTCGTCGCAATAGGCCTCCATTTTTTTATCGCGTCAGTGGGAGTTCTTCATGACTTGGTCGATGACGAGCTGCGAGTCGCCCCGAGCGTCGAGGCGCCGAACCCCTAGCTCGATGGCGATGTGCAACCCATTAACCAGAGCCTCGTACTCGGCCACGTTGTTTGACGCCGGAAAATGGAGGCGCAGCACGTAGCGCACATGTTTCCCGAGGGGTGAGATGAAGAGCAGGCCAGCACCTGCTCCTGTTTTCATCAGCGACCCATCGAATTACATGGTCCAAAGTTCAGGCTGGATTGGAGCTGTTGGCAATTGGGTGCCGACCCATTCCGCAAGGAAGTCCGCCAAGACTTAGGATTTTATGGCCATCCTAGGGGCAAATGAAATTGTTTCGCACATGAGTTCCACTGCCAATTTTGCTATCCTACCCGAGGCCTCTCGGCACTGGTTGATCTCTCCCAAGGGGAAGGTTGACACCACAGTCACCTGATGAGACTCGAAGTAGTGTCGCAACTTCCGCCGCGTCAGAATTTCTGCATACAGTAGCTTCTGGATTTGTGGGTAGCGGATCTTGGTCTCGGATAGTACCTCACTGATGAAGTAGACCGGCCTCTGGACGAGCAGTGCATGCCCCTCTTCTCATCTCTCGACTACAATCGCGGCGCTGACCACCTGAGTGGTTGCGGCTATGTAGATCAAGAGGGCTTCTCCTGCAGCAGGTGGCACCAAGATGGGCGCGTTAGTAAGGAGTGCCTTTATGTTTCCGAGGGCTTCCTCGGCCTCGAGGGTCCAAGTGAAGCGCTCGACCTTCCTTAAGAGGCGGTACAAGGGCAATCCTCTCTCGCCGAGGCGCGAGATGAAGCGGCTTAGAGCCGCCAGGCATCCCATGACCCTTTGTACTCCTTTTAGATCCTTGATGGGTCCCATGTTGGTGATGGCTGCGATTTTCTCAGGGTTGGCCTCGATGCCTCTTTTGGATCCGATGAACCCCAAGAGCATGCCTCGGGGGACTCCGAAGACACACTTCTCGGGATTGAGCTTCACACCTTTTGCGCGCAGGCACCCGAAAGTCACTTCGAGGTTAGAGAGGAGGTCGAAGGCTTTTCTTGTCTTGACAACGATGTCATCGACGTAAGCCTCGACCGTTCGGCCGATGTGCTCCCCGAACACATGGTTCATGCACCTTTGGTAGGTTGCACCTGCATTCCTCAAGCCAAATGGCATAGTAATATAACAATACATGCCAAAAGGTGTGATGAAATAAGTCACGAGCTGGTCGGATTCTTTCATCTTGATTTGGTGATAACCTGAATAGGCGTCGAGGAATGATAGGGTTTCGCACCCAGCAGTGGAGTCCACAATTTGATCGATGCGAGATAGAGGGTAGGGAACCTTCGGACATGCTTTGTTCAGACCAATGTAGTCTACGCACATCCTCCATTTCCCACCTTTTTTTCTTTACAAGCACAGGGTTAGCTAACCATTCAGGATGGAATACCTCTTTGATGAACCCTGCAGCCATCAGCTTGTGGACCTCCTCGCCTATGGCTATGTGCTCCTCTTCGTCAAAGCGGCGCAGGTGCTGCTTCACGGGTCGGGCTCCAGCTCGGATATCCAGCGAGTGCTCGGCGACGTCCCTCGATATGCCTGGCATGTCCGAGGGACTCCACGCAAAAAATTTCGGCATTTGCGCGGAGAAAGTCGATGAGCACTGCTTCCTATTTGGGGTCAAGCTCGGAGCCGATCCTGACTTGCTTGCAGGCGTTGTTGCTGGGGTCGAGGGCGACGGTCTTAACCGCCTCAGCTGGTTCGAAGTTGCCGGTGTGGCGCTTCGCGTCAGGCGCCTCCTTGGAGAGGCATTCCAGGTCGGCGATGAGGGCCTCGGACTCGGCGATGGCCTCAGCGTACTCCACGCATTCCACGTCGCACTCGTAAGCGTGGCGGTACGTGGATCCGACGGTGATGATTCCCTTGGGGCCAGCATCTTGAGCTTGAGGTATGTGTAGTTGGGGACGGCCATAAACATGGCTTAGCACGGTCTCCCCAGCACCACATGATAGGTTCCTCGGAACCTGACCACCTCGAACGTGAGGGTTTCCCTGCGAAAGATGGAGGGGGTTCCGAAGCAGACGGGCAAATCAAGTTGCCCAATGGGCAAGACGCGCTTACCGGGGACGATCCCGTGAAAGGGTGCTGCATCGGCCCGGATCGTGGACAGATCCATCCCCAAGAGCCCTAGGGTCTCAGCGTAGATGATGTTGAGGCTGCTGCCTCCGTCCATGAGGACCTTGGTGAGCCTAGTGTTGCCGATGATGGGGTCGACGACGAGCGGGTACCTTCCTGGTGTAACACCCTAAAATCGTGCCTTGATTATTGGGAAAGGTTCTTCAAAGTACTTAGATGAAAATGTCTTTTAATAAGGACTTTATTGGTTTGGGATCATTTTCTTAAAAATAATAATATTAAATTTTATTTTGGTTATACAAGGCTAAGAATAGATCTTGAAACTAGAATTTGGATTATGGAGCACATAAGGATAGAGGAGAGTAACATTAAATTTTGATATCTCGAATACAGGATTGATCTTTTATGAAAGTACGTGTTAGAAGCATTCATCTAAATGAATGGGATAATAAGAAGATAAATAAATAAAAATTTATGCTTACATGTTGAAGTTTGTGCGTGCATTTAAATTGAGTACTAAATCTTGAAACAAAAATATTAAATTCGAATTATGAATGGTTTGGAATTGTGAAACAAAAACAGGAAAAATAAAATAAAAAGAGTAAAATACCCAACTTTGATCGTGGGCCGAATTCACAAGGTCTCGGCCCAGTTTGCCCATGTCCTCGGCCTGGGGTGGGTGCCGACTTCCGGGCCCCACCTGTCGGCCTCACTGGGCGCTTTCTTCACGTGCGCTGTGTCACCGCCAACCGGGACCTATTGTCAGTCCGCATCTTCTTCCCCGTGTGTCACCGATTCTGCCGGGCGCTGCAACAAACCCCGCGAAGCCGACGGGATTCCGTTGCCACCGTTCCTAGAATAGTCATTACGCAAGGTAATGACATGTGGGACCCTCTACCCAGGGACCTCCCAGTTCCAGATCGAAGCGAGCTCAACAAATCTAGAGCAAATCCCGCTGAAATCACGCCCGCCAAATTCGAGTTCGGTTGGACTCGGCTCGGACCCTACCTTCATCTGAGTATAAAAGTGACCCCCCACCACACCTTCCTCAGCCATTAATTCAAGCGTTGCCAAGCCAGCTGGATGAATGAATGCCATGCGGGAGAATTACCGTCGCGCCGTGTGGTGCGCGGGCCACCATGTCCGCCTGGCGGGAGAGAGAAGGCAGAGAGAGAGGGAGCGTGGTACGCGCGGGTTCTCGTTACCGAGGGAATTTATCGCCGTCGTGCAGGACGCCGTCGTGGACCACACTGCTTTGCGGCTAGGATATTCCAGTGTTTGCTCTGGGAGAGTAATCTCCTCTTCTATTTCACCGTATCCTCAGCTGCCTCTAGCTTTAGCCGCAACGCATTGGGATACCTGGGCACCGGCTCAGCCTTCTCTGGCACAACTCCACCGGGAGGGAACGCCGCCGCCACCTCTACTGGGTTCTGGGAGGAAAAAGAGAATGCGTGGAGCGTTGATCTTGTGATCAACGGCTCCGGTTGGACGATAGTGTGATGAGCCACGGACCGTTGATCTCGAGCTGACTGGTCTAGATTAAACCTATGTACCGCTTCGTGGTAGGGTTGCGGTGGCCGTTGATCTAACCGTGGACGCCTCAGATTGGATCGCGGTCATTTAAAATCCAAGCCCTTGATCGCTGATCCGGTGGTCCAGATCGCGTACCCCTTCATAGATTAAATCAAGCCGTTGATCTCTAATCCTGCGATCAGTGTTGCATACCGATTGGATTCAAATGATCGATCTGATCTGGCGCATCCGTTCCTAATCGGACGGCTGTGGATTGCCCATACCCCTTCGCCGAGCCAGTTTCACAAATAAGCCCCTGTCCGTTTAGGTATTCAACCCGCAGTCCACTCGGGTGTTCCCCTGAGTCTGTGGAATATTTACGCGAGAACCCCTATACTTTCCAGAAAATAGTGCCCAGTCCAGATAATTAATAAAACCAGGAAAATCATTTAGAAAATGGTTTTTAGTACAAATTTAATTGCAGAAACTTGTTTAAATTGTAGAAAATTCATATGAACTCCAATTTGGTCCATTCCATTTCCTAAATTTTTATAATATTATTGTCTAACCATTAGTGCCTCTGTTTTAACATGAAAGATGATTTAGAATTTATCTAGCACTTAATCTTGTATTAAGCACATAAAACATTAGAAAATTCATAACTTAAAATATATAACTCCAAAATTAATAATTCTAGTTCCTATGACCTCATTTTTGTGTCTAGATTATTACTGTGCATTTTATTTACATGTTTGGTGTAATGTTAATTTTTGCTATACCATGTATGTATCGTATTGATGTGAGTAGACGAGCAAGCTACAGAGGATTCCAGGGTTCAGCTGGTAGAGACTGCTGAGCAGGAGCTCGTTGAAGGCAAGTTGTGCCCTTGATCACTTCTTTTTACCCAGTCATGTTCTGATTAATCATAATGATCTGCATAGGTTAATTTTGATGGGACCCAACAGGTTACCCTAGTTTGATTATCTTTATACCTTGACTCCACTAAACTTTTTGGATAGTACCTGCTATTGCTTTATGTGGTTTTGGGTATGAAGATTACACTATTCATGATTATACTTTTGTTATCAGTTGTTATTTATTGTTCATGTTAAGATCATTATGTTAATTGGAACATGGAGAACCACCCGGGAAAACAGTGCTACCACAAGGGTTTATGGACGCCCTTGGCTAACTAACTAGGAAAGCTAGTGGAAGACTACCTTACCCGAAAGGGGCAAGGGCAGTAGGGGAGTGGTCAGTGTAGGGAGGCCCTTGGGATGATTTTGCTGTTATGGCGGTCATGCGAGGTATCCCTGCATTGGAGCTTCCTATAAACTGTAGCGGGTTTTCTGAAGCTAGTGGAACTTTGTAAAGGCCTCGTAGTGTTACCCTGCCTCGCCTCCTCGGTAGAGGTGTATGGGATTGGCCGTCTCTTGGCAGATGGGTAACATGACTTGTGGGTAAAGATGCGCAACCTCTGCAGAGTGTAAAACTGGTATACTAGCCGTGCTCACGGTCATGAGCAGCTCGGACACTCACATGATTAATTTATGGAACTTAAATTCAATTTGTCATATGCATTGCATCGCAGGTGATGTTGTTACTTTTGTTCTACTACTTAATTGGGTTGGTATTTACTTATACTTAGTAACTGCTAATAAAATTTTGACCAACTTTAAAAGCAATGCTCAGCTCTAACCATCCTCTTTAGTAAGCCTTACACTTCACGTGATCTCCCACCTTTGGCGAGTTCATGCACATTATTCCCCACAACTTGTTGAGCGATGAACGTATGTGAGCTCACTCTTGCTGTCTCACACCCCCCATAGGTCAAGAACAGGTACCACAGGATGAGGCGCATGGAGGATGCTGCAATGTGTTCGTGAGAGGTCTAGGCCGTCGTCTCCCAGTCAACTTTGGGTTGCTGGACCGTTGTCTCCTTATAATGTAATTATTTATTTATTTTGTATAGAACTCCAATTATATAGTAATGATGTGACATTCGATCTTGTGCCATGATTCATCATATGTGTGAGACTTGGTCCCAGCACAGCTGGTGATTATGTTCGCGCCCGGGTCTTGGTGCCCCGAAACCCGGGTGTGACACCTGGACTCGGCACATTGTCGGGGTGGTCGCCTTGGTCGAAGGTGATGGGCTTGTCGGACCAGTCTAGGTAGACCGGCGCCGCTACCTTCACCGAGGAGACCTCCCGGCGCTCCTGCTTGCGGTGCCGAGCCGAGGCGTTCGCCACCTACCCGTCGTAGATCATGAAGCAGTCGCGGACCTCTGGGAACTCCTCGTCCTTGTTGCCCCCTTCTTGTCGTTGCCTTGGTCCTTGCCACCTTTCTGCCGAGGGTCCCACCTTGATGAAGTAACGTCGGAGCATGTCGCACTTCTCAAGGGTGTACTTGACGGGACCCCTGTGATAGGGGCACGACTCCTTGAGCATCTTGTCAAACGTGTTGACTCCTCCCGGAGGCTTCTGAGGATTCCTGTGCTCAGCAGCAGCGACGAGATCCGCGTCAATGGCGTCGCGCTTTGCTTGCGCCTTCTTCTTGGCCTTCTTTTTTGAGCCACGCTGGACGGACGCCTCGGGGCGTCTTCCTTCTGTCTTCCTTGAGGCTGCTTGTCCTTCCGGAAGATGGCTTTGACTGCCTCCTGACCAGAGGCGAACTTGGTGGCGATGTCCATCAATTCGCTCGCATTGGTGGGAGTCTTGCACCCCAGCTTAGTCACCAGGTCCCGGCACGTGGTGCCGACGAGGAATGCCCCGATGATGTCCGAGTCGGTGATGTTGGGCAGCTCTGTGCGCTGCTTCGAAAACCGCCGGATGTACTCACGCAGGGATTCCCCTGACTGCTGGCGGGAGCTTCGGAGATCCCATGAGTTCCTAGGGCGCACGTACGTACCTTGTAAGTTTCCCGCGAAGGCTTTGACCAGGTCATCCCAGTCGGAGATCTGCGTAGGAGGCAGATGCTCCAGCCATGCTCGGGCAGCGTCAGAGAGGAATAGGGGAAGGTTGCGGATGCTGAGGTTGTCGTCATTCATCCCTCCCAACTGGCATGCCAGTCGGTAATCCGCAAGCCACAACTCCGGCCTTGTCTCCCCTGAGTACTTGGTGATGGTAGTTGGGGCTCGGAACCGGGCTGGGAACGGCGCCCGTCGTATGGCCCAGCTGAAGACCCTTGGCCCTGGCGGTTTGGGCGAGGGGCTCCGGTCCTCCTCACTGTCGTAGCGTCCTCCGCGCCTAGGGTGGTAGCCTCAGCGCACCTTCTCGTCGAGGCGGGCTCGACGGTCACGGCGGTGGTGCTCGTCGCCGAGGCGATTTGGGGCTGCAGGCGTCCCATCCCGCGTGCGCCCGGTGTGGACCGAGGCCTCCCGCATAAGTCGGGAGGACGTTGCGCGATGCTCCGAGGGGCACGCTTGCCTTTGGGAGGTAGTGCTCTCGGCTCGTCGGACCGCTGCATTTTCCAGGAGACCGTTGAGTTCACCCTAGATACGCCGCCCCTCGGTGGTGGATGGCTCTGGCATCGCTCGGAGTAGCATCGTTGCTGCAGCTAGATTCTGGCCGACCTCGCTGAAGGCTGGGGGCAGCCTTGCCCTGGCATCGTCAACGATTCGGCGCTGGACGTCTTGGGCCCGATGAGGCGCTCCTCCGGTAAGTGCTCGGTCTGCCCACTCCTGCTCGATGTTTTGTCGGAACTGCACAAGCCGCACTGCTTCTTCGTCGAGCTTCGCCTGCATCTCGCGGAATTGCTCGAGTTGTGTGTCCTGACCCCCCGCAGGGACTGGGACCACAGCTAGCTCCCGCGGGATGTCAACGTGAGACACAGGCACAGGGGCGTTGTCATCTTGCGGCATGCCGAGGTGGTTGTTCATGCCGTGATCCCCCTGATCGATGTGGAAACACTCGCGGCATGGGTCGCAACCCTCGTCGCCGAGGCTATGGCCATCGTCAGATCAGCCGAAGAGGTAGTAGTCACATGCGGACATGAAGTCTCGCATGGCACTAGGATCACTGAGTCCGGAGAAATCCCAACCGAAGTTGGAGTCGTCGTCTTCCTCGGAACCCGTAGGTTCGGAGGTTGAGACGTCCGTCAGTCGGTCCCAAGATGACCGCACAGGATACCCTGGAAGGTCAGGGTATGCCCTTGCGAAAGCACTCACCGAAGCAGGGTCGCTTGGTGGATCGAGGCTGAATCTAAAAGGGACAGGGTGGAAAACAGACGGTACCTCTTTGTCGATGGATGGTGGCGAAGTCGCGTCGAGGACGGACTGCACCGTTATCTCAGGTACGAGGCTAACACCCAGCAAGTCCTTTGTGAGGGTGTTGGCGTCATCAGTCCGCTTGGGGTTGGCACGTTGCGGGGAAGCGACACCCGTCGTTGTCTTAGGTGCGAGGACAACACCCGACATGGCCCCCGCAGGGGTGCCGGCGTTGTCGACTCGCTCTGGCCCGATAGCCGATGAGGTGCCACCTCCTGCATGGCCACGGTTGCCCCGTCTCCTCCTTCTCCGGCGAGGAGGGTGGCGGGGCAAGCCCGGGTGTTCCTCTTCTACCAAAGTGGGAAGTCGTCGCCGAGTTCACCGCTGCCGGGTGAGCCGACTGTCGTTGTTGCTGTCGCGCTGCGGGGGGAGGAGTACCATGTCGTAGCTGCCGTCGAGAGACATGAACTCGAGACTCCCGAAGCGGAGCAGCATCCCCAGCTGAAGAGGCTGCTGGAGGCTACCCATTTGGAACTCAACGGGAAAGTGTTCGTTAACACGCAGCGAGCCCCTGCCTGGCACTCCAACTGTCGGCGTTTCGGACCAACGGGGACCGTCATCTGACCAGTAAATTTGTTGCTGCGTGTCCCTGCCCAGATGGGTTGATGCAAGATGGAACACAAGAGGGAAATGAGGCTTATGTTATCTCGCACCGGGGTGCTTGTAGTAGGGGTTACAAGCGTCGCGCGAGGTCGTACGTGTGTCCACGACGTGAACGTGTGTTCGCGACGTGAACGTGTGTTCGCGACGTGCCTTAGGAAGGCCCTGGACATCCCCTTTTATAGATACAAGGAGATGCCCAGCTGTACAATGGGGTGTAGCTGCGAGCTAACGTGGCCGTCGAAGAAGCACCTTGAGCCCTGTACACGAGCTAACGTGGCCATCGGAGAAGTGCCTTGAGCCCTGTAGAAGCACAGCTGTCGACGTGGCATGGATCCTGCTGACGTTGTCTTGCTTCCGTAGGGGGTTTGAGAGCAACCGACGTCATGGGCGCGCGTGGGGAACCATCATTACCTGTTACCGGAGTAAGCTTAGATGGGACACCGGTCTTGTTCCTTCATAGCCTGAGGCAGGTAGCTAGGACTAGGGTAATGATGTATCCCCTGTAGCGTAGTCGGTCCGAGGCCCAGGTCGGGTGAGGCGGAGACTTCTCCTGAGGCCGAGGCTGAGGCCTACGGTCGGGCGAGGCAGAGATCTTCCGAGGCCAAGGCTGAGGCCGAGGCCTGAGGTCGGGCGAGGCGGAGCTCCTTGTTGCGCATGAGGCCGAACTCGTGGGAGATCGTGACTCAGTTTTATCCTGGTGGCTGGCACATTAGCCGGAGCAGGGCGAACGACGCTGTTTTCCTATCAGATCGGTCAGTAAAGGGGCGAAGTGACTGCGGTCACTTTGACCTTGCCGACTAAAGCACGCGTGTCAGGATAAGGTGTGAGGCGATCCCCGCATTAAATGCGCATGCGATACGGTTGGCTGGTAAGGCGATTTGGCCAAGGTCGCTGCACGACAAAGTCTGCCCTGGCTAGGCTTCATGCGAGCCGAGGGTGCGCTCATCGCCTGAGGGGACCCTCGGGCGAGGCGTAAATCCGTCCGGGACTACTGTTCCCGCCCGTGGCCGAGGCTAGGCTCGGATGAGGTCGCGTCCCTCGGGAGATGTGGCCTTGACCTAAACCGCGCTTTACCAGCCGTGTATGGTTTGTTCTGAAGATGTTTTTCGGCCGTGGTTAGGAGCATTGGGGGTACCCCTAATTACGGTTCCCGACAGGCAGTTTCCTTATTTAATTCAAAACTCTAAAAATTAATATAGAAAACATGGGTTTGCTATTTTTGGCTGATAGTTTATATTATTTTGAATCCAGCAAAATTGGTTTGACTAATTTTGGATGAACAGTACTCAAGTTATGAATTTCCTAAGTTCTCTGCTCATTTAAAAAGAATAAATAGAAATAGTTAAAGGAAATAGGTTTTGCATCGGCGTCCCTGGGCTTACTTCTATCTAAGTCGTTTAAACCGTGACCCTGAAACACTATTCACATGAGTCTCTTACTACGTAGTAAACCCCCTGGGGTGACTCTAAATCAAACCTGCGGTCCTTCCCCTAATGAAACAGTAACCGCGGCGGAGGAAAGGGCGGAGGGGCTTACCGGTGGTGAGATTGCTCCGGTGAAGTGGCCGAGGGTGTAGGGGAGGTCGTGACGGTCACGCCGATGTGCGGATCGTCTCCGGGGATGGTCGGAGTAGGTCGGTCCATGTGCGCAGGCGGGGGAGCTCATCGGCGGCGAGGGCTCGGGCCTATCAAGGGCGGTAGAGTTCAATTAAACTGGTCATTGAGCTTCACTAGAGGTCAAGGAAGACATGGGTGCGAGGAATTGAAGAACGGCTCACCGGTTCGCTCGGTCTACGCGTGGCGGCGGGCGACCGAAGTTTGACGATGATGATCTTGCTGTTCCGGTGAGGCGGGGCTTCGATTCTCGCTTGGAGAAGCTTCACGGCTCTTCGGGGAAGTTGTCCAAAGACTCGGTTGAGGCTGAAGGTCTCTGAAAATGGCTGGCCATGGTGGCCGGCGCTCGGGTGGCTCGCGGGTGGCGCAGAGCTCGCCGGAGCTAAGGGTGGTGTCTGGCCAGTGAAGGTGAGTGCGGAGTGAGGTGAGGCATGTCTGGGGGTGGTCTTAAAGGCGTGGGCGAGCATGGCCAAGGGGTGGCTCTGACATGTGCTCGGGATGTGTGCGGGCGAGCGCCAGTGCGTGTTCTGGCGCCTGTGCACGGCGTCGAGCACGAGGCAGTGCAGAGAGAGGTCAAGTTCATGCACGTATTGGCTCCAAATCTTTGCGATTATGGCCATGATCCCGTTGAGAGATATCTTCCCCTAACATTCCTTTGTCGTTTGTGTGTGGAGGCTTATGGGTTTCGCTGACTGGATCAAAAGAGGAGGGATGAAGTTGGGTTTGTCTCACTGCTAAACTCGGAGAGGAAATCCCGGGTTTGACGTGTCTAGGGCACGAATCTCAATGCCATCTTCACTCACGTTGCAGAGGGGTTAGTTTAGAACAATTTTGCCAATGGGGACTTAAGGATTTGAGCTAGGGAACAAGGTGAACGTGCTCAAGTTCTAGGTGAAGGCTCAAATTCATAAATCTGAATTTCAGATTTTCCCTAGAGAGCTTTCACTTGGATGGTCTTTTTGGGGTTTTTAATAAACTATTTTGGCCAAACTTTTATAACAATTATTGTAGCTTAATTAGTATTTGTCAACTTTTATATTTGCCCTAAGCCATGATTCCTTGTTTTTTATGGTCTTATTACCAATTTCTTCCTTTCTACTTAAATGGCCTAAATAGGGTTGTTCTAGGGTTTTAACATTTTTCCCATTTTGAATGCATGATGTGATTTAGGCATGAGTCTTAGGACTAAATAATTAGTGGAACTTTTATTCTCAAGTTGTTTGGTGTCTTTTGCCCAATTTGGTTCACGTGAAATAATGATTCTCGAGTTAGCACTGAGAAGAACTCTGGGAATTGCTGGGGTGTTACACTTCATACCAGATTTCTCGAAGATTGCCAAACCTATGACTCGATGTTGGAGAAGGATCGTAAGTTCACCTGGACAGCGGAGTGTGAAACAACTTTTCGTACCTTACGAACGTTGTTGAGCACGGCACCTGTCTTGGCTCAACCAGATATTGAGAAACCCTTTGATGTTTTCTGTGACGCATCGAGGATTGGACTTGGTTGTGTTCTTATGCAAGATGGCAAGGTGATTGCTTATGCTTCATGCTAGCTAAGGAAGCACGAAGTTAATTACCCAATGCATGATTTGGAACTTGCCGCAGTAGTTCATGCATTAAAAATTTGGAGGCACTACCTACATGGGAATGTGTGTAATATCTTCACAGATCACAAAAGCCTAAAATACACCTTCACCCAACCCAAGCTTAACATGAGGCAACAGGATGGCTCGAGTAGATCAAGGAAGGCTAATGTTATGGCTGATGCCTTGAGTCGGAAGTCACATTGGCACACTTCAACCAGTCCTAGAGGATGGATTTAACTTGTTACACCCAGGAGTGCTACTCAACATTAAAGTTCGTTGCTCACTAGAGGATCAGATCATCCAAAAGCAGAAATCCGACAAAGGTATATTTCACATCAAGGAAAGGATGAAGAGCGAACCTGATAGCCGCTTCAAGCTTGATGAAAGAGGTAGATTGTGGTTTGATGAATGGTTGGTCAAACCAAAGGATCAAGAGCTCCAAACCAAGATTTTGGATGAAGCTCACCAATCTAAGCTATTGATTCATCCCAGTAGCAGCAAAATGTACTGTGACCTAAAATCAAAATTTTGGTGGACCAAGATGAAGAAAGAGATCGCAACGTATATTGCGAGATGTGATAACTGTTGCAGAGTCAAGGCTATGCATATGAAGCTAGCTAGCCTATTGCAATCGTTATCTATGCCTAATTGGAAATAAGAGGAGATCAGTATGCATTTTGTTACTGGACATCCGATTACTCCAAAGGGCAATGACTCAATATAGGTCATATGGATCGACTCCACAAATCAGCTCGCTTTATGCCTATCAAGACGACAAATCGACCACCCAAGTATGCGGATATTTACATTAAGGAAATTTTTTAGTTGCATGGAGTTCCAAGAACCATTGTGTTTGACCGTGGGACACAATTCACCGATCACTTTTGGGAACAATTGCAGAAAGGTTTGGGAACTAAGCTTGTGCATAGCTCGGCTTACCACCCTCAAACATCGAGGCAGACTGAAAGGCTAATCAGATCCTCGAAGACATGCTAAGAGCATGTGTGCTATCATCAAAAGGATCGTGGGAATCATGGCTGCTACCATTGGCCGAGTTTTCCTACAACAATAGCTACCAAAACAACATCATGATGGCTCCATTCGAAGCGTTGTATGGAAGAAGATGTAGAATACCTCTCAATTGGTCAAAGCTGGAGAACAAAGGTTCTATGGCAACGACTTAATTGTTGAAGCCGAAGAAAAGGTTCGAGTTATTCATCATAATATGGAAACAGCGCAATATCGTTAGAAGAGTTATGCTGACCAAAGATGAAGACCACTTACGTTTCAAGTCGGAGATTTTGTGTATCTTAAGGTATCACCAATGAAAGGCGTGCAAAGGTTTGGGGTAAAGAAGAAGCTTGCTCCAAGATATGTAGGACCTTACCAGATTATCGAAAGGAAGGGAGAAGTGGCCTACCAAATTCAGTTCCCAGAGGACATGAGCACGATATTTCTAGTATTTCATGTATCTCAATTAAAGAAATGTCTCAGAATACCTGAAGAGTGAGTAGAAGCCAAGAATCTGAAGATTGGGTCACACCTAGTGGATCAAGAACAAGCCGTCGAAATTTTGGACACTAAAGACAGGATTACAAGGAATAGTATGGTCAAGACGTACAAAGTTTTGTGGAGTCACCATGACGAGCGTGATGCAACCTAGGAGACGAATGACTACCTTGACTTTTACCAAAAATAGTTAGTAATCTTAAAATCTTGGGGCGAGATTCCTTTAAGGGGAGGATTGTAGCACCCTTGCTGTTTAGCATACTCATTCATGGCATGTGCATCATGAAAGCATTATCATGAGCGTCATCAATCATTTTATCATTTGCATTAAAATCTTAAATTGTCACTAATGGTTGTGAAGTGAACCCTTGCTTGCACCAATAGAAGACCTAGGTCTCATAGACATAGATTATCATGAAGTGTGAGTGTGTAAGTAAACCGACTTAGATAATTTGGATTGATAATGGTTGATCTTTCAATTCTTGAGTTCATGTGATGATAGTTCCTTAAACTATATGTGATGATGTAATTTAGTGAATTTTGTGCTTGATAAATGAAGTTCCTTCTATGGGGGACAGTTTTCCCTGGGTCCACTAGAAGGCGAAAACCCTTGCGTAGGGGCCACAAACCAGATCATCCACGGATTATGCGTATTTTTGAGGGAACCGTCCGTCTTTCCCGCGCCCGACGCCCTCAAACACCGGAGATAGATCGAAACGAAGCCATCGGGTTTCCCTTAATATAAGCAAAGTTAGTTCGCTATTTGTCAATAGATAAGCCAGAAGAATGTGATCAGCATGTGCGTAGGGAGTGCCCCATGGTCGTGTATATAAGGCCTAGGGGAAACCCCATCATTTTCATCTCAATTAGCACCTCCCCATTCGGGAAACACCACTTGTAAACATGCCACATATACAAAACCACCCCAGGATGTAGGGTATTACGCCTCTCAAAGTGGCCCAAACCTGCAGAAAGTCGTCCGACTCTCTCTCTCTCATGCTTCTGCCATGAACCATCGAGTTACAATCAGCGACACCATCCTACCCAAAAGTACCACGAGGGTACCCCGAGTGCGTGGTCGGACACTAGACACCGACAGATGGCACGCCAGGTAGGGGGTGTGTCGTTGATCAAAGTTAGCTCAATGGCCGTCACCTTCAAGAACAAGATCACTCTCAGCCCAGGAGCTATGTTCTGTTTCGGAACCATCTCATGCACAGCGGACGTAGAAGGGACCCTACACCACGTAGCGGATCCACCCGAGAAGAAACCCTCCTCGGAAATCCCGAGAGAAGCCAAAGCAAGACTGCGGATAGCACCCCCGCTCCTAGTTCGGGGGAAGATGGTTCCTTGCAACCCAGGATTCAGGAGCCCTCAGGAGAAGGAAGACCAATCATTCGGGGCTTCCCTAACCTAAAGAACACCGCTGTCCACCTCACCCACTAAGGAGTGGACACGGATCATTCAGAAAAAGGAAGTAAATATCAAGAGTCGGAGAAGGGGAACACACCGAGCCACCTCTCCGATACCTCCACTCCCAAAGGAGGAAGAGAGGAAGAACACCACCATGCCAGCTCCTTTCTACCCTGACGTCCTCTTCATCCAGGGGAGATTATGTGGCGGAACCGCCCGAATTATTCCAACTTAAGTGCCTAAGTCCTGCCTTAGAGGCTAGACCACACTTAAATATGAATAACATGTCAGTCCCTCGGATCTAGTCCGACGAGGCCACTAACAAGATCAAGTACCACATACTCACTCGATGGTGAGGCACAGAGCAAATACAATAAAGCACAAAACCATACATTAAGGAATATCAAATTTATTACATCAACATCGGAGTTTTAGCAAAAGTGGAGATCATTGTTCGGAATGCAGCGGAATAAAACTAACGATAAGTAAATGGAGAGACGGGGAAGCCTGTCCCATCACTCCTCATGCTCCTACTCAGTCGAGGTAGGGTCCCACTCGACTGTCCAACCCGGTGGCAAGATGGACGGCCAAGTCACTCCAGCAACCATGTCCTCCAGAGAACCTATAAAAATTATGCCACAAGCAAGGCTGAGTATACTAATACTCAGATAGACTTACCCGATGTGAGGAGTCTACTCCTCTACCTCTAGACATGAAGTTGTTGGGCTGAGGGGTTTGGTTTGCCAAAAGCACTAGCTGAGTCTAAAAATTAAGTTTTAGCGTTTTCAAGTTTTAGTGTGACTCTCTTAAGACTAAATGTATACCTATCTAGTCATACATGGTATCAAACATTTAGCAATCAACAACTTTTGCCAAGTCACCACATTTCCACTTGTTACTCAATGTAGCAGCATGGATCAAGCAGTCTCATTAGCTGCGAAAAGCAGACGATTTGAATCGAGTTTCAACCTTGCAAGGTAAACCTAAACACACGATGCGGCGAGGCACTCCGTCCCCACACACATCAGTCGTCCCCATTGATTCCCTGGCAACAGATCAGGGCTCACCGCCTTGGCGTACAATGCCTCACTGACCTCGACTGCCATTGTGCAGTGACAACACTTGTACCCACCATAACCGGAATGGGAGACCATGTCTCAGGTCGCATGAGGGGCAAAGTCTGTGGGCAGGTTCACTCAGGTACTAGGCTTACCGATTTACCATATTTCTCGGCATGTGCTTAGTACGTTCAAACGCTTGACTCACGGTACCACACCTTAATCCTTATTCCAATTTCCATCTCATCGACAACCAATCCCCATGGATTGTTGTCCACAGACCAACATCATTATGATAAGAAAGTGGATACAACCAATTCCTGACCTCGCGCAAGTGCTAGAAAATCACTCGACTTCTACCGAGATCCCTAATTAATAAAGCAGCTACTCGACCTAGCATACTAGTATCCATCTCAAAAGGAATCCTGAGTTCATGTAACTATGGTTTCATTCAACTCCTACACTTAAGTGCACAGTATAATCCTACAAACAGTAAGTGTAGCAAAATATCATAATATAATTGGTTATGCATAAAACCAGGGCAGGCAGATCCTCGATGGCAGGCTCTGGTGCTGGATCCTGGGCTCCTTCTCGATCAACTCCTTGCTCAGGGAAGAGCACGTACTCTCCGTCAGCGAGGTTGCAATCTATCGAATGCAATGAATAAGATATGTGTATGCTATGATATGTAGAATTTTATAACACTTATGCCTAGTGAAGAAAAACTAAGTTAGTTAATAACTTAGGGTTTCCTTATTATAAGAGGCTCTTAGTGGTTTATGCTTATCCATTTAGGTTTGAGGTTTTGTTAGAGATAAACATAGTGGATTAAGACTTGGATTGCCCCTTGAAGGTTTTAGTAGGTACCCAAGGGGTTTTGCTGGGTTGGTTAGGGTAACATTAATATCCACTACTAATTCCTCCTTTTATTTTCTTTTTATGTTCTTAAGGTGGGTTTGAACTTCAACAGTGATTTCAAAGTTTCCAAAAATTCTGTAAAATTACAGTGGGTTACTATAGGTTACTGTAGTCTGTCCTATAAATTTAAGGTCAAAAATAAATAGATTATGCCCTGAACAGAAATAACAAAAGTTGGGGCAGAGGGGTCACTTTGCACTACAACTCTCATCTAGGTGTGGGTTCTGTATTAAGAGTTATTTTTGCTGGCATCTATGGGTAATAACATGCTTCTGTGCCAAAAATAACAAAGGGTTACTTAGTGGTTATTTAGTTATGCTTTTTCTATGGTTTAATGCCAAAAAGGTACTTGTTACTAACTTGTTATTGAAAAATATCAAACAACAGAACTCATATTTTTCCTATGTTCATAATAACAAAGTATTAGTTATCCCAAGGTTTGGGGTGTTTTCTCCTCAGGATTATTTCTCTAAGATTTTCCTAAGTTTTCATGGTTTATATGAAATAAAAGGCATCTACTTTATTTGGTACTAAACAAGGGTGTAATGAATTTTTCCAGTGAACTATATTAAATAAGTGAGCTAACAAAAATGTGGTTGCTCCCTGGTTTCTATTGTAAACCACCTTTTCTATTTCTTTTAACTTTGAGCAAAAATGATTTTAATTGGTGAAACCCTCCTTAATTTGGTGTACTGAGGGGTTTACTATTTTTAAACAGATTAAGAAGTGATTAAGTATTTCTATGATTTTTCTTAACCTCAGTCTAATAGTGTAACTATTTTTCCCTCTATTATTTAGCTTATGGACAATTCAATATTTAATTCCAAACTTTAAATTTTTCTGCAATACAAAGGAGTTTTGTATTTTTCCTAGGTAGTTCACATTATTTAGATTCTGGCAAAATTGATTTGACCAAATTTGGTTGAATAAAACTGAAGTTATGAGTTTTACAAGCTCTGTTTGCATTTAAATTAGAAATATTAAAAATGTTTTCTGGAAAACCTGTTTACACCGAGGTCCCTGGGCTTTTCCCAAACCAATCTTTTAACTTATACCCTTTTGAACAGTACCCGCGAAAGGAAAAAGGGCGGCGCGGCTTACCGGCGGCGAGGGAGGTCCGGCGAAGGGTGGGGTTGGCTTCGGGAGGTCCTTGCGGTCACAACGAGGTACGGCTCGATGACGGTGATGGCCGGAATCGGCCGGTCCACGTGCGCAGGCGGGCGAGCTCGTCGGCGGCGTGTGCTCCGACCTATCCACGGCGATACAGGTCAATTCAAGGGCACGGGGAGCTTCACGGGGTGCTAATGAGTCGACCCGTGCAAGGAATCGAAGAATAACTCACCATGGAGCTCGGTCTATGTTCGCCGGTGGTCGGGTGAAGTCCGGTGACCTTGATCCGGCGTCTCCGGTGAGGCAGAGCTCGATTCCTCGCTATAGGAGCTTCACCGAGGCACGTAGAGTCTAATTCGAGGGTTGGACGGGGTTGGGGATGGCTCTGCTGGCCGGTCTACGGTGGCGGGTGCTCGGGCGGCCGCTGGCATGCCGTTTGCAGGTTAGCTCCGGCGATCTCTTGCTCTGGTGAGGTCGAGAGCGCGCGGGGGAGTACGGCTGAAGCTTCGGCTGGCTTTATAGGCGCGGTCACGGGCAGGGGACACGAGCGTGGCTTGGCGTGGCGCGGGGCGCGCGGGGTCGGGCGCTGGGCATGCTCTGGCGCGTCGAACACGTGGAGGTGTTCTTCTGCCCATGTTCAACAGCTCGCCGAGATCGCAAACGTGCAAATCTTGGCAAAAATCCGGCGCAAGCCTCTTCCTGGCACCTATGGCTATCTCTTGTATGTGAGTTCCAAGGGAAGATAAGCCCTAGGTCAGAAGATTTTCGGACGCCAAATCAGGCTTGTCCCACTGTCCACTCCATGACAAAAGTGATGCCAAATCAAGTCAAACGAATTTGGCTCGGTTTCAAACATTTCCAGTGGGTGCCTTAGGTGGTTTGGCACCTTTTTGGTATTCAGACCAAGTGGTTTTGGCACCATTTACTAAGTGAATGCAACTGATCTTTAGATTAGGGTTAAAATTTGACTTAGAAAAGATTAGAGAGCTCTAGTGTGCTCTCTACTTAAGGGGTGAATTTGGGGTCTTCAAGGGGTCTTTTTGTAATGTTTCCCCCTGCATTTGGTAGGTTACAATGTTACTTAAACTTTGTTTAAGGATTAGAATCATGTTTTGGCAATTTGATTAACTTATCCCTTGATCCCTTGCTTGGAAGTCTAGTGCCCTTAGGTGTCTTTAGGGTTTAATATCCTTGGCTCAAGATGACCATTATTCAAAATGTGTGGGTGAAGCTTTTGTCATTAACCTCTCTTAGCTAACCCATGCTTCCAAGGTTTTAGGTGCTTCTCCTCTTCCACTTAACCACATGTGATAACAAGTCATCAGTGCTTATATGAAGCCAGTGCCTTGGTAACACCTGAGGTGTTACAGCCCTCCCCCTTAAAGGAATCTCGCCCCGAGATTTTGGGCAGGGCTCCTTTAGGGGTACTAAGAAGGTGTGCTGGTGTGTTACATTTTTCCTTTAGCCAAGTTTCTCTAGTTAACTGCTCTTCGAATGTCATTATCTTTGCAACTTCAGAAGGAAGTCCTTTTAAAGTTATTTTCGAAGCTTACTATACCTTTAACATCTAAGTTTTTCTTATATTTAGATTCAAAGGGCAGGTGAGGTGGGGTTTCGGATTACGTACCGACTCCTTTGGGTAGAAAGTCGGGGAAGCGAGAACGTAGAAAATCCTCAGTCTCCCACGTAGCCTCTTCTACTGAATGGTGACTCCACTGAACTTTATACATCCTGATCGACCTTGCCCGCGTTGATCTCTCCTTTTGATCCAATACCTTGACGGGGTGCTCTTGATAGGATAAGTCTGGTTCTATCTCCAATTCTGGTTCAGGTAGCACTTCCGTGGGTAAGCGGACACACTTCCGCAGCTGAGATACGTGGAACACATCATGAACTGCTGACATATGGGGTGGCAACTTCAATTGATATGCCACAGGCCCACAACTTTCTATGATCTCATAGGGTCCAATGTAGCGAGGAGCTAACTTGCCCTTGATTCCAAATCTCTGAACACCTTCGGTGGGTGACACCTTAAGATAAACATGATCTCCCACTTCAAACTGTAGAGGCTTCCTCCTCTTGTCATGATAGCTCTTTTGCCTGGCCTGAACAGCCTCTAAATTCCTCTTAATGACTCTGACTTTCTCCTCTGCTTCAAGTACCAGGTTAGGTCCAAATATTTCCCTCTCTCCAGCTTGAGACCAATTCAGCGGTGTCCTACACCTTCTCCCATACAAGGCCTCAAAAGGTGCCATATTTAGGCTGGACTGGTAACTGTTATTATAGGAGAACTCTGCCAACAAAAGACACTTGTCCCAATCCTTACCATAGTGTAGCACACATGCCCTCAACATGTCTTCCAAAATCTAATTCACCCTTTCTGTCTAACCATCCATTTGAGGGTGGTATGCTGAGCTTCTTATTACATGGGTCCCAAGTGATTCTTGCAATTGCTCCTAGAAACGTGCCACGAATGGTGCTCCCCTGCCAGATACAATAGTCCTTGGTATTCCGTGCAAGCGAACTATCTGGTCGATATAGATTTCTGCATACTTCTCCGCCCTGTGGGTGGTATGCACTGGCAAGAAATGAGTTGTCTTAGTCAATCTATCCACAATGACCCAAATAGAATCGTGGTTGATAGTCGCCTAGAGGGGGGTGAATAGGGCGAAACTGAAATTTACAAATATAAACACAACTACAAGTCGGGTTAGCGTTAGAAATAAGAACGAGTCCGCAAGAGAGGGTGGAAAACAAATCGCAAGCAAATGAAGAGTGTGACACACGGATTTGTTTTACCGAGGTTTGGTTCTTGCAAACCTACTCCCCGTTGAGGAGGCCACAAAGGCCGGGTCTCTTTCAACCCTTCCCTCTCTCAAACGGTCCCTCGGACCGAGTGAGCTTCTCTTCTCAAATTACTTGGGAATCAAACTTCCCGCAAGGACCACCACACAATTGGTGTCTCTTGCCTCAATTACAAGTGAGTGTTTGATCACAAGAAAGAATGCCAAAGAAAAGAAGCGATCCAAGCGCAAGAGCTCAAATGAACACTACAAATCACTCTCTCTAGTCACTAAGCCTTTGTGTGGAGTTGGGAGAGGATTTGATCTCTTTTGGTGTGCTTTGCAATGAATGCTAGCTCTTGTTTAGTGGTTGGAAGTTGGAAAACTTGGATGCAATGAATGTGGGGGTGGTTGGGGTATTTATAGCCCCAACCACCAAACTTGACCGTTGGTGGAGGCTGTCTGTCGTATGGTGCACCGGACAGTCCGGTGCACACCGGACATGTCCGGTGCGCCAGCCACGTCACCAATGCCGTCGGATTCTGACCATTGGAGCTTCTGACTTCTAGGCCCGCCTGGATGTCCGGTGCACACCGGACATGTGTTGTTCATTGTCCGGTGCGCCAGTAAGGGCGTGCCTGACTTCTGCGCGCGCAGCGCGCGTATTTAATGCGTCGCAGGTAGCCGTTGGCGCCGAAATAGCTGTTGCTCCGCGGTTGCACCGGACAGTCCGGTGTACACCGGACAGTCCGGTGAATTATAGTGGAGCGACTGAAGTGAATTCCCGAGGCTGGCGAGTTCCGGAGGCGGCTCTTCCTTGGAGCACCGGACACTGTCCGGTGTACACCGGACAGTCCGGTGAATTATAGCGCGAGTGCCTCTGGAAATTCCCGAAGGTGGCAAGTTTGAGTTGGAGTCCTCTGGTGCACCAGACACTGTCCGGTGGTGCACCGGACACTGTCCGGTGTACACCGGACAGTCCGGTGCCCTAGATCAGAGGTGCCTTCGGTTGTCCCTTTGCTCCTTTGTTGAATCCAATATTTGATCTTTTTATTGGCTAAGTGTGAACCTTTTGCACCTGTATAACTTATACACTAGAGCAAACTAGTTAGACCAATTATTTGTGTTGGGCAATTCAACCACCAAAATTATTTAGGAACTAGGTGTAAGCCTAATTCCCTTTCAATCTCCCCCTTTTTGGTGATTGATGCCAACACAAACCAAAGCAAGTATAGAAATGCATATTTGAACTAGTTTGCATAATGTAAGTGCAAAGGTTGCTTGGAATTGAGCCAATATAAATACTTACAAGATATGCATGGATCGTTTCTTTCATTTTTAACATTTTGGACCACGCTTGCACCACATGTTTTGTTTTTGCAAATTCCTTTGTAAATCCTTTTTAAAGTTCTTTTGCAAATAGTCAAAGGTAAATGAATAAGATTTTGCAAAGCATTTTCAAGATTTGAAATTTTCTCCCCCTGTTTCAAATGCTTCTCCTTTCACTAAACAAAACTCCCCCTAAATGAGATCCTCCTCTTAGTGTTCAAGAGGGTTTTGATATATCATTTTTGAAATACTACTTTGTCCCCCTTTTGAACACAATAGGATACCAATTGATAATATTCTTGGAAACACGAAGTTTTTGAAATTGGTGGTGGTGCGGTCCTTTTGCTTTGGGCTCTTACTTTCTCCCCCTTTGGCATGAATCGCCAAAAACGGAATCATTAGAGCCCTCTGAAATACTTTCTGCCTCTTTGGTCAAAAACAAATGAGTGAAGATTATACCAAAGATGGAGTCCTTTTGCTTGGTGCTCATGCTTTCTCCCCAAAGAATGGAGAGTTGCTTGAAGTGACGGCGAAGGAAGAATTACGGAGTGGAAGCCTTTGTCTTCGCCGAAGACTCCAATTCCCTTTCAATACACCTATGACTTGGTTTGAAATGGACTTGAAAACACATTAGTCATAGCATATGAAAGAGACATGATCAAAGGTATATAAATGAGCTATGTGTGCAATCTAGCAAAAGAAGTTCCTAGAATCAAGAATATTTAGCTCATGCCTAAGTTTGTTAAAAGTTTGTTCATCAAGAGGCTTGGTAAAGATATCGGCTAATTGATCTTTAGTATTAATGTAAGAAATCTCGATATCTCCCTTTTGTTGGTGATCCCTTAAAAAGTGATACCGAATGGCTATGTGTTTAGTGCGGCTATGCTCGATGGGATTATCTGCCATTTTGATTGCACTCTCATTATCACATAGCAAAGGGACTTTGGTTAATTTGTAACCATAGTCCCGCAGGGTTTGCCTCATCCAAAGCAATTGCGCGCAACAATGGCCTGCGGCAATGTACTCGGCTTCGGCGGTGGAAAGAGCGACCGAATTTTGCTTCTTTGAAGCCCAAGACACCAAGGATCTTCCCAAGAACTGGCAAGTCCCCGATGTGCTCTTCCTATTGATTTTGCACCCCGCCCAATCGGCATCCGAATAACCAATCAAATCAAATGTGGATCCCCTAGGATACCAAAGCCCAAACTTAGGAGTATAAGCCAAATATCTCAAGATTCGTTTTACGGCCGTAAGGTGAGCTTCCTTAGGGTCGGCTTGGAATCTTGCACACATGCATACGGAAAGCATAATATCCGGTCGAGATGCACATAAATAGAGTAAAGAACCTATCATCGACCGGTATACCTTTTGATCTACGGACTTACCTCCCGTGTCGAGGTCGAGATGCCCATTGGTTCCCATGGGTGTCTTGATGGGCTTGGCATCCTTCATTCCAAACTTGTTTAGAATGTCTTGAGTATACTTCGTTTGGCAAATGAAGGTGCCCTCTTGGAGTTGCTTTACTTGAAATCCTAAGAAATACTTCAACTCCCCCATCATAGACATCTCGAACTTTTGTGTCATGATCCTACTAAACTCTTCACATGTAGATTCGTTAGTAGACCCAAATATAATATCATCAACATAAATTTGGCATACAAACAAATCATTTTCAAGTGTTTTGGTAAAGAGCGTAGGATCGGCTTTTCCGACTTTGAAGCTATTTGCAATAAGGAAATCTCTAAGGCATTCATACCATGCTCTTGGGGCTTGCTTGAGCCCATAAAGCGCCTTAGAGAGCTTATAGACATGGTTAGGGTACTCACTGTCTTCAAAGCCGGGAGGTTGCTCAACATAGACCTCTTCCTTGATTGGTCCGTTGAGGAAGGCACTTTTCACGTCCATTTGATAAAGCTTAAAGCCATGGTAAGTAGCATAGGTCAATAATATGCGAATTGACTCAAGCCTAGCTACGGGTGCATAGGTTTCACCGAAATCCAAACCTTCGACTTGGGAGTATCCCTTGGCCACAAGTCGAGCTTTGTTCCTTGTCACCACACCATGCTCATCTTGCTTGTTGCGGAAGACCCATTTGGTTCCTACAACATTTTGATTAGGACGTGGAACTAAATGCCATACCTCATTCCTAGTGAAGTTGTTGAGCTCCTCTTGCATTGCCACCACCCAATCCGAATCTTGGAGTGCTTCCTCTACCTTGTGTGGCTCAATAGAGGAAACAAAAGAGTAATGCTCACAAAAATGTGCAACATGAGATCCAGTAGTTACCCCCTTATGAATGTTGCCGAGAATGGTGTCGACGAGGTGATCTCGTAGGATTGCTTGGTGGACTCTTGGGTGTGGCGGCCTTCGTTCTTCATCCTCCTTGTCTTCCTCATTTGCATCTCCCCCTTGATCGTTGCCATCATCTTGAGGTGGCTCATTTGCTTGATCTTCTACTTCATCAACTTGAGCTTCATCCTCAATTTGAGTCGGTGGTGATGCTTGCGTGGAGGAGGATGGTTGATCTTGTGTATTTGGAGGCTCTTCGGATTCCTTGGGACACACATCCCCAATGGACATGTTCGTTAGCGCGATGCACAGAGCCTCATCATTACCTATCTCATCAAGATCAACTTGCTCTACTTGAGAGCCGTTAGTCTCATCAAACACAACGTTACAAGAAACTTCAACTTGTCCAGTGGACTTGTTAAAGACTCTATATGCCCTTGTGTTTGAATCATATCCTAGTAAAAAGCCTTCTACAGTCTTAGGAGCAAATTTAGATTTTCTACCTCTTTTAACAAGAATAAAACATTTGCTACCAAAGACTCTAAAATATGAAATATTGGGCTTTTTACCGGTTAGGAGTTCATATGATGTCTTCTTGAGGATTCGGTGAAGATATAATCGGTTGATGGCGTAGCAAGCGGTGTTGACCGCCTCGGCCCAAAACCGATCCGAAGTCTTGTACTCATCAAGCATGGTTCTTGCCATGTCCAATAGAGTTCGATTCTTCCTCTCCACTACACCATTTTGTTGTGGCGTGTAGGGAGAAGAGAACTCATGCTTGATGCCCTCCTCCTCAAGGAAGCCTTCAATTTGAGAGTTTTTGAACTCCGTCCCGTTGTCGCTTCTTATTTTCTTGATCCTTAAGGCGAACTCATTTTGAGCCCGTCTCAAGAATCCTTTTAAGGTCTCTTGGGTTTGTGATTTTTCCTGCAAAAAGAACACCCAAGTGAAGCGAGAATAATCATCCACTATTACAAGACAATACTTACTCCCGCCGATGCTTATGTAAGCAATCGGGCCGAATAGATCCATGTGGAGTAGCTCAAGCGGCCTATCGGTCGTCATGATGTTCTTGTGTGCATGATGGGCACCAACTTGCTTTCCTGCTTGGCATGCGCTACAAATCCTGTCTTTCTCAAAATAAACATTTGTTAATCCTAAAATGTGTTCTCCCTTTAGAAGCTTATGAAGATTCTTCATCCCAACATGGGCTAGTCGGCGGTGCCAGAGCCAACCCATGTTAGTCTTAGCAATTAAACATGTGTCGAGTTCAGCTCTATCAAAATCTACTAAGTATAGCTGACCCTCTAACACACCCTTAAATGCTATTGAATCATCACTTCTTCTAAAGACAGTGACACCTACATCAGTAAAGAGACAGTTGTAGCCCATATTGCATAATTGAGATACGGAAAGCAAATTGTAATCTAAAGAATCTACAAGAAAAACATTGGAAATAGAATGGTCAGGAGATATAGCAATTTTACCCAATCCTTTGACCAAACCTTGGTTTCCATCCCCGAATGTGATTGCTCGTTGGGGATCTTGGTTTTTCTCATAGGAGGAGAACATCTTCTTCTCTCCTGTCATGTGGTTTGTGCACCCGCTGTCGAGTATCCAACTTGAGCCCCCGGATGCATAAACCTACAAAATAAGATTAGTTCTTGACTTTTGGTACCCAAATGGTTTTGGGTCCTTTGGCATTAGACACAAGAACTTTGGGTACCCAAACACAGGTCTTTGACCCCTTGTGCTTGCCCCCAACATATTTCGCAACTACCTTGCCGGATTTGTTAGTCAACACATAAGATGCATCAAAAGTTTTAAATGAAATGCTATGTTCATTTGATGCACTAGGAGTTTTCTTCTTAGGCAACTTAGCACAAGTTGGTTGCCTAGAGCTAGATGTCTCACCCTTATACATAAAAGCATGGTTAGGGCCAGAGTGAGACTTCCTAGAATGAATTCTCCTAATTTTGTCCTTGGGATAACCGGCAGGGTATAAAATGTACCCCTCGTTATCCTGAGGCATGGGAGCCTTGCCCTTTACAAAGTTAGACAATCTTTTAGGAGGGGCATTAAGTTTGACATTGTCTCCCCTTTGGAAGCCAATGCCATCCTTGATGCCAGGGCGTCTCCCACTATAGAGCATACTTCTAGCAAATTTAAATTTTTCATTTTCTAAGCTATGCTCGGTAATTTTAGCATCTAATCTTGCTATCTGATCATTTTGTTGTTTAATTAAAGCCATGTGATCATGAATAGCATTAATATCAACATCTCTACATCTAGTACAAATAGATACATGCTCAACAATAGATGTAGAGGGTTTGCAAGATTTTAATTCTACAACCTTAGCATGTAACATGTCATTCTTAGTTCTAAGGTCGGAAATAGTAGCATTGCAAACATCAAAATCTTTAGCCTTAGCAAGCAATTTTTCATTTTCAATCCTAAGACTAGCAAGAGATATGTTCAATTCTTCAATCCTAGCAAGCAAATCATCATTAACATCTCTAGGATTGGAAGTTGAAACATTACAAACATGAGAATCAACCTTAGCTAACAAATTTGTATTTTCATTTCTAAGGTTGTCTATTGTCTCATGGCAAGTGCTTAGCTCACTAGATAATTTTTCACATTTCTCAATTTCTAGAGCATAAGCATTTTTAACCTTAACATGTTTCTTGTTTTCCTTAATTAGGAAGTCCTCTTGAGAATCCAAAAGGTCATCCTTTTCATGAATAGCACTAATTAATTCATTTAATTTTTCTTTTTGTTCCATGTTAAGGTTGGCAAAAAGGGTACGCAAATTATCTTCCTCATCGCTAGCATTATCATCACTAGAGGACTCATATCTAGTGGAGGATTTAGATTTAACCTTTTTCTTTCTGCCGTCCTTTGCCATGAGGCACTTGTGGCCGACGTTGGGGAAGAGAAGTCCCTTGGTGACGGCGATGTTGGCGGCGTCCTCGTCGTCGGAGGAGTCGCTTGAGCTTTCGTCGGAGTCCCACTCCCGACAAACATGGGCATCGCTGCCCTTCTTCTTGTAGTACCTCTTTTTCTCCTTTCTTGTCCCCTTCTTGTCGTCGCCCCTGTCACTATCACTTGATAATGGACATTTAGCTATAAAGTGACCGGGCTTACCACACTTGTAGCAAACCTTCTTGGAGCGGGACTTCTAGTCTTTCCCCCTCCTTTGTTTGAGAATTTGGCGGAAGCTCTTGATGACGAGCGCCATTTCCTCATTGTCGAGCTTGGAGGCGTCGATTGGTTGTCGACTTGGTGTAGACTCCTCCTTCTTTTCCTCCGTCGCCTTGAATGCGACGGGTTGAGCTTTGGATGTGGAGGGATCATCAAGCTCGTTGATCTTCCTCGAGCCTTCGATCATGCACTCAAAACTTACAAAATTCCCGATTACTTCCTCGGGGGTCATTAGTGTATATCTCGGGTTGCCACAAATTAATTGTACTTGAGTGGGGTTAAGAAAAATAAGAGATCTTAGAATAACCTTAACCATTTCGTGGTCATCCCATTTCTTGCTCCCGAGGTTGCGCACTTGGTTCACCAAGGTCTTGAGCCGGTTGTACATGTTTTGTGGCTCCTCCCCTTTGCGAAGCCGGAACCGACCGAGCTCCCCCTTGATCGTCTCCCGCTTGGTGATCTTTGTGAGCTCATCTCCTTCGTGAGCGGTTTTGAGCACATCCCAAACCTCATTGGCGCTCTTCAACCCTTGCACTTTGTTATACTCCTCTCTACTTAGAGAGGCGAGGAGTATTGTTGTCTCTTGAGAGTTGAAGTGCTCGATTTGGGCCACCTCATCCTCATCGTAGTCTTCATCCCCTACGGATGGTACCTGTGCACCAAACTCAACAACATCCCATATACTTTTGTGGAGTGAGGTTAGATGAAATCGCATTAAATCACTCCACCTATCATAATCTTCACCATCAAAAGTTGGTGGTTTGCCTAATGGGACGGAAAGTAAAGGAGTATGTTTGGAAATGCGAGGGTAGCGTAGGGGGATCTTACTATACTTCTTGCGCTCTTGGCGCTTAGAAGTGACAGATGCCGCGTCGGAGCCGGAGGTGGATGGCGATGAAGAATCGGTCTCGTAGTAGACCACTTTCCTCATCCTCTTTTTCTTGTCCCCACTCCGATGCAGCTTGTGGGAAGAGGATTTCTCCTTCTTTTCTTTATGGTGTGAAGAAGACTTCTTCCCCTTCCCTTTGGAGGAATCCTTCTTCTTCACCTTCCTCTTGGTGCGGGACTCTTCCGATGAAGTGCTCCCGTGGCTTGTAGTGGGCTTTTCGCCGGTCTCCATCTCCTTCTTGGCGTGATCTCCCGACATCACTTCGAGCGGTTAGGCTCTAATGAAGCACCGGGCTCCGATACCAATTGATAGTCGCCTAGAGGGGGGGGTGAATAGGGCGAAACTGAAATTTACAAATATAAACACAACTACAAGCCGGGTTAGCGTTAGAAATAAGAACGAGTCCGCAAGAGAGGGTGGAAAACAAATCGCAAGCAAATGAAGAGTGTGACACACGGATTTGTTTTACCGAGGTTCGGTTCTTGCAAACCTACTCCCCGTTGAGGAGGCCACAAAGGTCGGGTCTCTTTCAACCCTTCCCTCTCTCAAATGGTCCCTCAGACCGAGTGAGCTTCTCTTCTCAAATTACTTGGGAATCAAACTTCCCGCAAGGACCACCACACAATTGGTGTCTCTTGCCTCAATTACAAGTGAGTGTTTGATCACAAGAAAGAATGCCAAAGAAAAGAAGCGATCCAAGCGCAAGAGCTGAAATGAACACTACAAATCACTCTCTCTAGTCACTAAGCCTTTGTGTGGAGTTGGGAGAGGATTTGATCTCTTTTGGTGTGCTTTGCAATGAATGCTAGCTCTTGTATAGTGGTTGGAAGTTGGAAAACTTGGATGCAATGAATGTGGGGGTGGTTGGGGTATTTATAGCCCCAACCACCAAACTTGACCGTTGGTGGAGGCTGTCTGTCGTATGGTGCACCGGACATGTCCGATGCGCCAGCCACGTCACCAATGCCGTCGGATTCTGACCGTTGGAGCTTCTGACTTCTGGGCCCGCCTGGATGTCCGGTGCACACCGGACATGTGCTGTTCATTGTCCGGTGCGCCAGTATGGGCGTGCCTAACTTCTGCGCGCGCAGCGCGCGCATTTAATGCGTCGCATGTAGCCGTTGGCGCCGAAATAGCCGTTGCTCCGCGGTTGCACCGGACAGTCCGGTGTACACCGGACAGTCCGGTGAATTATAGCGGAGCGGCTGAAGTGAATTCCCGAGGCTGGCGAGTTCCGGAGGCGGCTCTTCCTTGGAGCACCGGACACTGTCCGGTGTACACCGGACAGTCCGGTGAATTATAGCGCGAGTGCCTCTGGAAATTCCCGAAGGTGGCATGTTTGAGTTGGAGTCCTCTAGTGCACCGGACACTGTCCGGTGTACATCGGACAGTCCGGTGCCCCAGATCAGAGGTGCCTTCGGTTGTCCCTTTGCTCCTTTGTTGAATCCAATATTTGATCTTTTTATTGGCTAAGTGTGAACCTTTTGACCTGTATAACTTATACACTAGAGCAAACTAGTTAGACCAATTATTTGTGTTGGGCAATTCAACCACCAAAATTATTTAGGAACTAGGTGTAAGCCTAATTCCCTTTCAGTGGTGTCGGGAGGTATTGGGCAATCCCACAATGAAATCCATGCAAATATCCTCCCATTTCTAGGATGGTATGGGAAGGGGTTGTAAGGTGCCTGCTACCTTCAAATGACTGGCCTTGACTCTCTGGCAAGTGTCGCATTCAGATATATACTTCGCAATTTCCCTCTTCATTCTGGTCCACTAGTACAAGGATCTGAGGTCATGATACATCTTGTTACTGCCTGGATGCATGGAGAATTTGAAAAGGTGAGCTTCATCCAATATTTTCTTTCTGAGCTCGGGGTTCTTGGGAACAACCAATCGGTCTCCAAACCATAGAATCCCTTTGCTGTCCTGACGGAAGCATTTGTATTTATCCACCTTCTGTTTGATCATTTCCTTAATGACTTGGACACCCTTGTCACCAATCTGTGCCATGACTATTTGCTCATGTAAGGTGGGCTCCACTGAAATATAACTCAAAGCACTAGAGGAAACGACTTCTAGGTTCAGCTTGCACAACTCATCACATAGGGTGGTGATTTTTGCATCCATAATCATACAGTTGCACTGGGCTTTCCTTCTTAAGGCATCTGCCACAACATTGGCTTTGCCAGGATGGTAATGCACCTCCAAATCATAGTCCTTGATTAATTCTAACCATCTTCTCTGCCTCATATTAAGATCAGCCAGGGTGAAGATATATTTGAGACTCTTATGATCAGTGTAGATATTGCAATGAGCTCCCATCAAGTAATGTCTCCATATCTTGAGAGCATGAACTACGACTGCTAACTCCAGATCATGTGTGGGGTAGTTTTGCTCATGGGGTTTGAGTGCTCGGGAGGCATAAGCAATAACTCTGTTGTCTTGCATCAAGACACATCCCAATCCAGTACCGGAAGCATCGCAATAAACCTCAAAGGGTTTGGTGTTGTCAGGCTGAGCTAGCACGGGTGCTGTTGTCAAATGTTGCCTTAGTGTATGAAAGGCATCCTCACACTTATGGCTCCATTCATACCTGACTCCTTTCTTCAACAATTCAGTCATTGGCTTGGCAATCCTGGAGAAATCCGGAATAAATCGTCGATAATACCCTGCCAATCCCAGAAAACTCCGAATTTGCTGTACAGTGGTAGGAGGTTTCCAATTCATCACTTCTTGTACCTTCTCAGGATCAACTGATACCCCATCCTGAGAAATGGTGTGACCCAAAAACTTGATTTCCCTCAGCCAAAATTCACATTTGGACAATTTAGCATACAACTGATGGTTGCGCAGTCTCTGAAGTACGGTATGCAAATGTTTAGTATGCTCGGCTTCATTCTTGGAATACACCAGAATGTCATCAATGAAGACCACCACAAACTTGTCCAGCTCTAACATAAAGACTGAATTCATCAAATACATGAAATAAGCAAGGGCATTGGTCAGCCCGAAATACATCACCAGGTACTCATACAGCCCGTATCTGGTAGAGGAAGCCGTCTTCGGAATATCACTGGCCCTAATCTTGATTTGATGGTAGCCCGAGCGAAGGTCTATCTTGGAGAATACTTTGGATCCCACCAACTGATCAAACAATACATCAATGCGAGGCAACGGATACTTATTCTTGATGGTCACCACATTGAGAGGGCGGTAGTCAACACACAATCTCAAACTCTCATCTTTCTTCTTCACAAATAAGGCGGGACATCCCCAAGGTGAAGTACTTGGGCGAATGAACCCCTTGTCCAACAACTCTTGTAGTTGCTTTTTCAATTCTGCCAACTCCGCTGGAGGCATCCTGTAGGGTCTCTTGGATATAGGGGCAGTTCTGGGTTGTAATTCAATTGCAAACTCTATGTCTCTGTCGGGTGGCATTCCTGGTAACTCATCCAGAAAAACATCTGGGTAGTCACATACCACTGGGATTTTCTCATCAGGCGACTCTATCATGGTGAAGGCACAGGAACGGGTACATCCCTAGTCGGGTAGGTACAAAGTGATCTCGCCATCCAGTGGGGAGTGAATTTCTATGGCTCTGGCTGCGACATCAATTACCGCATGGTGTTGTGACAACCAATCAGTCCCCAGGATGATATCCACACTATCCAATCCCATGATCAGGAGAGTGGTTTTAAATATGAAGCTACCCAACTTTATTGGTACGTGTCTATTAATCTGATAGGTGGCAACCCTGCCTCCGGGTGTAGAAATTGTAATACCCCCATTCGTGTGGTGAAAAGGTAACTGGCAATAGCACTAAATTAGGTACTGATAAAACTGTGTGATGCACCAGAATCAAAAAGAATAATTGCAGGATAATTCAAAACTGAAAACATACTAGTCAAAACGGATGCTCCCCCTAGAATTTCAGCCATGGTGGTGAAGTTCAGCCTGCCTTACCGCACTTGCACCTTCTGCCTCTTGCCTTGGTTCTAGTTGGAATTTTTTCCCTGCCTCTGCTGATTTCGGGGGCAATTCTTAGTATAATATCCAGGGTTACCACAAGTGAAACACCTGTTGTCATTGGCCTGACGGTACTGCTGCTGCTGTGGCTGGTTGTTCCTCTGAACTGGGGGCTGAGAGCGGTTGGGTGCCTGCTGCTGCTGCTGGGGTTGAATCACCCAACGTCCTTACTGCTGCTGTGGTCCCCTATTCTGAGTGTCAGATACAATCCTGAAGTGTTGTGGCTGAGCTAATGATCCGGCCACAGGGGTCTTCCTCTTCTTTTCTGCCTAACGGGCTGTGATGCAGTCCTCCTGAGAAATGGCCATGTTGACTAACTCATTATAGCTATTGGCCCTGACTGTGTTGAGACGGTCGCGGAGCTTAGTGCTGAGCCCCCTCTTGAACCTGTCCCTCTTCTTCTCATCAGTGTATGCATGATATCCGGCATACTGGCACAGGTCATTGAAGGCCTAAGCATACTGTAACACTGTCTGATTCCCCTGAGTAAGTGCCAAAAACTCATTGAGCTTGCGGTCCATAATGCCTGCTGGTATATGATGCCCCTAAAAGCTACCTTGAACTCTCTCCATTCCACCTCATGGTCAATTGGCTGCATAGCAAGGAAGTGGTCCCACCATGTCCGCGCGGGTCCATGAAGCTGCTGAGTGGCGAACCTGACCTTAGTCACATCTGAACAAACTCTATTGAGTAGTGGGAATTTGGATTCCACTACCCTAAGCCATACATCAGCATCCAGCGGATCCTCTGCCCGAGTGAACAACGGCGGCTGGGTACTGAGGAACTCTTGATATGTGGCTGCTGCTGGGTGACGCTGATGATCACCACCACCATAATGCTGAGGCGGCGGCTGTCGCTGAGCCAACTGTCACAGAATCTCATTCTGTTGAGCCATCAGTTCTTGCAGGGTAGGAGGCGGTGGCGGAGGAATGTGTTCATTCTGTCCACGACGCGCTCTTCCTTCCATCTGAAAAAAAATTCAGGATGTTCTCAATATCACACTTCTGATGTCAGGGTTCATACGTGGCGAAAGATTTGAAAGGGCAAAACCAATATTTTCTTGCATAATTCACAAAAGATTCCACATGGCATAAAACTTTCCTTCATAAATTAAAACTGACATCATTCATCATCCATACTTCCAAAAGAGTTTGCTAAGATTACATCAGTGATCCAAAAGACTCAACTCTATCTAGCCTAGTACCCCAAGGGTGCAAAAGCTATGCTAGCTTCGAGGAGTTCTACCGCCACACACTTCTAACTCTATCTCGGCGACCTAGTGAGCAAATGAGGCAACGCTCGACTCGGGGGAAGGTGGTCTCCCTGAGCCAGCAGTGTCCAAGCTGGATCCAGGCTCCGGCTCCTCTCCTCCCTCGATGTCGACATCCTCGTTAGCCTCCATGTCTTGGATCTCCTGGTGGTGCATATCTAAATGTTGGTTAGCTTCCACAAGTTGTTGCTGAGTGTTGATGAGCTGATCCTCGAGAACCTCAATGGTGTTCTCCCTTGTTCCCACTAGCTCCTCAAGCTCCTGGATCTCGTTGGACATCTGCTCCACATGTAGGTCCTTTTCCACCATCTTAGTGGACAGGTCTACCACAAGTTCCTCTCTGTTATCCAAGGTAATCTTGGTAGCCTCCAATAATGCCATCAGATGAGACATTGCCTCTCCTCGCCTCACCTGCAGACGATACAGAGCATCCATGCATCGCACCGTCAAGTGTGCAGTCTGCCCTGGGTAAAGAGCTCAGATATCCTTGGCATGCTCCACTCGGTCTTTCCACATTGGGTCGTCCTCCTTTTCAGGGGGAACAAGCCAATGGGGTGAGTAGACAGCTCCAAGAGCTGAAAACCACAAAAGGTAGTCAGCCCGTGGAGAGCAATCGCCTCGATAGTATCCTCAGCCCGGTATCCGAAAGACTCGGAGTCCAACAAACGCCAGGCTGGCTATAAGGGATGAGGCTCTAGGGTCATCCTCACCCTACAGCGGGGCACTCGGTGCTTCTCAAATAGCTGCACAACGTACTGGGGAGGCGTCGTGTAACCGGCTCCCTGAAGCACCTCCCACAAGATACGGGGAAAACCCTCTTGTGCAAGTCCGTCCGTGTGGGACTGTGCGTTCCCTTCGTCCGAGGATCCGTGAGAAGTCATCTGTGCATGGTTAAGCGTATGTAAAAAGAAGAAGAATTATCAAATAAAAAGGGGATCAAAACTCAGCCTCTCTATGGCTACGACAATGTCACTGAGTGTACTTAATCTGTCATTACCATGAATTAAAATTCTTACCTAATTATCAATAGTTTAAGTAAGGATGCATGCATGTTCGTCCTACACGACCTCACTTCAACTTAGAGGGAATGGGAAGAACTTCCATCCCTTATAGTAGCCTGTAGGGCTTACCCAAATAGCCACCTAGCTACCCCTCTATCATCCTAAGGCTTCACGTCCTAGGTCTATTCTGATCATCCTACGATCTATCCAACATTTGTTTCTATCAAGTTTTACTTTTGAAAAGGATGGTATTTACAGTTTATTGATTCCTCTATGGTGGTACGAGCTCCGATACCAACTGTGGCGGAACCGCCCGAATTATTCTAACTTAAGTGCCTAAGTCCTGCCTTAGAGGCTAGACCACACTTAAATAGGAATAACACATCAGTCCCTCGGATCTAGTCCGACGAGGCCACTAACACGATCAAGTACCACGTACTCACTCGATGGTGAGGCACAGAGCAAATACAATAAAGCATAAAACCATACATTAAGGAATATCAAATTTATTACATCAACATCGGAGTTTTAGCAAAAGTGGAGATCATTGTTCGGAATGCAGCGGAATAAAACTAACGATATGTAAACGGAGAGACGGGGAAGCCTGTCCCATCACTCCTCATGCTCCTCCTCAGCCGAGGTAGGGTCCCACTCGACTATCCAACCCGGTGGCAAGATGGACGGCCAAGTCACTCCAGCAACCATGTCCTCCAGAGAACCTGTAAAAATTATGCCACAAGCAAGGCTGAGTATACTAATACTCAGCTAGACTTACCCGGTGTGAGGAGTCTACTCCTCTACCTGTAGACATGCAGCTGTTTGGCTGAGGGGTTTGGTTTGCAAAAAGCACTAGCTGAGTCTAAAAATCGAGTTTTAGCTTTTTCGAGTTTTAGTGTGACTCTCTTAAGACTAAATGTATACCTATCTAGTCATACATGGTATTAAACATTTAGCAATCAACAACTTTTGCCAAGTCATCACATTTCCACTTGTTACTCAATGTAGCAGCATGGATCAAGCAGTCTCATTAGCTGCGAGAAGCAGACGATTCGAATCGAGTTTCAACCTTGCAAGGTAAAACTAAACACACGACGCGGCGAGGCACTCCGTCCCCACACACATCAGCCATCCCCATCGACTCCCTAGCAACAGATCAGGGCTCACCGTCTTAGCGTACAATGCCTCACTGACCCCGACTGCCGTCGTACAGTGACAGCACTTGTACCCACCATAACCGGAATGGGAGACCACGTCTCAGGTCGCGTGAGGGGCAAAGTCTGCGGGCAGGTTCACTCAGGTACTAGGCTTACCGATTTATCATATTTCTCGGTATGTGCTTAGTATGTTCAAACGCTTGACTCACGGTACCACACCTTAATCCTTATTCCAATTTCCATCTCGTAGACAACCAATCCTCATGGATTGTTGTCCACAGACCAACATCATTATGATAAGAAAGTGGATACAACCAATTCATGACCTCGCGCGAGTGCTAGAAAATCACTCGACTTCTACCGAGATCCCTAATTAATAAAACAGCTACTCGACCTAGCATACTAGTATCCATCTCAAAAGAAATCCTGAGTTCATGCAACTATGGTTTCATTCAACTCCTACACTTAAGTGCACAGTACAATCCTACAAACATTAAGTGTAGTAAAATATCATAATATAATTGGTTATGCATAAAACCGGGGCTTGCCTTCCAAAGCTGGGGCAGGCAGATCCTCGATGGCAGGCTCCGGTGCTGGATCCTGGGCTCCTTCCCGATCAACTACTTGCTCAGGGATGAGCACGTACTCTCCGTCAGCGAGGTTGCAATCTATCGAATGCAATGAATAAGATATGTGTATGCTATGATATGTAGAATTTAATAACACTTATGCCTAGTGAAGAAAAACTAAGTTAATAACTTAGGGTTTCCTTGTTATAAGAGGCTCTTAGTGGTTTATGCTTATCCATTTAGGTTTGAGGTTTTGCTTAGAGGTAAACATAGTGGATTAAGACTTGGATTGCCCCTTGAAGGTTTTAGTAGGTACCCAAGGGGTTTTGCTGGGTTGGTTAGGGTAACATTAATCTCCACTACTAATTCCTCCTTTTATTTTCTTTTTATGTTCTTAGGGTGGGTTTGAACTACAACAGTGATTTCAAAGTTTCCAAAAATTCTGTAAAAATTACAGTGGGTTACTATATGTTACTGTAGTCTGTCCTATAAATAATTGGTCAAAAATAAATATATTATGCCCTGAACAAATATAACAAAAGTTGGGGCAGAGGGGTCACTTTGCACTACAACTCTCATCTAGGTGTGGGTTCTATACTAAGAGTTATTTTTGCTGGCATCTATGGGTAATAACATGCTTCTGTGCCAAAAAACAGAGGGTTACTTAGTGGTTATTTAGTTAAGCTTTTTCTAAGGTTTAATGCCAAAAAGGTACTTATAACTAACTTGTTATTTGAAAAATATCGAACAATAGAACTCATATTTTTCCTATGTTCATAATAACAAAGTTTTAGTTATCCCAAGGTCTGGGGTGTTTTCTCCTCAGGATTATTTCTCTAAGATTTTTCTAAGTTTTCATGGTTTTTATGAAATAAAAGGCATCTACTTTATTTGGTACTAAACAAGGGTGTAATGAATTTTTCCAGTGAACTATATTAAATAAGTGAGCTAACAAAAATGTGGTTGCTCCCTGGTTTCTATTTTAAACCACCTTTTCTATTTCTTTTAACTTTGAGCAAAAATGATTTTAATTGGTGAAACCCTCCTTAATTTGGTGTACTGAGGGGTTTACTATTTTTAAACAGATTAGGGAGTGATGAAGTATTTCTCTGATTTTTCTTAACCTCAGTCTAACAGTGTAACTATTTTCCCTCTATTATTTAGCTTTTGGCCAACTCAATATTTAATTCCAAACTTTAATTTTTTCTGCAATACAAAGGGATTTTGTATTTTTCCGTGGTAGTTCACATTATTTAGATTCTGGCAAAATTGGTTTGACCAAATTTGGTTGAATAAAACTGAAGTTGTGAGTTTTACAAGCTCTGTTTGCAAGTAAATTAGAAATATTAAAAAGGTTTTCTGGAAAACCAGTTTACACCGAGGTCCCTGGGCTTTTCCCAAACCAATCTTTTAACTTATACCCTTGCGCAACTATTCCTCTGAGTCTCTGACAGTTCAAAAACCCCCCTGACTTCTATTCCTTCTTCCCCGAGGTCCCTCCCCCTTTTGAACAGTACCCGCGAAAGGAAAAAGGGCGGCGCGGCTTACCTGCGGTGAGCGAGGTCCGACAAAGGGTGGGGTTGGCTTCGGGAGGTCCTTGCGGTCACAACGAGGTACGGCTCGACAATGGTGATGGCCAGAATCGGCCGGTCCACGTGCGCAGTTGGGTGAGCTCATCAGCGGCGTGTGCTCCGGCCTATCCACGGCGATACAGGTCAATCCAAGGGCACGGGGAGCTTCACAGGGTGCTAATGAGTCGACTCGTGCAAGGAATCGAAGAATAACTCACCGTGGAGCTCGGTCTACGTTCACCTACGGTCGGGTGAAGTCCGGTGACCTTGATCCGGCGTCTCCGGTGAGGCAGAGCTCGATTCCTCGCTCTAGGAGCTTCACCGAGGCACGTAGAGTCTAATTCGATTGTTGGACGGGGTTGGGGATGGCTCTGCTGGCTAGTCTACGGTGGCGGGTGCTCGGGTGGCCGCTGGCACGCCGTCTGCAGGGCAAGCTCCGGCGATCTCTTGCTCCGGTGAGGTCAAGAGCGCGCGGGGGAGTACGGCTGAAGCTTCGGCTGGCTTTATAGGCGCGGGCGCGGGCAGGGGACACAGGCGTGGCTTGGCGCGGCGCGGGGCGCGCGGGGTCGGGCGCTGGGCGTGCTCTGGCATGTTCAGGGCGCGTCGAACACGTGGAGGTGTTCTTCTACCCATGTTCAACAGCTCGCCGAGATCGCAAACGTGTGAATCTTGGCAAAAATCCGGCGCAGGCCTCTTCCTGGCACCTATGGCTATCTCTTGTATGTGAGTTCCAAGGGAAGATAAGCCCTAGGTCAGAAGATTTTCGGACGCCAAATCAGGCTAGTCCCACTGTCCACTTCGCGATAAAAGTGATGCCAAATCAAGTCAAACGAATTTGGCTCGGTTTCAAACTTTTCCAGTGGGTGCCTTAGGTGGTTTGGCACCTTTTTGGTATTCAGACCAAGTGGTTTTGGCGCCATTTACTAAGTGAACACAACTGATCTTTAGATTAAGGTTAAAAATTGACTTAGAAAAGATTAGAGAGCTCTAATGTGCTCTCTACTTAAGGGGTGAATTTGGGGTCTTCAAGGGGTCTTTTTGTAATGTTTCCCCATGCATTTGGTAGGTTACAATGTTACTTAAACTTTGTTTAAGCATTAGAATCATGTTTTGGCAATTTGATTAACTTATCCCCTGATCCCTTGCTTGGAAGTCTAGTGCCCTTAGGTGTCTTTAGGGTTTAATCTCCTTGGCTCAAGATGACCATTGTTCAAAATGTGTGGGTGAAGCTTTTGTCATTAACCTATCTTAGCTAACCCATGCTTCCAAGGTTTTAGGTGCTTCTCCTCCTCCACTTAACCACATGTGATAACAAGTCATCAGTGCCTATATGAAGTCAGTGCCTTGGTAACACCTGAGGTGTTACAGATTGGAGTCAGCGCCCATCTCTAACGATGAGCCTACCATGCAAGGGAAGGAACCTCCCCAGTGTGATGCCCGGCGACGAAGAAATAGACACCGAAATTTGTGGCGACATCACGAAGTTGGGGAACGGGATCTGGCGCTGCCCGTGTCCTAGGACAAAGCCTCGGAAGTGGGGGACACTCCCGACGAACAAGTACACCGAGAAAGACGCAACTCCTGCCGCCACGATCACCGACATGCTCAGGAGCGAGAATGGGAGCTGACTGAACAGGATGCTAGACATCGGCGAGAGAACCCTCTTCTCGCTCGAAACCTGTACCTCAACTTTGCTCGAGCGTTGAACACACCGAGTGAAGTTGGAGGAGTGCTGGCTCAGATAGCCGACGGTCTTTCGTGAACCCTAGACGTAGAAAGCTACCGGCGGCTGCTACTCAAGCGGCCAATCATTTTCTACCCCTAGCGCATCCTGCAAACGACCTGTGTCACGCCATCAACAATCGACGAGATGCACGAAGCACCATCAGCGCTTCGTGTGACCGACGACATGAAAATGAGATAAGGCGTCGGGAGGAGTACGACCGAGATCACGGTGTACCGGCACGAAGCCATGCCACACGAATATAGTTGGCAGCAGCTTCGACCGGTGGCCCATTCCGGGGACGGTCAAGACGACCTAGTACCGACTCCCCTCCTCGGGACTGACGACACGAACATCGGCAGGAGGATATGTGTAGAGTCTCCGCGCTTACTCCTAATCTCCGAGCCATCCAATGGCCTACTACTTCAAGGTCTTTAATGTCAACAAGTATGAGCCTAAGTAGGACCCGAGGGGCTGGATGGCCATCTATATGACCGCCACCCGGGCTGCTAGGGCAACGGAGGAGGTCATGACGGTGTACTTGCCCATTGTCTTGGGGCAGGATGCGCTGCAGTGGCTTCGACACCTACCTCAACACTGCATCGATGACTGGGGTGACTTTAGTCGCCGGTTTATCACAAACTTTCAGTCTTTCTTTGATAAACCGGCACAACCATGGGACCTCAAATCCATTAGGCACTAGAATGATGAGATTCCCCGGTCGTTCCTCAAAGGTTTCAAATGATGAGGAACCGCATCCCCGAAGTTGCTGAGGCGGCTATGATTGAAGACTTATATCGAGGATCCAACGACTCAGCCTTCGTCCGAGCCTACTTCAAAAGGCATCGGTGTGGCGGAACTGCCCGAATTATTCCAACTTAAGTGCCAAAGTCCCACCTTAGAGGCTAGACCACACTTAAATGGGAATAACCCGTCAATCCCTCGGATCTAGTCCGACAAGGCCACTGACAGGATCAAGTACCACAATCTCACTCGATGGTGAGTCACAGAGCAAATACAATAAAGCATAAAACCAAACATTAGGGAGTATTAAGTTATTACATCATCATCGGTGTTTTTGCAAAAGTAAACATCATTGTTTGAAGTGCAGCGAAATAAAACTAGCGGTAAATAAACAGAGAGATGGGGAAGCCTGTCCCATCACTCCTCATGCTCCTCCTCAGCCGAGGTAGGGTCCCACTCGACAGTCCAACCCGGTGGCAAGATGGACGGCCAAGTCACTCCAGCAACCATGTCCTCCAGAGAACCTGTAAAATTATGCCACAAGCAAGGCTGAGTATACTAATACTCAGCTAGACTTACCCGGTGTGAGGAGTCTACTCCTCTACCTCTAGACATGCAGTTGTTTGGCTGTGGGGTTTGGTTGCCAAAAGCACTAGCTGAGTTTCTAAGTCAAGTTTTAACTTTGTCAATTTAAGTGTGACTCTCTTAAGGCTAAATGTGTACTATCTACTCATACATAGTAGCAAACATTTTTAGCAATCAACATCTTATATCAACTCATCATATTTCCACTTGTTACTCAATGCAGTACAATGTATCAAGCAGTCTCATTAGCTGCGAGAAACAGACGATTCGAATCAAGTTTTTATCCTTGCAAGGTAAATCTAAACACACGACATGTAGGGGCACTCCATCCCCACACACATCAACCGTCCCCATCGATTCCCTGGCAACAGATCAGGGCTCACCGCCTTGGCGTACAATGCCTCACTGACCCCGACTGCCGTCGTGCAGTGACCGCACTTGTACCCACCATAACCGGAATGGGAGACCACGTCTCAGGTCGTGTGAGGGGATATGTCTGCGGGCAGGTTCACTCAGGTACTAGGCTTACCGATTTACCATATTTCTCGGTATGTGTTTAGTAAGTTCAAACGCTTGACACAGGTATCCGCACGTTAATCCTTATTCCAATTTCATCTCGTAGACCACGCATCCCCATGGATCCGTGTCCATAGACCAATCATCCATATGATATGAAAGTGGGTACAACCAATTCCTGACCTCGCGCGAGTGCTAGAAAAATCACTCGTCTTCTACCGAGATCCTAATTAAATAAAGCAACTACTCGACCTAGCATACTAGTATTCATCTCAAAAGGATTTCCTGAGATCATGCAACTAGGGTTTCAAACAACTCCTACACCTAAGTGCACATTCAATCCTACAATCATTAAGTATAGTAAAATAGCATAAATAACAGGTTATGCATAAACCGGGGCTTGCCTTCCAAAGCAGTGGCAGGCAGGTCCTCTGGTGCAGGCTCTGGTGCTGGATCTGGGGCTACCTCCTAAGCAGCTCCTTGCTCCGGCACGAGGACGTACTCTCCGTCAGCAAGGTTGCAGTCTATCGAAATGCAATGAACATGTATGTCATGATTATGCAAGATTTAATAACATTATGTTAAGGGAAGAAAGACTAAGTTAAAGAGTAACTTAGGGTTTCCGGGTCATAGGTGGCTTTTAGTAGTTTATGCTTATCACTTTTAGGTTTAAGTTTTTGTTGAGGATAAACCTAGGGAATTGGTATTGCCTTTATATACTTCAGTGGACAAGTTATAAAGAGTTTTAGGATGACACAAATTTTCTATGATTCATAGTTCCCTTTCTTTATTTCCTATTTAGGGTTTCTAGTGTAGGGTTGAACTACAATAGTGGTCTAATATTTTCCAAAAATTCTGTAAAAATTACAGTGGGTTGTCAAGGGTCATTATAGGCTACTCTAGGAATTTGGGGTTTAAAATAAAAAGGCTATGCTTTAGAAAAAAATGACAAAAGTTGTGTAAAATGGGCCACTTTGCACTACATCTCTTAATTAGGGGTGAGTTCTGCCCTATGGGTTATTTTTGTTGGCATCTAACAATAATAATAGGCTTCTGTGCTAAAAACCACAGAAAGCTAAGAAATGGTTATTTATTTATGATTTTCTAAAGTTTAAAGCTAAAAAGGCACTTTCTACTACATTGTTATTTGAAAAATGTCAAATAGCAGATTTCATATTTTTCCTAAGTTCTTAATAACAAAACATTAACTATCCCAAGGGTTGGGGTGTTTTCACCTTGGGGTTATTTTGTAGGGTTTTTCTAAGTTCTCCTTGTTTTATTAAAATAAAAGGTATCCTACTCATCTTATACTAAACCAGGGTATGATGGATTTTTCCAGGGAACTACATTGAATAAGAACCCTAACAAAAATAGGGGTGCCCTCTGGTTCATTACTTAAATCACATTTCCTATTTTTCTTAACCTTATGCATATTGTAAAATAAGTGGTAAAAACTAACTTAATGGGGTGGACAGAGAGGTTTAGCATTTTTAATTAGGTCAGTAGGTGGACATAAATTCCTCCAAATGTTTCTAACCCTAGTCAAATAGTACAACTATTTTTCTTCCTAGTATTGAGCTTTTGGCCAAAACTATAATTAAATCAGAACCCTAAAGTTTTCTATAGTACATAGGGGTTTTATAATTTTCTTAAGTAGTTTACTTTATTTAGAGTCTGACAAAATTGGTTTGACCAAATTTGGATGAACTAAACAGAAGTTATGGATTATTAAAGTTTCTGTTCAAATTTAAAATCAGATTTAATAAGGTTTTCTGGAAAAGCAGTTTACACCGAGGTCCCCAGGGTCTTTCCTAATTAATCTTCGCATTTCTACCCTTGCGCCACTATTCCTCTGTGTGACTGACAATGCGCAAAACCCTCTGACTTTCTCTTCCTCTCCCCCGCGGTCCCTCCCAGGTGTAAACAGTATCCACAGAGAAGAAAGGGGCGGCGCGGCTTACAGGCAATGAGAGAAGTCCGGCGAGGGGCAGGGTTGGCTCGGGGAGGTTCTGGCGGTCACAACGATGTACGGCTCGACGGCGGGGATGGCCGGAATCGTTCGGTCCACGTGCGCAGGTGGGTGTCCTCGTCGGCGGCGGGTGTGCCGGCCAAACCACGGCGACCTAGTCCAATCCAACGGCACGGTGAGCTTCCTGGGGTGATGTAGAGGCTATCTGTGCATTGAATCGAAAAATGGCGCAGTGCTTTACCCGATCCACGTGCGCCGGCGGGGTGATGAACTCCGGCGAGCACGGTTTCGCTATTCCGGTGACGCGGGTCCTCGGTTCAAGCTTGTGTAAGCTTCACGGCCTCACAAGGAAGCTATCTGAAGGCTTGGATCGAACGGAGGAGGACGGGAAAGGGGCTGGCCACGGTGGTTGCTCTCGGGCGGCTCTTGCGGGTCGCGGGGAGGTCGCCGGAGCTAAGGGCGGGCTCGGGGAAGTTAGGCGTGGTACGGAGGAGGCAACGGGGAAGGCAGCCGAGCACTGGGACGGGCTTTATAGCCGTGGCGTGGGCGTGGTGACGGGCGGCCGCGGGCGCGCGGGGGTTCGCGCACGGGCGTGCTCTGAGCGCGCCCCCGGGTGTCAGCCCGCGTCGAACACGTGGGAGCTCGCTTCTGCCATGGTTCAATGGCAGATTTGAGCACCTTAGCGTGCGTATCTTGGCAAAGTCACTGTGTACAGTCTCTTCCCTGCTCCATATCCTACCTTTTTGCTGTGAGTTCCAAGTCAAGATATGGTCGGGGTAGGGAGATAGAGGGGTGAGAAGTTGGCTATGTCAGCTAGGTCCAAGCCGAGACAAAAATGGTGCCAAGTCGTGTCAAACGCCCTAGGGTAGGTGTCACCTCTTTCCAGGGCATTCTAGGGTTAATTTGGCGCCACTTTGTCAATTGGGTCGAAGTGTTTTGAATTTTGGATTAGGGTGAACATGTGGGATCTTTGTTCAAAGGTTAGTTTTTAGAATTAGGCAATTTCTGAATTTTCTCTTGTGCTTAACCTTTGGTGAACTTTTTGGGGCTTTTCTGAAATCTTTTTGGGGTTACTTCCTTACTATTATTTGTAGGTTATGAAGTATACTACAACTTTTATATTTGGCCCAAGCCATGATCATAAGGTTTACATGACCTTTTGATCCTACTTACATCTAGGGTTCCTATTGTCCAAAAGGGGTTTGCTTTAGGGTTTTGGGAAAATCTCCCCTTAGATGTGCATGACAAGCTAGGGCATGATATCCAAGATGGGTGGCACTTGCTTAGGACCTTGAATTCTAAGTTTGAGATGCTTTACTCAAACTAACCCACATGTGATAGTAGCTCAAAATGGTGTAGCCCTGGGTGGACACCCTGAGTAACACCTAGGGTGTTACAGCCCTCCCCCCTTAAAGGAATCTCATCCCGAGATTTTAGGTAGAGTCCCTTGGAGGGGTGCTTGAAGGTGTGTTGGTGTGCTACTCTTTCTTTACACCCAAGTTTCTCTTGTTAACTGCTCTTCGAATGTCATTCTCTTTGCAACTTCAGAAGGAAACCCTTTTTAAGTTAAATCCACAACTTAGACTATCCTTGTTATCTAAGTTTTTCTTATAATTGTATTCAAAGGGCAGGTGGGGGTGGGGTTTTGGGTTACGTACCGACTCCTTTGGGCAGAAAATCGGGGAAGCGAGAGCGTAGAAAATCCTCAGTCTCCCATGTAGCTTCTTCTACTGAATGGTGACTTCACTGAACCTTATACATTCTGATTGACTTTGCCCGCGTTGACCTTTCTTTCTGATCCAACACCTTGACGGGGTACTCTTGATAGGACAAGTCTGTTTCTATCTCAATGTCTGGTTCTGGCAGCACTTCAGTGGGTAGGCGAACACATTTCCGCAGCTGAGATACATGGAACACATTGTGAACTGCTGACATGTGAGGTGGCAATTCCAATTGATAGGCTACGGGTCCACAACTTGCTTTGATTTCATAGGGTCCAATGTAGCGAGGAGCTAACTTGCCCTTGATCCCGAATCTCTGGACACCCTTGGTGGGTGATACCTTAAGATAAACAGGATCTCCGACTTCAAACTTTAGAGGCTTCCGCCTCTTGTCATGATAGCTCTTTTGCCTGGCCTGAGCAGCTTCTAAGTTCTTTGTAATAACCCTGACCTTTTCCTCTGCCTCAAGCACCAAGTCTAGCCCAAATATTTCCCTTTCTCCTGCTTGAGACCAATTCAGCGGGGTTCTGCATCTTCTCCCATATAAAGCCTCAAAAGGTGCCATCTTTAGACTGGACTGATAGCTGTTATTGTAAGAAAACTCTGCCAAAGAAAGACACTTGTCCCAATCCTTTCCGTACTGTAGTGCACATGCCCTTAACATATCTTCCAAAATCTGGTTTACCCTTTCTGTCTGGCCATCTGTTTGGGGATGGTATGCTGAGCTTCGTATGACATGGGTCCCAAGTGATTCTTGCAGCTGCTCCCAAAAACGTGCCACAAACAGTGCTCCTCTATCAGATATAATGGTCTTTGGAATACCATGCAATCACACTATTTGATCAACATACATTTCTGCATACTTCTCTGTCTTGTGGGTGGTATGCACTGGCAAGAAATGAGCAGTCTTAGTTAATCTGTCCATAATAACCCAAATAGAATCATGGTGCCTGGAGGTATTGGGCAATCCCACTATGAAGTCCATGCAAATGTCCTCCCATTTCCAATATGGTATGGGAAGGGGTTGCAAAGGGCCTGCTGCCTTCAAGTGACTAGCTTTTATCCTCTGGCAAGTGTCACACTCGGATATGTACTTGGCAATTTCCCTCTTCATTCTGGTCCACCAATATAAAGATCTGAGATCATGGTACATCTTGTTGCTACCAGGGTGTATGGAGAATTTTGAAAGATGAGCTTTGTCCAGTATCTTCTTTCTGAGCTCTGGGTCCTTGGGAACAACCAATCGATCTCCAAACCATAGAATTCCCTTGCTATCCTGACAGAAGCACTTGTATTTTTCGGCCTTTTGCTTGATCATTTCCTTGATCACCTGAACACCCTTATCTTCAATCTGTGCCCTGACTATTTGCTCTTGCAATGTGGGCTCTACCGAGATATAACTTAAGTCACCTGAAGCAACCACTTCCAGGTTCAGCTTGCACAATTCGTCGCACAGGGTGGTAACTCTTGCATCCATGCTCATACAATTGCACTGGGCTTTTCTGCTCAAGGCATCTGCCACAACATTGGCCTTGCCAGGATGGTAATGCACCTCTAAATCATAATCCTTGATCAACTCCAACCATCTCCTCTGCCTCATGTTCAGATCTGCCTGAGTGAAGATGTATCTGAGACTCTTGTGATTGGTGTAGATGATACAGTGAGCTCCCATCAAGTAGTGTCTCCATATCTTAAGAGCATGAACCACAGCTGCCAATTCCAGATCGTGTGTAGGGTAGTTCTGGTCATGGGGTCTGAGTGCTCGGGAAGCATAAGCAATTACTCTATTATCTTGCATCAAGACACATCCTAATCCAGTACCGGAAGCATCACAATAAACTTCAAATGGCTTGGTGTTATCCGGTTGAGCCAGCACCGGGGCTGTTGTCAGATGCTGCCTCAAAGTATGAAAGGCATCTTCGCACTTTTGGCTCCAATCATACTTGACTCCCTTCTTTAACAATTCAGTCATTGGTTTGGCAATTCTGGAGAAATCCGGAATGAATCGTCGATAGTACCCTGCCAATCCCAGAAAACTCCGAATTTGCCTCACTGTAGTCGGGGGTTTCCAATCCATCACCTCTTGTACCTTCTCAGGTTCAACTGATATCCCATCCTGAGAAATTGTGTGACCCAAGAATTTGATCTCCTTCAGCCAGAATTCACATTTAGACAACTTAGCATACAACTGATGGTCACATAGTCTCTGAAGTACAGTATGCAAATGTTTGGTGTGCTCGGCTTCATTCTTGGAATAAACCAAAATATCATCAATGAAAACGACCACGAATTTATCCAACTCTGGCATAAATACTGAGTTCATCACGTACATGAAATAAGCCGGGGCATTGGTCAGCCCAAAAGACATCACCAAAAACTCATAAAGCCCATATCTGGTTGAGAAGGCCATCTTGGGAATATCACTGGTCCGGATCTTAATCTGGTGGTAGCCCGAGCGAAGATCTATCTTGGAGAACACTTTGGCTCCCATTAACTGATCAAACAGAACATCAATGCGGGGCAGTGGGTATTTGTTCTTGATAGTCACCGCATTGAGAGGGCGGTAATCAACACACATTCTCAAACTCTCATCCTTTTTCTTCACGAACAAGGCAGGACATCCCCATGGTGAAGTACTTGGGCGAATGAACCCCTTGTCCAACAACTCCTGCAGTTGCTTTTTCAGTTCTGCCAATTCTGCGGGAGGCATCCTATAGGGTCTCTTAGAAATAGGAGCAGTCACGGGTTGCAATTCAATGGCGAACTCGATGTCTTGGTCTGGTGGCATTCCCGGCAATTCATCCGGAAAAACATCTAGGTAGTCACAGACCACTGGGATCTTTTCCACTGGGGATTCTATCATAACGAAGGCACAAGAGCGGGTACAACCTTGGTCAGGCAAATATAGTGTGGTTTCACCATAAGTCGGTGAGTGCACCTCAATGGCCCTAGCTGCAATATCAATCACAGCCTGATGTTTGGTCAACCAGTCAGTTCCCAATATGATATCCACACTATCCAATCCCAAAATGAGGAGGTTGGTTTTAATTATCAGACTACCAAACTTTATAGGCACATTCTTGTTAATTTGGTAAGTGGCAACCCTGCCTCCTGGTGTTGAAATTGTGATACCCCCATTGGTGTGGTGAAAAGGTAATTGGCACTTGGCACTAAATTTGGCACTGATAAAAACTATGCGATGCACCAGAATCAAAAAGAATAATGGCAGGATAATTCAAAACTGTAAAGATACCAGTCATAACGGGTGCTCCCTCTAGAATATCAGCCATGGTGGTGAAGTTTAGCCTACCTTGCCTCACTTGCACCTTCTGCCTCTTGCCTTGGTTCTGATTAACATTCTGGCCCTGCCTCTGCTGGTTTGGGGGGCAATTCTTGGCATAGTGCCCGGTGTTGCCGCAAGTGAAACACCTATTGTCATTCGCATGGCGATACTGCTGCTGCTGCTGATTGTTCCTCTGAGCTGGAAACTGGGTGCGGTTGGGCGCCTGCTGCTGCTGCTGTGGTCGGATCACCCATCGCCCTTGCTGCTGCTGAGGTCCCCTATTCTGAGTGTCAGACACAATCCTGAAGCGTTGTGGCTGAGCTGAAGGTCCTACCACAGAGGTCTTCCTCTTCTTTTCTGCCTGTCGAGCTGTAATGCAGTCCTCCTGGGACATAGCCATGTTGACCAACTCGTTGTAGCTGTTGGCCCTGACGGTGTTAAGACGGTCACGGAGCTTAGTGCTGAGCCCCCTCCTGAACCTGTCTCTCTTCTCATCCGTATCTGCATGATATCCAACATACTGGCACAAGTCATTAAAAGCCTGGGCATACTGCAACACTGTCCTGTTGCCCTGAGTGAGTGCCAGAAACTCGTTGAGCTTTCGGTCCATAATCCCGGCTGGTATGTGGTGTCCTCGGAAAGCTGCCTTGAATTCTCTCCATTCCACCTCTCGGTCCTCTGGCGGCATAGCAAGAAAATGGTCCCACCAAGTCCTTGCGGGTCCGCGAAGCTGCTGGGTGGCAAACCTGACTTTAGTGACCTCTGAACAAGCTCCATGGAGTAGCGGGAATTTGGATTCCACTACTCGCAACCACACATCTGCATCAAGTGGGTCCTCTGCCCTGGTGAACAATGGTGGCTGGGTGCTGAGGAACTCCTGATAGGTAGCTGCCGCGGGGTGACGCTGATGGTCTCCACCACCATAGTGCTGAGGTGGTGGCTGACGCTGAGCTAGCTGCCTTAAGATCTCATTCTGCTGAGCCATTAGCTCCTGCAGAGTGGGAGGCGGTGGCGGCGGTGGAGGAACGCGCTCATTCTGGCCACGACGCTGCCTCCCGGCCATCTGAAAAACCACATATATACTTAACACCATATCTCCAAGTTCAAGGTTTAATCGCGGTGAAAAGAGTCAAAAGCAAAATGATAGATTCCAACTTAAAAAAAAGGATTTCAAAAGGCATAAATTTTTCCTTCCAAATTTAAAACTGATAACATCCATCAGCCATGCTTCCAAAAGAGTTTAATGCAATTACATCAAGGATCCCAAAAAGACTCAACTCTATCTAGCCTAGTACCCCAAGGGTGCAAAAGCTAAGCTAGCTGCGAGGAGTCCTACCATCACCGACGTCTAACTCTATCCCGGACACCTAGTGAGCGAACGAGGCAACACTCGACTCGGGGGAAGGTGGTCTCCCTGAGCCAGCAGTGTCCAAACTAGAGGCAGGCTCATCTCCTCCCTCGATGTCGACGTCCTCGTTGGCCTCCATATACTGGATCTCCGGGTGATGCATATCCAAGTGCTCGTTAGCCTCAGCAAGCTGCTGCTGAGTGTTAATGAGCTGATCCTCGAGAACCTCGATGGTGTTCTCCCTGGTGCCCACTAATTCCTCCAACTCTTGGATATCAGTGGATAGCTGCTCCACCTGCAAGTCCTTTTCCACCATTTCAGTGGACAAATCAACCACGAGCTCCTCTCTGTTGTCCAAAGTGATCTTGGTCACCTCCAATAGTGCCATCAGATGGGACATCGCCTCACCGCGCATCACTTGCAGACGATACAGAGCATTCATGCACCATACGGTCAAGTGTGCAGTCTGTCCTGGGTAGATGGCCCAGATATCCTTGGCATGCTCCACCCGATCCTTCCACATTGGGTCGTCCTCCTTCTCCGCGGGGAACAAGCCAATGGGGTGAGTAGACAGCTCCAAAGGATGGAATCCACAGAAAGTGGTCAACCCGTGCAGAGCGATCGCCTCGATCGTGTCCTCAGCTCGGTATCCAAAAGACACAGAGTCCAATGAGCGCCAGCCTGGCTGCAGGGGATGAGGCTTCAAGGTCATCCTCACCCTACAGCGGGGCACTCGGTGCTTCTCGAACTGCTGCACCACGTACTAAGGGGGTGTCGTGTATCCGGCCCCCTGAAGTACCTCCCACCAAATGCGGGGAAAGCCCTCTCGTGCAAGCCCGTCAGTGTGGGACAGTGCATTTCCTTCGTCCGAGGATCCGTGGGAAGTCATCTGTGTACGGTTAAGCGTAAGTAAAAGAAAAGGAATTATAAAAAGAACAAGAAAAATAAGACTCAGCCTTTCTCTAGTTAAATAAATTGGTACTGGGGACTTAGTTGGTTATCATCTTGTTTTTACGTTTTTACTCAAATATCCATTTGTTTAATTTAAGAATGCATGCATGCTCGTCCTGAACGACCTCACCAATATAAAGGGGATAGGGAAGAACTCCCATCCTTTAAGGTGGCCTGTAGGGCCTAATCACTTAGCCACCTAGCTACCCTTCTATCATCCTAAGGCTTCACGTCCTAGGTCTATCCTGCTCGTCCTACTATCTATCCAACATTGTTTCTATCAAGTTTTACTTTGGAAAAAGATGGTATTTATATTTTATTGATTCCTCTGTGGTGGTACAAGCTCCGATACCAGCTGTGGCGGAACTACCCGAATTATTCCAACTTAAGTGCCAAAGTCCCGCCTTAGAGGCTAGACCACACTTAAATGGGAATAACCCGTCAATCCCTCGGATCTAGTCCGACAAGGCCACTGACAGGATCAAGTACCACAATCTCACTCGATGGTGAGTCAGAGCAAATACAATAAAGCATAAAACCATACATTAGGGAGTATTAAGTTATTACATCATCATCGGAGTTTTTGCAAAAGTAAACATCATTGTTCGAAGTGCAGCGGAATAAAACTAGCCGTAAATAAACAGAGAGATGGGGAAGCCTGTCCCATCACTCCTCATGCTCCTCCTCAGCCGAGGTAGGGTCCCACTCGACAGTCCAACCCGATGGCAAGATGGACGGCCAAGTCACTCCAGCAACCATGTCCTCCAGAGAACCTGTAAAATTATGCCACAAGCAAGGCTGAGTATACTAATACTCAGCTAGACTTACTCGGTGTGAGGAGTCTACTCCTCTACCTCTAGACATGCAGCTGTTTGGCTGTGGGGTTTGGTTGCCAAAAGCACTAGCTGAGTTTCTAAGTCAAGTTTTAACTTTGTCAATTTAAGTGTGACTCTCTTAAGGCTAAATGTGTACTATCTACTCATACATAGTAGCAAACATTTTTAGCAATCAACATCTTATATCAACTCATCATATTTCCACTTGTTACTCAATGCAGTACAATGGATCAAGCAGTCTCATTAGCTGCGAGAAACAGACGATTCGAATCGAGTTTTTATCCTTGTAAGGTAAACCTAAACACACGACATGTAGGGGCACTCCATCCCCACACACATCAACCGTCCCCATCGATTCCCTAGCAACAGATCAGGGCTCACCGCCTTGGCGTACAATGCCTCACTGACCCCGACAGCCGTCGTGTAGTGACCGCACTTGTACCCACCATAACCAGAATGGGAGACCACGTCTCAGGTCGCGTGAGGGGATATGTCTGCGGGCAGGTTCACTCAGGTACTAGGCTTACCGATTTACCATATTTCTCGGTATGTGTTTAGTACGTTCAAACGCTTGACACGGGTATCCGCACGTTAATCCTTATTCCAATTTCATCTCGTAGACCACGCATCCCCATGGATCCGTGTCCACAGGCCAATCATCCATATGATATGAAAGTGGGTACAACCAATTCCTGACCTCACGCGAGTGCTAGAAAAATCACTCGTCTTCTACCGAGATCCTAATTAAATAAAGCAACTACTCGACCTAGCATACTAGTATTCATCTCAAAAGGATTTCCTGAGATCATGCAACTAGGGTTTCAAACAACTCCTACACCTAAGTGCACATTCAATCCTACAATCATTAAGTATAGTAAAATAGCATAAATAACAGGTTATGCATAAACCGGGGCTTGCCTTCCAAAGCAGTGGCAGGCAGGTCCTCTGGTGCAGGCTCTGGTGCTGGATCTGGGGCTACCTCCTGAGCAGCTCCTTGCTCCGGCACGAGGACGTACTCTCCGTCAGCAAGGTTGCAGTCTATCGAAATGCAATGAACATGTATGTCATGATTATGCAGGATTTAATAACATTATGTTAAGGGAAGAAAGACTAAGTTAAAGAGTAACTTAGGGTTTCCGGGTCATAGGTGACTTTTAGTAGTTTATGCTTATCACTTTTAGGTTTATGTTTTTGTTGATGATAAACCTAGGGAATTAGTATTGCCTTTATATGCTTCAGTGGACAAGTTATAAAGAGTTTTAGGATGACACAAATTTTCTATGATTCATAGTTCCCTTTCTTTATTTCCTATTTAGGGTTTCTAGTGTAGGGTTGAACTACAACAGTGGTCTAATATTTTCCAAAAATTCTGTAAAAATTACAGTGGGTTGTCAAGGGTCATTATAAGCTACTCTAGGAATTTGGGGTTTAAAATAGAAAGGCTATGCTTTAGACAAAAATGACAAAAGTTGTGTAAAATGGGCCACTTTGCACTACATCTCTTAATTAGGGGTGAGTTCTGCCCTATGGGTTATTTTTGTTGGCATCTAACAGTAATAATAGGCTTCTGTGCTAAAAACCACAGAGAGCTAAGGAATGGTTATTTAGTTATGATTTTCTAAAGTTTAAAGCTAAAAAGACACTTTCTACTACATTGTTATTTGAAAAATGTCAAACAGCAGATTTCATATTTTTCCTAAGTTCTTAATAACAAAACATTAACTATCCCAAGGGTTGGGGTGTTTTCACCTTGGGGTTATTTTTGTAGGGTTTTTCTAAGTTCTCCTTGTTTTATTAAAATAAAAGGTATCCTACTCATCTTATACTAAACCAGGGTATGATGGATTTTTCCAGGGAACTACATTGAATAAGAACCCTAAAAAAATAGGGGTGCCCTCTGGTTCATTATTTAAATCAAATTTCCTATTTTTCTTAACCTTAAGCATATTGTAAAATAAGTGGTAAAAACTAACTTAATGGGGTGGACAGAGAGGTTTAGCATTTTTAATTAGGTCAGTAGGTGGACATAAATTCCTCCAAATTTTTCTAACCCTAGTCAAATAGTACAACTATTTTTCTTCCTAGTATTGAGCTTTTGGGCAAAACTATAATTAAATCAGAACCCTAAAATTTTCTGTAGTACATAGGGGTTTTATATTTTTCTTAAGTAGTTTACTTTATTTAGAGTCTGACAAAATTGGTTTTACCAAATTTGGATGAACTAAACAGAAGTTATGGATTATTAAAGTTTCTGTTCAAATTTAAAATCAGATTTAATAAGGTTTTCTGGAAAAGCAGTTTACACCGAGGTCCCCAGGGTCTTTCCTAATTAATCTTCGCAGTTCTACCCTTGCGCCACTATTCCTCTGTGTGACTGACAATGCGCAAAACCCCCTGACTTTCTCTTCCTCTCCCCCGCGGTCCCTCCCAGGTGTTGAGGATAGGAGACATGGCTGACGATCTGGGTCCACTGTCATTGACACATGCGGCAAGAGCGTTCTGGTGGCGCCAATTGGGCCGCACGGCTTGGCTGGAGCGGGGTGGTGATTGGGCCGGCCAGGGATTCGGCCCAAGCGTGGTTAGGAGCTCCTCGTTTTTCTCTCTCTATTTTTCCTATTTTCTTATTTCATTTCGAAATTCAATTTGGTTCCAACTTCAATTTTAAATTCTGTTTGAACTTAAGCTTTACAAGTATCCAATAAAATCCTAAGATGAATACAATGCCTATTATATATATATATATATTCATTTTTATAGTGTATATTCTTTTCCTTTTCTTCTCTTTTCTCGTTCCATTTTCAAATCCTAATTTTACAAACTTAAATTTGTCTAAAAATACCAATGCTAAAATATAAAAGCTTCAGCATGAGATGCATATTTCTTCATTCATTTACTTTTTAGTGGAATAATTTAATGTCATTAATTGAGTATGCATAAAGAAAAGGAAATCAAATAATTCCGAGAACACTATCATATAAGTATACTTATTTATTTATCTTATTATTTTTCTCTTATACATATTTTGGGCTTTACAAATCCTACCCCCCTTAACAGAAATCTCGTCCTCGAGATTTGTAAGAAAAGGGATATAGAAGGAGTGGTTTGTAATTTAACTTTTACTTTCTAATTATTTCAAAAAAACCTCTCTTTTTTTCATTAGTGAGTGATTAGGAGAGCATGGGTATCTATATGTATAGTCATTTTATTATGTAGGATAAAAGATGTGTAGGTTAGGGCAAGAATAGGTTGGGGTAAGAAAGTTTATGGTGAGAAAGAACTCCGTGTTGAGTGGCAATGCAACTGAAGGCTGAGTTTGACTTCTCTCCTTCCTTGATTTGATGAGGTCGATCATCTTCGATCTTCGTTCTTGAAGTCTTTATCCGAATTAGGGACATGTAGTTAGGATAACTTGTAGGTAAGGACAGATGGTGAACAGGCTGGTGGCTTAAGATAAGTGTATTATGGCAACATCTAGGATGAGATGGATGGTCACCATGAATATGCTGGTAGGTTATTTGTTCATGGGTGGTTTGGTCTGATGTACTAATTTAAGTTAAAACATGGCCAGAGGGTCTAATCTATTTCACTAGTATTAACTATTCCTGTTAAGTGACTTACCTTAGATTAGCTCAACTTAAGGTTAGACTTCATTAGGTTAGATTAACCTATTAGATTGGATCGGATCTAGAATAAATTGATATGACTATTTTAGACTAGACATGATCTAGATAAATTTTGGATTAGCTCATGGTTGTTATTCTAGAGTGGGGTAAATATGCTTATTAGGGCAAGATGAATCCATAAGGACTAGGTAGAAACTTTTGAGGTCAGTTAGATCTATTAGGATAAGGATAAAATATTTTCATGATACGGTGAATCTATTAAGGTAAGAGAGAGTCTTTTTTTAATAAGATGGATCTATTAGGCTAGATATATTTTTAATAAGGATAATCTAGTTATTTTTATAAGCATTTTCCATTATGCGTAGATATATATGCAGATGTAATTGTGGACATTAATCCACAACCCATCACACTCAATCAAAGATCCAAATCAGGCAAGTATCACAAAAACAAACATTCAAGCATACAAATATCTACTAAAAATAGTTTTTTTTGTTCCTAAGATTAGGTCTCCTATTCCTAAAGGTCACTTTAGGCATAAGATTTCAAAGTGTGAAATCCACATTTGTCTTTAGAAAAGGTAAGAATAATCAGAGTAAAGCGGAAATAGACGAGAAAAGATTAAGAAAAGTTTAGAAAGAATCAGAGTGGCAAAGGTAATTAGAGAATGGTTGTCTAGTTCTATCTAGGTTTCGTCCTACAGTCAACATTCCTCTGATACCACTTCTGTCACACCCGGGTTTTAGGGGCACCAAGGCCCGGGCGCGAACATAATCACCAGGTGTGCTGGGACCAAGTCTCACACATATGATGAATCATGGCACAGGATCGAATGTCACATCTTTACTATATAATAGGAGTTATGTACAAAATAAATAATTATATTATAAGGAGACAACGGTCCAGCAAACCAAAGTTGACTGGGAGACGATGACCTAGACCTCTCACGAACACATCACAGCATCCTCCATGCGCCTCATCTTGCGGTACCTGTTCTTGACCCGTGGGGGGTGTGAGACAGCAAGAGTGAGCTCACATACGTTCATCACTCAACAAGTTGTGGGGAATAATGTGCATGAACTCGCCAAAGGTGGGAGCTCACGTGAAGTGTAAGGCTTACCAAAGAGGATGGTTGAAGTTGAGCATTGCTTTTAATGTTGGTCAAAATTTTATTAGCAATTACCAAGTATAAGTAAATACCAACCCAATTAAGTAGTAGAACAGAAGTAACAACCTCACCTGCGATGCAATGCATATGACAAATTGAGTTTAAGTTCCATAATTTATTCATGTGAGTGTCCAAGCTGCTCATGACCGTGAGCACGGCTAGTATACCAGTTTTACACTCTGCAGAGGTTGCGCATCTTTACCCACAAGTCATGTTACCCATCTGCCAAGAGACGGCCAATCCCATACACCTCTACCGAGGAGGCGAGGCAGGGTAACACTATGAGGCCTTTACAAAGTTCCACTAGCTTCAGAAAACCCGCTATAGTTTATAGGAAGCTACAGTGCAGGAATCCCTCGCATGACCGCCATCGCAGCAAAATCATCCCAAGGGCCTCCCTACACTGACCACTCCCCTACTGCCCTTGCCCCTTTCGGGTAAGGTAGTCATCCACTAGCTTTCCTAATTAATCAGCCAAGGGCGTCCATAAACCCTTGTGGTAGCACTGTTTTCCCGGGTGGTTCTCCATGTTCCAATTAACATAATGATCTTATCATGAACAGTAAATATCAACTGATAACAAAAGTGTAATCATCAATAATGTATCTCCATACCTAAAACCACATATAGCACTAGCAAGTACTACCCAAAAAGTTTAGTGGAGTCAAGGTATAAAGATAATCAAACTAGGGTAACCTGTTGGGTCCCATCAAAATTAACCTATGCAGATCATTATGATTAATCAGAACATGACTGGGTAAAAAGAAGTGATCAAGGGCACAACTTGCCTGGCACTTGAGATTCCAGGTACCAACTTGCTCTCCAGGTGACTCGTGACCTCATGCTAATCGTAGCAATACAAACAAACAGTGTATAGGCAAAATTAACATCACACCAAACATATATGCAAAATACATATTAATAATCTACGTATTACAATAAAATCACAGGAACAAGAATTATTAATTTTGAAGTTATAGATTTTAGGTTATGGATTTTCAAAGATTCTATGTGTTTTGTACAAGATTAATTAGGATATCAATTTTAATGCGGCTTTCATGTCAAAATAGTGAAACTAAATGATAAACAGTAATATTATAAAATTATAGGAACTGGAATGAACTGAAAAGGAGCTAAAATGAATTTTATATGAATTTTACAAGTTCTAGGATTATTTTTACACTTAAAAATTCATTTCTTAAATAGATTTCCTGATTAATTAGCTGTCTGGACTGTGCGCCAAATAAAAAAGAAACTTAGGGACCACTGCGCAAGGTTCCCTTGACTCAGCGAACAGTGAGCAGGGACGGCGGGTTGTTTTCTGGAAATCGTAGGGGCTCTTTAAGAAAATTACCCAGCCGAAGGGGTACCAGGCAAGGTCGGCCGTCCGATCCGATTCAACGGCCTAGATTAAATCGCGTGAAGGGGTATGCGCGATATAATCCTAGCCGTCTACTTCAGTCTTGAAGGCCCAGATTGAATTTGGTCACGATCCAATCTCATCCCCACGATCCATATCAGGCGGTCGCACACACCATCGACACAATCAGTACCAACTGCTAATTTTGGACGCCCATCATCAGATCAACGGCAACCAGGCCATCTTTTCCTAGATCCAATCCCAGCCGTCAGCTGGGGATCCCACGGCCACAACCTCATCTCCCAGCTCCCGTCGCCGAGCCTCGATGGCGCACGGTGATTCTGCGGGAATGAAGAGACCCCGACGACGAGCTCCATTGGAGGTGGTCCAGAGATGCAGGCGGCGTGGAAGAGCTTGAACTGGGGCTAGACGGCGGCGGATGCCCCCATGGACAGTGTGGACAGTGCTTGACGCAGCATCCACGTCAATGGTGAAAACAGACCCAAGCTGCGCTGGAGGAGCCCCTAGGCGAAAGCCGAATCCAGGAGGCCAAGGTCGCGGTGGAGCACGTTTTCGCGACGCGATCGCGCCCAGGACAGCATAGACGTCCACGAGGTGGGAGTGACCAACAGCTTGAGCCACGATGTCGTGGAGGGGAGAGGGGAGAGGATGAGCCGCGCGCGCCCGAGGTGCATCTTGGCGGCAGCGGTAGGTCTCCTCCCATGGCTTGGAACAGGGTGAGTGGATGGAAGAGGGGCGGGTGCAGATCCGTTCTTATGCACCGAGGTCAGGAAGTCCACGCGGGGATCACGGCATGGTTCACGGAGCTCGGAAATCCCGGGCGATAACTAATGGATTCCGCGGATTTAGGTGGCAACAGCCTGCGGCGACATCGGCGGGAGGTTGAAGGAAGCGCGTTGGATCGCTTGAAGACGCACGACGCCAACTCTCTCTGTCTCTTTTCTCTATTTGCCGCCATGGATCTCGGCGCAAGTGTTCTTCTGGTTGCTCAACGGGGAGAGGCCCGGGTCATATAGCCACACACGAAGCCGAATCCTAACAACCCTGCGAAAATAGCACTAATCCCCGGCCAATTTCCCCCCGGATTTGTGGAGCTTCGGTTCTGCGTTCGTTGCGGAGGAGAAGATATTACAAGCGTTGAGGATAGGAGACATGGCTGACGATCTGGGTCCACTGTCATTGACACATGCGGCAAGAGCGTTCTGGTGGCGCCAGTTGGGCCGCGCGGCTTGGCTGGAGCGGGGTGGTTATTGGGCCGGCCAGGGATTCGGCCCAAGCGTGGTTAGGAGCTCCTCGTTTTTCTCTCTCTATTTTTCCTATTTTCTTATTTCATTTCCAAATTCAATTTGGTTCCAACTTCAATTTTAAATTCTGTTTGAACTTAAGCTTTACAAATATCCAATAAAATCCTAAGATGAGTATAATGCCTATTATATATATATATATTCATTTTTATAGTGTATATTCTTTTCCTTTTCTTCTCTTTTCTCCTTCCATTTCCAAATCCTAATTTTACAAACTTAAATTTGTCTCACAAATACCAATGCTAAAATATAAAAGCTTCAGCATGAGATGCATATTTCTTCATTCATTTACTTTTTAGTGGAATAATTTAATGTCATTAATTGAGTATGCACAAAGAAAAGGAAATCAAATAATTCCGAGAACACTATCATATAAGTATACTTATTTATTTATCTTATTATTTTTCTCTTATACATATCTTGGGCTTTACAAAAGCTTTGCAGAGGTGAACAAACATGACAATTTGTAGAACAGAATTGGGGTTTAATTGGTAAGATTTAGAGAATAAAAGTCGAGAAGGCCACGGAAGAAAGGAGAAGCTGGTAGGACTAGTCCCCAAATGAGAAATGGCACAAAGATAACAGCTTCGTGGGTGTCCTCTGTCAGAACGGTAACCCTGTGCCAGATTCGCCTGGAACACAACACTTTTGGAGGAAGAACACCAGTTTCGACAAGGTGCAGAAGGTCAGCCTCAGAAATAATAGACACGTGGTTACCAGCGAATGGAAGTTGTTTGTTGGGATCGATTGGCAGGATGATCGGAACAGCAGCGCTTCGTCTCTTCCTCTTGGGCGCCATTGTGGTCTCTCAAGCGATGTGGGTGGACTCAGGAACTCAGGAAATGGGAAAGTGGTGGAGGAAAAAGTGAGAACTAGGGTTCAGAATTCAAGGGGAGACGTCAGCAGAAGTATGAGTTGGCGTGATAAGTCGGGCGCAAAGCGGCAGGCCGTAACTCGGGAAAAGTAGAGATTGCAGAAAAGCAAGCATCACTCGGGCATTACCTCTAAAATGCTAGCGAGCTACCAAACAGATCATAAAAAACTTGAGACCGACTCATCCTGAGTCGGCCTCCTCACCCCTCGATCGTCACATCACATTACATTGCACTACTACTTACACTACACTACACTACTAACTAACACTACCTTATTCTACTACTTACTACTACTACTATTGCTACCTATACTAATATTTACGCCAGCAGCATTATTCCGCCGGCCTTGCCATCGCCGCCGCCGTTGCCCTTGCCATCGTCGTCACTCTTACCGTCACCGTCACCTTTGCCGTCACCGCTATCGCCCTTGCCGTCATCATCGTCGTCGCCCTAGCCGTCGCCATCGCCCTCTCTGTCGCCATCTTCACCATCGTCGTCGCCACTGCCCTTGCCGTCGTTGTTGTCGCTGCTGCCGTCGTCCTCGATGCCATCGCCCTCGCCGCCATCGCCCTCGCCGCCGCTCCACTCCTTGGAGTCGGAGGAGTCTTCCACCTCCTCCGAGGAGGTCTCCTCCAAGTCGTCCAACCCATCGAGCCCAGTGCGTTCGATCGCCAATACGCCCGTGCCATGGTGGACAGCCCCATGGAGTCGTTCGAATCCTCGGACGACGCCACGAGGGATGCTGGAGCGGGCGACCGATCATACTTGGAGGAAACTTCCTCTGAGTCCTCCGAGTCATCGAAGTCCTCCGAGGGTGGAATCAGAGGACGCTTGCGCTTGCCATCAGTGAGACGAGGCCATCCCTTGCCTCTCTTGCCTCTGCCCATGGTCGTGCAGAAGGGGGAGAAGTGAGGAATAAGAAGAAAGCAAGTGATCAAGGGCGAGTGAAGAAAAGCAGTCGGGGCAAGCTAGCTATTTAAAGAGGCCAAGGGGTCACCGTCCACTTCCTACCCTACTCACCGAATAGTCGCAAGAATTCAATAAGCAATTCAAGCCGCCTGAAGATGCGTCAGGCAACTGGCGCCGTTTCACGTAACCCGGCATCGGTTGGACTCAAGTCAACTGCTCAGGCAAATGATTATACCCCTCCGTCACATCAAATTACTACTTCAGGACAACGCGATAAAAACCTTTCGCGGGGCAGACACCCGGAATCTTCAAGATTTTTTAAAGTGATGATACTTGCAAAATATACGCAATGAATGTACTGTGACAAAAAGAGAAGATCGACTGAAATGGGAGGAAGTCCAAATATGGTTACTGAAGCGCAAGTCCAATCAACAGAAGCATTAAAATACAGGACTAAGTGGTGTCCAGCCGAGGGTCCTCTGTTTCAACCAGCTAGATGTCCAAGTTATCACCGATCAAATTGATTCTAGACCTAACAAGGCATGGATAGATGGCATCACCTGGTCATTCCAAAAATTATTTTGAAAACGACACAAGATGAAGACCTTTGAGTTGATTATTTCAAAATCAACTCAAAGCTCAGGGGCTACACCCATTGGGTGCACCTTCGGTGCACCCAACAGATTCACAATGCTCTGAGGCCAAATACTTATTTCAAAAGCAAAAGGATGAAGACCTTTGAATGGATTACTTCTAAAATCCACTCAAAACTCGGGGGCTACACCCATTGGGTGCACCTTTGGTGCACCCAACAGATTCACAATGCTCTAAGGCCAAATGCTGATTTCAAAAGCAAAAGGATGAAGACCTTTGAATGGATGACATCAAAAATCCACTCAAAGCTCGGGGGCTACCCAATGGGTGCACCTTCGGTGCACCCAACAGTGGTACAAAAGATCAAGTCATACTACGAACCCATAAGCAGGACCAGGAACCTTTGAGTCGATTATTTCAAAATCAACTCAAAGATTAGGGGCTTGTGGGGGAAAGATATCCCCCGGGTCCACTATAAGGAGAAAACCCTTGCGTAGGGGCCACAAACCAGTCACCCCGCAAGGTCATCTCATCGTGTGCCAGGCAAAGACTACAATTGAAATGGGCCGACCCAAGAAGGCAATGGGCTCGCGCTCGGATCATCCGCGGATTATGCGTATTCTTGATCGAGTCGTCCGTCTTTCCTGCGCCCGATGCCCTCAAACGCCACAGATAGATTGGGACGAAGCCATCTAGTTTCCCTTAAGATAAGAAAAGTCAGTTCGCTATTTGTTAGGAGATAAGCCGGAAGAATGTGATCAACATGTGCGTAGGGAGTGCCCCGCGGTCGTGCATATAAGGCCTAGGGGGAACCCCATCATTTTCATCTCAATTAGCACCTCTCCATTCTGGAACACCACTTGTAACACGCCACATATACAAAGCCACCCTAGGAAGTAGGGTATTACTCCTCTCAAAGAGGTCCAAACCTACAGAAAATCGCCTGACTCTCTCTCTCTCTCTCGTGCTTGTTGCACGAACCATCGAGTTACAATCATCGACGTCGTCCTACCCAAAAGCACCACGAGGGTACCCCCTGGGTGTGCGGTCGGACACTAGACACTAACATCTTCAAAAACCAAAACTTAAGAGGCAAGAATTTGACGTATGAAACTATTAGTTATAAGGATTCAAATCCCAAAAGGAATGAAGCTTAACCAAGAATGAAAGGTTGGGAAATGGTTCAAGAAATGGGAACAACCCTGATTTTTCTGAGTCTAATCTCGTACCTCTTTTCAAATGCCAGCATGTTCAAACAGAAATAATCTTCAAATCACATTGCCCAAATTACAAAAGTTGTAGATAATTACTTAGGGCATGCCCTGTAAAAAGTTGGTATATTTTTAAATCCGTTTGACAAGTTTTGACACAGTTAGACAACCGGTTTCTACTGTTTTGCGCAGTGCTGATAAACCAAAGTTTGGAGCCATATATTTCAAAATCTAGCAACTGAACACCCTAATCCCTATAGCAAAGTTGTAGTCAATAGAGAGGAGAACAAAATGGCTGAAGTGGGCGACACTTCAAGCTCTCCATTTTCTCTCACTCGCGTTTGCAAGCCCTACAGATCGCGTTCGCCATGTGGCAGCCGCAGGGACGCGTGGAGCTCGCGTCCTATCGCGCGCGCAGCGTTCCTCCTTGCGTGCACGCCTCGTCCGCGCTGCGCATGGCTACTTAGGCAAAGTGGAGCGCGCCACACTTCGCAGCGCTTAATTTCCTCACTCTCACTCGCCCTCTCTCTCATCCCTTTCCTCCACCCAACGCCCACCGCCATGGCCGACGCCAGTTGAGCTCGCGCCCGCGCCTCCACTGACCACCGCTGCACACCCACCAAGCTGCAGTCACTTCATCGTCAAGTGCGCAAACCTGAAGCCCTCGCTCGAGCTCGGAGAAGGCCCCAAGCAACACCATCGATGTCGCCGTTCTTCTTTTCCTGCCAGCACGCGTGGACCAGACTTCTCCCTCCGCAAACCGCCGAGCCAAGAACACCAGCACATTCGCCTTCATCGACCGCACCTGTCTGCCACCTCGCCTATCCGACTTCACCGCTGGTAAGCCGGTAACTGAGCCACGTGCTCTTCTCTCCCTCTCTGTGTCTTGAGGAAGATGACGAATCTCGCGCACGAATAAGCCAAAACCCGAGGGTTTTTCTGTGAACTGCCATAGACATGGTAAATAGTAACCGAGGACCTCGTGGTAAAAGTCTACAGATAGTTGGAACCCGAGGGACTAACATGCAAAGTGGTTTTTTGTTTTCCTTTTTCCTTTTTCGATTTAATACGCAAAGAACCATGGAAAAGTTGTAACTCGAGTTTTTAAACTCAAAAAACGGTGAACAAATTTGGTAGGACTCGTTTGAGTCAGATATACGGTTTAAAAATATTGCATGTCAAGATTTGAATGATTTTGTTCATGATTTGAATTTAAATATGAAAATCAAGTTTCTTTATAAGTGATAAAATAATAAATCCGAGGCCAGAAAAATAGGAGTTCAATTTTTACTAGGTTCCTTTAGTTATTGTCTGCATGTGATAAATAATTTGGGGGTATGTTCTGTTGGTTAATTTACGGTTATGAATTAAAAGGATAAGTTGTCGATTCCTTAGAAATTTGAAAATAAATAGCAAAACCTCTATTATTGTTGTGAGACTTTTTGTTTGCAGAGCATATGTCAACAACCACCTCTAGAATTAATTTGAACTAGCAATCATGTAGAGAAATTTTGGATAATAAATTAAAAATAGAAAAGGCTGATTTCTTTAGAAAACCATGGAAAAAGATTTATAAAGGAATTTTCTGTGTCAATTTTTAGGACATGTTGTTAGGCTATGTAGAGTATAGGAAAATTTTGGCTTTGACTGTTTGACTGGTTTAGTAATGAAAAGTAGATTAATTTATTTTCTACACCATTTCTTGTTATTTCTATGCAGTCAAAAGCATGGGTCCAAAAACCATTGAAATTTCTATGGTAAAGAATAGTAGAGAAATATTATCTGCTAGAATTTTTGTAATACATTTTGAAGTAACCAAATGGTAGTCTCAATATAAGTCCAACTAAATGATATACCAAAAGTCTAGATAATTAGGAAAGATTCTAGTTCAACAATAACTTAGTCCGAAATAAGTTAGGGGCTACTTACTGTTGAGGTAATTAGAGTTGAACAAATCCCTTTTGTAAAGAAATAACTAACCTCTAAAAGAAAAAGGGGCTAAATGAAAAATATGGCTTAGTGAGTCTAAACCTATAGGTGTAAGGTAATTCGAATTGTATTATAACATAACTTGTATCAAGTTGTGTAGATTCCTAAGTAATAGTCAAGACCAACCAATAAAAGACAGACTACATGTTCTTGGATGATGTACACTATCTTGTAGAAACCTATATGAAATGGATAGATTTTGACAAATGTATGCATTACATGCACCCATACGCATCATACATCTCTTGCATGAAGCATCATGTATCCTCATACTGCATCCATACATCATACAGGATCGCAGGAGGAAGTACCAGTGGGGATTGTCGAGGAGCTGCCAGGGATTCTCGTGGAAGAGGGTGAACCCGAAGTTGAAGCTGAGGAGTGTCCTTAACACTGCCCGAGTTCCTTCGAGAAAGGTGAGCCCCATCATCTAACTTCCTATATTTGCAATACTTTAATATATTCACTTCCTACCTTGTTGCATTAGGTATAGGAGTTGATTGAAACCAATTGCTGCATATACCCTTGTTCTACTGTTTACCCTATCCTTGCCACCTATTTAAAGTAAGTACGCTTAAATGCTTAGGCCTGCTTAGACTGTAGAAGTCGGGTGATTTCCTGTCACCTGCGAGATATAGGTGATTTCTTATGCTTGATTGGGAGAAGTCTTTGGGTAATATCCATGATGGAAATAAAGATTTAAGATGAGACTAGACGGATTCTTATTGGATCCTTGCAGGCCATAGTGATCCCGCCTGTGTCGATTCATGTTGAATTTATGCCTATACACTTAGCTGGCTGTATAACTCGTTCCGACCTCGAAGCCAGAACACCATTCTAGCTAGATTCGATGTTGCGGTGCACCTACTGGTGTGGTTGAGGAGTGACGGGGACATGGCGAGATGACCCATGGTGGATGGTACGACCTAACCCTATGGTAGTCGAGCGGTCCCTGGGTATGGTGGCCCTTGTGGAATCTTAGATGTGCAGCAAGGCTGCTATTTGGATGAGTGCAGTGGTGATTGTACCTCACAAAGTAATGTGGGTACGATTTGTGTTAGGAGTACGCACCAGCTGGTTATGAATCGATTTGAATCGCCATCGCTCCTGGATAGTGAGCATTTGACTTGAGCTATCTCATCGTAGTAAAAAGTGCACTTTATATGATTTGTTGTTAAGGATATGAATTGATGTTGATCCCAATTATGCCAAGGAACGGGATAGCTTGATGTGATAACTTTGAATAATCTCTCTCAACTTGATCCTCCACTAGAGTTGTAATTGGGCATACATCAAGTGTGATATTAAATACTTAGAGAATCAGGTGCAAACCTAGTCTGCAGCAAAGTAGGTATTAATTCAGACCTGCTAAAATGGAGTAATTAAATTGGTAATTCCCCTTAAGTTGTTCATAACTTTTATAACTCCCGTTACTCTTGAAAAACAAAAAGCCAACTCCAGATATAGCTTGCATACTCCTTGAAGTCTTTCACTTTCTTATTTCCTAGTTTTGGACGGGTTAGTCTAGCTGAGTACATTTCAGTACTCAGGGTGCTATTCCCAATGATTTGTTGCAGATGGTCAGATGTACTACGGGTACTGCGAGCACTGCTGATACCCAGCTACGGGAGATGACTAAGCCCAGGGTAGGGTTTCCCCATTTTCGTCTCATGCTTTTGGTGGGTTGACATACCTAATGTTGGCACAGTAATTCCCCAACCCCATAGGTGTTGTGTGTGCTAGTTAAATAAATGCTTCCGCTAAACTTATCACTTCGGTGAATGCTACATGGAGTTATTTGGAGCTTGTGTGCCACCTTTACTGTAATATGTATCCCCGACAAGCCCCCGAGCTTCAAGTTAACTTGAGAAACAATTAGCTTGAAGGTCCGAAAAAGGCCATGTGTAGAAGCAACTTCAATGGCGTGCACCATAGGTTCACCAATTGGGTGTAGCCCCCGAGCATCAAGTTGACTTGAGAAACAATCAGCTTGAAGGTTCAAAATCTACTTTCATAATGTATTGCCTTGTAGTCTTCAAAAGTTTTCTGATGGTTTCCTCCATGCAACCCCTGAACCTCAAGATGATTAGGATAATCAGGTTGAGGATCAAGCAGCTTATTCCTCCGAGTGGTCTTAGTGAAGCGGGCAGCAACACCCGAGCTGACGAACTGGTTGGCGAGGTGCGAGGTAACGCGGCCCCCGACAAAGCAGTGTCGTAGCCTTCCAGAGTCGATAAAGAAGCGAGTCGGCAAGGCGGGAGATGCCCCAGCCCTCCAAGCCAGCGAAGCAGCGAGTCAACGAGGAACATAGAGGTGCAGCCCCTGAGCTAGAGAAGCAACGAGTCAATGAGGTGGGCAATGGCCTAACTCCCGAGCTGTCGGTGTAGAGACTTGGCGAGGCGGGCAACAACCCAGCCCCCGAGCTATCGAAGTAGTGACCTGGTGAGGTGGGCAACGATTTGTCGGAGCAGTGACTTGGCGAGGCGGGCGACGGCCCAGCCCCTCAGGCGATGAAGTAGTGATTTGGCGAAGTGCGCAGTGGTGTAGCCCCCAAGCTGAAGAAGCAATGAGTCGGTGAAGTAGCAAGTCGGCGAGGTACCCAGCGGCGCAGCACCCGAGCAAAAGAAGTAGCGGGTCGGCGAAGCATGCGGCGGGGCAGCCCCTGAGCTGTTGAAGCAAGTGACTTGACGAGGCAAGAGATGGCCCAGCCCCTGAGTTGTTGGAGTAGTGACTCAGTGAGGTAGGCGACGGCCCAGCCCCTGAGGCGACAAAGTAGTGACTCGACGAAGTGCGCGGTGGCGTAGCCCCCAAGCTGTTGATGAGTCGATGAGGCGGCGTGGGGTGACTCGGCCCCAAGTGACGGAGAAGCAGCGAGGCTACGCGGCGCCGGCACAACCCTTGAGCTGACGGGGATGTCTTAGATAGCCCCTGAGTTGGCTACTATGGAAATTCGATATCTAATTTTGCACCTTGAGAACATGACTTTGTGAGGACGTGAAGGCAGGTAAGGCCCATGGGGAAGGGAGAGAGGCACCCTTTACTGAGTAAGCGATAGGCATGAAGCGCCGGCGGGCTAGGCCGACTGCCCATATGAAGTGTCTAGAGTTACCCTGTCGAGATTTTGCGTGGGCATGTAGCACCAAACTTGAGTCGGTGACACGACTCAATCTGATTGCCTCATTAGGTAGGGCCTGAGTTCACCCTGTAAGAGCTGACGAAGGCATGTAACACCACCCATAAGTCGAAGGTTGACTTAAGGTGATTGCCTCTCTTAAAGTTAGGGCCTAGTTGACCCTATGTCAAGCGAGGCATGTAGCACCGAACTAGGGTCGAATTTCGCCACCCGAGCCGATTACCTTGTGTGAGTAAGGGCTTAGAGGTCACCCATGAGTCAAGCGAAGGCATGTAGTACCGGTGGGCCAGACCAATTGCCTCGTTCTAACAGTGGCCATATAGGGTTCATGACTCCAGTTATGTGAGCAATGCAGAGATGATCCAGAAATAATGACATTGAAGTAATATGAATGATCAAAAAGAATGATCCAAAAATTAATATGAATGATCTAAAATAAAGTGAGTAGTCCAGAGTTGATCCGAGTAATCCTTGATAATGCAGGACCGGTGACTAGAATCGATATGAATAATCCAGAGATGATCAGGTGATCCAAAAATAATTCGATTGATCCAATAACTCGGATACTACAGAAATAATATGATTGGAATTAAATATATAGATGACTCAGAAATAAGCTTCCCAGCCCGAATGACCTCGAGTTAATGAATTAGCCAGCGACGATGCTCAAGTGTTTGGAAATAGAATAATGCAGCCCCTGAGTTTTGGGCTGGTTGGAATATAACATTCTCCAGCGGACTTGTATCATAACCTAGTTGTGGCATATCATACTTCATAGAAGCCGTGAGATAATTAATCGGAAGGATAGAGACAAACAATTTGCCCTCGTGGAACAAATCTCCCAGTAGAACTTGTGTGTGTACGTAGCCGAATTGATAAATCAGATTTTCCGTATGCTAGAGATACGCAGCAGCAGCCTTGTACCTGCATTCCAAGATTCGTGTGCGTAGAAAGAGAAAAAATAGCAGCACACCTCTCAATCGTGATGCACAAGCACTAGCAGCGGATTGATTTGTTTTCCCGTATAGAACGAAGTGTTGCGATGCTGTAGATGGAAACCAGCGTGATAGCCAGCAAAGGTATCGCTTCTCTTGGTCCACATGCGAATGTTAGTAAACAACACTCGTCGACTCTGCACGTTGCGCAAGGAACAACACGCACAAACCCCACGACAAACTGCAACAATAGGAGTACCTCAATTCAATCTGGTGGAACTTGTCTCCGATAGGAACCGATGAATATTGGTTGAACTCCACCTCATTGATCCTCGTGCGACATCAGCGCATGTGTCGAAGTAGATACGTCGGACGATGGCAGAACAGCCACTGGCGGCGGCTTGATAGTAGATGGGATCTGCTCACTCTTGAACTTGAACTTGTTTGTCGTTGAAGAAGATAGCCATAGAAAGGTCGTGGATCAACGTTGTAGCCCCTACCTAGCACACCAGCTGTCGGTATTTGAGATCCGACCGCGCACCACGGGAGTACCCACACAATGCTTTTGGGTAGGACGATGTCGTTGATCGTTGCTCGATGGTTCGTGTTATAGCACGTAGGGGTGACACGCAGACTTATAAAGGTTCGATCGCGTGGAGTTGTGTAATACCCTACTTCGGGTGGTGGTTCTAGTATTGATGTGAGGATTACAAGTTGAGAGTTGTGAGTGTTGTAGGCTAAGATGATATGTTAGCAGGGGGTGTGTATGAGATCAGATCCCCTAAGATCTGCCTTGGGAGGGATTCCTAGCCTGCCTTATATAATCTGGCATGGCTTGGGTTACAAGTAGGTTTCCTTCTTTATCTCCTAATCGATTTATATTTTATTAGAGTCCTCATCTTGTGTACCTTAGAGTCCTCATCTTGTGTGCCAAGTGCATCCTGGGACCGAGTTAGTCGGTCAGTCCATGTCAAGTTAGTAGGCCCATGTCAAGTCAATGGGCCCATGTAGAAAATATGCTTCATGAGGGCCTAGGGGATATCTATCCCCGACATCCGCCTCGTCAATTCAAGGTCAAACCAATGACATTGTAATATCACTGGAGCAAGAGGTTTGGAACCATGAAAATTTAGTTCTTATATTTCTTCAATTATTCCATAATACTCGATCTCGTGAAGCCCGGGCATAAAGACTCCAAAACATGTGGTTTTTCGATTGGGCCTACTTTAGTCGTAGCTTGTTGTGCGGAAACAGTATCCATTGACATCATACCTAGAAAATTTCCTCACCTTATAGGTAAAGCCATTGGCTACTTGTCTCAACTTAGAACTCATAGACGGGTCTCTTTGGCCCTGCAAGTTCAAACACATTAGTTGTTATATTATTCACATGTAAGAGCAACTTTAAATGAAAAACTATGCCAGGTACCTTCTATTTGAACCAGGAAATGAAATTGGGGAATCCATTTCCGGCACCCTTTCTAAAAAAGGGTATCATATATGGAGTTGGGTCCCTTGATTGATGCAAGAATTCATGAAGAAATTGCTCCATGTATGACATCACATCTTCAAGGTTGGTCAATACATATAGCACGATATGACACCACTCTTCATGTGTCAGGGTTTTGGTGGTCGAACCACTTGCGCTTCTGAGTTGCCCTAAAAAAATGCTGAGGTTCAATTCATTTTTACCATCATTGTAATGAGGGGGTCGATTATGCACGCTCGATAGTTTGACACCATAGTATGTTGTTGTGAAGTTTGACACCTCCTCCAATATGTATGCCTTCGCAATGGAAGCCTCAATTTTGCATTTATTTCTACATTTCTTTCGAATAGTGTTTATACATCTATTGATTGGATAGCACTAACGTCCCTGCACGCCTCCATTTGTGCCTCATACGGAAGATGAATAATCAAATGCTGCATCGGATTGAAGAAGTCGGGTGGAAAGATCTTCTCTAGCTTACACAATAACATAGGTGCTATTATTTCCAAGTCTAGAATCACGACCCGAGATAAATCTTTTGCACAAAGTTGACTAAAAAATAGCTCAACTATGCAAGCGCTAGCCAGACATGCTCAGCTACATAGCCTCGAACCATCACCATAAAAATTTGTTCCATCGATATGTGGATGTCATGATTCTTCATCCCTTAGAGTCGCCAAGTAGATAAGTTCAGCCCCACTCAAGTTAGTTGCATACCCATCAAGTAACATTCACATCTTGATCCACATTAGTATTTCCATCCTCTAGGTCCTACTCAGGACGAAGCCTTCTCCATGTCTTTACACCACTAGGCGGCTTCATCTCTTCATTTGGTCTATCACATGACGCTTCGAAACCCACTCTTGCCTTTACGTTATCCTTTGACTTATCAGGAATGTCCATAATTGTTGCCCAAAGTGCCTTAGTGACAATTTTTTCAGTGTGCATCACGTGAATGTTGTGTGGAAGGAGAAGGTCGTCATAATAGGGGAGCCGAGTCTAGCCCGACTTATGGGTCCACATATGCTGCTCACCATATCCCACAAAACCACCTTGTGGATTGACCATAAGACCATCTATTTGTTGACGAACTTTGGCACCAGTCATCATTGCACGTGGGCGGTCTGTTACTATGACACATTTCATAAATTCTTGATGTCTAGTCAGGATGCATGGTCAGGTGGGAGAAATTATCGATATTTATCGAACAATGAATATTTGCCACCCTTCTTCAACCAAATGAACCTCAGAAATTCCTTGCAAACTGGGCATGGGAATATACCGTGAACACACCAGGTGCAAAATAGCCCATACGTTGGTAAATCATGCATGCAGTACTGGTACCAAACATGCATTTTGAAGTTTTTCTTCGTAGCTCGGTCGTATGTCCATACCCCTTCCTCCCAAGGATGGACCAATTCATCATTGAAAGGCTCCATGTACATGCCCATTTTATTTCTCGTGTGTCCAGGAATTATCAATGACACGAATATGTCCTATCTTTGAAAGCGTACGCTGGGGGAGATTTATGGGATAACGAACACGGGCAACATGTGTATGAGGCAGCGGTCATTCCATAGGCCATAGGGATTGAACCCATCTGTGGCCAGCGCAACACATACATTATGAGCCTCTTTGGCTTTCTCATGGTGAATGCCATCAAAATAGGTCATGCTTCACCATTGGATGCATGTACCATCTTATCAGGATTGTATCGTTTGCCATTTCTGTGCCATGCCATCAGTTTCATGGATTCCTCAGTCATGTATAGACGTTGGATCCTCTGTATGAATGGAAGATGACGTAGAATTGTCATAAGGATGTCGAGTGTCACACCTGGTTTTGGAAGGCAAACCGAATGTGAACCATGTACGTGCTAGGATCAGAAACTCACGTACACAATGATTACATAGTTGGACATCATCACACATTGCTCAAAGTAAATAGTGGAAAAGGTACATTATTACATCAAGATGTCCAAGACATCCATAGAGCCATTAACTTAATATAGTCATAAACATAATCAAAGTGTGGAATATGAAACGTAGAGGATAAGGCCGTCACAGGCACTACACCATGACACAATTTTAGCGTCAAACAACTGACGGTAAAAATAGATTTTTTGCGACACACAATCTGTCACAAAATATTACCATCGCACTATCTGTCGGTAGTTATTGTATTGGAGTCAACAGATCTGTCGGCAATAATGTCAAGCTATTGTGGCAGTTCATATGTCGATAAAAATGATTATGCATGGCGTAAAGTCTGTCGGGAAAAAGTAGCATCAGATCGTATGTCGGTAAATAGATGTCATGATCCTATAGTGGCCCACTTCACTTGCGGCCCAGCTGCCCAGCCCAACTTCAATATTTCCAATTTCCACCACGTGAGCAGATCGATCAGAAGCTTGGCCGTCATCGTCCAGAGCCAACATAGCGCGCGCAACCCAGGCACACACGTACGAACCAGGCAACAAGCTGTCGAGGGAGGAGCGCCCTAGCGCGCAGAACAGGAGACGGCGGCGTGCTACCGGTGACGGGGGATACAAGGGCATCGTCCCCCTCGGCCCCTCCTCATCTCCGGCGCGGCGGCAACCAGCTGCCGAGGGAGGAGCCCTAGCGCGCGAAACAGGAGACGGCGGCGCACTACCGGTGACGGAGATACAGCGGCATCGTCCCCCTCGACCCCTCTTCCATCTCCAGCGTGGCGGCGCCAGTAGCCGGCGTGCAGGTACGGGGTCGAGTCTCCGGTCTCCCTGTTTTCTATAGTGTGATCTGTTGTAGTCTGTAGGCAGGCGCGAATTAGGATTTTGGATTGGGGGGGGGGGGGGACAGGCCGAACAGCGGGACGGGGACGAGACCAATCCTTCGAATACCAACTATCAACATAAAAATGTCTAAAACAACATAGTGCAAAATGATGCAGCGCCAAGATATATAGAACTATTTAATGCCTTGACAAAAGTAAAAATATGCCAATATATGTTTTGAGATAAAAAGACACCTGTTCAATAAGTTCCAGCTTCTATCCAATAAATTACATATTTATTAACTTGAATTTAGCTTTTCGAGAACTAGCAAGATCATAGGAATCAATGATGTCATCAGAACTGATAGTCGCAGCCAACTCTTTTTCAATGTAAACAACCAAGTAATCGCGGAGAAAGGCATCTCCAATTTTATTCTAGAGACGTGTCTTAACAAGTTTCATAGCTGAAAAATCTCTTTCGGTGGTCGCTGTTGATACTGGAAGTGTTATGACTAATCTTAGCAACCTTTCCACCATTGGATAAGAAGCACTTTTACCTGTCTTAACTAGCCCACACGTCAAGTCAACATGGACATCAGCAACTACCAAAGTGCTAGAATCAACTGGCTTAAAGAAACGCTGAAGTGTTGTTCTTGGTCTCTTTTGACTCTTTATATCTTTATTGAACTGAAATTGAAAGCTAAAATATTACCATCACACTATTTGTCACAAATTCGGCTTTTATCTTTGATACTTGTAATGATTCCCCCTTTTCCAGCCTTTTTGCACAAATATTGTGAAGCTGGGAAGGGTATATTTCATCTTATTATTTGTTAAGATACAACATGGATAAAAGGTGGATGAATGAACCTAGGTATATTTCTGACAATGTTCTATAAACCATTATTTTGTAGTAATCACCTTTGACCAACATATCATTTTTGTACCTAATATTTATAGGCACACGAAGGTCTACATAGATGGGGTAGCTGGATTTATTGAGTTTGCGTTTAGCAATTCTATAGGTGGAAATAGAATTCTATGTCCTTGTAGAAAATGTGTTAATTCTCTATGGAAATATGAAAATGAAGTTCGTGCGCACTTGATATGTGATGGCTTTCAAGAGGGATACAAAAGGTGGACTTATCATGGAGAAACAAACTCTATGCCTATTAATAGTCATGACTATAGTGATATAGAGGCTGCAAACAATTCAGATGAAGATGACATAGCCAATTTGGTTCAAGACATGGCTGGTGGTCTAGATGATAAAGGGGATTTTGAAGTATCTGATGGTTCAGATGAAACTGATGTAGATTTAGAAGCCATCAATCAGTTAGTGATAGATAATGCCCAAGAGCTATACCCAGGGTGTAAGAAGTTCTCAAAGTTGCATTTCTTAATAAGAATTCTTCACTTGAAATTGCTTGGAGGGTGGACAGATAAAAGTTTTGATATGCTACTAGATCTACTAATGGTGGCTTTCCCTGATGGCTTGGCATTGCCAAAAAATTTCAATGAAGCAAAGAAAGTAATTAAGTGTCTAGGACTCGGGTATATCAAAATTGATGCATGTGAAAATGATTGCATTTTGTTTAGGAAGGAGTATGCTAATTGTGATGCATGTCCCACATGTGAAAGGTCACGCTGGAAATCAAAAAGGAGAAGTTTAAATGGAAAACGTGTACACAAGGTTCCATGCAAAGTTCTTCGCTATTTTCCAATAAAAAGAAGGCTTCTGAGGTTATTTCTATCATCTAAGACAGCAAGTGACATGAGGTGGCATGATGAGGAGCGTATACAAGATGGATTACTAAGGCATCCTGCAGATTCACCTCTCTGGAAGGATTTTGACCAAAAGCACCCAGTGTTTGCTTCTGACAGTCGCAACATTAGACTTGCTTTATCTACAGATGGTTTTAATCCGTTTAGGTCCATGAATGTTAGCTATAGCATTTGGCCTGTTATTCTCATCCCATATAACTTCGCACCATGGTTGTGTATGAAGCAAACAAATTTCATTATCTCATTGCTGATTTCGGGCCGTAGATCTCCTGGTAGTGATATAGATGTTTATTTTGAGCCACTAATTGATGATCTGCTAGATATGTTTGTTGAAGGGGTGAGAACATACGATTCTGCAAAGCATGAGTATTTTCAATTATGTGCTGCAATAATATGGACCATATCTGATTATCCAGGCCTAGGGTACATTGCAGCATGTACTACATCAGGTGAAGTAGCATGTATTGAATGCCACTCATATACATGTTCTCTACGATTGAAACAAGGTACAAAAAATTGTTATATGGGACACCGTAGATTCCTGGACCCAAACCATCCATATAGATTTGATCTAGATTCCTTTGATGGTAAAGTTGAGGACAGGCCAGCGCCTAGACCACTTTCTGGAGATGAAGTTTTATTGCAAACAGAGAATATGCACACAGTGCATGGGAAAGGTTGCCAACATAAAAAGAAAGCAAAAAAGAAGGAAGGGGAGCCTACTATCATATGGAAAAGGAGGTCTATTTTTTAGGCTTCCATATTGGAAGGATTTAATGTTACGACATAATTTAGATGTCATGCATATCGAGAAGAATGTGTGTGATAACATTGTCAACACCCTCCTAGGCATTCAACGAAAGTCCAAGGATAACTTGAAATATCGTTTGGATCTTCAGTCCCTAGGCATTCGAACTGAGCTTCATCCTATTCCAGTGGGTGACAAGTTATATTTACCACCAGCATCATATACAATGAGTGCGTCTGAGAAGACATTATTTTGTGAGGTACTGAAAGGAGTAAAATTTCCAGATGGATATGCATCAGATATAATAAACAATGTGGATGTGAAGGAGAAGAAGCTTGTTGGGCTAAAGAGCCATGATAACCATGTTTTGATACAGTATTTACTCCCACTTGCTGTGAGAAGGATTTTACCAGAAATAGTTAGTGCTGCACTGATTCGTGTGAGCAATTTTTTCAAGCAAATCTATTCGCCAGTTATTCGTATAAGCGATATGCATAAGCTAGAGTCAGAAATAGCTGAGACTCTAAGCATTCTTGAGACTATATTCTTGCCATCGTTTTTTGATATTATGGTACACTTAATGGTTCATCTCCCTACTCAAGTCAGAATTGCTGGCCCTGTTCAATTTCGTAATATGTACCTAGTGGAGAGGTAAATTTTAATATATTTTAGCAATAAATTAAACTTAGTTTTACTCAAAGGAAGGTTTAACATATATGCCATTTCTCCTTTATAGGTTTTTAATGAGATGTAAGGGCCATGTTCGCACTAGGAGTCACCCAGAGGGGTCAATTGCAGAAAGTTATCTATTTGATGAGAGTCTCACATTCTGTTCTCGCTACTTACATGGTGAAACTAGATTTAACCGGAAAAAAAGAAATGATGATGGCTTGAATGTTGATTTAATCAATACCACCCCTTTCTTCCATAACATAGGTCGTGGATTGGTTGGTAAGCGTAGTGTCACATTAGACCACAAAACATGGCTTCAAGCACATCGATATGTCTTGTCCAACTATGACCATATAGAGCCTTACTTGAAGTAAGTTGAACATTATATTTTATAATCAATATCATCCATTTATTTCATGATTACTAAATTATAATGTTTGTTTAGTAAACATATAGAATACCTTTACTCTGCTGGTCATCAAAATCAAAGAGCAATCAGTCGTTTACACTATGAGACTTTTCACGAGTGGTTTAAGTCACACGTAAGTATCTAGGAAAATGTTTATATAGAGTATAGTTCCACATTATTTTTTTAGTGCAATAACAATCTTCAATATCATCAGGTGGAAACAACGAGTGAGGAAGTACCTGAGGAGATAACAATATTAGCTAAGGAGCCTAACATGGTTGCACATTCTTATGATAGTTATTCTATAAATGGGATAAATTTCCATACACATTCTTATGATGTGGGTAGGTCAGTGCAGTGTAGTGGTGTAGCCCTAGTTGCACATGCAACAAGTTTTGATGGGACAAACAATAATAACCTAGTATCAATGAGCAAAACTTATTATGGTGTTATAAAAGACATTCTTGAGCTGAACTACCATCACCAGGGAAAAATAGTATTGTTCAAATGTGATTGGATTGATAACCGAGTAAGAGACAAATGGGTCAAAATAGACAAGTTTGGGGTGACAATGGTCAACTTCAAGCATTTATTCAATACCGGTGACAAGGAATTAGATGAGCCATTTATTTTTGCATCTCAGGCAACTCAAGTTTACTATGTGCAAGATCCTATTGATGCTGATTGGTTTGCTGTTTTGAAGTCAAAACAACGTGACATATATGATATGGAAGAAAGGCTAGATAATAGTACAGAAATAGGTTCTTTCTTGCCAGATTTGGATGCACACACACAAGTTAATGTATCTATTGGTGGTAGTTGTGTTAGGACTGATATAGATGGAATAATGATTGCCGAAAACCAACCTAGCAAGTAAGATATGTTTATATCTGTTTACGCAAAAATGTTTCATTTTACGTTGTAATCTCTTTGTCTTGAATCTTGATTGTAATCTCTTTATGTCATGATTCAGGAGGAAAGTTTGTAAGAGGAAGAGGAATGGGTAAAGAAACAGAGGTCAATGAATATGAACTACAAAGGGCTGCCAACATAAAAGAAAATTTGAAGAGGATGAGATCTCTTAATCTCCATGTACCTAGTACTATGGTTAATGAAGAAGCAAATGGATCACATCGAGCCAATAAGAAACATAAGGTTAATGTATTTCCCTATTTAATAAGTTCATGTTTTTTACATTTAATTTAATAGTACCACAATCTATCTCAATACATGCGGAACTAGAATTTTCTTTCTTGTAGAAGGAACTAGAATTATAGAAGGAACTAGAATTTTCTTTCTTGTAGAAGTTTCTGTAGCAAGTTTGAAGACCATGTGTTATATAACAACTTCCTTTAAGTGAGTTGGGCTTGACCACACACACAAAGTGTAACGCCCTGAATTTGGGGGTAGAATTTTTTTTTCTTCTTTTCTCTCACCAAATTCGGGCGTTACTCTCTTTTCTCTTTCCCCGTTTTGCTCCTTCTTCCCAATTTCAAACCAGTATAGCGACAAGTGCCCGTGTCCTGTATAAACCAAAACCTAAGTGTCATGGGTGTTGCATCATGCCGAAGCACTTTTCTTTGTCTGATGTTGAGTGTTTGTCTCGTTCCGTTCCGGATTTCGATTCGCGATTTAATTCCGTTTAGTGGTCCGCGCACGTCGTGGGTTTTCGATCCGCGAAGTGGCCCGGCCCAGCCCAGCCTAGTCCAGCCCAGCCCAGCCAGCCCGGCCCGCCCCGGCCTGCGCGCCCCTGGCGCCCCAAACCCCCCCATGCGCCCCCAGTCTCTCTCTCTCTCATTTGGATCTCCCGCGCAACAACCTCTCCTCTCCCTCTTCCACCTCTCTCTCCCCGTGGTGCCCTAGGATTTGGAGACGGCGATCACCGGATTTTGGACCCCGAGGTGAGCTCCCCTCCCCTCCCCTTCTTCTCTCTCTCTCTCTCCCTCCTCTTCTTCTCCCCACGCGCGCCCCCCCTTTCTCCCCCTGTTCGCGCGCGCCCCTGCCCTTCCCCGCTCGCCGGCGGCGCGGCCGACCCCGCCCGTCCCCGCCCCTGCCCGGCCCCGCGGCGGCGTCCCCGCCCCTGCCCGGCCCCGCGGCAGCGCTCCCCGCCCCTACCCGGCCCCGCGGCGGCGCTCCCCGCCCCTCCCCGGCCCGCGGCGGCGATCCCGCCCGCCCCTGCTCGCCGGTGCGCGGCCCCGGCGCGGCCTCCTGCCCCCGGCGCGTCCCCGGTGCAGCCCCGGCCGACCCAGCTGCCCCTGGCCGGTTCAACCGCCCCCCTGGCCGGTTCAACCGCCCCGTGCCCGGCTCGGCCGCCCGTTCCCCCGCGCTCGGCCTCGTCCGGCCGTATCTTCGCTCGCCCGCGCTCGCGGTGATTATTTGTTAGTTAGCGTGCTGCATCGCGCGCTTCGCCGCGCGACGGATTTGTCTAAATTCAGATTCTATCTGTGTGTTGCGTCGTGCGCTTCGTCGCGCGACGATCCATTTTAATTTCAGGTTGTTTAAGGTGTAACGCCGCGTGTGTATTCACGCGACGTTCCACTTTGGACTCAGTTTAGTCGACGTATGCCGTCGTGCGTTTTGTCGCGCGACGCTTAACGTCTCCTCATAACTAAGGCGAAGTGTCTCGTTGCGTGCTCGGTCGCGCGACGAGTCGTTAATTTCTTAATGTGTTTTAGAGTGCTATGTCGCGCGTCTCGCCGCGTGACCATTCTTTTTTATTTATCTCCACCTGCTTATAATGATTAGACATGAAACATGACTTTACTTTACGCTAAACATAGTGTCTACATTAAATTTCCTTCCATTAAGCGAGTGGTTAATTTGTAATCATGTAACGTGATCGTTTTCTCGACTGTCTTTTCCTCTTTCTCTCTTAACCGTACTCGCGAGCCCGCGTGGAACGTCTGTTTACTTATTGCATTCTATTGTATGGTGTACTGTTCTTTTGTATTGAATATGTGGATGTATGTATGTTTGCGCTCGCATAGAGAACGATCCGGTCGAAGAGCCCGAGGAACTCGCAGGAGAAGCCCCTAAGCAGCAGTCGGTTGGTGGAGGCAAGTGTCCCTTGACCTATCTCTGTCCTATTCATTATTTAATTCACCTCCCGCTTTACATATTTATGCCTAAGGATTGACTAGCTTTGGTTATCCATGTCCTTGTTTACCTATTTGGGTTGGATTATTATTGTTTAGCTTTATGCTATTGCTTAACTCTAATCAATGAACATGATGAGATTATCTATGATACGCTGTTTTCCCTTCTCTTATTATGATGTTGTACTTGTGGTCATCAAGGGGGCTCGAGCGGTTTCTCGAGTGCCTCTCCGTAAGGACCTGTTCTATGGATGACCGCCCGGGAAAACAGTGCAACCATGAGGGTGGAATGGGATGCCCTTAGCTGAATAATTAGAGGATCCGGGGTGTAGTTCACTTAGCCGTCATGCCGTCAATGGGGCTCGGTGTATGCGGCTCGCTCTGCCAAGTTTGGGTTCGCCCCTTGGGGAGGAGTGCGGTGCATTTAGGAAACCTAACGGGTGGCTACAGCCCCAGGGAATCTTTGTAAAGGCTACGTAGTGATGCCCTGCTGGGTTACCTTGGTAGTGATCAATGAAGAGTCATGATCTCCGGGCAGAAAGGGAATCACGGCTTGTGGGTAAAGTGCACAACCTCTGCAGAGTGTTTGAAAACTGATATATCAGCCGTGCTCGCGGTTATGAGCGGCCAAGGGAGCTCCAGTGATTAGTGGTACTTGATCAGAGATACTTTGGTTTACAGGTGGCAATGAGACTGATGGTTTTGGTTATGTCTATGGTGCTGGTAAGTGGTATTGTTTCCGTTTGGAAAGGGTACATCGGGCTAATAACTTGGGTTAATGCTAAAACTCGGCTTTCTATTAGTAAATAATAATCTGACCAACTAAAAGCAATTGCTTGACTTATCCCGACATAAAGCTAGTCCACTACAGCCAAACAGGATACTTGCTGAGTATGTTGATGTGTACTCACCCTTGCTCTACACACCAAACCCCCCCCCATCCCCAGGTTGTCAGCATTGCAACCATTGCTCAGGCGAAGATGAAGCTGTGGAAGGAGACTTCCAGGAGTTCCAAGACTACGACGAGTTCTAGGCGTGGGTTAGCGGCAACCCCCTGTCGGCTGCCTGTGAAGGCCGCGGTTATCTACGTTTCTTTTCCGCACTTTGATTTATTGTAAGGACTATATGGACGTCTCAGACGTATGATGTAATCGACTATTATTTCCCTTTTTAATACTATTTGAGCACTGTGTGATGATGTCCATGTTATGTAACTGCTGTGTACGTGAATAACTGATCCTGGCACGTACATGGTTCGCATTCGGTTTGCCTTCTAAAACCGGGTGTGACATAAGTGGTATCAAAGCCGTGCTGACTGTAGGACCGCTAACCTAGAATAGAATGGTCGTTCTAAGGACTATAGACCTCTGTCCCTGCCTTGACTTTGATATCCCTTCAAAAGTTGGTCATACCGACCAAACCTATGTTCTACTATATATTATACCTTGCTGAAAATCATGTTTTATTCTAATCCTTCATTTATTTATAATTCATTACTTGCTGGTCATATTGATTCTGTTCTCACCCTTTTGCTTACGATGTCTTTTGTAGATGGCTCGACTTAGACACACTGCACGAAAGTCTGTCATCCCCTTCTTACCCTCCCGCCTCGCTGAGCGTCCGCTTCGCCGTCCCGTGGCCGGACAGTCCAGCCACTTGGAGAGACTGCACCACCGCCTGCATGAGGAGCAGGAACGTCGACGACAGGAGCAGCAGGGCTCTTCCTTCTCGCTCCAACAGGAGATAGAGTCTGTGAGGAGCTGCTCCCCTGTGCTTCCCCTGGAGGCGCCCCTTGCACCACCACTGGGCGCCCCAGCTTCTGGAGTAGCTGCTGGAGGAGACCCAGACGACGGAGGTGGCGACGACAGCTCGAGCCACGACACCGACTTCTCTGCTAACCATGAGCCGGAAGGATGGGTTGCTCGACCCATCACTCGCGACGCTGCTCGCGGGTGTCACTTCCACGATGCGCTCGACACCCTGCTACGCCGGGCACTTAACCGGCATACTTGGTCTATCGAGTATCGCTGTGTGGTCTACCAGCATAGTCGCGGGGTCTACCCAGACCGCTGGGAGGCAACCTGCTTGGTGCACTGCCCGGAGAACAGTCTCCAGGGTGCGGAGGCCTGCTCAGAGCACTATTCTATCTCTGAGCGGGACTCAGCTGAGGCAGCCATGCAAGATGCTGCACGGCGTGCGCTTTCGCACTACTGCTCGGTTTTCGGTGGGGTAGCTGACGGCCTTGACCTGAAGTATTACCCCCGCCGTCCATCTGGCAGCACAGGAGGTGTGATTGTCTCACCTGTCGGTGAGGGCAATCCTAGGTTGAGCAGCAAAGTCAACCTAGCCGCCGTGCTAAACACGGAGCTGGACCATGCATTAGACGAGCTGAGTAGGGCTCGTGCTGAGATCGCCCTGCTGCGGGCTGAGCGCGCGGAACGTCGTCACCTGGATGGTGGTTCCCCCGCTCCTGTCGGGACTCAGCACCCGTACCGCTCACCTCGGCGTGGACACCAGTCTTATGGCAACCCCGACTGCAAGACCAAGATAAATCTAGAACCATAGCTCGTTAGAGTTGGATCTTGTAATTAATACGAAATATATACGTAGAAGCTACAGTCTTAGCGCTAGTCTCGGTCTTAGTTAGTCTTAGTTAGACAGGGTAGTTTGCTATATCCTGTGCATTTATGTTAGTCATGATGAACTATGTTTGGTTTGGATCTTTGTAATGACTGTCACCAGAGTGTGGGTATCCCCTGCATTTTGGTTTACCTATTATGTTAATAGAGTTAGTTATATAGTTGGGAAACCTTTTATTCCACTTTCCTCTTTATTTGAGAAGCTGTGTGGTCTGTGTTGGAGATCAGTGAAGATGCTCATCTGTTCAGTGCTGTTGAAGAATTCTATACTCTTTTCTTATGCTGCAAGATTTGCCGGATCAGTTCAGATGTGTGGTTGCATTCTGCAGATGTCAGAGAACAGGCGCAGAGGAGGAAGGCGTGCTCAGCAGGAGCGAGCCGCTCAACAGGAGGAAGTGCCCCAGCAGCAGCACCTGCCGCCCTCGCCCCCGATGTCGATCGAGCAGATGTTTCTGATGCAGACTCAGGCAGTTCAAGCCATCGGTCAGACTTTGGCCGCCATTCAGCAGCAGCAGCAGCAACAGGCCCCACCTCAACCTCAGATGCCTCAGATGCCCAGAGACAAGCGTGCTGAATTCATGAGAGGTCATCCACCAACGTTCGCTCATTCTTCTGACCCCATGGATGCTGAAGACTGGCTGCGCACTGTGGAGCGGGAGTTGCATACCGCTCAGTGCGATGACAGGGAGAAAGTCCTGTATGGTCCCCGTCTGTTGAGAGGAGCAGCCCAGTCATGGTGGGAGTCTTACCTCGCCACCCATGCCCACCCTGACGCCATCACCTGGGAAGAGTTCAGAGGAAGCTTTCGTCAGTACCATGTTCCTGCAGGTCTGATGACAGTGAAGAAGGAGGAGTTCCTGGCCCTCAAGCAAGGGTCATCGTCTGTAAGTGAGTACCGAGACAGGTTTCTGCAGTTGTCTCGCTATGTTCCTGAAGATGTCAACACCGACGCCAAGCGACAGTACCGTTTCTTGAGAGGCTTGGTTGACCCTCTGCAGTACCAACTGATGAATCATACCTTCCCGACATTTCAGCACCAGATTGACAGAGCAATCATGACAGAGAGGAAACGTAAGGAGATGGAGGATCGTAAGCGTAAGATCAGTGGACCCCAGCCTGGAAGCAGCAACCGTCCTCGTTTCTCAGGCAATCAACCTCAGCAGTTCAGGCAGAACCAGCGTCCACCTCAGCAGCATCAGCAGTTTCAAAGGCAGTATCCTCAGCATCAGTACCAGAACCGCCAGAGCAATCAGTCAGGAGGTCAGTTTCAGAGGCAGAATCAGCAGGCACCTCGTCTTCCTGCCCCAGCAAGCCAGCAGAACAATCAGGCAGCACCAGCTCAGGTTGGAAACAGGGCATGTTTCCACTGTGGAGAGCAAGGCCACTGGGTGATGCAATGTCCGAAGAAGGCAGCCCAGCAGCAGTCAGGCCCCAGCGCCCCAGCAAAGCAGAATGTGCCTCAGCCTGGATCAGGCAACCGCTCTCAGCCGCGCTATAATCATGGAAGGCTGAACCACTTGGAGGCTGAAGCAGTTCAGGAGACCCCCGGCATGATAGTAGGTATGTTCCCAGTCGACTCCCATATTGCAGAAGTGTTATTTGATACTGGAGCAACGCATTCTTTCATTACTGCATCATGGGTAGAAGCACATAATCTTCCAATTACTACCATGTCAACCCCCATTCAAATTGACTCAGCCGGTGGTAGAATTCGAGCCGATAGCATTTGTTTGAATAAAAGTGTGGAAATAAGGGGGATAGCATTTCCCGCCAACCTTATAGTAATGGGTACTCAGGGAATAGATGTCATCCTAGGGATGAATTGGCTAGATAAGTATCAGGCAGTTATCAGTTGTGATAAGAGGACAATCAAGTTGGTGTCCCCACTAGGAGAGGAAGTGGTGACTGAGTTAGTCCCGCCTGAGCCAAAGAAAGGAAGTTGTTATCAGATAGCTGTCGATAGCAGTGAAGCAGACCTGATCGAGAGTATCAAGGTTGTGTCCGAGTTCCCAGATGTGTTTCCAAAGGACTTACCGGGTATGCCACCAGAGCGGAAAGTTGAGTTTGCCATAGAGCTTCTTCCCGGAACCGCCCCTATCTTTAAGAGAGCTTACCGAATATCCGGACCAGAGTTGGTTGAACTTAAGAAGCAGATTGATGAGCTATCAGAGAAAGGTTACATTCGGCCAAGCACCTCGCCTTGGGCCGCCCCTAACCTATTTGTGGAAAAGAAAGATGGCACCAAGAGGATGTGTATTGATTATCGAGCTTTGAATGAGGTCACGATCAAGAACAAGTATCCCTTGCCCAGAATAGAAGATCTGTTTGACCAGTTGAGAGGAGCCAGTGTGTTCTCCAAGATTGATCTAAGGTCAGGTTATCATCAGCTCAGGATCCGAACTTCGGACATTCCGAAGACGGCATTCATTACCAAGTATGGTTTGTATGAGTTCACAGTGATGTCTTTTGGTTTGACCAATGCGCCAGCGTTCTTCATGAACTTAATGAACAGTGTATTCATGGATTACCTTGATAATTTTGTGGTGGTATTCATTGATGACATTCTGATTTATTCTCAAAGCGAAGAAGAGCACGCAGATCATTTGAGGATGGTATTGCAGAGATTGCGAGAGCACCAGTTTTATGCAAAGTTGAGCAAGTGTGAATTCTGGATCAATGAAGTCCTGTTCTTGGGTCACATAATCAACAAAGAAGGATTGGCTGTGGATCCGAAGAAAGTGGCAGACATTTTGAACTGGAAAGCGCCAACAGATGCTCGAGGAATCAAGAGCTTCACTGGAATGGCCGGATACTATCGGCGATTCATTGAAGGGTTTTCGAAGATTGCGAAACCAATGACAGCGTTGCTAGGCAACAAAGTTGAGTTCAAGTGGACCCAGAAATGTCAAGAGGCCTTTGAAGCGCTGAAAGAGAAGTTGACTACAGCGCCTGTCCTAGTCTTGCCTGATGTGCACAAGCCCTTCTCGGTGTATTGTGATGCTTGTTACACAGGTTTGGGATGCGTGTTGATGCAAGAGGGAAGAGTTGTGGCTTACTCGTCCCGACAGATGAAGGTTCATGAGAAGAATTACCCAATCCATGATCTAGAGTTGGCAGCAGTGGTTCACGCACTGAAGACATGGAGGCACTATTTGTATGGACAGAAATGCGATGTTTACACAGACCACAAGAGTCTGAAGTACATATTCACTCAGTCCGAGTTGAATATGAGGCAGCGAAGATGGTTAGAGTTGATCAAAGATTATGAGTTGGAGATTCATTACCATCCAGGCAAAGCAAACGTAGTGGCAGATGCTTTGAGCAGGAAGAGTCAAGTCAATCTGATGGTCGCTCGTCCGATGCCTTATGAGTTGGCCAAGGAGTTTGATAGGTTGAGTCTCGGATTTCTGAACAATTCGCGAGGAGTCACAGTCGAGTTGGAACCTACCTTAGAGCGCGAAATCAAAGAAGCGCAGAAGAATGATGAGAAAATCAGTGAGATCCGGCGACTGATTCTAGATGGCAGAGGCAAAGATTTTCGAGAAGATGCAGAAGGCGTGATATGGTTCAAAGACCGCTTGTGTGTTCCCAATGTCCAGTCCATTCGGGAGTTGATTCTTAAGGAAGCTCATGAGACAGCTTATTCGATTCACCCTGGCAGTGAGAAGATGTATCAGGATCTGAAGAAGAAATTCTGGTGGTATGGAATGAAGAGGGAAATCGCAGAGCATGTGGCTATGTGCGATAGTTGCCGAAGAATTAAGGCAGAGCACCAGAGACCTACTGGATTGTTGCAACCGTTGCAGATCCCTCAGTGGAAATGGGATGAAATTGGTATGGATTTTATAGTCGGATTGCCTCGCACTCGAGCCGGCTACGATTCCATCTGGGTAGTAGTGGACCGCTTGACCAAGTCAGCCCACTTCATACCTGTCAAGACCAACTACAGTAGTGCAGTATTAACAGAGTTGTATATGTCTCGGGTCGTTTGTCTTCATGGTGTGCCAAAGAAGATAGTGTCAGACTGAGGAACGCAGTTCACCTCTCATTTCTGGCAGCAGTTGCATGAAGCCTTGGGCACGCATCTGAATTTCAGTTCAGCTTATCATCCGCAGACAGATGGTTAGACCGAAAGGACCAATCAAATTCTTGAAGACATGTTGAGAGCCTGTGCGTTGCAAGATCAGTCTGGATGGGACAAGCGATTGCCTTATGCAGAGTTTTTCTATAACAACAGTTACCAGGCCAGGTTGAAGATGTCACCATTTCAGGCGCTCTATGGAAGGAGTTGCAGAACTCCGTTGCAATGGGATCAGCCCGGAGAAAAGCAAGTGTTTGGGCCAGACATTTTGCTTGAAGCCGAAGAGAACATTAAGATGGTCCGAGAGAATCTGAAGATAGCGCAATCAAGACAGCGAAGCTATGCAGACACAAGAAGAAGAGAGATGAGTTTCGAAGTCGGAGACTTTGTCTATCTGAAAGTGTCACCGATCAGAGGAGTCAAGAGGTTCGGAGTCAAAGGCAAGCTAGCACCCCGCTACATTGGTCCGTATCAGATTCTTGCAAGACGTGGAGAAGTGGCCTATCAGCTCAGTCTGCCAGAGAATTTGTCCGCTGTGCATGATGTCTTTCATGTGTCTCAGTTGAAGAAGTGCTTGCGTGTGCCAGAAGAGCATTTGCCAGTGGAAGGTCTTGAAGTCCAGGAGGACTTGACCTACGTTGAGAAGCCAGTGCAGAGCCTTGAGGTTGCAGACAGAGTCACCCGAAGGAAGACCATCAGAATGTGCAAAGTCAGATGAAATCACCATTCAGAGGAAGAAGCAACCTGGGAGCGTGAAGATGATCTGATGGCCAAATATCCTGAGCTCTTTGCTAGCCAACCCTGAATCTCGTGGGCGAGATTCTTTTAAGGGGGATAGGTTTGTAACGCCCTGAATTTGGGGGTAGAATTTTTTTTCTTCTTTTCTCTCACAAAATTCGGGCGTTACTCTCTTTTCTCTTTCCCCGTTTTGCTCCTTCTTCCCAATTTCAAACCAGTATAGCGACAAGTGCTCGTGTCCTGTATAAACCAAAACCTAAGTGTCATGGGTGTTGCATCATGCCGAAGCACTTTTCTTTGTCTGATGTTGAGTGTTTGTCTCGTTCCGTTCCGGATTTCGATTCGCGATTTAATTCCGTTTAGTGGTCCGCGCACGTCGTGGGTTTTCGATCCGCGAAGTGGCCCGGCCCAGCCCAGCCTAGTCCAGCCCAGCCCAGCCGGCCCGGCCCGCCCCGTCCTGCGCGCCCCTGGCGCCCCAAACCCCCCCCCCCCCATGCGCCCCCTCTCTCTCTCATTTGGATCTCCCGCGCAACAACCTCTCCTCTCCCTCTTCCACCTCTCTCTCCCCGTGGTGCCCTAGGATTTGGAGACGGCGATCACCGGATTTTGGACCCCGAGGTGAGCTCCCCTCCCCTCCCCTTCTTCTCTCTCTCTCCCTCCTCTTCTTCTCCCCACGCGCGCCCCCCCTTTCTCCCCCTGCTCGCGCGCGCCCCTGCCCTTCCCCGCTCGCCGACGGCGCGGCCGACCCTGCCCGTCCCCGCCCCTGCCCGGCCCCGCGGCGGCACCCCCGCCCCTGCCCGGCCCCGCGGCGGCGCTCCCGCCCGCCCCTGCTCGCTGGTGCGCGACCCCGGCGCGGCCTCCGGCCCCCGGCGCGTCCCCGGTGCGGCCCCGGCCGACCCAGCCGCCCCTGGCCGGTTCAACCGCCCCCTGGCCGGTTCAACCGCCCCGTGCCCGGCTCGGCCGCCCGTTCCCCCGCGCTCGGCCTCGTCCGGCCGTATCTTCGCTCGCCCTCGCTCGCGGTGATTATTTGTTAGTTAGCGTGCTGCGTCGCGCGCTTCGCCGCGCGACGGATTTGTCTAAATTCAGATTCTATCTGTGTGTTGCGTCGTGCGCTTCGTCGCGCGACGATCCATTTTAATTTCAGGTTGTTTAAGGTGTAACGCCGCGTGTGTATTCACGCGACATTCCACTTTGGACTCAGTTTAGTCGACGTATGCCGTCGTGCGTTTCGTCGCGCGAAGCTTAACGTCTCCTCATAACTAAGGCGAAGTGTCTCGTTGCGTGCTCGGTCGCGCGACGAGTCGTTAATTTCTTAATGTGTTTTAGAGTGCTATGTCGCGCGTCTCGCCGCGCGACCATAGGTGTGTCTGCAGGGTTGCATCCCTTCATTCCACAAATTTCAAGTATCTTCTTAGCATAAGCACTCTGGCAGATTTTGATTTCTCCTGGTTTTTGCTTTACCTCAATTCCAAGATAATAACTCAGGAGTCCCAGATCACTCATACTGAAACTTTTCTTCATCTGCTGCTTGAACACAGAGACATCTCTTGTATTAGGCCCACAAATTATGAGATCATCCACATATACACCTACTAGCAGCAGTGATCCACCAATCCCCTTTCTATACACTGCATGTTCTTCTGTGCTCCTTCTGAATCCCAGCTTGGTAAGTTCCATATCAAGCCTGGCATTCCAGGCTCTTGGGGCCTGTTTGAGGCCATACAGGGGCTTTTTCAACTTGAGCACTCTTTTCACAGTGTCTAGGCTGGTGAAACCTGGTTGTTGATTTACATAAACCTCCTCTATTAGTTCTCCATTTAGAAAAGCAGACTTCACAACCATGTGGTGTATCTCCCAATCCCTTTGAGCTGCCATAGCTATTAACACTCTGACTGTTTTGGGCTTTCACTAGCATGCTCCACTGGATCGGATTGGTGAACTCTGGTTCCCATGATCCCATCAACCTTCACCTTCTGTGCTAGATAATCACGCTGACCAGGCTCAACAGCTGGGAATCTGTTTTGGTATCTGAAGCCTGTTAACTATAGCTTGACTAGTATTCCTGCTCAAGAAAATGCATTTGCACTTCAACAGCTGGGAATCTATTTTGGTATTTCTCTGTTTTCAGCTAGCAGTTTTTGATATTTGAAACTTTGAATACATATAAACACTCCATAAATTTTCAGCCAGCAATTTCCTTCATGAAACCGAAGCTGTCATATATTTGAAACTTTGAATACATATCATATATTCCCTTCATGAAACCGAAGCTGTCATACAAAAATTTAAGCATTTTCCGTACAGAAATTTTCAGTCAACATTATCCCTTCATTTTCAGCCAACAGTGTTCAGATTACTCAAAGTTCAAATTAGTAACGGAGGATTGTGACCTTCGTTAGCTCATAACCTGTATAGATATTACTCAAATTTTAGATTACTCAAAGCACTAACAGCCAACGTGTAGACCTCTGAACGTATAGTTTTTTTCATGTGGCCAATCATCTAGACATCTGAACGTGTAGACCTCTGTATGTGATATTTGGTCATACTGATCCCCATGTTTGAACATGTAAGTTTCTGCACATTCAGCATTCGAAATTGAAAAGTAAGAAAAAAATAGAAGAAAAGGGAGAAGAAAACCGGAAATAGGAGGATACAGGAACAAGCTGAACCTGGGCTGAAAATTCATGCGGCCACAACAGGAATGTGTTCACATGAATTCAGATTTACAGTTTATAAAAGTTCAGATTTACCTACTGTGTCACTTTATATGTTATCTTTTTTTTTATTAGCTCTGAAAACTTTATATTCACATCTGGTGCAGGAAAAGGTGCTGGAAACACAAATGATCGGAGTTGATTCTTGAAGTGCGTGAGAAAATATTATTCGCATGCATGGTACGGTGGCCGTTGGTAACACCCAACTGTTGGAGAGATTTTAGTTTATTAGATAAATCTAGAGACTTTTGTATGTAATAGAACTGAAAGGTCACTTCGGAATTTAGAAAACATGTATACTACTTATATTTATAAGTTCATCAGGCAAATTGTGTTCCAAACAAATGTATGCGGGGACTCTAAAGTCATGGATCTATCTCTTTTAGTAATCAAATTTCTTATATTCTGAGCTACATATTATTCAAGTTGCCTCGAAGTGTGTATTGTAACCAGTTTATTAATTGTTTCATTTAGAATATATATATTTGTATGCATATATTGTTTTTACCGGACACAAAGAACAATGACAAACAATCTGTCGCCATATAGACTTTTAGCGACAGACTTGTTGTCGATACAGTAATTACGTCGTCCAGAATATGTGTGACGGCAAAGACCTGTCTGTCGGCAATAACAAACACATTACCGATAGATAGGTAGTCGGTATTCATATGTCTGTCGGTAAACATTATTGCCGACACGACTTTTAGCGACACACATTATCTGTCGGGAAAACTCATTGCCAACAGACTGTGTGACGCTATTTAGGTGTTGTTGGGGTCGTGCTTCGGTGCGCCGAAGGTCTCACACGAAGAAGCAGCTTCGGCTGAAGTCGTCTCCAAGAGATGGCCGAAGGTCCCTTTTCATGGAGCTTCGGCGTTTTAAACCGACATAGAGATAGAATGACCTTTTTATACATATAGGTCTGAGTCAATGCTGTAAACTTTCGCAAGGGGCATAATTGTAATTTGTCACAGGCTGCGACCTGTGCCTATAAATAGATGAACAGTACCTCTGTACTGTTCACGTGAACCTGTCATTTGCTTTCACATCACGCTTGTACTTTTGCCTTCCGCAGGACCGAAGGTACATTTGTAATTCAAAGTCATTTATATTCATTAATACAAGTAGAGATAATTCTATGACAATATTTAAATGTTTATTTCATATTCTATGATTTATGTGAATGCTTCATTCTTCGTTGTTATGCTTACGAAGGTATATCCTTCGTAACCTTCGTCCGAGATGCTTTATATCCCGAAGGGATATATCGTTATGGAGGACGAAGGACCTTAACACTTAACATTTTTTGTGTTGCCTTGTTCTTAATTCGAAGCATTTGAGAACAAGTCCCCAACATTGGCGCCCACCTCCGGTCAACTCACTTCCACCTTTCTGAGCTGATGGCTTCGTTCAATACTCAAGCTGGAGCTGCTTCGGCTTCGAAGCTGGTGCTCCCGATAACAGGCGGTTCTTGCTCAGAGCCAGCTAACAAAAAGCAGAAGAAGGAGGCTCAGAGAAGGGTGCAGCATGTTGGAGTGCAGGGACCCTTCATTAAGTCAAAATGGTCTCACATTCCAATTACCTTCTCTCAGGAAGATCTTCAGCTCAAGGACTATCCTCACAATGATGCTATGGTCATTTCTTGTGTGATCAAAGGGTTTCTGGTTCACAATGTCCTAGTTGACACAGGCAGTGCAGCTGACATTATATTTGCCAAAGCCTTCAGACAGATGCAAGAGCCTGAAGACAAGATTCATGATGCTACGCACCCTCTTTGTGGCTTCGGAGGGCGGCAGATTGTGGCACTCGGGAAGATTACCATGCCGGTAACCTTCGGATTTGTTAATAACACAAGGACTGAGCAAATTGTGTTTGATATTGTTGACATGGAATACCCCTACAACGCCATCATTGGTCGTGGTACCCTAAATGCTTTTGAAGCAATTCTTCACCCAGCTTATCTCTGCATGAAGATACCTTCGGACCAAGGGCCTATTGCTATTCATGGGAGTCAGGAAGCTGCCAGAAGGGCCGAAGGAAGCTGGACTGATTCCAAGGCAATCCATAATATAGATGGAGTTGAAGCTTGTGAACAGTACAAGTTCAGGAGGGAAAAAGCAGCTTCGGCTGATCAGCCGAAGCCCATGCTGCTGTGTGAGGATATAGCAGAGCAGAAGGTGCTATTGGGCTCGCAATTATCTGAAGATCAAGAGAAAACCTTGATAAGGTTTTTATTCAACAATAAAGATGTTTTTGCATGGTCAGCCAATGATCTTTGTGGAGTGAATCGGGATGTTATTGAACATTCGCTCAATGTTGACCCATCCTTCAGACCCCGCAAGCAGAGGCTTCGGAAAATGTCTGATGACAAGGCCGAAGGGGCTCGCAACGAAGTAAAAAGACTCCTAAGTGCAGGAGTTATCAGAGAAGTGAAGTATCCAGAATGGCTAGCTAACACTGTTATGGTGAAGAAGGCCAATGGAAAGTGGAGAATGTGTATTGATTTCACAGATCTCAACAAGGCTTGTCCGAAGGATGAGTTCCCGCTGCCAAGGATAGACTCTTTAGTTGATGCAGCAGCTTCTTCGGAACTCATGAGTCTCCTGGATTGTTACTCAGGCTATCATCAAATCTGGATGAAAAAGGAGGATGAGCCGAAGACTAGTTTCATAACCCCAAGTGGTACATATTGCTATCTTCGGATGCCTGAGGGGCTTAAGAATGCTGGAGGGAGTTTCAGCAGGATGACTGCGAAGGTTCTCCAATCTCAGATAGGCAGAAATGTGTTGACCTATGTTGATGACATTATTGTAAAAAGCACGAAGCAAGAAGACCATATTGCTGATCTGCAGGAGACCTTCGCTAGCTTCAGACAAGCTGGTCTGAAGCTGAATCCAGAAAAATGTGTCTTCGGAGTAAAGAAGGGTAAGTTCCTTGGATGCTTGGTTTCAACAAAGGGAATTGAAGCTAACCCAAATAAAATCGAAGCTATACTTCGAATGGAGCCACCAACCACAAGAAAGAGGGCCCAAAGATTGACAGGAAGACTGGCTTCTCTTAACAGATTTATATCCAGATCAGCGGAAAGAAATCTACCCTTCTTCGAGGTGCTAAAATCAGCTGAAGTCTTTCAATGGGGCCCAGCTCAACAAAAAGCTTTCGAAGAACTCAAGCAATACCTGATAGATCTAACAACATTAACTCCACCAATGCCAGGGGCTCCTCTGTTGTTGTATGTGGCAGCTTCGCACTCAGCAGTAAGTGCGGCACTTGTGCAGGAGAAGTTTGATGGACAAATCAAGAAGCAGGTCCCAGTATATTTTGTATCTGAGGTCCTTAGTGTCTCAAAGAAAAATTATACAGAACTGGAGAAGGTGTTGTATGCCGTTCTAATGGCATCCAGGAAGCTTCGGCATTATTTTCAGGCATATAATATTATTGTTCCTTCTTCGCAGCCGTTGAAAGATATCATGAGAAATAAAGAAGCTACTGGCCGAATTGGAAAATGGGCTGCGGAGCTTAATGAATTTTACATTGATTATGTGCACAGATCCTCGATCCAGTCTCAAGCATTGGCAGATTTTATTGCCGACTGGACGCCAGGGGCTCAGGGCGAAGAAGCGAATAAAGATGCCGAAGCATGGACAGTGTTTTGTGATGGCTCCTGGGGAACCTTCGGAGCAGGAGCAGCTGCTGTTTTGGTTTCACCGTCCAAGGTTAAAACTTGCTATGCAGCAAGACTGGACTTCAGCTGCACAAATAATATTGCTGAGTACGAAGCCTTGCTCCTGGGTCTTCGGAAACTAAAGGCGATGGGGATCAGGAGGGCGATCCTTAAAACTGATTCTCAGATTGTTTCGGGTCATATTGACAAAAGTTGCAAGGCTAAAGACCCGAAGCTTGAAAAATACCTAGACACAGTCCGAAGGATCGAAGCTTCCTTCGAAGGATTTTCTGTTAAGAATATCCCTCGAGGGCAAAATGAACATGCTGATTTGTTAGCCAGGTCTGCAGCACAGGGGCTGCCGCTACCTTCGGATGTATTCTTCGAAACAATAAAGGCACCTTCAGTGGAGTTACTTGAAAGAGCAGTTCTTACTATTTCTCCTGTGTACAGTGAAGATTGGAGAACTGAAATAATTTCTTACCTTCAGGGCAAATTCCTATCAGATGACGAAGCTTATAATAAAAGAATAGAGGCAAGAGCTCGTCCGTATATCATTATAGAAGGGGAGTTATACAAGCATGGAGTTTGTGCCCCGCTGCTCAAGTGCTTGTCTAGAGCCGAAGGTATAGAGTTGATGAAGGAAATACATGCAGGCCTTTGTGGATCCCACATCGGATCCAGGCCGTTACTTGGAAAAGTGTTCCGTCAAGGATTTTATTGGCCGAAGGCAGCTTCGGATGCAGCTGAGTTAGTTCAAAAGTGCGAAGGTTGTCAGAAATGTGCAAGAGATCAAAAACAACCTTCGTCTTTGACACAGCTAATACAACCCATCTGGCCATTGCAAAGGTGGGGCCTCGATTTGCTGGGCCCATTACCACCGGCTCAAGGCAATCTGAAATATGTTGTAGTTGCTGTGGAATATTTTTCCAAGTGGATTGAGGCGAAGCCATTAGCTACAATAACTTCGGCCACTGTCCAAAAATTTTTCTGGCAGAATATTGTCTGTCGCTTCGGAGTGCCGAAGGCTATAACTGTAGATAATGGAACACAATTTGACTCCGAAGAATTCAGAAATTTTTGTGATCAAATTGGCACGAAGATCCACTTTGCGTCAGTCAGGCACCCGGAGTCGAATGGGCTTGTTGAAAGGGCCAACGGCATCATAATGACAGGAATAATGAAGCTAATCTTTAATCAACCAAGGGGAAAGTGGCCAGATCAGCTTACCAAAGTGGTATGGAGCCATAACACAACAACATCAAGATCTACAGGCTTTACCCCATTTAAGTTGTTATTTGGTGACGAAGCAATAACCCCGGAAGAAGCCAAAGCTGGATCAATAAGAGTGGTAGCTTCGGCAGAATCAGGTCCCGAAGATACTTGTCTCGTGGAAAAAGATGCCTTAGAAGGGATCAGGCTTTAGGCCGTGGAGAATATCAATAAGTACCAGGCTGAAACAGTTAAATGGCGAGATAGAAAGGTCCGGCTAAAAAATATTGAGCCAGGACACTTGGTGCTTCGGAGAGTGGCCAATCCGGATACAGTGGGCAAATTGCAACTGAAATGGGAAGGGCCTTTCTTAGTAGCATCTTCGTCAAGGCCTGGTTCGTACAGACTGAAGGACATGGATGGCAATGAAATTCCAAGATCTTGGAATGCGGATGAGCTTCGGCGGTTTTATGTATAACTCGATGTAATTTCGACTTTTCTTTTCTTTTTCATGGCACCCTTTTCCTTTCTAAAGGGGGAGAAAGGTTTTTAATGGGGCCATCTTATGTAATTTCCTTTTTAGTTCAATAAGAGCAAAAACCCCCAAAGAATGTAAATGTAAAAGCTGAGAGCGCACCATCGAGTGCCGAAACTAAAAAAGAGAAGAAGCTCCAAAGACGTCCCTAAGGGGATGCAGAGCTCACAGCGAAAAGTCAACGCTGATTCCGCCGAAAGTAAAAGGCGAAGAAGCTCCAAAGTCGTTCCTAAGGGAATGCAGAGCTTATACCGTCTAAGTAAAAGACGAAGAAGCTCCAAAGACGTCCCTAGGGGGATGCAGAGCTTACAGCGAAAAGTCAACGATGATACTGCCTAAGTAAAAGGCAAAGATGCTCCAAAGTCGTTCCTAAGGGAATGCAGAGCTGACGTGTGTTTGCTCCTAAGAAAATGATGGATGAGTGTGGCTTCGGACATACGCTTCGGACATTCATTTGCACATTACATCATGGCATTTGCATGCATAAGCATTCATTCATAGCATTTGTGTTCCTAAATGGTTGCTTCGGCACAGAGAAAAGTTTCGGATAAATGGTTTGTTATGATTCGTTATGTAAAAGAAAGGTTTCGAAGAAGTGGTTTTTTATGAATCGTTGTGTATAAGAGTAGCAGTCTTTTATGTTTTGTTATGTAAATAAAAGCTTCGGCAGATAAGAGTAGCAGTCTTTTATGTTTTGTCATGTAAATAAAAGCTTCGGCAGATAAGAGTAGCAGTCTTTTATGTTTTGTCATGTAAATAAAAGCTTCGGCAGATAAGAGTAGCAGTCTTTTATGTTTTGTTATGTAAGGAAAGGCTTCGGCAAAAAGAGGAAGCGGCCTTTTATGCTTCGTTGTGTACGAAAAGAAGGGAAGGTGTTTTTTCGCCTTCGGCTCAAAAAACTGATTTCGTCCACATCAAAGCACCTCAACCGAAGGGTAAGAATATATTACAAGGTATGTACAAAGTTCCTTGAAGAACAGTTTAATTCTATTTACAAGAGTTGTTACAAAATTATCCTGAGTTTTTCTAAAGCACACTTCTGCTAGTCTTCATTAAGCTTCAGCTTCGACGACAACTTCGGCGACATATCCTAGGCATCATCTTCACCTTCGTCATCCTACATGAGTCAAGGAATCATAAGAATCAAGCCCAAAGGAAAAGGTAAGCACGAAATGTCATTTCTTACTGGTTTAAGATGACTTCGGGCTTCGTCTCCAGCTTTCTCTCGCCCGCCCTTTGTCCATACCATTTTTATAAATCTATTGGAGATACTTCGGGCGAGGTCGGGCATATCATCCAGGATTGATGAAGATAAGGTGAAGTTGGGCCTGTTGACAACCTTTCCATGTTCGCAGCCGGCCTTCAGAAATGCAGCAGCGGTACCCCGAGAAGCTACCCAGGCACAGAAGTCGCCGTGCCCGGCTATAACTTCGTCAAGCTCTTCGATTTCAGCTTCAATATGATCGAAGGCCTGGGGTAAATTTTCCGCCGAAGGGTTAAATTTCCCACTGCTGGCTCCAACAGAGTAAAATATCTTCTTTAATCGTCCAATACAATTATTGCCAAAGTTCAAGCATTTGTCTTGAAGGCTTGTTAATGCTTTCTTCAATTCTGAGCTGGTCTGGACTTCGGCTTTAAGCTTCGAATTCAGTTCTAGCTTCTCCTGATCAAATTGTTTTGATTGATTGATAAGCTTCGAATTTAACTCTAATATTTTAGCCTCAGTTTCAGCCAGCAAGCCTTCGGTCGATTGGAGCTCGAAGTCTTTCTTTTCAATGATGGCAGATTGCTCTTTTATTTTGCTTTCCAAGTTTTCAATTATAGCTTCGTGCTTTTTGTCCTCCAAGTCTTGTTGCATCTTCAGAGCTTTGCTCAGTAGCATGCTCTGAACAGAAGCAACTTATGTTAAGTAATATTTTCATTGTTAACGGCAATAAAAACCAGAGAAAAAGGTTGTTTACCTTGAAGTTAGAATAAAACAAGCTGCCGACGATATGTTGTCGTCGGTAGCGGCTGATGTCTGTCTCTAGCTTCGGAAAACCGATACTCTTCGATAGAGTACCGATTACCTTAGCTCCAGTCTGGTCTCGAATACAGCCTAGTTTTTCATCATCTACACCCCCAAATAGAAGGGCTCCTGGCTTGTAGCCGCAAGATTTGGCATAGTCTTTGAGTTCTTCTATTTCGTCCTTCGTCAGTTTCTGCCCAATTAGATTCTGGAAAGAATAGGCTTCGTCGTCCGAAGTTTCTTCGACTATTTCTTTCCCTTTCCCTGGCACTGTGGCCAGAATTTCTTCAGTAACGGTGGCAGCTTCTTCAATGTTTTCCGTCAAAATTTTGTCAATATTTTCAAGAGTAGTTTCTAAATTTACATCTTCGGGTGTGGCAGCTTCGGTAGCCGCGACTTCCGAAGCTCTACCTTCGGCAGCTGCCGTTTTTTGGATTGACGCCCTTGGCGGCGTCTTATCGATAACTTCAGTTACCGCAATAATTCTTTGCCGTTTGGGTTTGCTTGTCTTCGTCTGATCCGGCTCGTCCACCTTTTGAAAAAGCTTCGTCAGTTGGGGCCCTAGTGGACTTAGCTTCGTAGGCATGGGTTCAGTCATTACCTTTAAAATTTCATCCACGTCGCTGGTAGAAGGCGGTGTGGGGGACCCCTCTTCTTCGGGTGATTTGCGCTTCGGAGTGGATATTGTTCTTTTCTTGATAATTTTCTTTTTCTTTGCTGGTCCTTCTTCATCTCTGATCAGAGTTTCGGTTTCGGCTACTCTTTTTCTTTTATGGCCCTCGGCACCCTTGTTCAACTGCTCGTAGTCTGAATACTCGAAGCCCAGGGCATCAAATACTCGGTTCAGTCTTCGTTTCGGTCGGGCACCGAAGGCTGCTGTCATTAATTGATCCTCTTTTTTGGAGTAATTCCCCAGGATCTCATTGCACATCACCTCAATTGTTTCTAACCACTCTTTGCAGGGTTTTTTGAAGTACTTTTTAAACTTGAAGTGATAGGGAAGCCGGACGAGTTCACCCTTCTTCTTCTCTCCCTCCAGCTTCGGCATCTCCCACTCTTTTAGAGTAGGGAAAACTCTGAATGCCAAGAACTCTTGAACTAGATCCCTGGTGCCAATATGTTCTGAGATAATTTCAAATTCACCCAGAGCAGCCCAGGTGGGACCTTTTAGGTCGCCAATGTGGCATCGTGGCCTTGTCTCTCCGAAGATTAACTCCAAAGGGCTTTGTACCAGTTTTTCTTTGTCTTCGTCAACTTTTACATAAAACCACTCAGATTTCCAACCTGCTGGCCATTTGCTTCGGTAGCTGATGACAGGACACTTTGTTGTTTTCCGGTAGGCAAAATTATAGCAGCCGAAATTATCATGTAGCCCATCTTTTCTGGCCTTTGTTTGGTAATGTAATTCGTGAGCTCGGCAGAAGCTGTCAGCAAATGGTTCCACAGCTTGGCTTCGGAGGGCCCAGATATAAACATTGAGCCTAACGATGGCGTTAGGAGTCAATTGATGAAAATAGATACCAAACCTCCTTAGTATCTCCGCAACAATACCGTGGAGAGGGAATCTAAGCCCGGCTTTTAAAAAACTCTTGAAAATAACAATCTCATCCTTCCTTGGCTTCGGGGTGGTTTCTTCTTCCCCGAAGCGGAGTAGCTTCTTCTGGTCCTCATTGAAATAACCTGCCTTCACCATCTTCGAAAGGTCAGCTTTTGAAACAGTTGATTTCCCAAAATCCAGGTGACTGGGCTTGCTGGGCATAGCAAGGTCATAGTCATCTTCGGAGTCAGTCCCTTCAATGTTTTCTTTTCCTTCGGCAGTTGTTGGGCCTGCTTCAGCAGCAGGCATTTCTTCTGTAGTCAGTAGACCGGAACGCTGCATTGCTTCGGAGATGGGCACAGTGTCTGAACCTTCGGCTTCGTCTCCCTCACGTACAACTTTGGCAGTAGATCGTATTCTCGCCATTTGATTCTAAGTTTGGGAAGTCAAAAACTTTTTACTTTTTTCTTTTCTCCGAAGCTCTTCTTTCTGACGAAGCGGACGTTGAGAAGCACCTTCGTTCGATTTTGGGACTTAAGCTTCGGCTATGATGGAAAATTTCGGCAGCAAAACAGTGCAAATAGCAATGAATGCTGTGGTAACTTCACAACTACTTGTCAGTTTATATAGCGCTGCAGGTAAGAAGGCGAAGCGGCGGAATTGTTACACCAGGCGCGCAGTAACTTGTACCCGCTGCGCAGTGGACCGCAAGGATCAAACAGTAACTCTGCAAGGTGGGACCGACACGCGCTCGGAAGTCGGATCGTTTCTCCGCAACGAGCTCAGGGAAGGTGTTTTTTGGACCTTCGGCTTCCCGAAGCTGAAGAGGCTTTTTTCACGGGTCAAGCTCGTTACGAAGAACGATCTAGCACCGCGAAAGGGGCTACTGTTGGGGTCGTGCTTCGGTGCGCCGAAGGTCTCACACGAAGAAGCAGCTTCGGCTGAAGTCGTCTCCAAGAGATGGCCGAAGGTCCCTTTTCATGGAGCTTCGGCGTTTTAAACCGACATAGAGATAGAATGACCTTTTTATACATATAGGTCTGAGTCAATGCTGTAAACTTTCGCAAGGGGCATAATTGTAATTTGTCACAGGCTGCGACCTGTGCCTATAAATAGATGAACAGTACCTCTGTACTGTTCACGTGAACCTGTCATTTGCTTTCACATCACGCTTGTACTTTTGCCTTCCGCAGGACCGAAGGTACATTTGTAATTCAAAGTCATTTATATTCATTAATACAAGTAGAGATAATTCTATGACAATATTTAAATGTTTATTTCATATTCTATGATTTATGTGAATGCTTCATTCTTCGTTGTTATGCTTACGAAGGTATATCCTTCGTAACCTTCGTCCGAGATGCTTTATATCCCGAAGGGATATATCGTTATGGAGGACGAAGGACCTTAACACTTAACATTTTTTGTGTTGCCTTGTTCTTAATTCGAAGCATTTGAGAACAAGTCCCCAACAGGTGTATTACCATCAGATAGTCTGCCGGCAATAATGTGTCACGGTGTAGTGAGGCACCTGACTGGGGGTTGCCACTAAACACAACTAGAACTCATCCTAGTCCTGAACTCTTCAAAGTCCTCCATGTTGCCTGCATCTCCTCCCGAGCACTGATTGCAATGGGGACAACCTAGGTTGGGGGGTTTTTAAAGTAAGGGTGAGTACACATCAACGTACTCAGCAATTGTCCCATTTGGCTATAGTGGACTAGCTGTATGTGGAGTAAGGTCAAAGCAGTTGATTTTAGTTGGTCAGGTATTTATTACTAGTAGTAGAGCCAAGTTTTAGTAATAAACCCAGTTATTACCCAAAAATACTTCTTCTAAGAGGAAACACTAGAAACCACAGTTATATTCATCATCAATTACCATCATCATAAAAGTATCCAAAATATTCTAATCAAAGAGGATCCCAAGGCTGCTCTTAACCGTGAGCACGACTGATATACCAGTTTTTAACACTATGCAGAGGTTGCGCACTTTACCCACGAGTCATGATCCCTTTCCAGCCTGGGTTTGCAAGACCCGATCTCCACTACCAAGGTGACTAGGGATACACTATGTAGCCTTTACAAAGATTCCATAGAGGTCATAGCCGCCCTTTAGGTTTCTCCAGTTTGATAAACGCAGTACTTTTCCCCACAGGAAGGGTGACTAACAAAACCAAATCAAAAGAACCTCGCCAACCAGTCTTGGCAGAGCAAGTACTATGCTCGGACCCCATTGACGGCCTACGGCGATGCCAACTACACCTCAAGTTCCTCAAATTAATCAGCTAAGGGCATCCCATTCCACCCTCATGGTTGTACTGTTATCCCGGGTGGACTCTCAATGAACAGGTCCTTAGGAAGAGGTACTCAGGAAACAGGCTGAGTCCCCTAAAGTATCATAGTTCATCATCATAATCAAAATAACATCATCGTATCATAAATATTCACATCATGTTCGTTGATTAAAGTAGAGCAATATCATAGTAATCGAGGACAAGGTAAATAGAAACTAGTAAATCCTTAGGTTTGAATTATGTAATGCGGGACAGTGAATTATAAAGTAAGTATGACATAATGGGTCAGAGGACACTTGCCTTCAACACATTTGGATAATGGGAAGTCTCTGGTAACACACTCAGAAACCACGGACTGCTCGTTGTCTACGCAAAGCGATCAAGCATTCAACACATTTGGATAATGACAAAGGAACAGTACACCAAACATGTACAATCAAGTGAACATAAGCTCGAAAGAACAATATAAACACAAGAGGGAAACCTAGGTTCTAGGGTGGGAAATTATACCTAGAGGTTTCTGGTTCTCTAAGTACTGCCTACTTCGGGGTTCACATAACTTAACTTCATTTATCCTAATAAATTATTAAAATTATACCTAGGATGGGTTCGTACCTTACTTGAGATTACTTTCATAAAGTTGACTATCTAACTATTCATTAAGGTTTTCCTTTTATTTCCTTGTAAATAATAAACTATTACTCTAAATGCACCTATGGTCTAGACATAAAATTAAGATATGCAGACTGTGAAATATAATAATTTGAACAGATAGAGAATAATCTTATGAACATTTTGCAATTTGAACCACCCAATTTGGAGTTCATATACAAAAGAAATGAAATAAACAAGTTTTGGAATTCAAAATACAAAATTAGGCCTATTTCTGTGATTAAATATAAGTTCGGGGTTCTTTCGGCAAGATCCTAGGGGCTCGGCTGCAAATTCCAGGGACGCCGGGGTCTATTTCTCGGAAGCCGAGGGTTCTTTTTATAAAACTACAAACCAAAGGGGTACGGGGCGTCTTCAACCATCCAATCACAGATCGACGACCAAGAACAGTCCCGAGGGCGAGCGTGGGCTGACAGGCGGGCCAGGGGCGTCAGCGGCGCTGGGGCAGGGCTGGCTGATGGCCGGGCTCAGGCGAGGCACAAACGGGGTCGGTGGCTCGGACGAGGGCTCGGCGCGGACGCCTTATAGGTGGGACATGGGGCGAGGCGAGACACCGACTGTAGCACCCAAAATCCTATTTTTAAAACTAAGAAAAGTTCTCCAAAGATTTTTGAATTAAAATATCATTTAATGATACTTACCTTATTCTTGAAACTAACATCTTCTAGAACAAAAATAGTTTCTAATAAAGATTTAATAAATGTACCCCTATATGATTTTAGATATCCCTTTGTTAAAATATATATATATTTATAATTATTCTCTAAAGAATTTTATAAACTAGAGATTATATTTCTTAAAATACCTATTCTCTATTTTAGTGTGGATGAAATGTGCATATAAAGGTATTGACATAAAAAATAGGGATATGCATCATGCTGAGTATTTCTTTGATTGTGTATTTAGCTAGATTCTAGATCTCCACTCAAATATAATTTGGGATTCGAGATTTGAATTTGAAGACTAAAAATAGAAAAGGCGGAGAAATGGGAAACAATATACACTAAAGAATATATATATATGAATAAATATATCATTTAAGGCTAGTACTTTTATTTGAGCACTTGATCCCTATGTGAAACCCATAAACAAATTAGAATTTAAATTATGAATTTGAGTGGGAAAAACAAAACATGAATAAAAAAAGAAGGAATTACTGGCGCCTTGGGCCAAATTCTTAGTCACACGGCCCAAAACACCCCACTGCCCAACCTAAACTCTCCACACATATCCGCCCATGGATAGTACTTGCACTGACAACCGGGGCTGGGTTGGCGGGTTCTCTCGCCCTGTTTGACTGGGGGTACCCGTTGGTTAGCCGACTTCTTTCCTTCCCCGCACACATGTGTTCATCGCAGTCGCTGTCACGTGGGTCCATCGGGTCAGTCTTGTCATACCCCGCACGCTCTTAGGGTACACTGGCGCATGGGCCCATTAGTTAGATGAATCTTCCGAGTAATTACTGGCGCATCGGGTCAGTCTTGTCAGATCCGAGTGAATCATATGCCGTCGAAAAATCCTCAACAACCCACCTTGGATGTAGGGAATATAAATCCCAACTCCGTACTCTTGACTCCTCCATCTAAGGGCTTGTTCGGTTAGCTCTCCATCCATGTGGATTGAGTGAGATTGGATAAGTTTAAATCCCAAGCAAGTCAATCTTTTTCTTAATTTTTTCCAATCCCATCCAATCCATGAGTAACGGGATTAACCGAACAAGGCCTAAGCGAGATTCGAGAACACCCAAAGCCAACCGACTTCGCCGCATGTACGCCGAGAAGAACCAAAACTGAGCCGCCATTGATTCCTAGCGCATATGGCCGTTCAAGGCGTGAAGAAAAAATTATGTGCTTCGTCGGGTGCCTAGAGACGTTCTCCTTGTGGCGCTAAGAACGAAGACCAATAGAGTGGCGGGGAATTTCTCGTCGTCGCACAATGTCGCCATGAATCCAACGTACGCCATGGACCTGCTTTCCTCCGCCCTCGCCGTAGGTATGTCGCCCTTGTCTTACCCACCATGACTTCGGCGTAGGTTAGTGTTGAGCACCAAATTGAGCCTTGCGGACGGTCCGGCCCTGAGGCCAGACGGTCCGCGGTCCGGACAGTTCGTGCTTGGGGGCCGGACGGTCCGCGCGTGCGCAGAGTAGATTAGGGTTCCGAGTTTTGTGTTACGGTTGTTAGCTAAAATCACGGAAAAAGCTCGGAAATTAGTTTGTAAAGGGTCCAGCCCCCCTCCTCTATAAATAGAGAGGTATACGGCCGATTTGTAACAATCAATTGAATCAATACAACTTCTATTTCGCATTTTATCCTAGAAGTTGTTCTAGTCTAGTTTAGGTTTAGCCACTCGATCCCCAAATTCTCCGCCTCTCCTCGACTCTACGTCGATTAGAGGAGTTTAGGTCGGCCTGCTCGAGCCTAAACAACCCCTAGGATCTCTCCTCCCCGACGGGGTCCCTCCCGGGAGCGAGATCCAGGCGCCGCCGGCGATCTTCCGCCGCCCCTGCATACGCGCGGACCGTCCGGCCCTAGGGCGCGGACCGTCCGGTCGTCAGGCAAGGAACCCGAGCTCCTGCACCAGGTCGCGGACCATCCGGCCCCGTGCCGCGGACCATCCGCGCTTGACCAGAGAGCACCGCCGCCTCACGCCAGGTCGCGGACCATCCGGCCCTAGGCCGCGGACCGTCCGCCCCTGACCAGAGAGCACCGCCGCCGGTTCTTTTTGAGTATTTGGCGCTCCGAAAAAGCGTCAACATACTTTTTGGCGACTCCGCTGGGGACGACATATTTAGACCTATCAAATCGACCCTCAATGGCCGGTTCAAAGGATAGCTCTGAAGTTTCCACCAGCAATATCATCACACCGACATGGGAAACCTTGCCAGCTGAAGAACAACTCCTGTTCGAGGAGCGTCAGGAGCAGCTGATCCAACAAGCAAAGGCGAAGTTCCTGGCCGACTTCAAAGTGGACAGGAACAACAAATTCGTTCGGCAACGGGCGACGGATCTGGCTTCGCTCCGATCTACTACGATTACCCCCAATGTAAGTAACACCAACGAACTCCAATCTCTTAAAGCTTACATAGACGAGCAGCGAGAACAGTTGCAACATATCGTAGGGGATATACAAAATGATCATAAAAGGCTAGTGCGTGTGCTTGATAAGTCTACTATGACAAATCTTCCTTCGCACGAGGTTGAATTGAGGGAATACACACATAATTCATCGGCTACAGGTTGTCACGACCAGTCACAACCCCTTTATGGGATGCCGATGGACATGTACCCTGGGCAACGACAGCCTCCCACGCACATCGGCGATAAATTTGCAGATCTGCACATGTCCGGACCGTCCGTACGTGGGCGCGGACCGTCCGGGCCAGCGGCGACCGATCCCATTTTTAGAAGCGAATTACCGAGACCTGCACCCAAGCCTCCACATGTCGTGCAAACCCTGGATAACCCATTCGGACCATCTGCGTATGGCGCCAGACAGTCCGAATACAATGTCGGACGGTCCGGCCACATGGCCGGACAGTCTGCGCACGGAGCCGGACGGTCCGCGTATTTAACCGGACGGTCCGGCACAGAGTTTTTTTAAGGAGGATGGATATCCAACTCCGTATCCATCCCAGCTAGACTCCCCATCTCACCATACGACACACCAGCACCATAATATAATCTATCAAACCCGTGAGAGTGAGTACTTTCCGGCCCCTAGAAGGCCAGAAAGGAATGGCAAGTCCTATGAGCCTCATAGGGCATGCATTAACGCGCCACAAAACCCAAACCAATGGGGAGGAAAACAATATACCAACATCCAAACAAAGTCACCCATATTGGATCAAAGAGCCGGTGGTCTCCCACCGGCTGCCATCGATATAGTAAGGGAGGAAATAGCTAGGGCGTTCCGAGATAAGCTCGGAGTTAGTATAGTCCCTAGGGGGCAGTCATATTGGAGACCTTATGATAGCCAGTTTGACCGGCTCCCATACCCACAGGGGACCAGAATACCTGAATTCGTAAAGTTTTCAGGTGACCAAGAAAAGAGCACGCGTGAGCAAATAGACCAGTTCTTAGCACATTTAGGAGAATTGGCCGACACCGAAGCATTCCGTGTACGTTTATTTTCATTATCTTTAACAGGGACTGCATTCACATGGTATGCCATGCTTTCTCCTAATTCCATTTTGTCGTGGGGAGCTTTAGAACAAAAATTTCATGAACATTTCTTCTCTGGCAATTATGAGCTAGATTTAGTAGACTTAGTAGCCCTACGACAAGAAAAGGATCAATCGGTTAGTGATTACATCCGGAGATTCCGGGATACGAGAAACCGATGCTTTCAAATTCATTTAACAAATAAACAACTGGTGGGAATAGCTTTTGATGGATTGCGCTATTATTTAAAAGAGAGATTAGAAGGCATCCAGTTCTTTACGCTAGCACAATTACATCTGAGAGCTTCGGCTTGTGAAAGCCGAAGCAAAGAACTAGTCAAAATGGTTCATCATAATGACCATACTGTAGAACATAATCAAAGTAGTTCGGACGGTGAACCAAAGGAAATTTACACTGCCGAAATAGTTTGGCCTGAGCAGGCCAAATCCTCGGCTTGCTCCTCCTTGCAGCCAGTTCAAAAGAAACAGCAGGAGGAGATTAAGTTTACATTTAATGTTGGCAAATGTGATAAGATATTCGATGAATTACTAAAAAATGGTAACATTAAAATTGATTATATCGTTCCACCTGCCAACGAACTAAAGCGTCGCGCATACTGCAAGTGGCACAACTCATTTTCCCATGCCACTAATGATTGTAATGTGTTCCGACGACAAATCCAATCGGCCATTAACGAAGGACGATTGAAATTTCAGGAGGGCACGGAGCCCTTTCCAATGAATATGATCGACTTCAAGGGCAAAAGGTCCTAATTCGGCCCAACACAGCCGATAAGGGCAAAGACAAAGAAGTCATCATCTGCAACTCACGGGAGGCCGATGGAAACAACAAAATTTCTTGCAGGAAAGTGGTGGTCGAGAAGATTCCTGATGGAGGAGAGACACTGAAAATAACCATCACAAACTCCAGCACTGGGGGGCAAGCGCAGACAAGGGAATACGCGCGAGGACCCATACTACGCATCGCGGACGGTCCGGTATCCAGGAGCGGACGGTCCGTGGCATCACCGGACGGTCCGGAGCGTTCCAGCGGACGGTCCGGAGCGTTCCAGCGGACGGTCCGGCAACGCCGAGGAGCCACGACGACCACGTACCTTCAAACCACGACGACCAGAAATAGGTACGTGGAAAACTAACACATTCAAGGCAACTAACCGGTTGGTAAAATCTAGCCCGACCTTTGATCAATTAATGTCTAAATATGTGAAAAAGAAGGCTGGCCCCAACAACTGGCCACCAAAGGGACCTCGCTTACTCACCCAGGTGCGATGGCAGGTTAAGCCGATTGGACCACCACACCAATCGGAAAGGACGGGAGGTCATAATGTTCAATTAAGACCTAACGTGCCTGCATGGACACCTCCACCACCATATCCACCTATGCCATATCCATACACATACATACCTCCACCATATGTCCCAAATCAAATGTGGGGCATGCCACCATACCCATTTGGGATGACACAGTATCCCGCTTGGGGGGCACCCCAAACATCTGTATTCAATAGGTTGACACCTCCAGTACAAGACCGATCGAGAGCCCCTCAATCTGGTCCACGAGCACAGGCCCAGCAAGATTGCCGAACAACTCGGCCCCAAAGGCTGACTAATCCATCAGGGGGGCATACAGCTACAACCTTCAACAGTACGAAAAAGGGAGACGTCATCAAAATAGGAACGACAGATGTCGTCGTACAACAGAATAACGAAGGGTCGATGATTTTTGGTGAATCGGCCAACACAAACAAAAAGAAAGTATGATTGTTAATAAAATAGTCGATCCAAAATACTCCATGCCCCGATGGTGCCCATCGGGATTGACACGATCACAAAAGCGAAAATTACAGCGCCTTAGAGCATAGGAGAATCAGGAGAAGGAGGCGGAAAAAATATTCAATGACACACATCCGCAGTATCCGCCACCACAAAAGAGATGGAGACCAAAGGCTGTTGAGGAAAATCAAACGGCCATAAAGACAGAAAATAAAACAACAACTGTGCAGCTCTTTGCAGGTATAGCGACAGTCTGGCTATAAAGAACGGACCAACCGTACAGGGCGCGGACCGTCCGACCCCTGAGGCTGACTCATCCGCAATACACCATGACATCTGCAACGACGTACCAACACCCATGGAGGAAGACGACCTGCAAGGAGAAGACCTGGTCGACTACAAAGCTACGCCAGAACACTTAGAAAATTAGGAAAACAAGGTGACGAATTGGTTAGGACCAGTATGGCGCTTGGCGGTATTGGGACTAACAGTTCGATTAAAGCTAAAGGGGTCAAGTCCGTTGAGTCAACCATCGGGACTAAGGCCACTGCGTGTCATCCTAGTAAGTGTTAAGATGCCTAAGAAAACTGATGTGATCACATCGAGTTAGTTGCTTTTGGTTCGCTCAGCTCCACCAAAAGGCAGGGGGGCATATGTTGAGCACCAAATTGAGCCTTGCGGACGGTCCGGCCCTGAGGCCGGACGGTCCGCGGTCCGGACAGTCCGCGCCTGGGGGCGGACGGTCCGCGCGTGCGCAGAGCAGATTAGGGTTTCGAGTTTTGTGTTACGGTTGTTAGCTAAAATCACGGAAAAAGCTAGGAAATTAGTTTGTAAAGGGTCCAGCCCCCCTCCTCTATAAATAGAGAGGTATACGGCCGATTTGTAACAATCAATCGAATCAATACAACTTCTATTTCGCATTTTATCCTAGGAGTAGTTCTAGTCTAGTTTAGGTTTAGCCACTCGATCCCCAAATTCTCCGCCTCTCCTCGACTCTACGTCGATTAGAGGAGTTTAGGTCGGCCTGCTCGAGCCTAGACAACCCCTAGGATCTCTCCTCCCCGACGGGGTCCCTCCCGGGAGCGAGATCCAGGCGCCGCCGGCGATCTTCCGCCGCCCCTGCATACGCGCGGACCGTCTGGCCCTAGGGCGCGGGTCGTACGGTCGTCAGGCAGGGAACCCGAGCTCCTGCACCAGGTCGCGGACCGTCCGGCCCCGTGCCGCGGACCGTCCGCGCTTGACCAGAGAGCACCGCCGCCTCACGCCAGGTCGCGGACCGTCCGGCCCCAGGCCGCGGACCGTCCGCCCCTGACCAGAGAGCACCGCCGCCGGTTCTTCTTGAGTATTTGGTGCTCTGAAAAAGCGTCAACAGTTAGCACTATTTGGATCAGGGTTTGGGTCATTGGATCACCGGGCGGGATCACGATGGGGCTACGCCGCCGCGGGTCAATCACAGCGTCGGCAGGGAGGAGGTTGAGTTGGTGAAGACGTGTGCGCCATCGGATCTACCTGGGGCGGTCCAGATTGAATGGTGCGTGGACCGTTGATGTCATGGGAACAGCTAGGAAAAGGCCAAGCGTGCATGTTCGGTGTGATTCGATAAGGACCTAATATGTAGATGGGCGGCCACGATTAGAAGGCAGCGTACCCCTTCGTCTATTTTATCGGGACGGTCAGATCGTGACCGGATGACTAGTGTTCAGATCGGCTATGGTCCGTGTGATTTAGATCTGGCGGTCCATATCACTTACCAGTTCACTTAAAGACTTATCTAATCTAGGCCATCGATTTTGGATCCAACGGCCAGAAAACATTCATACCCTTTCGACCGAGACCTTTTCCATAAGAAACCATGTGCTCTTACAAAAATAACCCACCATTCCCGGGTATAGAAAGATCAGCACACTTAAGTCCTAGAATTTACAAAATAAACCCTGAACACTTCTGAAATAGTAGCTGGAGCCCAAAGATTAAATAGAATGAGTAAAATTAATAAAGAAAAGGATTTTTAGTATAAAAATAATTCCAGAAACTTGTTTATTTCATATTTAATTCATTCTAACACCTTTTTGATCCACTCCAGTTTCATTAGGTTCATATTAATATTGTTTATCATCTAGTAACTTTAGTTTGTTATGAAACCTAGGTTAAAATTATGCACTTAGTTTCTTTTATATCCAACACTCAAATCTTTAGAAAATCATATGTCTTAAACCGTAACTCCGAATTTAGTAGTTCTCGAACCTACGATCTCGTTAGGATGCGTAGATCATTATTATACAATATGTTCTTATGGTTGGTGTGATGTTAATTTTGCCTATACCATGTTTGTTTGTACTTTACGAGTAGCATCGAGGTTACGAGTCACTTGAAGACCAAGTTGGTGAAGTACCTGGAACTTCGAGTCACAGGCAAGTTGTGCCCTTGATCACTTTTCTTTCCCTAATAAAGTTACTGCTAATCACTATGACATGCTTAGATAAATTTGATGGGACCCAATAGGTTTCCCTAGCATTGTTTATCCCACACCATGCAAACAAAAGAGCTATTGGGTAGATTTGCTATTGCTCTACCTAGTTTTTGGAAATTATTATTATATTATGATCATGTTCCAATTTTGGTATTATTTTCATTATTGTTCATGATAAGATCATTATGTTAATTGGAACATGGAACGAACACCCGGGAAAATAGTGCTACCACAAGGGTGGTATGGGACGCCCTTGGCTAACAAATTAGGAAAGCTAGTGGAGGACTACCTTACCCGAAAGGGACAAGGGCGGTAGAGAAGCTGTGTATAGGGAGGTTCTCAGGTCGATCATGCTATGATGGCTTTTCAGACGAGGGATTCCTAGATTGCCCTTCTCAGAAACCGTAGCGGGTTTTCGGAAGCTAGTGGAACTTTGTAAAGGTCTCGTAGTGTTACCCTGCCTTGTCTCCTCGGTAGAGACAAATGGGAAGTCGTGATCCCTTGGCAAATGGGTAACACAACTTGTGGGTAAAGATGTGCACCCTCTGCAGAGTGTAAAACTGGTATATCAGCCGTGCCCACGGTTATGAGCAGCTCGGACCCTCACATGAGTAATCTATGGAACTAAACTTAATTTTGTCATATGCATTGCATTTTGGGTGTTATTATTAATTGTGATCTCTTATTTAATTGGGTTGATATCTACTTATACTTAGTAACTGCTAATAAAACTATGACCAACAATAAAAGCAATGCTCAACTTTAACCATCACCTTTGGTAAGCCTTACACTTCACATGAGCCCCACTGTAAGTGAGCTGATGAACATTATTCCCACAACTTGTTGAGTGATGAACGTATGTGAGCTCACCCTTGCTATACTCATATCCCCCTAGGTCAAGATCAGGTATAGTCAAGATGAGGAGCTTGAAGGATGTTGCGATGAGTTCGTGAGAGGTCTAGATCGTCGTCTCCCAGTCAACTATGGTTGCTGGATCGTTGTCTTTTATGATGTATTTATTTATCTATTTTGTACGGAACTCCATTATATATTAAAGATGTGACATTCGTTTTTGTACCATGAATCATCATATGTGTGAGACTGGATCCTATCACACATGTGAGTCGCGCCCGGGTTTGGACCCCTAAATCTAGGTGTGACAGAAGTGGTATTAGAGGAATGTTGACTGTACGACGTAAACTATATAGAACTGGATAACCTTTACCTACCTACCTTTGCTACTCTGATTCTTTCTAAATTTTTTTTAATCTTTTCTCATCTATTGCTGCTTTACTCTGATTACTCTTACCTTTTCTCTTCTAAAGACAAAAGTGGATTTCACACTTTGAAATCTTGTACCTAAAGTGACCATTAGGAATAGGAGACCTAATATTAGGCACAAAAACAAAATTATTTTTGTAGGTATCTATACGCTTGAATGTTTGTTCTTATGATACCTGTTTGATTTGGATCTTTGATTGTGTGTGATGAGTTGTGGAGTAATGTCCACAATTGCATCTGCATATACATATAGATATAAAAAAATGCTTATAGGATAATTATACAACCTAGATTACCCCCCCATTAAAATGTATCTAGCACCACAGATCCATCTCATCTTCAAAGATTCTATCTTATCCTTATAAATTCACCTTCTCCAAATAAGCATACTTATCTCACCCTAGAGTAACAACCATGATATAGTCCAAAATAAATTAAATAGATCTTATCTAGTCAAATATAGTAATGCCAAACTAATCTAGATCCCATCTAATCTAAATACGACCCAATATAAGGTCAGTCAATTAACAAGTTAATAGTGTTGAAATAAATTTGACCCTACTCCTATAAACATGCTTTAACCTAAATTGGTGCCCTGGACCAACTTGACCATATACAACTACCTGACCATATGCAACTACCTCACCCATCAAATGGTTGCATAACCCATCTATTTCAACCTAACAACAAAACATAGATTCTGACCAACCTACCTCATGAAATCTATCCTACCCACAATTATCTTACTACATGTCCATATCTTGGATGGAGACACAAAGACCGAAGGAGGTCAACCTTGACAATGAAGGATATGAGTAGAACCAGATCTTCAGATGAATCAAGATTCACCATTCGAGATGGAGTCTTTCTTTTTGTCAGAACCTACCCTTACTCTAACCATATATTATCTTATATCTAAAAAAATACCCATGCTTTCTTAAAAGCACCTGTTAATAGGTACTTAAAAGAAGAAAAAAACTTTGATTTTTGAACTAATTAATAAACTAAAAGGTAAACCACAAACCAAAGTCGTTGCATCCCTTTTCTTACTAATCTCGAGGATGAGATTATTTTTAAGGGAGGTAGAATTTGTAGCACCCAAAATCCTATTTTGAAAACTAAGAAAAGTTCTACAAAGATTTTTGAATTAAAATATCATTTAATATACTTATCTTATTCTTGAAACTAACATCTCCTCGAACAAAAATAGTTTATAATAAAGATTTAATAAAAGTACCCCTATATGATTTTAGATATCCCTTTGTTAAAATATATATATTTATAACTATTCTCTAAAGAATTTATAAAAACTAGAGATTATATTTCTTAAAATACATATTCACTATTTTAGTGTGTATGAAATGTGCATATAAAAGTACTGACATAAAAAATAGGGATATGCATCATGTTGAGTATTTCTTTGATTGTGTATTTAGCTAGATGATAGATCTCCACTCAAATATAATTTGGGATTCGAAATTTGAATTTGAAAATTGAAAATAGAAAAGGTGGAGAAAAGGGAAACAATATACACTAAAGAAATATATATATATGAATAAATATATCATTTCAGGCTAGTACTTTTATTTGAGCACTTGAAACCTATGTGAAACCCATAAAAATTTGAATTCAAATTATGAATTTGAGTGGGAAAAACAAAACATGAATAAAAAAAGAAAAGGAATTCCTAGCGCCTTGGGTCGAATTCTTAGTACCACGGCCCAAAACACCCCACTGCCCAACCTAAACTCCCCCCAGACGTGCACCCATGGATAGTACTTGCGCTGACAACTGGGGCCGGGTTGGCGGGTTCTCGCGCCCTGTTTGGCTGATAGGGGGGACCCGTTGGTCAGTCGACTTCTTTCCTTCCCTACGCACACCCGTTCTTTGCAGTCGCTGTCATGTGGGCCCATTAGGTCGGTCTTGCCATACCACCCACGCTCTTAGGTTACACTAGCGCGTGGGGCCCATTTGTTAGATGAATCTTCCTTCTTAGAGTCGGACTTAGCTCCCTGGGCTATAACAGATCTGAGTGAAACATATGCCATCGCAGAATTCGCAACAACCCACCTTGGACGTAGGGAATATAAATCCCAACTCCGTACTCTTGACTCCTCCATCCGAGCGCATATTCGTGAACACCCAAAGCCAACTGCCCTCGTCGCATGTACGCAAGAAGAACTAAAACTGAGCCGCCATTGATTACTAGCGCATACAGCTGTTCCGGGCACAAAGACAAATTTGTGTGCTTTGCTGGGTGCCCAGGTACGTTTTCGTTGCGGCGCCGGGAAGGAAGATCGACAGGGTGGCGGGGAATTTCTCGCCGTCACGCAATGACGCCATGAATCTGCCATACGTTGTGGACCTGCTTTCCTCTGCCCTCACCCTCGGTATGTCACCCTTGTCTTACCCACCATGACTCTGCCATAGGTTAGCACTATTTGGATTAGGGTTCGGGTCACCGGATCATCGGGCGAGATCACGATGGGGCTGCGCTGCCGCGGGTCAAGCGCAGCGTCGGCCTACGGGAGGTCGAGTTGGTGAAGACGCGCTCGCGCCATCGGATCTTCCTAGGGAGGTCTAGATTGAGTGGTGTGTGGACCGTTGATGTCATGGGTATGGCTGGGATTGGGCGCCAAGCGTGCCTATTCGGTATGATTCGATCATGACCCTTGATATGTAGATGGGCGGCCAGGATTAGAAGACCGTGTACCCCTTCGTCTATTTTATTTGGACGGATAGATCGTGATCGGATGACTGGTGTTTCGATCGGCTGTGGTCCGTTGAATTTAGATCTGGCGGTCCATATCGTGTACCAATTCACTTAAAGACTAATCTAATCCGGGACCTCAATTTTGGATCCAACGGCCAGAAAACGTTCATAGCCTTTCGGTTGAGACCTTTTCTATAAGAGACCCTGTGCTCTTACGAAAATAACCCACCATGCCCGGGTATAAAAAGATATGCACACTTAAGTCCTAGAATTTACAAAATAAACCCTGAATTCTTCTGAAATAGTAGCCATAGCCCAAAGATTAAGGAGAATGACTAAAAATTAATAAAGAAAAAGATTTTTAGTATAAAAATAATTTCATAAACTTGTTTATTTCATATTTAAATTCATTCTAACACCTTTTGATCCATTCCAGTTGCATTAGGTTCATATTGGTATAGTTTATCATCTGGTAACCTTTGTTTGTTATGAAACCAAGGTTACAATTAAGCACTTAGTTTCTTTTATATCCAACACTCAAATCTTTAGAAAATCATAACTCTTAAACCGTAACTCTGAATTTAGTAGTTCTCGAACCTACGATCTCGTTAGGATGCGTAGATCATTATTATACAATATGTTCTTATGGTTGGTGTGATGTTAATTTTGCCTATACCTTGTTTGTTTATATTGCTACGAGTAGCAGCGAGGTTACGAGTCACTTGAAGACCAAGTTGTTGAAGTTGTGCCCTTAATCACTTTTGTTTACCTAATAATGTTCCTGTTGATCACTGCAACATGCTCATGTTAATTTGATGGGACCCAATAGGTTTCCCTAGCATTGTTTATCCCACGCCTTCCAAACAAAAGAACTATTGGGTAGATTTGCTATTGCTCTACCTGGTTTTTGAAAACTAATATTATATTATGATCATGTTCCAATTTTGGTATTATTTTCATTATTGTTCATGATAAGATCAATATGTTAATCGGAACATGGAGCGACCACCCGGATAATAGTGCTACCACAAGGGTGGTATGGGACGCCCTTGGCTGACAAATTAGGAAAGCTAGTGGAGGACTACCTTACCCGAAAGGGACAAGGGCGGTAGAGAAGCTGTGTATAGGGAGGTTCTCAGGTCGATCATGCTGTGATGGCTTTTCGGACGAGGGATCCCTATATTGCCCTTCTCAGAAACCGTAGCTAGTTTTCTGAAGCCAGTGGAACTTTGTAAAGGCCTTGTAGTGCTACCCTGCCTCGTCTCCTCGGCAGAGACGAATGGGAAGTCACGATCCCTTGGCAAATGGGTAACACGATGTAACACCCCGTTTACTCATGGACCGGTGGTACTTCTGGTAGCTCTCTAAGATCTTATATCGTCCCCACAAACCAACATGAGTCTTTTGTGCACACTTTGTCCTCACTCATGCGCATCCGAGAAAACTTCCAGGTCGGTCACCCATCCCAAATTGCTCCAAGACAAGCACGCTTAACTTGGAGGTTCTTTTGAGATAGGCTTCCAAAAGAGAAGATGCATCTTGTTGGTATGGATACTCTATTAATTCTATTAAGCCTTGGGCCAGGATATCACCATCCCAAGGGCTGGGATATCACAATCCTGGTCCTTGAGATGGTTATATCCTAGCCCAAGGCTTAGTAGCATTAATAGAGTATCCATACCAACAAGGTGCATCTTCTTTTTCGGAAGCCTATCTCGAAAGAACCTCTAGGTTAAGCGTGCTTGGCTTGGAGCAATTTTGGATGGGTGACCCTAACGGATATGTTTTCTTGGGCACACATGAGTGAAGACAAAATGTGCACAAAAGACCCGTGTTGATCTGTGGGGACGATATATGACCCTAGAGTGAGGACAAAATGCCAGGAGTTAGTACCACTGGTCCAGGGATTAGACGAGGTGTTACAAGTGGTATCAGAGCCGACCCTCGCGGTTTCACAGGCGTGTGTGGATTAGGGGTTCAGGTATATGGCACATGTGGGGCCAGAGTGGTCACATGGCATGGCATATGATGACACTAGACACAGACGTGGCTAAGAGGGGAGGTTCCTAGATTGGGGTTGACCGACGAGGACGCCAATTTTCTAATGGGGTGGATTGCGATATCTTGGCCCTGGGAATGTGGTATCCTGGCTCAAGGCTTAATAGAATTAATATAGTATCCATACCAACAAGGTGCATCTTCTTTTTCGGAAGCCCATCTCGAAAGAACCTCCAAGTTAAGTGTGCTTGGCTTGGAGCAATTTGGGATGGGTGACCGACTAAGAAGTTTTCTCTGGCACGCATGAGTCAGGAAAAAATGTGCACAAAAGACTCGTGTTGGTCTATGGGGATGATGTATGATTCTAGAGAGGTGCCAGGAGTAAGTACCGCTTGTCCAGGGATTGGACGGGGTGTTACACATGACTTGTGGGTAATGATGTGCAACCTTTTGTCACACCCGGTTTTAGAAGGCAAACCGAATGCGAACCATGTACGTGCCAGGATCAGTTATTCACGTACACAGCAGTTACATAACATGGACATCATCACACAGTGCTCAAAATAGTATTAAGAAGGGAAATAGTCGATTACATCATACGTCTGAGACGTCCATATAGTCCTTACAATAAATCAAAGTGCGGAAAAGAAACGTAGATAACCGCGGCCTTCACAGGCAGCCGACTGGGGGTTGCCGCTAACCCACACCTAGAACTCGTCGTAGTCTTGAAACTCCTGGAAGTCTCCTTCCACAGCTTCATCTTCGCCTGAGCAGTGGTTGCAATGCTGACAACCTGGGGATGGGGGGGTTTGGTGTGTAGATCAAGGGTGAGTACACATCAACATACTCAGCAAGTATCCTGTTTGGCTGTAGTGGACTAGCTTTATGTGGGGATAAGTCAAGGAGTTGCTTTTAGTTTGTCAGATTATTATTTACTAATAGAAAGCCAGGTTTTAGCATTAACCCAAGTTATTAACCCGATGTACCCTTTCCAAACGGAAAGAATACCACTTACCAGCACCATAGTCATAACCGAAACCATCGATCTCATAGCCACTTGTACCAAAGTATCTCTGATCAAGTACCACTAATCACTGGAGCTCCCTTGGCCGCTTTTAACCGCGAGCACGGCTGATATATCAGTTTTCAAACACTCTGCAGAGGTTGTGCACTTTACCCACAAGCCATGATTCCCATTCTGCCCGGAGATCATGACTCTCCATTGATCACTACCAAGGTGACCCAGCAGGGCATCACTACGTAGCCTTTACAAAGATTCCCCGGGGCTGTAGCCACCCGTTAGGTTTCCTAAATGCACCGCACTCCTCCCCAAGGGGCGAACCCAAACTTGGCAGAGCGAGCCGCATACACCGAGCCCCATTGACGGCACGACGGCTAAGTGAACTACACCCCGGGTCCTCTAATTATTCAGCGAAGGGCATCCCATTCCACCCTCATGGTTGCACTGTTTTCCCGGGCGGTCATCCATAGAACAGGTCCTTACGGAGAGGCACTCGAGAAACCGCTCGAGCCCCCTTGATGACCACAAGTACCACATCATAATAAGAGAAGGGGAAAACAGCGTATCATAGATAATCTCATCATGTTCATTGATTAGAGTTTGAGCAATAGCATAAAGCTAAACAATAATAATCCAACCCAAATAGGTAAACAAGGACATGGTTAACAAAGCTAGTCAATCCTTAGGCATAAATGTGTAAAGCGGGAGGTGAATTAAATAATGAATAGGACAGAGATAGGTCAAAGGACACTTGCCTCCACCAACCGACTGCTGCTCAGGGGCTTCTCCTGCGAGTTCCTCGGGCTCTTCGACCGGATCGTTCTCTATGCGAGCGCAAACATACATACATCCACATATTCAATACAAAAGAACAGTACACCATACAATAGAATGCAATAAGTAAACAGGCGTTCCACACGGGCTCGCGAGTACGGTTAAGAGAGAAAGAGGAAAAGACAGTCGAGAAACGATCACGTTACATGATTATAAATTAACCACTCTCTTTATGGAAGGAAATTTAATGTAGACACTATGTTTAGCGTAAAGTAAAGTCATGTTTCATGTCTAATCATTATAAGCAGGTGGAGATAAATAAAGAGGATGGTCGCGCGGCGAGACGCGCGACAGCATACGTCGACTAAACTGAGTTCAAAGTGGAACGTCGCGTGAATACACACGCGGCGTTACACCTTAAACAACCTGAAATTAAAATGGATCGTCGCGCGACGAAGCACACGACGCAGCACATAGATAGAATCTGAATTTAGACAATCCGTCGCGCGGCGAAGTGCGCGATGCAGCACGCTAACTAACGGAGTTTGACATTAACTATCGACTAACAAATAATCATCACGAGCACGGGCGAGCGAGGATACGGTCGGGCGAGGCCGGGACGGGGCTGTTCAACCGGGGGGGGGGCGGTTGAACCGGCCAGGGGCCGCGCCGGGGGCCGGACCGCGCCGGGGCCACGCCGGGGCCGCGCCGCCGCTCCGGGGGCCGCGCCGGGCGAGCAGGGAGCCGCCGGGGCCGCACCGGGCGAGCAGGGGCCGCCGGGGCCACGCCGCCGCGCACGGGGCTGGGACGGGGGCGAGCGCCGCCGCGGGGGGGGGGGGAGCAGGGCGGGGCCGCGTGCGCCGCCGCGCGCAGGGCCGGGTCGGGGGGCGGCGTCGCGCTGGGGAAGCAGGGAGTGGGGCCGGGGCGCCGCCGCGCAGGCAGGGGGGCGGGGGCCGCGCGCCGCCGCGCGGGCAGGGGGCGGGGCCGCGCCGCCATGGGCCACGGGAGGGCGGGGGCGCGCGCGAGCAGGGGGCGGGCGGGGCCGCGCGCCGCGAGCGGGGAGGGCAGGGGCGCGCGCGAGCAGGGGGAGAGAGAGGGCGCGCGCGGGGGAGAGAAGAGGAGGGAGAGGGAGAGAGAGAGAAGAAGGGGAGGGGAGCTCACCTCGGGGTCCAAAATCCGGTGATCGCCGTCTCCAAATCCTAGGGCACCACGGGGAGAGAGAGGTGGAAGAGGGAGAGGAGAGGTTATTGCGCGGGAGATCCAAATGAGAGAGGGAGGAGAGGGGGGGCGCATGGGGGGGTTGGGCGCCAGGGGCGCGCAGGGCCGGGTCGGACCAGGCCGGCTGGCTGGGCTGGGCTAGGCTGGGTCGAGCCACTTCACGGATTGAAAACCCACGACGTGCGCGGACCACTAAACGGAATTAAATCGCGAATCGAAATCCGGAACGGAACGAGACAAACACTCAACATCAGACAAAGAAAAGTGCTTCGGCATGATGCAACACCCATGACACTAGGTTTTGGTTTATACCTGACGCGGGCACTTGTCGCTATACTGGTTTGAAATTGGGAAGAAGGAGCAAACGGGGAAAGAGAAAAGAGAGTAACGCCCGAATTTGGTGAGAGAAAAGAAGAAAAAAATCTACCCCCAAATTCAGGGCGTTACAAACCTATCCCCCTTAAAAGAATCTCGCCCTCGAGATTCAGGGTTGGCTAGCAAAGAGCTCAGGATATTTAGCCATCAGATCATCTTCATGCTCCCAGGTTGCTTCTTCCTCAGAGTGGTGATTCCATCTAACTTTGCACATTCTGATGGTCTTCCTTCGGGTGACTCTGTCTGCAACCTCAAGGATCTGCACTGGCTTCTCAACGTAGGTCAAGTCCTCCTGGACTTCAAGACCTTCCACTGGTAACTGCTCTTCTGGCACACGCAAGCACTTCTTCAACTGAGACACATGAAAGACATCATGCACAGCAGACAAATTCTCTGGCAAACTGAGCTGATAGGCCACTTCTCCACGTCTTGCAAGAATCTGATACGGACCAATGTAGCTGGGTGCTAGCTTGCCTTTGACTCCGAACCTCTTGACTCCTCTGATCGGTGACACTTTCAGATAGACAAAGTCTCCGACTTCGAAACTCAGTTCTCTTCTTCTTGTGTCTGCATAGCTTCGCTGTCTTGATTGCGCTATCTTCAGATTCTCTCGGACCATCTTGATGTTCTCTTCGGCTTCAAGCAAAATGTCTGGCCCAAACACTTGCCTTTCTCCAGGCTGATCCCATTGCAACGGAGTTCTGCAACTCCTTCCATAGAGCGCCTGAAATGGTGACATCTTCAAACTGGCCTGGTAACTGTTGTTATAGGAAAACTCTGCATAAGGCAATCTCTTATCCCATCCGGACTGATCTTGCAACGCACAGGCTCTCAACATGTCTTCAAGAATTTGATTGGTTCTTTCGGTCTGACCATCTGTCTGCGGGTGATAAGCTGAACTGAAATTCAGATGCGTGCCCAAAGCTTCATGCAACTGCTGCCAGAAATGAGAGGTCAACTGCGTTCCTCTATCTGATACTATCTTCTTTGGCACACCATGAAGACAAACGATCCGAGACATATACAATTCTGCCAATACTGCACTGCTGTAGTTGGTCTTGACAGGTATGAAGTGGGCTGACTTGGTCAAGCGGTCCACCACTACCCAAATAATCGTAGCCGGCTCGAGTGCGAGGCAATCCGACTATGAAATCCATACCAATTTCATCCCATTTCCACTGAGGGATCTGCAACGGTTGCAACAATCCAGCAGGTCTCTGGTGCTCTCCCTTAATTCTTCGGCAACTATCGCACATAGCCACATGCTCTGAGATTTCCCTCTTCATTCCGTACCACCAGAATTTCTTCTTCAGATCCTGATACATCTTCTCACTGCCAGGGTGAATCGAATAGGCTGTCTCATGAGCTTCCTTGAGAATCAACTCCCGAATGGACTGGACATTGGGAACACACAAGCGGTCTTTGAACCATATCACGCCTTCTGCATCTTCTCGAAAATCTTTGCCTCTGCCATCTAGAATCAGTCGCCGGATCTCACTGATTTTCTCATCATTCTTCTGCGCTTCTTTGATTTCGCGCTCCAGGGTAGGTTCCAACTCAAGTGTGACTCCTCGCGAATTGTTCAGAAATCCGAGACTCAACCTGTCAAACTCCTTGGCCAACTCATAAGGCATCGGACGAGCGACCATCAGATTGACCTGACTCTTTCTGCTCAAAGCATCTGCCACTACGTTTGCTTTGCCTGGATGGTAATGAATCTCCAACTCATAATCTTTGATCAACTCTAACCATCTTCGTTGCCTCATGTTCAACTCTGACTGAGTGAATATGTACTTTAGACTCTTGTGGTCTGTGTAAACATCGCATTTCTGTCCATACAAATAGTGCCTCCATGTCTTCAGTGCGTGAAGCACTGCTGCCAACTCTAGATCATGGATTGGGTAGTTCTTCTCATGAACCTTCAGCTATCGGGACGAGTAGGCCACAACTCTTCCCTCTTGCATCAACACACATCCCAAACCTGTGTAACAAGCATCGCAATACACCGAGAAGGGCTTGTGCACATCAGGCAAGACTAGGACAGGCGCTGTAGTCAACTTCTCTTTCAGCGCTTCAAAGGCCTCTTGACATTTCTGGGTCCACTTGAACTCAACCTTGTTGCCTAGCAACGCTGTCATTGGTTTCGCAATCTTCGAAAATCCTTCAATGAATCGCCGATAATATCCGGCCATTCCAATGAAACTCTTGATTCCTCTAGCATCTGTTGGCGCTTTCCAGTTCAAAATGTCTGCCACTTTCTTCGGATCCACAGCCAATCCTTCTTTGTTGATTATGTGACCCAAGAACAGGACTTCACTGATCCAGAACTCACACTTGCTCAACTTTGCATACAACCGGTGCTCTCGCAATCTCTGCAATACCATTTTCAAATGATCTGCGTGCTCTTCTTCGCTTTGACAATAAACCAGAATGTCATCAATGAATACCACCACAAACTTATCAAGGTAATCCATGAATACACTGTTCATCAAGTTCATGAAGAACGCTGGCGCATTGGTCAAACCAAAAGACATCACTGTGAACTCATACAACCCATACTTGGTAATGAATGTCGTCTTGGGAATGTCCGAAGGTCGGATCCTGAGCTGATGATAACCTGACCTCAGATCAATCTTGGAGAACACACTGGCTCCTCTCAACTGGTCGAACAGATCTTCTATTCTGGGCAAGGGATACTTGTTCTTAATCGTGACCTCATTCAAAGCTCGATAATCAATACACATCCTTTTGGTGCCATCTTTCTTCTCCACAAATAGGACAGGGGCGGCCCAAGGCGAGGTGCTTGGCCGGATGTAACCTTTCTCTGACAACTCATCAATCTGCTCCTTAAGCTCAACCAACTCTGGTCCAGATATTCTGTAAGCTCTCTTAAAGATAGGGGAGGTTCCAGGAAGAAGCTCTATGGCAAACTCAACTTTCCGCTCTGGTGGCATACCCGGTAAGTCCTTTGGAAACACATCTGGGAACTCGGACACAACCCTGATACTCTCAATTGGGTCTGCTTCACTGCTATCAACAGCCATCTGATAACAACTTCCTTTCTTTGGCTTAGACGGGACTAACTCGGTCAGCACTTCCTCTCCTAGTGGGGACACCAACTTGATTGTCCTTTTATCACAACTGATAACTGCCTGGTACTTATCTAGCCAATTCATCCCTAGGATGACATCTATTCCCTGAGTACCCATTACTATAAGGTTGGCGGGAAACGCTATCCCCCTTATTTCCACACTTATATTCAAACAAATGCTATCGGCTCGAATTCTACCACCGGCTGAGTCAATTTGAATGGGGGTTGACATGGTAGTAATTGGAAGATTATGTGCTTCTACCCATGATGCAGTAATGAAAGAATGTGTTGCTCCAGTATCAAATAACACTTCTGCAATATGGGAGTCGACTGGGAACATACCTACTATCATGTCGGGGGTCTCCTGAACTGCTTCAGCCTCCAAGTGGTTCAGTCTCCCATGATTATAGCGCGGCTGAGAGCGGTTGCCTGCTCCAGGCTGAGGCACATTCTGCTTTGCTGGGGCATTGGGGCCTGACTGCTGCTGGGCTGCCTTCTTCGGACATTGCATCACCCAGTGGCCTTGCTCTCCACAGTGGAAACATGCCCTGTTTCCAACCTGAGCTGGTGCTGCCTGATTGTTCTGCTGGTTTGCTGGGGCAGGAAGGCGAGGTGCCTGCTGATTCTGCCTCTGAAACTGACCTCCTGACTGATTGCTCTGACGGTTCTGGTACTGGTGCTGAGGATACTGCCTTTGGAACTGCTGATGCTGCTGAGGTGGACGCTGGTTCTGCCTGAACTGATCAGGTTGTTTGCCTGAGAAACGAGGACGATTGCTGCTTCCAGGCTGGGGTCCACTGATCTTGCGCTTACGATCCTCCATCTCCTTATGCTTCCTTTCTATCATGATTGCTCTGTCAATCAGGTGCTGGAATGTCGGGAAGGTGTGATTCATCAGTTGGTACTGCAGAGGGTCAACCAAGCCTCTCAGGAAACTGTACTGTCGCTTGGCGTCGGTGTTGACATCTTCAGGAGCATAGCGAGACAATTGCAGAAACCTGTCCCGGTACTCACTGACAGACGATGGCCCTTGCTTGAGGGCCAGGAACTCCTCCTTCTTCACTGTCATCAGACCTGCAGGAACATGGTACTGACGAAAGCTTCCTCTGAACTCTTCCCAGGTGATGGCGTCAGGGTGGGCATGGGTGGCGAGGTAAGACTCCCACCATGATTGGGCTGCTCCTCTCAACAAACGGGGACCATACAGGACTTTCTCCCTGTCATCGCACTGAGCGGTATGCAACTCCCGCTCCACAGTGCGCAGCCAGTCTTCAGCATCCATGGGGTCAGAAGAATGAGCGAACGTTGGTGGATGACCTCTCATGAATTCAGCACGCTTGTCTCTGGGCATTTGAGGCATCTGAGGTTGAGGTGGGGCCTGCTGCTGTTGCTGCTGCTGCTGCTGAATGGCGGCCAGAGTCTGACCGATGGCTTGAACTGCCTGAGTCTGCATCAGAAACATCTGCTCGATCGACATCGGGGGCGGGGGCGGCAGGTGTTGCTGCTGGGGCACCTCCTCCTGTTGAGCGGCTCGCTCCTGCTGAGCACGCCTTCCTCCTCTGCGCCTGTTCTCTGACATCTGCAGAATGCAACCACACATCAGAACTGATCTGGCAAATCTTGCAGCATAAGAAAAGAGTATAGAATTCTTCAACAGCACTGAACAGATGAGCATCTTCACTGATCTCCAACACAGACCACACAGCTTCTCAGATAAAGAGGAAAGTTGAATAAAGGGTTTCCCAACTATATAACTAACTCCATTAACATAATAGGTAACCCAAAATGCAGGGGATACCCACACTCTGGTGACAGTCATTACAAAGATCCAAACCAAACATAGTTCATCATGACAAACATAAATGCACAGGATATAGCAAACTACCCTGTTTAACTAAGACTAACTAAAAGCGAGACTAACGCTAAGACTGTAGCTTCTATGTATATATTTCGTATTAATTACAAGATCCAACTCTAACGAGCTAGGGTTCTAGAGTTATCTTGGTCTTACAGTCGGGATTGCCATAAGACTGGTGTCCACGCCGAGGTGAGCGGTACGGGTGCTGAGTCCCGACGGGAGCGGGGGAACCACCATCTAGGTGACGACGTTCCGCACGCTCAGCCCGCAGTAGGGCGATCTCAGCACGAGCCCTACTCAGCTCGTCTAATGCATGGTCCAGCTCCGTGTTTAGCACGGCGGCTAGGTTGACTGTGCTGCTCAACCTAGGATTGCCCTCACCAAAAGGTGAGACAATCACGCCTCCTGTGCTGCCAGATGGACGGCGGGGGTAATACTTCAGGTCAAGGCCGTCAGCTACCCCACCGAAAACCGAGCAGTAGTGCGAAAGCGCATGCCGTGCAGCATCTTGCATGGCTGCCTCAGCTGAGTCCCGCTCAGAGATAGAATAGTGCTCTGAGCAGGCCTCCGCACCCTGGAGACTGTTCTCCGAGCGGCGCACCAAGAAGGTTGCCTCCCAGCGGTCCGGGTAGACCCCGCGACTGTGCTGGTAGACCACACAGCGATACTCGATAGACCAAGTATGCTGGTTAAGTGCCCGACGTAGCAGGGTGTCGAGCGCATCGTGGAAGTGACACCCGCGAGCAGCGTCGCGAGTGATGGGTCGAGCAACCCATCCTTCCGGCTCATGGTTAGCAGAGAAGTCGATGTCGTGGCTCGAGCTGTCGTCGCCACCTCCGTCGTCTGGGTCTCCTCCAGCAGCTACTCCAGAAGCTGGGGCGCCCAGTGGTGGTGCAGGGGGCGCCTCCAAGGGAAGCACAGGGGAGCAGCTCCTCACAGACTCTATCTCCTGGTGGAGCGAGAAAGAAGAGCCCTGCTGCTCCTGTCGTCGACGCTCCTGCTCCTCACGCAGGCGGTGGTGCAGTCTCTCCAAGTGGCTGGACTGTCCGGCCACGGGACGGCGAAGCGGACGCTCAGCAAGGCGGGAGGGTAAGAAGGGGATGACAGACTTTCATGCAGTGTGTCTAAGTCGAGCCATCTACAAAAGACATCGCAAGCAAAAGGGTGAGAATAGAATCAATATGACCAGCAAGTAATGAACCATAAATAAATGAAGGATTGGAATAAAACATAATTTCCAGCAAGGTATATTATATAGTAGAACATAGGTTTGGTCGGGATGACCAACTTTTGAAGGGATATCAAAGTCAAGGCAGAGACAGAGGTCTATAGTCCTTAGAACGACCATTCTACTCTAGGTTAGCGGTCCTACAGTCAGCACGGCTTTGATACCACTTATGTCACACCCGGTTTTAGAAGGCAAACCGAATGCGAACCATGTACGTGCCAGGATCAGTTATTCACGTACACAGCAGTTACATAACATGGACATCATCACACAGTGCTCAAAATAGTATTAAGAAGGGAAATAGTCGATTATATCATACGTCTGAGACGTCCATATAGTCCTTACAATAAATCAAAGTGCGGAAAAGAAACATAGATAACCGCGGCCTTCACAGGCAGCCGCCTGGGGGTTGCCGCTAACCCACACCTAGAACTCGTCGTAGTCTTGGAACTCCTGGAAGTCTCCTTCCACAGCTTCATCTTCGCCTGAGCAGTGGTTGCAATGCTGACAACCTGGGGATGGGGGGGTTTGGTGTGTAGAGCAAGGGTGAGTACACATCAACATACTCAGCAAGTATCCTGTTTGGGTGTAGTGGACTAGCTTTATGTGGGGATAAGTCAAGCAGTTGCTTTTAGTTGGTCAGATTATTATTTACTAATAGAAAGCCAGGTTTTAGCATTAACCCAAGTTATTAACCCGATGTACCCTTTCCAAACGGAAAGAATACCACTTACCAGCACCATAGTCATAACCGAAACCATCGATCTCATAGCCACCTGTACCAAAGTATCTCTGATCAAGTACCACTAATCACTGGAGCTCCCTTGGCCACTCATAACCGCGAGCACGGCTGATATATCAGTTTTCAAACACTCTGCAGAGGTTGTGCACTTTACCCACAAGCCGTGATTCCCATTCTGCCCGGAGATCATGACTCTCCATTGATCACTACCAAGGTGACCCAGCAGGGCATCACTATGTAGCCTTTACAAAGATTCCCCGGGGCTGTAGCCACCCGTTAGGTTTCCTAAATGCACCGCACTCCTCCCCAAGGAGCGAACCCAAACTTGGCAGAGCGAGCCGCATACACCGAGCCCCATTGACGGCACGACGGCTAAGTGAACTACACCCCGGGTCCTCTAATTATTCAGCTAAGGGCATCCCATTCCACCCTCATGGTTACACTGTTTTCCCGGGCGGTCATCCATAGAACAGGTCCTTACGGAGAGGCACTCGAGAAACCGCTCGAGCCCCCTTGATGACCACAAGTACCACATCATAATAAGAGAAGGGGAAAACAGCGTATCATAGATAATCTCATCATGTTCATTGATTAGAGTTTGAGCAATAGCATAAAGCTAAACAATAATAATCCAACCCAAATAGGTAAACAAGGACATGGTTAACAAAGCTAGTCAATCCTTAGGCATAAATGTGTAAAGCGGGAGGTGAATTAAATAATGAATAGGACAGAGATAGGTCAAAGGACACTTGTCTCCACCAACCGACTACTGCTCAGGGGCTTCTCCTGCGAGTTCCTCGGGCTCTTCGACCGGATCGTTCTCTATGCGAGCGCAAACATACATACATCCACATATTCAACACAAAAGAACAGTACACCATACAATAGAATGCAATAAGTAAACAGACGTTCCACGCGGGCTCGCGAGTACGGTTAAGAGAGAAAGAGGAAAAGACAGTCGAGAAACGATCACGTTACATGATTATAAATTAACCACTCGCTTAATGGAAGGAAATTTAATGTAGACACTATGTTTAGCGTAAAGTAAAGTCATGTTTCATGTCTAATCATTATAAGCAGGTGGAGATAAATAAAGAGGATGGTCGCGCGGCGAGACGCGCGGCAGCATACGTCGACTAAACTGAGTTCAAAGTGGAACGTCGCGTGAAAACACACGCGGCGTTACACCTTAAACAACCTGAAATTAAAATGGATCGTCGCGCGACGAAGCGCACGACGCAGCACATTGATAGAATCTGAATTTAGACAATCCGTCGCGCGACGAAGCGCGCGACGCAGCATGCTAACTAACGGAGTTTGACATTAACTATCGACTAACAAGTAATCATCGCGAGCGCGGGCGAGCGAGGATACGGTCGGGCGAGGCCGGGACGGGGCTGTTGAACCGGGGGGGGGGGGGCGGTTGAACCGGCCAGGGGCCGCGCCGGGGGCCGGACCGCGCCGGGGCCGCGCCGCCGCTCCGGGGGCCGCGCCGGGCGAGCAGGGAGCCGCCGGGGCCGCACCGGGCGAGCAGGGGCCGCCGGGGCCGTGCCGCCGCGCACGGGGCTGGGACGGGGGCGAGCGCCGCCGCGGGAAGGCCGGGGCGGGGTCGCGCGCCGCGGGGGGGGGGGGGAGCAGGGCGGGGCCGCGGGCGCCGCCGCGAGGGGAGGCCGGGCGGGGCCGCGCCGCCGTGCGCAGGGCCGGGTCGGGGGGCGGCGCCGCGCCGGGGAAGCAGGGAGCGGGGCCGGGGCATCGCTGCGCAGGCAGGGGGGGCGGGGGCCGCGCGCCGCCGCGCGGGCAGGGGGCGGGGCCGCGCCGCCGCGGGCCAGGGGAGGGCGGGGGCGCGCGCGAGCAGGGGGCGGGCGGGGCCGCGCGCCGCGAGCGGGGAGGGCAGGGACGCGCGCGAGCAGGGGGAGAGAGAGGGCGCGCGCGGGGGAGAGAAGAGGAGGGAGAGGGAGAGAGAGAGAGAGAGAAGAAGGGGAGGGGAGGGGAGCTCACCTCGGGGTCCAAAATCCGGTGATCGCCGTCTCCAAATCCTGGGGCACCAAGGGGAGAGAGAGGTGGAAGAGGGAGAGGAGAGGTTATTGCGCGGGAGATCCAAATGAGAGAGGGAGGAGAGGGGGGGGGCGCATGGGGGGGGGGGGGGGGGGTTGGGCGCCAGGGGCGCGCAGGGCCGGGTCGGACCGGGCCGGCTGGGCTGGGCTGGGCTAGGCTGGGTCCAGCCACTTCGTGGATTGAAAACCCACGACGTGCGCGGACCACTAAACGGAATTAAATCGCGAATCGAAATCCGGAACGGAACGAGACAAACACTCAACATCAGACAAAGAAAAGTGCTTCGGCATGATGCAACACCCATGACACTAGGTTTTGGTTTATACCTGACGCGGGCACTTGTCGCTATACTGGTTTGAAATTGGGAAGAAGGAGCAAACGGGGAAAGAGAAAAGAGAGTAACGCCCGAATTTGGTGAGAGAAAAGAAGAAAAAAATCTACCCCCAAATTCAGGGCGTTACACCTTTGCATAGTGTAAAACTGATATATCAGTCATGCTCACGGTTATGAGCAGCTCGGACGCTCACATGAGTAATCTATGGAACTAAACTTAATTTTGTCATATGCATTGCATTGTGGGTGTTATTATTAATTGTTATCTCTTATTTAGTTGGGTTGGTATCTACTTATACTTAGTAACTGCTAATAAAACTTTGACCAACTTTAAAAGTAATGCTCAGCTTTAACCATCTCATTTGGTAAGCCTTACACTTCACATGAGCCCTACTGTAAGTGAGCTCTTGCACATTATTCCCCATAACTTGTTGAGCGATGAATGTATGTGAGCTCACCCTTGCTTACTCACATCCCCAGGTCAAGATCAGGTACCGTCAAGATGAGGAGCATGAAGGATGTTGCGATGAGTTCATGAGAGGTCTAGGCTATCGTCTCTCAGTCAACCATGGTCGTTGTATCATTGTCTTTGTATGATGTATTTATTTATCTATTTTGTATAGAACTTCATTATATATTAAAGATGTGACATTTGTTTCTATACCATGAGTCATCATGTGTGAGACTTGATCCTCGCACACATGTGAGTCACGCCCAGGTTTGGACCCCTAAATCTGGTTGTGTGTAACACCCTGAATTTGGGGTATAAAATTTATTTCTTATGATCATCCAAATTAGGTGTTACTCTTCTCTATCTCACTCTAGTTTCTCTCTCTCTCTAGTTGTCTCTCTCTCTTTCTTTTAATTAGAGTTAGTTGTATTAGTGAAGGATTATGTATTTTATTTTGCCCAAAACTTATGAGTCCTGGAATGTTGCATCATAATGAGCCTAAATGTTCTTTGAATTGTTGCATATATTTGATTTGGTTTGAATTTGAAACTTGATTAGAATTTGAATTGAAAACCCTAGAGAAAATAAATAGAAAAGCAATTAGAAAATCCCTAGAAAAAGGAAAACCAATTTTAGCCCAAACCGGCCCACTTAGCCCAGCCCCCGCGCGGGCGCCCACGCGCCCCTTGTGCCTGACAGACGAGCCCCGCCTGTCGGCGCAAACCTGAGCATGCTCACTTTCCCCTCTCTCTCTCTCTCTCTCTCTCTCTCTCTCGCTCGCTGCTATGTGGGGCCGACCTGTCGCCGCTGTTTCCCTCGCGCGCGCCCGCTCTCTCTCTCTTTGTCCCACCGTCCCCACCTGTCATCTCGTCCTCAACCTCCCGCCCACGATCCCCCGTCGTGGACGCGCCCACGTCCACGTGTTCTCCGGCCACGTCCGCGCCCTCGCGCCCCTTTTGAGCCCCTCGCCCTGCTCGTCCACCTCCCCTCTCTCATTCACGCCCTCTGCCAAACCCTCTCGCCCTCTCTCTCGCTTTGCCCACGCGTGCAGGGAGCTCCACCACCGCCCGCCGATGATCGTTGCTTGTTCTGTGGCCACCGTCGCGTCCGTGCCCCGTCCAGTGCCACGTTGAGCTCTGCCTCGCTTTTAGCTGCTCGGGACACCCTTCGGTGTGCCCTTTCCCTCTCTGCTGTGTCTAGTTCGCGCTCACCGGAGCAATCTTCACGCAGCTGGAGCCCCGCCACCGTCGCCCCGTCGAGTCTCTACTTCTCCGCTGTTGCTTCTCGACACCAGCGCTTCCCCTCAAGGTGAGCAACCCGCCCGTACCCTTAATTCGGTCATCCCCGCTCTGCTGCTCGCACGATTGCTCGCCGGAGCAACCCTGGGCTGCCGTTAGCCCACCCCGCCGTGGTCTGCACCCTCTGGTGCCCCTGCACCAGCATGAAGGCCATGGCCGAGTCCGCCAGACCGCCCTGAACGCGCCCGAGCTAGCTGAAAGGGAAATAGGCTTACACCTTTTCCTTACTGATTTTGGTGGTTGAATTGCCCAACACAAATAATTGGACTAACGAGTTTGCTCTAGACTATGAGTTCTACAGGTGCCAAAGGTTCACAATAAACTAATAAAAAGACCGACAAAGGATTCAAATAGAGAGAGCAAAAGTCAGCCGAAGTGTGCCCTGGTCTGGCGCACCGGACTGTCCGGTGCACCAGGGACTCCAACTCCGAACTGCTCACCTTCGGGAATTCTGGAGGCCGCTCCGCTATAATTCACCGGACTGTCCGGTGTAGCACCAGACAGTGTCCGGTTGCGCACCGGATTGGCCGGTGTGCCAGCGGAGCAACAACTACTTCGCGCCAACGGTCGTCTGTAGAAGGCATTAAATGCGCTACAGTGCGCGCCAGAGTCAGAGCAGAGCCGATGGCGCACCGGACAGTGAACAGTACCTGTCCGGTGGCCCAGAAGACAGAAGCTCCAACGGTCGGAATCCAACGGCCAGTGACGTGGCAGGCGCACCAGACAGTGTCCAGTGGCGCACCGGACTGTCCGGTGCGCCATGCGACAGCAGCCTTCACCAAACGACTAGTTTGGTGGTTGGGGCTATAAATACCCCCAACCACCCACCATTCATGGTATCCAAGTTTTCCAACTTCCTACACCTTACAAGAGCTATAGCATTCAATACAAGACACACCAAAGAGATCAAATCCTGTCCCAAGTTAATAGTTCATTCCAAATCAAATAGTGACTAGTGAGAGAGTGACTTGTGTTCATTTGAGCTCTTGCGCTTGGATTGCTTCTTTTTCTCATTCATTCTTGTGATCAACTCAATTGTAACCAAGGCAAGAGACACCAATTGTGTGGTGGTCCTTGAGGGGACTTTGTGTCCTGTTTGATTGAGAAGAGAAGCTCACTCGGTCTAAGTGACCGTTTGAGAGAGGAAAATGGTTGAAAGAGACCCGGTCTTTGTGACCACCTCAACGGGGAGTAGGTTTGCAAGAACCGAACCTCGGTAAAACAAATCCTTGTGTCTCACTCTTTATTTGCTTACGATTTGTTTTTCGCCCTCTCTCACGGACTCATTAATATTTCTAACGCTAACCCGGCTTGTAGTTGTGCTTAAGTTAATAAAATTCAGATTCGCCGTATTCACCCCCCCCCCTCTAGGAGACTTTCACTAGCCCCCAAGCCTTTGGAGCCCCGCCGTGGCCAGCCTTCTTGTCTCGAGCAAACTCTCGTTGCGGGACCGAGCGGCGCCACCGCGCCCATGTCCGCCCCTGGCCATTAGATCTCGGGCGTCCGTCCGAGATCGGGTGGTTTAGACTCAATCCCAGCCCTCCGATCTGGATCCAACCGCCTCTCTCTTCCCCCTCCCCCGCGTCTCTGCCTCTGGGCCAAGCTAGTTGGTCCACCCTGACCCGCTTGTCAGCCGCGCCTGCGCGCCCACGCCCCCGCGCGCGCCCGTGCGATCTAATCTGGGCCGCCGATCTCTTATCCGATGGCCGAGATTACCACGTACCCCTTCGCGTGTGAGTTTTGCTTAAGAGCCCCCTGGTTTTAGGAAATAACCCGCCATCCTATGTTTTAACGTGTAGGTCCCTGGTTTGTTTTAATTAGCCCCCTGTACTTTTATTTAATCCCAGATTTAGCCCTAATTAAATATTTCGAACTTCAAAACTTGTTTATTTCATATCTTTTTCATATGAACTCCAAATTTAGTGGTTCAAATTGCAAAATGTTCACAAAATTATTCTCTATTCAAATAAAATATGACCATTTGTAATCTTTATACTTTATTTTTTTTACACTTAGAATATAGGATTAATGTATATGTTAATTTATTTATTTAGTGAAATAAATAAAAGGAGAATCCTAGGAGTTAAAGTATATTTAAGCTTGTGAGATTAGTGTTGTTGGGGGCCTTTGTCTTCCGAACAGGACAACACCAAAGCTCTTTTAGGCCACCATCCCCAAGGGGCAGGGGTGGCAGGGGCTTCGAAGGAAGGTATGGGGATCAGCCTAGAAAGCCCTATTGCTTATTATGTGATGAAGACAAGGGCCACACTACAAGAACATGCCAGGTCACCATCCAGAAGCAAAAAAGGAGATTGCCGAAGCTAAGGCGCGGCAGAATCAGCCAAAGCAGGTCCAGCATATTGCTTCGTGTTATTCTCTTTATGTACCAGAATACGTAGGTAATCAACATGCGGCTTCTGTGGTTTTGGCAAGTGATTAACAAGCTTCCTGGGCCCAGCTCCCATTACCACCACCATTGCCACCTACTCACACTCAAAGCTAGCAGCTAGAAGGGCACCAGCACGCCCAACAGCAGCGCGACTTCTGGGAGGAGTCTGAAGCTCGTACAGTCAACAGTACTGTGCCAGAATCAAAGCATATCTACTAAAGAATATCCTACTCTTAATGTATCTTTATCTTTTATGTCATTTTGTTTTTTGTAAGAAACAAGTAGTCAAGGACTAAGTTTCGATTTCTTGTAATAATTGTGCTTACAACAATGAGAAAATATGCCTTTCTCACAGTTTTCTGAAGCTCGAAAATCAATCCTAAGGGAAAGGAGTGAGTTTCGAAGCTACAAAAAATCGTTCCTAAGGGAGCGTAGTGTAAGTTTTCTGCTCAAAAGTCATTCCTAAGGGAATCTAGAGCCAAAAATTAAGTTCCAAAAAAACTCAAAAGTCATTCCTAAGGGAGCGCAGCGTAAATTTTCTGCTCAAAAGTCGTTCCTAAGGGAATGCAGAGCAAAATACCAGTGAAATAGAAGGTGAAGAAGCTCAAAAGACATTCCTAAGGGGATGCAGAGCTTAAATGTTGTGGCGGAACTGCCCGAATTATTCCAACTTAAGTGCCTAAGTCCCGCCCTAGAGGCTAGACCACACTTAAATGGGAATAACCCGTCAATCCCTCGGATCTAGTCCGACAAGGCCACTGACAGGATCAAGTACCACAATCTCACTCGATGGTGAGTCACAGAGCAAATACAATAAAGCATAAAACCATGCATATAAGAGTATTAAATTATTACATCACCATCGGAGTTTTGCAAAAGTAGTCATCATTGTTCGAGTGCAGCGGAATAAAACTAACGATAAATAAATGGAGGGATGGGGAAGCCTGTCCCATCACTCCTCATGCTCCTCCTTAGCCGAGGCAGGGTCCCACTCGACAGTCCAACCCGGTGGCAAGATGGACGGCCAAGTCACTCCAGCAACCATGTCCTCCAGAGATCCTGAAAAATTATGCCACAAGCAAGGCTGAGTATACTAATACTCAGCTAGACTTACCCGGTGTGAGGAGTCTACTCCTCTACCTCTAGACATGCAGCTGTTTGGCTGTGGGGTTGGGTTGCCAAAAGCACTAGCTGAGTATCTAAGTCAAGTTTTAACTTTGCCAATTTAAGTGTGACTCTCTTAAGGCTAAATGTGTACTATCTACTCATACATAGTAGCAAACATTTTTAGCAATCAACATCTTGTATCAACTCATCATATTTCCACTTGTTACTCAATGCAGTACAATGGATCAAGCAGTCTCATTAGCTGCGAGAAGCAGACGGTTCGAATCGAGTTTTATCCTTGCAAGGTAAACCTAAACACACGACATGTAGGGGCACTCCGTCCCCACACACATCAACCGTCCCCATCGATTCCCCGTCAGCAGATCAGGGCTCACCGCCTTGGCGTACAATGCCTCACTGACCCCGACTGCCATCGTGCAGTGACCGCACTTGTACCCACCATAACCGGAATGGGAGACCACGTCTCAGGTCGCGTGAGGGGTAAAGTCCACTGCCAGGTTCAATTAGGTACTAGGCTTACCGATTTACCATATTTCTCGGCATGTGCTTAGTACATTCAAACGCTTGACACAGGTATCCGCATGTTAATCCTTATTTCATTTTCCTCTCGTAGACCACGCATCCCCATGGATCCGTGTCCACAAACCAACTATCAATATGATATGAAATTGGGTACAACCAATTCCTGACCTCGCGCGAGTGCTAGAAAAACCACTCGACTTCTACAGAGATCCTAGTTAATAAAGCAGCTACTCGACCTAGCATACTAGTATCCATCTCAAAAGGATTCCTGAGATCATGCAACTAGGGTTTCAAACAACTCCTACACCTAAGTGCACATTCAATCCTAAAATCATCAAGTATAGTAAAATATCATATATAACAGGTTATGCATAAAACCGGGGCTTGCCTTCCAAAGCAGTGGCAGGCAGATCCTCTGGTGCAGGCTCTGGTGCTGGATCCGGGGCTACCTCCTGAGCAGCTCCTTGCTCCGACACGAGGACGTACTCTCTGTCAGCGAGGTTACAGTCTATCGAAATGTAATGAACATGTATGTCATGATTATGCAGGATTTAATAACATTATGCTAAAGGAAGAAAAACTAAGTTAATGAGTAACTTAGGGTTTCTTGGTCATACGGGGCTTTTAGTGGTTTATGCTTATCACTCTTGGTTTAGGTTTTGTTAGGGATAGGCATAGTGGGTTGGTATTTCCTTTATATAATTTTGTGGACAATTTACAAAGGGTTTTAGGATGACACTAATTTCTATTATTCATTTTTCCTTTCTTTATTTTCTATTTATGGTTTCTAGTGTAGGTTTGAACTACAACGGTGGTTTAACTTTTTCCAAAAATTCTGAAAAAAAATTACAGTGGGTTGCCATTGGTCATTATAGCCCATTCTAGGAATTTGAGGTTCAAAATAAAAAGGCTATGCTTTAGACAAAGATAACAAAAGTTGTGTAAAATGGGCCACTTTGCACTACATCTCTTAATTAGGGGTGGGTTCTATCCTAAGGGTTATTTTTGTTGGCATCTAACAGTAATAATAAGCTTCTATGCCAAAAATCACAGAAAGCTAAGAGATGGTTATTTAGTTGTGATTTTCCAAAGTTTAATGCCAAAAAGGCACTTTCTACTGCCTTGCCATTTGAAAAATGTCAAACAGCAGATTTCATATATTTCCTAAGTTCTTAATAACAAAACATTAGCTATCCCAAGGGTTGGGGTGTTTTCTCCTTGAGGTTATTCTTGTGGGGGTTTTCTAAGTTCTCCTTGTTTTCTTAAAATAAAAGGTATCCTATTTATTTTATACTAAACCAGAGTATAATAGATTTTTCTAGTAAACTACACTGAATAAGTACTCTAACAAAAATAGGAGTGCCCCCTGGTTCATCATTTAAATCACCTTTTCTATTTTTCTTAACCTTAAGCATATTGTAAAATAAGTGGCAAAAGCTACCTTAATGGGGTGGACAGAGAGGTTTAGCATTTTTAAACAGGTCAGTAGGTGGACATAAACTTCTCCAAATTTTTCTAACCCTAGTCAAATAGTGCAACTATTTTTCTTCCTATTATTTAGCTTTTGGCTAAAACAATAATTAAATCAGAACCCTAAAGTTTTCTATAGTACATAGGGGTTTTATATTTTTCCTAAGTAGTTTATATTATTTAAGATCTGACAAAATTGGTTTGACTAAATTTGGATGAATAAAACAGAAGTTATGAATTATTCAAGTTCTGTTCAAATTTTAAATCAAATTTAATAAAGGTTTCCTGGAAAAACAGTTTACACCGAGGACCCTGGGTTTAATCCAAATCAACCCACTCAAATCTACCCCTGTGCCACTATTCCCCTGAGTCACTAACAGTTCAAAAATCCCCCTGACCTTTCCTTCTTCTTCCCCGAGGTCCTTCCCCTAATGTAAACAGTACCCGCGGGAAAGAAAAGGGCGGCGCGGCTTACCGGCGGCGAGAGAGGTCCGACGAGGGGCGGAGTTGGCTCGGGGAGGCTCTGGCGGTCACAACGGTGTACGGCTTGACGGCGGGGGTGGCCGAAATCGCTCGGTCCACGTACGCAGGCGGGTGTCCTCGTCGGCGGCGGGTGTGCCGGCCAAAACACGAAGATCTAGTTCAATCCATTGGCACGGTGAGCTTCACGGGGTGATGTAGAGGCTATCTGTGCATTGAATCGAAAAATGGCACAGTGGCTTACCCGGTCTACGCTCGCAGGCGGTCGGATGGAGTCCGGCGACCGTGGACTGGCCTCTCCGGCGAAGCAGACTTCGATTCCTCGCTCGGGGAGCTTCACTGAGGTGTGCTCAGTCTTCTCTGAGGGTCGGACGGGGTTGGGAAGGGCTTGGTTGGCCGGTCTACAGTGGCAGCGGCTCGGGTGGCCGCGGACACGCCGTGCACGGGCAAACGCCAGTGAGTTTGAGCTCCGGTGAGGTTGAGCGTGCGCGGAATGGTACGGTTAAGGTCACTGGGCATTATATAGGCGCTGGCGCGGGCCATGGCGTCGGCTGGCCTTTGGCGCGACGCGGGGCAAGCGGGGGCGCGCGCGGGCGTGCTCTAGCGAGCTCAGAGCACGTCGAACACGTGGCTCTTTGCTTCTGCCCGTGTTCTTCCCTCTGCTGAGCGGCCAAAACGTACGAATCTTACCCTAGAGCCTGTGGGAGATCTCTTCCCTGCACCTAGAGCTTCCTAGTTCATGTGAGTTCCAAGAGAAGATGTGGTCGGGTTAGAGAGATATGGGGGTGGGAAGTTGGCTGTGTCAGACATGTCCAAATCGAGACAAAAATGGTGCCAAGTCGTGTCAAACGTCTAAGGGTAGGTGTCAACTCTTTCCAGGGCATTCTAGGGTTAATTTGGCACCACTTTGTCGATTGGGTCGAAGTGTTTTGAATTTTTGATGAAGGTGAACATGTGTGATCTTTGTCCAAGGGTTAGTTTTGGACTTAGGCATTTTCTGATTTTTCTTTTGTGTTCAACCCTTTGCTGAACTTTTTGGGGCTTTTCTGAAATCTTTTTGGGGTTACTTTCTTACTATTATTTGTAGGTTATCAAGTGTACAACAACTTTTATATTTGGCCCAAGCCATGATCATAAGGTTTTCATGACCTTTTGATCCCACTTACATCGATCTAGGGTTCCTATTGCCCAAAGGGGTTTGCTCTAGGGTTTTGGGCAATTCTCCCCTTTAGATGTGCATGACAAGCTAGGGTATGATATCCAAGATGGGTGGCACTTGCTTAGGACCTTGAATTCCAAGTTTGAGATACTTTGCTCAAACTATCCCACATGTGATAGTAGGTTTAACAGGTGTAGCCCTGGGTGGACACCCTGAGTAACACCTGAGGTGTTACAAATGTTACCGAAATAGAAGGTGAAGAAGCTCAAAAGTCGTTCCTAAGGGGATGGAGAGCTTATAAGACTCAAAAGACGTTCCTAAGGGGATGCAGAGTCTTGTGTGTTCTAGTGTGGGTGCGTGTGTGTGTCTTCGGCATCACCATCATTTTCGCATCATAACATCATATCATTCTGCATAACATTACATCAAACATCATATCGCACCAACAACAAAAGAGGATTGAATACGAAGCAAATCTTCGGCAATAATTTGATAGAAAATGTGATGAGGCACGAAGCGAACTTCCGGAAATACGTTTATATCGGACTTACTAAAGGAGGGATCTCTTTCTTTACGAAGCATGAAAAGAAGGGAAGGTGTTTTTTCGCCGAAAGCTAAAAAATGGTACGTGTGTAAATTTCATGCATCGTAATGAAATATATTATAGAAATTTACATGTCTGATTAATTATTTCATACATCAAATGTTACAAAGTATTATTACAATAACATCTAATCTTCCCTAAGAATTCTTTCTGAGGCTTCGTTCAATAGTTTATCGACGACTTCGTCGATAATGGAGTTAGCAATGCTTATAACATCCAGTGCTTCCTTCATCTCCGGATCAGCCAGGGGATTGTATGGCTCCGGCAGCGGTGATAGATCAGCTGTAGTAAGCAAACTATTAGTTCGAAGCCACAAAGTAAATACCGAAGCTAAAATTCAAAAACAATACCTATACGCCTTTCGCGTTCAGTAGCTTCCTTAGCTCGTTTAGCTTCTTCTCAGGCATCAGGGTGTCTTTTTTATTCTTCTTTATAATTTTGTTGGCCAACTCTCGGCCACCGTTCACCTAGACATCAGAATAAAACTTTTCGCCCATCAATGTCGCTTCGGCTGAAGGATCTTTTGTGTCGTCTATGGATAAGGCGACTTCGGCCTAGGCTGTAGCTTTGACGTGGTCGCATCCAGCCTTCTCCAGAATAGCCGCAATCCCCCGGGCGCCGGAGAAAGCACAAATATCTCCACGGTTGTTTATGATTTCCTCAAAAGCTTTGGCTTCCCCGCTTATCCATTTAATAACGCCCTCGGGGTCGCCTCGGATAAAATTCTCCTCAGAGGAATAAGCACCCACTTTGGAAAAACTAATTTTTAGTTTCTTCACGCAATTCAAGGATTTTTCAAAACATCTTTCCTTGGATTCTGAAAGGGAAATGTGCCCTTGGGCCATTTCTAAGTATTTTGGTGATTGAGTGCCAACGCAAAGTGCTTAAATGTGAATTTATGCCCATGGATGAACAAAGTGAAAATCATGAGTAAAGGTATGTTTCTAAGCCTTAGTACATTGGTTTTGTATACTAATATACTTGTCTAAGTGTTAGAAACAGAAAGAAAAAGAAAAGAAGAAAGGTGCAAAGACTTGGCTGTGTACAGCCAAGACTCAGTTCGGTCTGGGGCACCGGACTATCCGGTGGTGCACCGGACAGTGTCCGGTGCGCCAGGCTGACTCGGCGTGAAGTCGCCACTCTCGGGAATTCGCCGACGGCGTACGGCTATAATTCACCGGACTGTCCGGTGTGCACCAGACTGTCCGGTGAGCCAACGGTCGGCCGGGCCAACGGTCGGCCGCGCGATCTGCGCGAGACACGTGGCCGTGCCAATGGTCGGAAGGGGGCACCGGACTGTCCGGTGTGCACCGGACATGTCCGGTGCGCCAAACGGTCGACTGCGCTGTTTATGGAAATAAATCGGGAACCGGACAGTGTCCGGTGTGCACCGGACTGTCCGGTGCGCCCGACGACAGAAGGCAAGGATGGCCTTCCAGATTTGTTCTCAACGGCTCCTAGCTGCCTTGGGGCTATAAAAGGGACCCCTAGGCGCATGGAGGAGGACACCAAGCATTCCTACAACATTCCTAAGCACCAAGACATCGATCTCACGCATTCGTTTCATTGTGATAGCATATAGAGCTCTTGTAGAGTTGTGAACTCTTTGAGTTGTGTTGCGAGCTCTTGTTGCTGCTTGTGTGCGTGTTGTTGCTCTGATCTTTTGAAGTCTTGTGTGCGTTGCTCATTCCCACCCTTGCTCTGTGTTTCTTTGTGAACTTCAATTGTAAGGGCGAGAGGCTCCAAGTTGTGGAGATTCCTCGCAAACGGGATTGAGAAAAAGCAAGCAAAACACTGTGGTATTCAAGTGGGTCTTTGGACCGCTTGAGAGGGGTTGATTGCAACCCTCGTCCGTTGGGACGCCACAACGTGGAGTAGGCAAGCGTTGGTCTTGGCCGAACCACGGGATAAACCACTGTGTCATCTCTGTGTTTGATCTCTTGTGGTATTGTGTTTTGTTGAGACTCCTCTCTAGCCACTTGGCAATAATTGTGCTAACACTTAACAAGTTTTTGTGGCTATAAGTTTAAGTTTTACAGGATCACCTATTCACCCCCCTCTAGGTGCTCTCAATTGGTATCGGAGCCGTTCTCTTCAAGAAAGGGACTAACCGCCCGAAGAGATGGATCCTAAGGGGAAGGGAATCGTGATCAACGATAAGGAAAAGGAGTCCTTCGTCAACGAGCCCAAAGATGACAAGCCTACCGACTCCGGCTCGGGCCATAGACGGAAGGAAGGGAAGAAGAAGACAAGGCGCATCAAGGAAATCGTCTACTACGACGACAGCGACGAATCTTCCTCTTCCCAAAAGGACAACGACGACAACGACTATGATAAACAAAAGACGGTTAACTCAAACTTTTCTTTTGATTATTCGCGCATTCCGCATAGCTCAAATACTCATTTGCTCCCCATTCCACTTGGCAAGCCTCCTCACTTTGATGGAGAGGACTACGGATTTTGGAGTCACAAAATGCGTACTCACCTATTTTCTCTTCATCCAAGCATTTGGGAGATTGTGGAAAGTGGAATGAAATTTGATAGCTCGAATAGCCCTTCGTTTATTAATGAACAGATCCATAAAAATGCAAAAGCTACTACTGTGTTGCTAGCCTCTTTATGCAGGGACGAGTACAATAAGGTGAGCGGCTTGGACAATGCCAAGAAGATATGGGACACCCTCAAGATTTCTCACGAGGGGAACGACATCACCATGCTCACTAAAATGGAGTTGGTGGAGGGCGAGCTTGGAAGATTTGCGATGATAAGGGGCGAGGAGCCAACCCAAACATACAACCGGCTCAAGACCCTTGTCAACAAAATAAGGAGCTATGGAAGCACACGATGGACGGACCATGACGTCGTCCGACTATTACTAAGGTCCTTTACCATTCTTGATCCTCATTTGGTGAATAATATTCGTGAGAATCCCAGGTACACCAAAATGTCGCCCGAAGAAGTTCTTGGGAAGTTCGTAAGCGGGCGAATGATGATCAAGGAGGCAAGATACGTGGACGACGCGTTGAACGGTCCTATTCATGAGCCTCAACCCATTGCTCTCAAGGCAACGAGGAGCAAGGAGGCGCTACCAAGCAAGGTGGCGCAAGTTGAGGCGGCCGGGCTAAATAATGATGAGATGGCCCTCATCATTAAGCGCTTCAAGACGGCGCTTAAAGGTCGCAAGGGACAGCCAAGCAAGACCAAAACAAAGGAGAAGCGCTCATGCTTCAAATGTGGTAAGATTGGTCATTTCATAGCTAACTGTCCCGATAATGAAAGTGACCAGGAAAAAGGGGACAAAAGGGAGAAGAAGAGGCATTACAAGAAGGCCAAGGGCGAAGCACATATCGGAAAGGAGTGGGATTCGGATTGCTCCTCCTCCGACTCCGACAATGAAGGACTTGCCGCCACCGCCTTCAACAAATCAACCCTCTTCCCCAACGAGCGTCACACATGCCTTATGGCAAGGGAGAAGAAGGTGAGTACTCGAGACACCACTTATGTCTCTTCTAGTGATGATGAATCTAGGGATGAGGAAATAGATTACTCTAGCTTGTTCAAGGGATTGGATAGAAATAAGATTGATAAAATCAATGAATTGATTGATGCCTTGAATGAGAAAGATAGACTCTTAGAAAAACAAGAGGACCTTTTGTATGAAGAGCATGACAAATTTGTAGAGGCACAACGATCTCATGCTCTAGAAGTTAAAAGAAATGAAATGCTTTCTTGTGAATTATCTTCTTGCCATGAGACAATTTTTAAATTAAGGAGCATTAATGATGATTTGAATGCTAAGTTAGAGATTGCTAGTAAATCCACCTCTTGTGTAGAAAATGTTGTAGCGTGCACTAGGTGTAAAGATATTAACATTGATGCTTATAGTGAACACCTAGTTTGCATTTCTAAATTAAATGAAGAGGTAGCTAGTCTTAATGCCCAACTTAAGACTAGCAAAAGTGATTTTGAGAAACTAAAATTTGCTAGGGATGCCTACACGGTTGGTAGACACCCCTCAATTAAGGATGGGCTTGGCTTCAAGAGGGAAGTCAAGAACTTAACAAGCCATAAGGCTCCCATCTCCGCCAAGGAGAAAGGGAAGGCCCCTATGGCTAATAGTACTAAAAGGAACTATGCCTTTTTGTATCATGATAGGAGACAATCTAGAAATGCTTATCGGAGTTATAATGCATATGATTCTCATGCCATGTTTGCTTCTAGTTCTTCCTATGTGCATGATAGAAATGTTAGTAGGAAAAATGTTGTTCATAATATGCCTAGGAGAAATGTTGTTAATGTTCCTAGGAAAGTTAATGAACCTTCCACAATATATCATGCTTTAAATGCTTCCTTTGCTATTTGTAGAAAGGATAGGAAGATAATTGCTAGAAAATTAGGGGCAAGATGCAAGGGAGACAAAACTTGCATTTGGGTCCCTAAGGATATTTGTGCTAACCTTGTAGGACCCAACATGAGTTGGGTACCTAAGACCCAAGCCTAAATTTGCCTTGCAGGTTTATGCATCCGGGGGTTAAAGTTGGATTATCGACAGCGGATGCACAAACCATATGACGGGGGAGAAGAAGATGTTCACCTCCTACGTCAAGAATAAGGATTCCCAAGATTCAATTATATTCGGTGATGGGAATCAAGGCAAGGTAAAAGGGTTAGGTAAAATTGCAATTTCAAATGAGCACTCTATCTCTAATGTGTTTTTAGTAGAGTCTCTTGGATATAATTTGCTATCTGTTAGTCAATTATGCAACATGGGGTACAACTGTCTATTTACAAATATAGATGTGTCTGTCTTTAGAAGAAGTGATGGTTCACTAGCTTTTAAGGGTGTATTAGACGGCAAACTTTATTTAGTTGATTTTGCAAAAGAAGAAGCCGGTCTAGATGCATGCTTAATAGCTAAGACTAGCATGGGCTGGCTGTGGCATCGCCGCTTAGCACATGTGGGGATGAAGAACCTTCACAAGCTTCTAAAGGGAGAACACGTGATAGGTTTGACTAACGTTCAATTCGAAAAAGATAGACCTTGTGCAGCTTGTCAAGCAGGTAAACAAGTGGGAGGAGCACATCACAGCAAGAATGTGATGACCACTTCAAGACCTCTGGAGCTGCTGCATATGGACCTCTTCGGACCCGTCGCCTATCTTAGCATAGGAGGGAGTAAGTATGGTCTAGTTATTGTTGATGACTTTTCCCGCTTCACTTGGGTGTTCTTTTTGCAGGATAAGTCTGAAACCCAAGGGACCCTCAAGCGCTTCCTCAGGAGAGCTCAAAATGAGTTTGAGCTCAAGGTGAAGAAGATAAGGAGCGACAACGGGTCCGAGTTCAAGAACCTTCAAGTGGAGGAGTTCCTTGAAGAGGAAGGGATCAAGCACGAGTTCTCCGCTCCCTACACACCACAGCAAAATGGTGTGGTAGAGAGGAAGAACAGGACGCTCATCGATATGGCAAGAACGATGCTAGGAGAGTTCAAGACCCCCGAGTGTTTTTGGACGGAAGCCGTGAACACGGCTTGCCACGCCATCAACAGGGTCTACCTTCATCGACTCCTCAAGAAGACGTCGTATGAGCTACTAACCGGTAACAAACCCAATGTATCTTACTTTCGTGTATTTGGGAGCAAGTGCTACATTCTAGTGAAGAAGGGTAGAAATTCTAAGTTTGCTCCCAAAGCTGTAGAAGGGTTTTTGTTAGGTTATGACTCAAATACAAAGGCGTATAGAGTCTTCAACAAATCATCGGGTTTGGTTGAAGTCTCTAGCGACGTTGTATTTGATGAGACTAATGGCTCTCCAAGAGAGCAAGTTTTTGATTGTGATGATGTAGATGAAGAAGATGTTCCGACGGCCGCTATACGAACCATGGCGATTGGAGAAGTACGGCCTCAGGAACAAGATGAACGAGATCAACCTTCTTCCTCAGCAATGGTGCAACCCCCAACTCAAGACGATGAACAGGTTCATCAACAGGAGGCGCGTGATCAAGGGGGAGCACAAGATGATCATGTGATGGAGGAAGAAGCGCAACCGGCACCTCCAACCCAAGTTCGAGCGATGATTCAAAGGGATCATCCCGTCGACCAAATTCTGGGTGACATTAGCAAGGGAGTAACTACTCGGTCTCGATTAGTTAATTTTTGTGAACATTACTCCTTTGTCTCTTCTATTGAGCCTTTCAGGGTAGAAGAGGCCTTGCTAGATCCGGACTGGGTGTTGGCCATGCAAGAGGAGCTCAATAACTTCAAGAGGAATGAAGTTTGGACGCTGGTGCCTCGTCCTAAGAAAAATGTTGTGGGAACCAAGTGGGTGTTCCGCAACAAACAAGACAAGCACGGAGTGGTGATGAGGAACAAGGCTCGACTTGTGGCAAAAGGTTATGCCCAAGTCGAAGGTTTGGACTTTGAGGAGACTTTTGCTCCTGTGGCTAGGCTAGAGTCCATTCGTATCTTGCTAGCATATGCCGCTCACCATTCTTTCAGGTTGTTCCAAATGGATGTGAAGAGCGCTTTCCTCAACGGGCCAATCAAGGAGGAGGTGTACGTGGAACAACCCCCTGGCTTCGAGGATGAACGATACCCCGACCACGTGTGTAAGCTCTCTAAGGCGCTCTATGGACTTAAGCAAGCCCCAAGAGCATGGTATGAATGCCTTAGAGATTTCCTAATTGCTAATGCTTTCAAGGTTGGGAAAGCCGATCCAACTCTTTTCACTAAGACATGTGATGGTGATTTGTTTGTGTGCCAAATTTATGTCGATGACATAATATTTGGTTCTACTAATAAAAAGTCTTGTGAAGAGTTTAGCAGGGTGATGATGCAGAAATTCGAGATGTCAATGATGGGCGAGTTGAACTTCTTCCTTGGGTTCCAAGTGAAGCAACTCAAGGACGGCACCTTCATCTCCCAAACGAAGTACACGCAAGATCTGCTAAAGCGGTTTGGGATGAAGGACGCCAAGCCCGCAAAGACTCCGATGGGGACCGACGGACACACCGACCTCAACAAAGGAGGTAAGTCCGTTGATCAAAAAGCATACCGGTCAATGATAGGGTCATTACTTTACTTATGTGCTAGTAGACCGGATATTATGCTTAGTGTATGCATGTGTGCTAGATTTCAATCCGATCCTAAGGAGTGTCACTTAGTGGCGGTGAAGCGAATTCTTAGATATTTAGTTGCTACGCCTAGCTTCGGGCTCTGGTATCCAAAGGGGTCTACCTTTGACTTGATTGGATATTCAGACTCCGACTATGCTGGATGTAAGGTCGATAGGAAGAGTACATCGGGGACGTGCCAATTCTTAGGAAGGTCCCTGGTGTCGTGGAAATCTAAGAAACAAACCTCCGTTGCCCTATCCACCGCTGAGGCCGAGTATGTTGCCGCAGGACAGTGTTGCGCACAACTACTTTGGATGAGGCAAACCCTCAGGGACTTTGGCTACAATCTGAGCAAAGTCCCACTCCTATGTGATAATGAGAGTGCTATCTGCATGGCGGAAAATCCTGTTGAGCACAGCCGCACAAAGCACATAGACATCCGGCATCACTTTTTGAGAGACCACCAGCAAAAGGGAGATATCGAAGTGTTTCATGTTAGCACCGAGAACCAGCTAGCCGATATCTTTACCAAGCCTCTAGATGAGAAGACCTTTTGCAGGCTGCGTAGTGAGCTAAATGTCTTAGATTCGCGGAACTTGGATTGAATTACAGCATACATGTGTTTATGCCTTTGATCATGTTCATTCTGCATTTTGTTGCTTACTGTGGTGCTCAAGTTGTACAAACACTCCCTGGACCTCACAAGTCCGTTGCAAAGTGATGCACATGTTTAGGGGGAGGTGTGTTACAACTTGACCCTTTGAGACTAACCATATGCTTGAGTTTGCTTGATTTAGTCTCGAAGGAGAATTGAAAGGGAAAAGGTGGACTTGGACCATGAAAGACTTCCACTGCACTTCAATGAGAGGGTAACTTATTCCAAGTCCATCTCATAAACTCTCATTGCCTTTGTATCCTTATTGAAGATTTTGGTGAGGCAATGTGGTTAAAGGGCCAAGATTGATCCCATTTTGGTGCTTGATGCCAAAGGGGGAGAAAATAAAGGCCAAAGCGATAAATGGATCAGCTACCACTTGAGAAATTTTGAAAATAGTGAAATAGAGTTTTTTGTGCTTTTTGTGTTGTCAAAACTCTTGCATTGTCTCTTTTGTCAAAAGTTGGCTTCTTGTGTTGTCAAAAGTTGGCTTCTTGTGGGGAGAAGTAGTGATTATGGGAAAAAGGGGGAGTTTTTGAAATCTTTGATCAATCTCTTTTGGAATGACTCTCTTTGTACTTCAACATGTGTGTTTGACTTAGAGATAGAGATTTGAGTTTGATTTGCAAAAACAAACCAAGTGGTGGCAAAGGATGATCCATATATGCCAAATCGAATCAAAATGAATTTAAGTTTTATTTGAAGTGATTTTGCACTTGTTTTAGTTGCTTTAGGTTGTGTTGGCATAAATCACCAAAAAGGGGGAGATTGAAAGGGAAATGTGCCCTTGGGCCATTTCTAAGTATTTTGGTGATTGAGTGCCAACGCAAAGTGCTTAAATGTGAATTTATGCCCATGGATGAACAAAGTGAAAATCATGAGTAAAGGTATGTTTCTAAGCCTTAGTACATTGGTTTTGTATACTAATATACTTGTCTAAGTGTTAGAAACAGAAAGAAAAAGAAAAGAAGAAAGGTGCAAAGACTTGGCTGTGTACAGCCAAGACTCAGTTCGGTCTGGGGCACCGGACTGTCCGGTGGTGCACCGGACAGTGTCCGGTGCGCCAGGCTGACTCGGCGTGAAGTCGCCACTCTCGGGAATTCGTCGACGGCGTACGACTATAATTCACCGGACTGTCCGGTGTGCACCGGACTGTCCGGTGAGCCAACGGTCGGCCGGGCCAACGGTCGGCCGCGCGATCTGCGCGAGACACGTGGCCGTGCCAACGGTCGGAAGGGGGCACCGGACTGTCCGGTGTGCACCGGACATGTCCGGTGCGCCAAACGGTCGACTGCGCTGTTTATGGAAATAAATCGGGCACCGGACAGTGTCCGGTGTGCACCGGACTGTCCGGTGCGCCCGACGATAGAAGGCAAGGATGGCCTTCCAGATTTGTTCTCAACGGCTCCTAGCTGCCTTGGGGCTATAAAAGGGACCCCTAGGCGCATGGAGGAGGACACCAAGCATTCCTACAACATTCCTAAGCACCAAGACAACGATCTCACGCATTCGTTTCATTGTGATAGCATATAGAGCTCTTGTAGAGTTGTGAACTCTTTGAGTTGTGTTGCGAGCTCTTGTTGCTGCTTGTGTGCGTGTTGTTGCTCTGATCTTTTGAAGTCTTGTGTGCGTTGCTCATTCCCACCCTTGCTCTGTGTTTCTTTGTGAACTTCAATTGTAAGGGTGAGAGTCTCCAAGTTGTGACGATTCCTCGCAAACGGGATTGAGAAAAAGCAAGCAAAACACCGTGGTATTCAAGTGGGTCTTTGGACCGCTTGAGAGGGGTTGATTGCAACCCTCATCCGTTGGGACGCCACAACGTGGAGTAGGCAAGCGTTGGTCTTGGCCGAACCACGGGATAAACCACTGTGTCATCTCTGTGTTTGATCTCTTGTGGTATTGTGTTTTGTTGAGACTCCTCTCTAGCCACTTGGCAATAATTGTGCTAACACTTAACAAGTTTTTGTGGCTATAAGTTTAAGTTTTACAGGATCACCTATTCACCCCCCCCTCTAGGTGCTCTCAGATTCGTGAAGCTCCTCAATATTTTTCTCTAACCTAGCTTTCCACCATTCACTAATTTCTTGGCTAGCCTTGGCAACCTCACAATTTTCATTGGCTTCAGCAAGCTTTTTCCGAAGTTCTTTGATCTCGGCTTTTTGAGCTTCGACCTGAGCATTGTATTTAGCTTCATCTTCTTTCACTTTACTCACCAATAAAATTTAAATCTTGTCTTTCTCCAAAGCTTCGTTTCTCAGCTCAATTACCTCTGAACGAAGGTTGCTGAGAGCTATTATGTAGTTTTCATCTTTGGCGTTCTTTTGTGCCCTAAAGGCATTGCTAAGAATTAAGCCCTGCAAAAAAAGGGAAGAATTAAGCATGACAATGAAATACTTCATTTCCAACTTTAAAGTTAACAACTTCTATACCTTTATACTGTTGTATGCAAGGCTATCCGCAAGGTCATCCTTCGGCATGGCGGCAAAGCCAGTCTCGAGCTTCGGAAATCCCATACTCTTGGCTATCTCCCGGCAAACAGATATCTCTTTGTTGTCCGGGAGACAGTACATGAAATCATCTTCGTCCGTACCATTGAACACTAAGGCCCCCTTCGGATATTTTAGTTTCCGGGCGTAGTGTTGGGCTTCTAAGATTTCTTTTCGGACAATCTTTTCCCCGTAGCATGTCGAATAATGTAATCAACATCTTCAGATGGGGCTTCGGGGGCAGGAAATTTAGCTTTTTCTGTCACGTCCTGCCCCGCTGCCATGCCGGTATCCAGAGTTTGTTGCTCAGGCTTATCCTCAAACACGACAGGCTTCATCTCGATGGGCACTGAAGGCCCAGCTTCGGCTTTGGCCTGAGCTGTCACAGCTTCAGAAACTTTCTTCCTAGGGACAGGAGCCAAAGCTTTTGTGGTCTCCATGCTAGCACGCTGGCCATTCTCCTTCTTTTAGGAGTTGTGGCGGGAGCCTTTGTCAGCTTCGGCAATTCTGCCTCTACCGGTGGGCTCAGAATTTCTGGCGTCATCACTGTTTTCTCCAATTCTGGCTCTCTAGTCGCATCTTCTTTGGCTTCGGCTGGCCCGACTATAGGCACCTTCGGCACTACAATCGATCCTTCAGCGCTCTGAGCGGCGGGAGCATCTCATTTTGCTTCGGCCGTGGAGGAAGTCCCCTCACCAAATTCAGGCACTACGACCGTTTCAATATGTCGAGGCCGGTGGGTCAAAACCTTTATTTTCTTGCCCTTCGGCACAACAGTGGAGGCCAAAGCGGCAATTTTCCTATTTTCTCCTTGCCTCCTCATGGGGTAGCGGTAATCTGGATATATGAAGCCAATTGCATCAAAAACCATGTTCAATCTTTTCTTGCCCCGACCCCCGAAAGCTGAGGATAAGGCATCATCCTCGGCTCTGGTATATGCCCCAAGCAACTCGTCGCTAGTAGCCTCAATGCATTTCAACCAGTCATCATTTGGTTTGTCAAATCGGTCCCTGAATCTGAAGGTATATTTCAATCGAACTAGCCCACCTTCGCTGGATTCAGCAGTAGTCTCCTTCGGCATCTCCCAGTTGTCCACAAGCGGCCATACTCTATAGGCTATGTGCTCTTGAATTATGTCTCTTGTGCCAATGAAAGCACAGACATTGCTAAAAGCCTTCTGACATGCTTCGGTATCACTTTCAATAGCCATCTTCGGCCTTCGAAGGCCGAAGCGAGACCAGATGGGGCGCTGGATAATTTCCTTAATATCCTCCCTCTCAATCAGATTATTCTTAGCATAAAACCATTCCTCCATCCAGGCCCCGAGCCATATTTTCTGGTATGTTGGAACCGGGTAGCTTGCATTAGAGCGAGCAATGAATCCGTAACAACCGAAGTTCTTGTGATACTGCTCCTTGCTGGTGGCCTTCGTCTTGTACAAAAGTTCATGCATACTGCAAAAACACTTTGCGCTCGGTTCCAGCCTCTGGCTTCTTACAGCCCAAACGAATAAGCCCATTCTAATTATAGCTTTGGGAGTAAGTTGATGAAGAAAGATCTGAAATATCTTTAGCACTTCAACCAAAAATCTGCTTAATGGGAACCGAAGACCCGCCTTCAAAAAGCTTTTGTAAACAACCACTTCATTTTCTTCAGGAGCAGGGGCGGTGCTGTCTTCTCCAACCCTCACAATAGACATCTCCCGAAAGTATCTTTCCCTCATGGCATCAACATGGCTCTACTTAATAGTCGATTTTTCGAAGATGGTATGGCTTGGTTGCCACGACCTGTCCTCAGAATCTTCATCTCCACTTTCCACATCAAAGTCATCACTGTCATCAGAATCTTCAGATAAATCTACCATTATCTCTTTTGTGATTTTCTCTGTATTGGTTTTTGTTGGATCTTTTATGGGCTTGGCCCATTTATTGAATAAACTCTATGGTATGTAATGGTGGAGAATACCAATAGTACCACATTGGAAGTCCAAGGGTCTTTTGCCTTGACTTATATGGTGGGATTTATTCCACTTAACTTGAGAAGTCAAGAAATGGACAAGGGCGTGCCACACGCGCGCGCCGCCGCCGCCGGCCGGGCCGGGCCGGGCCAGGCGTGGCGTGGCGTGGCGTGGCGAGGCGAGGCAGGCAGGCAGGCAGGCGAACGGGCGTGGTGTGGTTGTGTTAATTTTTAGCACTCACTAACCGCGTACGTCAGCCGAGTGACCCTGTCTCTTCGTCTGCCGAGTGACCCTGTCTCTTCGTCAGCCAGCCGAGTGACCCTTCTCCTTCAGCTGCCGACTAATGGCGTGACTCGGCTAGAGCTGGCCGACTCATGGCATAACTCGGCTAGAGCTGGCCGACTCTTGGCGTGACTCGACGACCTTTCTCCTTCAGCTTCCCTCTGCGAGAGGTTAAATAGAGGAGCACCCCTGTCACTCGGTACACGAGAGAACACTTGCAGAATCACAGTCCAGCCGCCGAGTGAGGGTATTTCCATCTCGTGACTCTGCACGCACAGAGAAGCGAGAGGGCAGGTGCCTCCAAAGCCGGTGCCGTTCGAGACCTTGCACGGGGGGATCGGCAATTAGGTTTTTGGGGAGCGTCTACGCGACTGCCCAAAACATCTCCAACATGACAAAAGAAGCTGGTCAAGGATCTGGATCATCAGAGCGCACCGGAGGGTATGATCGTTTTATTTACTTACTGTTTTGTGTTCTGGATATTATATATGTTTCATATATTCATCTATGCTGCTTCATATGTAGGAATGATTGTATCTTATCTGTTCTGTCTTATTGTAATATGATAGATCTGTCTGTTTTAATTTTACAGTCATACTGTTTGTGTTTCTATCTGTTTATTTTCAATTGTTCAGTCAGTTTACATGTTTATCGTATTTATATGATTTATATAATTCATATGCTTTATGTTCTCTTGATTCATATTGGTATGGATCAATTTAAGATCACGATTTCTATGGTTAATTATTTATTATATGTCATCATCATAATGTTAATTTATGGAATTAAAATAATACGGAAAATGCCTATAATTCTAACAATCCAAAAACCTAATGTTAGGCATTTTTCTGTCAGAGGTTTTGCTGCTGTGCTAAAGCCTGATCCTTTTGATGGTAAAAACTTCTTGATATGGAAGATGGAATTGTGGCTAACTGCAATGTCTTGTTTTCATGCCGCTGAGGGCAAGCCTGCCAACTTACCTCCTGAGGATGAGGCTAAGTTTAAGGCTGAAGACAACCTCTTTCGAGGAGCAGTAATTAGCGCACTGGATACTAAATTCCAGAAAAGCTATATCATCCTTCCTACAGGGAAAGAGCTGCGGGATGCACTTGTCGGAAAGTTTGGAGTAACTAACACTGGTAGTGAGCTGTATCTCATGGAGCAGCTATATGACTACAAGATGGTTGAGTACCGATCTGTAGTGGAACAGGCTCATGAGTTTCAGGCACTAGCTAAGGAACTCGAACTTTTTCCTTGTCCTTTGCCTGACAAGTTTGTGGCTGGCGGTATAATCGCCAAGTTGCCACCTTCTTGGAAGGACTTTGCTACCTCTCTCAAACATAAGAGACAAGAGTTCAATGTGGAAGAGCTCATTGGTATTCTTGATGTTGAGGAAAGAGCTAGAACAAAGGACAATGGAAAAGGTGTTGAGACCTCTACTGCTAATGTGGTGCAGAAGAGAAACTTCCTCAAGTTTAACAAGAAGAAAAACCAGAACAAACCAGAGAACGCGAATAAACCTGTTCAACCAGCACAGTTTAAAAAGAAGAACAACAATAACAAGGGAAAGGGAAGATGCTTTGTCTGTGGCAGTGATCAACATTGGGCAAGAGAGTGCCCTGATCGCAAGTTCACTCAAGACAAGAAATCAGCTAATGTTGTAACCACTGAAACTGAAGGAGGAACATCTGGGTATGGTAATTCTTTACCATTTGTTCTTTCAGTCTGTAATTCACCTGAGTGGTGGATGGACAGTGGTGCAAACATTCATGTGTGTGCTGATGCCTCTATGTTCACTTCCTATCAGGTCGGGAGGTCTGGCGCCTTGTTGATGGGAAATGGGTCGCGTGCTCATGTTCTTGGTGTTGGTACAGTCATTCTAAAGTTTACTTCGGGAAAGACGGTGCCATTGAAGAGCGTGCAGCATGTGCCCTCTATCAAGAAGAATCTCGTTAGCGCTTCTATGCTATGTCGAGATGGATACAAAGTTGTTCTTGAGTCTAATAAATGTGTTGTGTCGAAACATGGTACTTTTGTTGGTAAAGGATATGACTGCGGAGGCTTGTTCCGCTTATCACTGCATGATGTGTGTAATAAACTGGTGAATTCTGTTCATTTTTCTGATGAGTCAGATTTATGGCATTCACGTTTTTGTCATGCAAGATTTGGCTGTCTTATGCGGTTAGCAAATATAAATTTAATTCCTAAATTTATCTTGGTCAAAAAGTCTAAGTGCCATGTGTGTGTTGAATCAAAACAACCCCGCAAGCCTCACAAGGCTGCAGAGGCGAGGAGTTTGGCACCTCTAGAACTTGTTCATTCTGATCTGTGCGAGATGAATGGAATTTTGACCAAAGGTGGTAAAAGATACTTTCTCACTTTTATAGATGACTCCACTAGATTTTGTTATGTGTATCTCTTAAAAACAAAAGATGAAGCGTTCAATTATTTTAAGGCCTATAAAGCTGAAGTTGAGAATCAACTTGAGAGGAAAATAAAACGGTTAAGGTCTGATCGAGGTGGAGAATATTTCTCTAATGTGTTCGATGAGTTCTACGTGGAACATGGTATTATTCATGAGAGGACACCGCCATTCTCACCACAATCCAATGGGATTGCTGAAAGGAAAAACCGCACTCTAACAGATTTGGTGAATGCCATGTTGAGTACAGCGGGATTATCCAAGGCATGGTGGGGTGAGGCGATTTTGACAGCATGTCATGTCCTGAATAGAGTTCCAACAAAGAACAAAGAGATCACTCCATTTGAGGAATGGGAAAAGAGAAGAGTAAATCTCTCATATTTGCGCACTTGGGATTGCTTGGCTAAAGTGAATGTGTCAATCAACAAAAAGCGTAAACTTGGGCCTAAAACTGTTGACTGTATATTCCTTGGGTACTCTTTTCACAGCACTGGGTATAGGTTCTTAATTATAAAATCGGATGTGCCTGATATGTATGTTGATACTATCATGGAATCAAGAGACGCAACATTTTTTGAGAATGAGTTTCCCATGAAGAATACACCTAGTGATACAAGTCATGAGACTATAATTCCCCATGAGCACGAACTGTCGATTCCTATAGATCATGCTGAGGATTCTCACGTGCACATCCCTGAGGAGGATGACACTATAGTCACTCGAAAGAGCAAGAGACAGAGGGTTGCAAAATCCTTTGGTAATGACTTTATAGTGTACCTTGTGGAAGACACACCAACTACCATTAGTGAGGCATATTCCTCTCCTGATGCTGACTTATGGAAGGAAGCAGTAAGGAGTGAGATGGAATCTATTATGTCTAATGGAACTTGGGAGGTCGTTGACCGTCCTTATGGTTGTCAACCTATAGGTTGCAAATGGATCTTCAAGAAAAAGCTTAGGCCTGATGGTACAATTGAGAAGTACAAGGCAAGGCTTGTGGCCAAAGGATATACCCAAAAAGAGGGTGAAGATTTCTTTGACACCTACTCACCAGTGGCTCGATTGACTACAATTCGCACATTAATAGCCGTGGCAGCCTCTTATGGTCTTATCATTCATCAGATGGATGTTAAGACAGCTTTCCTAAATGGAGAGTTGGATGAGGAGATCTATATGGATCAGCCAGAAGGGTTTATTGCGGATGGTCAAGAGAACAAGGTGTGCAGGTTGATAAAATCATTGTATGGCCTAAAACAAGCACCTAAGCAATGGCATGAAAAGTTTGATAATACTCTTACAGCAGCTGGCTTTGTTGTAAATGAATCTGACACGTGTGTATACTATCGGTATGGTGGGGGTGAGTCTGTTATGCTATGCCTTTATGTTGATGACATCTTGATCTTTGGATCAAATCTCAATGTGATTGAGGAAGTTAAAAATCTTCTATCGAGCAATTTCGAGATGAAATGATGAAGACATCCACACTATTGATACATCTATGCCAATACAAGTACCAATTTCTGGTCCCATTACTCGCGCTCGTGCTCGTCAACTCAACCATCAGGTGATTACACTCTTGAGTTCATGTCCATCTTATTTAGACCATGGAGACCCGTGCACTCTTGTTTTGCTTAGGAACCAGGGAGAAGACCGAAAGGGAAAAGGATTTGAACATGCTGGATTCGGACTGCAGAAGAACACCAACTTGTGATGGTCACCACGGTCAGATGCGGGCTCGGATTGGAATGTTCAAGCACAACATGGAAAGCTTATCAAGTCTACTTTCATATGGATCCGGAATTATAGTCATATCTGTTCTGAGGCCGTCGTAATCATTGTTTTCTTACCGAGATATTTTCTGCCTTTTCTACCCATGGTGCTGCGTCACCCTATTTTGGCCCAATGGGTCGTGTATCAAGTTAGGTCCATTAGGGACGCATCCTAGGGTTGCAGCACGACCCCAATACCCTTGTGGTCGTCCTCCCATGTTTATAAACCCCCTAGCCGCCACCAAGAACAGTGGGTTTTTGTTTAGATCAAGTTTAGCTCTCGCTACTTGCTTGTAAGCGCGCGTGCTAGTCAGCCGCCCGTCTTCTTGTCTTCAGAACCCCACCATATTGGAGTTTGATTTTGAAACCTACATTTAGATCTGGTAATTCAGTACTTGTTCTACTTGTTCTTGCTAGTTCTTCGATTGCTTGCAGGACGAGTGCCCTAGTGGCCAGGGTGTCACGCTCCACAAGATCGTGACAGCCATAGGAGGTGGTGTATCGGTTGCTAAGGCGCAGCGTCTTGGGAAGGCTGTAGTCGGGCCGTGAACGTCGTCTTCTCCCCCAATCGAGTTATTCCACACCCTCTCATCGAAAGATCGGGCAATCACCCAACGGGTGCACATCAGTTGGTAATCAGAGCAAGGTTTATCGGTGAGAGATTTACTTTTCTTCGCTGTTTTCTTATCTCCTATAGTCCAGAAAAAGCCAAAAAAATAGTAGATTAGTTTTACCGCAATCCTATAAACCATTGAGCATTTACTAGTACTACTTAGCTAGGGCTTGTTGAGTTTTTGGTTGCATCGGTTGTGTCGTGTTGCTGGTCTTAGTTTATTCCTTTAGAGTTTTGAGTTCTACCACGTTTTGGTCACCACGAGATCCACCATCACCATAAACATCTCTGGTTCGTTTTTGCCACCACGGATACATCTCATGTCCGATTTGGAAGTTTAAATACAATCTGGAAAGCTTATCTTATCTTCTTTCCAACGGATCTGACCTTATTTCAAAATTCATTCTGAGCGCTCCGCAATCATCGTAGAGATTTCTGGACTTTCTATATTAACAAGATTTGTTAAATCTGATTTAAAGGGGCTGTTAGCAATATCCTTATTGTTTGGGTTGTCATAGTGAAAAAAATGGTTTAGGCCCCTGCAAAAAAAAGAAGAAGAAAAAAAGAAAAGAAAAGAAAAAAAGGAAAAGAAGAAGAAAGAAGGGGGCTGAATCTCTAAATCTATTGTTTCTCTTTGTGCTGTGCTAGTTGTTCTTTTTCAGTGACTACCTTTGTGCCTAGGCTCACGTCTCTAGCATGGTTTAGCCTAGGACCAGCACAGTACCACCGTTGAACGATTATTCAGCTTGCTTTTGTAACTAACGTGGTACTAGTGTATTCCTTGCTTCAGCCCACCTACAACTCTACATATTTCGACTACAGTTTGACAGGTCGTGTTGCTGTGGCACCGATACACTTATTCCACGGTTGCAGACTTGTTGGTTGCTGACCCCTCCTGTTGTGCAAAGTAAGAATTGGTAAGAGCTTGTGTGGCAGGTTGAGAGTGAGCGCCTTGCAGTAGCTACATCTTAATAGTTGTAGAGTTTTTATTCCTTCACGTTTTTTTTCTTGTTGCCTCTGTTCGTCTAACCATGGCAGAATTGGAGGTTGATGATGCTTCTCATAATATGCCACACTCTCCTCGCACCAAGGGTATCATACAACACTTTGTAAGGCTGGTGAAGACGCACACGGAAGGTCTTGATAATGACATGCAGGTGACGAATGAAAAGATGGGGCAATTGGAGGCCACACAGATCGACACAAACACCAAACTTGCAAATGTGGAAATGACAGTTGCTCATATTGACAAGAGCCTTGTCGCACTCTTGAGGCGATTTGATGAGATGCATGCTAATACCAATGGTGGGCGTGATGAGGGCGCCGAAGGTAACTAGGATGACTATGTTGCTGATACTGAACAAGATGACCAAGAAGCACCTAATCGTCGGCGACTACATACTAACCGTAGAGGTATGGGTGGTTTTCGTCGACGTGAGGTACATGGTAATGATGATGCTTTTAGTAAGGTTAAATTTAAAATACCTCCTTTTGATGGTAAATATGACCCTGATGCTTACATTACTTGGGAGATTGCGGTTGATCAAAAGTTTGCATGCCATGAATTTCCTGAGAATGCGCGGGTTAGAGCTGCTACTAGTGAGTTTACTGATTTTGCTTCTGTTTGGTGGATAGAACATGGTAAGAAGAATCCTAATAACATGCCACAAACTTGGGATGCGTTGAAACGGGTCATGCGGGCTAGATTTGTTCCTTCTTATTATGCACGTGATATGCTAAACAAGTTGCAACAATTGAGACAGGGTACTAAAAGTGTAGAAGAATATTATCAGGAATTACAAATGGGTATGCTGCGTTGTAACATAGAGGAGGGTGAGGAATCTGCTATGGCTAGATTTTTGGGCGGGTTAAATAGGGAAATTCAGGACATCCTTGCTTATAAAGATTATGCTAATGTAACCCGATTGTTTCATCTTGCTTGCAAAGCTGAAAGGGAAGTGCAGGGACGACGTGCTAGTGCAAGGTCCAATGTTTCTGCAGGAAAATCTACACCATGGCAACAGCGCACGACTACGTCCATGACCGGCCGTACACCAGCACCAACTCCCTCGCCGAGTCGACCAGCACCACCGCCTTCCTCCGGCGACAAACCACGTGCATCTTCCACAAATTCAGCAACCAAATCTGCCCGGAAACCAGCAGGTAGTGCCTCTTCAGTAGCCTCCACGGGTAGAACAAGAGATGTTCTGTGTTATCGATGCAAGGGCTATGGACACGTGCAGCGTGATTGTCCTAATCAGCGTGTTTTTGTGGTAAAAGATGATGGTGGGTATTCCTCTGCTAGTGATTTGGATGAAGCTACACTTGCTTTGCTTGCGGCTGATGATGCAGGCACTAAGGAACCACCCGAAGAACAGATTGGTGCAGATGATGCAGAGCATTATGAGAGCCTCATTGTACAGCGTGTGCTTAGTGCACAAATGGAGAAGGCAGAGCAGAATCAGCGACATACGTTGTTTCAAACAAAGTGTGTCATTAAGGAGCGTTCATGTCGTTTGATCATTGTTGGAGGTAGCTGCAACAACTTGGCTAGCAGCGACATGGTGGAGAAGCTTGCACTTACGACCAAACCGCACCCGCATCCATATCACATTCAATGGCTTAACAATAGTGGTAAGGTCAAGGTAACCAAGCTGGTACGAATTAATTTTGCTATTGGTTCATATCGTGATGTTGTTGACTGTGATGTTGTGCCTATGGATGCTTGTAATATTCTGCTAGGTAGACCATGGCAATTTGATTCAGATTGTATGCATCATGGTAGATCAAATCGATATTCTCTCATACACCATGATAAGAAAATTATTTTGCTTCCCATGTCCCCTGAGGCTATTGTGCGTGATGATGTTGCTAAAGCTACCAAAGCTAAAACTGAGAACAACAAGAATATTAAAGCTGTTGGTAATAACAAAGATGGGATAAAATTGAAAGGACATTGCTTGCTTGCGACAAAAACTGATGTTAATGAATTATTTGCTTCCACTTCTGTTGCCTACGCCTTGGTATGCAAGGATGCTTTGATTCCAATTCAAGATATGCAGCATTCTTTGCCTCCTGTTGTTACTAACATTTTGCGGGAGTATTCTGATGTATTTCCAAGTGAGATACCAGAGGGGCTGCCACCTATACGAGGGATTGAGCACCAAATTGATCTTATTCCTGGTGCATCTTTGCCAAATCGTGCTCCATATAGGACAAATTCGGAGGAAACAAAAGAAATTCAGCGACAAGTTCAAGAACTACTCGACAAAGGTTACGTGCGTGAGTCTCTTAGTCCATGTGCTGTTCCGGTTATTTTAGTGCCTAAAAAAGATGGAACATGGCGTATGTGTATTGATTGTAGGGCTATTAATAATATCACGATACGGTATCGACACCCTATTCCACGTTTAGATGATATGCTTGATGAATTGAGTGGTGCCATCGTCTTTTCTAAAGTTGATTTGCGTAGTGGGTACCACCAGATTCGTATGAAATTGGGAGATGAATGGAAAACTGCTTTCAAAACTAAGTTCGGACTGTATGAGTGGTTAGTCATGCCTTTTGGGTTAACTAATGCACCTAGCACTTTCATGAGATTAATGAACGAGGTTTTGCGTGCCTTCATTGGAAAATTTGTGGTAGTATACTTTGATGACATATTGATCTACAGCAAATCTATGGATGAACATGTTGATCACATGCGTGCTGTTTTTAATGCTTTACGAGATGCACATTTATTTGGTAACCTTGAGAAGTGCACATTTTGCACCGATCGAGTTTCGTTTCTTGGTTATGTTGTGACTCCACAGGGAATTGAGGTTGATCAAGCCAAGGTAGAAGCGATACATGGATGGCCTATGCCAAAGACTATCACACAGGTGCGGAGTTTCCTAGGACTTGCCGGCTTCTATCGCCGTTTTGTGAAGGACTTTAGCACCATTGATGCACCTTTGAATGAGCTTACGAAGAAGGGAGTGCATTTTAGTTGGGGCAAAGTACAAGAACACTCTTTCAACGTGCTGAAAGATAAGTTGACACATGCACCTCTCCTCCAACTTCCTGATTTTAATAAGACTTTTGAGCTTTTATGTGATGCTAGTGGAATTGGATTGGGTGGTGTTTTGTTACAAGAAGGCAAACCTGGTGCATATTTTATTGAAAAATTGAGTGGGTCTGTTCTAAATTATTCTACTTATGATAAGGAATTATATGCTCTTGTGCGAACATTAGAAACATGGCAGCATTATTTGTGGCCCAAAGAGTTTGTTATTCATTCTGATCATGAATCTTTGAAACATATTCGTAGTCAAGGAAAACTGAACCGTAGACATGCTAAGTGGGTTGAATTTATCGAATCGTTTCCTTATGTTATTAAGCACAAGAAAGGAAAAGAGAATATCATTGCTGACGCTTTGTCGAGGAGATATACATTGCTGAATCAACTTGACTACAAAATCTTTGGATTAGAGACGATTAAAGACCAATATGTTCATGATGCTGATTTTAAAGATGTGTTGCTGCATTGTAAAGATGGGAAAGGATGGAACAAATATATCGTTAGTGATGGGTTTGTGTTTAGAGCTAACAAGCTATGCATTCCAGCTAGCTCCATTCGTTTGTTGTTGTTACAGGAAGCACATGGAGGTGGCTTAATGGGACATTTTGGAGCAAAGAAAACGGAGGACATACTTGCTGGTCATTTCTTTTGGCCCAAGATGAGAAGAGATGTGGTGAGATTGGTTGCTCGTTGCACGACATGTCAAAAGGCAAAGTCACGGTTAAATCCACATGGTTTGTATTTGCCTCTACCCATTCCTAGTGCTCCTTGGGAAGATATTTCTATGGATTTTGTGCTGGGATTGCCTAGAACTAGGAAGGGACATGATAGTGTGTTTGTGGTTGTTGATAGATTTTCTAAGATGGCACATTTCATACCATGTCATAAAACTGACGATGCTACTCATATTGCTGATTTGTTCTTTCGTGAAATTGTTCGCTTGCATGGTGTGCCCAACACAATCGTTTCTGATCGTGATGCTAAATTTCTTAGTCATTTCTGGAGGACTTTGTGGGCAAAATTGGGGACTAAGCTTTTATTTTCTACTACATGTCATCCTCAAACTGATGGTCAAACTGAAGTTGTGAATAGAACTTTGTCTACTATGTTAAGGGCGGTTCTAAAGAAGAATATTAAGATGTGGGAGGACTGTTTGCCTCATGTTGAATTTGCTTATAATCGATCATTGCATTCTACTACAAAGATGTGCCCATTTCAGATTGTATATGGTTTGTTGCCTCGTGCTCCTATTGATTTAATGCCTTTGCCATCTTCTGAAAAACTAAATTTTGATGCTACTAGGCGTGCTGAATTGATGTTAAAACTGCATGAAACTACTAAAGAAAACATAGAGCGTATGAATGCTAGATATAAGTTTGCTAGTGATAAAGGTAGAAAGGAAATAAATTTTGAACCTGGAGATTTAGTTTGGTTGCATTTGAGAAAGGAAAGGTTTCCTGAGTTGCGAAAATCTAAATTGTTGCCTCGAGCCGATGGACCGTTTAAAGTGCTAGAGAAAATTAACGATAATGCATATAGGCTAGATCTGCCTGCAGACTTTGGGGTTAGCCCCACATTTAACATTGCAGATTTAAAGCCCTAGTTGGGAGAGGAAGTTGAGCTTGAGTCGAGGACGACTCAAATGCAAGAAGGGGATAATGATGAAGACATCCACACTACTGATACATCTATGCCAATACAAGTACCAATTTCTTGTCCCATTACTCGCGCTCGTGCTCGTCAACTCAACCATCAGGTGATTACACTCTTGAGTTCATGTCCATCTTATTTAGACCATGGAGACCCGTGCACTCTTGTTTTGCTTAGGAACCAGGGAGAAGACCGAAAGGGAAAAGGATTTGAACATGCTGGATTCGGACTGCAGAAGAACACCAACTTGTGACGGTCACCACGGTCAGATGCGGGCTCGGATTGGAATGTTCAAGCACAACATGGAAAGCTTATCAAGTCTACTTTCATATGGATCCGGAATTATAGTCATATCTGTTCTGAGGCCGCCGTAATCATTGTTTTCTTACCGAGATATTTTCTGCCTTTTCTGCCCATGGTGCTGCATCACCCTATTTTGGCCCAATGGGTCGTGTATCAAGTTAGGTCCATTAGGGACGCATCCTAGGGTTGCAGCACGACCCCAATACCCTTGTGGTCGTCCTCCCATGTTTATAAACCCCCTAGCCGCCACCAAGAACAGTGGGTTTTTGTTTAGATCAAGTTTAGCTCTCGCTACTTGCTTGTAAGCGCGCGTGCTAGTCAGCCGCCCGTCTTCTTGTCTTCAGAACCCCACCATATTGGAGTTTGATTTTGAAACCTACATTTAGATCTGGTAATTCAGTACTTGTTCTACTTGTTCTTGCTAGTTCTTCGATTGCTTGCAGGACGAGTGCCCTAGTGGCCAGGGTGTCACGCTCCACAAGATCGTGACAGCCATAGGAGGTGGTGTATCGGTTGCTAAGGCGCAGCGTCTTGGGAAGGCTGTAGTCGGGCCGTGAACGTCGTCTTCTCCCCCAATCGAGTTATTCCACACCCTCTCATCGAAAGATCGGGCAATCACCCAACGGGTGCACATCATGAAAGATTTGGGAGAAGCTGATGTCATTCTAAACATCAAGCTTGTTAGAGAAGCTGATGGTGGGGTAACTTTGTTACAATCCCATTATGTGGAAAAGGTATTGAGTCGCTTCGGTTTTAGTGACTGTGATCCTGCTCCAACACCTTATGACCCCAGTGTGCTATTAAGAAAGAATCGGAGAATAGCAAGGGATCAATTGACATACTCCCAGATCATTGGCTCGCTCATGTACCTTGCAAGTGCAACAAGGCCAGACATCTCTTATGCTGTGAGTAAGCTAAGTCGGTTTGTGTCGAAACCAGGAGATGATCACTGGCGTGCTCTTGAGAGAGTGTTGAGGTATTTGAAAGGTACTATGACATACGGTATTCATTATACCGGAAACCCAAAAGTGCTGGAAGGCTATTGTGATGCCAACTGGATTTCTGATGCTGATGAGCTTTATGCCACAAGCGGATATGTGTTTCTGTTTGGAGGTGGCGCTGTTTCCTGGAAGTCTTGCAAGCAGACTATCTTAATGAAGTCTACAATGGAAGCAGAACTCGCAGCATTAGACACTGCTGGGGCTGAGGCCGAGTGGCTTCGTGATTTCCTATTGGACTTACCGGTAGTTGAAAAACTGATACCGGCTATTTCCATGAACTGTGACAACCAAACGGTGATTACAAAGGTTAACAGTTCTAGGAATAACATGAAGTCTACAAGGCATGTTAAGAGGAGATTGAAATCTGTCAGAAAGTTGAAAAACTCCGGAGTTATAACTGTGGATTATGTCCACACATCGAATAATCTGGCAGATCAATTCACTAAGGGTCTATCACGCAATGTGATAGAAAGTGCATCGAGGGAAATGGGTATGAGACCCATGTGAGATCTAGTCTAGTGGTAACCTGCTCTATGTGATCGGAGATCCCATGAAGTAGAGTGGAGAAACAAGCTAGGAGTAGATTGTGAGGAAAGATCCCTTCCTTAACTCATTTCTGATGCACATCTTTCCTATCTGTAAGGCAGGATGGTTTTTACCTTAATGTATTCCAAGAGTCTTATAAAGGTGAGATGTTGTCCTACAGAACATCTTTTGAGGAATACATCTATATGAGTCAGACTGCTGGTCACAGTCTATGGGACTTGGGTAATCCCTAAATACTCATGAAAGGCACTGAAGTGTGACTTATATGCTTCTAAACAGCGGGAATACCCTTTTGCAGCCTAGTATCAGCAAAGGATTTGAGTGAATCTTATTTCGCACAAAACTGCCAATTCAAGGCATAGTCCATTGTTCAGTTGTGAATGAGTGAAACTCTTATTCTAGATGGTTGTTCAACTTAACAGTCTCCATCGAAACACTGGTATATCAAAGGATTGTGATTCTGATACTTCATCATTACAAACCCTAGAGTTTGGTGGGGATTGTTGGATCTTTTATGGGCTTGGCCCATTTATTGAATAAACTCTATGGTATGTAATGGTGGAGAATACCAATAGTACCACATTGGAAGTCCAACGGTCTTTTGCCTTGACTTATATGGTGGGATTTATTCCACTTAACTTGAGAAGTCAAGAAATGGACAAGGGCGTGCCACACGCGCGCGCGCGCGTGCCGCCGCTGCCGGCCGGGCCGGGCCGGGTGTGGCGTGGCGAGGCGAGGCAGGCAGGCAGGCAGGCAGGCAGGCGAGCGGGCGTGGTGTGGTTGTGTTAATTTTTAGCACTCACTAACCGCGTACGTCAGCCGAGTGACCCTGTCTCTTCGTCTGCCGAGTGACCCTGTCTCTTTGTCAGCCAGCCGAGTGACCCTTCTCCTTCAGCTGCTGACTCATGGCATGACTCGGCTAGAGCTGGCCGACTCATGGCATAACTCGGCTAGAGCTGGCCGACTCTTGGCGTGACTCGACGACCTTTCTCCTTCAGCTTCCCTCTGCGAGAGGTTAAATAGAGGAGCACCCCTGTCACTCGGTACACAAGAGAACACTTGCAGAATCACAGTCCAGCCGCCGAGTGAGGGTATTTCCATCTCGTGACTCTGCTTGCACAGAGAAGCGAGAGGGCAGGTGCCTCCGAAGCCGATGTCGTTCGAGACCTTGCACGGGGGATCGGCAATTAGGTTTTTGGGGAGCGTCTACGCGACTGCCCAAAACATCTCCAACATGACAAAAGAAGCTGGTCAAGGATCTGGATCATCAGAGCGCATCGGAGGGTATGATCGTTTTATTTACTTACTGTTTTGTGTTCTGGATATTATATATGTTTCATATATTCATCTATGCGGCTTCATATGTAGGAATGATTGTATCTTATCTGTTCTGTCTTATTGTAATATGATAGATCTGTCTGTTTTAATTTTACAGTCATACTGTTTGTGTTTCTATCTGTTTATTTTCAATTGTTCAGTCAGTTTACATGTTTATCGTATTTATATGATTTATATAATTCATATGCTTTATGTTCTCTTGATTCATATTGGTATGGATCAATTTAAGATCACGATTTCTATGGTTAATTATTTATTATATGTCATCATCATAATGTTAATTTATGGAATTAAAATAATATGGAAAATGCCTATAATTCTAACAGTTTTTTCCATGGATTCGTAAAACCCAGCAATAAAAGGGTCTGCAACCTTCTTCTCCTCATACATCTTCTCCTCCTCGGATATCTTCTTCTCTTCAAACATCTTCTCTTCAGACGTGGAACAAACACGTCTTCAAGACAAAGCTTGAAAATCAGGCGAGAACTAATAAGCAAGAGTTAAAAATCTGAGAAAATAACACAAGCAACAGAAATGGCGCATCAAATGCCGCCACTGTGGGCCTCTATTTATACGCCTAGTGCATTTCAACTTGGTGAGCCCCATTTGTCATTGACTTTCGCTATTCTAGCGAAGGGAAGGTGTTTTTTCGGACCTTCGGCTTAAGGCCTTCGTTCACACCGCAGTCTGAATTTGTTGCTACAGGAACAAATAAATACTGCAAGGGGCTACTGTTGGGGGCCTTCGTCTTCCGAAGGTCCTCAAAAACATGACTAACATGTTTTCCAAGTATAATATACTGTCACAGGAATCTTCGACCTTGAGATGAAGGTGCGCACGATATGAAAGGCGCGATCTAGGAGAAGGACGAACCAATTCCGAAGCTACAGATGGAGAAGCTTCGGCTTAACGGCGGAAAATGAAACCGACCTAAAGAGGAAAAGGTTGTCTAGTCCTCGATGGATTACCCTTAGTCGATAATAAATGTCAAGGGTATGGATGTAATTTTACACAGGCTATGTCATGTGCCTATAAATAGATGAACAGTAGCACCATACTGTTCACGCTGACTTGTGTCCGTTCGTACGTCACACTTGGGTTCTTACCTTCTGTCAAGCCGAAGGTACAGATGTAATTCAATATCGTTGATGTTTATTCATGATTATTTAATAAGAATACAAATAAGATAATGATTTAAGATGATCATTCGTATTCTTTATATGTAATTCATGCTCTTGTTTTATATTACATACTGAGATGATGAAGGTATATCCTTCATGATCTTCGTCTGAAGATTATTATATCCTGAGGGAGATAATGGTTCGGAGGACGAAGGTCTTTAACCATTAACATTTGTGTTGCCTTGTTCTTAACTCATAGCATTTGAGAACAAGTCCCCAACAAGTGTTATGCATTACATGGATTCATTGTTGGTTTAACCTTTAAGTCTTAATGAAATAAATAGAATTAGGTATGTAATTATGGATAACACTTAAAGGATAATCCAATTCCTAAATGAGAGTAGTTCACCTTATAATTTAATCTTTTCTTTGTTTAATTACTACTTTACCTTTCTGAGCTATGTTCCAACACTTAGAGAGTAATCAACCCCCAATTAAGATTAGTCCATTTTATGAGTTGATCTCATTCTCTTTTATTTAATACTATACCTTTTGAGATGTTTTCCAATGTTGGTATATGCTTGATGTGATGTTCATTTGTACTTTCCATATGTATTGAATGCATGCCCACTTTATTTAGACAACGAGCAACTCGTGGTTCCTGAGTGTGTTGCCAAAGATCCCTCTGAGCAACAACCTGGTGAAGGCAAGTGTCCTCAGACCTATCATGTCCTACTTTATAATTCATTGTCCCGCATTACATTATTGAAACTTAAGGATTGACTAGCCTGTATTTACCTTTCCCTTGCATACCTTTTTGGGTTAATCATGGTTAGCTTATGCTATTGCTTTAACTTAATCAATGAACATGATGTGATCTTCTATGATACGATGATGTTATCCCGATGAGGTTCTTGTGATTACTTTAGGGGGCTCAGGCTGTTTCCTGAGTGCCTCTCCGTAAGGACCTGTTTGGGGAGTGACAACTCGGGATAACAGTGCAACCATGAGGGTGGAATGGGACACCCTTAGCTGATTAACTAGAGGAACCCGAGGAGTAGTTAGCTTTGCCGTAGGGCCGTCAATGGGGTCCGGGCACAGTACTTGCTCTACCGAGGCTGGTTGCAGAGGTTCTTTGATTTGGTTTTGTTAGTCACCCTTCCTCTGGGGAGATGTACTTTGTTTATCAAACTGGAGAAACCTAATGGGTGGCTATGATCTCTGGGAAATCTTTGTAAAGGCTACGTAGTGAGACCCTACTAGGTCACCTTGGTAGTGATCAATGGGTAGGCTAGAACCCCGGGCAGAATGGGAATCACGGCTTGTGGGTAAAGTGTGCAACCTCTGCAGAGTGTTGGAAACTGGTATATCAGTCGTGCCCACGGTTAAGAGCAGTCTTGGGATCCTCTTCGATTAGAAGAACTTTGATTACTGTTATGATGGTGATTAGCAATGATGATTATAATTCTGATCTCTGGTATTTCCTCTTGGAGGGAGTGCCTCAGGGTAATAACTAGGTTATTACTAAAATTTGGCTCTACTTATTGTAATAAAACTTGACCAACTAAAAGCAACTGCTTAACCTTAACTCCACATACAACTAGTCCACTTTAGCCAAACGGGACATTTGCTGAGTACGTTGAAGTGTACTCACCCTTGCTTTACAAACCACCCCACCCCAGGTTGTCCCCATTGTACTCAGTGCTCAGGAGGTGAAGTTGGCAACATGGAGGACTTTGAGGAGTTCCAGGACTATGACGAGTTCTAGTTTACTTTAGTGGCAAACCCCCAGTCAGCTGCCTGTGTAGGCTTATCTTCTACGTTTCGTTTCTCCGCACTTTGATATTATTATTGAACCCTATGGATATGTATTAGACTCTATGGATGTCTCAGGCATCTTTATGTAATTAAAGTACCTTTCCACAATTTATTTCGAGCATTGTGTGATGATGTCCAATTATGTAATCGCTGTGTACGTGAGTTCTGATCCTGGCACGTACATGCTTCACATTCGGTTTACCTTCCAAAACCGGGTGTGACATAAGTGGTATCAAAGCCCTTGCTGACTGTAGGACCACTAACCTAGACTAGAATGGTCGACCTATGGACTATAGACCCTTATTCTTACCTTGACCTTAGAGTCTTTTCAAAAGTTAGTTATCTTGACCAACTCTATGTTATTTACTTACCTCAATAGTTTGATCTCACTTTTCTTTCTGTTTACTTTCTGGTATCATAGTTCTACTCTTACTCTTGTGCTTATGATGTTTTTTGTAGATGGCCCGTATCAGGTGCACCACACGTAAGTCTGTGATCCCCTTTTTGCCTTCTCGCCTGGCGGAGCATCCACTGCGTCGTACAGTGTCAGGTCAGTCCAACCACCTGGAGATACTGCATCGTCGTCTGCACGAGGAGTTGGAGCACCGATGCCAGGAGCAGGAGCAACATGACTCTTCCCCCTCGCCTCAGTGGGAGGTGGAGTCTGAGAGGCTGCCTTCCCCTGCACCTCAGCCAGATATGCCCCCTGCACCACCTCAGGGCATCCCGGCTGCTGGAGGAGACCCTAATGGAGACGGAGACGACGATGACGCAAGTGGCAGTTCGAGCCACTACACAAAGCTCTCGGAGGAGCTGGAGCCGGAGGGGTGGATCACTAGACCCCATCACTTGTGACGTTCCTCGCGGGTGTCACTTCCACGATGCTCTCGATACCCTGTTGCGTCGGGCCTTCGACCGACACACTTGGTCTATCGAGTATTGTTGTGTAGTCTACCAGCATCGTCGCGGGTTATACCCAGACCAGTGGGAGGCTACATGCTTGGTGCGTCGTCCGGATGATGATCTCCAAGGTGCAGAGGCCTTCTCAGAGCACTATTCTATCACTGAGAGGGGTAATGTCGAGGCAGCCATGCTGGATGTAGCATGACAGGCACTTTCTCAGTATTGCTCGTTGTTCAGTGGGGTAGCTGATGGTCTTGACCTGAAGTACTACCCTCGCCGTTCGACCAGCAGTGTTGGAGGTGTGATTGTCTCGCCAGTTGGTGAGGGCAATCCCAGGCTGAGCAGTATGGTCAACCTGGCTGCCGTGCTTAACACAGAGTTGGACCACGCCCTTGACGAGTTGGGCAAGGTTCGGGCAGAGGTTGAGGAATTGCGTGTTGAATGCGCGGCATGCCACTATCTTGATGGTGGTTCTCCCGCCCCTGTCGGGATTCAACACCCTTACCGCTCACCGCCCCGTGGTCGCTTTGACTATGGTACCCGAGACTGCAGGACCCGCATAGATTTAGATCCCTAGATCGACAGAGTCGGAGTCTGTAATAATGCTTAGTTCAGTGTCTTAGTCTAGTCAGTCTTAGTTAGAGTTAATTTGCTTATCTTATGTTGGATCCTTGTTATGATGGACATGTACTGAAGTTGGATATTTGTAATGATTGTCACCGAGGTGTGGCTATCCCCTGCAACTTGGTGTAGTTATTAATAAAGTTAGTTATTTAGTTGGGTAATCCATTTATTTCCACTTTCCTCTTTATCTGAGAAGTTGTTAGTGAGGATGATCAATTGTTCAGTGCTATGAAGATTTCCGTATATCTTTTCTTATGCTGAAAGACTACAGAGTCAGATCTGATGATGTGTGTGGTTTCTACAGATGTCTGAGAACAGGCGTAGAGGTGCGAGGCGTGCTCAACCAGAAAAGCAGGCACCCCAGGAGGATGCAGCTCAGAAGCAGCAGTTGCCACCTCCACCCTCGATGAGAGTCGAGCAGATGTTCATGATGCAAACTCAGGCAGTTCAGGCAATTGGTTAGACCTTAGCAGCAATGCAGCAAGTGCAGCAGCAGCCACCCCCACCATAGCCTCCAGTGCAAGTTCAGATGGCACAAGTGCCCAGAGACAAACAGGCAGAGTTCATGAGGGGCCACCCTCCTATTTTTGCCCACTCTGCTGATCCCATGGACGCGGAAGATTGGCTGCGTATTGTGGAGCGTGAGTTGCACACTGCCCAGTGCAACGACCAGGAGAAGGTGTTGTATGGTCCCTGATAGCTGAGGGGAGCAGCACAGCCTTGGTGGGAGTCTTACCTCGCCACCCATGCCAACCCTGAAGCCATCACTTGGGAGGAGTTCAGGGACAACTTCCGTCGTTGCCATGTGCCCGAGGGACTGATGATAGTAAGGAAAGAGGAGTTTCTCGCCCTGAAGCAAGGTCCCCTATCCGTCAGTGAGTACATGGATAAGTTTTTCCAGCTGTCAAGCTACGCCCAGAAGACGTTAACACAGATGCTAAGAGGCAGTACCACTTTCTACGAGGATTGGTTGATCCCCTCCATTATCAGCTGATGAATCACACTTTCCCCACCTTCCAACATTTGATTGACAAGGCAATAATGACTGAAAGGAAGCGTCGGGAGATGGAGGATAGGAAGCGCAAGATTGGTGGACCTCAGGCCGGGAGTAGTAGTCGTCCCCGCTAATCAGGCAACTCACCCCAGGAATTGAAGCAAGGTCACCAGCACCAGCACCAGCATCAGCGTCAGCACGAGCACCAGTACCAGAGGCAGTTTCCTCAACAGCAGCCGCAGCAGTACCGTCAGAACACCCAGCCAGGAGGAAATCAATACTAGCGTCGGAACAACCAGGCAGCTTGCCTTCCTGCCCCAGCAACCAATCAGAATGGCCAAGCAGCCCTAGTGCAAGTAGGAGGTCATGCATGCTTCTACTGTGGAGAACAAAACCACTGGGCGAAGAACTGTCCAAAGAAAGCAGCCCAGCAGCCGCCAGCATTCAATGCCCCAGCAAGACAAGGAGCACCACAGCAAGCGCCAGGAGCCCGTGGTTAGGCCTAGAACCGTGGAAAGGTGAACCACCTAGAGGCCGAAGCAATCCAGGATGCTCAGGACGTGGCAGTAGGTATGTTTCCAGTCGAATTCTACCCAGCAAAAGTACTATTTGATACTGGTGCCACGCATTCTTTGGTTTCTGCATCTTAGGTAGAATCACAGAACATCCCTATAGAACCAATGATCCCGCCTGTAAGAGTTAATTCAGTTGGGGGAAAAGTTCAGTCCGATAGGATTTGTCTGAATCTAAGGATTGAAATAAGGGGGATATACTGCCCCGCTAGCCTAGTAGTAATGGGAACTCAAGGGTTAGATGTCATCCTAGGGATGAATTAGCTACACAGAAATCAAGCCACTGTCAGTTGTGACAAGAGAACAGTTAAGTTGGTGTCCCCATCCGGAAAGGAAGTAGTAACCAAGCTGTATTTACCTGAACTAGAAGAAGGAGCCTGTCACCATTTATCAGTAGATGACGAGGAGCCCAATCCAATTGAGGCAATTAGGATTGTGTCTGAATTCCCTGATGTATTCCCTAAGGAGTTACCAGGCATGCCACCAGAAAGGAAAGTTGAATTTGCCATAGAGCTTATCCCAGGCACCGCACCTATTTCCAAGAGAGCCTATCGAGTGTTCGAACTAGAGTTGGTGGAACTCAAGAAGCAAATTGATGAGTTGTTAGAGAAAGGCTACATCAGACTAAGTACCTCGACTTGGGCAGCCCCAGTAATATTTGTGGAGAAGAAGGATGACACAAAGAGGATGTGCATTGATTACAGAGCTTTGAATGAAGTCACCATCAAGAACAAGTACCCTCTGCCTCGAATTGAAGACCTATTTGATCAGTTGAGAGGAGCCAGGGTGTTCTCAAAGATAGATCTGAGGTTAGGTTACAAACAGCTCAGAATCCAACCTCAGATATACCGAAGACAACATTCATCACTAAGTATGGACTATATGAGTTCATGGTTATGTCATTCGGATTGACGAACGCGCCAGCATACTTCATGTATCTGATGAACAGTGTGTTCATGGACTATCTCGACAAATTCGTAGTGGTGTTCATTGATGATATTCTCGTATATTCCCAGAATGAGCAAGAGCATGAAGAGCATTTGAGGAAAGTACTTCAGAGGCTACGAGATTGCCAGTTGTATGCCAAGCTTAGCAAGTGTGAGTTCTCGATCAGCGAAGTTCTGTTCTTGGGTCATATTATAAACCGAGATGGACTAGCTGTAGATCCAAAGAAGGTAGCAGCGATTCTGGACTAGAAAGCACCAAAAGATGTCCGAGGAATCAAGAGTTTCATTGGAATGGCCGGTTATTATCGGCGTTTCATTGAAGGTTTCTCCAAGATTGCCAGACCAATGACAGCCTTGCTAGCAAAGAAGGTTGAGTTCAAGTGGATCCCAGCGTGCCAAGTATCATTTGAGATGTTGAAGCAGAAGTTGACAACTGCACCGGTGTTGGTTCTGCCAGATGTTCACAAGCCATTCTCAGTATATTGTGATGCTTCGTACACCGGACTGGGATGTGTGTTAATGCAGGAAGGGAAAGTAGTGGCATACTCGTCCCGACAACTGAAAGTTCATGAGAAGAACTACCCCACTCATGATTTGGAGCTAGCAGCAGTGGTTCATGCATTGAAGACCTACAAACATTATCTTTATGGCCAGAAGTGTGATAACTACACGGACCACAAGAGCCTCAAGTACATATTCACTCAGTCAGAGTTAAACATGAGGCAGCGAAGATGGCTAGAATTGATCAAAGACTATGAGCTAGAGATTCATTATCACCCAGGCAAAGAAAATGTGGTTGCAGATGCTCTTAGCAGGAAGAGTCAAGTCAATATGTTGGCCGCTCACCCGATGTTGTTTGAGCTAGCAAAGGAATTCGATAGGTTGAGTCTCGGATTTCTGAACAACACTCAAGGAGTGGCAGTTGAGCTAGAACCCACTCTAGAGCAAGACATTAGGAAAGGTCAGAAGGACGATGAGAAGATCAACGAGATCCGGTAGCTAATCATAGATGGGAAAGGTCCAGATTTCCGTGAAGATGCAGAAGCAGTGGTATGGTTCAAGGATAGGCTGTTTGTTCCCGACATCACCTCGATCCAGGAACTGATTCTCAAGGAGGCTCATGAGACAGCATATTCTATACACCCTGGTAGTGAGAAAATGTACCAAGACTTGAAGAAGAGATTCTGGTGGTATGGTATGAAAAGAGAGATAACAGAGTATGTGGCCAGATGCGACATTTATCAGAGGATCAAGGCCGAACATCAGAGACCCGCAGGTTTGTTGCAGCCGTTGCAGATTTCGCAGTGGAAATGGGATGAGATTGGCATGGACTTTATAGTTGGTCTGCCCCGCACTCGAGCTGGTTATGACTCCATCTGGGTAGTAGTGGACCATTTAACAAAGGCGGCTCATTTCATACTTGTCAAGACCACCTATAACAGTGCAGTGTTGGCAGAGTTATACATGTCTCAGATTGTGTGCTTGCATGGTATTCCAAAGAAGATAATATCGGACAAAGGCACCTAGTTTACTTCTCATTTTTGGCAGCAGCTACATGAAGCTTTGGGTACACACTTGAAGTTCAGTTCAGCTTATCACCCACAGACAGATGGTCAGACTGAGAGAACCAACTAGGTTCTTGAGGATATGTTGAGAGCTTTTGCTTTGCAAGACAAGTTAGGTTGGGATAAGAGGCTATCGTATGCAGAATTCTCCTACAACAACAGCTATCAGGCTAGTCTGAGAATGTCACCATTCAAAGCGCTCTATTGGAGGAATTGCATAACTTCGTTGCATTGGGACCAACCTGACGAAAGGCAGGTGTTCGGTCCAAAGATTTTGCTTGAAGCTGAAGAGAATATCAGGATGGTCCGAGAAAATCTGAAGGCAGCGCAGTACAGACAACAAAGCTATGCTGACACCAGAAGAAGGGAACTCAGTTTTGAAGTGGGAGACTATGTTTACTTGAAAGTGTCACCCATCAGAGGAACCAAGAGGTTTGGAGTCAAGGGCAAGCTAGCCCCTCGCTATATCTAGTTGTATCAGATTCAAGCAAGACGTGGAGAAGTGGCTTATCAACTCAGCTTACCAGAGAACCTGTCCGCAGTGCATGATGTGTTTCACGTGTCTTAGTTGAAGAAATGCTTGCGAATACCAGAAGAGCAGTTGCTAATGGAAGACCTTGAAGTTCAAGAGGATCTGACATACATTGAGAAGCCAACGCAAATTCTGGAGATAGCAGATCGGGTCACTCGGAGGAACACCATCAGAATGTGCAAAGTCAAATGGGGCCATCACTCAGAAGAGGAAGCAACCTGGGAAAAAGAAGATGATCTGAGAGAAAAGTAACCTGAACTCTTTGCTAGCTAGCCCTGAATCTTGAGGGCGAGATTCTTTTAAGGGGGGTAGGTCTATAACACCCTGAATTTGGGGGTATAAAATTTCTTTCTTATGATCATCCAAAATGAGGTGTTACTCTTCTCTATCTCACTCTAGTTTCTCTCTCTCTCTCTAGTTTTCTCTCTCTCTTTTTCTTTTAATTAGAGTTAGTTGTATTAGTGAAGGATTATGTATTTTATTTTGCCCAAAACTTATGAGTCATGGAATGTTGCATCATAATGAGCCTAAATGTTCTTTGAATTGTTGCATATATTTGATTTGGTTTGAATTTGAAACTTGATTTGATTTGAATTGAAAACCCTAGAGAAAATAAATAGAAAAGCAATTAGAAAATCCCTGGAAAAATGAAAACCAATTTCAGCCCAAACCGGCCCACTTAGCCGAGCCCGCGCCCTCGCGCCCGCTCTCTCTCTCTCTCCCTGTCGCGTCGTCCCCACCTGTTATCTCGTCCTCAACCTCCCACCCACGATCCCCCACCGTGGACGTGCCCACGTCTGCGCGTTCTCCGGCCATGTCCACGCCCCCGTGCACCTTTTGAGCCCCGCGCCCTGCTCGCCCACCTCCCCTCTCTCATTCGCGCCCTCTTCCAAACCCTCTCGCCCTCTCTCTCGCTCTTTCCACACGTGCAGGGAGCTCCGCCACCGCCCGCCGACGACCGCTGCCTCTTCTGCGGCCACCGTCGCGTCCGCGCCCCGTCTAGTACCACGGTGAGCTCCGCCTCGCTGTCAGCTGCTCGGGACACCCTTCGGTGTACCCTTTCCCTCTCTGTTGCGTCCGGTCCGCTCTCACTTGAGCAATCTTCGCGCTGCTGGAGCCCCGCCGTCGTCGCCCCATCGAGTCTCTGCTCCTCCGCCGTTGCTTCGTGACACCAGCGCTTCCCCTCAAGGTGAGCTACCTGCTCGTACCATTAATTCGGTCATCCCCGCTCAGTTGCTCGCGCGATTGCTCGCCGAAGCAACCCCGTGCCACCGTTAGCCCGCCCCGCCGTGGTCTGCGCCCTCTGGTGCCCCTGCGCCAGCGTGAAGGCCATGGCTGAGTCCGCTAGACCACCCTGAACGCGCCCGAGCTAGCCGCCAAGCCTCTGGAGTCCCGCCGTGGCCAGCCTTCTCGTCTCCGGAGAACTCTCGCCGTGGGACCGAGCGGCGCCACCGCGCCCATGTCCGCCCCTGGCCGTTAGATCTCGGGCGTCTGTCCGAGATCGGGCGGTTTAGACTTAACCCGAACGGATCTAATCCCAGCCCTCCGATCTGGATCCAACCGCCTCTCTCTCTTCCCCCTCCCCCGCGTCTCTGCCTCTGGGCCCAGCTAGTCGGTTCGCCCTGACCCGCTGACGCCCTGGCCCCGCTTGTCAGCCGTGCCTGCACGCTCGCGCCTGCGCGCGCGCCCGTGCGATCTAATCTGGGCCGCCGATCTCTGATTCGATGGTCGACATTACCCCGTACCCCTTCGCGTGTGAGTTTTGCTTAAGAGCCCCCTGGTTTTAGAAAATCAACCCGTCGTCCTCTGTATTAACGCGTAGGTCCCTGCTTTGTTTTAATTAGCCCCTGTACTTTTATTTAATCCCAGATTTAGCCCAAATTTCATATTTCAAACTTCAAAACTTGTTTATTTCATATCTTTTTCATATGAACTCTAAATTTAGTGGTTCAAATTGCAAAATGTTCACAAATATATTCTCTATTCAAATAAAATATGACCAACTGTAATCTGTATACTTTATTTGTTTTACACTTAGAATTTAAGATTAATGTATATGTTAATTTATTTATTTAATGAAATAAATAAAAGGAGAATCCTAGGAGTTAATGTATATTTAAGCTTGTGAGATTAGTGTTATGCATTACATGGATTCATTGTTGATTTAACCTTTAGGTCTTAATGAAATAAATAGAATTAGGTATGTAATTATGGATAACACTTAAAGGATAATCCAATTCCTAAATGACAGTAGTTCATCTTATAATTTAATCTTTTCTTTGTTTAATTACTACTTTACCTTTTTGAGCTATGTTCCAACACTTAGAGAGTAATCAACCCCCAATTAAGATTAGTCCATTTTATAAGTTAATCTCATTCTCTTTTATTTAATACTATACCTTTTGAGATGTTTTCCAATGTTGGTATATGCTTGATGTGATGTACATTTTTACTTTCCATATGTATTGAATGCATGCTCGCTGTATTCAGACAACGAGCAACTCGTGGTTCCTAAGTGTGTTGCCGAAGATACCTCTTAGCAACAACTTGGTGAAGGCAAGTGTCCTCAGACCTATCATGTCCTACTTTACTTTATAATTCACTGTCCCGCATTACATTATTGAAACTTAAGGATTGACTAGTCTGTATTTACCTTACCCTTGCTTACCTTTTTGGGTTAATCATGGTTAGCTTATGCTATTGCTTTAACTTAATCAATGAACATGATGTGATCTTCTATGATACGATGATGTTATCCCGATGAGGTTCTTGTGATTACTTTCGGGGGCTCAGGCTATTTCCTGAGTGCCTCTCTGTAAGGACCTGATTGGGGAGTGACAACCCGGGATAACAGTGCAACCATGAGGGTGGAATGGGACACCATTAGCTGATTAATTAGAGGAACCAAAGGAGTAGTTGGCTTCGCCGTAGGGCCGTCAATGGGGTCTGGGCACATTACTTGCTCTGTCGAGGCTGGTTGCAGAGGTTCGTTGATTTGGTTTTGTTAGTCACCCTTCCTCTGGGGAGATGTACTGTGTTTATCAAACTGGAGAAATCTAACGGGCGGCTATGGCCTCTGGGAAATCTTTCTAAAGGCTACATAGTGAGACCCTGCTAGGTCACCTTGGTAGTGATCAATGGGGAGGCTAGAACCCTGGGCAGAATGGGAATCACGACTTGTGGGTATAGTGTGCAACCTCTGAAGAGTGTTAGAAACTAGTATATCAGCCATGCTCATGGTTAAGAGCAGCCTTGGGATCCTCTTCGATTAGAAGAACTTTGATTACTGTTATGATGGTGATTAGCAATGATGATCATAATTCAGATCTCTGGTATTTCCTCTTGGAGGGAGTGCCTCAGGGTAATAACTAGGTTATTACTAAAATTTGGCTCTATTTATAGTAATAAAACTTGACCAACTAAAAGCAACTGCTTAACCTTAACTCCACATACAGCTAGTCCACTTTAGCCAAACGGGACATTTGTTGAGTACGTTGAAGTGTACTCACCCTTGCTTTAAAACCACCCCACCCCAGGTTGTCCCCATTGTACTTAGTGCTCAGGAGTGAAGCTGACAACATGGAGGACTTTGAGGAGTTCTAGGACTACGACGACTTCTGGGTCTCCGTGCAACGGATGAGTCCAAATTTCTGCTCAATGACCCGAATCCATTCGTCAGCTTCGAGAGGGTCTTTGGCTTTAATGAATAGTGGAGGACAGGTTTCCGAGAAATCCATGTATGAAGTTTCACAGGGTCCCTGCGGATAAGCCCTCTCGCCTTGTTGCTGAAAATGATTTCCCGCCATTTCACGTAGAAAGCGGGTGTTGTCATCGGTCGCACTAACCAAGGCAGCGACAGCCTCGACCAACGTGGGCGGTACCTGCGGTGGATTGGGTGTGTCTTCTTGACCACGGGACGTTCCCGCTGTAACACCCGGTTTTAAGGAACAAAGCCGGGTGCATCTCATACATGCGCCAAAGAAGACAACATATATAATAACAGAGTGTATAGAGATAAATGTCACAATAATCAGAGTATTTATTACATAGCGGAAGACTTATTACAAAATAAAAGTATAGCCATAAAACGAACTAAGGATCGTCGGCGCCAATGTCGACTGAGAAACGCCACCTAGATCAGATCGAACTCCTCAGTGTTAGGCGGCTCCTCTTCGACCACCTGTTCTTCTCCTGTGGGGGGGGTGTGAGACAGCAAGAGTGAGCTCACATACGTTCATAGCTCAACAAGTCGTGGGGAATAATGTGGCATGAACTCACCAAAGGTGGGAGTTCATGTAGTGTAAGGCTGATCAATGAAATAGAGGTTGAGGCTGAGCATTGCTTTTATAAGTTGGTCAAAATTTTATTAGCAATTACTAAGTGTAAGTAAATACCAAACCTTAATAATAATAAAGAACAGTAATAGTAAAATAATCCCAAATGCGATGCAAATGTCAAATTGAATTTAAGTTCCATAATTAATCATGTGAGGGTCCGAGCCGCTCTTGACCGTGAGCACGGCTAGTATACTAGTTTTACACTCTGCAGAGGTTGCGCATCTTTACCCACAAGTCGTGTATCCCATGTCGCCTGGGTTTGCAAGGCCCTTAGACACTACCGAGGTGAATGGCTAGGGATCCACTACGAGGCCTTTACAAAGTTCCACTAGCTTCTGAAAACCCGCTACAGTTTATAGGAAGATCCAGTACAGGGTTCCTGGCTGACAGCCATCGCAGCAAAATCAACCAGGGACCTCCCCGCACTGACCTCTCCCCTACTGCCCTTGCCCCTTTCGGGTAAGGTAGTCTTCCACTAGCTTTCCTAGTTAGTCAGCCAAGGGCGTCCCATTAAACCCTTGTGGTAGCACTGTTTTCCCGGGTGGTTCTCCATGTTCCCATTAATTTAATGATCTTAACATGAACAATAATAATAACAAGTTAATAACAGCATAATCATGAATAGTGTATCTCCATACCCAATCCACATAAAGCAATAGCAAGTACTACCCAAAAATATTTCAGGGGTGAACAAGGTATAGAGGTAATCAAAACTGGGGTAACATAAAGGCTCCCATCAAAATTATCCTATGCAGATCATTAAAATTAATAAGAACATGGCTGGGAAAGTAAGTGATCAAGGGCACAACTTGCCTTCAATGAGCTCCTGCTCAGCTATCTCTACTTGTTGAACCTCAGAATCCACAGTGGCTTGCTCGTCTACTCGCATCAACACAATACATACATAGTATAGCATAAATCAACATCACATCAAACATGCAAATAAAATATACAGTAAAAATCTACACATTTAAATGAGATCATAGGAACTTGAATCACTAGATTTGGAGTTATATATTTTAAGATATGAATTTTCCAAGGTTTTATGTATTTAATATAGGATTAAGTGATAGATATATTTTAAATTGTCTTTCATGTCAAAACAGAGGCACTAAGTGATAAATAATAATATTACAAAAATTTAGAAACTTGAATGGATCAATTTGGAGCAAAAATGAATTTTCTATGCATTTTACAAGTTTCTAGAATTGTTTTTGTATTAAAAATGAAATTCTGTAATTATTTCTCTGTTTTTAAACATCTCTGGACTGGGGCTCAATTCCTGATAAATTCAAGGGTCTCTGCGCAAGATAACCTAGACTCAGGGAATAGTTCCTCTGGACGGCGGGTTGGTTTCAAAGTTTGGCGGGGTTTCTTTTGTAAAACGTACCCGCGAAGGGGTATCGGTGGAGATGAGCCGTTGGATCCCAAACCACCGGGCGAGATTAAATCGTGCACCAGATGATACGGTAAGTTATATATGCCTTTGGATTACTATCCTACGACCCACGGGACACCATACTACGATCAGATCTGATCCGTCCATCGGTCAATCAACGATCTGGATGTAATATAACGAATCGGTATTTAACTGCATCCCCCACCATCCGATCCAAAACACACGACTCCTGGCGCATCATTCCAACATCTAATCTGGACCAACCCTATGCGATCCAACGGTGGACCCGATTCTTCCTCCCCGATGCGCCCAGGCGGCGGCGGAGCGGCCACAGAGACGGTGATCTCACCGGAGATACCCGATTTGGCGCCACCATGCATGTTTCCCCCAACCAAATTTGTGCAAAAGCAGTCCTGAATCACGGCGAGGATCGTGGAAGGTTACTCACCGGCCTAGCTGCTGCGAAGGCGCACGCCCACGGGAGATGGCGGCACAGCCCCAAATCTTGATTTCCGATGAGGAATTCGGCTTCGCCTTGCCCCCCAATCGCGCCCGGAATGACCCTATGCACCATCAGTGTGTCTCCCCGAGGCGCGACAGCCCAGATTCGAGGCCTCAACTGTGACGCAACCTTGGGTTGACGGCAATGGCTCCCATGACCCGCGGCGGTGCCCTTCTCCCCCGATTTCGGTGGCAACCCAGGCGTTGTTGCGATGGCGGCGCACGGAACGGTGAGGAGGTCATCACGGAATCTGCCAGACCCAAGGTTGTAGTCCTGACGGCGGCAAATTAGAGATTCCCCCGCGGCGGCGTTTGCGTGGATCGATGGCGGCTGTAGGAAGAGTGGATGCGAAAACAGAGGGTGAGAGGAGAAGTGAGCTATGCTTTTTGAAGCCAGCGGCGAGTCAGACGCGAGGGGCGAAATTCCAGGGCGACCGTGCGTGCGGTGCGAGAATCGCCCAGTGGCGTGCCCGCCATGCTCGCCGTGGATCTTGCGTCCCCCCTGTTGACGGACCGCACCAAGTAATGACAGACGGGCCCCATGCGCAGTGAGGGAGAGCAATCACCAGCGCGCCCCCAGCTCATTTTCAGCGAAGTATTGAGGAGACGCGCGGCGAGTGACCGACCGGTGGGGTCCCAGATGACGGCACCGCGAGCTAGGATGGGCCGCCCTAACGACTTGGGCCCGCCGGTCAGTATAAGAGAGGAATCTCCCAGTGCGACTGCGCAGTGGGACCACGGTGTCGGCGCCATTTTCCTGGACTTGGGCCGAATTGCGCGAAGGAGGTAAGGTGGGGTGGGCCGAAATTGTAGCTGAAGCCCAGGTAAGTGATCTTTCCCTTTTTCTTTTGTTTTTTTTATTTTCTGTTTTTCTTATTCATAATTATTTTTAATAAATTTTGAATTTGAATATGAGTTTCACCTTGAGTCAAGTATACAAATTCAAACTTCTAGTGGAGGAATAATATATTTTTACTTACTTATTTTTATCCACAAAATTCTTATTTTCTTCTCTTTTTTTCTAATTTCTAGAATTTCTTTTAGATTCTAAATTCTTTTTTTTTACTTTAATAAATTCCTTGTCACGTTATTTTCATATTGTCACACAATGCACGCAAAACAAAATCCCGGCATGATGCATGATTTATTTGGGTGTTCATTTGTCATTTATTTATTTGTTATGTGTGGGGTTCTCATGAAATGATAGATATAGATATCACACATATATACAACAGAATATCGTTTCTCCTTTTAGGTTATCCTCCATAAATTACAAGTTGGGTATTACAAATCCTACCCCCCTTAAAAATAATCTCGTCCTCGAGATTTAAGAAGATCTAGGGAAAAGGTGGGGAAAATCTATACGAAGCTCTTCTTCTCGCTCCCAAGTAGCTTCATCTTCTCCATGGTGACTCCATTATTTTTTGCACATCTTTATAACCTTATTTCTTGCAACTCAAGTCAATGTATCAAAAATCTTGACAGGGTACTCAGCATAAGTCAAATCCTCTTGAACACTAAGGTCCTCCATTGGTAACTGTTCTTCAGGCACACGGAGACACTTCTTAAGTTGAGACACATGAAATACATCATGAACATCTGCAAGATGATCTGGTAACTCCAATTGGTATGCAACCTCTCCCACTCGCTTTAAAATCAAGAAGGGTCCAATAAAGCGAGGGAACAACTTTCCTTTGACTTTGAATCTTCTCATTCCACGAAGTGGTGATACTTTGAGGTACACATGATCACCATCCTCAAATTCCAGTGGTCTTCTATTATCAGCATAGCTCTTTTGTCTGGTCTGTGCTACCCTCAAATTCTCTCAGATTATACAGACTTGTTCTTCTGCCTCTTGAATAAGTTCAGGTCCAAAGAACTGCCTTCCTCTAGTCTGGTCCAAAATAGAGGAGTCCTACATTTCCTGCCATATAGAGTCTCGAACGGTGACATCTTCAGACTGGCCTCATAACTATTATCATATGAGAACTGAGTATAAGGTAGACTCTTGTCCCAACTACTACCATGCTAAAGGGCATAAGCTCTCAACATGTCCTCAAGTACTTGATTAGTCCTTTCAGTCTGTCCATCAGTCTGAGGATGGTAGGCCGAACTATATTTCAACTTCGTATCCATATTCTCGTGAAAACTTTTCCAAAATCTTGAGGTAAACTGTGAACCTCGATCAGACACGATCTTCTTTGGCACTCCATGTAAACACACAATCCGAGCCATATATAACTCTGCTAGCTGAGAACCTTTATAAGTAGTCTTCACAGGAATAAAGTGAGCCACTTTAGTCAATCTATCCACAATCACCCATATAGCATCATATCCTTTCTGGGTGCGAGGCAATCCAGTAATGAAATCCATACCAATCTCTTCCCACTTCCACTCGGGTATCTTCAGTGGATGTAATAATCCAGCTGGCCTCTGATGTTCAGCCTTAACTCTTTGACATACATCGCACATAGCCACATGTGCAGCTACATCCCTTTTCAATCCATACCACCAATACTTCCGCTTCAAATCCTGATACATCTTAGTACTACCAGGATGAATAGAGTAATCCGAGTCATGGGCCTCTTTCAATATAGTCTCTTGAAGGCTTTTAATATCAGGAACACACATCCTATCCTTGAACCATACAGTGCCTTGCTCATCTTCCGTAAATTCCGGAACTCGACCTTCAGTAATCAGATCCTTAATCTCTTTTATTTTAGCATCACCAATTTGTCCTTTGCGGATCTCTTGCTCCAAAGTAGGTTCCACATCAATAGTAACTCCTTCAATATGAGTAACTATCCCCAGGTTAAGTCTCCTGAAATCCTCAACAATCTCATCGGGTAACTGGGCAACAATAGCCGAATGAACATGCTCCTTGCGACTAAAGGCATCTGCAACCAAATTTGCCTTGCCCGGGTGATAGTGAATCTCCAAATCATAATCCTTAACAAGCTCCAACCAACGGCGTTGCCTAAGGTTGAGATCCTTCTAAGTGAATATATACTTCAGACTCTTATGATCCGTATATACTTGGCACTTGGTCCCCATAATGTAGTGTCTCCAAATCTTAAGTGCATGCACAACTGCTGCGAGTTCCAAGTCATGAGTGGGGTAGTTCAATTCATGCTTCCGCAACTGACGAGATGCATAGGCAATCACATGTCCTTCTTGCATAAGCACACATCCTAAGCCTTGGCCACATGCATCGCAATAGATATCAAATCCTTTTTGTAGGTCTGGCATAACCAATACTGGTGGCGACATCAACCTCTTCTTCAATAGATCAAAGCTGTCTTGACACTTCTCGTCCCACTTAAATTCTTTTCCTTTCTCCAAAAGTGAAGTCATAGGCTTAGCAATCTTAGAAAATCCTTCAATAAATCTCCGATAATATCCTGCTAATCCCAAGAAACTCCGAATCTCAGTAACTGTAGTGGGTACTCTCCACTCCATTATCTCCTTAACTTTAGCAGGATCCATTGATATTCCTCCATTAGAAATGATATATCCAAGAAAGGGCACCTTGCCAATCCAAAACTCGCATTTGCTATACTTGGCCTATAGTTGATTATCTCGTAGCTTCTGTAGCACCAATCTCAGCTGTTCCTCGATCACTTTCACTCTTGGAATAAATAAGAATATCGTCGATGAACACTACGACGAATCTGTCCAAATACTCCATAAACACCTTATTCATCAGATCCATAAAATAGGCTGGTGCATTGGTTAATCCAAACGACATAACAGTGAACTCATATAATCCATATCAGGTTGAGAAAATCCGTCTTGGGAATATCCGATGGCCTAATCTTCGTTTGGTGATAACCCGATCAGAGATCAATCTTCAAGAATACCCTTGCATCTCTCGTCTGATCAAATAAATCCTCAATGCGGGGTAATGAATGCTTGTTCTTCACAGTGACATTGTTAAGGGTCCTATAATCCACACACATCCCTTGTGATTCTTCTTTCTTCTGTACAAATAGAACTGGTGCTCCACAAGGTGAAGAATCCGAACGAATATACCCAGCCTCTTGTAACTCCGTTAATTGTTTCTTAAGTTCCTTTAGTTCTTCTACGGACATCCTGTATGGCTGTTTAGAAATAGGAATAGTCCCAGGTAAGAGATCAATGACAAACTCAACTTCTCTATCAGGTGGCATTCCTGGTAACTCCTCTGGAAAGACATCCGAAAAATCTCTAACCACACGGATGTTGTCACCAACAAACTCCTCCGGTATAAAGAACATTGCACGCATGGGTGAGGAGGTTACTGCAATATTAACTTGAAACCTTTTTCCTTTAGTGGTAGTGAGTTCTACGGTACCTCTACCACATGCTATAACGACCTTTGCCTTTCTTAGCCATGACATACCAAGGATCAAATCTATACTGCTTGACTCCAATATTATAGCAGTGGCTCCAAATTCTCTACTCATAATGGTCAATGTCAATCTACGTGTCATTTGATTCGCCTCAACAGGCCCTTTAGGTGTAATTACTCCCATGGGTTTTCTCATATTGTCCAACACATGTGCACAAACCAAAATCTCAGCATGACGCATAATTTTATTAGCAACTCATGGGGTCAAATAGACCTTTTTATTCCTCCTAAAATAGTATCATACCGAATACTAACTAAAGGAACATGTAGATCTTACAAATAGTAGTAATTTATATATATGTTTATGTAGCTTGGTGGAGCTGGTGGTGGTGGAGATGGTGGTTGTTGTTGTTGTCTCTCCAACCGTGATTGCCTTCTTTCTTGTTGTATCTCCAGACAGGCCTGACGTATTTCCTCGCGTTCTTGTCTTATCTGGTTTTGCATTTCAGTCACCATGTCTGTCAATTGTTGTATTACCAGCCTTTGGGTTGCAATCACTTGATCGGTTTCAACAGGTGAAGGATTTGGAGGATTCATTTCTGTTTGCTGTTGCGTGATAATCTTTCCTTTCCTGGTATTGGCCATCTGAGTTAGATACACATGGTAAGAGAATAGTAGCCAAGGCAGGTACTTACAAATTAGGCTATTTTGGGGGATTTATTAGCTAAGCAGATTAATATTCCACCTACTATAGCTGATTCAATACCTTACGTTGGTACATTCTAAGATGTCCATCTATAATAATTCAATCAATCAAAGAAGCAAATCAGGCATTTAGCATCAGCACAATCAACCAACATTTTTTAAAGAAAATAGTTTTATTTTCATCTCAGGTTCCCTATCTCTTAAAAAGATCATAGTGGTAGGATTCCAAGGTGTGAAACCCATTTTGTCTTAGAGTAGAAAAGATAGGATTAATCAGAGCAGAATAGCAAAAGGTGAGACCAGACCAAGATGAGATAAGTATAGAATGAGTCAGAGTAAGGTAAGTAGAAAAGGGGTTTGTCCATTTCTATCTAGGTTTCGTCCTACAGTCAACATTTCCTCTGATACCACTTCTGTAACACCCGGTTTTAAGGAACAAAGCCGGGTGCATCTCATACATGCGCCAAAGAAGACAACATATATAATAACAGAGTGTATAGAGATAAATGTCACAATAATCATAGTATTTATTACATAGCGGAAGACTTATTACAAAATAAAAGTATATCCATAAAACGAACTAAGGATCGTCGGCGCCAATGTCGACTGAGAAACGCCACCTAGATCAGATCGAACTCCTCAGTGTTAGGCGGCTCCTCTTCGACCACCTGTTCTTCTCCTGTGGGGGGGGTGTGAGACAGCAAGAGTGAGCTCACATACGTTCATAGCTCAACAAGTCGTGGGGAATAATGTGGCATGAACTCACCAAAGGTGGGAGTTCATGTAGTGTAAGGCTGATCAATGAAATAGAGGTTGAGGCTGAGCATTGCTTTTATAAGTTGGTCAAAATTTTATTAGCAATTACTAAGTGTAAGTAAATACCAAACCTTAATAATAATAAAGAACAGTAATAGTAAAATAATCCCAAATGCGATGCAAATGTCAAATTGAATTTAAGTTCCATAATTAATCATGTGAGGGTCCGAGCCGCTCTTGACCGTGAGCACGGCTAGTATACTAGTTTTACACTCTGCAGAGGTTGCGCATCTTTACCCACAAGTCGTGTATCCCATGTCGCCTGGGTTTGCAAGGCCCTTAGACACTACCGAGGTGAATGGCTAGGGATCCACTACGAGGCCTTTACAAAGTTCCACTAGCTTCTGAAAACCCGCTACAGTTTATAGGAAGATCCAGTACAGGGTTCCTGGCTGACAGCCATCGCAGCAAAATCAACCAGGGACCTCCCCGCACTGACCTCTCCCCTACTGCCCTTGCCCCTTTCGGGTAAGGTAGTCTTCCACTAGCTTTCCTAGTTAGTCAGCCAAGGGCGTCCCATTAAACCCTTGTGGTAGCACTGTTTTCCCGGGTGGTTCTCCATGTTCCCATTAATTTAATGATCTTAACATGAACAATAATAATAACAAGTTAATAACAGCATAATCATGAATAGTGTATCTCCATACCCAATCCACATAAAGCAATAGCAAGTACTACCCAAAAATATTTCAGGGGTGAACAAGGTATAGAGGTAATCAAAACTGGGGTAACATAAAGGCTCCCATCAAAATTATCCTATGCAGATCATTAAAATTAATAAGAACATGGCTGGGAAAGTAAGTGATCAAGGGCACAACTTGCCTTCAATGAGCTCCTGCTCAGCTATCTCTACTTGTTGAACCTCAGAATCCACAGTGGCTTGCTCGTCTACTCGCATCAACACAATACATACATAGTATAGCATAAATCAACATCACATCAAACATGCAAATAAAATATACAGTAAAAATCTACACATTTAAATGAGATCATAGGAACTTGAATCACTAGATTTGGAGTTATATATTTTAAGATATGAATTTTCCAAGGTTTTATGTATTTAATATAGGATTAAGTGATAGATATATTTTAAATTGTCTTTCATGTCAAAACAGAGGCACTAAGTGATAAATAATAATATTACAAAAATTTAGAAACTTGAATGGATCAATTTGGAGCAAAAATGAATTTTCTATGCATTTTACAAGTTTCTAGAATTGTTTTTGTATTAAAAATGAAATTCTGTAATTATTTCTCTGTTTTTAAACATCTCTGGACTGGGGCTCAATTCCTGATAAATTCAAGGGTCTCTGCGCAAGATAACCTAGACTCAGGGAATAGTTCCTCTGGACGGCGGGTTGGTTTCAAAGTTTGGCGGGGTTTCTTTTGTAAAACGTACCCGCGAAGGGGTATCGGTGGAGATGAGCCATTGGATCCCAAACCACCGGGCGAGATTAAATCGTGCACCAGATGATACGGTAAGTTATATATGCCTTTGGATTACTATCCTACGACCCACGGGACACCATACTACGATCAGATCTGATCCGTCCATCGGTCAATCAACGATCTGGATGTAATATAACGAATCGGTATTTAACTGCATCCCCCACCATCCGATCCAAAACACACGACTCCTGGCGCATCATTCCAACATCTAATCTGGACCAACCCTATGCGATCCAACGGTGGACCCGATTCTTCCTCCCCGATGCGCCCAGGCGGCGGCGGAGCGGCCACAGAGACGGTGATCTCACCGGAGATACCCGATTTGGCGCCACCATGCATGTTTCCCCCAACCAAATTTGTGCAAAAGCAGTCCTGAATCACGGCGAGGATCGTGGAAGGTTACTCACCGGCCTAGCTGCTGCGAAGGCGCACGCCCACGGGAGATGGCGGCACAGCCCCAAATCTTGATTTCCGATGAGGAATTCGGCTTCGCCTTGCCCCCCAATCGCGCCCGGAATGACCCTATGCACCATCAGTGTGTCTCCCCGAGGCGCGACAGCCCAGATTCGAGGCCTCAACTGTGACGCAACCTCGGGTTGACGGCAATGGCTCCCATGACCCGCGGCGGTGCCCTTCTCCCCCGATTTCGGTGGCAACCCAGGCGTTGTTGCGATGGCGGCGCACGGAACGGTGAGGAGGTCATCACGGAATCTGCCAGACCCAAGGTTGTAGTCCTGACGGCGGCAAATTAGAGATTCCCCCGCGGCGGCGTTTGCGTGGATCGATGGCGGCTGTAGGAAGAGTGGATGCGAAAACAGAGGGTGAGAGGAGAAGTGAGCTATGCTTTTTGAAGCCAGCGGCGAGTCAGACGCGAGCGGCGAAATTCCAGGGCGACCGTGCGTGCGGTGCGAGAATCGCCCAGTGGCGTGCCCGCCATGCTCGCCGTGGATCTTGCGTCCCCCCTGTTGACGGACCGCACCAAGTAATGACAGACGGGCCCCATGCGCAGTGAGGGAGAGCAATCACCAGCGCGCCCCCAGCTCATTTTCAGCGAAGTATTGAGGAGACGCGCGGCGAGTGACCGACCGGTGGGGTCCCAGATGACGGCACCGCGAGCTAGGATGGGCCGCCCTAACGACTTGGGCCCGCCGGTCAGTATAAGAGAGGAATCTCCCAGTGCGACTGCGCAGTGGGACCACGGTGTCGGCGCCATTTTCCTGGACTTGGGCCGAATTGCGCGAAGGAGGTAAGGTGGGGTGGGCCGAAATTGTAGCTGAAGCCCAGGTAAGTGATCTTTCCCTTTTTCTTTTGTTTTTTTTATTTTCTGTTTTTCTTATTCATAATTATTTTTAATAAATTTTGAATTTGAATATGAGTTTTACCTTGAGTCAAGTATACAAATTCAAACTTCTAGTGGAGGAATAATATATTTTTACTTACTTATTTTTATCCACAAAATTCTTATTTTCTTCTCTTTTTTTCTAATTTCTAGAATTTCTTTTAGATTCTAAATTCTTTTTTTTTTTACTTTAATAAATTCCTTGTCACATTATTTTCATATTGTCACACAATGCACGCAAAACAAAATCCCGGCATGATGCATGATTTATTTGGGTGTTCATTTGTCATTTATTTATTTGTTATGTGTGGGGTTCTCATGAAATGATAGATATAGATATCACACATATATACAACAGAATATCGTTTCTCCTTTTAGGTTATCCTCCATAAATTACAAGTTGGGTATTACACCCGCGCCGTCATGTGCACCTATATTACCTTAGTACTATATCTAAACTATACTACTTCTAGTATTTATCGTCCTTGGTAGCTTCACTGTCGGTTGTAGGGGACCATTCATCAGCCAGGTTCATAGAAGAAGGGGGCTTGAAAAGGTCCAATTCCCCACCAAGTGCTTCATCTGCTGTTCCAGAAGGTCCGGCTCCCATTCCAACAGGGTCGGCAGGTATGTCTGGGTGTAGTCGCGAATACAGTACATGGACTTCCTCATGTAATGTATTGCAGTACACCTGCAAGTTGTCAACGGCCGTGCTAAGCTCCTCCACACGGGCTCGAGCTTTGGCTTCCCGGTCCCAAGCAATGGAACGTGAATTGACAGCCCAATCGATTGCCAAATCCCGTTCAGCAAGCTCGTCTTGCAGATGTCGGACATCAACTCTTAACTCATTTATACGCTGACCATCTTTTACCCACACCCTGTTTCTGTGACGTAGCTCTGTTCGAAGCTGCTCCACCTGGGCTTTTAGGACTCCAATGGGGTCGTTATTGCCGCTGCTGCTCTCCTCATGTCTTGGAGCCAGCTGGTGCCAAGGTACGCCAATCGGCCTAGTGGACTTACGTGTGGTTTTCCTCGTGTGCGGCGGCATATCTCCATAAGGGAGAAAACTTTATTAGTATAGTTTTTAACATGATGCATGCATAATTACAGAATCAACCTTAGTTGATTCACAACCTTCTATACATTGCACTCTACTACCTGGTCTTATAAGATAAGTACTTCAGAAAGTAATAAGATAAGAATGAAAGAAATTTTCTTTAGATAAGGATTTGCAAATTATTTTTGAAAATGCCTCATAATATTTGAAGAGATGGGCTTCGCTCCGATACCAGGTGTGACAGAACCTTCCAAGTCATTAGGCCCACCTATAGTTGTCCTTGTACATTGGACCTCAGACAACCCTATAGATGCACCTGATCACTTGACAAGTTCGGTATCTGAATTCTTTACCTTGCCCAAGAGCGTTTCACCCGTCACGCAGATATTACAATTCATCAGAGGAACGAATATGCGGAAGCAGTTACATCAACTTATTTTATATTAAAGTATAGAAAGAGTATTATTATTACAGACCAGTAATATATAAGAGTGCAGGAGTAATATTATTACAAACCCGGGAGGCAAAAACCCCTCTCGCTTAACAGTAAAAAGTTTTTTTAAAGGAGGACACTTCCTCTCGAGGCTTCAGTCCTGATTTTCTTCCTTTGGCACCACCTTGGAACACAAGCAACAAAAATTTGCTGCTTCCTCACCTACAACAACATGGGTTCGAAAACCCTAAGTACGAAGTGTACTTTCGCAAGTCTTACCCGTCAAAATAAAAGACTCTCAAGGATATGCAGGCTTGAGGGAGTCAAGGTAAGGCTTAATCAAAATCTAGACTTTGTTTGCAAAAATGCTTACTAATAGTGGATCCTTAAAAATCCATTTTTATTAGCAAGTTAATTCATTACCTGATTCTAGAGTTATTTCTACCCTAGTTCAAGCACTTGGCCTATACTAGCCAATTTCTTATCAACCCTTCTTGTACACTGGAATGCTACGTGTAGGTCAGTGACCAAGTCTTCATGTCCGAGATATAACAGCGATCCGAATCGATTAATACCCAGCTGGGGATCTCCGATCACACGACATATGTAGCACTTAACCCTTGCATATGTCAACTCGCCATCGGGGTTCTTAAGACCAGATCAGGTTCACGCGAACCGAGAGCACAGATACACCACCGTCCAGCCTCTTGCCACGGAGGGTACACGCTACCCTCGCCATCTCTCCACTCCCATTGTGTGTTATCTTATTCTGGTATTAGTCTGCCCGAGGCAAAGCTTACCCATGATGAGGCATGTGACCAGTTAAAAGGTCCTCGATCATCAAGCCTACATCGAGACGGTCCTTAATCGACTCAAACAGAGACACTACACCGAGTCTCTCTTCTCGTGCAAGTCACCCGCCCGGTCTCAGCTTTATCATTTTAACCCAAATTTTGGTACCTAACAGAGGTACATCTTTTTCGATGTTGAAACCATCACGGCCATGATGGATCCACCATCAGTTTTATTTTTGAAAAACATCCCATCCCACTTGAAGCATCATCTTTTGTCAAAACAAAACATTTTGTTTTTTCTATAGCAAGACTAAGCATAAGAAAACTTTTTTATAAAACAGGTGATCAAGAAAAGGTAATCAAACTTCCAAGGAAGGAAATGCATCAACGACTCAAGCACACAACTCCTATCACCTAATGCATCAAGCAAGTGAGAAAGATTTTAAAATACCAAGGAGGTGGCAAATGCACTGGGGCTTGCCTTGTGTTATAGGAGAGTCGGGCTCTGCTCCACAAATATCAAAATAAAAGCAGTTCCCGGCATGTAACTTCAGGTGGTGGTGTAGCTCTTCCATCTTCAACCTCTATTTCTTTTTCGTTTTCTGTATAGAACCATATATAATCATGAATGCTTATGAAAATGCAAAGATAATAAAGGTATATTATCTTAGGTCTTGAATACAATTTTCCTTCACGGGGCTCTAGGAAACTAAAGTTTTTGGAGTCAGTACTATAGTTCATATGGCAAGCATCACTAAAAGATTAGGGTTTTGGGGTTTAGGTATCAAACATTATCAAAAACATAACAAACTTTACCCTAGGCTTCTAAATATCATTTTAAGCTTATCCAAAAAGTTTAGTGATTTTTGGAGTTATTAATCAATTTCTAAAATTCCAGGAGTATAGGTTTTGGTTATTTTAAATACTCCATAATTCCTTATTTGGACTAAAAAATCATAAAACTATTTTTATTAAATAGTATAGAATTTTAGGAGCCTAGCAAAATTGGTCTTGTATTTTTAGCATTTTTCTACAATTTTCTAGAAATTCTCTAATCCTGGAAGAAAAAGAAAAGGGAAAAGCATGAATAGTATTGGGCCAAAACTGGCCCAAATCAGCCCGTGAACAGGCAAACGCGCTCGCGCGCACGCCTGCGTGATAGTTTTGCACCGAGGCCCTCAGTGGTTTGAATAACTAGCGATGGACCCTGCGCACTATTTGTTTCAGTCACTGACATTTACACCGAGGTCCTCTACTTTCTAATTCTTCACAAGGTGAAGTCCACGATGTAAGCTCCAGCGAGCTCGTTCTGGCCGGAATACGCAACGACCAGTGCTCTAACTTGGTTTGCTCCTAATTCAACACATAATAATCGTTTCCCCTCGATCAATTGCACAATCTAAGCTCTTAATCACACTGTCCACAGTGACATCGCGAACTATGGATGAACAGAGGTGTTCTCGATGATCTAGCGTGGTCTAGCTTAATTGAATGGGTCGAGGAGCATCAGGAGAACATAAGTGTCGGCGTTTTGACCGCGGGGGGTCCCTGGACCGACCAGTAAAATTGTCGATGCGTGCCCCAGCCCAGATGGGTTGGCGCGAGATGGAACACAAGGGGGGAGAAAACCGCGGCTCGTGTTATCCTGCGCCAGAGTGGGTGCGCTTGCAGTAGGGGTTACAAGCGTTCGCGAGGGAGAGAGAGTGCGAGCCGGTTCGTCAGCCCGTCCTCCCGCGTGACCACCCTGCCTTATGAGGGCCCTGACCCTTCCTTTTATAGATGCAAGGAGAGGGTCCAGGTGTACAATGGGGGTGTAGCAATATGCTAACGTGTCCTGCAGAGAGGAGCTAGAGCCCTATGTACATGCCAACGTGGCTGTCGGAGAGGTGCTAGAGCCCTGTGTACGCGGAGTCATGGCCGTCGGAGGAGCGTTTGAGCCCTGTAGAAGCACAGTTGTCGGGGCTGTTGGGACCTTGCTGACGTCTCCTTGCTTCCGTAAGGGGCTGAGAGCCACCGTCGTCATGGACGCACGCGGGGAGCCATCATTACTTGTTACCGGGGTGAGCCTGGATGGGACGCCGGTCTTGTTCCCCCATAGCCTGAGCTAGCTAGGGGTAGGGTAATGATGTACCCCCTGCGGCATGGTCGGTCCGAGCCCAAGGTCGGGCGAGGCGGAGACTCCTCCTGAGGCCGAGGCTGGGGTCGGGCGAGGACGCAATTCCTCCCGAGGTCGAGGTTGAGGCCGAGCCCTAGGGTCGGGCGAGGCGGAGACCATCCCTCGAGGCCGAGGCGGGGGCCGAGCCCTGGGGTCGGGCGAGGCGGAGACTTCCTCCTAAGGCCGAGGCCCAAGGTCGGGCGAGGCGGAGCTTCCTGTTGCGCCTGAGGCTGGACTCAGCTGCTGTCAGCCTCACCCTGGCGGGTGGCACAGCAGTCGGAGAGGGGCGAGCGGCGCTGTTTTCCTGTCAGGTCAATCAGTGGGAGGGTGAAGCGACTGTGGTCACTTCGACCTTGCCGACTGATGCACGCGTGTCAGGATAAGGCGCATGGCGTCCTTGCATTAAATGCGCCTGCGATACGGTCGGTTGGTGAGGTGATTTGGCCAAGGTTGCTTCACAACGAAGCCTGCCCGAGCTGGGCTTCGGGCGAGTCGAGGTTGCGCCCGTTGCTTGAAGAGGCCCTCGGGCGAGGCGTGAATTCGCTTGGGACTACAGTTCTCGCCCGAGGCTGGGCTCGGGCGAGGCGAGATCGCGTCCCTTGAGTAGACGAAGCCTTGACCTGAATTGCGCCCATCAGTCTCTACGGTTTGTGCTGATGGTGATTACCAGCCGAGTTTAGGAGTGTTGGGGGTACCCCTAATTATGGTACCCGACAGTAGCCCCCGAGCCTCGAAGGGAGTGTTGGTACTCGCTTGGAGGCTTTGTCGCACTTTTTTGCAAGGGGACCGGTCTTTCTCGGTTATATTTTGTTCCGGTGGGTGCGCGCGAGCGCACCCACCGGGTGTAGCCCTCGAGGCCTCGGAGGAGTGGTTTGACTCCTCCGAGGTCTTAATGCCTTTCGTGATGCCTTGGCCGGTCTGGTTGTCCCCTCATGCGATTTGATCGTAGCCCGGTTGCATGGTCAGGTTCCGAGTTTTTAGGCTGGTTTGTTGACGCTGTCAACGGTTTGGCCATAGCCGGGTTTGCGAGAGCAGCCCCGAGCCTCTGCACAGGGCGAGAGGACGATCAAGGACTGACCCGACTTTTATCATACGCCCCTTCGTCGCCTTTCCACAAGGAGGGGGGAAAGCGCCATGTTACCCTCGGAGGGCGCCGAACATGGTGTCTCCAGTGAGTTGCTAACGGGGTGATCCGAGTGGATGCCCGTGCCCCATTCGATAAGGGTCGTCTAGTGGCCCAGAGGCGCGCTCCAAAAGTATCTGCAGGTGATTTGTCGGACCCGGTCCCGTTCGATAGGGTCCGAGGGCTCGATGCCGCCCTCTGATGGAATTCTGTTACAAAATCGCTCCTGCTGGTATCGGAAATGTCCTAGGGTACCTCGGGAGCGTAGCCCAAGCCTCGGCCATGTATCGGACATACCCAGAGTCATCCCTCGCTCTACGTGCTCTGGGGCGACTGTCGAACCCTTCCGAGGGGCCAGCCTTCGAACCCCTGATCAGTAGTGGGCGTGGAGCCCGAGTGCTCTAAGGCGGTTGTCGAACCCTTCCGAGGGGCCAGCCTTTGAACCTCTGATCAGTAATGAGCCTGAAGCCCGAGTGCTCTAGGGCGGCTGTCGAACCCTTCCGAGGGGCCAACCTTCGAACCCCTGATCAGTAGGAGGGCTCGGGGCCCGCTTCCTTCGCGGAGAAGGATCCCTTTTGAAATATTCCCTTTCCCGGTCCCTGTGGCAAGAGAGAGAAAGGGGAAGAGGAAAAGGATACGAATTTAAATGGTGTGGCACACCTTCTTTGACGTGGTCGTCATGGCGGAGGTGAAACAACGCCTGCTTCGCCTGCCAAAGGTGTCGCTTGCCCTGCCGCGGAGTTAATGCGACGGGACGGGTGGTTCACGGGGCGGTCGTTGCGCGAGCCGTTCGAGGGACAGAACACGGGCGCGTCGTCTTCACGCCGTGGGAGAGGGCTCCCCTGCTGCTCCAGTAGGGTACGTGAGCCTGCAGACGACTTGACTGCTGCTTCCGCTTGCCTGTTGCCGCCATTACTGCTGGCCCACTTTTGGCCATATCGACCGTCGCGCCCCCTCCCGCGGCTGACTGACCCGTGACCGATGTGCTCGGTTGGCACTGTTGGGCCATGCGCAGGGTTGCCTCGAGTCGCGGCACCGGTTCCGCAGTCGAGAAGGCGCGACATTGGCACAAGTGGCGGTGCAGTTTTTCGCACGTAGTAACCGGCGCGTCGGTTACATGACGTGTGGGCCTGGGCCTCCATGCTGGATGCGTTGAAGTCGAAGGGGTGCGTCCGCGTGGTGCGGTTGCACGCCACCTGCATGGCAGCCCGCCCTTTCAACCGCTGGTTTCGGCGAGGATGGAGGAGTGCTTGTAACCGCGGGGCGGTTACATGCTCCGCGCGTGGTGGTATGGCTTCTTCTGTTCTGGGCCAGCTTGCATGACATGTGGGACGCAGCCCCCGTGTCGTAGGGGGAGGACCCTGGAGCACGTCAGTGAAGACTTAGTCCGCGACGCCTGAGGACGCGAGTGGGGAGAGCTGCCTTTAAAAAGGGATCGACCCTCTGGGTGGTAGCCATGCCTTCGCACTCCCCTCATTCATCGCGTCCTTCCACCTTCCGAGCCCCCGGATGGGGAGCGCCCGCGTTGCCTTCGTCTTGTTGTTGGAGCGCAACCTCACGAAGGTTGGCACCCTTCAGCCGTCGCACAGCTTCAAGGATTTTCATCAGGCAGCCCGGCTGCATTCCCTCACCAATGGTCACCCAGGATGGTGACCACCAGTTCGATGGTGGGGCGAAGCAAGCCGGGCTGCGGCCTCTGCCCCGCCCTCAGCTTCAAGGATCTTCATCATCCTTGCTAGGGCGGGGGGCAAGCCGAGCCGGAGTTCTACCTCCCTCATGGGCCGGTGGGCCACCTCTTCCTTCAGCATTAAGGGGAGAGGGCGCTCACCGGCCTAGCGGAGGGGGCGGACTTCGACAACGCGGGGTCGGCCGGCTGCAAGCGTCGTCAGCTCCAGCGTGCCTGGCTCGCTAGCTCAGCTGACTCTGGCGCTGCTTCCGGTGCCACCTCCCACCGCTGGGGCGGAGCGTGGCTGTCAGCTCACTGTGGGGCGGCTATTGCGCTGTGCGCACCGGGGGACCGTCCAAGACGTCGCATGCCGCTAGGGCGGCGTTCGTGTTCTTGGATTGTCCTGTCCCCACTCCGGCACAACGCCTCAGCGCGGAGGTCGGTGCCTGCCCGTCCGGGAGGACTTGAGTGGGGATCTACCGGTGCACTTTGGGGCGGTGCTGGTGGGCAGGTGGCTGCCGTCGTTGGTGCTGAGGTGGTGGCAGCCGGAGAAGGTTTCTCCGCTGACGAGACCGTCGGCGCCACCCGCGGACTGACCTCCGGCTCTTTGGCTTTGATAGCTTGTCCTCGCCCCTCGAGTGGGGATGTGGGCGAGGGCCTTGTCGCAGCAGCGTCTGCCCTGAGGTCATCGCTGCTGCTGTTTAGCCGCCCGGAGCGGAGGTCGTTGTCGCTGCTGCTGCAGTGGTCAGCGGCGAGCCACCTGGAGTTTGTCGTCCCGCAGGCCTTCCGATGTGGAGGTTGTTCATACCCGCGGGAGTGGAACCGGAGTTTCGTTTGTAATGGCACCTTGAGTGCTGGTGTTTGTTCATTATGGCTGTCGAGGCCTGAACATCTAGGTATTTGAGTGTAATACCGTGTTTCTTCCTCATTTCGAGCACTAGGACTCGCCTGTCGGCTAGCTGAACCGCTTAACCGAGTGTGAGTTGCCCTGTGCGGAAGGTGACGAGTGAGGTATCTGTATGCCGGAGGCGTAGGAGTCCCTCGGCTAGGTCGGCCTTACCACTCAAGGCTTCTCTTGCTCAGTTAAGGAACCCTCGGCTGCTCTGCGATGAGCCGGAGTCAGAGGCAGTGGTGTCAGCGTGGACAGAGGCAGAGTCGGCTCGAGAAGAGGCTTCGTCGGCCCGGGGCACGTGGCTTCCCTGGCCGAGAAGGCGCAGCAGCGGCGGCTGGAGCCTGGCCAGGTCATCCGTGAGCGGGACCAACTTCGGAGTCACGCTGCCGAGGCCGTGAGCCGGGCTGATGTCCTCGAGGGACAGCTGGCTGAGGCTACGGAGTGGCCGGTCGAGATGTTTGCTCGGGCCGGGACCTTGGAGGAGACCCTGGCTGCAATGGCTCAGGCGCGGTGCTGACGCCTTCCTTCGAGGTGGAGATCCTTTCGCCCTTGTCGCCGTCCGAGGCCGAGCCAGATTCCGCCGAAGGAGGAAACAACGCCGAGGGTGTTGCTGCTCCCTCTGTCGGTGTCTGAACCTGCAAGAACAGTTTGTCTGTAGTATGCGTATGTTTTTTGCGGCCGCTGAGGCCCAAACATATTATTGTCGTGTTGTAAAGCTGCGTTTCTTTTCCTCTTGTTTCAAGTATCAGGACTTGTTCGTCGGTAGCAGAATCGTTTATCCGAGCAAGAGTTACTTTTCACGGAAGGTGATGAGTGAGGTATCCGTATCCCGGAGGCGTAGGAGTCCCTTGGCTCGATCGGCCTCGCCGCTTATGTGCACTCTTACTCGTTCGTAGGATTCTGTTATCGATATAGTCGAGAAGGCACGAAAATCGTTCTGGCAGAAAAGTTTTCGAGCATTAAGACTTGTTCGGTAAGCAGAATCGCTTATCCGAGCGTGAGTTACTTATCGCAGAAGGTGATGAGTGAGGTATCCGTATCCCGGAGGCATAGGAGTCCCTCGGCTCGGTCGGCCTTGCCGCTTACGTGTACTCCGTCGTTTTTAGGATCCCGCTATCGAAGCAGTCGAAAAGCGAGAAAGATGTTCTGGTAGAAAGACTTTTTCCGAGGAAAAATTTGACACAGAGGGGGTCCCCCCCTTCTAGCCCCCGAGGGAGGGTCGGGCTTTGCCGAGGCAAGGCTGACCCTTCCTTGACAGTTAGACTTTATTTGTGTATGTATAGAAAACGAGGTATATAAACGACTTGAAAACATCTTAAGGGTAAAAGCGACGTAGCTGTCGGATGTTCCAAGCGTTGTTGTAGACCTCGCCTTGATTGTTGGCCAGCTTGTATGTTCTGGGCTTCAAAATCTTGGCGATGATGAATGGTCCCTCCTAGGGAGGAGTAAGCTTGTGGTGCCCTCGGGCGTCTTGCCGCAGCCGAAGCACCAAGTCTCCCACTTGGAGGTCTCGGGGCCGAACCCCTCGGGCGTGGTAGCGTCGTAGAGACTGCTGATACAGCGCCGAGTGTAGTAAGGCCATGTCCCGAGCTTCTTCCAGCTGGTCCAGCGAGTCTTCTCGGCTGGTCTGGATGCTTTGGTCATCGTACGCCTTTGTCCTCGGGGAACCGTATTCCAAGTCTGTGGGCAAGATAGCCTCGGCCCCACAGACTAGAAAGAACGATGAGAAACTCGTGGCTCGGCTTGGCGTTGTCCTCAGACTTCAGACCACCGAGGGTAGTTCCTTCATCCATCGCTTGCCGAACTTGTTGAGGTCATTGTAGATCCTCGGTTTAAGTCCCTGCAGAATCATGCCGTTGGCACGCTCCACCCGCCCATTTGTCATGGGGTGAGCCACGGTAGCTCAGTCCACCCGGATGTGGTGGTCCTTGTAGAAGTCCAGGAACTTCTTGCCAGTGAACTGGGTGCCATTGTCGGTGATGATGGAGTTCAGGACCCCGAAGCGATGGATGATGTTGGTGAAGAAAGCCACCGCCTGCTCGGACCTTATGCTTGTTAGGGGTCGGACCTCGATCCACTTGCAGAATTTGTCGATGGAGACCAGCAGGTGCGAGAAGCCCCCGGGTGCCTTCTACAAGGGACCGACGAGGTCCAGACCCCATACAGCAAACAGCCAGGTGATGGGTATTGTCTGCATGGCCTGAGCGGGCAGGTGCGTCTGTCTCGCGTAGAATTGACACCCCTGGCAGGAGCGTACAATCCTAGTGGTGTCGGCCACCGTGGTCGGCCAGTAGAAGCCTTGTCGGAAGGCTTTCCCGACGAGGGCTCGAGGTGCTGCATGGTGACCGCAAGCCCCCGAGTGTATCTCTTGCAATAGCTCCTATCCTTCAGCGATGGATATGCATGTCTCTGGAGAAGACATCCGGGGAACCGTTTTCCGCCCCAAGGCTATTTTAGCCAGCTCATCCACAGTCTCGTTGTACCGTCAGGCGACGTGGTTGAGCTCGAGTCCGTAGAACTTGTCTTCCAGGCGCCGAATCTCATCGCTGTAGGCCTTGATCTTCCGGTCGCGGTAGTGGGAGTTCTTCATGACTTGGTCGATGACAAGCTGCGAGTCGCCACGAGCGTCGAGGCGCCAAACCCCTAGCTCGATGGCGATGCGCGACCCGTTAACCAGAGCCTCGTACTCGGCCACGTTGTTTGATGTCGGGAAATGGAGGCGCTGCATGTAGCGGAGGTGCTTCCCGAGGGCTAACCATTTGGGATGGAATACCTCTTTGATGAACCCTGCAGCCATCAGCTTGTGGATCTCCTCGCCTATGGCTCTGTGCTTTTCTTCGTCGAAACGGCGCAGAGGCTGCTTCACGGGTCGGGCTCTAGCTCGGATAACCAGCGAGTGCTCGGCGACATCCCTCGGTATGCCAGGCATGTCCAAGGGACTCCATGCAAAAACCTCGGCGTTCGCGCGGAGAAAGTCGATGAGCACTGCTTCCTATTTGGGGTCGAGCTCGGAGCCGATCCGGACTTGCTTGCAGGCGTTGTTGCTGGGGTTGAGAGGGACAGACTTAACCGCCTCTGCTGGCTCGAAGTTGCCGGCGTGGCGCTTCGCATCTGGCACCTCCTTGGAGAGGCACTCCAGGTCGGCGATGAGGGCCTCGGACTCGGCGAGGGCCTCAGCGTACTCCACACACTCCACGTCGCATTCGTACGCGTGTCGGTATGTGGATCCGACGGTGATGACCCCGTTGGGGCCGGGCATCTTGAGCTTGAGGTATGTGTAGATGGGGACGACCATGAACTTGGCATAGCACGGTCTCCCCAGCACCGCGTGGTAGGTTCCTCGAAACCCGACCACCTCGAACGTGAGGGTTTCCTTTTGGAAGTTGAAGGGAGTCCCGAAGCAGACGGGCAGATCGAGTTGTCCAAGGGACTGGACGCGCTTCCCGGGGATGATCCCGTGAAAGGGCGCCGCACCGGCCGGGATCGTGGACAGATCGATCTGCAAGAGCCCGAGGGTCTCGGCGTAGATGATGTTGAGGCTGCTTCCTCCATCCATGAGGACCTTGGTGAGCCTGACGTTGCCGATGATGGGGTCGACAACGAGCGGGTACTTTCCTAGGCTCGGCACGCGGTCGGGGTGGTCGCCTTGGTTGAAGGTGATGGGCTTGTTGGACCAGTCTAGGTAGACTGGCGCCGCCACCTTCACCGAGCAGACCTCCCGGCGCTCCTGCTTGTGGTGCCGAGCCGAGGCGTTCGCCACTTGCCCACCGTAGATCTTGAAACAGTCGTGGACCTCGGGGAACTCCTCTGCCTTGTTGCCCTCCTTCTTATCGTTGTCATGGCCTTTGCCACCTTCCGCAGGGGGCCCGGCCTTATGGAAGTAGCGCCGAAGCATGACGCATTGCTCAAGGGTGTGCTTGACGGGACCCTGATGATAGGGGACAACTCCTTCAGCATCTTGTCGAACAGGTTGGCCCCTCCGGGAGACTTCTTCTTGGCCTTCTTCTTCGTGCCGCGCTGGGCGGACGCCTCGGGGACGTCTTCCTGCTGGCGTCCCTGAGGCTGCTTGTCCTTCCGGAAGATGGCCTCGACCGCCTCCTGACCAGAGGAGAACTTGGTGGCGATGTCCATCAACTCGCTCGCCCTGGTGGGAGTCTTGCGACCCAGTTTTCTCACCAGGTCGCGGAAAGTGGTGCCGACGAGGAACGCGCCGATGACATCCGAGTCGGTGATGTTGGGCAGCTCGGTGCGCTGCTTCGAAAACCGCCGGATGTAGTCCCGCAGGGATTCCCCTGGCTGCTGGCGGTAGCTTCGGAGATCCCAGGAGTTCCCAGGGCACACGTACGTGCCCTGGAAGTTTCCAGCAAAGGCTTTGACCAGATCGTTCCAGTTGGAAATCTGCGTAGGAGGCAGATGCTCCAGCCAGGCTTGGGCGGCATCAGAGAGGAACAGGGGGAGGTCGCGGATGATGAGGTTGTCATCGTCCGTTCCACCTAGCTGGCAAGCCAGCCGGCAGTCCACAAGCCACAGTTCTGGCCTTGTTTCCCCCGAGTACTTGGTGATGGTAGTCGGGGCTCAAAACTGGGTCGGGAACGGCGCCCGTCGTATGGCCCGGCTGAAGGCTTGCGGACCAGGTGGTTCGGGAGAGGGGCTTCGATCCTCCCAACTGTCATAGCGTCCCCCACGCCTAGGGTGGTAGCCTCGGTGCACCTTTTCGTCGAGGCGGGCTCGACGGTCGTGGCGGCGATGCTCATTGCCGAGGCGACCCGGGGCTGCAGGTGTCGCATCCCGCGTGCGCCCGGTGTGGACCGAGGCTTCCCGCATGAATCGGGAAGTCGCGGCGCGCTGCTCCGGGGGGTACCCTTGCCTTCGGGAGGCAGAGCTCTCGGCCTATCGGACCGCGGCATCCTCCAGGAGATTCTTGAGATCTCCCTGGATACGCCGCCCCTCGGTGGTGGATGGATCCGGCATCGCTCGGAGTTGAATTGCCGCTGCAGCCAGGTTCTGGCCGACCCTACTAGAAGCCGGGGGCAGCCTTGCCCTGGCATCATCAGCGATACAGCGCTGGACGTCCTGGGCCTGATGACGCGCTTCTCCGGCTAGTGCTCGGCCTGCCCACTCCTGCTCGATGTTTTGCCGGAGCTGCACAAGTTGTCCTGCTTCCTCGTCGAGCTTGGCCTGGATCTCGCGGATTTGCTCGAGCTGTGTGTCCTGATCCCCCGTAGGGACTGGGACCATAGCTAGCTCCTGTAGGATGTCAACGCGAGGCGCAGGCCCAGGGGGATCATCGTCCTCCGGCATACCAAGGTGGTTGCCTTCGTCGTGACCCCCTAGATCGACGTGGAAACATTCGCGACTTGGGCCACAACCCTAATTGTCAAGGCTGTGGCCATCATCGGAGCAATCGGAGAGGCAGTAGTCACATGCGGTCATGAAGTCTCGCATGGCACTAGGATTACTGAGCCCGGAGAAATCCCAACCAGAGTTGTGCTCGTCGTCTTCCTTGGAACCCAGAGGCCCGTAGGTCGAGACGACCGTCAGTCGGTCCCAGGTTGACCAAATATGGTACCCCGAAAGGTTAGGATATGCCTTTATGAAAGCGCTCACCGAAGCGGGATCGCTTGGTGGATCGAAGCTGAATCTAAAAGGCACAGGGTGGAAAAAGGACGGTACCTCTTGATCGATGGATGGTGACGAAGTCGCGTCGGGGACGAACTACACCGTTATCTCAGGTACGAGGCTAACGCCCAGCAGGTGTGACACCCCAGTGTCACCTAGGGTTTCTCTTTAAATGCCAAACCAAGAACCATTATTTTATGTGAACCAAAGTAAGCATGAGCATCAAATTAACTTAAGTAAGAAAGAATCCACCAAGTATATACTTAAAAGTGTCATGATCAAAACAATTGAGTCTTTTAAAAAGGTAAGAATGTGCAACCCTAATAAAAACCCTAAGTAAGCCCTATGACCAAAATTCAAGAAAATAAGGAAAAGAGTAAGAAAAATTTAAAATTAAGACTTGAGCCAATTATGAAAATTGAAGTATATTTAATGAGCAACAAGAAAGGTTGAGAAAGCTTGACCAAAATAACTCAAATAAAACCCCAAATCAAGCTTCTCATGTGGGGACTTAATGGGAATTCTGAATTTCAGAATTGTGAAATTCAGACCTTGAGCCAAAGATCAGGGATGTTCACCTTGATCCCTAACTCGAATCCTAATGGCCCCATTGACAAAATTGTGTCTAACTAACCCCTCTGTCGTGTGCCAGAAGATGGCATTGGGATGCGAGCCCTAGACACGACAAAACCCTGGATTTGCCTCGGGTTTGAGCAGGGAGACAGACCGGATTTCCTGGCTCCATATCTCTACAACCAGTAGGCAAAGTCCTATGACCCCCACACAAGAATGGTAGCTTGTAGGGAGGAGAAGAGGTTTTGTGCACTGACCAAGGCGAGAGCAGGCTCGGATGAGCGACCACACGCGCCAGAACTTGGGCAAAACGCACGGGCACACGTGTTCGACCCTGGTCGGCACGCCAGAGCTCGCCCAACCCGCGCGCGCGCTCGCCCCGGCGTCCGGTCTAGTCCGCCGCGTGCCCTCGCCCTCGGCCGTGCCCGCCCGCGCCTATAAAGCCTCCCTGGGCGCACCTCACTTCGCCCCGCACTCACCTTCACCGGCCAGCCACCTCTCCTTAGCTCCGGCGAGCTCAATTCCGCCCGCCATTGCCGCCAGAGCTTCGGCCACCGTGGCCAGCCCACTCCAGCCATCCTCAAGTCGAGCCAGTGCTTCGGCTAGCTCCGCCAGTAGCCCGTGAAGCTTGCCAAGCCCTCGGACCCAGCCGGACTTCACCGGAGGCCCGAGATCGACCTCACCGGACTTCGGACTTCCGCCGCCGCGCGTGGACTGAGCTATCCAGTGAGTCTCCAACCAATTCCTTGCACCCATATCTTCTCTGACATCCCGTGAACCTCTCTGACCCATCCAATTGCTCTATCTCGTCGTGACCAGGCCGGACTCCTCGCCGCCGACGAGCATCCCCGCCTGCGTGCGTGGACCGACCGACTCCGGCCATCTCCGACGGCGACCTGCACACCGTTGTGATCCCCAAGACCTCCCCTACGTCCTCGACCACTTCACCGGAGCAATCTCGCCGCCGGTAAGCCCCTCCGCCCTTTCTTCCGCCGCGGTTACTGTTTGAGTTAGGCGAAGGACCTCGGGTTAGGATTTGTAGAACCCGAGGGGTTTTCTGCAACGTCAGTGACTCATGTGAATAGTAGCTTAAGGACTGATCCGCGAAGAAAACTTAAAAACCCGCCAGGGACCCCAGTGCAAAGTGGATTTCCATTAAACCAATTCTGTTAATCTTTTTAAAATGACCAGAGAACTTAGAAAACCCATAACTTGATGAATTCTTCATAAAAAGTTGTCAAACTAATTTTGCTAGCTCCTGAATATTATGAACTATCATTTAAAAATGATAAACCCTATGCTTTCTGTTCTAAATTTTAAAGTTTAAAATTAAAAACAGAAACTTACCAAACCTAGTTTAATTAAGGAAAATTAGTTTTTCTTCTGTGCTGAACTTAAGAAAATTTGTAGATGATCAAACCTCATTTAGACACTGTTTAAAAATAGTAGGAACCCCAACATTAGAAATTATGATGTGCTTATTCATTTAAAACTATTCTGCCCAAAACATAGGAAAAATCAGAAAGGCATTAGAAATTAATGAACAGTGATTAAAATTATTTTTCCTAGTTTGCTTATGTAACAAAGAACCTAGGAAAAATACAGAGACCATTAATTCAGACCAGTTTTAAATTAAAATGTTTTATTTAGCCTTATATGGACTGATAATCAATTATTAAAGTAGCAAAACTATAACCAAAATGAGTCATAAAAATCCAGTGGACTTACAACCACCAGAGCCCCACTACAAAAATAAAAAGAACCTCAGCCCAACTTTTTAAGTAAGGAAAATAAATACAAAGTGATAATAAGGCATTTTCCCAATAATTCTTGAACAACCCCTAATCATGTGATAATGGGCAACCAAAAATTAGCTAAGTCCATAGTAAGATAAACCACCAGAGAAAAATGCAAACCCATGAAAAAGAAGCAAACTCATACCTATTGCTAATGATTTAAGAGAAAGGCCACTTAATTCAAATAAAGCATACCACCCCTTCCCTTAAGCAAAAGGAGGCCAAACTTCAGAATGATTGCTCTTGCACAAAATAATAACCAAGAAAAATAAGAACTCTGTTGTTTGATGTTTTTCAAATATAGTGGTAGTAGAAAGCACTCATTTGGCTAGAAACTTGAGAAAACCATAGAAAAATAATTAAAAGATATTAATGACTAGAAATTTGTATCAAGTCATGTTATAACACCTAAAAGCCAGCAAAAATAAGTTCTAGAGAATTACCCACTGTTAAATAATAGTTGTAGTTCAAAGCACCCCTTCTGCCCTAGAATTTGATAATTTTGTCCAGAGAAAACTATTCACTTTCTGATCCCCAAATTTTGAGACAGAGAAACATACACCAGTACCAAGCCACTGTAACTTTTGCAGAAGTTTTAGAATTTTATAAAAGCAACTTGTAGTTCAAACCCACTCCAAAACATTAAAGAGAATAAAAGAAAAGGAAAGAAGAAATAAACCTCACCCCAATAAGTCTAACTTGAGAACTTATCAATTCTCCCTAAGACTTAAAAGGAATTTAGTAGAACCCCAAAAGTAAACCTACCACTTACCTTAGCTAAGTTTGAACCAATTCACCAAGTATACCACCCAAGGGACTTGCATAAGTAAGGGTTAACCTTGTTTAACTCAAGAAAGATCACACACCTTTAAAGTTGTAATTTCTAAAAGCACATATCATATCATGCATATATCTTACGCATTGCATTCATTAGATTGTAATCTTGCCGACGGAGAGTACGTGCTCATCCCCGAGCAAGGACCTGTCCAAGAGGAGGACCAGGAGTAGGCTTCAGAGGCTGCTATTGAGGATCTCCCCGCAGCCCCAACAATTGAAGGCAAGCCCCGGTTTTATGCATAACCATGTTATTATATGCTACTTTACTACACTTAATGCTTGTAGGATTGTAATGTGCACTTAAGTGTAGGAGTTGCTTGAAACCTCTAGTTGCATGAACTTAGGATTCCTTTTTGATATGAATACTAGTATGCTAGGTCGAGTAGCTGCTCGCTAATTAGGATCTCAGTAGAAGTCGAGTGATTTTTCTAGCACTCGCGTGAGGTCAGGAATTGATTGTATTCATCTTGATAATGGGATATATGTTGGTCTATGGACTTGGATCCAGGGAGGATGCCTTGCCCATGAGATGGGAAAAGGAATTAAGGATTAATGTGTGGATACCTGAATCAAGCTTTTGAACGTACTAAGCACATGCCGGGAAAAATGGTAACCGGTAAACCTAGTACCTGATTGAAGCCGAGCGCGGACTTTATCCCTCATGCGACCTGAGACTGGGTCTCCCATGCTAGCTATGGTGGGTACAAGTGCGGTCACTGCACGGCGGCAACCGGGGTCAGTGGAGCATTGTATGCCAAGGCGATGAGGCCTGGACGCGAACGGGGAATCAATGGGGACGGTTGTCATGTGTGGGGTCGGAGTACCCTGACATGCCGTGTGTTTAGGTTTACCTTTCAAGGTTAAAACTCGATTCGAATCGTCTGCTTCTCGCAGCTAATGAGACTGCTTGACCCCTTGTACTGCATCTAGTAAGAAGTGAAATGTGGTTACATGAGATAACTTGTTCATTGAACTAAATGATCGTTACCATGTATGCTTAGAAGGAGAAAATCTAGCTAAGTTAATGATGATAGAAATTGAAAAGCTAAAATTTGCTTTTTGACATAGCTAGTGCTTTTGGCAAACCAAACCCCTCAGCCAAACAGCTGCATAGTCTAGAGGTAGAGGAGTAGACTCCTCACACCGGTTAAGTCTAGCTGAGTATTAGTATACTCAGCCTTGCTTGTGGCACAATTTTTGCAGGTACCATTCAGGAAATGGTTGATGGTGTGACTTGGCCTACCACCCTGCCACCGGGTTGGACGGTCGAGTGGGATGTTGCTCCGGCAGGAGAGGAGCACGAGGAGTAGTGGGCTAGGCCTTGCCCAATTCCTCGATACCGACGACATCGATTATCCGCTGCACTTTATTTTGTGAACTTTATTTGCTACTCGAAAACTTCGATTTATGTAATAACTCAGTACTTAATTTGAGGTTTCCTGTTTTATTGTATTTCTTCTGTGACTCACCTTCGAGTGAGATTGTGTAATTTGATCCTGGTTAAGTGGCTCTATCAGACTAGATCTGAGGGACCGACGGGTTATTCCGATTTAAGTGTGTTACGGCCCCTGAGGCGTGACTTAGGCACTTAAGCTGGAATAATTGAGGTGGTTCTGCCACAGGAGGCCCTCCGCGAGTGTGCTGGCGTCATCGGTCCGCTAGGGGTTGGCGTGTTGCGGGGAAACGACGCTCGTCATCGTCTCGTGCGCGAGGTCAACGCCCGACATGTCCCCCGCTGGGGTGCCGGCGTCGTCGACTCGCTCGACAGCCGACGAGGTGCCGCTTCCTGCTTGGCCACGGTTGCCTCGCCTCCTCCTCCTGCGGCGAGGAAGGCGGCGGGACAAACCGGATGCTGCTCTTCCGCCACAAGAGGAAGAAGTCGTCGAGTCCGCCGCCACCGGGCGGGCTGACGACCGTCGTTGTCGCTGCCACGCTGCGGGGGAAGGAGTACCATGTCGTAGCTGCCGTCGAGGGACATGAACTTGAGACTCCCTAAACGGAGCAGCGTCCCGGGCAGAAGAGGTTGCTGGAGACTACCCATCTGGAACTCGAAGGGAAGTTCTTCATCAACACGCAGCAGGCCCCTACCTGGCGTGCCAACTGTCGGCGTTTTGACCCCGGGGGGTCCCTGGACCGACGAGTAAAATTGTCGCTGCATGCCCCAGCCCAGATGGGTTGGCGCGAGATGGAACACAAGGGGGGAGAAAACCGCGGCTCGTGTTATCCTGCGCCAGAGTGGGTGCGCTTGCAGTAGGGGTTACAAGCGTTTGCGAGGGAGAGAGAGTGCGAGCTGGTTCGTCAGCCCGTCCTCCCGCGCGACCACCCTCCCGTATGAGGGCCCTGGCCCTTCCTTTTATAGATGCAAGTAGAGGGTTCAGGTGTACAATGGGGGTGTAGCAATATGCTAACGTGTCCGGTAGAGAGGAGCTAGAGCCCTATGTACATGCCAACGTGGCTGTCGGAGAGGTGCTAGAGCCCTATGTACGCAGAGTCGTGGCCGTCGGAGGAGCGATTGAGCCCTGTAGAAGCACAGCTGTCGGGGCTGTTAGGACCTTGCTGACGTCTCCTTGCTTCCGTAAGGGACTGAGAGCCACCGTCGTCATGGACGCACGCGGGGAGCCATCATTACTTGTTACCGAGGCGAGCCTGGATGGGACGCCGGTCTTGTTCCCCCGTAGCCTGAGCTAGCTAGGGGTAGGGTAATGATGTACCCCCTGCGGCGTGGTCGGTCTGAGCCCAATGTCGGGCGAGGCGGAGACTCCTCCTGAGGCCGAGGTTGGGGTCGGGCGAGGAAGCGATTCCTCCCGAGGTTGAGGTTGAGGCTGGGCCCTGGGGTCGGGCGAGGCGGAGACCACCTTCCGAGGTCGAGGTTGAGGCCGAGCCCTGGGGTCGGGCGAGGCGGAGACCATCCCCCGAGGCCGAGGCGAGGGCCGAGCCCTAGGGTCGAGCGAGGCGGAGACTTCCTCCTGAGGTCGAGGCCCAAGGTCGGGCGAGCAGAACTTCCTGTTGCGCCTGAGGCTGGACTCAGCTGCTATCAGCCTCACCCTGGCGGGTGGCACAGTAGTCGGAGAGGGGCGAGCGGCGCTGTTTTCCTGTCAGGTCAATCAGTGGGAGGGCGAAGTGACTGCGGTCACTTCGACCTTGCTGACAGAGGCACGCGTGTTAGGATAAGGCACCAGGGGATCCTTGCATTGAATGCGCCTGCGATACGGTCGGTTGGTGAGGTGATTTGGCCAAGGTTGCTTCACAACGAAGCCTGCCCGAGCTGGGCTTCGGGCGAGTCGAGGGTGCGCCCGTTGCTTGAAGAGGCCCTCGGGCGAGGCATGAATTCGCCTGAGACTACAGTTCACGCCCGAGGCTGGACTCGGGCGAGGCGAGATCATGTCCCGTGAGTAGACGAAGCCTTGACCTGAATTGCGCCCATCAGTCTCTGCAGTTTGTGCTGATGATGATTACCAGCCGAGTTTAGGAGTGTTGGGGGTACCCCTAATTATGGTACCCAACAATAAGGGTACTAAAATGGGAGAGCGGAGGTCATGAACGGACCTATAGTACGCTGGCCATGGCGAGCTCACGCAGTGGGGTGCTCTGGACCAAATTGGAGAAAGTTTCAAATTGGGGCTCTCTGGTGAGTAATTGGAGGCACGAGTGGGTGGATTGGATGCTTGACTACCTTGCTGAACCGATGTCATGCTCAATTTCTAGGATCCCCGAGCGGTGGCCCGTGAATTTGAGATGTCGTTGTGGCGGTCGGAGAGAAGGGGGGGGGGGTACTAGCGCAAGCAATTGGTGGCTTTCATCATGGTGAGCTCACCGGCGATGATCGGGTGGGCTAAGGTGACTCATTGTGACGTGGTTAAAGCACTGAAGCACGTGGCGCATGGTCACAAGGTGGCTAACTCCGGTGAGTCTATCTGAAGCGGCCGTGACTCAGGCGGGTACGGCGGCCAGAGTAGAATAGTGGCCGGAGTTCATCCACGATGCATTTTTTCTTACCCTTGTTCATTATCCATCTACGCTGGGCACGAATCACCGAGCCAGACGCGAATCCGGGCGCACAGTCGCTGGCGGTGAGACATCTTAACCTGGCGTCATGGTCCGGATACTGTACCAACACGCTGCCTATTCAGTTAGTCTTCCAGAGCAACTTGCAGGGAGATTTGTTCCCAAATTCATGTAGTGACTTGACCTACTCTCGGTATCAAAGTTGTAGCTCTATGATACAGCTACAAATCGACTATAGCAACTATCCTCAATCGAGCAATAGATCCTACTCTAATTTGACCCAAAAGTCTGGCCAATGACACTGGTGACCTAAATTCAGTCATTAGAGTGACTGACAGCACAACTTTGAGCTTATTTTTCTCCAAACTTTGTATGTGATCAAAGTTTAGTTACTTAAGCAAAGTTGTTCTCCTCCCTTAACTCTACATGTTTGATGTGTTGATCCTAGGCAAATTCCTTGTATTTTTAGAACTACAGAGCTCCAAAGTCAGCCCTATTCACTGGTTTTGGGACTTAGGCATATGAGAGGTATAGAGTGGCTTTTTGCAAATAAGCCCAATTCTCATCCTTTGACATGGAAATCCTCAAATGTGTGAAGCATATGATTTGAGGTGCCCTAATACCTTTGTTTGTTGTAGCTGGGTTCAAAAGTGTGCCAAATTTACATATAACCCCCTAGGGTTTCAACTCAGGGTTTTCCAGGGGTCTTTTTAGGGTTTTTGGCACTTTTAGGGTTTGAGTGCCACTTAAGTTCATTAAATGCGATATCTTATGATTATTTCTCATGAGTTTTGAATTTTTCTCTCATTTTGGCTTTATTGACACTCCTAAGCCTAATTTAGGGTTAAGTACCCTACCCTAGGGTTATACCCATGACCAGTCACATCAATACAACTTGTTTGAAATTTTGCCTAGTGAATGCACTCTAAGTGTAACAAACACATGATATGCTAATGCTCATGATATTATGCTCAAGTTTTAGTGACAGTAACACCAGGGGTGTTACAGTGGGCAGGAGCATTCGTTAATCCGAAAGACATAACCAAATATTCGAATAATCTGTACCGCGTAGTAAATGCGGTGTTGGGTATATCTTCGGGTAGGATACGGATCTGATGATAGCCCGACCTGAGGTCAATTTTGGAGAATACCCTTGCTCCAGTAAGTTGATCGAACACGATATCGATCCGAGGAAGAGGGTACTTGTTCTTGATTGTGACCTCATTAAGGGGTCTGTAGTCCACGCACATTCGAAGTGTTTGATCCTTCTTCTTGACAAAGATTGTGGGACATCCCCAAGGAGATGAACTGGGCCGAATGAATCCCTTCTCAAGCAAGTCTTGTAATTGAATTTTGAGCTCCGCCAATTCATTTGGTGGCATCTGGTACAATCTTCTAGAAATAGGAGCTGTACCGGGCTTCAGTTCGATCACAAACTCTACATCCCTTTCTTGAGGTAATCTAGGCAGATCTTCAGGGAATACATCCGGAAATTCACATACTACCGGAATGTCCTGGATTTCTTGTGTAATAGCTTCATAGACCCATCCAAATGATTTGGCCAGGATAGATACAGGGATGGACATGAGAACCACTTCATGGCCATGGCTCAACTTGATAATCCTTAAGTCCGTATTAAGGATAGCTTTATGATGGGCCAACCAATTCATGCCCAGTATTACATCTATATCTTGGCCTTTTAAGACAATCATGTTGGTGGGAAAATCCCGTTCAGCCAATGTTACCAGCACATGGAAGGCTACTTACTTAGTAAATACTTGTCCCCCAGGCGAATGAATAATAAACCCTTCCCTTGATTCAGTGCAAGGAATGCAATATTTTTCCACAAATTTCTTGCTTATGAATGTATGCGAAGCACCAGAATCAAAGAAAATGACTGCTCGGTGATTGGCCACAAGGAACATACCCATCTTTACCGGCTCTCCTTCTGGCGTAGTGGCCACTTGAGTGTAATAGATTCGCCCAGTCTTCTTGACATTTTTGCCCATTGAATTATTAGCCATGTTTCCCTTGCTTTGTTTTGAGCTCCCTGAGTTCTGTTGATTGTTGGATTTATTCCGCCACTGATATGGGCAGTCTTTGATAAAATGACCAGACTTCCCACAGTTGAAGCAGCCAGTTGAGGAACTAGTGAGGACGAGGAAACGAGCACCAGGGGCACTCGGCTGATTTGTAGAGGTGGGGGCCATAGGAGGGCGAATGAAAACAGGTTGTTTGAATGGATAGGAGGGTGGATGAGGCGAAGAACAATTTTGATTGAAAGGTCAGATTACCAACCTTGTTCGCTTCTTAGGTCCCTGATTGGACCTGTCACCTCCAAATCCCTTGGATTTTCCTTGTCCTGTATTCTTGGCTTCTACTGCCAGCGCCGTGCTGATAGCCCTGCTGTATGTAAGATCTAGGCAGGTGGCCATTTTCCTTTGGAGCCGGTCGTTGAGTCATCTCATGAAGCAATTCTTCTTTTTCAGGTCAGTATTTACTTGGTCAATTGCATATTGGGATAAATGATTAAATTTGTTGAGATACTGCATGAAAGTATCTCCCCCTTGCTTGAGTCGCATAAATTCCTCCTGTTTCATGTGTAGCACTCCTTCTAGAATATAGTGCTCACGAAACGCTAACTTAAATTCATCCCACGTGACCTGATGTCCGGCTGGTTGAATTGCCACAAAATTTCCCCACCAAGTACTGGCAGGGCCTCTTAATTGTTGAGCAGCCAATAATGGCTCTGGGTTTCAGTGCAGCAATTAGTCCAAATTTCTACTCCATAACACGTACCCATCCATCGGCTTCCAGAGGGTCTTCGGCTTTAACGAAGAGTGGGGGACGGGTTTCAGAGAAGTCCAGATATGAAGTCTCACGTGGTCCCTGCAGAGGAGCCCTTCCGCCTTGCTACTGGAATTGGTTACCCGCCATCTCGTGTAAAAAGCGGGTATTATCGGAAGTCGCGTTGACCAAGGCAGCGATAGCCTCAGCCAATGTTGGCGGTACAGGCGGTGGATTTGGAGTATCTTCTCGACCACGGGAAGTACCCGCACCGTCCTGCGCAGGAGTCCTTGATGGCATCTGAGGCAAAGAAACATTTGGGAAAAATATAACATGCCGATACACACCATCATTTTACATTACTAAGATGTAATGATACAGACTCAAATGTACAACATGACTTCATTATGTATTTTACATAAGTATAGTTTCTAAACTATACTAGTCTAGTCTTCGTTATCTTTTGTTGCTTCACTGTTGGTTGCAGGAGACCACTCATCAGACAGGTTCATAGAAGGAGGGGGCTTAAAAAGATCCAGTTCCCCATCCGGTCTTTCACCTGCTATCCTTGATGGTCCGGCTCCCATTCTAATAGGGCCAGGGAGCACATCCGGGTGTAGTCGACCATACAGTACATGTACTTCCTCATGTAGGGTATTACAATATACTTGTAGGTTATCAAGGGCCGTGCTGAGCTCATCCACATGGGCTCGAGCTTTTGCTTCACTATGCAAAGCGATCGAGCGTGAGTTGATGGCCCAATCAATGGCCAAGTCTTGTTCGGAGAGCTCAAACTGCAAGAGGCCGACTTCGGCTGACAATTCAGCTATACGTTGACTGTCATCTGCCCACACCCCGTTTCGGTGTCGTAGCTCCAGTCGAAGCTACTCCACTTGGGCTTCTAGGTCTCCAATCGGATCATTGCTGCCACTACTGCTCTCTTCATGTCTTGGAGCCAACTTATGCCGAGGTACGCCAATTGGTCCAGTGGACTTACGCGCGGTTTTCCTCGTACGTGGCGACATATCTCCATAAGGGGGGAAATTTATTAGTATAGTTTTATAAACATTATGCATGCATGATTACGGAATCAACATTCATTGATTCTCAACCTCCTATACATTGCACTCTATTACCTGGTCTTACAAGATGAGCACTTCAGAAAGTAGTAAGATAAGAATGAAAGAAATTTTCTTAGATAAGCCTTTGAAAATTCTTTTTGAAAAGCTTCATAATATCTGAAGAGATGGGCTTCGCTCCGATACCAGCTGTGACGGAACCTCCCAAGTCATTAGGCCCACTCACAGCTGTCCTTGTCCAACAGACCATGGACAACCCTATAGATGCACCTAATTACTCGACAGGTTCGGTATCTGTAGCCTTTACCTTTTCCAAGAGCGTTTCACCCGTCATGCAGATATTACAACACATCAGAGGAACGAATAAGCGGAAGCAATTACAGTAACTTAATTTACATTAAAATATAGAAAAAGTGTTATTATTACAGACCAGAGGTATATGAGTGCAGAAGTATTATTATTACAAACTCGGGAGGCAAAAACCCCTCCCGCATATAAGTATAATGTTTTTAAAGGAGGACAACTTCCTCCCGAGGCTTCACTCATGAGATTCTTCTTTTGGCACCACCTTAGAGCAAAAGCAGCAAAAGTTTGCTGCTTCCTCACCTACAACAACATGGGTTTGAAAACCCTGAGTACTAAGTGTACATTCGTAAGTCTTACCCGTCAAAATAAAAGACTCTCAAGGATATGCTGGCTTGAGGGAGTCAAGGTAAGGCTTAATCAAGAAGCAAGACTTTGTTTGCAAAAATGCTTACTAATAGTGGATCCTTAAAAATCTAGTTTTATTAGCAAGTTAGGTCATTACCTGTCACTAAAGTTCTTTCTACCCTAGTTCAAGCACTTGGCCTATACTGGCCATCCTTTTATCAACCCCTCTCATTCACTGGAATGCTATGTGTAGGGCAGTGACCAAGTCTTCATGTCCGAGAAGTAACGGTGATCCGAATCGATTAATACCCAGCTAGGGATCTCCTATCACATGACATATGTAGCACTTAACCCATGCATATGTCAACTCGCCACCGGGTTTCTTAAGACCAGACCGGGTTCACGCCAATCGAGAGCACAGATACACCACCGCCTAGCCTCTTACCACGGAGGGTACACGCTACTCTCGCCATCTCTCCACTCCCATTGCATGTTGTCCTATTCTGGAATTAGTCTACCCGAGGCAAAGCTTACCTATGATGAGGCATGTGACCAATTAAAGGGTCCTCAATCATCAAGCCTACATCGACACGATCCTTAATCGACTCAGACGGAGACACTATACCAAGACTCTCTTCTCGTGCAAGTCTCCCGCCCGATCTCAGCTTTATCATTTCAAACCCAAAGTTTGGTACCTGACAGAGGTACATCTTTTCCGATGTTGAACCCATCAAGGCCCTGATGGATCCACCATCAAGTTTTCAGGTGGTGGTGGTGTAGCTCCTTCTTCTTCAACAACTACTTCTTCCTCGTTCTCTATATATAACCATGAATGCTCATGTAATGCTTATGAAAATGCAGTAATAGAAAAGGTTTATCAAGTTGTATTTTGAATACAACTTTCCTTCATGATACTCCAAGGAACTAGGGTTTTTGGAGTCAGTTCTTCATTTCAGAGGGCAGACCCTACCTAGAAGTCTAGGGTTTTATGTTTAGGAACCAAACAATGTCCAAAACAAGTCAAACTTCACTCATGGGATCTAATTGCTAAATTAGGCTCATCCTAAAAGTTTGGTGATTTTTGGAGTCTTCAATTAATTCCTAAAATTCCAAGAGACTAGGTTTTGGCTATTTTAAATACATCATAATTCCTGGTTTGGACTAAAAATCTTGGAACCATTTTTATTAAATACTATAGAAACTTAGGAGTCCAACAAAATTGGTCTCACTTTTTTAGCATTTTTCTAGAATTTTCTATGGATTTCCAAAAGCTGGTATAAAAAGTAAAAGAGAAAAGGTCAACAGTACTCGGCTCAATTCAGCCCATGCCAGCCCAATAATGGCAGAACGTGCCCTCGCGCGCTCGTGGCATCGGATTTGCACAGAGGACCCTAGTGTTTTGAAAAACCCTTAAAGAGTCTGCAGTACGGTTTCTCTGTGCCACTGACTAATGCAAATAGACCCTTCCCCTTTCTATTCTTTACAACCCGCGATCCCCGACGGTGGACGGCTTCAGGCTGAGCTCCGACGAGCTCGTACTAGCCGGAATAAGCAACGGCTAGTCCTTCCCTTTGCTTGACACCAAGTTCAACCCCGAACGACCATTTCCCCTCACTTAATTGCAAGGTTCGAGCTCTTAATCACACTGCCCATGTTGACAGCGCGAGCAACGGATAAATCGAGACGTTCCCGGTGATCCTACGGGCTCTAACTCAATTGGATGGGTCGAGGAGCATCAAGGGTACATCAGAGTACTAAAACGAGGGAACAGAGGGTGTGAACGGACCTGTAGCGTGCTGGCCACGGCGAGCTCACTCAGTACGGTGTTCTGGCCTGATTTGGGGGAAGTCTCAAATTGGGGCTCTCTAGTTGATAATTGGAGGCACGGGTGGGTGCGTTAGGTGCTTGACTACATAGCGGAGCCGATGGCACGCTCAATTTATAGGATCCGTGGGCGATGGCGTTCAATTGGAAGAGATTGCGCTGGCGGTCGGAGAGGGAAGAAGCTACTGGCACAAGCGATTCGTGGACTTTACCGTGGCAAGACAACCGGCAATGAACGGGTGGGCTAAGGCGATTCACTGCGACGTGGTTAAAGGGTCATAGCGTGTCGTGATCACGGTGGACGACGCATACCTTGACATCGGTTGCTTGGCCACGACGCCGGCGCAAGTGGACGAGCGATAGAGCGGCCATAGTGTCCCGAGTTCATCCGAGACGAGATCTTTTTATCATCGAGCGTAATCCATACATCTGAGGCACGAATCGCGACGGCCGATGCGAATCTGAGCGGGGGATCGCCAGCGGCGAGGTTCAGTGCACTTGGGATATTTTTCAGATACTGTACCATCAGACTTCTCATCAGATCGCCTGACCGAGCGTTTTGCTAAGCTTAGATCTCTGATTTCTATATAACAACTTGTTAATCCACCAATAACAAAGTTGTTGGTCTATAATTCATCTTCAATTTTGCTATAGCATCCCCAGTCAAACATTCACTGGTTTAAACTCAAATCTGATTCCAAAGTTCATCTGGCCTTAATGTTAGTCCCGATTCAGTTTCAGGGTGGTCAGACACCCAGACTTCAAACCTATTTATCTCCTATTTTTGTACAACACCAAGGCTTAATCACTTAAGCAAAGTTGTACTCCTATCTTAGCTATACAAGTTTACTATATTGACTTAGGGAAAAATCCCAATGGATTTAGAGATATAGAGCTCTAAAGTTGATCCTAGTCTGTCTTATAAATTTGAGGTAAAAAATAAATAGATTATGCCCTGGACAAAAATAACAAAAGCTGGGGCAGAGGGGTTACTTTGCACTACAACTCTTACCTAGGTGTGGGTTCTGTACCAAGAGTTATTTTTGCTGGTATCTATGGGTAATAACATGCTTCTGTGCCAAAAATCACAGAGGGTTACTTAGTGGTTATGTAGTTATGATTTTCTAAAGTTTAATGTTAAAAAGACCCTTATAACTAGCTTGCTATTTGAAAAATATCAAACAACAGAACATGTATTTTTCCTAGGTTCTTCTTAGCACAAGAATAGTCATTCCTAAGGTAGGGGTGTTTTCTCCTTAGGATTATTTTCTTATGACCTTTCAAAGTTTTCTCTGTTTTTCATGAATAATTGTGAGTGCAATTTCTTTTCAATGGACTATGATTCAACAGATTTTTCTTGTGAACTACATAAATTAGGCATGCTAGGAAAAATATGGTTGCCCTCTGGTTTCCATTTTCAATCCCTTTTCTTAATATTCCTAAGTTTGAGCATAAACAAGCTTCAGTGAATAAACCTTCCTTAACCTTGTATACTAGGGTGTTTATTAATTTTAAACAGTGTAACTACTAGGTTAGGGTCTCCACTATTTTTCTCAACCCTGGTCTAACAATATTTCTATTTTTCCTTTTATTAATGAATTTTTGGCAGTTTTCTTATTTAATTCAAAACTCTATAAAACATTACAGGAACTATGGGGTTTATTATTTTTGCCTGAAAGTTTATATTTCACAAAGTCTAGCAAAATTGGTTTGACTAATTTTGGATGATTATTCTTCAAGTTATGCATTTATTAAGTTCTCTGCAATATTTAAAAGAAAAGTAAATTCAAAATGGAAAAGAAATACAGATTTGCGCTGAAGTCCCTGGGTTTTCTCCCCCTTTTCTCTCACAAGACAGTCCTCGGTCTACTATTTGCATGAGTCACTGACCTTGCACAAAACCCCTTGGACTTAACCTAAATCTAACCCGCGATCCCTGGCTGGCTGAAATAGTAACCGGGGCAAAGATCACGGCGGCGAGGCTTATCGGCGACAGTAGAGCTCCGGTGGTGTGGTCAGTGACATCGGGGAGGTCACGGCGGTCACGTCGGTGTGCGGGTCGGCGTCTGAGGTGGCTGGAGCTGCTCTGGCCACGAGCGCAGGCGGCGGAGGTCGTCGGCGGCTCCTGCTCCGGCCAAACCACGGCGGTGGGGTTCAATTAAAGTGCACGAGGAGCTCCACTGGGTGATGTAGAGGCCATGTGCGCCAGGAATTGAGAAATGGTGCAGAGGGTTACCTGGTCCACACGCTCTGACGGGGTTACGAATTCCGGCGAGCACGATTGCACTATTCCGGTGGGGCTGGTCCTCGGCTCAAGCTCGGGCAAGCTTCACGGCCTCCTGGGGAAGCTATCCGAGGGCTCGGATCGAGCGGAGGTGGGCGGGAATGGTCTGGCCACGACGGGCGCCCTCGGGCGGCTCTGGCGAGCTCGGGAGAGTTAGGCACGGTGCGGAGGAGGCAACGGGGAAGATGGTCGTGCACGAGGGTGGGCTTTATAGCCGCTCGTGGGCACGGTACAGGCGTGGGCACGGGGGTGGCCGACCATACGCGGGGGCGCGCGCGACAGCGGCCAGTGCGCGCTCGGCCTGTTAGACAAGGCATCGAGCACATGGCAGCATTTGTTCTGGTCATCTTCAAGCGTTGATTGGCCCGTGATCTCTTCGTATCTATCCAAAATCCCTGTATAAGATTTCTTCCTTGTTGTACAACCTTTGTATCTCATGCAGTGCTCGAGTGGGTTTGACCTCGGGTTGGCAAGTTACGAGGAGGTGAAGTTGGGTCTGTCCGACCATACTTTTCTAGTGGAAAATGGGCGCCAACACATGTCAAACCAATTGGGTTTTCTTTCAAAATTTTCCAGAGTGTCCTAGGGGTCTTTAGGCGCCATTTTGTTAATTGTACCATATGGTTTTGAGGTTTGGAAAAAGGTGAACATGTTTGATCTTTGAAAGAGGGCTGGTTTTGAACTTGAGAAAAACCTGATTTTTCTTTTATGTCCTTCTCTTTGGTGACCTTTTTGGGGTTTTTCTCTTTCTATTTTTTGTATGGTATTAAGTGTACTACAACTTTTATAATTAGCCCAAGTCATGACAATGTGGTTTACATAGCCTTTTTGCTAAACTCCCCTCTAGGGCTCCATTTGCCTAAGGGAGTTGAATTAGGGTTTGAGTCATTCTCTCCTCTTTAGGTGCATGGTAAGGTCAAACCATGACTTCTAAGATGGGTTACACCTACTTAGGATCTTGACCCCAAGTTTGGTGTCTTTTGCTCAAATTAACCACATGTGATGATAGGTTCACTAGTGTAGTCTTGAGTGAAAACCCTAAGTAACACCTGGGGTGTTACAAATATCTTTACCACATATCAGACATGTCAAAATTCCATGACAGCTCCATTCAGTAAATATACCATATATAAGCAATGAACCTATAAATACATATATCCCGTTCTGAATTTTTACTTATAACAATTGTATGCTTCGACTCCTACCACAACAATTTCAAATCTACCACTAGGGTCTCATCACCGCATTAAGGTTTGTTCTAGGATATTTCGAACCAGGTATGATGAGACATAAGAATATAGATCATACTTCTTGCAAAGAGTCGACGAATGGTTGTACGTAGTAGCAAACATGAACCTGCATGAATAGGATGGCACAGTTAGATTGAAAGGTGAAGAACACACTATTGTCAAGCCGACGCGAACATTGCTCGCATCTCATGCATTTGTATTAGCTAGGTGTGTCATCAAATCCGGATTGTGATAAACACCTCTTTTTGTCATCTCATATGTCTAGTTTTATTCTTCAAGACAAATATATGTTTTAACCGAGTTACAAGAACCATGTAACGAAGCTACTTACATGCTACCTTTGTTGTCATGGTCGCACCATCCTTGTTTACAACCTCTATGAATATCGCATTGCCACATATTGCACATTTCTCATTTGTTGTCTCTTCTAGAAAAGCATATAATTATTATCACAGAGATCAATTTTTTGTAGTCCATTCAAAGAAATAAGAGCAATTTCTTGGACTGAGACATGTCTTTAGGCATTTTGTGATTCTCCAGAAGTACATTGCTGATCAAGTTCATGAGCTCTTTGTAACAGTTGTTTGAGAATGCAAATTTGGACTTAATAGCCATAAGCTGAGTCATAAAAACAAGTATGATCAATTTTGTGTGCTCATGCAACGGTTCTTCAGAAGCCTTAAGTAGCTCAAAGAACTTTAGATTGTCTAGCATAGGTGGATTCTTAGATTCTAGATCTCATGGTGGACTATCAGAATCATCAGGTAGAAGCTCATGTTGTACATTCTCAAGCATCTCTTTCATCTTATCATAGCCCCCTCTTGTCACCCGGATTTAAAGGCAAACCCGGGCGTGAATCAAATGCGTGCTAGGATCAAGTCTCACACATATGATAACTCATGGTATAGAAATTAATGTCACATCTTTATTAAATAATACAAGTTATGTACAAAATAGCTGCATAAATACACCATATGACGACAACCATACTCGGCAACCATAGTTGACTGGGAGACAATGGCCTAGACCTGTCACGAACTCATTGCGGCATCTTTCATGCTCCTCATCTTTTGGTACTTGTTCTTGACCTAGGTGTGAGTACAGCAAGAGTGAGGACACATACGTTCATCACTCAACAAGTTGTTGAGAATAATGTGCATGAGCTTACTTATGGTGGGGGCACATGTGAAGTGTAAGGCTCACGAAAGAGTATGGTTAAGGCTAAGCGTTGCTTTTAACAAGTTGGTCAAAAAATTATTAGCGGTTACAAAGTATAAGTAGATACCATCACAATTAAACAAGAGATTATAATTAATAATAAATCCAACAATGCAATGCAAATGATAGATTAAATTTAATTCCATAAGATAATGATGTGAGGGTCCGAGCCGCTCATGACCATGAGCATGAGTGATATACCAGTTTTACACTCTACAGAGGTTGCACATCTTTACCCACAAGACGTGTTTCCTGTTTAGCTACGGTTTGCAAGACCCTTAGACACTCCCAAGGTGAATGGCTAGGTATCCACTGCGAGGCCTTTACAAAGATCCACAAGATGAGAGAACCCGCTATGCATTCTGGGCTGAAGGCATTATAGGAATCCCTCATCTGAAAACCTTTACAGACAATCCGACCAGAGGACCTCCCAATACCTGCACTCCTCCACCCCGCTTGCCCCTTTTGGGAAAGGATCAACTCACACTAGCTTTCCTATTTAATTAGCCAAGGGCGTCCCATTCCACCCATGTGGTAGCATTGTTTTCCCGGGTGGTCGCTCCATGTTCCAATTAACACAATAATATTATCATGAACAATAATTAAACCAATAGTAATAATGATCATAATTCAGATATGACATTAATTCCAAAACCAGGTGTTGGGGACTTGTTCTCAAATGCTTTGAATCAAGAACAAGGCAACATAAAATGTTAAATATTAAATGCCCTTCGTCCGCTGAAGCATTATCTCCCCAAGGGTTTAATGAACTTCGGACGAAGACCATGAACAAAATATCACGAAGGTCATACCTTCGTGATCAGACTCATAAAACAATATGAAATAAAATATAAAACATGGAGTACTAAAGAGAGATATGCCATAGATAGATAACATTATTCACATATTTTATTATATGAATTTAAATACCAAAACATAATGTTTAGGCATATTTATACCTTAGCCTTAGCAGGAAACAATAATTCCAGAGCAATGCGTTTTGCAATTACAAGATCCCGTGAACAGTAAAGGAATACTGTTCACTATTTATAGGCACAGGACACAGCCTGTAAGGAGTTACAATCATACCCCTTATAAAAGTTTACAACAATGACTCAGACCCTCATGCGCTAAAAGGTCATTCTATCTTTAAGTCGGTTTGATCCTTCATCTTCGGATACGCTATAACACCGAAGCTTCATGAGTGGTAGCTTCGGCATCACGTATAAGTAGTTTTTGCCGAAGCTGTTTTTTCCTGCAAGACCTTCGACGACGAAGCATGGTCCCAACAGTAGCCCCTTCGCGGTGCTAGATCATTTTTCGTAACGAGCTTGATCCGTGAAAAAAGTCTCTTAGGCTTAGGGAAGCCGAAGGTCCTAAAAACACCTTCCCTGAGCTCGTTGCCGAGAAACGATACAGTTTCCGAGCGCGAAGCGGTCCCACCATGCAGGTTCATTTTCTTGGTTTTTGCGGCCCACCGTTCAGTGGGTGCGAGCGATTGTTTGCCCAGTGCAAAAATCTTGACGATTCACCTTCTTACCTGCAGCTCTATATAAACAGACAGGTAGGTGTGAAGTTACCACAACATTCATTGCTATTGCACTGTTCTGCTGCCAAAAATTTAACCATAGCCGAAGCTTGACTTTTGCATTCAAACGAAGCTACAGTTTGGATTTTGCTTCGTCACAAGAAGAGCTTTGGAAAAAAGGTTATTAATTTCCAAGAAATTTTCAAGAAAATTTAAAATCAAATGGTCAGAGTACGCTCCACTGCTAGTGTTGAGAGTGATGGGGATGAGACCGAAGCCGCTGAAACTGTTCCGATTTCTGAAGCAATGAGGCGCTCTGGGCTGGTTTCATCAGAGGACACACCTGCTACCGAAGCAACACAAGCTGATGGTGAAGAAGTTGGTTCCGAAGATGAGTACAGCTGCGGGTTGCCAAGTAAACCTAGTCATTTGGACTTTGGAATATCTACCATCTCTGAAGCTGGTCTTCCAAAAATGGTGAAGCTGGGCTACTTCAGTGAAGCAAAAAAGGAGCTGGTTCGTTTTGGCGGAGAGGAAACTATTCCGAAGCCGGAAAAGAATGAGGTTGTAGTGTTCAAAAGATTCTTTAAAGCAGGATTAAGATTTCCTTTGAATGGGATGATTGCTGATGTTTTGAAGAAGTTTGGGGTTTACCTTCATCAGCTGACCCCTAATGCTATCGTTAGATTAAGCGTTTATATTTGGGCCCCTCGTAGCCAGGGAGTGGAACCGTTCGGTGAGGGTTTCTGCCGAGTTCATGAATTACATTACCAGACTAAAGCCAGAGGAGATGGTCTACATGTGAATTTTCGTTGCTACAACTTTGCTTATCGCAAGACTACGAAGTTTCCAGTGATAAGCTACCGAAGCAAATGGCCGACCGGGTGGAAGTCTGAATGGTTTTATGTTAAAGTTGACAAAGATGAAGATAAATTGGTCCAGAGCCCGTTAGAGCTAACCTTCGGAGAGACGAGGCCCCGATGCAACATGATAAGGGGGAGCCCGAGCCAGATTGCTTTGGCTGAATTTCAAGTGATTTCAGATCATATTGGCACTAGAGACTTGGTGCAGGAATTTCTGGCTTTTAAAGTGTTCCCAACAATGAGGGAGTGGGAGATGTCGAAGCTGGAGGGAGAAAAGAAAAAGGGAGAACTTGTTCGATTGCCTTATTACTACAAGTTTAAGAAACACTTTAAAAAACCCTGCCAGGAATGGTTGGACACAATCGAGATTATGTGCAACGATATCCTCGGAAATTATTCTAAGAAAGAAGATCAGTTGATGACTGCAGCCTTCGGCACCCGTCCGAAGCGAAGATTGAATCGTGTGCTAGATGCCTTGAATTTTGATTACCCTGATTATGAGCAACTGGGCGGAGATGCCGAAGGCCCAAAGAGAAAGAGGATTGCCAGTGCCCTGGACAAAGAAAGCACCAAATTGGCTAAAAAGGAAAAAGAAATTTTTGAAAAACTGAGCCCTGAGCCAAAGGTAGCTGCTCCAAGGAAAAGAAAAGCTGCATCTCCAAAACCTGCATCTCAAAAACCAAAGACATCGGCCCGAGAGGAGGAAGCTCCTGCAACACCTTCTGGTGCCGAAGTGGAAGAGATTCTGAAGGTAATGACTGAACCTTTGCATGTCAAGCTAAGTCCGCTGGCGCCAGAACTGACGAAGTTTTTTCAGAAGGACAAAGAAGCTTCGGCAGCAGAAAGTCCCGCAAAGCCGAAAAAACGAAGAATTATCCAAGTGGCAGATGTCATTCATCAGACGCCGCCACCAATATCGGCGTCAAAAATTGTCATCGCCGAAACCATCGGAGCCGAAACCACCGGAGCCGAAGCCACCGGAGCCGAAGCTACCGGAGCAACCACTGAAGCCGAGGCCACCGGAGCCGAAACCGGGACCACCGAAGATCCTAACCTGGAAACCACGCTTGATGATATTGACAATATACTTCTGAGAATGGCTGAAGAAGAAGCTGTTGTGGTTGCGGTGAACACGGCAACTGAAAAAGGAAAAGAGCCGATTGCAGACATTTTGGAAGAAGGAAATTTTAATTTTCAAGATATACTTGGACAAGAGTTAACAGACGCTGAAAAAGAAGAGCTAAATAAATATGCTATATCCTGTGGATACAAACCAGGGTCTCTGCTATTTGGTGGGGTCAATGAAGGGAAGCTAAGATGCCTTCAGAATCGAACCGAGGCCAAGGTTGTTAGGACCTTCTCCAAAAGCGTTGGCCTGCCGAAGATAGAAGCGGACCTCTGCAGGTACCAGCGACAGCATATCGCCGGTAGCTTGCTCTATGCTAATTTCAAGGTAAAAAACTCTCAATTTTTTATTATTAATTTTTTTTTGAATTAAGTTGTTTTCTGACGAAGGTTTTTTTGGCAGAGTATACTTCTAAGTAAAGTGCTGAGAATGCAACAAGATCTTGAAGATGAGAAAAACGAAACTATCATCAAAGATCTAGAAAACAAAGTCAGAAATTACGAATCTGCTCTGAAGGAAAAAGACTCTGTCATTCAAGACCTTGAAATCAAAGTTAAAGATCACGAAGCTACCTTGGAAAAGAAAGACTTCGTCATTCATTCTATGGAAGGTTCACTGGCTGAAGCCCAAGTCGAAAATAACAAATTAAACAATGAATTACTTATAAAATCAGAAAAGTATGAGCAGGAAAAGAAGAATTTCGAAACAAATCTCAAGACCGAAATCGAGAAGAATTCAAATTTGCAAAAATCATTGAAGGAGCTTCAAGAGAAATGATTAGATTTCGGGAGTCGATGTGTGCAGCGGCTGAAGGATGTGTTCCACTCAATTGGAGCCAGCTCTGATAAATTTACACCTTTAGCTGAAAATCTGCCAAGCACCTTGGAATACATTGAGGGCGAAGTTGATGCACTTGACGAAGTTATTGCTGGGCATGCTGATTTCTGCGCCCTGCTAGCTTCTCGAGGCACAGCTACCGCTTTCCTGAAGGCTGGCTGCACGCACGGAAAAATTGTAAATAGGCCAAACTTCAGCTTGTCACCGGCAGATTTGGTTGACATCCCAAGCCTAGCCCGAAGCATAGGAAACAGATTTATGACCCAGATTTGGATAAACGGCGGGCGAAAAATGGCTGGTGATGAAGCTCGGAGCCACCTTAAGCTGGTGAGAAACTTATACTTGTTACTTTTACCTTCTCCTAGAATTCTGCACCTTTCTCATTCTGTTTTAATATGTACAGGATGACGAAGCTGAAGAATGATGGGCTGAAGCTTAACAGTTGCTGCAAAAGACTTTTTTGCAAAAAATTCTAGAGAAATCTTTGTAATATAATTGTAAAAAAACTTATGTAAATTTGTGCATACCTTGTAATATATCTTTTCCTCTTTATCCGTGTACGGTCTGCTTTGCTGTGGACGAAATTTCACTTTTGAGCCGAAGGCGAAAAACACCTTCCCTTCTTTTCGTACACAACGAAGCATGAAAATTTCCTCTTTCTCCGAAGTTTTTTCCTCATAGCCGAAGCATCTGCCTTTTCTATATGGTATGATGATAATGATCCTATATATGTCTAAATGAATGTTTATGAATGCAAATGTTATGATGTAATGTATCGTGCAAATGAATATCCGAATGTATATTCTAAACCATAATCATAGCCCTCATTTCCTTAGGAATGACTCAAATCTTTTTGCCGTTTATTTTTCGGCTTCACCGTTTACTTTTCGGTGTATCAGCGCTGACTTTTCGCTGTAAGCCTCCCTTAGGAGCTTCTTCGCCTTTTACTTTCGGTGGAATCAGCGTTTATTTTTCACTGTAATCCTCCCTTAGGAGCTTCTTCGCCTTTTACTTTCGGCGGAATCAGCGTTTATTTTTCGGTGTAAGGTCTGCATTCCCTTAGGAACGACTTTTGAGCTTCTCCCTGTTTTCTTTTCTTTTTCCTTTGCACTTGATGGTGCGTTCTCAGCTTTTACATTTACATCTTTGGGGGATGTCACACCCGGATTTTAGGAGTCCAAAACCCGGGCGCGAACATAATCACCAGGTGTGCTGGGACCAAGTCTCACACATATAATGAATCATGGCACAGGATCGAATGTCACATCTTTACTACATAACAGGAGTTCTATACAAAATAAATAAATAAATAATTACATCAAAAGGAGACAACGGTCCAGCAACCCGAAGTTGACTGGGAGACGACGGCCTAGATCTCTCTCACGAACTCATCGCAGCATCCTCCATGCGCCTCATACTGCGGTACCTGTTCTTGACCTGTGGGGGGGGGGGTGTGAGACAACAAGAGTGAGCTCACATATGTTCATCGCTCAACAAGTTGTGGGGAATAATGTGAATGAACTCGCCAAAGGTGGGAGTTCATGTGAAGTGTAAGGCTTACCAAAGAGGATGGTTAGAGCTGAGCATTGCTTTTAAAGTTGGTCAAAATTTTATTAGCAATTACTAAGTATAAGTAAATACCAACCCAATTAAGTAGTAGAACAAAAGTAACAACAACATCACCTGCGATGCAATGCATATGACAAATTGAATTAAAGTTCCATAATTTAATCATCAGAGAGTCCTGAGCTGCTCATGACCGTGAGCTCGGCTAGTATACCAGTTTTACACACTGCAGAGGTGGTACCCTTTACCCACAAGTCATGTTACCCGTCTGCCAAGGGATCGCGACTTCCCATACACCTCTACCGAGGAGGCGAGGCAGGGTAACACTACGAGGCCTTTACAAAGTTCCACTAGCTTCAGAAAACCCGCTACAGTTTATAGGAAGCTCCAATGCAGGAATCCCTTGCAGGACCGCCATCGCAGCAAAATCCTCCCGAGGGCCTCCCTACACTGACCACTCCCCTACTGCCCTTGCCCCTTTCGGGTAAGGTAGTCCTCCACTAGCTTTCCTAATTAATCAGCCAAGGGCGTCCATAAACCCTTGTGGTGGCACGTGTTTCTCAAGTTAAGCTCTATGTTCCAATTAACATTTAATGATCTTGTCATGAACATAAATAGAATAACAACATAATTGGAACATAGATGTAATGAAATATTAACCCAAAACCATATAAAGTAGTAGCAGAACTACCCAAGTGATTCAGGGGTAAACAAGGTATTCAGGATGAACAAACTAGGGTGACCTATTGGGTCCCATCAAAATTAACCTATGCAGATCATTATGATTAATCAGAACATGAGTAGGTAAAAAGAAGTGATCAACGGCACAACTTGCCTCGGACTTGAGATTCCAGGTACCAACTTGCTCTTCAGGTGACTCGTGTCCTCACCGCTATTCGTAGCAATACAAACAAACAGTGTATAGGCAAAATTAACATTACACCAAACATAAGAATAAACTGCGTAATAATAATCTACGCGCTGCTACGAGATCGTAGGAACAAGAAACACTAAATTCGGAGCTACGGTTGTTTAGTTATGAATTTCTGAAGTTAATAAGCACCTAGAATAGATTAATCCAAATGAGCAATTTTAATTCAAGCTTCATGGTTAAACAATGTTACTAGTTGATAGACAATATCAATACAAAATTATTGCAATTGGAATGGGTCAATTCGGAGCAAAAATGGATTTTCTAGGAATTACACAAGTTCTAGAATTATTTTTGATACTAAAAATCATTTTCTACACTAATTTATTACTTTATTATTTACTGCTAGGCTGCGGGTCAAAAATCCAGAGAGTACAAGGGCTGTTGTGTAAACTCCAAGGACCAAAATGTTAGTTCCTTATCCTTACATGGACTGCGGGTTGTTTTAATACAATCGTGGGGTCCCTTTTGTAAAATGGCTTCGGCGAAGGGGTATATGCCAACCATGGCCGCACGATTAAAAACCAACGCTCCAGATTAGATTTGGCGTTGAATCCAACCGGTAGGTGTTGGAGACTTGTTCTCAAATGCTAAGAATTAAGAACAAGGCAACACAGAAAATGTTAAGCATTAAAGTCCTTCGTCCTCCATAGCGTTATATCCCTTCGGAATATAAAGCATCTCGGACGAAGATTACGAAGGACATACCTTCGTAAGCATAACAGCGAGGGACGAAGTATTAAAAGGAATCACGAAGTAAAGGACAAACATTTAAATGTTATCATAGAATCATTTGTATCTTTACTAATATGAACAAATATAAATGATTTCGAATTGCAAATGTACCTTCGGTCTTGAGGAAGGCGAGAATACAAGTGCGATGTGAAGGCTAATGACAGGTTCGCGTGAACGGTACAGAGGTACTGTTCATCTATTTATAGGCACAGGTCGCAGCCTGTGACAAATTACAATTATGCCCCTTGCGAAAGTTTACAGCATTGACTCAGACCTATATGTATAAAAAGGTCATTCTATCTCTATGTCGGTTTAAAACGCCGAAGCTCCATGAAAAGGGACCTTCGGCCATCTCTTGGAGACGACTTCAGCCGAAGCTGCTTCTTCGTGTGAGACCTTCGGCGCACCGAAGCACGACCCCAACAGTAGCCCCTTTCGCGGTGCTAGATCGTTCTTCGTAACGAGCTTGATCCGTGAAAAAAGCCTCTTCAGCTTCGGGAAGCCGAAGGTCCAAAAAACACCTTCCCTGAGCTCGTTGCGGAGAAACGATCCGACTTCCGAGCGCGTGTCGGTCCCACCTTGCAGAGTTACTGTTTGATCCTTGCGGTCCACTGCGCAGCGGGTACAAGTTACTGCGCGCCTGGTGTAACAATTCCGCCGCTTCGCCTTCTTACCTGCAGCACTATATAAACTGACAAGTAGTTGTGAAGTTACCACAGCATTCATTGCTATTTGCACTGTTTTGCTGCCGAAATTTTCCATCATAGCCGAAGCTTAAGTCCCAAAATCGAACGAAGGTGCTTCTCAACGTCCGCTTCGTCAGAAAGAAGAGCTTCGGAGAAAAGAAAAAAGTAAAAAGTTTTTGACTTCCCAAACTTAGAATCAAATGGCGAGAATACGATCTACTGCCAAAATTGTACGTGAGGGAGACGAAGCCGAAGGTTCAGACACTGTGCCCATCTCCGAAGCAATGCAGCGTTCCGGTCTACTGACTACAGAAGAAATGCCTGCTGCTGAAGCAGGCCCAACAACTGCCGAAGGAAAAGAAAACATTGAAGGGACTGACTCCGAAGATGACTATCACCTTGCTATGCCCAGCAAGCCCAGTCACCTGGATTTTGGGAAATCAACTGTTTCAAAAGCTGACCTTTCGGAGATGGTGAAAGCAGGTTATTTCAATGAGGACCAGAAGAAGCTACTCCGCTTCGGGGAAGAAGAAACCACCCCGAAGCCAAGGAAGGATGAGATTGTTATTTTCAAGAGTTTTTTAAAAGCTGGGCTTAGATTCCCTCTCCACGATATTGTTGCGGAGATACTAAGGAGGTTTGGTATCTACTTTCATCAATTGACTCCTAACGCCATCGTTAGGCTCAATGTTTATATCTGGGCCCTCCGAAGCCAAGCTGTGGAACCATTTGCTGACAGCTTCTGCCGAGCTCACGAATTACATTACCAAACAAAGGCCAGAAAAGATGGGCTACATGATAATTTCGGTTGCTATAATTTTGCCTACCGGAAAACAACAAAGTGTCCTGTCATCAGCTACCGAAGCAAATGGCCAGCAGGTTGGAAATCTGAGTGGTTTTATGTAAAAGTCGATGAAGACAAAGAAAAATTGGTACAAAGCCCTCTGGAGTTAATCTTCGGAGAGACAAGGCCACGATGCCGCATTGGCGACCTAAAAGGTCCCACCTGGGCTGCTCTGGGTGAATTTGAAATTATCTCAAAACATATTGGCACCAGGGATCTAGTTCAGGAATTCTTGGCATTCAGAGTTTTCCCTACTCTAAAAGAGTGGGAAATGCCGAAGCTGGAGGGAGAGAAGAAGGAGGGGGAGCTTGTCCGGCTTCCCTATTATTTCAAGTTCAAGAAATTCTTCAAAAAACCCTGCAAAGAATGGTTAGAGACTGTTGAAGTGATGTGCAACGAAATCCTGGGGAACTACTCCAAAAAAGAGGATCAACTAATGACAGCAGCCATCGGTGCCCGACCGAAACGAAGGTTGAACCGAGTGCTTGACGCCCTAGGCTTCGAATACCCAGACTATGAACAATTGAACAAGGGTGCCGAGGGCCTTAAAAGAAAAAGAATAGCCGAAACTCCGATCACGGATGAAGAAAGACCAGCAAAGGAGAAGAAAATTCTCAAAAAAGGAAAAATATCTGCTCCGAAGCGCAAATCACCCGAAGAAGAGGGGACCCCCACACCGCCTTCTACCAGCGACGTGGAGGAAATTTTAAAGGTAATGACTGAACCCATGCCTACGAAGCTAAGTCCATTAGGGCTCCAACTGACGAAGCTTTTTGAAAAGGTGGACGAGCCGGATCAATCGAAGATAAACAAACCCAAACGGCAAAGAATCATTGCGGTAACTGAGGTTATCGACAAGACGCCGCCAAGGGCATCAATCCAAAAAACGGCAACTGCCGAAGGTACAGCAATCGTCGAAGGCGTAGCTTCGGAGGTCGCGGCTACCGAAGCCGCTACAGCCGAAGATACAAACTCAGAAACCATGATTGAGAATATCAACAAGATTTTGGAAGACATGGCTGCGGAAGAAGCTGGTGCTACTACTGAAAAAACCATGGCCACAGTGCCTGAGAAAGGAAAAGAAATAGCCGAAGACCCTTCGGACGACGAAGCCTACTCTTTCCAGAACTTAGTCGGGCAAAAACTGACGAAGGACGAAATAGAAGAACTTAAAGACTACGCCAAGTCTTGCGGCTACAAGTCAGGTGCCCTCCTATTTGGGGGTGTAGATGATGAAAAACTAGGTTGTATTCGAGACCAGACTGGAGCTAAGGTAATCGGTACTCTATCGAAGAGTATCGGTTTTCCGAAGCTAGAGACAGACATCAGCCGCTACCGACGACAACATATCGTCGGCAGCTTGTTTTATTCTAACTTCAAGGTAAACAACCTTTTTCTCTGGTTTTTATTGCCGTTAACAATGAAAATATTACTTAACATAAGTTGTTTCTGTTCAGAGCATGCTACTGAGCAAAGCTCTGAAGATGCAACAAGACTTGGAGGACAAAAAGCACGAAGCTATAATTGAAAACTTGGAAAGCAAAATAAAAGAGCAATCTGTCATCATTGAAAAGAAAGACTTCGAGCTCCAAACGACCAAAGGCTTGCTGGCTGAAACTGAGGCTAAAATATTAGAGTTAAATTCGAAGCTTATCAATCAATCAAAACAATTTGATCAGGAGAAGCTAGAACTGAATTCGAAGCTTAAAGCCGAAGTCCAGACCAGCTCAGAATTGAAGAAAGCATTAATAAGCCTTCAAGACAAATGCTTGAACTTTGGCAATAATTGTATTGGACGATTAAAGAAGATATTTTACTCTGTTGGAGCCAGCAGTGGGAAATTTAACCCTTCGGCGGAAAATTTACCCCAGACCTTCGATCATATTGAAGCTGAAATCGAAGAGCTTGACGAAGTTATAGCCGGGCATGGCGACTTCTGTGCCTGGGTAGCTTCTCGGGGTACGGCTGCTGCATTTCTGAAGGCCGGCTGCGAACATGGAAAAGTTGTCAACAGGCCCAACTTCACCTTATCTCCATCAATCCTGGATGATATGCCTGACCTCGCCCGAAGTATCTCCAATAGATTTATAAAAATGATATGGACAAAAGGCGGGCGGGAGAAGGCTGGAGATGAAGCACGAAGTCATCTTGAACCAGTAAGAAATAATACTTCGTACTTACCTTTTTCTTTGCACTTGATTTTTACTCACGATTCCTTGATTTATGTAGGATGACGAAGGTGAAGATGATGCCTAAGTTATGTCGCCGAAACTGTCGCCGAAGCTGAAGCTTAATGAAGATCAGTAGAAATGTACTATAGGAAAAAACTCAGGATACTTTTGTAACAAGTTTTGTAAATACAATTGAACTGTTCTCAAGGAACTTTGTACATACCTTGTAATATATTCTTACCCTTCGATTGAGTCGCTTTGATGTGGACGAAATCAGTATTTTGAGCCGAAGGCGAAAAAAAAAAACACCTTCCCTTCTTTTCGTACACAACGAAGCCTAAACGGCCGCTTCCTCTTTTTGCCAAAGCTTTTCTTCACATAGCAAAACATAAAAAACTACTTCTTCTTTCTGCCGAAGCTTTTACATAGCAAAACATAAAAGACTACTTCTTCCTTCTGCCGAAGCTTTTACATAGCAAAACATAAAAGACTACTTCTTCTTTCTGCCAAAGCTTTTACATAGCAAAACATAAAAGACTACTTCTTCCTTCTGCCGAAGCTTTTACATAGCAAAACATAAAAGACTACTTCTTCTTTCTGCCAAAGCTTTTACTTTTACACAACGATTCATAAAAAACCAATTCTCTTTTTTGCCGAAGCAACCACTTTGGTACATAAATGCTATGAATGAATGCTTATGTATGCAAATGCCATGATGTAATGTAATGTGCAAATGAATGTCCGAAGCGTATGTCCGAAGCCACACTCATCCATCATTTTCTTAGGAGCAAAACACACGTCAGCTCTGCATTCCCTTAGGAACGACTTTGGAGCATCTTTGCCTTTTACTTAGGCAGTATCAGCGTTGACTTTTCGCTGTAAGCTCTGCATCCCCCTAGGGACGACTTTGGAGCTTCTTCGCCTTTTACTTAGACGGTATAAGCTCTGCATTCCCTTGGGAACGACTTTGGAGCTTCTTCGCCTTTTACTTTCGGCGGAATCAGCGTTGACTTTTCGCTGTGAGCTCTGCATCCCCTTAGGGACGTCTTCGGAGCTTTTTTCTCTTTTTCAGTTTCGGCACTCGATGGTGCGCTCTCAGCTTTTACATTTACATTCTTTGGGGGATTTTGCTCTTATAAAACTAAAAAGGGAAATTACATATGATAGCCCCATTAAAAACCTTTCTCCCCCTTTAGAAAGGAAAAGGGTGCCATGAAAAGAAAAGAAAAGATAAAATTACATCGAGTTATACATAAAACCGCCGAAGCTCATCTGCATTCCGAGATCTTGGAATTTCGTTGCCATCCATGTCCTTTAATCTGGACTTTTTGTTGCTTCGACGGTTTTTTAATAATTCGAAGGTTCACCTTGTTGCCACGAGTTCTTAAGCTTCAGCAACTTAAGCCTGTGGAGAAGATAGGTTTTGCTCTTAATCGACCATGAAACTATTATATGAAAACTGAAATATTCTTTATTTCACAGAAAATAGAATTTAAACGGAAAAAATTGTTATCAAGGTAGGATATTTGTCAATAAATGTGCTTCGACTCTGGCACAGTACTGTTGACTGTGCGAGCTTCAGATTGCTCTCTGAGATCCCTTTGGTGCGAAACATATTGGCTCCCTTCTGGCTGTTGAACTTGTTGCAGCGGAGGTGGAGGCGAGGGCCGTTGCCATGAGGCTTGAGGTTGACTTGCCGAAGCTACAGAAACTGCAGGATGGTTGCCCACATATTTCGGGATATAAGGCTGATGGTATGAAGCAGTATGCATGACCTGCTTCGGCTGTCCCTGTTGCGCTGCAGCTTCTGCTAGCTCCTTTTGTTTTTGGATGGTGACGTGGCACATCCTGGTGGTATGGCCCTTGTTCTCACCACAGAATAAGCAAAATGTCCTTCTTGGTTGATCTTCGACCCTTCCGCCGAAGCCCCTAGCGCCTCTGCCTCTTGGAGCTGGTGGCCGAAAGAAAGTTTGCTGTTGCCCCGAAGCCTGTGAGAAGCACTGCGGCCTGTTCTGCTGACTCCCCTTATCATCATTTTTGAGTGTTGTGGAAGGACCTGACATGCCTCGGATAGAATCTTCCCCCGAAGCCCCTGGTCATCTCAGAGAATCTGAAGGCTTCCTCCCTTCTTTGGCGAAAGTCATTATCAGCACGAATGTACTCGTCCATTTTTTGGAGCAGCTTCTCCAGAGCCTGAGGAGGCTTCCTAGCAAAGTATTGGGTTGCAGGTCCAGGACGAAGCCCCTTGATCATGGCTTCGGTGCCATAGCGATGGTCTATAGCTTTTTTGGGCGGCATGACGAAGGTGATGTTTGCCGAAGCTCAAGAAATGGAAGTGAGTTCACCGGAGGTGGGCGCCAATGTTGGAGACTTGTTCTCAAATGCTAAGAATTAAGAACAAGGCAACACAGAAAATGTTAAGCATTAAAGTCCTTCGTCCTCCATAGCGTTATATCCCTTCGGAATATAAAGCATCTCGGACGAAGATTACGAAGGACATACCTTCGTAAGCATAACAGCGAGGGACGAAGTATTAAAAGGAATCACGAAGTAAAGGACAAACATTTAAATGTTATCATAGAATCATTTGTATCTTTACTAATATGAACAAATATAAATGATTTCGAATTGCAAATGTACCTTCGGTCTTGAGGAAGGCGAGAATACAAGTGCGATGTGAAGGCTAATGACAGGTTCGCGTGAACGGTACAGAGGTACTGTTCATCTATTTATAGGCACAGGTCGCAGCCTGTGACAAATTACAATTATGCCCCTTGCGAAAGTTTACAGCATTGACTCAGACCTATATGTATAAAAAGGTCATTCTATCTCTATGTCGGTTTAAAACGCCGAAGCTCCATGAAAAGGGACCTTCGGCCATCTCTTGGAGACGACTTCAGCCGAAGCTGCTTCTTCGTGTGAGACCTTCGGCGCACCGAAGCACGACCCCAACAGTAGGCAACCAGAGTCGATGGATCCACGATCTACGGTACAAACGCCATCCATCACACCACCTAGCCCTGGCCTTTGGATTTCTAATCTACGGTGCCGATCAAACGCCTGAATCGGTATCCTCATAACCACACGCGACCATTGATCTAAGAACGCACGGCCCATACAGCTTCTTCCTCACGGCGACCAGGACGGTGGCGCACACACATCCGCGGTGGCCACCGAGCAGCGGGGGACCACCGATGAGCACCCCCGAGCCGATTCCGGTGGTAAACACGAGCGTAGGAATGCGCAACACGAAGCGGGTAACCGTGCAAACAAGAGGGTGGGAAACATACCGTGAATCGCAAAGCCCACAGCTTCGGCCACGACGCATGGCGATTCCGCCGGGGACCCTGGCGAGCATACACGGGCATAGGTCCCAGCGCAGGTGGCGGGCGAGTTCCTGTACCAATCCGCGCGTGCACATATGGATCGCCCCCATCCCCATCATCACGCCAGGTCCCGCTCCCAAGAACATCGCGGCACACGGATTCAATTTCTGATGAACACAAGCACTCCACGACGAATTGATTTGGGTTCTAGGGGTCTGCGGCAACCGAATATATATAGTGGTAGGCGCAGCAGTTGACGAGTCCGATCATAGCGGCGAATTTTTAGGGAAGATGCTTAGCGGGATTTTGTTGGGCGCCACCGCACGCGCTGGATGCGGAGTTCGGGTGGGAGGGATGAATATGACAGCGAGGTCCCACATGTCAACGAGCTGAAGACGCATGCCAAGGGGAGAGTGAGGCTGGCTCATGGGACCCGCCTGTCGGCGCGGGATGCCCAAGCTTGCAGTATGGGCCGCGCAAGAGAGAAAGGTGAGGTGGGCCGAAAACAGGGAATCAGCCCAAGCGCAGGAAATTCTCCCATTTTCTTTTCTATTCTTTTATCTTTTCTATTTCAATTTCAGATATCAAATTCAAATTCAAATTCAAATCCCTGTTTAAACTTTCAGATTTAAACTTTCAATATATAATTCTAATGTAAATGTGAATCCTATTTCCATTATTATTTATTCTTTAATTAGAAATGGCTTGATTAGGATTTCCTTTCTTATATTCTATTTTCTATTTTTATTTATGAGTTGAGGCCAATCATGATTTTCTTTATTCCAATAAAATGCATCACAAAAATAACATGACCATGGTATGCACTTTTCTTTATTTATTTGTTATTTGCATAATTTAATGCCATTAGTTGGGTATGCAAAGAGAAATAAAAAATGAATTCAAGGAATCCCCAAAACACCCACTTATTTATTTATCTATTCATTATATTTATTTATTTTTTTTCTTATACCAATTTTAGGGCTTTACAAATCCTACCCCCCTTAACAGAAATCTCGTCCTCGAGATTTGTAAGAAAGAGATACATAAGGATTGGTTTGTGATTCGGCTTTTAGTCTATAATAGGTTCAAGATCCAGAGATTCATATTTTTTTAGACAATAGTGGGTGATTTAGGAAGGCCTGTGTATATATGGGTATAGCCACTTTATTATGCAGGATGAAAGATATTTTTAAAGCATATATAGTTTTGGGTAAGAAGGAATGGGGTAAGAAAAGACTCCATCCAAGATTGTGGATCTTGACTCATCTTGGTGATCCCGCTTGATCCTTGAAGACTTGAGTTGGTGCTTATCCTTTCTTGATGAGGTTGATCATCTTTGGTCTCCAATCTTGGTATCTCCATCTGAGCTAGGAAGCTGTAGTTAAGATAGCTAGGGTCTGTGGATAGGACTTTTTTTTAATAGGTTTACATAGATGGATTATGTAACTTATTGGGAGTGTATGGCTGAGTTGATCTATGACACTAACTTAGGCTTAAGTGAATTAGGAGTATGGTTTTATCCTTTGTACCAGCATTAAGAGTCACCCACAAGGTTAAATCATTATAGATTAGATAGGGCCTAATTTTTGTTGCCAACATTATCTAACTTATTTAAGTAACTCAAATTTGGATTAGATCATGGTTGTTATTCTAGAGTGGGATCAATATGATAATTAGGGCAAGATAAATCCATAAGGATAAGGTAGAATCTTTTGAGGTTAGATCTATTAAGATGGGATAAGTAAAGTGGTTAGGATAAGATGAATTCTTCAAGATAAGATGAATCTATTAAGATAAGAGAATATTTTTAGGATAAGATGGATCTATGAGTGTAGGATAGAATCTTTTAAGATGAGATGGATATTGTTAGGTTAGATACTTTTAATGAGGGATAATCTAGTTTGTCTAGTTAGATTTATAAGCATTATGTATATGCAGATGTAATCGTGGACATTACTCCACAACTCATCACACTCAATCAAAGATCCAAATCAGACATGTATCACAAGAACAAATAATCAATCATACAAATACTTATAAAAATAGTTTTGTTTTTGTTCCTAGGATTAGGTTTCCTATTCCTAAAGGACACTTTAGGCACAGGATTTCAAAGTGTGAAATCCACATTAGTCTTTAGAAGGAAGAGGTAAGAATAATCAGAGTAAAGCGGAAATAGATGAGAAAAGATTAAGATAAGTTTAGAAAAGAATCAGAGTAGCAAAGGTAAGTAGATAATGGTTGTCTAGTTCTATCTAGGTTTCGTCCTACAGTCAACATTCCTCTGATACCACTTCTGTCACACCCGGATTTTAGGAGTCCAAAACCCAGGCGCGAACATAATCACCAGGTGTGCTGGGACCAAGTCTCACACATATGATGAATCATGGCACAGGATCGAATGTCACATCTTTACTACATAACAGGAGTTCTATACAAAACAAATAAATAAATAATTACATCAAAAGGAGACAACGGTCCAGCAACCCGAAGTTGACTGGGAGACGACGGCCTAGATCTCTCTCACGAACTCATCGCAGCATCCTCCATGCGCCTCATCCTGCGGTACCTGTTCTTGACCTGTGGGGGGGTGTGAGACAGCAAGAGTGAGCACACATACGTTCATCGCTCAACAAGTTGTGGGGAATAATGTGAATGAACTCGCCAAAGGTGGGAGTTCATGTGAAGTGTAAGGCTTACCAAAGAGGATGGTTAGAGCTGAGCATTGCTTTTAAAGTTGGTCAAAATTTTATTAGCAATTACTAAGTATAAGTAAATACCAACCCAATTAAGTAGTAGAACAAAAGTAACAACAACATCACCTGCGATGCAATGCATATGACAAATTGAATTTAAGTTCCATAATTTAATCATCAGAGAGTCCTGAGCTGCTCATGACCGTGAGCTCGGCTAGTGTACCAGTTTTACACTCTGCAGAGGTGGTACCCTTTACCCACAAGTCATGTTACCCGTCTGCCAAGGGATCGCGACTTCCCATACACCTCTACCGAGGAGGCGAGGCAGGGTAACACTACGAGGCCTTTACAAAGTTCCACTAGCTTCAGAAAACCCGCTACAGTTTATAGGAAGCTCCAATGCAGGAATCCCTTGCAGGACCGCCATCTGCAGAGGTGGTACCCTTTACCCACAAGTCATGTTACCCGTCTGCCAAGGGATCGCGACTTCCCATACACCTCTACCGAGGAGGCGAGGCAGGGTAACACTACGAGGCCTTTACAAAGTTCCACTAGCTTCAGAAAACCCGCTACAGTTTATAGGAAGCTCCAATGCAGGAATCCCTTGCAGGACCGCCATCGCAGCAAAATCCTCCCGAGGGCCTCCCTACACTGACCACTCCCCTACTACCCTTGCCCCTTTCGGGTAAGGTAGTCCTCCACTAGCTTTCCTAATTAATCAGCCAAGGGCGTCCATAAACCCTTGTGGTGGCACGTGTTTCTCAAGTTAAGCTCTATGTTCCAATTAACATTTAATGATCTTGTCATGAACATAAATAGAATAACAACATAATTGGAACATAGATGTAATGAAATATTAACCCAAAACCATATAAAGCAGTAGCAGAACTACCCAAGTGATTCAGGGGTAAACAAGGTATTCAGGATGAACAAACTAGGGTGACCTATTGGGTCCCATCAAAATTAACCTATGCAGATCATTATGATTAATCAGAACATGAGAAGGTAAAAAGAAGTGATCAAGGGCAGAACTTGCCTGGGACTTGAGATTCCAGGTACAAACTTGCTCTTCAGGTGACTCGTGTCCTCACCGCTATTCGTAGCAATACAAACAAACAGTGTATAGGCAAAATTAACATTACACCAAACATAAGAATAAACTGCGTAATAATAATCTACGCGCTGCTACGAGATCGTAGGAACAAGAAACACTAAATTCGGAGCTACGGTTGTTTAGTTATGAATTTCTGAAGTTAATAAGCACCTAGAATAGATTAATCCAAATGAGCAAATTTTAATTCAAGCTTCATGGTTAAACAATGTTACTAGTTGATAGACAATATCAATACAAAATTATTGCAACTGGAATGGGTCAATTCGGAGCAAAAATGGATTTTCTAGGAATTACACAAGTTCTAGAATTATTTTTGATACTAAAAATCATTTTCTACACTAATTTATTACTTTATTATTTACTGCTGGGCTGCGGGTCAAAAATCCAGAGAGTACAAGGCTGTTGTGTAAACTCCAAGGACCAAAATGTTAGTTCCTTATCCTTACATGGACTGCGGGTTGTTTTAATACAATCGTGGGGTCCCTTTTGTAAAATGGCTTCGGCGAAGGGGTATATGCCAACCATGGCCGCACGATTAAAAACCAACGCTCCAGATTAGATTTGGCGTTGAATCCAACCGGTAGGCAACCAGAGTCGATGGATCCACGATCTACGGTACAAACGCCATCCATCACACCACCTAGCCCCGGCCTTTGGATTTCTAATCTACGGTGCCGATCAAACGCCTAAATCGGTATCCTCATAACCACACGCGACCATTGATCTAAGAACGCACGGCCCATACAGCTTCTTCCTCACGGCGACCAGGACGGTGGCGCACACACATCCGCGGTGGCCACCGAGCAGCGGGGGACCACCGATGAGCACCCCCGAGCCGATTCCGGTGGTAAACACGAGCGTAGGAATGCGCAACACGAAGCGGGTAACCGTGCAAACAAGAGGGTGGGAAACATACCGTGAATCGCAAAGCCCACAGCTTTGGCCACGACGCATGGCGATTCCGCGGGGGACCCTGGCGAGCATACACGGGCATAGGTCCCAGCGCAGGTGGCGGGCGAGTTCCTGTACCAATCCGCGCGTGCACATCTGGATCGCCCCCATCCCCATCATCACGCCAGGTCCCGCTCCCAAGAACATCGCGGCACACGGATTCAATTTCTAATGAACACAAGCACTCCACGACGAATTGATTTGGGTTCTAGGGGTCTGCGGCAACCGAATATATATAGTGGTAGGCGCAGCAGTTGACGAGTCCGATCATAGCGGCGAATTTTTAGGGAAGATGCTTAGCGGGATTTTGTTGGGCGCCACCGCACGCGCTGGATGCGGAGTTCGGGTGGGAGGGATGAATATGACAGCGAGGTCCCACATGTCAACGAGCTGAAGACGCATGCCAAGGGGAGAGTGAGGCTGGCTCATGGGACCCGCCTGTCGGCGCGGGATGCCCAAGCCTGCAGTATGGGCCGCGCAAGAGAGAAAGGTGAGGTGGGCTGAAAACAGGGAATCAGCCCAAGCGCTGGAAATTCTCCCATTTTCTTTTCTATTCTTTTATCTTTTCTATTTCAATTTCAGATATCAAATTCAAATTCAAATTCAAATCCCTGTTTAAACTTTCAGATTTAAACTTTCAATATATAATTCTAATGTAAATGTGAATCCTATTTCCATTATTATTTATTCTTTAATTAGAAATGGCTTGATTAGGATTTCCTTTCTTATATTCTATTTTTATTTATGAGTTGAGGCCAATCATGATTTTCTTTATTCCAATAAAATGCATCACAAAAATAACATGACCATGGTATGCACTTTTCTTTATTTATTTGTTATTTGCATAATTTAATGCCATTTGTTGGGTATGCAAAGAGAAATAAAAAATGAATTCAAGGAATCCCCAAAACACCCACTTATTTATTTATCTATTCATTATATTTATTTATTTTTTTTCTTATACCAATTTTAGGGCTTTACAGGGGATATCGCTCTTATAGAATTGAAATAAGGAAAAGAAAAATTACATGTTGTGGCCCCATTAAAAACCTTTCTCCCCCTTTGGAAAGGAAAAGGGTGCCACAAGAAAGAATAGAAAAAATTACATCAAGCTAAACATAATATCGCCGAAGCTCATCCGCGTTCCATGATCTAGGAATGTCGTTGCCGTCCATATCCTTCAATCTATAGGAACCGGGTCTTGACGAAGATACTACCAAAAAAGGTCCTTCCCACTTCAGCTGTAATTTGCCTACTGTCTCTGGGTTGGCTACTCTTCGAAGCACCAAATGTCCTGGTTCAATGTTCTTTAGCCTAACCTTTCTATCACGCCATTTTATTGTTTCAGCTTGGTATTTGTTGATGTTTTCCACAGCTTGAAGTATGATCCCTCTATAGCATCTTTTTCCACAGAGTAATCAGCTTCAGCTTCGTCTTCTGCCGAAGCTACTATTCTTATTGATCCTGCTTTGGCTTCTTCCGGAGTTATTGCTTCATCACCAAATAATAGTTTGAATGGTATAAAGCCTGTCGATCTTGATATTGTTGTGTTGTGGCTCCACACCACTTTGATTAATTCGTCTGGCCACTTTCCCCTGGGCTGATTGAAGATTAACTTCATTATTCCTGTCATTATGATGCCATTAGCTCTTTCAACAAGTCCATTTGACTCCGGATGTCGAACTGATGCGAAATGGATCTTCGTGCCAATTTGAACACAAAATTCTCTGAAAGCTTCGGAATCAAACTGCGTCCCATTATCCACAGTAATAGCCTTCGGCACTCCGAAGCGACAAACAATATTTTACTAGAAAAACTTTTGAATAGTGACCGAAGTTATTGTGGCTAAAGGCTTTGCCTCAATCCATTTAGAAAAATATTCCACTGCCACTACAACATATCTTAAATTCCCTTGTGCTGGTGGTAACGGACCTAACAAATCAAGGCCCCACCTTTGCAGCGGCCAAGTGGGTTGTATTAACTGAGTTAGAGACGAAGGTTGTTTTTGATCTCTTGCATATTTCTGACAACCTTCGCACTTTTGGACTAATTCCGCTGCATCCGAAGCTGCCTTTGGCCAATAAAATCCTTGACGAAAAACTTTTCCAAGCAAAGGCCTAGATCCAATGTGAGATCCACACAGGCCTGCGTGTATTTCCTTCATCAATTCTATACCTTCGGCTCTAGATAAACACTTGAGTAACGGAGAACAGACCCCACGCTTGTATAGTTCCCCTTCTATTATAACATATGGTCGAGCTTTTGCCTCTATCCTCCTGTTATAAGCTTCGTCATCTGAAAGAAAGTTACCCTGAAGGAAAGAGATGATCTCAGTTCTCCATTCTTCACTATAGACAGGGGATATGTTGAGGACTGCTCTTTCAAGAAGCTCAACCGAAGGTGCTTTTATTGTTTCGAAAAATACTTCCGAAGGTAAGGGCAGCCCATGTGCTGCTGACTTGGCTAATAAATCAGCATATTCATTTTCTCCACGAGGAATATTTTTAACAGAAAACCCTTCAAAGGAAGCCTCAATCCTTCAGACCGTGTCTAAATATTTTTCAAGCTTCGGATCTCTTACTTTATAACTTTTGTCAATATGACCAGAAATAATATGGGAATCAGTTTTAAGAACCGCCCTTCTGATTGCCATCGCCTTTAACTTCCGAAGACCAAAGAGCAAAGCTTCGTACTCAGCAATGTTATTCGTGCAACTGAAATCAAGTCTTGTTGCATAACAAGTTTTAACTTTGGAAGGTGCGACCAACACAGCAGCTGCTCCTGCTCCGAAGGTTCCCCAAGATCCATCGCAAAATACTATCCAAACTTCAGCATCTTTACTCGTTTCTTCTTCCTGAGCCCCTGGCGTCCAGTCAGCAATGAAGTCTGCCAACGCTTGGGACTGAATCGAAGATCTATGCACATAATCAATACAAAATTCATTGAGTTCCGCAGCCCATTTTCCAACCCTTCCAGTAGCTTCTCTATTTCTCATAATATCCTTCAACGGTTGTGAAGAAGGAACAACTATATTGTATGCTTGAAAATAGTGCCGAAGCTTCCTGGAGGCCATCAAAACAGCATACAGCACCTTCTCCAATTCTGTATAATTTTTCTTTGATAAACTAAGAACTTCGGATACAAAGTATATTGGGGCTTGCTTTTTGACTTGGCCTTCAAGCTTCTCCTGGACAAGTGCTGCACTTACCGCTGAGTGCGAAGCTGCCACATATAACAACAGAGGAGCCTCTGGCATTGGTGGAGTTAGTGTTGTTAGGTCTATCAAATATTGCTTCTGCTCTTCGAAGGCTCTCTACTGGACTAGTCCCCATTGAAAAACTTCGGCTGACTTCAGTACTTCGAAAAATGGTAAATTTCTCTCTGCTGATCTAGATATAAATCTGTTGAGAGATGCCAGTCTTCCTGTCAATCTTTGAGCCCCCTTCTTTGTACTTGGTGGTTCCATTCGAAGGATAGCTTTGATTTTATTTGGATTAGCCTCAATCCCTTTTGTTGAAACTAGGCAGCCAAGAAATTTCCCTTTCTTCACTCCGAAGACACATTTTTCTGGATTCAACTTTAAACCGGCCTGTCTAAAATTAGCGAAGGTGTCCTGCAGATCAGCAATGTGATTATCTTGCTTCGTACTTTTTACAATGATATCATCAACATAAGTTAGCACATTTCTGCCTATCTGAGAATGAAGAACCTTCGCTGTCATTCTGCTGAAGCTTCCTCCAGCATTCTTGAGCCCCTCAGGCATCCGAAGGTAACAATATGTTCCACTAGGGGTTATGAAGCTGGTTTTCGGCTCATCCTCCTTCTTCATCCAAATTTGATGATAGCCTGAATAACAATCCAGCAGACTCATAAGCTCTGATGAAGCTGCTGCATCAACTAGGGAATCTATCCTTGGCAATGGAAACTCATCCTTCGGACAGGCCTTGTTGAGATCAGTAAAATCGATACACATCCTCCATTTACCATTGGCCTTCTTTACCATAATAGTGTTAGCCAGCCATTCTGGGTATTTTACCTCTCTGATAACTCCGGCACTGAGGAGTCTTTTCACTTCATTCCAAGCACCTTCGGCCTTGTCATCAGACATTTTCTGAAGCCTCTGCTTTCTGGGTCTGAAGGATGGATCAACATTGAGCGAGTGTTCAATGACATCCCTGTTGACTCCGCAAAGATCATTAGCTGACCATGCAAAAACATCTTTGTTGTTGAACAGAAACCTTATCAAGGTTTTATCCTATTCTTCGGATAGTTGGGATCCCAATAGCACCTTCTGCTCTGCTATGTCCTCGCATAAGAGCATGGGCTTCGGCTGATCGGCCGAAGCAGCTTTCTCCCTTCTGAACTTGTATTGCTCACAAGCTTCAACTCCATCTATGTTATGGATTTCTTTTGAGTCTATCCAGTTTCCTTCGGCCCTTTTGGCAGCTTCCTGACTTCCATGAATAGCAATGGGTCCTTGGTCCAAAGGTATCTTCATGCAAAGATATGCTGGATGAAGAATTGCTTCGAAAGCATTGAGAGTACCACGACCAATGATTGCATTGTAAGGGTATTCCATGTCAACAAATTGAACACAACTTGTTCAGTCCTTGTGTTGTTGATAAATCCGAAGGTTACTGGCATTGTGATTTTTTCGAGTGCTACAATCTGCCTTCCTCCGAAGCCACAAAGGGGATGTGTGGCATCATTGATCTTGTCTTCGGGCTCTTGCATCTGTCTAAAGGCCTTAGCAAATATGATGTCAGTTGCACTGCCTGTATCAACCAAAACATTATGGACCAGAAATCCTTTGATCACACAAGAGATAACCATAGCATCATGTGTGGGTAATCCTTGAGCTGAAGATCCTCTTGAGAAAAGGTAATTGGGATGTGAGACCATCTTGATTTGATGAAGGGTCCTTGTACCCCTACGTGTTGTACTCTTCTCTGTGCCTCCTTCTTCTGTTTCTTGTTGGCCGGCTCTAAGCATGAACCGCCTGTTATCGGGAGAATCAGCTTCGGAGCCGAAGTAGTTCCAGCTTGATTCTTGATCGAAGCCATCAGCTCAAAAAAGTGGAAGTGAGTTCACCGGAGGTGGGCGCCAATGTTGGGGACTTGTTCTCAAATGCTTTGAATCAAGAACAAGGCAACATAAAATGTTAAATATTAAATTCCCTTCGTCCGCTGAAGCATTATCTCCCCAAGGGTTTAATGAACTTCGGACGAAGACCATGAACAAAATATCACGAAGGTCATACCTTCGTGATCAGACTCATAAAACAATATGAAATAAAATATAAAACATGGAGTACTAAAGAGAGATATGCCATAGATAGATAACATTATTCACATATTTTATTATATGAATTTAAATACCAAAACATAATGTTTAGGCATATTTATACCTTAGCCTTGGCAGGAAACAATAATTCCAGAGCAATGCGTTTTGCAATTACAAGATCCCATGAACAGTAAAGAAATATTGTTCACTATTTATAGGCACAGGACACAACCTGTAAGGAATTACAATCATACCCCTCATAAAAGTTTACAACAATGACTCAGACCCTCATGGGCTAAAAGGTCATTCTATCTTTAAGTCGGTTTGATCCTTCATCTTCGGATACGCTATAACACCGAAGCTTCATGAGTGGTAGCTTCGGCATCATGTATAAGTAGTTTTTGCCGAAGCTGTTTTTTCCTGCAGGACCTTCGGCGACGAAGCATGGTCCCAACACTAGGTAGAACAATAGCAGGCCTACCCAATAGTTCATTTGTTTGCAAGGTGTAGGGTGAACAAAACTTGGGTAACCTATTAGGTCGCATCAAATTAACCTGAGCATGTCACAGTGATTAACAGAAAAATTATTAGGTAAAGAAGAGTGATCAAGGGCACAACTTGCCTTATACTTGTGATATCCAGGTGCTTAACCAAGTTGGTCTTCAGGTTTCTCGTCACATCACTTCTATGCGTAGCAATACATATAATCAAGCAAATAATGGGTATGATAACAATACACCAAAACATGGGAGTATAACGTGTAAGAATATTCTACACGCCACTACGAGATCGCAGGTTTGAGAATCACTAAAATCAGAGTTGCAGTTAAGAAAATAATGTGTATGATAACAATAAACCTTGATTAGAAGAGTTAGTCTAATAAAATAGGTTAAATAAATATCTAACTATAAAAGTACGTGGTATGTTACAAATAGTGTTGATACTGCATACACAATTTAATTACGAAGCTAGCGCAATTGGAACAGACTAAAACGAAGTTAAAATGTGAAAATATGAATTGTCTCAGCTTTTATCCATTTTACTTAAGTTTTATGCTTAAAAATAAATTACTTTTATATTGAATCGGATTCAAGGACTGGAATGCAAAACTACCATAGGCGCTAGATGCTAGGGACACGTGGCGGCTATGGACTGGCTGACATACACCACACGAAGGAGCACATGATTGCCACACATGATCAATGACCACATAACATCCCCACCGCACAGCCACATGTGCTATTAAGGGATTTTAACTTGGACCGTTGGATATGCGATCAACGTCTATAGCAGATCCCGTAAAGGGTGTACGCACGATATGATCCTAGCCCTCCATCTTTGGAGCAACGACCAGCTCTACCTCCCCCATGTCCCCCATGCTAGCATGTCAACCAGCGACGATGGTGAGTTCCCCTGGTGGCTTACTTGTCGGAGACACTTGGATCGGCACCATAGGGCATGCTTATCAAATCTAAAGTTGCTACTCGACGCTCAAAGAGTGGTGAATCGAATGAGAGCAAATTCACCGTTAATCATCGCAAGTCCTGGCCGGCAGCGTAAAGCCGAGCCGATCCTGCGACGGCGCAATGGCTAACATCTCCTCAAACCTATGGCTCGAGTTCGACTCTTCGATTTTGGACCACGTTACACTTAAGGGATACATCAGCGAACAAGATGGTAAGGGTCTTACTGGAGTCGATGTGGAGGAGACGTCGGGCCACGGTGACAGGTGGCTTCACGGTGGAGAGCTACTCTAATGAGAAATTCATGATGTATCGGTGGTTTTCTTCGCTTGAGGAGGCTACGGTTAGCATCAAAAGTCACCCACAAATGCCCCGATACTCCACTACGACCTTGTCATTGACGCAGTGTGAATCGAGCTCGCGGCGGGTCTCTTCCCTCTCCCTATTTCTCTCGATGGCAAGACTCTCAAGATTGAGGTTGGCTAGACTATCTTAGCTGGATGAAAGTGATGGACGAGGGGAAATGGCCATATATATGGGGCAGGGTACTCACCAGGGCCACGAATCTCGCTGAAGTTTGGTGCATATCCTGGACATAGAACGAAGTTCAGTTGGAGAGATGAAACTGGTAGCTAGGTCCCCCATGCAGAGATGTGAAGTAGCGTATGTGCACGGGATAAAGGCTAACGCGCGGGCAAGTCCATGCGCATGTGAGGGAGTGGTGGCTATCAAGTGTTACCCATGGTCCAGTGACCGGCTGGCCCGTGGGGTCCCCCTGTCAGCTCCAAGGGTAGCTGAGTGGGTTTGGTTTGTGGCCTATGCGGCCGCCAAGAGAGGGGAAAGCAAGGGTGGAGAAATGGGCCTGGATAAGAGAATCGGGCCTAGGCGGACCTGGTCTTTTTCTTTCTTTTCATTTTTATTTTTTGTTTTCTTTCCAAATTCATTTTGTTTTCAAATTAGATTCAAATTTAGTTAAGGTTCCAATTTTACAGTCAAAATCAACATGGGTGCAATTTGTTATTTTGGTGATAAGTTAATTATATAGTCCATTGATTATTTAGTATTTGCTACTTACTTAATTTAGAAGAAAATAAATATATAGTTTTTATCAAGAATCTCTATAACTTAAATACATGTTTATTTCTTTAGAGTGTTTCCCATTCAAATTAAATGCACAATAAAAAATCTCCGGCATGATGCATAAATTCAAACTTATTGTTTCATATTTATTTAATTAAGATCATGTCCCACAAATAAAACGTAGACTTAAATTAACCTCTAATAGTATTTCTCAAAGAGCTACCTAATGCTCTAGACTATGTTTTAAGAGTTTACAAATCCTACCCCCCTTAAAGAGAATCTCGACCTTGAGATTAGTACAAAGATAGGTGACTCTAATTTTGCTACTGATTATATTCTTCACCGACTTCCTCATCTTCTCCTGGCACCTCTTCCTGGTCTTCTGGCTCTTCGATATCTATCTCTTTTTCCACATGGTTGACTTGCCCATGCAAGAAGTTTTGTTGCCCACGATTGATATATAAGGGTTGTCTTTTACCCCATGAGGCTTGGCCCTGCTTCATTGCAGCTAGAGTAGTGTAGGTAGCCTTGTTAGGATAGTTGTTGGCATAATGTCTGACCTGCCCCCATTTAAAGCATCTCGTGTTGGTTGAAGTGTTAGGAGCGACTGGTCCCACTAGAATGCTTGCTTGGGGTGTAGTAGCTTGAACCTGTTGAGACTATTGTCTAGAACTGCCACAAGTTGGGGTACCTTGTGATGAAGCATAATAGGGACGAGTACTACTTCTAGCCTTCCCCTGGTTAGTAGCCTTCCTCTTCATCTCACCTAGCTCCGCATGCTTGTGTTCTAGAGCTATGGCCTTGTCCAAAAGTCTCTGAAAAGATGGAAATGTGTGGGACATCAGCTGATACTAGAGTAGCCTAGCAAGTCCTTCTAGGAATAACTTCTGCTTTTTCTCATCATTAGCGACTTCAGCGAGTGTATATCAAGACAGTTGGATGAACTTGTCTCTGTACTCATTCAAAGTCATCCCTCCCACTTTGAGTGAAAGGAACTCCTTAATCTTCATCAGACCGGTAGAAATATGATAGTTTCTGAATTTGGTTGAGAATTCTTCCTAGGTGATGGTGTCGGCGGTAGCATGTGCTGCACAGTACGCATCCCCCTAATCTACAGCGGGGCCGGTGAGGTGACCCGATGCATGTAGTACTTTTGACTAGTCAGTGTATTAGGCAATGTTGAGCATCTTTTCAACGGATTTCAGCTGTCAATAGCTTGCACTGAATACGGGGAGCTAGAAAAAGTGGGAGGTTTGTGGCTCATGAATTTATGATGTTTGTCTCTGGGTGGCAATGGTGGGTGAGTGTTGTTGATTATTGTAGAGCTGGGCTTGCATGTTAGCCATGGCATGGGACATCTGTTGTAGTAGCTGGATTTGGGCAATGAAAAAGGCTTCCGACCCAGCAGGCGGAAGGTTTGGGGATTCATCTCCGGTCCTGGATTAACTACTACCCTTCTTTGGCGATTGCGTGCAGGTTGATCGATGCCTCCTCCGGTCCTAGTTTTGACCATATGTGTTAGAGACGTTGTCAATATAGATTTGTAGGTGTAACGCCCTGAATTTGGGGTAGAATTTTTTTCCTTTTCTCTCACCAAATTCGGGCGTTACTCTCTTTTCTCTTTCCTGTTTCGCTCCTTCCCAATTTCAAACCAATATAGTGACAGGTGTCCGTGTCATGTATAAACCAAAACCTAAGGGTCACGGGTGTTGCATCATGCCGAGGCGCATTTCTTTGCCTAATGTTGCGTGTTCGTCTTGTTCCGTTTCGGATTTCGGTTCACGATTTAATTCCGTTTAGTGGCTCACGCCGGCCCGGCCCGGCCCGGCCCTGCGCGCCCCTGGCGCCCACACCTCCCCCATGCGCCCCTCCTCCTCTCTCTCTCTCATTTGGATCTCCCGCGCAACAACCTCCCCTCTCCCTCTTCCACCTCTCTCTCGCCGTGGTGCCCTAGGAATTGGAGACGGCGATCACCGGAATTTGGACCCTGAGGTGAGCTCCCCTCCCCTTCTCTCTCTCTCCCTCTACCTCCTCTTCTTCCTCCCCCACGCGTGCCCTCCCTTTACCCTGCTCGCGCGCGCCCCCGCCCCCTCCCAGCCCGCGGCGGCGCGGCGGCCCCGCCCTCCCCAGCCCGTGGAGGCGCCCCGGCCCCGCCCTCCCCGGCCCACGGCGGCACCCCCCGCCCCGACCCCGCCCCCTGCTCGCGCGGCGGCGCCCCAGCCTCGCCCCCTGCCCGCCCGGCGCGGCCTCCGGCCCCCGGCGTGGCCCCCGGCGGCTCGGCCCCCGGCGGCTTGGCCCCCTGCGCGCGTCGTTCTGGCCCTTAGCATGGTTCGCGTGGCCTCGCGCTTCCCCGTTTACCGCTAGCGCGTTCCCGCGTGCGCAACCCGCGCTCGCGGGGATTATTTTTCGTTGGTAGTCAATGTCAAACTCCGTTAGTTAGCGTGCTGCGTCGCACGCTTCGTCGCGCGACGGATTTGTCTAATTTCAGATTCTATTTATGTGTTGCGTCGTGCGCTTCGTCGCGCTACGATCTATTTTAATTTCAGATTGTTTAAGGTGTAACATCGTGCGTGTATTCACACGACGTTCCACTTTAGACTCAGTTTAGTCGACGTATGCCGTCGTGCGTTTCGTCGCATGACGCTTAACGTCTCTTTATAATTAATGCGAAGTGTCTCGTTGCATGCTCGGTCGCGCGACGAGTCGTTAATTTCTTAATTCGTTTTAGAGTGCTATGTCGCGCGTCTCGCCGCGCGACAATTCTTTTTATTTATCTTGATCTGCTTATAATGATTAGACATGGAACATGACTTTACTTTACGCTAAACATAGTGTCTACATTAATTCCCTTCTATTAAGCGAGTGGTTAATTTATAATCATGTAACGTGATCGTTTCTCGACTGTCTTTTTCTCTCTCTCTTAACCGTAATTGCGAGCCCGCGTGGAACGTCTGTTTACTTACTGCATTCTATTGTATGGTGTACTGTTCTTTTGTATAAAATATGTGGATGTATGTGTGTTTGCGCTCGCATAGAGAACGATCCGGTCAGAGAACCCGAAGAACTCGCAGGAGAAACCCCTGAGCAGCAGTCGGTTGGTGGAGGCAAGTGTCCCTTGACCTATCTCTGTCCTATTCATTCTTTAATTCACCTCCCGCTTTACACATTTATGCCTAAGGATTGACTAGCTTTTGTTATCTATATCCTTGTTTACCTATCTGGGTTGGATTATTATTGTTTAGCTTTATGCTATTGCTCATCTCTAATTAATGAACATGATGAGATTATCCATGATACGCTGTTTTCCCTTCTCTTATTATGATGTTGTACTTGTGGTCTTCAAGGGGGCTCGAGCGGTTTCTCGAGTGCCTCTCCGTAAGGACCTGTTCTTTGGATGACCGCCCGGGAAAACAGTGCAACCAGGAGGGTGGAATGGGGTGCCCTTAGCTGAATAATTAGAGGATCCGGGGTGTAGATCATTTAGCCGTCGTGCCGTCAATGGGGCTCGGTGTATGCGGCTCGCTCTGCCAAGTTAGGGTTCGCCCCTTGGGGAGGAGTGCGGTGCATTTAGGAAACCTAATGGGTGGCTACAGCCCCAGGGAATCTTTGTAAAGGCTATGTAGTGATGCCCTGCTGGGTCACCTTGGTAGTGATTAATGGAGAGTCATGATCTCCGGGCAGAAAGGGAATCACGGCTTGTGGGTAAAGTGCACAACCTCTACAAAGTGTTTGAAAACTGATATATCAGCCGTGCTCGCGGTTATGAGCGGCCAAGGGAGCTCCAGTGATTAGTGGCACTTGATCAGAGACATTTTGGTATACAGGTGGCAATGAGACTGATGGTTTTGGTTATGTCTATGGTGCTAGTAAGTGGTATTCTTTCCGTTTGGAAAGGGTACATCGGGCTAATAACTTGGGTTAATGCTAAAACTTAGCTTTCTACTAGTAAATAATAATCTGACCAACTAAAAGCAACTGCTTGACTTATCCCCACATAAAGCTAGTCCACTACAGCCAAACAGGAACCTTGCTGAGTATGTTGATGTGTACTCACCCTTGCTCTACACACCAAACCCCCCCATCCCCAGGTTGTCAGCATTGCAACCACTGCTCAGGAGAAGATGAAGCTATGGAAGGAGACTTCCAGGAGTTCCAAGACTACGACGAGTTCTAGGCGTGGGTTAGCGGCAACCCCCAGTCGGCTGCCTGTGAAGGCCGCGTTTATCTATGTTTCTTTTCCTCACTTTGATTATTTGTAAAGACTATGTGGATGTCTCAGACATATGAAGTAATCGACTATTATTTCCCTTTTTAATACTACTTGAGCACTATGTGATGATGTCCATGTTATGTAACTGCTGTGTACGTGAATTGCTGATCCTGGCACGTACATGGTTCGCATTCGGTTTGCCTTCTAAAACCGGGTGTGACATAGGTGGTATCAAAGCTGTGCTGACTGTAGGACCGCTAACCTAGAGTAGAATGGTCGTTCTAAGGACTATAGACCTCTGTCCCTGCCTTGACTTTGATATCCCTTCAAAAGTTGGTCATATCGACCAAACCTATGTTCTACCTTATATTATACCTTGCTGAAAATTATATTTCATTCTAATCCTTCATTTATTTATGGTTCATTATTTGCTGGTCATATTAATTCTGTTCTCACTCTTTTGCTTGCGGTGTCTTTTGTAGATGGCTCGACTTAGACACACTGCACGAAAGTCCGTCATCCCCTTCTTACCCTCCCACCTTGCTGAGCGTCCGCTTCGCCGTCCCGTGGCCGGACAGTCCAGCCACTTGGAGAGACTGCACCACCACCTGCATGAGGAGTAGGAACGTCGACGACAGGAGCAGTAGGGCTCTTCTTTCTCGCTCCAACAGGAGATAGAGTCCGTGAGGAGCTGCTCCCCTGTGCTTCCCCTTGAGGCGCCCCCTGCACCACCACTGGGCGCCCCAGCCTCTGGAGTAGCTGCTGGAGGAGACCCAGACGACGGAGGTGGCGACGACAGCTCGAGCCACGACACCGACCTCTCTGCTGACCAGGAGCCGGAAGGATGGGTTGCTCGACCCATCACTCGCGACGCTGCTCGCTGGTGTCACTTCCATGATGCGCTCGACACCCTGCTACGTCATGCACTTAACTGGCGTACTTGGTCCATCGAGTATCGCTGTGTGGTCTACCAGCATAGTCGCGGGGTCTACCCAGACCGCTGGGAGGCGACCTGCTTGGTGCGCCGTCCGGAGAACAGTCTCCAGGGTGCTGAGGTCTGCTCAGAGCACTATTCTATCTCTAAGCGGGACTCAGCTGAGGCGGCCATGCAAGATGTTGCACGGCGTGCGCTTTCACACTACTGCTCGGTTCTCGGTGGGGTAGCTGACGGTCTCAACCTGAAGCACTACCCCCGCCGTCCATCTGGCAGCACAGGAAGCGTGATTGTCTCACCTGTCGGTGAGGACAATCCTAGGTTGAGCAGCACAGTCAACCTAGCCGCCGTGCTAAACACGGAGCTGGACCATGCGCTAGACGAGCTGAGTAGGGCTCGTGCTGAGATCGCCCTGCTGCGGGCTGAGCGCGCGGAACGTCGTCACCTGTATGATGGTTCCCCCGCTCCCGTCGGGACTCAGCACCCGTACCGCTCACCTCGGCGTGGACGCCACTCTTATGGCAATCCCGACTACAAGACCAAGATAAATCTAGAACCATAGATCGCTAGAGTTGGATCTTGTAATTAATACAAAATATATACGTAGAAGCTACAGTCTTAGCGTTAGTCTCGCTCTTAGTTAGTCTTAGTTAGACAGGGTAGTTTGCTATATCCTGTGCATTTATGTTTGTCATGATGAACTATGTTTGGTTTGGATCTTTGTGATGACTGTCACCAGTGTGTGGGTATCCCCTGCATTTTGGTTTACCTGTTATATGTTAATGGAGTTAGCTATATAGTTGGGAAACCTTTTATTCCACTTTCCCCTTTATCTCAGAAGCTGTGTGGTCTGTGTTGGAGATCAGTGAAGATGCTCATCTGTTCAGTGTTGTTGAAGAATTCTATACTCTTTTCTTATGCTACAAGATTTGCCAGATCAGTTCTGATGTGTGGTTGCATTCTGCAGATGTCAGAGAACAGGCGCAGAGGAGGAAGGCGTGCTCAGCAGGAGCGAGCCGCTCAGCAGGATGAGGTGCCCTAGCAACAGCACCTGCCGCCCCCGCCCCCGATGTCGATCGAGCAGATGTTTCTGATGCAGATTCTGGCAGTTCAAGCCATCGGTCAGACTATGGCCGCCATTCAGCAGCAGCAGCAACAACAAAAGCAGCAGGCCCCACCTCAGCCTCAGATGCCTCAGATGCCTAGAGACAAGCGTGCTGAATTCATGAGAGGTCATCCCCCAACGTTCGCTCATTCTTCTGACCCCATGGATGCTGAAGACTGGCTGCGCACTATGGAGCAGGAGTTGCATACCGCTCAGTGCGATGACAGGGAGAAAGTCCTGTATGGTCCTCATCTGTTGGGAGGAGCAGCTCAATCATGGTGGGAGTCCTATCTCGCCACCCATGTCCACCCCGACACCATAACCTGGGAAGAGTTTAGAGGAAGCTTTCGTCAGTATCATATTCCTGCAGGTCTGATGACAGTGAAGAAGGAGGAGTTCCTGGCCCTCAAGCAAGGGTCATCATCTGTCAGTGAGTACCGGGACATGTTTCTGCAGTTGTCTCGCTATGCTCCTGAAGATGTCAACACCGACGCCAAGCGGCAGTACCGTTTCCTGAAAGGCTTGGTTGACCCTCTTCAGTATCAACTGATGAATCACACCTTCCCGACATTCCAGCACCTGATGGACAGAGCAATCATGACGGAGAGGAAGCGTAAGGAGATGGAGGATCGTAAGCGCAAGATCAGTGGACCCCAGTCTGGAAGCAGCAATCGTCCTCGTTTCTCAGGCAATCAACCTCAGCAGTTTAGGCAGAACCAGCGTCCACCTCAGCAGCATCAGCAGTTCCAAAGGCAGTACCCTCAGCACCAGTATCAGAACCGTCAGAGCGATCAGTCAGGAGGTCAGTTTCAGAGGCAGAATCAGCAGGCACCTCGTCTTCCTGCCCCAGCAAACCAGCAGATCAGTCAGGCAGCACCAGCTCAGGTCGGAAACAGAGCATGTTTCCACTATGGAGAGCAAGGCCATTGGGTGATGCAATGTCCGAAGAAGGTAGCCCAGCAGCAGTCAGGCCCCAATGTCCCAGCAAAGCACAATGTGTCTCAGCCTGCAGCAGGCAACCACTCTCAGCCGCGTTACAATCATGGAAGACTGAATCACTTGGAGGCTGAAGCAGTTCAGGAGACCCCCGGCATGATAGTAGGTATGTTCCCAGTCGACTCCCATATTGCAAAAGTGTTATTTGATACTGGAGCAACGCATTCTTTCATTACTGCATCATGGGTAGAAGCACATAATCTTCCAATTACTACCATGTCAACCCCCATTCAAATTGACTCAGCCGGTGGTAGAATTCGAGCCGATAGCATTTGTTTGAATGTATGTGTGAAAATAAGGGGGATAGCGTTTCCCGACAACCTCATAGTAATGGGTACTCAGGGAATAGATGTCATCTAAGGGATGAATTGGCTAGATAAGTATCAGGCAGTTATCAGTTGTGATAAGAGGACAATCAAGTTGGTGTCTCCACTAGGAGAGGAAGTGGTGACCGAGTTAGTCCCGCCTGAGCCAACGAAAGGAAGTTGTTATTAGATGGCCGTTGATAGCAGTGAAGCAGACCCAATTGAGAGGATCAAGATTGTGTCTGAGTTCCCGGATGTGTTTCCAAAGGACTTACCAGGTATGCCACTAGAGCGGAAAGTTGAGTTTGCTATAGAGCTTCTCCCTGGAACCGCCCCCATCTTTAAGAGAGCTTACAGAATATCTGGACCAGAGTTGGTTGAGCTTAAGCAGATTGATGAGCTGTCAGAGAAAGGTTACATCCGGCCAAGCACCTCGCCTTGGGCCGCTCCTGTCTTGTTTGTGGAGAAGAAAGATGGCACCAAAATGATGTGTATCGATTATCGAGCTTTGAATGAAGTCACCATCAAGAACAAGTATCCTTTGCCCAGAATAGAAGATCTGTTCGACCAGTTGAGAGGAGCCAGTGTGTTCTCCAAGATTGATCTGAGGTCAGGTTATCATCAGCTCAGGATCCGACCTTCGGACATTCCGAAGACGACATTCATTACCAAGTATGGTTTGTATGAGTTCACTGTGATGTCTTTTGGTTTAACCAATGCACCAGCCTTTTTCATGAATCTGATGAATAGTGTATTCATGGACTATCTCGATAAGTTTGTGGTGGTATTCATTGATGACATTCTGATTTATTCTCAAAGCGAAGAAGAACATGCAGATCATTTGAGGATGGTATTGCAGAGATTGCGAGAGCACCAGCTGTATGCAAAGTTGAGTAAGTGTGAATTCTGGATCAATGAGGTCCTATTCTTGGGTCACATAATCAACAAAGAAGGATTGGCTGTGGATCCGAAGAAAGTGGCAGACATTCTGAACTGGAAAGCGCCAACAGATGCCCGAGGAATCAAGAGTTTCATTTGAATGGCCGGATATTATCGGCGATTCATTGAAGGGTTTTCGAAGATTGCGAAACCAATGACAGTGTTGCTAGGCAACAAGGTTGAGTTCAATTGGACCCAAAAATGCCAGGAGGCCTTCGAAGCGCTGAAAGAGAAGTTGACAACAGTGCCTGTCCTAGTCTTGCCTGATGTGCACAAGCCCTTCTTGGTATTGTGATGCTTGTTACACCGGTTTAGGATGTGTGTTGATGCAAGAGGGAAGAGTTGTGGCTTACTCGTCCCGGCAGCTGAAGGTTCATGAGAAGAATTACCCAATCCATGATCTAGAGTTGGCAGCAGTGGTTCACGCACTGAAGACATGGAGGCATTATCTGTATGGACAGAAATGTGATGTTTACACAGACCACAAGAGTCTGAAGTACATATTCACTCAGTCAGAGTTGAACATGAGGCAGCGAAGATGGTTAGAGTTGATCAAAGACTATGAGTTGGAGATTCATTACCATCCAGGCAAAGCCAACATAGTGGCAGATGCTTTGAGCAGAAAGAGTCAAGTCAATCTGATGGTCGCTCGTCCGATGCCTTATGAGTTGGCCAAAGAGTTTGACAGGTTGAGTCTCGGATTTCTAAATAATTCGCGAGGAGTCACAGTTGAGTTGGAACCTACCCTGGAGCAGGAAATCAAAGAAGCACAGAAGAATGATGAGAAGATCAGTGAGATCCGGCGACTGATTCTAGACGGCAGAGGCAAGGATTTTCAGGAAGATGCAGAAGGTGTGATATGGTTCAAAGACCGCTTGTGTGTTCCCAATGTCCAATCCATTCGGGAGTTGATCCTCAAGGAAGCTCATGAGACAGCCTATTCGATTCACCCTAGTAGTGAGAAGATGTATCAAGATCTGAAGAAGAAATTCTGGTGGTACGAAATGAAGAGGGAAATCGCAGAGCATGTGGCTATGTGCGATAGTTGTCGAAGAATTAAGGCAGAGCACCAGAGACCAGCTGGATTGTTGCAACCATTGCAGATCCCTCAGTGGAAATGGGATGAAATCGGTATGGATTTCATAGTCGGATTGCCTCGCACTCGAGCCGGCTACGATTCCATTTGGGTAGTAGTGGACCGCTTGACCAAGTCAGCCCACTTCATACCTGTCAAGACCAACTACAGCAGTGCAGTATTGGCAGAATTGTACATGTCTCGGATCGTTTGTCTTCATGGTGTGCCAAAGAAGATAGTGTCAGACAGAGGAACGCAGTTCACCTCTCATTTCTGGTAGCAGTTGCATGAAGCCTTGGGCACACATCTGAATTTCAGTTCAGCTTATCATCCACAGACAGATGGTCAGACCAAAAGGACCAATCAAATTCTTGAAGACATGTTGAGAGCCTGTGCGTTGCAAGATCAGTCCAGATGGGACAAGAGATTGCCTTATGCAGAGTTTTCCTATAACAATAGTTACCAGGCCAGTTTGAAGATATCACCATTTCAGGCGCTCTATGGGAGGAGTTGTAGAACTCCATTGCAATGGGATCAGCCTAGAGAAAAGCAGGTGTTTGGGCCAGACATTCTGCTTGAAGCCGAAGAGAACATCAAGATGGTCCAAGAGAATCTGAAGATAGCGCAGTCAAGACAGCGAAGCTATGCAGACACAAGAAGAAGAGAGCTGAGTTTCGAAGTCGGAGACTTTGTCTATCTGAAATTGTCACCGATTAGAGGAGTCAGAAGGTTCGGAGTCAAAGGCAAGCTAGCACCCCGCTACATTGGTCCGTACCAAATTCTGTCAAGGCGTGGAGAAGTGGCCTATCAGCTCAGCCTACCAGAGAATCTGTCCGCAGTGCATGATGTTTTTCATGTGTCTCAGTTGAAGAAGTGCTTACGTGTGCCAGAAGAGCAGTTGCCAGTGGAAGGTCTTGAAGTCCAGGAGGACTTGACCTACGTTGAGAAGCCAACGCAGATCCTTGAAACCGCAGACAGAGTCACTCGAAGGAAGACCATCAGAATGTGCAAAGTCAGGTGGAATCATCACTCTGAGGAAGAAGCAACCTGGGAGCGTGAAGATGATGTGATGGCTAAATACCCTGAGCTATTTGCTAGCCAACCCTGAATCTCGAGGGCGAGATTCTTTTAAGGGGGATAGGTTTGTAACGCCCTGAATTTGGGGTAGAATTTTTTTCCTTTTCTCTCACCAAATTCGGGCGTTACTCTCTTTTCTCTTTCCTGTTTCGCTCCTTCTTCCCAATTTCAAACCAATATAGTGACAGGTGTCCGTGTCATGTATAAACCAAAACCTAAGGGTCACGGGTGTTGCATCATGCCGAGGCGCATTTCTTTGCCTGATGTTGCGTGTTCGTCTTGTTCCGTTTCGGATTTCGGTTAACGATTTAATTCCGTTTAGTGGCTCAGCCCGGCCCGGCCCTGCGCGCCCCTGGCGCCCACACCTCCCCCATGTGCCCCCTCCTCTCTCTCTCTCATTTGGATCTCCCGCACAACAACCTCCCCTCTCCCTCTTCCACCTCTCTCTCCCCGTGGTGCCCTAGGAATTGGAGACGGCGATCACCGGAATTTGGACCCCGAGGTGAGCTCTCCTCCCCTTCTCCTCTCTCTCTCCCTCTGCCTCCTCTTCTTCCTCCCCCGCGCGCCCTCCCTTTCCCCTGCTCGCGCGCGCCCCCACCCCCTCCCAGCCCGCGGCGGCCCCGCCCCCTCCCAGCCCGCGGCGGCGCCCCCCGCCCCGCCCCTGCCCGCGGCGGCACGCGGCCCCCGCCCCCTGCGCGCGTCGTTCTGGCCCTTGGCATGGTTCGCGTGGCCTTGGCGTGGCCTCGCGCTTCCCCGTTTACCGCTAGCGCGTTCCCGCGTGCGCAACCTGCGCTCGCGGTGATTATTTTTGGTTGGTAGTCAATGTCAATCTCCGTTAGTTAGCTTGCTGCGTCGCGCGCTTCGTTGCGCGACGGATTTGTCTAATTTCATATTCTATTTATGTGTTGTGTCGTGCGCTTCGTCGCGTGACGATCCATTTTAATTTCAGGTTGTTTAAGGTGTAACGTCGTGCGTGTATTCACACGACGTTCCACTTTAGACTCAGTTTAGTCGACGTATGTCGTCGTGCGTTTCGTCGCGCGACGCTTAACGTCTCTTTATAATTAATGCGAAGTGTCTCGTTGCGTGCTCGGTCGCGCGACGTGTCGTTAATTTCTTAATTCGTTTTAGAGTGCTATGTCGCGCGTCTCGCCGCACGACAATTCTTTTTATTTATTGTAATACCCAAAAAAAAGTACAATGAGTATATAGTTGTTATTCTTATTTTGTATGCCATATATTCATCATACCGAGAGCACACCTATAGTTAAGAATGATTAATCAAAACAAAAGGAATATGCATCATGCCGAGGCTTTATTTTGTGTGCATTTTGTGATGATATAAAAATAGAATAAAAATACATATATATATATGTTAATATCCAAATTGGAATTTAATTCTAAAAGAAATTCTAGGGGTCGAAATAGAGAAGGAAAGAGAAAATACTATACATTTATAAATGGATAAATTTATTCCACAATAATCTAATCAAAGCATATATACAGAGAATTGAGTACATATACACCACAAATTTGAAATCCAAATTGAGATTCAAAAAAAAATAAAAAAAGAGAAAAGGAAATGGCGTGTTGGGCCGAATTCTGTTGGCCGGCTCTGCACCTCGGCCATTCCCCCTTCGATCCCACGCGATCGTCTCCTGCGCACGCTCCAGAATGACTGGTGGGCCCGCTATCGGGGTCCTGTAGATCTCCCACTCCCCGCATGCTACAACGGACTTGCGTTTTTGCCGCAGATTTCTTCTCCTCCCACCAGCGAGCTTTCAGCTACCCTCAGCCGTCCCCGCCAACAGCTCCGGAGGATAAATGCTTGGTCGCCTTCCTCCCCTCCTCCCTTGACCCATTAAGCGCAGGTTAATCCTAATCCCTAGAAGCCGCCACGACCCCTGGGAGGATAGAATTCGTGCCACTGTCTTGAGCCTGTGTGTGAATCGGTGCCCTGCCCTGGCGATACGATCCAGTGAAGTTACTGCGACGCATTACACCGGTATGGTGCATTCACGGGCGGGAGGCCGATAGAAGCTCAGGAATTTCCCCGTCGAAGCTGTATTGGACCGTGGGATCTCGCCTGCACATCGTCGGCTCTACCCACACACCCGAACACTGGTATGGTTGTCCTGGCCAGTTCGCTTTCTCCTTCCATCTCTCTACAGTTAGGCTTAGTCCTAGGGGAGTTTGCGGTTCGCCAGTTGTCCAACTCCAGCCATGGCACCGCCGTCGTAGCTGCTCGCGCCAGCGGACATCTACACCGTGGAGATTGGGGGTGCACTTGAGCCGTTGGATGGGAGATGGACAGCGTAGATTAGATTCCGAGATTACGGTTCGGCCGGGAGAGTTAAGTGTCGTCCGATATGGATCCAGTGGTCGACAGGGAGTGCTCCTTTTTAAAGAATCGTGATCTAATCTTGGCCTCTAGATCTGAATCCTACGGCCGAAATTGGAGAATACCCTTTCGGTTGCGATATTTGCAAAAGAAACCTCATAGATTTAGAGATTAGAACCCGCCGTCCCTCTCCACTGTGCGCTGTGTCTTAGGAGTTTTACTCCGTAGCCCCTGCACTTCTATGTTAATGAGGCCTAGTCCAGAACTGTTTTAATTTGAGTAAATAAAGAGAAAATAGATTTTTAATAGGAAAATAATTGCTAGAACTTCAATAATTCATAGAAAATCCATTTTAAGTCCAAATGAGTCCATTCCAGTTCCTAAAATTTTGTAATTTTATTATCTAACACTTAGAGCCTATGTTTTATCATGAAAACAGTAATAAAATTTAATTCTCACTTAATCTATTTTAAACACATAAAACCTTTGAAAATTCATAACTTAAAATCTATAACTCGAAAAATTATGATTCGCATTCCTAGGATTTTAATTTAATGTGTAGAATATTATTGTGTGTTTTGTTTACATGTTTGGTGTGATGTTAATTTTCCTATATACTGTGCTTGTTTGTGTTGTGGCGAGTAGAAGAGCACGTGACTGAGGATCCTGGTGAGCAGCAGGTTGAAGTAGCTGAGCAGGAGCTCATTGAAGGCAAGTTGTGCCCTTGACCACTTTTTACCTAATAATGTTCTTTAATATCACTTATCCATGCATAGGTTAATTTTGATGGGACCCAATAGGTCACCCTAGATTGTTTATCTCATTACCTTGTTTACCCCTGAATCACTTGGGTAGTTTGTGCTATTGCTTTACATGGTTTTGGGATAATCATTTATTATATCTATGTTCCAATTCTTCTGTTATCTCTATTTATGTTCATGTCAAGATCATTAATGTTAATTGGAACATAGAGCTTAACTTGAGAAACACGTGCCACCACAAGGGTTTAATGGGACGCCCTTGGCTGACTAATTAGGAAAGCTAGTGGAAGACTACCTTACCCGAAAGGGGCAAGGGCAGTAGGGGAGTGGTCAGTGTAGGGAGGTCCTTGGGTTGATTTTGCTGCGATGGCGGTCAGACAAGAACCCTGCATTGGAGCTTCCTATAAACTGTAGCCGGTTTTCGGAAGCTAGTGGAACTTTGTAAAGGCCTCGTAGTGTTGCCCTGCCGCGCTTCCTAGGTAGAGGTGTATGGGATTCGCGACCCCTTGGCAGATGGGTAGCATGACTTGTGGGTAAAGGGTACAACCTCTGCAGAGTGTAAAACTGGTATACTAGCCGAGCTCACGGTCATGAGCAGCTCAGGACTCTCTGATGATTAAATTATGGAACTTAAATTCAATTTTGTCATTTGCATATGCATGGGTTTATTATTAATTTTGTTCTATTATTTATTAAGGTTTGGTATTTACTTACATCTAGTAATTGCTAATAAAATTTTGACCAACATTAAAAGCAATGCTCAGCTTTAACCATTCTCTTTGATAAGCCTTACACTCCATGAGCTCCCACCTTTGGTGAGTTCATGTCACATTATTCCCCACAACTTGTTGAGCGATGATCATGTGTGAGCTCACCCTTGCTGTCTCACACCCCCCCACAGGAGAAGAGCAGGTGGTTCAGGAGGAGCCACAAGGCGAGGAGTATGATCTGATCTAGGTGGCGTTTCTCAGTTGACATTGGCGCCGACGATCCTTAGTTCGTTTTATATTTATTATTTTATTTTGTAATAAGTCTTCCGCTATATAATAAATACTCTGATGTTTTATGACATTTATCTCTATACACTCTGTTATTATGTATGTTGTCTTCTTGGCGCATGTATGAGATGCACCTGGCTTTGTTCCTTAAAGCCGGGTGTGACAGAAGTGGTATCAGAGGAAATGTTGACTGTAGGACGAAACCTAGATAGAAATGAACAGGCCCTTTCCTACTTACCTTACTCTGACTCATTCTATACTCATCTCATCTTGATCTTGTCTCACCTTTTGCTGTTCTACTCTGATCATTCTTACCTTCTCTATTCTAAGACAAGATGGGTTTCACACCTTGGAATCCTACCACTATGATCTTTTAACAGATAGGGAACCCAAGACAAAATTTAAAACTATTTTCTTTATTTAAAAAAAGATTGGTTGATTGTGCTGATGATAAATGCCTGATTTGCTTCTTTGATTGATTGAATTATTATAGATGGGCATCTTAGCATGTACCACCATAAGGTAATGAATTAGCTTTAGTAGGTGACGCACTAATCTACTTAGCTAATAAATCCCCCGCAGTAACATTTCTCGTAATTACACGCCTTGTCTACAATTCTTCCTTTCTTACCCTATGTTTCTAACCCAGATGTGCTAACCCTACAGTGTTAGAAGAGAGCACTATAGACGTGATCCTTGGTATGTCGTGGTTAAGAAAGGCAAAGGTAGTATATACACTGTGCTAAGGGACCTGTAGAACTCACCAGTTCCAAAGGAGAAAGATTCGAAGTTGAGGTTGCAGTAACTACCACCATTAGAGTAGCGACATTCTTAGTAGATGGGAAGTTTGTTGGTGTCAACATCCGTGTGGTTAGAGATTTTTCGGATGTCTTCCCAGAAGAGTTACCAGGGATGCCACCATATAGGGAAGTTGAGTTTGTCATTGATCCCTTACCTGGGACTACCCCTACTTTCAAACGGCCATACAGGAGGTCTATAGAAGAACTAAAGGAACTTAAGAAGCAATTAACGGAATTACAAGAGGCTGGTTACATTCGTCCAAGTTCCTCACCTTGGGGGAGCGCCAGTTCTGTTTGTACAGAAGAAAAAAAAAGATCGCAAGGAATATGCGTGGATTATAGGTCCCTTAACGATGTCACTGTGAAGAACCAGTGTCCATTACTCCGCATTAAGGATTTATTTAATCAGATGAGAGGAGCTAGAGTATTCTCGAAGATTGATCTCCGATCCGGATACCATCAGATGAGGATTAGACCATCGGATATTCCTAAGACAGCATTCTCGACTCGATATGGATTATATGAGTTCACTATTATGTCGTTTGGATTAACCAATGCACCCGCTTATTTTATGAACTTGATGAATAAGGTGTTTATGGAGTATTTGGACAGATTCGTCGTGGTATTCATCAACGACATTTTTATTTATTCCTAGAGTGATAGCGATCATGAGGAACATCTGAGGTTGGTGCTACAGAAGCTACGAGATAACCAGCTATATGCCAAGTTCAGCAAGTGCGAGTTTTGGATTGGTGAGGTGCCATTTCTTGGTCATATTATTTCTAACGGAGGAATTTCAGTGGATCCTGCTAAAGTTAAGGAGATAATGGAGTGGAGAGTACCCACTACAGTTACTGAGATTCGGAGTTTCTTAGGATTAGCAGGATATTATCGGAGATTTATTGAAGGATTTTCTAAGATTGCTAAGCCTATGACTTCGCTTTTGGAGAAAGGAAGAGAATTTAAGTGGGACGAGAAGTGTCAAGACAGCTTTGATCAATTGAAGAAAAGATTAATGTCGCCACCAGTATTGGTTATGCCCGACCTACAGAAAGGATTTGATATCTATTGTGATGCATGTGGCCAAGGCTTAGGATGTGTGCTTATGCAAGAAGGACATGTGATTGCCTATGCGTCTCGTCAGTTACGGAAACATGATTTGAACTACTCCACTCATGACTTGGAATTGGCAGCCGTTGTGCATGCGCTTAAGATTTGGAGAGACTATATCATGGGGACCAAGTGCCAAGTATATACGGATCATAAGAGTTTGAAGTATATATTCACTTAGAAGGATCTCAACCTTAGGCAACTTCGTTAGTTGGAGCTTATTAAGGATTATGATTTGGAGATTCACTATCACCCAGGCAAGGGAAATTTGGTTGCAGATGCCTTGAGTTGAAAGGAGCATGTTCATTCAACTGTTGTTGCCCAGCTACTCGATGAGATTGTTGAGGATTTCAGAAGACTTAACCTGGGGATAGTTGCTCACACTGAAGGAGTTACTATTGATGTGGAACCTACTTTGGAGCAAGAAATCCGCAAAGGACAAATTGGTGATGCTAAAATAAAAGAGATTAAGGATCTGATTACTGAAGGTCGAGTTCCGGAATTTACCGAAGATGAGCAGGGCACCATATGGTTCAAGGACAGAATGTGTGTTCCTGATATTAAAAGCCTTCGAGAGACTATTTTAAAAGAGGCCCATGATTCGGATTATTCTATTCATCCTGGTAGTACTAAGATGTATCAGGATTTGAAGCGGAAGTATTGGTGGTATGGATTGAAGAGAGATGTAGCTGCATATGTGGCTATGTGCGATGTATGTCAAAGAGTTAAGGCTGAACACCAGAGGCCAGCTGGACTACTGCATCCACTGAAGATACCCGAGTGGAAGTGGGAAGAGATTGGTATGGATTTCATTACTGGATTGCCTCGCACCCAGAAAGGATATGATGCTATATGGGTGATTGTGGATAGATTGACTAAAGTGGCTCACTTTATTCCCGTGAAGACTGCTTATAAAGGTTCTCAGCTAGCAGAGTTATATATGGCTCGGATTGTGTGTTTACATGGAGTACCGAAGAAGATCGTGTCTGATCGAGGTTCACAGTTTACCTCAAGATTTTGGAGAAGCTTTCATGAGAACATGAGCACGAAGTTGAATTTTAGTACGACTTATCACCCTCAGACTGATGGACAGACTGAAAGGACCAATCAAGTATTGGAGGATATGTTGAGAGCTTGTGCCCTTCAGCATGGAGGAAGTTGGGATAAGAGTTATCAGGCCAGTCTGAAGATGTCACCTTTTGAAGCTTTATATGGGAGGAAGTGCAGGACTCCTCTATATTGGGATCAGACTGGAGAGAGACAGTTCTTTGGGCCTGAACTGATTCAAGAAGCAGAAGAACAGGTCCGTATAATTCGAGAGAATTTGAGGGTGGCTCAAACCAGGCAAAAGAGCTACGCTGATAATAGAAGGAGGCCACTGGAATTTGAAGAAGGAGATTATGTGTACCTTAAGGTGTCACCACTTCATGGAATGAGGAGATTCAAAGTTAAGGGCAAATTGCCCCATCGCTATATTGGACCATTCTTGATCTTTAGGCGAGTTGGGGAGATGGCATACCAACGCGAGTTACTGGATAGTCTATCGGATGTGCATAACGTGTTCCACGTATCTCAACTAAAGAAGTGTCTCCGTGTCCCTGAGGAACAGTTACCAATGGAAGAGCTCAGTGTTCAGGGTGATTTGACTTACACGGAATACCCGATCAAGATTTTGGATACTTTGACTTGAGTTACAAGAAATAAGGTGATAAAGATGTGCAAAGTCCAATGGAGTCACCACGGTGAAGATGAAGCAACTTGGGAAAGAGAAGAAGAGCTTCGCATAGATTTTCCCCATCTTTTCCCTCGTTCTTCTTAAATCTCGAGGACGAGATTATTTTTAAGGGGGGTAGGATTTGTAATACCCAAAAAAAAGTACAATGAGTATATAGTTGTTATTCTTATTTTGTATTCCATATATTCATCATACCGAGAGCACACCTATAGTTAAGAATGATTAATCAAAACAAAAGGAATATGCATCATGCCGAGGCTTTATTTTGTGTGCATTTTGTGATGATATAAAAATAGAATAAAAATACATATATATATATGTTAATATCCAAATTGGAATTAAATTCTAAAAGAAATTCTAGGGGTCGAAATAGAGAAGGAAAGAGAAAATACTATACATTTATAAATGGATAAATTTATTCCACAATAATCTAATCAAAGCATATATACAGAGAATTGAGTACAAATACACCACAAATTTGAAATCCAAATTGAGATTCAAAAAAATAAAAAAAGAGAAAAGGAAATGGCGCGTTGGGCCGAATTCTGTTGGCCGGCTCTGCACCTCGGCCATTCCCCCTTCGATCCCACGCGATCGTCTCCTGCGCACGCTCCAGAATGACTGGTGGGCCCGCTATCGGGGTCCTGTAGATCTCCCACTCCCCGCATGCTACAACGGACTTGCGTTTTTGCCGCAGATTTCTTCTCCTCCCACCAGCGAGCTTTCAGCTACCCTCAGCCGTCCCCGCCAACAGCTCTGGAGGATAAATGCTTGGTTGCCTTCCTCCCCTCCTCCCTTGACCCATTAAGCGCAGGTTAATCCTAATCCCTAGAAGCCGCCACGACCCCTGGGAGGATAGAATTTGTGCCACTGTCTTGAGCCTGTGTGTGAATCGGTGCCCTGCCCTGGCGATACGATCCAGTGAAGTTACTGCGACGCATTACACCGGTATGGTGCATTCACGGGCGGGAGGCCGATAGAAGCTCAAGAATTTCCCCGTCGAAGCTGTATTGGACCGTGGGATCTCGCCTGCACATCGTCGGCTCTGCCCACACACCCGAACACTGGTATGGTTGTCCTGGCCAGTTCGCTTTCTCCTTCCATCTCTCTACAGTTAGGCTTAGTCCTAGGGGAGTTTGCGGTTCGCCAGTTGTCCAACTCCAGCCATGGCACCGCCGTCGTAGCTGCCCGCGCCGGCGGACATCTACACCGTGGAGATTGGGGGTGCACTTGAGCCGTTGGATGGGAGATGGACAGCGTAGATTAGATTCCGAGATTACGGTTCGGCCGGGAGAGTTAAGTGTCGTCCGATATTGATCCAGTGGTCGACAGGGAGTGCTCCTTTTTAAAGAATCGTGATCTAATCTTGGCCTCTGGATCTGAATCCTACGGCTGAAATTGGAGAATACCCTTTCGGTTGCGATATTTGCAAAAGAAACCTCATAGATTTAGAGATTAGAACCCGTCGTCCCTCTCCACTGTGCGCTGTGTCTTAGGAGTTTTACTCCGTAGCCCCTGCACTTCTCTGTTAATGAGGCCTAGTCCAGAACTGTTTTAATTTGAGTAAATAAAGAGAAAATAGATTTTTAATAGGAAAATAATTGCTAGAACTTCAATAATTCATAGAAAATCCATTTTAAGTCCAAATGAGTCCATTCCAGTTCCTAAAATTTTGTAATTTTATTATCTAACACTTAGAGCCTCTGTTTTAGCATGAAAACAGTAATAAAATTTAATTCTCACTTAATCTATTTTAAACACATAAAACCTTTGAAAATTCATAACTTAAAATCTATAACTCGAAAAATTATGATTCCATTCCTAGGATTTTAATTTAATGTGTAGAATATTACTGTGTGTTTTGTTTACATGTTTGGTGTGATGTTAATTTTCCTATATACTGTGCTTGTTTGTGTTGTGGCGAGTAGAAGAGCACGTGACTGAGGATCCTGGTGAGCAGCAGGTTGAAGTAGCTGAGCAGGAGCTCATTGAAGGCAAGTTGTGCCCTTGACCACTTTTTACCTAATAATGTTCTTTAATATCACTTATCCATGCATAGGTTAATTTTGATGGGACCCAATAGGTCACCCTAGATTGTTTATCTCATTACCTTGTTTACCCCTGAATCACTTGGGTAGTTTGTGCTATTGCTTTACATGGTTTTGGGATAATCATTTATTATATCTATGTTCCAATTCTTCTGTTATCTCTATTTATGTTCATGTCAAGATCATTAATGTTAATTGGAACATAGAGCTTAACTTGAGAAACACGTGCCACCACAAGGGTTTAATGGGACGCCCTTGGCTGACTAATTAGGAAAGCTAGTGGAAGACTACCTTACCCGAAAGGGGCAAGGGCAGTAGGGGAGTGGTCAGTGTAGGGAGGTCCTTGGGTTGATTTTGCTGCGATGGCGGTCAGACAAGAACCCTGCATTGGAGCTTCCTATAAACTGTAGCGGGTTTTTGGAAGCTAGTGGAACTTTGTAAAGGCCTCGTAGTGTTGCCCTGCCGCGCTTCCTAGGTAGAGGTGTATGGGATTCGCGACCCCTTGGCAGATGGGTAGCATGACTTGTGGGTAAAGGGTACAACCTCTGCAGAGTGTAAAACTGGTATACTAGCCGAGCTCACGGTCATGAGCAGCTCAGGACTCTCTGATGATTAAATTATGGAACTTAAATTCAATTTTGTCATTTGCATATGCATGGGTTTATTATTAATTTTGTTCTATTATTTATTAAGGTTTGGTATTTACTTACATCTAGTAATTGATAATAAAATTTTGACCAACATTAAAAGCAATGCTCAGCTTTAACCATTCTCTTTGATAAGCCTTACACTCCATGAGCTCCCACCTTTGGTGAGTTCATGTCACATTATTCCCCACAACTTGTTGAGCGATGATCATGTGTGAGCTCACCCTTGCTGTCTCACACCCCCCCCCCCCCCACAGGAGAAGAGCAGGTGGTTCAGGAGGAGCCACAAGGCGAGGAGTATGATCTGATCTAGGTGGCGTTTCTCAGTTGACATTGGCGCCGACGATCCTTAGTTCGTTTTATATTTATTATTTTATTTTGTAATAAGTCTTCCGCTATATAATAAATACTCTGATGTTTTATGACATTTATCTCTATACACTCTGTTATTATATATGTTGTCTTCTTGGCGCATGTATGAGATGCACCTGGCTTTGTTCCTTAAAGCCGGGTGTGACATTTATCTTCATCTGCTTATAATGATTAGACATGGAACATGACTTTACTTTACGCTAAACATAGTGTCTACATTAATTCTGTGGCGGAACTGCCCGAACTATTCCAACTTAAGTGCCTAAGCCCCGCCTTAGAGGCTAGACCACACTTAAATGGGAATAACCCGTCAATCCCTCGGATCTAGTCTGACACGGCCACTGACATGATCAAGTACCACAATCTCACTCGAAGGTGAGTCACAGAGCAAATACAATAAAGCATAAAACCATACATGACAGAATATTAAATTATTACATCACCATCATCATCATCGGAGTTTTTGCAAAAGTAACCATCATTGTTCGAAGTGCAGCGGAATAAAACTAACTGTAATTAAACAGAGAGATGGGGAAGCCTGTCCCATCACTCCTCATGCTCCTCCTCAGCCGAGGCAGGGTCCCACTCAACAGTCCAACCCGGTGGCAAGGTGGACGGCCAAGTTATCCCAGCAACCATCTCCTCCAGAGAACCTGTAAAAATTATGCCACAAGCAAGGCTGAGTATACTAATACTCAGCTAGACTTACCCGGTGTGAGGAGTCTACTCCTCTATCTCTAGACATGCAGCTATTTGGCTGTGGGGTTTGGTTGCCAAAAGCACTAGCTGAGTTTCTAAATCAAGATTTTAACTTAGTCAAAGTTAAGTGTGACTCTCTTAAGGCTAAAAATGTACTATCTATTCATACAAAGTAGCAAACATTTTAGCAATCAACATCTTATATCATCTCCGCATCATTCCACTTGTTACTCAATGTAGCAGCATGGATCAAGCAGTCTCATTAGCTGCGAGAAGCAGACGATTTGAATCGAGTTTTTATCCTTGCAAGGTAAACCTAAACACACGACATGTAGGGGCACTCCGTCCCCACACACATCAACCGTCCCCATCGATTCCCTGGCAACAGAAAGGGGCTCACCGCCTTGGCGTACAATGCCTCACTGACCCCGACTGGCCGTCGTGCAGTGACCGCACTTGTACCCACCATAACCGGAATGGGAGACCTCGTCTCAGGTCGCGTGAGGAGGGCAATCTGCGGGCAGGTTCACTCAGGTACTAGGCTTACCGATTTACCATATTTCTCGGTATGTGTTTAGTACGTTCAATCGCTTGACTCACGGTACCACACCTTAATCCTTATTCAAATTTCATCTCGTAGACAACTAATCCCCATGGATTGTTGCCCACAACCAACATCAGTACGATATGAAAGTGGGTACAATCAATGTCCTGACCTCGCGCGAGTGCTAGAAAAATCACTCGTCTTCTACCGAGATCCTACTTAATAAAGCAGCTACTCGACTTAGCATACTAGTATTCATCTCAATAGGATTCCTGAGATCATGCAACTAGGGTTTCAAGCAATTCCTACACTTAAGTGCACAATCAATCCTACAATCATTAAGTGAAGTAAAATAGCATAAATAACAGGTTATGCATAAAACCGGGGCTTGCCTTCCAAAGCAGTGGCAGGCAGGTCCTCTGGTGCAGGCTCGGGTGCTGGATCTGGGGCTACCTCCTGAGCAGCTCCTTGCTCCGGCACGAGGATGTACTCTCCGTCAGCAAGATTACAGTCTATCGAAATGCAATGAACATGTATGTCATGATTATGCAAGATTTAAGAACATTAAGCTAAAAGAAACTAAGTCAAGAATTAACTTAGGGTTTCCTGGTTCTGTGGGGCTTCTAGTGGTATACATAAATATAGACTTATTACCTTTTAAGCTTAGGTTTTCTTTTAGAATATTATAGTGGATTGGTATTGCCTTGATACATTTTAGTGGACAGATTACAAAGGTTTTAGGATAATATTAATTCACATCTTTCATTTTTCTTTCCTTAATTTCCATTTAGGGTTTTTAGTGTAGGTTTGAACTACAATAGGGTTTTAATAATTTCCAAAAATTCTGTAAAAATTACAGTGGGTTGTCACTGGCTATTCTAGCTTGTTTTAATAATTTGAGGCTTAAAGTATAAAAGTTAGGCTTTAAACAAAAATGACAAGAGTTATGCAAAATGGGCCTCTTTACACTACACCTCTTAGTTAGGGGTAGGTTCTGTCCTCAAGGTTATTTTTGCTGGCATCCCATAGTAATAATAGGTCTTTGTGCTAAAAATCACAGAAAACTAAGGGGTGATTATTTAGTTATGATTTTCTTAAGTTTAATGTCAAAAAGGCACTTTCTACTACATTATTATTTGAAAAATGTCAAACAGCAGATTTCATATTTTTCCTAAGTTCTCTTTAATAAAACAATAGTTATCCCAAGGGTGGGGGTGTTTTTACCTTGGGGTTATTTTTGTAGAGTTTTCCTAAGTTCCACTTGTTTTATTAAAGCAAAAGGGATCTTACTTATTTTACACTAAAACAGGGTATGATATATTTTTCCAGTGAACTATATTGAATAAGTAACCTAACAAAAATAGAGGTACTCTCTGGTTCATTAATTAAATTACATTTTCTATTTTCCCTATCCTTAAGCATATTATAGAATAAGGGGTAAAACTAACTTAAATGGAGTGGACAGAGAGGTTCAACATTTTTAAACAGGTTAGTAGGTAAATATAAACTTCCCCAGTTTTTCCTAACCCTAGTCGAATAGCCTAACTATTTTTCTTACTATTAATGAGCTTTTGGCCAAAACTATCATTAAATCAGAACTTTTAAGTTTTCCACAGCACCAAGGGGTTTTATATTTTTCTTAAATAGGTTACATTAATTGGAGTCTGACAAAATTTGTTTGACCAAATTTGGATGAACTAATCATAAGTTATGAATTTTTAAAGCCTCTGTTCAATTTAAAATAGAATTTAAAAAGAGTTTCCTGGAAAAACAGTTTACACCGAGGTCCCTGGGTTTAAACTAAATCCACCTTCGCAAATCTACCCCCACGCCACTATTCCCCTGTGTCTCTGACATTTCACAAAACCCCCCAGACCTTTTCTCCCTCTCACCCGCAGTCCTTCCCCTTATGCAAACAGTAACCGCGGGAAAGAAAAGGGCGGCGCGGCTTACCGGCGGCGAGGGAGGTCCGGCGAAGGGTGGGGTTGGCTCGGGGAGACTCTGGCGGTCACGTCGAGGTACGGCTCGACGTCGGAGATGGCCAGAATCGCCCGGTCCACGCGTGCAGGCGGGAGTCCTCGTCGGCGACGAGTATACCGGCCAAACCACGGCGAACTGGTTCAATCCGAGGGCACGGTGAGCTTCACGGGGTCACGCAGCGACTGTGTGCACAAGGAATCGAAGGATGGTGGAGTGGTTTACCCGGTCCACGTACTCCGGCGGGGGCGAGAGCTCCGGCGAGCGTGGACTGGCTTCTCCGGCGAAGCACTCTCCGATTCCTTGCTCGGGGAGCCTCACGGAGGTGTGCACAGTCTTCTCCGAGGGCTGGACGGGGTTGGGAATGGCTCAAATGGCCGGTCTACGGTGGCAGAGGGGTTGGGCGGCCGCGGACTCGCTGCGCACGGGCAAACGGCGACGAGCTAACTCCGGTGAGGTGTGGAGGGTGCGTGGAAGGGTGTAGTCGAAGCCTGGGAGGGCTTTATAAGCTCGGGCGCGGGCCACGGCGCGGGTTTGGCTCGGGCGCGGCGCGGGGCATGCGGGGACGTGCGCGGGCGTGCTCTGGCGCGGGCAGAAGGCGTCGAACACGTGGAGGTGAGTTTCTTCCAGTGTTCAAACGTCTCCAGAGATCGCAAACGTGCGAATCTCGCCATGAATCCGGCGCAGACCTCCTCCTGGCACCTAGGGCTATCTCACATGTGTGAGTTCCAAGGGATGATACGCCCTAGATCGGGAGATAGACGGGCGCCAAATCTGGCTTGTCTCTCTGCCCACTCAGCGACAAAACTGATGTCAAGTGCTGTCAAACGTCTGAGTCTCGGCCTCCAATTTTTCCAGGGGGTGCCTCAAGTGGTATACCACATTTTTGGTATAGAACCCAAGTGGTTTTGGCGCCATCTTCAAAGTGAACACGGCTGGTCTTTGAATTAGGGCTAAAATGTGACTTAGAGGGAAATAAAGAGCTCTAGCTCTCTCTCCACTTGGAGATTTGAATTGGGGTTTCTCCAGGGGTCTTTTTGCAATATTTCCCTCCCTTAATTGATGGTTATAATGTTGCTTAGGGTTTGGGCAAAAGTTACACACCCTTTGCACCCTTGTTCACTCTCTTTCCCCTCTTACCTAGGGTTTTGGAAGATAGGGTTTAGGAGAGGTCTAGGGTTCTTCTCCCCTATCATCCAAGGTAGTAAGTGTGCAAGGATTAGAGTAATGCTTCATTTGTCATTGGCAACTTGATTAGCACATGATCTCCAAAGTTCTTATGTGGTGCCCTAAGTCTTTACCCTTGTGAACACAGCTTCTAGTGCCAAGGTGGCTCTAGCCAAGGTAACACCTGGGGTGTTACAGCCCTCCCCCCTTAAAGGAATCTCGTCCTGAGATTTAGGTAGAGTCCCTTGGAGGGTGCTTGAAGGTGTGCTGGTGTTGTTTTTCCTTCACACTTAAGTTTCTCTTATTAACTGCTCTTCGAATGTCATCCTCTTTGCAACTTCAGAAGGAAGCCCTTCTTAAATTAAATCCACAACTTAGACTATCCTTGTTATCTAAGTTTTTCTTATAATTGGATTCAAAGGGCAGGTGGGGGTGGGGTTTTGGGGTTACATACCGACTCCTTTGGGCAGAAAGTCGGGGAAGCGAGAGCGTAGAAAATCCTCAGTCTCCCATGTAGCTTCTTCTGCTGAATGGTGACTCCACTGAACCTTGTACATTCTGACCGACCTTGCCCGAGTTGATCTCTCCTTTTGATCTAATACCTTGACGGGGTACTCTTGGTAGGACAAGTCTGGTTCTATCTCAATGTCTGGTTCCGGTAGCACTTCAGTGGGTAGACGAACGCATTTCCGCAGCTGAGATACATGGAACACATTATGAACTGCTGACATGTGAGGTGGTAATTCCAATTGGTAGGCTACGGGTCCACAGCTTGCCTCAATCTTATAGGGTCCAATGTAGCGAGAAGCTAACTTGCCCTTGATCCCGAATCTCTGGACACCCTTGGTGGGTGATACCTTAAGATAGACATGATCTCCCACCTCAAATTGTAGGGGCTTCCGCCTCTTATCATGATAGCTCCTTTGCCTGGCCTGAGCAGCTTCTAAGTTCTTGGTAATAACCCTGACCTTTGCTTCTGCCTCGAGTACTAAATCTAGCCCAAAAATTTCCCTTTCTCCTGCTTGAGACCAATTTAGTGGGGTCCTACACCTTCTCCCATACAATGCCTCAAAAGGTGCCATCTTCAAACTGGACTGATAGCTGTTATTGTAAGAAAACTCCGCCAAAGACAGACACTTGTCCCAATCCCTTCCATAATGTAGTGCACATGCTCGCAACATGTCTTCCAAAATTTGATTCACCCTTTCTGTCTGGCCATCTGTTTGGGGGTGGTATGCTGAGCTTCAGATGACATGGGTCCCAAGTGACTCTTGCAGTTGCTCCCAAAATCGTGCCACAAATGGTGCTCCTCTGTCAGATATAATGGTTTTGGGAATACCATGCAACCTTACTATCTGATCAACATAAATTTCAGCGTACTTCTCTGCCCTGTGGGTGGTATGCACTGGCAAGAAATGAGCAGTCTTGGTCAACCTGTCCACGATAACCCAAATTGAATCATGGTGCCTGGAGGTATTGGGTAATCCCACTATGAAGTCCATACAAATGTCCTCCCATTTCCAAGATGGTATGGGAAGGGGCTGCAAAGGGCCCGCTGTCTTCAAGTGACTAGCTTTAATTCTCTGGCAGGTGTCACATTCGGATATGTACTTGGCAATTTCCCTTTTCATTCTAGTCCACCAATATAGAGATCTGAGATCATGGTACATCTTGTTGCTACCAGGGTGCATGGAGAATTTTGAAAGGTGAGCTTCATCCAATATTTGCTTTCTGAGTTCAGGGTCCTTGGGAACAACCAATCGATCTCCAAACCATAGAATTCCCTTGCTGTCCTGTCGGAAACACTTGTATTTTTCTGCCTTTTGCTTGATCATATCCTTGATAACCTGAACACCCTTATCCTCAACCTGTGCCCTGACTATCTGCTCTTGCAACGTGGTTTCCACCGAGATATAGCTTAGGTTACCCGAAGAAACAACTTCCAGGTTCAGCTTGCACAACTCATCACACAGGGTGGTCACTCCCACATCCATGCTCATACAATTACATTGGGCCTTTCTGCTCAAGGCATCTGCCACAACATTGGCCTTACCAGGGTGGTAATGCACCTCCAAATCATAGTCCTTGATTAACTCCAACCATCTCCTTTGCCTCATGTTCAGATCTGCCTGAGTGAAGATGTATTTGAGACTCTTGTGATCAGTGTAGATGTTACAGTGAGCTCCCATCAAGTAGTGTCTCCATATCTTTAGAGCATGGACTACCGCTGCCAGTTCTAGATCATGTGTAGGGTAGTTCTGCTCATGGGGCCTGAGTGCCCGGGAAGCATAAGCAATGACTCTGTTCTCTTGCATCAAGACACATCCCAATCCGGTACCTGAAGCATCACAATAAACTTCAAATGGCTTGGTATTGTCGGGTTGAGCTAGCACTGGGGCTGTTGTCAAATGCTGCCTCAAGGTATGGAAGGCACCTTCACACTTTTGGCTCCACTCAAATTTGACTCCCTTCTTCAACAGTTCAGTCATTGGCTTGGCAATTCTGGAGAAATCCGGAATAAATCGTCGATAATACCCTGCCAATCCCAGAAAACTCCGAATCTGCTTCACTGTAGTCGGGGGTTTCCAATCCATTACCTCCTGCACCTTCTCAGGATCAACTGATATCCCATCCTGAGAAATTGTGTGACCCAAGAATTTGATTTCCTTCAGCCAGAACTCACATTTAGACAACTTAGCATACAATTGATGGTCACACAGTCTCTGAAGTACAGTATGCAAGTGTTTGGTGTGCTCGGCTTCATTCTTGGAATAAACCAGAATATCATCAATGAAAACGACCACGAACTTGTCTAACTCTGGCATGAATATTGAGTTCATCAAGTACATAAAATAAGCCGGGGCATTGGTCAGCCCAAAAGACATCACCAGAAACTCATACAGTCCATATCTGGTAGAGAAAGCCGTCTTGGGAATATCGTTGGCACGGATCTTTATTTGATGGTATCCTGAGCGAAGGTCTATCTTGGAGAATACCTTGGCTCCTACCAACTGATCAAACAGAACATCAATGCGGGGCAGTGGGTATTTGTTCTTGATAGTCACCGCATTGAGAGGGCGGTAGTCAACACACATCCTCAAACTCTCATCCTTTTTCTTCACAAATAAAGCTGGACATCCCCATGGTGAAGTGCTTGGGCGAATAAACCCCTTGTCCAACAATTCTTGCAATTGTTTCTTCAATTCTGCCAATTCCGCTGGAGGCATCCTATAGGGTCTCTTGGAGATAGGAGCAGTCCTGGGTTGCAACTCAATTGCGAACTCAATGTCTCGGTCAGGTGGCATCCCTGGTAATTCTTCCGGAAACACATCCGGGTAGTCACAGACTACTGGGATCTCTTTCACTGGGGACTCTAACATAACAAAGGCACAAGATCGGGGTACAACCCTGGTTGGGTAAATACAAAACAGTCTCGCCATAAGCAGGGGAATGGATTTCAATGGCTCTGGCTGCAATGTCCAATACTGCCTGATGCCTGGTCAACCAGTCAGCTCCCAAAATAATATCCACGCTATCCAATCCTAAGATGAGTAGGGTGGTTCTAATCACCAGACTACCAAATTTTATAGGCACTTGCCTGTTGATTTGATAAGTGGCAACTCTGCCTCCTGGTGCTGAAATTGTAATGCCCCCATCGGTATGGTGAAAGGGCAACTGGCATTTGGCACTAAACTTGGCACTGATAAAACTATGTGAAGCACCGGAATCAAAAAGAACAATAGCGGGATAATTTAAAACTGTAAAGATACCAGTCATGACGGGTGCTCCCTCTGGAATATCAGCCATGGTGGTGAAGTTCAGCCTGCCTTGCCTCACTTGCACCTTCTGCCTCTTGCCTTGGTTCTGATTAGCATTCTGCCCCTGCCTCTGCTGGTTCCTGGGGCAATTCTTGGCATAATGCCCAGTGTTGCCACAAGTGAAGCATCTGTTGTCATTTGCCTGGTGGTACTGCTGCTGCTGGTTATTCCTCTGAGCTGGAAACTGGTTGCGGTTGGGTGCCTGCTGCTGCTGCTGAGGTCGGATTACCCATCGCCCTTGCTGCTGCTGGGGCCCCCTGCCCTGGGTGTCGGACACAATCCTGAAGCAATGTGGCTGAGCTGAGGGTCCTGTCACAGGGGTCTTCCTCTTCTTCTCTGCCTGCCTAGCTGTAATGCAGTCCTCTTGGGAGATAGCCATGTTTACCAACTCATTGTAGCTGTTGGCCCTGACGGTGTTGAGACGATCCCGGAGCTTAGTGCTGAGCCCCCTTCTGAATCTGTCCCTCTTCTTCTCATCTGTATCCTCATGATATCCCGCGTACTGGCACAAGTCATTAAAGGCCTGGGCATACTGCAACACTGTCCTGTTGCCCTGAGTGAGTGTCAAGAACTCATTGAGTTTCCTGTCCATGATCCCGGCTGGTATATGGTGTCCTCTAAAAGCTGCCTTGAACTCCCTGCACTCCACCTCTCGGTCCTCTGGCTGCATAGCAAGAAAATGATCCCACCAAGTCCTTGCGGGTCCGCGAAGCTGCTGGGTGGTGAACCTGACTTTGGTGACCTCTGAGCAAACTCCATGGAGCAGTGGGAATTTAGATTCCACCACTCGCAGCCACACATCTGCGTCAAGTGGGTCCTCCGCCCTTGTGAACAATGGAGGCTAGGTGCTAAGGAATTCCTGGTATGTAGCCGCCGCGGGGTGACGTTGGTGGTCTCCACCACCATAATGCTGGGGTGGTGGCTGACGTTGAGCCAGCTGCCTCAGGATCTCATTCTGCTGAGCCATGAGCTCCTGCAGAGTGGGAGGTGGTGGCGGCGGTGGAGGAACATGCTCGTTCTGGCCACGACGCTGCCTCCCGGCCATCTGAAAAACCACATACTTACTTAACACCACAGTTCCAATTTCAAGATTTTATCACGGGGAAAAAGTTAAAACAGCATAATAGACTCTGACTTCAACAAAAGGGTTTTTTTAAGAGGCATAAATTCTTCCTTCAAAAATTAAACTGATAATAGCATCCATCAAACAAGCTCCCAAGAGAGTTTAACACGATTACATCAAATTGTTCCAAAATGACTCAACTCTATCTAGCCTAGTACCCCAAGGGTGCAAAAGCTAAGCTAGCTGCGAGGAGTCCGACTATCCAACTCCTAAGCCTACCCTGGACACTTAGTGAGCAAACGAAGCAACACTCGACTCGGGGGAAGGTGGTCTTCCCGAGCCAGCAGTGTCCACACTGGAGGCAGGCTCATCTCCTCCCTCAATGTCGACGTCCTCGTTGGCCTCCTGGTCCTGGATCTCCTGATGGTGCATGTCCAGGTGCTCGTTAGCCTCAGCAAGCTGCTACTGAGTGTTAATAAGCTGATCCTCTAGGACCTCGATGGTGTTCTCCCTGGTGCCCACTAGCTCCTCCAACTCCTGAATATCAGTGGATAGCTGCTCCACCTGCAAGTCCTTCTCCACCATTTCTTGAGACAAGTCAACCACGAGCTCCTCTCTGTTATCCAACGTGATCTTTGTTGCCTCCAGCAGTGCCATCAGATGGGACATTGCCTCACCGCGCATCACCTGCAGACGGTACATGGCATTCATGCACCGTACGGTCAAGTACGTGGTCTGCCCTGGGTAGATGGCCCAGATGTCCTTGGCATGCTCCACCCAATCCTTCCACATTGGGTCGTCCTCCTTCTCAGCGGGGAACAAGCCAATGGGGTGGGTAGCTAGCTCCAAGGGATGGAATCCACAGAAGGTAGTCAATCCATGCAAAGCGATCGCCTCGATCGTGTCCTCTGCCCGGTACCCGAAAGACTCGGAGTCCAAGGAGCGCCATCCTGGCTGCAGGGGATGAGGCTCCAAGGTCATCCTCACCCGACAGCGAGGCACTCGGTGCTTCTCGAACTGCTGCACCGCGTACTGAGGGGGTGTCGTGTATCCAGCCCCCTGAAGCACCTCCCACAAAATGCGGGGAAAGCCCTCTCGTGCAAGTCCGTCAGTGTGGGTCAGTGCATTTCCGTCATCAGAGGATCCGTGGGAAGTCATCTGTGTACGGTTAAGCGTAAGTAAAAGAAAAAGAATTATAAAAAGAACAAGGAAAAGTAAAACTCAGCCTTTCTCTAGTTAAGTAGAAAGGCACTAGGGACCTAGTTGGTTGTTATCTTGTTTTTAAGTCCTTTACTCAGTTATCCATTGCTTAATTATGAATGCATGCATGCTCGTCCTGAACGACCTCACAACAAGATAAAAGGAATAGGGAGGAACTCCCATCCTGTAAAAGTGGCCTGTAGGGCCTAGTTTCTTAGCCACCTAGCTACCCTTCTATTATCCTAAGGCTTCACGTCCTAGGTCTATCCTGCTCGTCCTACTATCTATCCAACCTTGTTTCTATCAAGTTTTATTTAGAAAATTGATGGTATTTACATTTTATTGATTCCTCTGTGGTGGTACAAGCTCCGATACCAGCTGTGGCGGAACTGCCTGAATTATTCCAACTTAAGTGCCTAAGCCCCGCCTTAGAGGCTAGACCACACTTAAATGGGAATAACCTGTCAATCCCTCGGATCTAGTCCGACACGGCCACTGACAGGATCAAGTACCACAATCTCACTCGAAGGTGAGTCACAGAGCAAATACAATAAAGCATAAAACCATACATGTCAGAATATTAAATTATTACATCACCATCATCATCATCGGAGTTTTCGCAAAAGTAACCATCATTGTTCGAAGTGCAGCGGAATAAAACTAACGGTAATTAAACAGAGAGATGGGGAAGCCTGTCCCATCACTCCTCATGCTCCTCCTCAGCCGAGGCAGGGTCCCACTCAACAGTCCAACCCGGTGGCAAGGTGGACGGCCAAGTTATCCCAGCAACCATCTCCTCCAGAGAACCTGTAAAAATTATGCCACAAGCAAGGCTGAGTATACTAATACTCAGCTAGACTTACCCGGTGTGAGGAGTCTACTCCTCTACCTCTAGACATGCAGCTGTTTGGCTGTGGGGTTTGGTTGCCAAAAGCACTAGCTGAGTTTCTAAATCAAGATTTTAACTTAGTCAAAGTTAAGTGTGACTCTCTTAAGGCTAAAAATGTACTATCTATTCATACAAAGTAGCAAACATTTTAGCAATCAACATCTTATATCATCTCTACATCATTCCACTTGTTACTCAATGTAGTAGCATGGATCAAGCAGTCTCATTAGCTGCGAGAAGCAGACGATTCGAATCGAGTTTTTATCCTTGCAAGGTAAACCTAAACACACGACATGTAGGGGCACTCCGTCCCCACACACATCAACCATCCCCATCGATTCCCTGGCAACAGAAAGGGGCTCACCGCCTTGGCGTACAATGCCTCACTGACCCCGACTGGCCGTCGTGCAGTGACCGCACTTGTACCCACCATAACCGGAATGGGAGACCTCGTCTCAGGTCGCGTGAGGAGGGCAATCTGCGGGCAGGTTCACTCAGGTACTAGGCTTACCGATTTACCATATTTCTCGGTATGTGTTTAGTACGTTCAATCGCTTGACTCACGGTACCACACCTTAATCCTTATTCAAATTTCATCTCGTAGACAACTAATCCCCATGGATTGTTGCCCACAACCAACATCAGTACGATATGAAAGTGGGTACAATCAATGTCCTGACCTCGCGCGAGTGCTAGAAAAATCACTCGTCTTCTACCGAGATCCTACTTAATAAAGCAGCTACTCGACTTAGCATACTAGTATTCATCTCAATAGGATTCCTGAGATCATGCAACTAGGGTTTCAAGCAATTCCTACACTTAAGTGCACAATCAATCCTACAATCATTAAGTGAAGTAAAATAGCATAAATAACAGGTTATGCATAAAACCGGGGCTTGCCTTCCAAAGCAGTGGCAGGCAGGTCCTCTGGTGCAGGCTCGGGTGCTGGATCTGGGGCTACCTCCTGAGCAGCTCCTTGCTCCGGCACGAGGATGTACTCTCCGTCAGCAAGATTACAGTCTATCGAAATGCAATGAACATGTATGTCATGATTATGCAAGATTTAAGAACATTAAGCTTAAAGAAACTAAGTCAAGAATTAACTTAGGGTTTCCTGGTTCTGTGGGGCTTCTAGTGGTATACATAAATATAGACTTATTACCTTTTAAGCTTAGGTTTTCTTTTAGAATATTATAGTGGATTGGTATTGCCTTGATACATTTTAGTGGACAGATTACAAAGGTTTTAGGATAATATTAATTCACATCTTTCATTTTTCTTTCCTTAATTTCCATTTAGGGTTTTTAGTGTAGGTTTGAACTACAACAGGGTTTTAATAATTTCCAAAAATTTTCTGTAAAAATTACAGTGGGTTGTCACTGGCTATTCTAGCTTGTTTTAAGAATTTGAGGCTTAAAGTATAAAAGTTAGGCTTTAAACAAAAATGACAAGAGTTATGCAAAATGGGCCTCTTTACACTACACCTCTTAGTTAGGGGTAGGTTCTGTCCTCAAGGTTATTTTTGCTGGCATCCCATAGTAATAATAGGTCTTTGTGCTAAAAATCACAGAAAACTAAGGGGTGGTTATTTAGTTATGATTTTCTTAAGTTTAATGTCAAAAAGGCACTTTCTACTACATTATTATTTGAAAAATGTCAAACAGCAGATTTCATATTTTTCCTAAGTTCTCTCTAATAAAACAATAGTTATCCCAAGGGTGGGGGTGTTTTTACCTTGGGGTTATTTTTGTAGAGTTTTCCTAAGTTCCACTTGTTTTATTAAAGCAAAAGGGATCTTACTTATTTTACACTAAAACAGGGTATGATATATTTTTCCAGTGAACTATATTGAATAAGTAACCTAACAAAAATAGAGGTACTCTCTGGTTCATTAATTAAATTACATTTTCTATTTTCCCTATCCTTAAGCATATTATAGAATAAGGGGTAAAACTAACTTAAATGGAGTGGACAGAGAGGTTCAACATTTTTAAACAGGTTAGTAGGTAAATATAAACTTCCCCAGTTTTTCCTAACCCTAGTCGAATAGCCTAACTATTTTTCTTACTATTAATGAGCTTTTGGCCAAAACTATCATTAAATCAGAACTTTTAAGTTTTCCACAACACCAAGGGGTTTTATATTTTTCTTAAATAGGTTACATTAATTGGAGTCTGACAAAATTTGTTTGACCAAATTTGGATGAACTAATCATAAGTTATGAATTTTTAAAGCCTCTGTTCAATTTAAAATAGAATTTAAAAAGAGTTTCCTGGAAAAACAGTTTACACCGAGGTCCCTGGGTTTAAACTAAATCCACCTTCGCAAATCTACCCCCACGCCACTATTCCCCTGTGTCTCTGACATTTCACAAAACCCCCCTGACCTTTTCTCTCTCTCACCCGCAGTCCTTCCCCTTATGCAAACAGTAACCGCGGGAAAGAAAAGGGTGGCGCGGCTTACCGGCGGCGAGGGAGGTCCGGCGAAGGGTGGGGTTGGCTCGGGGAGACTCTGGCGGTCACGTCGAGGTACGGCTCGATGTCGGAGATGGCCGGAATCGCCCGGTCCACGCGTGCAGGCGGGTGTCCTCGTCGGCGGCGAGTATACCGGCCAAACCACGGCGAACTGGTTCAATCCGAGGGCACGGTGAGCTTCACGGGGTCACGCAGCGACTGTGTGCACAAGGAATCGAAGGATGGTGGAGTGGTTTACCCGGTCCACGTACTCCGGCGGGGGCGAGAGCTCCGGCGAGCGTGGACTGGCTTCTCCGGCGAAGCACTCTCCGATTCCTTGCTCGGGGAGCCTCACGGAGGTGTGCACAGTCTTCTCCGAGGGCTGGACGAGGTTGGGAATGGCTCAAATGGCCGGTCTATGGTGGCAGAGGGGTTGGGCGGTCGCGGACTCGCTGTGCACGGGCAAACGGCGACGAGCTAACTCCGGTGAGGTGTGGAGGGTGCGCAGAAGGGTGTAGTCGAAGCCTGGGAGGGCTTTATAAGCTCGGGCGCGGGCCACGACGCGGGTTTGGCTCGGGCGCGGCGCGGGGCATGCGGGGACGCGCGCGGGCGTGCTCTGGCGCGGGCAGAAGGCGTCGAACACGTGGAGGTGAGTTTCTTCCAGTGTTCAAACGTCTCCAGAGATCGCAAACGTGCGAATCTCGCCATGAATCCGGCGCAGACCTCCTCCTGGCACCTAGGGCTATCTCACATGTGTGAGTTCCAAGGGATGATACGCCCTAGATCGGGAGATAGACGGGCGCCAAATCTGGCTTGTCTCTCTGCCCACTCAGTGACAAAACTGATGTCAAGTGCTGTCAAACGTCTGAGTCTCGGCCTCCAATTTTTCCAGGGGGTGCCTCAAGTGGTATACCACATTTTTGGTATAGAACCCAAGTGGTTTTGGCGCCATCTTCAAAGTGAACACGGCTGGTCTTTGAATTAGGGCTAAAATGTGACTTAGAGGGAAATAAAGAGCTCTAGCTCTCTCTCCACTTGGAGATTTGAATTGGGGTTTCTCCAGGGGTCTTTTTGCAATATTTCCCTCCCTTAATTGATGGTTATAATGTTGCTTAGGGTTTGGGCAAAAGTTACACACCCTTTGCACCCTTGTTCACTCTCTTTCCCCTCTTACCTAGGGTTTTGGAAGATAGGGTTTAGGAGAGGTCTAGGGTTCTTCTCCCCTATCATCCAAGGTAGTAAGTGTGCAAGGATTAGAGTAATGCTTCATTTGTCATTGGCAACTTGATTAGCACATGATCTCCAAAGTTCTTATGTGGTGCCCTAAGTCTTTACCCTTGTGAACACAACTTCTAGTGCCAAGGTGGCTCTAGCCAAGGTAACACCTGGGGTGTTACAAATTCCCTTCTATTAAGCGAGTGGTTAATTAATAATCATGTAATGTGACCGTTTCTCGACTGTCTTTTTCTCTTTCTCTCTTAACCGTAATTGCGAGCCCGCGTGGAACGTCTGTTTACTTACTGCATTCTATTGTATGGTGTACTGTTCTTTTGTATTAAATATGTGGATGTATGTGTGTTTGCGCTCGCATAGAGAACGATCCGGTCGAAGAACCCGAAGAACTCGCAGGAGAAACCCCTGAGCAGCAGTCGGTTGGTGGAGGCAAGTGTCCCTTGACCTATCTCTGTCCTATTCATTCTTTAATTCACCTCCCGCTTTACACATTTATGCCTAAGGATTGACTAGCTTTTGTTATCCATATCCTTGTTTACCTATCTGGGTTGGATTATTATTGTTTAGCTTTATGCTATTGCTCAACTCTAATCAATGAACATGATGAGATTATCCATGATACGCTGTTTTCCCTTCTCTTATTATGATGTTGTACTTGTGGTCTTCAAGGGGGCTCGAGCGGTTTCTCGAGTGCCTCTCCGTAAGGACCTGTTCTTTGGATGACCGCCCGGGAAAACAGTGCAACCAGGAGGGTGGAATGGGGTGCCCTTAGCTGAATAATTAGAGGATCCGGGGTGTAGATCACTTAGCCGTCGTGCCGTCAATGGGGCTCGGTGTATGTGGCTCGCTCTGCCAAGTTTGGGTTCGCCCCTTGGGGAGGAGTGCGGTGCATTTAGGAAACCTAACGGGTGGCTACAGCCCCGGGGAATCTTTGTAAAGGCTACGTAGTGATGCCCTGTTGGGTCACCTTGGTAGTGATTAATGGAGAGTCATGATCTCCGGGCAGAAAGGGAATCACGGCTTGTGGGTAAAGTGCACAACCTCTGCAGAGTGTTTGAAAACTGATATATCAGCCGTGCTCGCGGTTATGAGCGGCCAAGGGAGCTCCAGTGATTAGTGGGACTTGATCAGAGACATTTTGGTTTACAGGTGGCAATGAGACTGATGGTTTTGGTTATGTCTATGGTGCAGGTAAGTGGTATTATTTCCGTTTGGAAAGGGTACATCGGGCTAATAACTTGGGTTAATGCTAAAACCTGGCTTTCTACTAGTAAATAATAATCTGACCAACTAAAAGCAACTGCTTGACTTATCCCCACATAAAGCTAGTCCACTACAGCCAAACAGGACGCTTGCTGAGTATGTTGATGTGTACTCACCCTTGCTCTACACACCAAACCCCCCCATCCCAGGTTGTCAGCATTGCAACCACTGCTCAGGAGAAGATGAAGCTGTGGAAGGAGACTTCCAGGAGTTCGAAGACTACGACGAGTTCTAGGCGTGGGTTAGCGGCAACCCCCAGTCGGCTGCCTGTGAAGGCCGCGTTTATCTACGTTTCTTTTCCGCACTTTGATTATTTGTAAAGACTATGTGGATGTCTCAGACATATGATGTAATCGACTATTATTCCCCTTTTTAATACTATTTGAGCACTGTGTGATGATGTCCATGTTATGTAACTGCTGTGTACGTGAATTGCTGATCCTGGCACGTACATGGTTCACATTAGGTTTGCCTTCTAAAACCGGGTGTGACAGTAGGAGAAATAACTTATTAGATGGAACGAATAGCTTAGTAGGTGATTATAAGCTGAAGGAGTTTAGGCAGAATTCTGGTTTGTTGTTTTTTTCTCTAGGTTGGGCTAGATAGGTCATATAACCCACTATGTAGGTTAGGTTGTGTGTTCATGGCCGAGTTAGTTTAAGCCACCAATTTAGGATTAAGTGAACTAGGCGGGATACGTAAACTTATTAGGACAGGATGAATCTATATGGATTAGATAGAATCTTTTAAGATGGGATGGATCTATTAAGCTTGATATGTTTTATTGGAGGATAACCTAGGTTGTCTAGTTATTTTATAAACATTTTTATGCCTATATGTATATGTAGATGCAATTGTGGATATTATTGCACAATTCATCACACTCAATCAAAGAACCAAATCAAATAGGAGGCATAAGAACAAACATTCAAGCATATAAATACCTACCAAAAAGAGTGTTTTGCCTAGTATTAGGTGTCCTATTCCTAAGGGTCACTTCATGTACAAGATTCCGAGGTGTGAAATCCATTTTGTCTTTTAGAGAGAAAAAGGTAAGAGTAATCATAGTAAAGCAACAATAGATGAGACATGATCAAGGACAGTATAGAAAGCATCAGGGTACAGGCAAATCGGTAACAGTCTTGTCCTTGTCTATTTAGGTTATGTCCTACAGTCAACATTGCTTTGATACCACTTTCGTCACACCTTGATTTAATGGCAAACTCGGGCGCGAATCAAATGTGTGCTAGGATCAAGTCTCACACATATGATGACTCATTATACTAAAATCAATGTCACATCTTTATTATATAATAAAATTCCTATACAAAATGGCTAAATAAATAAACCATATGACAGAAACGATCCCCCGCAACCATAGTTGATTGAGAGACGACGGCCTCGAGCTCTCACGAACTCATCGTGGCATCCTTCATGCTCCACATCTTGTGGTACATGTTCTTGATCTAGGTGTGAGTACAATAAGAGTGAGCTCACATATGTTAATCACTCAACAAGTTGTGGGGAATAATGTACATTAGCTCACTTACGATGGGAGCTCATGTGAAGTGTAAGGCTTACCAAAGAGTATGGTTAAGGTTGAGCGTTCCTTTTAACAAGTTGGTCAAAATTTTATTAGCAGTTACTAAGTATAAGTAAATATTAACCCAATTAAATAGGAGATCATAATTAATAATAAATCAAACAATGCAATGCAAATGTTGGATTAAATTTAATTCCATAAATTAATCATGTGAGGGTCCGAGCCGCTCATGACAGTGAAAATGACAGATAACCAGTTTTACACACTGTAGAGGTTGCACATCTTTACCCACAAGACGTGTTTCCCGTTTAGCTAGGGTTTGCAAGACCCTTAGATAATCCCAAGGTGAATGGCTTGGGATCCACAGTGAGGCCTTTACAAAGTTCCACTAGATGAGAGAACCTGCAATAGATTCCAGACTGAAGGCAATATTGTAATCCCTCGTCTGAAAAGCTTTACAGAAAGTTCGACCCGAGGACCTCCCTATACCTGCACTCCTCCACCCCGCTTGTCCTTTTCGGGAAAGGATTAACCCACACTAGCTTTCCTAATTAATTAGCCAAGGGTGTCTCATTCGTCCCTTGTGCTGGCACTGTTTTCCCGCGTGGTCGCTCCATGTTTCAATTAACACAATAATATTATCATGAACAATAATTAAACCAACAGTAATAATGGAACATGACCATAATTCAGATATAACATTAATTCAAAACCAGGTAGAGCAATAGCAAGCCTGCCTAATAGTTCATTTGTTTGCAAGATGTAGGGCGAACAAAACTAGGGTAACCTATTAGGTCCCATCAAATTAACCTGAGCATGCAATAGTGATTTACAGGAACATTATTATGTAAAGAAGAGTGATCAAGGGTACTAATTGCCTTATACTTGCGATATCTATGTGTTTCACCAAGTTGGTCTTCATATTTCTCATCACCTCGCTTCTATGTGTAGCAATACATACAATCAAGCAAATAATAGGTATGGTAACAATACACCAAAACATGGGATTATAACGCATAAGAATATTCTACGCACCACTACGAGATCGCAGGTTCGAGAATCACTAAAATGAGAGTTGTGGTTTAGGGTTTGAGGTGATTAAACAACAAAATTATGTTGATTATAAATCATGAGAGAAAGATAAACAAATCACTAATTTTATCTTTAATACCAATTATAACTTGATTAAAGATCATGTTTTTAGTCAAATAATAGTTATGGACAAATTAACCTTGATTAGAAGAGCTAGTCTAATAAACATAGGTTAAATAAATATCTAATTATAAAAGTATGTGATATGTTACAAATAGTGTTGTTACTTCATAGACAATTTTATTACGAAGCTAGCGCAATTGGAAAGGACTAAAACAGAGTTAAAATGTGAAAAATATGAATTATCTCAGCTTTTATCCATTTTATATAAATTTTATGCTTAAAAATAAATTACTAGGACCAATCTGCTAAAAGTATGAGCCTCAGTTTAATTACTTTTATACTAAATTAGAATGCAGCTTAGTTCCTCCAAATTTCGAAGACTGGAACACAAAAATACCCTAGGCGCTAGCTGCTAGGGACACGTGGCGGCTAGGGACTGGCTGACATACACCACACGGAGGAGCACTGGGTTGACACACACGTTCAATGGCCGCATTGGATCCCCACCGCACGCCCACATGTGCTATTAAGAGATTTTAACTTGGACCGTTGGATCTGCGATCAACGACTATGGCACATTCCACGAAGGGGGTACGCACGATATGATCCCAACCCTCCATCTTCGGAGCAACGGCCAGCGCTACCTCCCCCATCTGCCCATGCCAGCATGTCGACCGGCAGCGACACTAATGGGGTGTTTGGTTTAAGGAATCAATACATTCAAATTGAGGTGGTCCATCATGGGTTCATTCCTCAAATTTGGTGGGATGACACCATTCCTCATATTAGTACTAACTAACTATGAGGAATGAGGTGGTGATGGATCAACTCATTCCATTCCACAAACCAAACAAAAATAGTGAGGAGTGAGAAGATGATGGACTAGCTCATTCCTCAAACCAAACACCCTATAAGTTCCCCCGGTGGCTTACTTGCCGGAGACACCTGAATTGCCGCCCTAGGGCACGCCTATCAAATCTGAAGCTGCTACTTGACGCCTAGAGAGTGGTGAATCTAATGAGAGCAATTTCACTGGTAATCATCACGAGTCCCATCCGGCAGCGTATAGCTGATCCTGCAGCAGCGCCATGGCCGACATCTCCCCAATCCTGCATCTCGAGTTCTACTCTTCGATTTGGACCATGCTACACATAGGGGATACAAAAGTGAACAAGATGGTAAGGGTCTTACTCGAGTCGATGTGGTGGAGACGTTGGGCCACAGCGATAGGTGGCTTCACGGCGGAGAGCTACTTTGGCGAGAAATTCGTGATGTCCCGGTGGTTTGCTTCGACTGAGGAGGCTATGTGTCACACCTGGTTTTGGAAGGCAAACCCAATGCGAGCCATGTACGTGCCAGGATCAGAAACTCATGTACACAACGAATACATAGTTGGACATCATCACACATTGCTCAAAATAAAAAGCTATCTAGGTACTTTTATTACATCAAGATGTCCATGACATCCACAGAGTCATTAACTTAACATAGTCATAAACATAATCAAAGTGCGGAATACGAAAAGTAAAAGGTAAGGTCTTCACATGCAGCTGACTAGGGGTTTGCCACTAAACACGACTAGAACTCATCGTAGTCCTGAAACTCATCAAAGTCCTACATGTTGTCTGCATCTCCTCCTGAGCACTGATTGCAGTGGAGACAACCTGGGGTTGGGTGGTTTTTAAAGCAAAGGTGAGTACACATTAACATACTCAACAAATGTCCCTTCTGAATAAAGTGAACTAGTTGTATGTGGAGTTAAGGTTGAGCAGTTGCTTTTAGTTGGTTCGGTACTTATTACTAGTAGTAAGCCATGTTTTAGTAATAAACTCAGTTATTACCCAAAAGTACTCCCTCCAAGATAAAATATCAGATACCATAGTTATAATCATCACCATTAATCATCATCATAAAATATATCCAAAGTTATTATAATCAAAGAGGATCCCAAGGCCGCTCATAATAGTGAGCACGACTGATATACCAGTTTCTAACACTCTGCAGAGGTTGCACACTTTACCCACGAGTCGTGATCCCTTTCCAGTCTGGGTTTGCCAGACCCGATCTTCACTACCAAGGTGAATGGCCAGGGATACACTACATAGCCTTTACAAAGATTCCCCGGAGGTCATAGCCGCCCTTTAGGTTTCTCCAGTTTGATAAACATAGTACTTGTCCCCATAGGAAGGGTGACTAACAAAACCAAATCAAAAGAACCTCGGCAACCAGCCTTGGCAGAGCATGTGCTGCGCCTGGACCCCATTGACGGCACTACGACGAAGCCGACTACACTTCAAGTTCCTCTAATTAATCAGCTAAGGGCGTCTCATTCCACCCTCATGGTTGTATTGTTATCTCAGGTGGTCTCTCAACGAACAGGTCCTTACGGAGAGGTACTAAGGAAACATCCTGAGTCCCCTAAAGTATCACAGTTCATCATCATAACCAAGATAACATCATCGTATCATAAATATTCACATCATGTTCATTGATTAAACTAGAGCAATAGCATGAAGCTAACCATAATAACCCGAGAAGGTAAACAAGGACAAGGTAAATACAGACTAGTCAATCCTTAGGTTTCAATTAAGTAATGCAGGACAATGAATTATAAAGTAAGTAGGATATAATGGGTCAAAGGACACTTGCCTTCACCAGGTTGCTTCTTAGGGAAGTCTCCAACAACAAACTCAGGAACCACGGACTACTCATTGTCTACGCAAAGCAATCATGCAATCAACACATTTGTGATAAAGGAACAGTACACCAAACATGTGCAATCAAGTGGACACAAGTGGGTTAGCAGCGTGCCGAGCGAGGAGGGGGTTCGGGCGAGGCGCAGACGAGGTCGGCAGGCTCAGGCAAGGGGCTCGGTGCGGATTCAGGGTGACATGACAAACGCGGCCGTGGGCGCGACACTGGTGCAGAGGCACGGAGGGTGGCGATCTGCGGAGGAGTGGCTCGGCAGTGGAGCAGACTTGCTCCGACGAGCAATTGCATGAGCAACAAGGTAGGAAATGGGAAATTAGGGGCCTGGGGAGGAGAGTTACCTCGAGAGATGGCAATGGAGCGCTTGAGCGACGACGAGAACACAGCGGGGGCCCTGGTCGACGGCGGCGGGGACACGACTGCACGGCGAGGAGTCCGTTGAGCACGAGCAAGAGGAAATAGAGGGTATAGGGGCAAACCAAAGGGTGTCTTGAGTTGCTGGCGAGGAGGCAGAGCTCATCGGAGCAACGAACACAATAGAGGCTCGACGACGGCCGTGGAATGGACACGAGGTCACAGTGGACGGCGATGGTGCTCCACGGGCACGTGTTCGGTGCGAGGGGTCTTCAGAGGAGCCCTACTGGGCGAGGGGAGTGAGTGAGTGGGGTGCGGGCTCAAAAGGAGGTTGGGCGTGTGGGGAGGTGGCCGGGAAATGCGTGACGTGGGTGTGTCCACGGCGGGGTGTGCAGGCGGAGGTTAGGGAAGCGGAGGTGGGTCCGCGGGCCAGTGAGAGAGAACTCGCGAACGGGCGGTCAACATTGACAGGGCAGACCAACCGGACAGCGAGAGGAAGCGGGCGCGCAGGCGAAGGCTGGCCCCACCGGGCAGAGGGAGATAGAGCGCGAGAGAGCGAGACACGGCGCCGACAGGTGGGGTCCACCTGTCAGCGGACGCGGGCGCGCGTGAGCGGCCTTGCTGGGCCGGACTGGGCTGTTTGGGCTGAAAACAGTTTTTCTATTTTCCTGAATTTCTAAATGCCTTTTCTTTTTATTTTCTCTATGGAATTCAAATCAAATTCAACCACAATTAAAATTCAAATAATTCAATCATGTGCATCAAACAAAAGAATAATTTAGACTCAGCATGATGCAACATTTCATGACTCACATAGATTTTTGATATAGTAAAGAAATAGTTAATCTCCCACCTAATAGAAATATTTCTAATAAAAAGGAAGAGAGAACAAAACTAGAGAGAGAGAAACAAGTGGTAACACCTGAATTTGGTAGGCATTAGAGAAGAAATTTTATACCCTCAAATTCAGGTTACACTATAGTTAGCTTCGGTAGTCACTCGCGAATGCCACAATGCTCCACTACGGCCCTGTCGCTGACGCGGTGTGGATCGAGCTGATGGCGGGTCTCTTCCCTATTTCTCTCAATGGCGAGACTCTCTGGATTGATGTTGGTTCGGCTATCTTGCTGAACGAAAGAGATGGACGAGGGGGAAGTGGCCATATATATGGGGCAGGGTACGCGCTAGGGCCGCAGATCTTGCTGAAGTTCGGTGCATACCTTAGACATAGAATGAAGTTTAGTTGGGAAGATGAAACTGGCAGCTGGGTCCCCCATTCAGAGATGTGAGCTCGGATGGCCGATGATACTAGCAACCGGAGGTCCACATGGCGGTGGCCAAAGTGCACATGTGCATGGGATGAAGGCTGGCACGCTGGGAAGTCCATGAGCATGTGAGGGAGTGGTGGTTGTCGAGTGGGACCAATGGTTCAGTGACCAGCTGGCCCTAGGGGTCCCCCTGTTAGTGCCAAGGGGAGCTGAGTGGGCTTGGTCCGTGGCCCATGCGGCCAAGAAAAAGGAAAGCAAAGGTATAGAAATGGGCCAGGATAAGAGGATCGGCCCAAGGCGGGAGCTCGTCTTTTTCTTTCTTTTCATTTTTGCTTTTTATTTTTTTCCTAATTCATTTTGCTTTCAAACTAGATTCAAATTTAGTTAAGGTTCCAATTGTATAGTCAAAACCAACATGGATGCAATTTGTTATTTTGGAGATAAGTTAATTTGATTGTCCGTTGATTATTTAGTATTTGCTACTTATTTAGTTTAGAAGAAAATAATATGTATAATTTTTATCAAGAATCTCTTTAACTTAAATACATGTTTTTTCTTTAGAGTGTTTCCCATTCAAATTAAATGCACAATCAAAAATCTCTGGTATGATGCGTAAATGCAACCTTTTTTATTTCATATTTATTTAATAAAGATCCTGTCCCACGAATAAAACATAGTCTTAAATTAAACTCTAATAGTATTTCTCAAAGAGCTACCTAATGCTCTAGACTATGTTTTATGGGTTTACACCTCTTTACCTAACTGAGCTTCCAGTACATTCTAATGTGGTAGTTCCTCACCATTATGTACCCACACCTCATAGCCAGCCATAAGTCGTTGTTATAAAGTCTATTGATATAGTCCTCCTATCATAGAAATAAATGTTCCGACATTTGCTATAGCACGGTCAAGAAATTCATGAGTCTTAGCACCCACACATTAGATAGACCTCCTCCCTTCTTCCAACCTTCATACATCCATCGACGGTCATGCACGTACCACCCATTATTATGAAGAAATCATTGCCCTACATCCGTAGGGAAATATAGGTAAGGGACAATTTTAGACAAGCACACCTCACATGCATCACATATGACATATGTAGGTCCAAAACGGGTATAGTTTCGTTTTATGACACTACAACATATTTACGCTAGAATTATCATTCTGTATTACATATTAAACTTTACTTTCACGCTATAATTATACTAAAGCTAACATTATAATTATACTAAAGCTAACATTGCATGTGTCATTATAAGTAATTCAAATAAAAATAACTAATACAATATATTATACTAAATAACATTGTTATCTTAATAAATAATATTAAATGAACTTATTTCCAATGGTTTAATAATTATCCTTAGAAATTCCAACTTTAAATAATCTAAACACCCATCGATGCACTAAAGCAACCTAATTAAAATCTCTAGTCAAATTCTAGCTTTTGTAGATAACTAACACTAAATCATGAATAATATGTAAATCAGACTTTTCTGTACATATGTATCAACCTTAATCAATGTATGCCAAAATTTTTAAGGAAAATTAACTTACATAACGAGAGAAGGTGAATGAGTTTTAGGAGAAGACATCGACAAGAGACAAACAATGGCGGCAGGCGCGCACGGTCGGCGACTGTGACGAGTGGACCAACGTGCGGGTGGCGCGACATAGAAGAAGAGCGCACATGTGGGAAGTGAGACACGCACGACCATTGATAGTCGTTTGATAGTACTACCTCCGTTCACATAGAAGAAGAGCGCACATGGATGGAGTATATTTTTATTCCTAACGGTCCACACGTTGCGTCAGGCATAAGTGTTAGTTTTGATGCCCGTTAAACAACCATCGGAAGTTACCTTATTTTCGACGGATGTTAAACACACGTCGGAAATTATACTATTTCTGATGGCTGTCGACGCCCGTTGAAAAGAGCTTATTTGTGATGGTTTATACCTGGACAGTTGGAATTGATGTAGTTTCCTGTTGTGTGTGAGGACATTAGATCACCTGATTAGAGGGTATGTGACTGGCTAAAATCATTGTGGTTCTGGTCAGCCCAGCGCTGGCAAGGTAGCCACTATCCCAATCCATCTATTTCGTTCATGATGCTAGCTTGCATAGGGTCAGATACCTAGAGGGTTAGATACAAATATACATCATGATTAATTGGAAAAAGCAGCATTGTTAAGCATCGAAATGATGTTTGATTAACTGTCCCCATTACATAAACGTATGCGTACAGACAATCATGAGATTTTCCAGAAAATCACATCAGATACGTGAGACGACGACCCTAATTAATTATATGTTAGCCTGTTCTTAGCATGGCATGATCTGTGCATACAAGGATGTATGTATATCGCGAAGTTCTTACTCCATGATAATATATAGAATGAAGTTTATGTGGCATGCACTACAGTAATCCCGTTGATTCCCGTCGGCCAGATTAATTCCCGTCGGCCCTTGCACAAGCCGCCGGCACTAGTAGAAAAGAGCTTAAAGCCTGCGGCGCCCATAAATTATCACTAGCGGTTTCAGTTACCGCGCGCCAGTAAAAAAACCAGGTGGGCCCGGCTTGGGAACCGCCAGTGGAAACCTATTTCCACTAGCGGTTCTCTTAACACAACCTCCATTGGAAATAGGATATTTACACTGGCGGTTGGTGTAACAGAACCGCCAGTGAAAATCTAATTTCCACTGGCGGTCCTATTTCCACTAGCGGTTGTGTTAAGATAACCGCCAGTGGAAATATGTTTCCACTAGCGGTTTTTCAAGCCAACCGCTAGTGAACTATGTGTTATAAATACCACTCTTCCTCCCCCCGACTGGAGCTGTAGCTCGCAGCCAACTTCCATTGGAGGCGATTTTGGAGGTCCAGATTTCACAAAATACAAGGGGGGAGGTTTTGGTCTTCATTTTTTGGAAGAAGGTGGATAAGAAAGGTTGGTTTATATTTTTTTGTCAATTTTTGTTCATTCTTGCTCATTTTTAGCGACATTTTGGATCTAGGGTTTTACATGTGAGAGAGAAGAGTATAGCTAGGTTATTTTCTCTATTTCCCCAAATGAGGTTGCTTAAGATGGTTAGATTTTGTCTATTCCCTCTCCTTTCATGTTTAGTTCTCAAATCAGTTTATCCATGACACATATTTAGTTGCTTAATGAATGGTGAATGTGTTGTATGGAGAGGGAGGATGATAGGTTTGGTAATTAAGATTGTTTTATTAATTGTTATGAAAGGTTGGTTTAATTATGTTTCAATTGCCAATTATTGTTCATTTTTGCTCAATTTTAACTACATTTTGAAACTAGGCTTTCACCATGTGTTAGAGATAGGTTTGGGTATTAATATTTTTTGTTTATTAGTTGCTAGGAAAGTTTGGCTTATGTTTCTTTTGCCAAATTTTGTTCATTTTTCCTCCATTTTAGCCACATTTTGGATCTAGGGTTTCACCATGTGTTAGAGATAAAGTAGTTAGGTTGCCTAATCCAACCGCCTATGACTAAATGTTGTATAAATACCCCTTCATTCTTCCCGACAAAAACTGTGTAGCTCGCGCGCAGCCCAACTTTCATTGGAAGGCCAGATTTCACAAAATACAAGGGGGAGGTTTTGATCTTTATTTTTTGGAAGAAGGTCGCTAAGAAAGGTTGTTCATGTTTCTTTTGCCAATTTTCTTTATCCATGATATATTTAGTTGTTAGGAAATATTGGTATATGTTTCTCTTGCCAATTTGTGTTCTTGTGTGTTTTATGTTACTTTTTGTACAGGTGATGATGGAGAGGATATCCTGGATGTATAACTTATCAAGGTTAGATCCATCATACATATCTGAGGTCCATAGGTTTATTGTTGTCGCTACGAACCATGCTTGGAGAACAAAGACAAAGCACATATATTGTCCATGCATGGACTGCAAAAATGTTGTTGTATTTGATGACACATAACAAATCATATCTCATTTGGTATGCCGAGGATTTGTGAAGGATTACATAATTTGGACAAAGCATGGAGAGGGTAGCTCTTCGTCTTATACAGCTGGAAACCCTGCGAACATCGACGACAGCTTTCAGTTCGTTCACGAGACACAACAACCTCTTCCACAGAGCGACCATGTAGTGCCAAATGTTACTGATCATGGTTACGCTGGAGGAAATGAACGTGAAAGAACCCATGTTCTGCCAAATGTTATGGACGAGGAAGATGCAGAGTTGTTAGAGGCAATGTTGCGTCGTCATACAGATCCATCGATGTTCTTCATGAAAGGTATGGAGTCCCTGAAGAAGGCAACAGAAGAGCCTTTGTACGACGAGTCTAAGGGTTGTACCAAAGAGTTCACGACGCTCCGGACTGTGTTAAAGCTGTTGATGTTAAAAGCTAGATATGGTCTGTCTGATGCTGGCTTCGATGCGTTCTTGAGTATTGTCGCAGACATGCTTCCAAAGGAGAACAAAGTGCCTGCTAACACGTACTATGCAAAGAAACTAATTAGTCCACTCACTATGGGCGTGGAGAAGATCCACGCGTGTATAAATCACTATATCCTTTATCGAGGTGATGATTATAAAGACTTGGAGAGCTGCCCAAAGTGTGGTGCAAGTAGGTACAAGACGAATAAAGACTATCGAGAGGAAGAGTGTGTTGCATCTGTGTCTAAAGGGAAGAAGCGAAAGAAAGCCAAAAAGAAGACTTCAAAATCCATGAGCGAAGAAAAAGAAGAAGTAGACTATTATGCAATCAAAAAGATTCCTGCTTTGGTGATGTGGTACCTCCCCATCGTCGATCGATTGAAGTGTTTGTTCGCTAAACCTGAGGATGCCAAACTTATGAGCTGGCATGCTTCTGATGAGCACAAAAACGATGGGAAGCTTCGACATCCAGCCGATGGGAAGCAGTGGCAAGATTTCAATGAGAACCACCGAGACTTTGCCGATGAACCAAGAAATGTTAGGTTCGCACTGAGTACTGATGGAATGAATCCATTTGCTGAAAGGAGCAGCAAGCATAGCACATGGCCAGTGATCCTCACCATATACAACCTTCCTCCATGGTTGATGCAGAAACGGAAGTACATTTTGCTAACCATCCTTATTTCTGGACCTACACAACCTGGAGTTGATATGGATGTATTTTTAGAGCCCTTAATGGAGGATATGAAAATATTGTTGAGAGGAGAGAGAGAGGAGAGAGAGAGGAGAGAGAGAGGAGAGAAGGGAGAGAGGAGAGAGAGGAGAGGAGAGAGAGAGGAGAGAGAGGAGGGAGAGAGGAGGGAGAGGGGAGAGAGAGGAGGGAGAGGAGGGAGAGGAGAGAGAGGAGAGAGAGAGAGGAGAGGAGAGAGAGAGGAGAGAGGAGGGAGAGAGAGAAGTAATATATAAATATATATATTATGTATACTAAATATATATAATTATATATTTAATATGTATACAAATTTATATACTTAATATATGCATATATCATAAAAATAATATACTAAAAATATTACTACTGGCGGTTGTCATCGAGAACCGCCAGTAGAAATGGCCTCCACATTTCGTGGAAGCCATTTCTACTGGCGGTTCTCGATGACAACCGCCAGTAGAAAATTTCTACTAGCGGTTGTCATTGTCAACCGCCAGTAGAAATATCTCCTATATAAAGAAGCGCGCGCGGGGCCGAAAATTTCTCTAAGTCTTTGGCGCCCAGAGATTTTACACTCCCGCCGTCAGGCTGCCGAAATTTCGCCCCGACGATCTTCTCCGTCGTGCGCCGCCGCCGTCCCCGTCGTCGTCCCCGCGCCGTAGGTACGTTCCCCTCTCTCTCTCCCTTCTTCGACTTCGTTTGCGCTCGGGCACGCCGCTGCCGCCGTGCACGCGCCGCCGCGCGCGCGCGTGTAAAAACCCTAGCTAAAGCGCGCGTCTCTGCAGATAGTGAGAGAGAGGGAGAGGTGAGGAGAGAGGGAAAGGGAAGAGAGAGGAGGGAGAGGGAAGAGAGAGAAGGGAGAGGGAAATAGAGAGGAGAGGAGAGAGGGAAAGGGAAGAGAGAGGAAAGAGAGAGGAGGGAGGGAGAGAGAGAGAGAGAGAGAGAAGAGAGAGGAGGGAGAGGGAAGAGAGAGGAGGGAGGAGAAGAGAGAGGAGAGGAGGGATGGAAAGGGAAGAGAGGAGTAGATCACCAACATCTCCGACGATGAAGATGAGGAGATCGATTGGACGACACTGATAGACGACGAGGAGTAGAAAAGTAGAAATTACTATATATGTTCTAATCTTAGTATGATATTATATATAAGAACTTAGTATGATGGACGGCGTATTATGTAAGAACTTAGTATGATATTATATATATGTTCTAATCTTTTGTTCCAATCTAATGAAAGGGGTACACAACTCGATAATATCCGTACGACTCTCCCTCTCTCCCTCTCTATACGTTCTATACGACTCTCCATCTCTCTCTCTCTACGTCCTATATGACTCCTCCTCTCTCCCTCTCTATACGTTCTATACGACTCTCCATCTCTCTCTACGTTCTATACGACTCTCCCTCTCTATACGTTCTATACGACTCTCCCTCTCTATACGTTCTATACGACTCTCCATCTCTCTCTCTACGTCCTATACGACTCTCCCTCTCTATACGTAATTCGATAATATTCGTATCACAATATTAGGGGTTAGGGTTAGGGCTTAGGGTTAGTGTTAGTGGTTAAGGGTTAGGGTATTTGTTAATATGAATTTAATTATTGCTTATGTTAATATGTATTTGTATATATATAGCTCAATGAGTTCTCCAATCAAGGACCAAGGATTAGGGCCCGACCACATGGACAAGAGTGTTCCTCAAGAACAATCCAGCAGTGAAGGATATGAAACGCCTAGCGACCCTTTTCCTACCACTAGCATAGATAGGGCCGCTCGCCGTGAGTTGCTACGTGACCCTACTTATGATCCACAAGACCATGAGGTAAATTACACATCCTTAATTTCGTGTGTGTACCTAATTGATTAGCTGATTTCACAATGTCTATTACACATGCATGATTTCTTGTGCATTTTATTACATGAATAGGAGGTCTTGTCTCAATTTCGTACGATGCTCGAAAAAGCTGCGGCACGATACCAAGACGCACCGGAACCGACCCAAGACGCACCGGAACCGACCCAAGGCGCACCGGAATCGACCGAGACAACCACCAAGAGGTCAAGGAAAAGGAAGCAGAGCGATCGGAACAGAGGTGACAGGGGGCTAAACAAGTTTCCTGACAAGACATATAAAATCGCAGACGTGAGCCCGAATGGTCAGCCCCTAGCTCCAGAAGAGGCACTGCCTAAGTTCCGGAATGCACTTGGGTTCTTAGTTAGAGATAATCTTGACATCACAATCCGACAGTGGAGAGATGTATCAGATGATGTCAAGAATCAAATGTGGAATAAGCTAATAACGAGGTTCGTTTTGCCTCGGGGTTCAGAAGAACTCGTGCAAAAATACACGATGAAGCAGTTTGCAATCAATTTCCGAAACTGGAGGTCTGAGATGAATACAAAGTTTGCAAAGAAAGACCTAGACCCGACGAAAAAATATAAAATCTCAACAGGTCAGTGGGCAGTATTTCTAGAGCAGAGGAGCAGCCCTGATTTTATATCGCTAAGTGAGGCAAATTCGGAACTATCTAAGAAGAACAAATACCACCACCACCTTGGCACAAGTGGTTACAAGCGTCAGGTTCCTAAATGGAGACAAGAAGACGCAGAGAAGAAGGCTGCAGGGTTGCCGACGCTATCCGAGCAACTTGGTGAAAGGACAGCTAATTGGATCCGTGCTAGAAAACCAAGGGAAACTGAGTCTGGTGTATCTTTTGATGATCCCACTGTCGAAGAAGCGGCAAAAAAACATATATGCAACTGTAGCTAAGCGGAGCCAAGGAACATTTAAGCCGCAAAGGGAGAGAGACATTCTAATGGCTGGTCTCGGTAACCCTGAGCATCCTGGTCGTGTACGAGGAATCTCATCTAAGGAAGGATGGAAGGAAGGATTCGGACCACAATGGGAAGGTTTGTACAAGAAACGTGATCGATACATGGAAGAGATGGCGAATTATTTTAAGGAGGAGGCCAAGAAAGATTTCAAAGGCCTGATGTCTGAAATGCTATCGAATCCTCCTCTAGAATTGATGCAGCAATTGGCGATGGCGAGTGCGATGTCTGTTCAACAGATGACCACTCCACAGATGCAAATAATTCCAGCAGCTCAACCGCCGGCTTCCACCGAGGGTACGACCATCCCAAGCTCTATCGCGTCAACGGGAAATAAGGTCCGCTATCCAGTTGATGACATCACAAGGCCTATGGCATGCACACTAGTTATAAGATATGGTATTAATAATCAGCGTACAAAGAAAGTAGCCACAGGCCTTGCGATCCCAGGACGCAAGTTCCATGGAAACGACATTCCAGAAGAATATTGCAGGGTAGATGTGACGACAGTCGTCCAAGGATCCGAGGACGACATGCTAGACATCCCTGGGCCCGGAGGTATCGAGACACTTGGACAAGCTATCAAGAATTTTATCCTTTGGCCTCGAAGGGATGTCGAATTGGTTGATCCACCACTACAGTCGTCGTCGCAGGCCAAACCGTCTCCGCCTTCTCAAATTGCTGTTCCTATTGTACATCCATCATCACCTCCTCAAACTTCACGCTGCTCCTCATCCTCTTTTTGACCCTCCTTCTCCTCATCCTCATGGTGGCCCACCGTCTCCGCCACATACATCGCCCTTCAGGGATCCACCTTCTCCACAGCCATCAAGGGATCCACGACCATCAAAGAAATTTAAAGTTTCTATACCAAAATTAGTGTCCCCGTTCGAGAAGAAAAAGAAGAGTAAAACCACTACTGGCACAGCTTGTTTTTTTGAAAGGGATTAGACGGAGCCTCACGTCAGACACTGTTGATTTGGCCGAGCTCGAGGAGTCCGCAAAAAAGGCTGAGGCAATGGCCGCAAAGATAAAGTAGCCAACTAAGGCAGATTATAAAAACGTGCCTAAAAAATATGTGCCGGGCAGACCACTACTCACTTTTGAGAAACTAATAGAGGTCCCGGCTAATTTTAAAAGGTTGCATGATTGGTACATGCGGGCATCTTCAGTTGGCATCGACACCATCAGTGTCAATATACCAGCCCATGCTTTTATTGGTTCAAATCAAAAATCCTTTGTTGCATTCGAGGACATGTGGTTAATGATGAACCTTCAGAGACTCGACGTGCAACTTGTAACCATATTTGCATTGTAAGTGTCACTCATACTCCACATATATGTGTTATTATTAGTGAGTTGTATAAATTTTCAATATCTGACATGCACGTGTGCGTTGCAGAATGCAACATGATCAGCAGGAGATCCTTTATGGTACCAATCCCAATGCTAGTGCCAGTAAAAGGGTTGGGTATCTCAACCCAATAAAGATATGCGAGGATAACCACAATTATAGAATCGGAAAAGACAAAGAAGCATTACAGGGACTAACATACGAAGAAATTGAGGTGCGTATCCAGGATCTGAAGAAGGATTTTGAAGCAAGATACGCCACCTACATAGGACACGCAATGCTTCAATTTCAAGACAGGGAATCCATAGTGGCCCCGTACAACTTTAAGTAAGTGTGATTTTTCATAAATAAAATTAATAATTTAAATACACATGTATCACAAGTTTGATTCGTACAGGGACCACTGGATATGCTTCTTCATTTATCCTAAGGTTGGAAAGGTGCTGGTGCTCGATTCCTTACACACCGAGCCTTCGGCCTATTCAAAATTCCTCGGCAACTTAGAGCTGTAAGCCTTTTCTATGCATGCATACTTATATCGATGAGAATTGTAGAATAACATGGTGATTCTATTTGAGATCACAGTGCATTTAGGTTTTATAAGCTACGAGGTGGAAAGTACGACACGTCCAAAAAAGGCGTGCCACTAGACATCCATTATAACTGGCCGGTAAGTATGTGAATTTATGAATATATATCATACATGTACGTACATAGGACAATGTTGCAACTAAATAACCAATCTCCCGTTATGTAGTGCCACAAGCAACCACCCGGATTGGTCCTATGTGGGTTCTACGTGTGCGAGTTCATGAGAATGAACGGACGATACATCACGAACCCTGGCAAGGTATTATTAGTAATAGTCACGTATGTATTTATGTCATTAAAGATGAAAATGTGTTATTATTGAGTATAAATAGATGATGTTTATAAACTTCCTTTACAACAATTTCAACAAGGAAGCCCGGAGAACTTGACTGAAGGTGCATTATATGGCATAGTTGAGGACCTGTGCACATTCATATTGAAAGAGGTCATTCCCGCAGAAGGGAAATATCACGATGCTTCCGGAACATTGGCTTTGCCAGAGTTTAGAATACTAACAGAAATTAGTAGACTATCTCTTAGCCGAGATAGTTATTAGAGCTTTCCTGAAAACTTTGATGTATATAATGTGTGATGCATACATGTTTGTAAACAAGACTTTGATGTATATAAATGTATGATAGAATTTAATTCCATGTTGCTTTTAATATCAATACTACATGTTTATCAATATCAATATATATATATATGTTTGTGTGTGTAAATATATATAAATTTCGGTACTGATTGAAAATTTTTAAAAAGGCGGGAAAACTTCCACTGGCGGCTAAATAAAAAAACCGCCAGTGAAAATACAATTTCCACTGGCGGTTTGCTTAAGAAAACCGCCAGTGGAAATGGCAATTTCCACTGGCCCCTAGCACTGGCGGCACTGAAAAACGTCAGTGCAAACAGCTCTAGAACCGCCACTATAGAGCCTCTGTGTACTAGTGCGGGAATTAAGTAACTCCCGTCGACTGTCTACTAGCTGACGGAAATTAATTTAATTGCCGTCGGCCCAGCCAGAGGCCGACGGGGATTAATTAATTCCCGTCAGCCACATCACCAAGCCGACGGGGATTAATTAATTCCCGTCGGCCGCGAGACAAAGCCGACGGGGGTTATTTAATTCCCGTCGGCCAAGTCACAAGCCGACGGGGATTAATGGTTTTAGAGCCACCAGCGGCCGCGCGCGGACTCATTCTTCCTCCTCTCTCCACTCAAACCGTCGAGCCGCCACCGCCCGCCCGAGTCGCCGCGCTGGCACGCTCCCGCGCCGTCGGGCCACCGTGCCCCCTCGCCGCCGCACCACCGCGCCGCCGCGCCATTCGAGGCCCGCCACCCGAGGCCGGAACGCCGCCCCCGAGGCCACCAACACCCTCTACTCGTCCCATAGTGCCGCCGCCCGCCCGAACGCCACCTCTAGCCCCCGAGCGTCGCTGTCTCCAACCCGCCGTCGTTCATCGTCCGTCCGTGTACCATCGTCCACCGTCCGCTCGTCCATCGTCCGCCCGTGTACCGATGTAGGCTCGTCGAGGTATAATCCTACCTATATGTAAATACATGTGATTATTTTCATCGGTTTTTTATGGCCGACAGGAGTTAGCTTTCATGTGATTAGAGTTAGTTTAATATAACATGTGACTAGAGTGTGATTAGAGTTAGTTTATGTGGCTTGATTAGAGTGTGATTATTGTTTATTTTCGTCGGTTTTTATGGCCGACGGGAGTTAGCTTTCATGTGATTAGAGTTAGTTTAATATAATATGTGATTAGAGTGTGATTAGAGTTAGTTTATGTGGCTTGATTAGAGTGTGATTATTGTTTATTTTCGTCGGTTTTTATGGCCGACGGGAGTTAATTGTAATACGATTACAATTTGTTAGTTTAATATCACATGTTAATTTTCGTCGGTTTTAATATCACATGTTATTTGTTAGTATGATTTGACTTAAATTTGGATGTTGCAATATTGTTAATTAATGATTATCATGTTAATATGATGAAGGTGATGTTATTTATGTATATATATGTATATATATATATATATATAGTTTTACTACTTACCTATAGATGTATGTGTGACGTGTAGAAACATGAATGTCTCACACGCACTCTTTACTCGTACACACAGCCGCATAATGGGTGATAGACGTGATTGGATGTATGAAGGTTTCAAGAAGGGTGGGTGTCACACAAGTGAATGATTTGCCAAGACGCAGATGTTTCTAGACCATGCGGCTGCTTTGTCACAAATAGATAATATTAGGTGTCCATGCAATAAATGTAGAAATATGACGAGCCACACCAAGAGGCAGTTCACACTACACCTGTGCTCGCATGGTTTCGTGCCAGGCTATAAGGTCTGGTATCTCCATGGTGAAGATGTTGAACGAGCAGCAGAAGTAGAAGTTGATGACGGTGAAGATGATGTTGATAGGATGGACCAGATACTTGAGGATCTGCAGCCTAAACTGGCACCAGATCATCATGATTCACCTACACCGGAGGTTCAGAAGTTCTTAGACCTACTCAAAGCGTCAGAAGAGCCTCTTCACGGGCACACTGACGTGACCGTACTCGAATTCATGACCCGGCTGATGTCAATCAAGTCCAAGTTTGCATTCTCAATTAATTGTTACAAGGAGCTTGTGGATTTGATTAGCGAGGTTCTTCCTACGGGTCACAAGATGCCCAAAGACATGTACCAGTCCAAGAAATTGCTTGAAGGTCTTGGTATGGAGTATGAGAAGATTGATGTTTGCGAAGACAACTGTATGCTTTTTTGGAAGGAACATGGCAGAGAACAGAAATGCTTAAAATGTGGGAAGTCGAGCTACGTGGAGCTTGTAAATGAAGATGGGGAGAAGGTGGTGACAAAGGTTGCACATAAACAGTTTCGGTACATGCCTCTCACTCCTAGAGTGAAACGTTTGTTTCTCTCAAGGAAGACCGCTATGCACATGAGGTGGCATAAAGATTGTACGGACAGACAAGATGGGTTAATGGTGCACCCGTCAGATGGTGATGCATGGAAGGCTCTTGACAAATTTGATCTAGATTTTGCCAGCGATGCAAGAAACGTTCGTATCGGCTTGGCAATTGATGGTTTCACGCCGTTCAATATGACCGCTACGTCGTATTCATGTTGGCCTGTCATTGCCATACCGTACAACCTTCCACCTGCTCTTTGCATGAAATATGAGTTTATGTTCCTATGTCTTGTTATACCTGGGCTTGAGCATCCTGGCGTACGCCTCAATGTGATGCTTCAACCACTGATTGAAGAGTTAAAGAAGCTATGGCAAGGTGTGGAAGCCTATGACTGCTTCAAGAAGTAGAAATTCAATCTTCGTGTTGCATATCTGTTCTCGGTTCATGATTTTATGGCGTATGGTATTTTCTCTGGATGGAGCGTGCATGGTAGATTGACGTGTCCTTATTGTGCTAAAGATACAGATTGTTTTCTTCTTAGTGCTGGTGGCAAGATATGTTACTTTGATTGCCATAGATGTTTTCTACCCTTCAATCACCCCTTCAGAATGCAGAGAAAGGAATTTAGGAAGGGAACCATCGTCACGAAGGGACCGCCCAAGCGATGTAGTGGGATAGAAATTATAGAAGAGCATATGAAACTTGTCCTAGACGAGAGTGGGAAAAGGTATCAAGGTTTTGGTGAGGAGCATAACTGGACTCACATATGTGGCTTGTGGGAGCTTCCTTATGCTAAGTCATTGATTTTGATGCACGACATCGACGTCATGCATCAAGAGTGTAACTTTTGCCAAGCCCTCATAAATATATGCATGGATTTCCCTGATAAAACGAAAGACAATGTCAAGGCATGCATGGACTTAGCAGTGATATGTGATCGTCCAACCCAAGTGCTTAGAGAAAACAGAGGCAAACCAAAAGCTGACTATTGTCTGAAATCTAAGCAACGGAAAGAAGTGATGAAGTGGATGAAGGATATTAAATTCCCCGATGGTTATGCTGCTGGTTTTAGAAGATCTGTGAACTTGAAGACAATGAAGATGAATGGACTGAAGAGCCATGACTTCCACATAATTATGGAGAGGCTCATGCCTGTAATGTTTCGTTGGTACATTTCCGAAGCTGTGTGGAAAACGTTAGCTGAAGTTAGCTATTTCTACAGACAGTTGTGTGTTAAAGAAATCAGAAGAGATGAGATGGAACAGCTGGAGAAAGAGGCACCAGTGCTTTTGTGCAAATTGGAAAAAATATTTCCACCGGGTTTCTTCAATCCTATGCAGCATCTCTTTATACATCTTCTATATGAGGCTAAGGTCGGTGGTCCTGTTCAGTATAGGTGGATGTTTCATATAGAAAGAGCATTAAAGAAGCTTAGAGCAATGGTGGGCAATAAGGCAAGAGTTGAAGGATGTATTGCGGAACAATTTAAACTAAAGAAGGTAGCACACTTCACAAGTTGTTACTTTGCAGAAGAACATAATGTATTTGCTCGAAAGAAAAGGTACCATGATGATGAACGAGAGATGCCTCCGTGTAGTGATCTTTCGATTTTTTAGACAAACGGCAAAGTCGTTGGTCCACCCAAGGCATATCACCTCAGTATGGAAGAACGGAAGTCTGCTTTACTGTACATGTTCACAAATATGCCTGAGGTGAAGAAATACTTTGTGTAAGACTTATTTTCTTAAACTGTTCATATGTGAATTAGCTTATGTTATCAAATATCTCATGTCATACAATAATATTTGACAGCGAGTATGATGAACAAAACATGAGGTGTCTCGGTAGGCCAACAGCGAGAGACATAGTCAAATTGCGACGCGATGGTATGCATGGGCGACCTAATTTCATTATGTGGCTTCGGGACCATGTAAGTCTTAATTATGTGGCTCCGAGAGCTAATTTCAGTTAACTAATATTACAGAATTTGCTAATGCTTTGTGGCATAATTGACAATTTGGGGAGGAAATGAATTTGAATGATGACTTACGTCAGTTATCTATTGGAAGCGTAACTGCCAAAAGCTATGGACGTTACGACGTCAATGGATATCGCTTTCGTTCAAGCATTTTCGAATCAAGTCATCCTATGGCCGCCACTCAAAATAGTGGAGTCGTTACTAGGGCAACCGACATGGAAGGACACGAAGCCTGCTGTTACGGGAAAATCAAAAATATAATCGAGATTACATTTGCTGGAAATAAGCCTTTAGCGCTAGTTTTTTTTTAGTGTAAATGGTATGACCCGAAGTATTATAGGACCGAATTTGGAATGACACAGATCCAACCTGAAAAATTGCTTCAAGGACACGACACGTATATCCATGCCCATCAAGCAGACCAAGGTTATTTCTCGACATATCCATACAAAAAGTTGTCTAAATGGAGGGTTGTGTACAATGTAAATCCCCGCGAACGCCTATACACTCCTGGTGAGGACGAATATCAAATTGGTCACCTTGAGCAGGTTGATGAGGTGTTTCAAGAAGAAGAGTTGCCAACTAGTTTTCATATTGATCCTGCAGCGGCATTAGATTCACTAGTTGCAGACGTTAACGACTTAACTTTTCCCGAGAGACGGAGAACACAACCTGTTAGGAGAAAAGTTACATGGCGACCTCTGCATAGAAGAGAACAAATAGATCCTCATTTTGATGATATTTAACAAGTAAAGTTGTTTTGTTATTTCATTTGTTTCTATTTTTTAAGTATTATGTCATTTTTGATGCACTAATGAATAATTTCTTATTTTTTATGCAGGATGCCACCAAAATCAAAGAAGTCAGTGAAGGGGCTGTTCAAGGGCCTGGGCCTTTTTCAGGGCAGTTCTTCGAGCAGCAGCAGACGTCGAGAGCTGTTGAGCGTGGTACATGGAGATGAGGTAACATATCTTGTACAAATAAATTTGTTTACATATTTACAAATAAATCTTGAGTTGTATGTACCAGGATGAGCAGCACACTGAGGAGCAGCACATTGAGGAGGAGCAGCACAATGAGGCTGAGCAGCACAATGAGGAGGTGGAGCACAATGAGGAGGTGGAGCACGTGACATGGGACCAGGTCGCACAACATCACCAGCCATGGGACCAGTGGGACCACCAGAGAGAGCAGCAACAGGTTTGGGACCAGTGGGGCCAACAGGGCGAACCGGCTGACAACCCGATGGATGATGGCTCAGGAGGCTCTTCAGCGACACGCACACGTCGCTCAAGAAAAAGCCACTCAGTAAAGCCTCGTCACGCGATAGAGCGAGAGGCTGATAGGAATTTAATCATGCCACATGGAGATCGGTGAGTGTAATATATTAACTTATCTCATATAACTATTATGTGTATTGTTAATGTTTTTGTGTAATGCAGGAATTGGGAGGACCTGTCCTTTGACGGCAAGGGACACCACACTCAGGTTAACATTACGTTGAGTTCTCTTTGCCGCCTTCACTACCCTGGTATAGTGAAGGTGTCAAACGGTGATACCGAGGATGAGGTGCTCGTCAGTACCTGGGACAAGTACAAGTTTAAAAAGGAACGAAACCACACCGACAGACAGGGACTTGTGCGTAATGACTTTTGGGTATGAATTCTTTATTATTTCTGTTATGTTTCTTAATATTGTAAATCTATGACTTATACCATTGTATTTGTATTCTTTATGTTGTAGCTTCGATATCGGTTGTCTGACGGAGAGGATTACATGGGGCACGCTGAACGTGTCTTCCAAAACAATGCAAAGAAGCTGGTGAAGGATGCCATATACTATGCGAGAATTCAGGCTACAAACCTGTATTTTCAAAAGCATCCGGAAGAAGCAGGCCCCTTGAATAAAAAGGAATGGTCCTCAAAGATATATTTGACTGAGGATCAATATCGTGAGGTTAGTATTCAATTTGTTTTACCCTTTATATTGATTGTTGTGATTGATATAATATGTAACATTATGTGTGCAGGTGATGGTTCCATGGATGGCGCCCGTGCCTGATGCGTACTATGCTTGGTGTCGATATTGGGCTTCCGAAGGCTTCCAGAAAGTGTCAGCGCATCACAGACAATGTCGAGGAACCAATCCTAACCACAAGTTTGGCGGTGACGACATGATACGAAAAGCTAAAAGAATGGTAAGTTTGATCTAGCTATGTCGATCGGCAAATAGTATGATTGCTTATGAATGTTTTTTGTTTATACAGGAAGCTACGAGTGGCCAAAAGCCTAGTGACATTGAGGTCTACCAGGAGGGCCACAAAGGACCAGACCCAAACAACCCTTACCAGCTCTGCAGCCAGACAGCCACGAATCGCTTGGTGAGTTTTGGCCCAAAAGTACAAACATTCAAAGTATAGAAATTCCCGCATTTGTAAGGTTGTGAATGATGTATAGGCGGCATATGGGGAGGAGATGGTTCGTCGCCATGGCTCTGACTTTGACTGGTGCCATGAACCGGTGGATCCCTTGGTGGTGTACGCAAGTGGTGGTGGCAAAGCGCATGGACAGTAAGCTCTAACTTATGAAATTATATGGTTGACACTAAATTGATTATGCAGTAATCACATTTTTTGAATTACTTATAGATACGCACTCTTCGACGGATTCATTGACTCGTCGTCGGTGAGATCTCAGAGGACGGGTTCGTCTTCCCGTAGCTCATGCTCTCGTCGACCGAACGAGCAGGAGTTGGAGATTATGAGGATGCATGAAGAGATGAGATAACAACGCGAATTTATGGAGGCTTGCAATGCACATAACCAAGCGATGTATCAAGTGAGTACACATAATCCGAACTCTAAATTATTATATTTCAATACAACATCTTCAGTACTAACATATATGTTTAACAGTTAATGCAGCAACAGGGCATGGCAACAAATTTTCCACCACCACCACAATGGAGCCAATTTGCAAACACACCAGTTCCACCACCACAGTTCAACACCCCTCCGACACATATACCTGCACCTGGAGACAGGGTACGTTTGATAACTCTCGATTAATTTATACACTTGTATACTTTTTGATATTTGCATTGAACGTGTTGATATTGGCTAACTTGCATAGGTTACATCCGAAGCGGGTGGTAGTGGGTCTGATTCCGCAGCAGGGACTGGATTTGTTGACTCCCTCTTCGCGTTCCCTTCTCCTTGTGGTGGTGGCGGCAGCGGTCAAAGCTCTAACCACCCAAGTGGTGGTTATCTTTAAACACTTGAACATGTTTCTTAACTCGTTGACTCTTGGTCGTACTTGAACTTATGTCGTACTTATATTTCAATACTATGTCGTACTCGTTGACTCTATGTCGTACTTGAACTTATATTTGAAATGTTTGTGTAAACTATGTTGGTGGATGTTATGTTTGTATGAATGCATGTGTTTGTAATGTGGCTGTTATGTGTGATATATGTTATGTATGCCGAAATAGTGACCTAATTTAGTGCTGTTTTTATAGCAGTATAGAGTAATTCTCGTCGGCCCAGTTAATTCCCGTCGGCTATGGTCGAACCGACGAGAATTAATTAATAACTCCCGTCGGCCCAGTTAACTCCCGTCGGCCACGTAGGCCCGACTGGAATTAATTATTAACTCCCGTCGGCCTGGGGAACCGATGGGGATTAATCGATAACGCCCGTCGGCCAGCACAACCGACGGGAGTTAGCCGTAATTCCCGTCGGCTAGTTAGTGGCCGATGGGAATTATTTATTCCCGTCAGCCACCGACGGGAATAACCTTATCCCCGACACCTGACGCCTGTCGGCTGACAACCGACGAGAATAAGCCCTAAACCGACGGGAATTACTTATTCCCGTCGGTTTAATGCTTATTCCCGTCAGTTCCTGGCCGACGGGAATTAAGTGTTTTCCTGTAGTGATGTATTGCTTGGTCTTAGGTGCTTTTAAGAAAGTATATTGCATTGCATGGCTAGCAATGCTAAGCTTCAAACCAACGGTGACACATTAAACCAACATATGAAACCATGGAATGCTCGAAAATGTATTTAAGTAATTTCTAGAATTAAATCTATATACAATATTTTTAAAAAGGGTAAATGAGAGAATTAAAATTAAAATCTTCAAAATAAACTTGGTTGTGCCCTAAACTACTCAAAAAAAATCCACTCTTCTAGCAAAATTATGTCTCTGTAGTTATTGATATGGCTATAGAACTTGACAACTGCTAGAAATCTCGAATGGTGAAGCAGAACCGACAACAAATTAAGAAAACATCTCGAAAACCAGGAAATTCATTATTCAAATGCGGAAGTTTCTTGTTCAAACATAATTTTTTTTGCATTGAATGCTTTTAGCATCCCAAGTAAAATAAGAAAACATCAAAACATGATGAAACCAATTATGATTAAGCAAAAATTCTGCACACCTTCTTTAGGATGTTTTGAAGGTGTCCACAAACTTTCACCTCTAAACCCTTAAAGAAACATCAGGGATCTATGAAATCATCTTCTTGTTCGATATTTTCTCCACTTCCATTAAATCGCCAATGGTTGTGCTTGCGAGGAATATACCAAATTTGGTTCCCAAAGAGAGCGGCACCAAGGGGAAAACCAAATTGAATCAAAACAAAAAATCTTGGGACACAAGAACCGAGATAAAAACTTGATTCATTACCACAATATCAAATTCAACATATCTTTATTTTCTCATAGCCACAAGCGCTCAGTATCTCATCTCTAGGATCACAACTTAGATTATTTCGTTTTGGCTATACCTTATAGAAAACCACCTATAGACAAGAAAAATAAACTAGAAGAGATAGTTGGATTGCGGAACTTCGGCAGCGAGCCGAGGATAGGCAAGTGGGCGGCGCGTCCAGCCGGGTCGAGCCAAGGGGCGACGCTGTCTGCCGGTGGAGGAGGTGATGAGTCCAGTGTCGGTGCAGCAGAGCGGTGGCGTCCGGTGTCGGGAGGCGGTGCACCGGCTTGGAGAGACGACGGCGGCTCCGCGCTAGCAGAGGGAGAAGAGCGGCGCACACGAGGGTGAGAAAGGAGAGAGTGAAAGAGCTCAGCCCTATACATTAAAAGCTTAATTTTCAGCGGCCTGTCGCAGACCGCCGAAATTACCCTATATTTTCGGTAGACTTTAATACGCCGCAAAAAATAACTGTTTATTTTCGTGACATAGCCAGCGAAAATAAAGGGTAATTTTCGACAGTCGGCCTCTAGCCGCCGAAGATTGTGTTGGCGCCGAAAGCGTGCTTGTCTTGTTGTGCCATTCAATTCTTCCAAGGATTCAAACGGGCTGTTAAGAGATTTTCATGTTTGAAGACACTAACATGCAACCGAATCAATGAGTTTGCTTTTAGGTGCTAAAACCTTCATGCAGCATAAGACGCACAATTCTTCTTCTATTTGTTCCTTGTTTTCGTTTTCATCGGATGGCCTAGTGCTTGTATCTTGCAAACTTGTCTCTTCTCTTCAATGAATGGCAGTGACCTTGTCCTTTTTTTTAAGAAACCAACAAAGTTAAGTTGAGAGACTGCTGTTTGCATTTGCGATGTTGATCAACCCACGCGTACCAATATATGGCATTGGTCTTGTCCTTTCTTTGAAATAACCAATAAAGTTAGGTTGACAGACTGCTATTTGCATTTGCGATGTTGATCAATCCACGCGTACCAATATATGGCATCGGTCTTGTCCTTTCTTTGAAATAACCAATAAAGTTAGGTTGACAGACTGCTATTTGCATTTGTGATGTTGATCAATCCACGTGTACAGAATATTTCCATGGCTCCGATTGAGACACTGTGCAAACAGTTCAATTATGAGAACCAGGGCGCATAATAAACCTTAAATCGATCATACAAAGTGTCTATAGATGTAAAACGGATAAGGATTGCTTTCCTGTCTGCACACTTCTTTCGCTATCAGTATTGAGCTAGCTATACCTGTTGTACAGTGCTGGCACCAGAGGTATATGCGCAATATTAATTGGGTAGGAATAATACTGTATTTGTACTATTCTATATATCTGGATCACGTATACCTGAAAAGTTCAAGATGACGTTCATCTCGTATAACAAATCTTCTTTTTTAAAAAATTTTCTCTAAGGGCTAGTTTGTGAACCACATTTTTCCAAGGGAATTCCATTTTCCAAAGGGAAACTAGTTCATTTTCCCTTGGGAAAATAGAAATTCCATGGGAAAGTGGTGTTCCCAAACTAGCTCTAAACAGAGAGAATGCCCCTCACAGCAACGAAACTGTCACGTCACCACAGGAACATAACTTATTTTTTACGGTCAGCAGCCGTCGAAAACAGAGCATCGACGGCTTAAGGTCTATTTTCGACGGCTCCTGACAAAAAAAAAATAGTCGACAGTTTGGCCGTCGAAAATAAGGTCTTATTTTCGTCGGAAAATAAGCCTTTATTTGCGGTGGCCATGCCCTCCCCGTCGAAAATGACTATAGCTCTTTAGCTCATGTTGTTTGTAGCATTATATAATCTGGCACAAACATCAGTACATTTAAGTCACTTACATAAATACAGGGAATGATTTTATTTCCATGTGTACCTCTAAATCCTAGTTAAAGTACTTGTTTATCAATTATATACACTGTTAGAATTTTAGACATATTCAATACAAACTTAAATAAAAAACTATAAATAATATGTTTGTGACATCACACATATATATATACATATATCTATATATATATTTTATATATTTGGACCCCTAAGTTTCCAATAGCAAGTGGAAGCCTTGATCCAAATTAATTGGCTTGACCCCACCATCTAACTAGACCGGTCCACACGTGGTCACGATCCATTAGGAAACAACCGCTGACAACAATCATGGGATCCTTTCAAAAACAACTGCACACATGATCCTCCACATTCCACTCTCCAACTCCATCGCATTTCGCTGCCGAAATCGATCGCAGCGGCGGTCGGGAGGCATTCCATCTCCAACCTCGACGGACCGTCGGGATACGTAGGTTTCCACCACCCTGTAAGTACCTCAGTCCTCCATTCCATCCAAGTTATCATTTGCTTCACCCCGTTTAGTTCAACGACAACGCTCGCCGTCCCTTGCATTTCCCCTACCAAATTGCACATAGCGTCGGCCGGAGCGATTTCATCGACGATCTTAGTGGACTATCGGGATTCGGATTAGTCCACCGCCCTAGTAAGTACCTCGTTCCATCTGTCCCATCCATTGTAGCATTTGCTTCCCCCCTTGAACTCAACGGCGTCGCTGTGCGTAATCAGCCGCGAGTTATTAGTTTTTTCCACGGTAAGTACACTTTCAACTCCCCACATTTAGTAGCAATTTAATTTTTCAGGTTATCGTAATAAAATATCCAACGTTGCTCAGCACCTTAAACCACAGTTCTATGGTGATTCATACTTTATGCAGATTTTTCCTCGCAAGAAACTAGTTCAATATATATATATTTGTAATTGTTTACATTGTTATGACAACATATATTAGTATTTATGAAAATTATGTACATATTTATGTTAATAATTATGTACAGTGTCAGTCTTAAGTTTTGTTTTGTTTTTTATTTCTACGCAGTCAACTAGATGTATCTATATTGTCATTTTTTATTTATGTATGTCGACATCTATATTTATGGCCTTGCTATTCATTTCAGTGTATTCAAAATAGTTCAGAAATTTGTGAATACATTTTCTGCATATTTAATTTTTTTCATGTATACCTTTTTGTTGTTAAACCATTCTTATTTTTATGACCTATATTTTAAAGATCGTTTTTTCATTTTTGTAGAGTTGCTCTGGTATTCATTGTATTCAACATGAAGCCCATCGACTAGCCTTCTTGAAATCCCAAGAAAATTACCATTCAATCAAGCCACGAAGTTTTCACTGTCGAGATCCCTTAGTTGGTAAATGATGTGAACAACCCGAATGAGATCCCTGCACGCCCTGATGATGCCACAGGACAAATGAAACAAACCTATATTAGGCGTAACACAAAGCGGGTTATAGGTCATGTTAAAAAAGCTTCTGATGTTATTGGAAACCCAGACAATGTGAAAGGGAAATAGGGTTAACCTTTTCCCACAATTATTTTTGGCTGTTGAATTTGCAACGCAAACACATGGACTAACTAGTTTGCCAAGTATTCATGTATTACAGGTGCCTAAAGGTTCAATACAAACCAATAAATATTCAAATTAGGGAATCAATTCAAAGGAGCAAAAGGAACCAAGTGTGCTGTGGTCTGGTGCATCGGACTGTCCGGTGTGCCACCGGACAGTGCCCGGTGCACCAAGACCGTACAAGGTCCAAGCAGGCACGCTCCGCTATAATTCACCGGACTGTCCGGTGAGCCAGCAGGCAACAGCTAACTGCGCGCAACGATCGAATGCAAAAGAACCTGACACATGAACAGTGCAGCGACAGAAGTCAGAGCCGCGAAGTCAGAGGGCACCGAACTGTCCGGTGCCGTAAGGAGACAAAGCTCCAACAGTCGACTTCGCTCTGAACCCTAACGGTTGGGTGACGTGGCGGCGCACCAGACAGCCTACAGTGCATGTCTGGTGCGCCCATCGCCAGCAGCCTCCCCAATGGCTACTTTGGTGGTTGAAGGCTATAAATACCCCCAACCACACAACTCCAAGCATCCAAGATTTCTAAACATCACATTCAATGCAAGAGCTCTAGCATTCACTCCTAGACACAATTCAAAAGATCAAAGCCTCTCCAAGTCTGAAATTCATCTCAAACACCTAGTGACTTGTGAGAGAGTGATTTCGTGTTCTTTTGAGCACTTGCCTCTTGGATTGCCTTTTTTCTTTCTCAATTTGTTCTCAAGTGACTTGTAATCAAAGCAAGAGACACCTAAGAGTGTGGTGGTCCTTACGGGGTCTTAGTGACCCGATTGATTAAGGGAAAGGGTAACTCGGTCTAAGTGACCGTTTGAGAGAGGGAAAGGGTTGTAATAGACCCGATCTTTGTGACCTCCTCAACGGGGACTAGGTTCTTTGGAACCGAACCTCGGTAAAACAAATCACTGTGTTCATCCGCTTGATTTTCATTTTGATTTGTTTTCCCCCTCTCTCCCGGACTTGATATTTATTCTAACGCTAACCCCGGCTTGTAGTGTGTGTTTAAAGTTGTAAATTTCAGATTACGCCTATTCACCCCCCCCCCTTTAGGCGAATTTAAATTGATATCAAAGCCTGGTGCTTCATTAGAGTCTAACAACTCGAAGTGATGTCGGGACATCACGCCCAGAGGGAGATCGTGACCGGCGACAAGCCCGCAAGATCGAGGAGAACCCTTTCAAGGGAGTCTGGCTACAAGCATAAGGAGGAATCCTCTTCCTCCAACAAGACGCATCAGAAGGGTGTCAAGAAGAAAAAGATGAAGAAGGTGGTCTATTACGAGATCGATTCTTCGTCACCCTCCATGTCATCAAGCTCCGACTCGTCCGTCGCTTCTAACCGCCATGAGCACAAGAAGTATAGTAAGATGCCCCTACGCTATCCTCGCATTTCTAAGCGCGCTCCATTACTTTCCTTTCCCTTAGGCAAACCACCATATTTTGATGGTGAAGATTATTGTATGTGGAGTGATTAAATGAGGCATCACCTAACCTCACTCCACGAAAGCATATCGGACATAGTTGAATTTGGAGCGCAGGTACCATAGGTGGGGGACAAAGATTATGACTCGGATGAAGTCGCCCAAATTAGGCACTTTAACTCCCAAGCCACGTCTATACTCCTTGCATCCTTGTGTCGAAAGGAGTATAACAAGGTGCAAGGGTTAAAGAGCGCGAAAGAAATTTGGGACGTGCTCAAAACCGCACACGAAGGAGATGAGGTGACCAAGATCACCAAGCACGAGACAATCAAGGGCGAACTCAGTCGATTCATCCTCAACAAAGGAGAAGAGCCGCAAGCATTGTACAACCGGCTAAAGACCATGGTCAATCAAGTGCGCAACCTCGGGAGCACCAAATGGGATGACCATGAAATGGTCAAGGTTATTCAAGGATCCCTTGTTTTTCGTGATCCTACTTAAGTTCAATTAATACGTGGGGATCCTAGATACAAAATAATGTCTCCCGAGGAAGTAATTGGCAAGTTTGTGAGCTTTGAATTTATGATCAAAGACTCCAAACATATTGTCAACTTGGAGCAAGATGCCACCTCCACACCCGAGGTGCAACCCGTCGCATTCAAAGCAACGGAAGAAGAAAAGAGGGAGTCTACACCAAGTAGGCTTCCAATCGACGCCTCCAAGCTCGACAACGAGGAGAAGGCGCTCATCATCAAGAGCTTCCGCCAAATCCTCAAGCAAAGGAGGGGAAGGACTACAAACCCCGCTCCAAAAGGGTGTGCTACAAATGTGGTAAGCCCGATCATTTTATTGCAAAATGTCTAATGTCAAGTGAAAGTGACAAGGACGACGGCAAGAAGGGGAAGAAGAAGGAGAAGAAGAGGTACTACAAGAAGAAGGGCGGCGATGCCCACGTGTGTTGGGAATGAGACTCTGACGAGAGCTCCACCGACTCCTCCTCCGACGAGGACGCCGCCAACATCACCGTCAACAAGGGCCTCCTCTTCCCCAACGTCGGCCACAAATGTTTCATGGCTAAGGACGGCAAGAAAAAGAAGGTACACTCTAGAGCCAACCCCAAATATACAACATCTAGTGATGAGGGTAGCTCTAGTGAAAATGAAGATGATTTACTTACTCTTTTTGTCAACCTCAGCATGGAACAAAAAGAAAAATTAAATGAATTAATAGAAGCTATTCATGAGAAGGATGAACTTTTGGATAGCCAAGAGGACTTCCTTATTAAAGTAAACAAAAAACATGTTAAATTGAAAAATGCTTATGCTCAGGAAAAAGAAAAATGTGAAAACTTAACTAAGGAGCTTAGCATTTGTTATGATTCAATTTCTAGCCTTAAAAATGAAAATGCTAGCTTAAATTCTAAGGTTAAAGATTTAAATGTTTGCAATGATACTATTTCCTGTCTTAGAGATGAGAATGCTAAATTAAAATCTAAGATAGAAGAATTAAATGTTTGCAAACCCTCTACATATACTGTTGATCATGTTTCTATTTGCACTAGATGTAGAGATATTAGTGTTGAGGCTATAGATGATCACATTGCCATGATTAAGAAACAAAATGATCATATAGCCAAATTAGATGCTAAAATTGCTGAGCATGAACTTGAAAATGAAAAATTTAAATTTGCTAGAAGCATGCTTTATAATGGGAGAGCCCTGGCATTAAGGATGTCATTGGTTTCCAACAGGGAAGCAATGTCAAGCTTAATGCCCCTAAAAGATTATCTCATTTTGTTAAGGGCAAAGCTCCCATGGTTCAGGATAGTGAGGGTTACATTTTATATCCTGCAAACTATCCTGAACATAAGATTAGGAGAATTCATGCTAGAAAACCTCACACTATTTCCCATCACGTATTTATGTATAAAAATGAGGCTTCTAGCTCTAGGCAATCAACTCATGTAAAATTGCCTAAAAAGAAAACTCCTGCTGCATCAAATGAACATAACATTTCATTTAAGACTTTTGATGCTTCTAATGTGCTTACTAACAAATCAGGCAAAGTAGTTGCCAAATATGTTGGGGGCAAACATAAGAGCTCCAAAGCTTCTGTTTGGGTTCCCAAGGTGCTTGTTTCTAATGTGAAAGGACCCAATACCGTTTGGGTACCTAAGAACAAGGCCTAAATTTGTTTTGTAGGATTACGCATCTGGTGGTTCAAGTTGGATAATCGATAGCGGGTGCACAAACCACATGACAGGGGAGAAGAGAATGTTCTCCTCCTATGAGAAAAACGAAGATCCCCAACGAGCTATCACATTCGGGGATTGAAATCAAGGTTTGGTCAAAGGTTTGGGTAGAATTGCTATATCCCCTGACCATTCTATTTCCAATGTTTTTCTTGTAGATTCTTTAGATTACAACTTGCTTTCTGTTTCTCAATTGTGTAAAATGGGCTACAACTGTCTTTTTACTAATATAGGTGTTACTGTCTTTAAGGGAGTGCTAGAGGGTCAGCTATACTTAGTTGATTTTAATCAAGCTGAACTAGACACTTGCTTAATTGCTAAGACTAACATAGGTTGGCTCTGGCATCGCCGACTAGCCCATGTTGGAGTGAAGAATCTTCATAAGCTTCTAAAGGGAGAGCACATTTAGGACTAACAAATGTTCATTTTGAGAAAGACAGGGTTTATAGTGCATGTCAAGCAGGAAAGCAAGTTGGAGTCCATCATCCACACAAGAACATCATGACTAGTGACAGGCCGCTCGAGCTACTCCACATGGATCTATTCGACCCGATAGCTTACATAAGAATCGGCTGGAGTAAGTACTGTCTAGTTATTGTGGATAATTATTCTCACTTCACTTGGGTATTCTTTTTGCAGGAAATATCACAAACCCAAGATACATTAAAAGGATTCTTAATACGGGCTCAAAATGAGTTCAGTTTAAGGATCAAGAAGATAAGAAGCGACAATGGGACAGAGTTCAAAAATTCTCAAATCGAAGGCTTTCTTGAGGATGAGGGCATCAAGCATGAGTTCTCTTCTCCCTACACACCACAACAAAATGGTGTAGTGGAGAGGAAAAATAGAACTCTACTGGACATGGCAAGGACCATGCTTGATGAGTACAAGACACCGGACCGGTTTTGGGCAGAAGCAATCAACACTTCTTGCTACTCCATCAACCGACTCTACCTTCATCGAATCCTCAAGAAGACATCATATGAACTCCTCACTGGTAAAAAGCCCAATGTTTCGTATTTTAGAGTCTTTGGAAGCAAATGTTTCATTCTCATTAAACGAGGTAGAAAATCTAAATATGCTCCTAAGGATGTAGAAGGTTTTTTACTAGGATATGACTCAAACAGAAGGGCATATAGAGTCTTCAACAAATCCACTGGATTAGTTGAGGTTTCTTGTGACATTGTGTTTGATGAGACTAACGGCTCCCAAGTGGAGCAAGTTGATCTTGATGAGCTAGATGATGAAGAGGCTCCATGCATCGCGCTAAGGAACATGTCCATTGGGGATGTGTGTCCTAAGGAATCCGAAGAGCCTCCACAAGCACAAGATCAATCGTCATCTTCCAACCAAGCATCTTCACCGACTCAAGATGAGGAACAGGCTCAAGATGATGAAAATGAAGATCAAGAGGATGAGCCACCTCAAGAGGAGGACAATGATCAAGGGGGAGATGATAATGATAAAGACAAGGAAGATGATTAAGAAATTCAGGGTCAAAGACCGCCACGCCCAAAAGTCCACCAAGCAATTCAACGAGATCATCCCGTCAACTCCATCCTTTGTGACATTCATAAGGGGGTAACCACTAGATCTCGAGTTGCACATTTCTGTGAGCATTACTCTTTTGTTTCCTCTATTGAGCCATACAGGGTAGAGGATGCACTAAGAGATCCAGATTGGGTTGTGGCAATGCAAGAGGAACTCAACAACTTCACAAGGAATGAGGTATGTCATTTAGTTCCACGTCCTAACCAAAATGTTGTAGGTACCAAATGGGTATTCCACAACAAGCAAGCCCGACTTGTAGCCAAAGGTTATTCACAAGTCTAAGGTTTGGACTTTGATGAAATTTATGCACCCGTAGCTAGGCTTTAGTCAATTCGTATATTACTTGCCTATGCTACTTACCATGCCTTTAAGCTTTATAAAATGGACATGAAAAGTGCCTTCCTCAATGGACCAATCAAGGAAGAGGTCTATTTTGAGAAACCTCCCGGCTTTGAAGATAGTGAGTACCCTAACCATGTGTACAAACTCTCAAAGGTGCTTTCTGGGCTCAAGCAATCCCCAAGAGCATGGTATGAATGTCTGTGAGATTTTCTTATCACTAATGGCTTCAAAGTCGGAAAAGTCGATCCTACTCTCTTTACTAAAACTGTTGCAAAAGATTTGTTTGTATGCCAAATTTATGTTGACGATATTATATTTGGGTCTACTAACAAATCAACTTGTGAAGAGTTTAGTAGGATCATGATACAGAAATTCGAGATGTCTATGATGAGGGAGTTGAAGTATTTCCTTGGATTTCAAATCAAGCAACTCCAAGAGGGCACCTTCATCAGCCAAACAAAGTACATTCAAGACATACTTAAGAAGTTTGGGATGAAGGATGGCAAACCCATCAAGACACCATGGGAACCAATGGACATCTCGACCTCGACAAGGGAGGTAAATCCGTAGATCAAAAGGTATACCGGTCGATGATAGGATCTCTACTCTATCTATGTGCATCTCGACCGGATATTGTGCTTTCTTTATGCATGTGTGCAAGGTTCCAAGCCGATTCTAAGGAAGTTCACCTTAGGGCCGTGAAGAGAATCATGAGATACTTAGTTTACACTCCTAAGTTTGGGCTTTGGTACCCCAAGGGATCCACCTTTGATTTAATAGGATATTCAGATGCCGATTAGGCTGGGTGTAAAATTGATAGAAAGAGCACATCAGGGACTTGTCAGTTTCTGGGGAGATCCCTGGTGTCTTGGGCTTCAAAGAAACAAAACTCTGTTGCTCTTTCCACTACCGAAGCCGAGTACATTGCCGCAGGCCATTGTTGTGCGCAATTACTTTGGATGAGGCAAACCCTTAGGGACTATGGCTACAAATTGTGCAAAGTCCCTCTCCTATGTGATAATGAGAGTGCAATCCGCATGGCTGATAATCCCGTTGAACACAGCCGCACTAAGCACATAGACATTCGGTGTCACTTTCTGAGGGATCACCAACAAAGGAGGGATATCGAAATAGCTTATGTAAACACCAAGAATCATTTAGTCGATACCTTTACCAAGCCAATAGATAAGAAAACCTTTAGCAAACTTAGGAATGAGCTAAATATACTTCATTCTCGGAACTTTGATTGAAACATTGCACACATAGCTCATTTATATACCTTTGGTCATGTCTCTTTCATTTGGTACAAATGCATATTTCTTATTATTTATGTACCAAGGCTACGACTAATGTGTTTTCAAGTATATTTCTATGCTAAGTCATAGATTGAAAGGGAAATGGAGTATGTGGCGAAGACAAGGCTTCCACTCCACTCTAACGGTATCATTTATCCTTCGTCGCTACTCCGCACACTCCAAATTGGTATAATCCTTCACTCTTATTTACTTGTACCAATGGGGAGAAAATATTAGAGGGCTCTCAACATCTTTGTTTTTGGCGATTAATGCCAAAGGGGGAGAGAATATTAAGCCCAAAGCAAAAGGACCGCACCACCATTATTTCAAAAATTTCAAAATAAAGCTTTAATTGATATTTGGCAATTTCTCAATTGGTATACATGCTTCACTTATCTTGAGAAAGCAAAATTTCAATTCATATAAAGTTTTAAATTAGTATTTTTCACATTGGTATCTATGATGAAAACCCCTTCAATTGGTATCTTTAGAAGTTCATCTTTAAATTGGTATCTATTTTAAAACCCTCTTGAAAGCTAAGAGGAGAATTTCATTCAGGGGGAGTTTTGTTTAGTCAAAGGAAAAGCATTTAAAACAGAGGGAGAAATTTCAAATCTTGAAAATGCTTCTTGCAATCCTATTTATATACCTTTGACTATTTGCAAAAAGACTTTGAAAAAATTCTCCAAAAGAATTTGCAAAAACAAAACAAGTGGTGCAAATGTGGTCCAAAATGTTAAAGAAAAGAAAAGCAATTCATTCGTATCTAGTAAGATTAACAATTGGTTTAATTCCAAGTAACCTATGCACTTACCATATGCAAACTTGTTCATTTTTGCACTTTATATATTTGCTTTGGTTTGTGTTGGCATCAATAACCAAAAAGGGGAGATTGAAAGGGAAATAGGGTTAACCTTTTCCCACAATTATTTTTGGTGGTTGAATGTCCAACGCAAACACATGGACTAACTAGTTTGCCAAGTATTCATGTATTACTGGTGCATAAAGGTTCAACACAAACCAATAAATATTCAAGTTAGGGAACCAATTCAAAGGAGCAAAATGAACCAAGTGTGCTATGGTCTGGTGCACCGAACTGTCCGGTGTGCCACCGGACAGTGTCTCGTGCACCAGGACCGTACAGGGTCCAAGCAGCCACTCTCACGATTTTGCAGGCGCGCTCCCCTATAATTCACCGGACTGTCCGATGAGCTAGTGGACAACGGCTAACTGCGTGCAACAGTCGACTGCAAACGAACCTGACACATGAACAGTGCAGCGACAGAAGTCAGAGCCACGAAGTCAGAGCGCACCGGACTGTCCGGTGTGGCACTGGACTATCCGGTGCTGCAAGGAGACAAAGCTCCAACGGTCGACTTCGCTCCAAACCCTAATGGTTGGGTGACGTGGCGGCGCACCGGACAGCCTACAGTGCTTGTCCGGTGGCGCACAGGACTGTCCGGTGCGCCCATCGCCAACAGCCTCCCCAATGGCTACTTTGGTGGTTGAGAGCTATAAATACCCCCTAACCACCACAACTCCAAGCATCCAAGATTTCTGAACATCACATTCAATACAAGAGCTCTAGCATTCACTCCTAAACACAATTCAAAAGATCAAAGCCTCTCCAAGTCCCAAATTCATCTTAAACACCTAGTGACTTGTGAGAGAGTGGTTTCGTGTTCTTTTGAGCTCTTGCCTCTTGGATTGTCTTTTTTTCTTTCTCATTCTTGTTCTCAAGTGACTTGTAATCAAAGCAAGAGACACCTAAGAGTGTGGTGGTCCTTCCGGGGTCTTAGTGACCCGATTGATTAAGGGAAAGACTCACTCAGTCTAAGTGACCGTTTGAGAGAGGGAAAGGAATGGAATAGACACGGTCTTTGTGACCTCCTCAACGGGGACTAGGTTCTTTGGAACCGAACCTCGGTAAAACAAATCACCGTGTTCATCCGCTTGATTTTCATTTTGGTTTGTTTTCCTCCTCTCTCCCAGACTTGATATTTGTTCTAACGCTAACCTCGGCTTGTAGTGTGTGTTTAAAGTTGTAAATTTCAGATTACGCCTATTCCCCCCCTCTAGGCGACTTTCACGATGACGATGACTCCATATCTACCCCCCAAGAAGACCCGGCAAGTCATATTTGTCGAGACTCCAATGCCTATGTTGGGGCTAAGGCGTAATGTCCCCCTCGCTCGGGAGGATCGCGTCAGAGGATTCAAGACTGAAGACCACGAAGGCCCAAAGATTGAAGCCACACTGCGAAGTACATAGGGACAACGTGCATGCGAAGACTCCGGCGTTACCTTCGCCCGGTCAGGCTGAGGTGAAGACCACCAAGGACTCTGGAGATTGAACAATCAGGACTGCGAAGACCATGCATTGTAATCTGCCACATTGTAAAAGGGGGCCCGTGTATAGTCGGTCCATGTTATAGGGCCCCGACCGAAGGCCGCCACGCTGGCAGGGCCGATGGAGGGTTAGCCCATGCTTTTAATTGATTACGTTGTAATGACCCGCCATAACCCCTAGAGGGGAATATTCCGGGGATAACGTAGGTAACTGAGGGTGTAATTGTCTTTGGCGAGGCAGGGCCGACCCTCGGCTACCTTTAAATACCCCCGTACTATACCATTGCGGGGGATGGAGAAAAACACTGTTGCCCTAATACCTTGCATTTACTGGTATCAAACTATTTCACATTCTCTACTTATTTGAGCTTGGCTGACCATGAGTTAGTCTGTTCCAACATTTGGTGCCCACCATTCGTGCTACGACAAAACATTCCCGCGATGGACCCCAAGAGAGAAAATTCGAAGGCCGCCGCTTCCATCGACGATGCAGCGAAGGCGGCCCTTCTGGTGGAAAAGAAAGGCAAAGCTCCCATTGTAGATGAAATCCCTCAGGAGGCCTTTGACGATGAGGCAGTAAATAGCAAAAGGCAACGTGAGGACAACTTGCCTACGCTGGAGGGCACCGCACGCACCTGCAGTTCTGAGGGGACACCACAAGCAACCCTGCTATACTTCATTCACTCAGAAGGCGAAGACACCATCGAAGACAGTGAATACATAGGCATTTCAGCCGAAGACCAATTAAAGCCGCAAGCCCTATGCATCAAAAACAATCACCTACAAAAGCAAAAAGAAATACTCACAGCCAAGCGCCAGCTCATCAACATGCAAGCCAAAGTCAGGCAAATGATACTGGACGAGGAACAAAAGGCCCAAGAGCTAGAGCAACAAATCGCAGATATGCAATGCGAAGGCCCATACCACATGCAACAAGGCCCCCTCATTACTCCAGCTACCTTCCAGGGGGTTAATTACCTCGACGAGCGAAGCCTGCTTGCACCTCAGCTCTAGGCCTGACCTTGGCCTAGCAATTTTAGAGCTAGCACTTACCCCAAGTACAACGACAGCACAGACCCAGCCCAGTACATCATCAGCTACCAGGTTGCTATTGCATCCACCGGAGGGGATGATGCCATCATGGCCAAATATTTCATCATCACGCTTAAAGGCCCAGCCCTGACCTGGTACACCAGACTGCCACCACTATCAATCGAGTCATGGAAGGGTCTTCGCGATAAGTTCTTGTTGAATTTCCAAGGGTACAGGCCAGACACAGATGCCTTGGCCAAATTATCACTCTGCAGGCAACAAGAGAAATAAACCCTTCAGGAGTACTATAAGAAGTTTCTCACGCTCAAGTCGCAATTGCCATTTGTTGATGACCACATAGCCATCCACTATGCAATCAGCAGTCTCCGCGCCGGTGTTTTATACAGCCACTACATAAGAGACCCACCCAAAAACTTGCAAGAGTTGTGTCAGTTGTATGAAAAGTACGCCAGGTCCGAAGAGCTGCATCAGCGCAATATAGAGTCTTAGCGGAAATCCAAGGACACTCCATAGTCTAGGAGAACATGGGTCAGGCCGATGCAGTCCGAATCCGGCAGGCCAAACCGCAACCAGCAACAAGTCAACACCATCGCCAATCCACACCCCACCGGAGACACTATTCATTGTCAGGAGTATCCCACACAACAGGGTTGTGGCAACAACACCAGAAGAAGAGGTAGAGGCCGAGCTCCGCAGCCGCGAAGGTTTTACATCCTCTTTCATGGCAAAGACTGTGCACACCCCACTAGGGATTGCCCTGAACCAAGGCCACTGTGAAGCCCAAAATTTGTATCAGGAAAATATAAATAATAATAATAATGATATAAATAAAAAATATAATTATGTAGTGTTTTGGGATTATGGAACCTTTGGAGATCATTTGATTTTCTTTTATTTGTGCATATTCAATTAATGGAATTAAATTGGTCAAATAACAAATAAATAAATATAGAAATATGCATATCATGCTGGAGTCCTTGTATTTTTGCATTTGTACTCAATTTTTTGAGACAAGTTATGTTTGAAAAGTAAAATTTGAAATAGAAGGGGAAATAAGAAAAGAGGAAGGAAATTGTATTAAAGTCATTTACTATTGCTAGAATTAAATAGTGGGAAGAAGAATAAATAATAAATAAATAAAATTACAAGATGTAAAAGTATTATTCAAGTGAGAATTGTGAATTCAAAGTTTAAACATGAATTTAAATTTAGTTTGGAATTTGAAAATAGGAGAAAGGAGAATAGAAAATAAAATGAAAAGGAAATGGGAGCAGCCTCGGTTTGGGCCGAATGCATGCCCTCGGCCCATTTCCAAACTACACCGCGTGGCCCATCCCTTTTTCTTCACTGGTGTCACCTACGCGTGGACCCCATTTGTCAAACCGACACCCTACCTTCGCTGCTTGGCCCATCAGTGAACTCGCCCGTGCCTATCTCTCTGTCCCCATGGGTCCCACAAGATCGGTCTCTCGCACGCTGACAGGAGGGCCGTCGTGGCCAGGGACTCCAACGTGGACATACCTTAATGATTACGACATATGATAGTGAAAATGTTAAACGCATGAAGTACGAAAGATATCATGAACATTTATATATCGTTATTAAATCATTTCTATTTTATTAACATAGAATAGAAATGATATTAAATTACAAGTGTACCTTTGGCTTGAAAGAGAGCAAAAGTATAAGCGTGACGCAAAAGCAAATGCCAAGTCAGCGTGAACAGTACGGGAGTACCGTTCACCTATTTATAGGCACGGGATGTAGCCCATGTAAAATTACACCTAAGCCCTTTACATTTGCTAATAACTCTATAGTGATCCATCGGGGTCTAAATAGCCTTTTCCCCTATAAGTCGGTTTCCTTTTCTGCTATCACAACGAAGCTCTCCTGCGAACAGCTTCGGCTCTGCGCCATCCTTCGTATTCTTTATGCTTCTTCACACTGTGGTTTTGACCTAAGTCCGAAGGTACCTGTTCATGTATCATACTCCAGAAACATTGTTAAATCATGTTTTTGAGGACCTTCGGAAGCCGAAGGCCCCCAACAGTAGCCCCTCGCAATACTAATTTGTTAGGATAATAAATTCAAATTGCGATATGGATGAAGGCCCTGAGCCGAAGGTCCGAAAAAACACCTTCCTCTTGCTAGAATAGCAACAGTCAATGGCAAGCGGGACCATCCCACTTGCAGTGCCCTGGGCGTATAAATATGTTACGACCGCGATGTCATTTGGTACGCTTTCTCGCCATCTCCTCTTGCTTACTTAGTTTTTAGCTCTTTTGCGTACCAAGACTTGCTTGGCTGTTTTAAGTTTTTTAAGCTTCGACCCTGAAAGCAGTTTTTAGCATTTCCGAAGATGTCTGGAGATAAAAAAGCTATTGCTGAAACGAAGTTAAGCCTTTCTGAGGAGAAGAATCTTGGCTTTATTGAATCAATATCAAAGACAAATACAGAGAAAATTACAAGGGAGATTTTGGAGGGTTTATTTGAAGATACTGGTGACAGTGACAGTTATGATGTGGAAAGTGGCGAGGAAGACTCCAAAGATCGACCCTGGCGGCCAAGCCATGCAGTTTTTGGAAAATCAACTATTAAACAGAGCCATCTCGATAATATGAGGGGAAGATATTTTCGGGACAGGTCTACTGTAAGGGCTGATGACGGAGACAGGATTGTGCCTACTCCCGAAGAGAATGAAGTCGTGATCTTCCGAAGCTTTTTTAAAGCTGGGCTTCGGTTTCCATTAAGAAAATTTGTGGTTGAGGTCTTGAAGATCTATCAAGTCTACCTTCATCAAATAACGCCCGAAGCAATCATAAGAATGAGAATCTTTGTCTGGGCCATGAGAAGCCAGGGCTTGGAGCCAAATGCAAAAAGCTTTTGCAATATGCATGAATTGTTATATGAGACGAAACCCTGGGGCAAAGAGCAATATCATAACAATTTGGTTGTTATAGCTTCGTCGCTCGTTCTGGCTCGAGCTGTCCCGTGCCAACCTTCCGGAAAAGATGGCCTGGGGACTGGATGAAGGAATGGTTTTACATGAAAAACGATTTAAAGGCACGAGAAGACATCAAAGATATTATCATGCGTCCTATCTGGCAGCGCTTCGGCCTTAGGAAGCCGAAGGTGGAAATCGATGATGCAGCCAAAGAATGCCAAAAGGCCTTCGGCATAGTCTGCTCTTTCATCGCAATGAGGGATTTAGTCCAGGAGCACATAGCCTTCAGGGTGTGGCCTCTTGTAGAGCAATGGGAAATGCCAAAGGAAACCATCAGCAAGCCTGACGAAGGTGGACTGGTTAGGTTGAAATACACCTTCAGATACGAGGGTAACTTTATTGAGCTAGATGATCATTGGCTGAAATGCATCGAAGCTACAAGTGACGAACTGCTTGGACCATATTCAAAGACAGAAGATAACGCTCTATCTGCGACCTTCGAAGGGCGGAAAAAGAAAAGGTTGAATAGAGTTTTTGATGCTATTGGATTCATCTATCCTGACTACCGTTACCCGTTACGGGGTCAGAAAAGAAAAGGTACAGTCTCTATGAAGGAAGTTGCTTCGGCCGCTCCTAGTGAGCCAATGCCGAAGAGAAAGAATGTGATGGTTCTTACCCACCGGCCACGCTACATTGAGCCAGCCACAGTGCCCGAGTTTGGTGGTGAGACCTCTATTGTTACTGAAGCCAAAGATCCTACACCTTCACAGAAAATTGACAAGCTAAGTGCAACACCGAAGGCTGAAAGAATTGAAGAGCCAAGAGCTGAGAGGACAAAGACAACAGAAATTTTAAGTCCTTCGGCAGAAATTGAAGTACCAAAAAGTCAAAAAGGTCCAGCAATGACCCTAAAAGAAAAAGGATGGTTAATATACTGGATGTATTGTAGACAATAAAGTCTTCAAGCACTACTCCGAAGAAAATTGCCAAAACTCCCGAAGTGCAGATTGAAGCCTTTGGTGCCGAAGCCACAAAGCACCAAGGTGATACTGAAGCTGGGCCTTCAGAGCCCGCCAAGGTGAAATCCTTGGAAACCAAAGAAACAGAAGCAGCAGAACAAATTTTGGCTGAAGAAACTGGCACTGCCGCCCCCGAAGCATTTTTTGGAGCTTTCAATTATATTTTACGGCATGCTTCGGGGAAAAAATTGACTGAAAAAGAAAGGCAAGAGGCTCAGGTCTATGCCCGAAAATCGAAATATCCAAAGGGGGCGTTGATTTTCAACGGCGGCGGAGAAGAAGACTTCTTGTATTGTCTCCCAGACAGCAAGGAGATATCTGTCTGTCGGGACATGGCAAGGAGCTTCGGATTCCCAACACTAGAAGACGGGCTCTCAGTGTTGTCAAAAGATGAATTGGCCGACAGCTTAGCGTACAACAGCTTAAAGGTGAGAAAATAAACTTTTTGTGTGCTTAAAAATTCGTGTGCTTATTTTTTAATACCATGTTCCTTTTGCAGGGCCTTATTCTTAGGAATGCCCTCAGAGCACAGAAAAGCGCTGAAGACGAGGGATGTACCATGGCATTGAATAACCTTCGTTCCGAAGTGATTGAGCTAAGGAACGAAGGTCTTGAGAAAGATAAAATATTAAACTCATTGCTTAATAAAATAAGAGAAGACGAAGTTAATTCCAAGGCCCAAGCTGAAGCCCAGAAGTGCGAAATTGAAGATCTTCAGAAACAGCTGGCTGAAGCGAAATTAAAGTGTGCAATTGCCAAAAATGACTGAGACGCCAGCGATTACTGGAAAAATCATTGGGAGAAAACAACTGCAGAACTTCGGTCTTCAAAAGAAAAATGTTATGAAAAATCCATGAAATGTGTGGAAACAATTAAAACTAGTTTCGCCAGCGTCGGCGCATATTCGAGTGAAGGCAACTTCGTATTGGGTGATCCCGAAGGTCCAATCGAGTGGATCAACGGCGAGGCCGAAGCTTTTGAAGAAATTTTGAGTGGCCGCGGGGACATATGCGCCTTCTCGGGTGCTAGGGGGATTGCTTCTATCTTGGAGAAGAGAGGCTGCGAACATGTGAAATCCTTGGCGCAAACCGAGGCTGCCCTATCTATTGAAGATATAAAAAACCCCTCGGCCGAAGCAAGCTTGGTTGGTGGAAAATTTTTAACCGACATCTGGGAAAATGGCAGTCGGGAGATGGCTCAAGAAATTATAAGGAAAAGTGAAAAAGGTATTCATGATGCTAGAGAAGTAGCAAAGGCCGCTGAGAAAAGTGCGGATCTCGAGAGGCGAATAGGTATTGATTAATAACTTTTGACTTTATGTTGTAATTTTATGACTTCGGACTTATTTACACTTTGCATCACAGCCGCACTATCTCCTCCCCCAGAGCCCGTCGAGCCATTGGCGGAACCCAAAGCGAAGGAGGATGACGAGATTATAAAAATGGCCGAAGCTATTATGGATAAAGTTGTTGATCAACTATTAAACGAAGCTGCAGAAGTAGTTTTAAGGGAAGATTAACTGCCATTGTAAAGATATTTGGAATGTAATATTTGCTGGACAATGTGTGTATAATTTTGAATGTAATATCTAAGCTGTTTACAATTCGATTCTTTACGATGCATGAAACTTTACATACATACCGTTTTTGAGCCTTCGGCGAAAAAACACCTTCCCTTCTTTTCATGCTTCGTAAGGAATATCCATATTTGTGAAAATATTGTGCTTCGTAAACAATAGATTTCCCCCGATATTAAAGTTGGCGAAACTGCACGTCTTGAAACTTTATTTTGTGCCTTGGCATAACTTCTTCGAAAACAATTTCCGAAGGCTATCATTGTATTCCCCTTCTGGTGCTACTGATGCAATATAATGTATGATGTCATGCTTATGCGAATGATGTGATGATGTTATTATATGCAATGATGACATTTGTTTCGAAGGTACACACACATTCTCACAGTAGAACACAATCTTTTTGCCGCTTATTTTTCGGCTTCACCGTTTATTTTTCGGTGTATCAGTGTTGACTTTTCGCTGTAAGCCTCCCTTAGGAGCTTCTTCGCCTTCTATTTCGGCGGTATCAGCGTTTATTTTTCGCTGTAAGCCTCCCTTAGGAGTTTCTTTGCCTTCTATTTCGGCGGTATCAGCGTTTATTTTTCGCTGTAAGCCTCCCTTAGGAGCTTCTTCGCCGTCTATTTCGGCGGTATCAGCGTTTATTTTTCGCTGTAAGCTCTGCATTCCCTTTGGAACGACTTTTGAGCAGAAGACTTACACTGCGTACCCTTAAGAATGACTTTTGTTGCTTCGGCAATAGCTTGCGATGCATTCCTTCGTGAAGACCTTTAGAACTTCGTCGATGTTTGAAGAAGGTATATTCATTATGATAATGACGAAGCTATTACGAGAAATTGAAAATAACAAAAGAACTAAGTTTTCAATGATTGCTCTTTATTGAAAAGGTAAATGATAACGATCGTAAAAGTTGTATCAAAGGTAGGATATATCTTAGTAGATGTGTTTTGATTCTGGCACAGTGCTGTTGACTGTGTGAGCTTCGGACTGCTCCCTGAAGTCTCTCTGCTGGTGATTGTGCTGGCTCCCTTCTGGCTGCTGGCCTTGGGGATAAGCGGGTTGCATTGGTGGTGGAGGTGGGGGCTGTTGCCAAGATGCCTGAGGTTGGCTTGCCGAAGCAACAGAAACTGCAGGATGGTTACCCACATACTCTGGAATGTATGGTGAGTGGTACGAAGCAGTATGCATAACCTGCTTCGGCTGGCTCTGTAACACCCCACTGGGCACACACAATGGATATCACCAAAAAAACCCCACCCACCTAACTTACTCAACACAAGAGGCGTAATAAAGAAAGAAAAATATAGCAAAATCCGGCAGCACCTCCTTTGAAACTAACATAACAAGGAGGGAAAACATGAAGTTCATACAGGATATAAAGACATATAATTCGCATAGCAGAAACTAGATGCAAAGTGGTAAAGCTCATTTATGCCCCAACTGAAGTGAAACAAATGGGATAAGAAACTCAGCCCACCCCAAAATAAACGCTCAACCAAGAACAAAGCAATTCACTAGACTTGACCAACTCTGATTAACAACATTATTAAATGGTGGTTCGTTTATTAAAGGTGTAGTGGCCGTGCTGCTACATCCCTCTATTCCCAAAGCAGAAATTAGGTGCCTGCATCAAACAATGCAAGATGTGAGATAACACATCTCAGCAAGTAAACATAACAACAATAAATAGGACATTGTAAATCAATTGTGCTTACACAACCACGTGGTTCAGAACTTCTTTCTTTTCTTTTGAACAGTAAATTGCAGCAAGCAACAAGTAACTAAAAACTCAACGCCAAGTAGAATCACCATGCATAAGTCCAAAATTATCCACATCCACATAATAGATTCCACACCTCTCCCAGGAATGCACATGGCTACAAATGCAATAATGACTCCTGTCTCCATATCTCTAAGGATATGAAGTTGCATCATACCCCTTCTCAGGCAACATATGATGCTCAATGTACCGGTACGGTCGGACCATAAGATCGCGACGAAACTTCAATGCAATGGATGATGAGTGCATTATGCATGACAACATCATGAGTTCTTCCCTAATAAAAATGTGCTAGACATTTACTTCCACCCATTCCACATAATAACCACTTGAGTAACATAATCAAACCTCAAACTCAACATATGAAATCCATGAAACATGAACATTTTGAAATGATGGTAATCAAAAGAAAATATGAATATGAACACAATAGCACAACATAATCAAGTATAAGACTCCTCATCTGACAGACGGAATAACCATCACAGTTTTACTTGCCTTCACCGGAAGTTTGGGCAAATCCCTAAGAACGATCTGGAAGACCACCACATGTTTTTGACACCCAACTTAGTGCACCAAATTCACATAAAAAGCCTCAAAACAACGCCGCACCTACGCGCAATCTCAAACCCCGCCGCGGGTGACAATTCTCCCCACACCAACCAAACTGCAGCGGCGCTGCTTAACAATTCCATAACATTAAAATTAAGACAGCAGTGGTGTCTAACAAAAACTCCAGAGACAACTACATAAAATTCCCCACAAGTTTTGTATACAATTTATGATTAAATTCTAACATCTAATTACCCCTAAACGGTACCCAAAATAAATCCTGCAATCTGTTTTCCTGTTTTGGGCAGCGACATACTCGGATTCAAACAGCGATAACTTTTAAAATATAATTCTGAATCAAGCGCATAAGTACTTGTTGGAAAGATAAGAAAGAGCCCTACATGATTCTTATACTGATTAACACTAATTACTCCCGAAAAAACCCTAGAAACTGCTAATACTGCTGCTGTTCACCCCCCCTGAAAATCTGTTTTTTGGACAGCCACATACCCGGATTCAAACGGTGATAACTTTCAATTTATAACTCCAAATTGAGCGCATAAATACTTGTTGGAAAGGTAAGACAAAGTTCTACATGATCCCCAAACTGATTTCCATGAATTTCTCACAAAAAACAACCAGAAACTGCTAGAACTACTGTTGTTCATCCACCACCTAAAATTCTGGACAGCCCCCTCTACCCAATCGCAAACGCAACCTCTAATCAATTGAATTGCAGCGCAAATGAACAAGGGATGAACACAAAAATCACCTTGGATTCTCCCCCTTTCCTTCCTCCCTTCTTCCCTCCACCAAAACGATTGAAGATCCGCACCACGTGACAATGATCCGAGCGGCAAGGATTGGCACCTTGGGGGGAGGAGATTGGGGGGGGCTAGGGTATGGTGGTGTGGCTGCAAGAATTGAGAGAGGAGGAGATGGGAGGGGGGGCGGCGGCAAGGTGTGGGGGAAGGGTGAGGGGCGGCTGCACCAAGGGGGAGGGGGTTAGGAGGGAGGGCGGCTAGGGTTTGGGAGGAATAATGGGCCGAATCTCCAATCGCGGCCCAACTAGCCCACACGACAGCTCCCGCCCCCATCGCAAGCGCCAAACCAAATAAATTCTACTGCCCTTGTTATGAATGTTTTCCACAAATTCCAAATCTCCAAAACAAGGATGAGGAAAAAAAACAAAGAAAGAACAACCCCCAACTTCTCTTATTTGCAAACCGGGTATCACACTCTACCCCTCTTAAAAAGAATTCGACCTCGAATTCTGAAGCTTCTATCGGAATGACAAAAGAAAAGATTAATGAATCAACAACACTTACCCACAACGAAAAGTTCCGGGTACTTCTGCCGCATCAGCTCCTCAAGTTCCCACGTAGCCTCGCGCTCAGACTGATTAGTCCATAAGACCTTGACATACTTAATTGATCTCTTCCTCAATACACGCTCCGAGATCTCCAATATACGCACCGGACGACACTCCAGAGTCAGATCCTGCTGCACCGCAATTGGTTCCATCTCAATCTGATGGTCCGGATCCCGCAAGAACTTCCTCAACATAGAGACATGAAAAACCGGGTGTACCCCTGCCATGGAATCCGACAGTAGCAAGCGATAAGCCAGGCTGCCCACTCGGGCCAAGGTAGTGAACGGTCCAATGTATCTCGAGCTGAGCTTCCCAGAGACACCGAACCGAACAACTCCCTTAGTGGGTGATACCCTGAGAAGGACTTGGTCACCCACAACAAATTCCAGATCCCGCCTCCTCACATCAGCATAACTCTTCTGACGACTCTGAGCTGCCAAAATATTCTGACGAATTTCCCGAACCTTTTCAGAAGTTTGCTGAACCCAATCAGGACCAACCAGGGATCTCTCTCCCAAAGTCTCCCAGCACAGAGGAGAGATACACCGCCTGCCATACAAAGCCTCAAATGGTGCCATCTTGATGCTAGCCTGGTAGCTGTTGTTATAAGCAAACTCTGCCAGTGCAAGATGATCCTCCCAGCTACCCTTCCATGACAGAACACAAGCACGCAACATATCTTCCAAGGTTTGGATTGTTCGCTCTGACTGACCATCCGTCTGAGGGTGAAAAGTGACACTAAGCGAAAGCTTGGTGCCCAAAGCACTATGGAGACTCTCCCAGAATTTGGATACAAATTTGGAGTCTTGATCAGAAACAATAGACTTAGGTACCCCGTGAAGCCTGACTACTTCCTTCATATACAAGGGAACCAAATCTGAAGCTGAATTTGTGGTCTTCATGGGAATAAAATCCATGGTGATATGCTCCCATTTCCACTCTGGAATTTCTAATGGCTTCAGCAAACCTGCAGGCCGCTTATGCTCGGCCTTCACGCGCTAACATACTTCACAGGTGGCCACATACTTGGAAACGTCAACCTTCATCCGCTTCCACCAGAAGTTTTGCTTCAAATCTCGGTACATTTTGGTTTCGCCAGGATGGATGGTGTAAGGCGTTTTATGAGCTTCTCTCAAGATATCCATCTTCACCTCTGATTTCTGAGGCACACAGAGGCGGCCCCTGAAACGAACCAAATCATTCTCATCAATGGTGAACTCCCGCGGTTTACCATCACCCATCCTCTTTCGAGCTTCCTTCAATAGACGATACTGCTACTGAGCCGCACGCACTCTCTCCATGAGAGAGGATTGACTAAGCATCTGAGTCTCCTTGCCAGCGGTGCCGACATAACACAAAGCGATCCCCATACGGTCCAGATCAGCGATCAACGGCAAGGCCACCTTCGGAACCACGGACCTGCTAAGGGCACCAACCACCACATTAGCCTTCCCTGGGTGATAATGAATGGACAAATCATAATCTTTAGTCAATTCCAGCCACCGACGCTGCCTCAAATTCAGCTCCTTCTGAGTAAAAATATACTTGAGACTTTTGTGATCGGTGAAAATGTCACAAGTCTCGCCATAAAGGTAATGCCTCCACGTCTTAAGAGCAAAAACAACCGCGGCCAATTCCAGATCATGAGTTGGATAATTCCCCTCATGCTTCCTCAACTGCCTTGAGCCATAAGCAATCACTCTGCCTTCCTGCATTAGCACACAGCCAAGACCAATACGCGAAGCATCCGTATAAACTGTGAAACGCTTACCGCTCTCAGGCAAAGCTAGGATAGGGGCGTCCACCTACTTGCTCTTCAATGACTGATAACTAACCTCACAATCGCCGGACCAGACGAAGGGAACACCCTTTCCAAGAGCCTAGTCAAAGGCTTAGCAATGCTGGAAAAATTTGGTACAAAGCGCCGATAATACCCAGCAAGCCCCAAGAAACTCCGGATTTCAGAGACACTAGAAGGTCTCTTCCACTCCACCACAACCGCAACATTCTTGGGATCAACCACAATACCCTGCTGATTAATCACGTGCCCCAGGAAAGCCACTTCGGATAGCCAAAAGGCACACTTCTTCAACTTGCCATAGAATTGATTCTTCCTTAGGGCACCCAGAATGAGACGGAGATGCTGCTCATGCTCGGCCTTGGTCTTTGAATAAATCAAAATATCATCTAGGAACACGACCACAAAATCGTCCAGGAATTCATGCAACATCCTATTCATTGCTTCCATAAAGGCAGCAGGGGCATTAGTTAAGCCAAAAGACATGACAATGAACTCATAATGCCCAATACTTCGCAGCAAAGGGCAAAGGGCGACACATTAGCTAAAGCAGCAGCAAAGGGCGAACCCTTGCCTTCCGATGTATTTTATCACATAGTCGGCACACTAGCCGTAAGAAACCCCAAGGGTCTGCAAATAACGCAAGACACCGACGGACATTGGATAGTCAATCTAATAATGGCTGAAGACTAGCGGGCTTCAATCACCCTATATCTTCAGGTCCACTACCACCCATCTGACCGCAGCGAAGCCAAATGGTTAATACATAGAAGTAGAGACTTCACCATAGTTAACAGCCATCTCTACAAGAAAGGAATATGTCAACCCATGTTGAAATGAGTAACTGAAGCCGAAGGCATAGAGCTTCTCCGCGAAGTCCATAGGGGTATATGCGGATCACATTCAGGACTGAGGGCCCTCACTGTTAAAGTCATACGTCAGGTTTCTATTGGCCGACAATTGTATGTACAGCCAACCGTGTAACCCGGTCGTGCGAAGCATGCCAGAAATTCTCACCTCGAACAGGTGCCCCTTCGCAACTCACAAAGCTTTTTGCAAATACCTAGCCACTTCAATGTTGGGGGGCTAGACATCGGTGGACTACTGCCCACAGCTCAAGGCAACCTAAAATTCACCTTCATCGTTGTTGAATACTTCACCAAGTGGATCGAGGCAAGAGCCGTATCCATAGTAACCTCCAAGACGGCGCAAAAATTCTTCAGGCAGAACATCGTATGTCGGTTCGGAGTCCCATATGAGATAACAGTCGATAACGACAAACAGTTTGACAACCAAGACTTCCAGGAATTTTGCAACTCTATCGACACGAAGGCAGTGTTCGCCTCTGTCTACCATCCGCAATCCAACGAAGAAGTTGAACGCGCCAACAGCAAGATTTTCAGTGCAATCAAGAAAAGGCTAATCGACGACAAGAAAGGCAAATGGGCGGACCAGCTTCCCGAAGTCATATGGGCACTGCACACAACAGAATCCAGAGCGACTGGATTTACAACTTTCTGCTTGATGTACGGATCTGAAGCTATGACACCGCAAGAGCTGAAGCACGGATCTCCACGAACAAGCCCCACAACCACTCCTGATGTTGACGAATCAACCTTCAAAGACCTTATCGATGGAGACCGTGTTCTTGCCCAAGACGGACTGAACAAGTACCAAGCGCAAACAAAGGCATGGCGCGACAACACCGTCATCCCCAAAGAATTCCAGGAAGGAGAACTAGTCCTCACTAGAACCACCAGGACAGAATCTTGGGGCAAGCTTGAACCCAAATGGGAAGGGCCCTTCATCGTCAAGACCAAAACATCCCCAACGCCTATAGGCTCACTTCACCATCCGGTGAAGACCTAGAGCACTCATGGAATGTGGATAACTTACGAAAATTATTCGTCTAGTCCCAAGGCCTTTGTGCCTTTGTAATTGCCGCAAACAATAACTCAGTTAGACCCGCACTCTTTTCCTCGTAGGGGTGAGTTTTTTTACAAGACAGAGCCATGTAATAAATTGCCACAAAATCCCACAAAAACAAAAGTTCAAAACGACATTGCAGTCGCGGATGTCGAAAAAGACCGCAGAACCGGTCTTCGGCATTTGACGCCAAAACAGTCACATAAGGGTGCAGCCGAAAATGCACAACAAGTGCGCGACACCACCAGTAGGATGCAAAGTCTTTACAAGACATTTTCACCCGAGAAAAAGTCGCCTAAGGGTGCAGCTAGAAAATCACAACAAGTGTGCGACACCACCCACAGGGTGCGAAGGCTTCTACAAGACATTTTCATCCGAGCAAAAGTCGTCTAAGGGTGCAGCAGCATAGGCACAACAGATGCGTATGTAACACCCCGTCCAATCCTTGGACCGGCGGAAATTACTCCTGGCCGCTCTCTAGGATCATATATCGTCCCCACAGACCAACATAGGTCTTTTGTGCGCATTTTGTCCTCACTCATGCACACCCGAGAAAACTTCTCGGTCGGTCACCCTTCCCAAATTGCTCCAAGCCAAGCACGCTTAACTTGGAGGTTCTTTCGAGGTAGGCTTCCGAAAAAAGATGCACCTTGGTGGTATGGATACTCTATTAATTCTATTAAGCCTCGGGCCAGGATATCACCATCCCAGGGGCCAGGATATCACAATCAACCCCCACTTAGAAGACCGACGTCCTCGTAGGTCGACCTCAATCTAGGAACCTCCCCTCTTAGCCACGTTTATGTGTCTAGTGTCGTCATATGCCATGCCATGTGACCACTCGGGGCCCACATGCGCCAAGCACCATATACCCGAACCCCTAACCCACACACGCTCGTGAAACCATGAGGATCGGTTCTGATACCACTTGTAACACCCCATCAGTCCCTGGACCGGCGGTACTTACTCCTGGCAGCTCTCTAGGATCATATATCGTCCCCACAGACCAACACAGGTTTTTTGTGCGCATTTTGTCCTCACTCATGCACACCCAAAGAAAAATTCCCGGTCGGTCACCCATCCCAAATTGCTCCAAGCCAAGCACGCTTAACTTGGAGGTTCTTTCGAGGTAGGCTTCCGAAAAAGAAGATGCACCTTGTTGGTATGGATACTCTATTAATTCTATTAAGCCTTGGGACAGGATATCACCATCTCAGGGGCCAGGATATCACAGTGTTACACCACCCAAATGGTGTGAAGTCGTCTACGAGACGCACATTGTCCGAGCAAAAGCCGCTCAAGGGCGCAGTCGGATCAACACAACATGGGTGTAACATCACCTACAGGGTGCGAAGTCATCTATGACACGTACACATTTACCCACGCCAAAATCGCCTAAGGGTGCAGTAAACTTACAATAGGCACAAACAATAACACAAAATTATCACAAATGAACATCAACACAAAGGGCTCAAAGATGCCACTAATCGCAATTCAGCGCACAACACACGTCACAACCATAGTGTACACTATACACAGGATATTTACCCATCACAAATATGACCATCGCAGTTCTTTTATGAAGGGGGGAGGGCAGCATTTTCGCTCATCGTCGCTAAAGAACGGTGATGGCAACACTCAATATTACATCGGCTCCTCCTTTGGGATAAGACCAGCCTCCCGGAAATTAAACAACATCAACCTCAACTATTCCCCCTCAAAAAGGTCACATAGGTCCCCTTCCACGATACTCGACCCATACGTCGAATCTAGTAGCTCACGGCGGGCAACCTAATCCAGTCGCGGCCCGCTTCGAAGACAAAACCTCTCCATGCCCATTCGGCGATGTCTTCTTACACCTCGTGAAGACTCTTTGATGCTTTGTTTCGACACACCCATCTTTTTTTGCCTTTGCAAGTCTCCTGGGCGTGCACCGATCGAAGTCACCGGCACCTCGCGGGGAGCGGACCGCAACGGAGACTCCGCTGCAGCTAAAAGCAACGCCGCAAAATAGTCTAAATCGTCCTCCGAGGATTCATCCATCCACGAAAAAGGGCTCCCCAATCCCCCACCCTCCGAAGACCACGACCCAAAATCTGATTCCCCGATACATTACCACTAAGAGACATCGCATTCGCATCCACCAAAACATTATTACTCATAACATCATCAGGGTTTGCTTGCGCAAGCCTGAACGTCGAAACCTGCGCAGCAACCGATCTTAAGTATGATACAACAACCAAGACTATCAATCTATCCCCTATTAGATACTCTCAACCTGCGCCGAAGCATCTCCCACCGCGGGACCCACAATAGCACCTCCTGGAAGATTCGTTTGCTCTTCGGCTCCCGCCTCCGCCGAAGCACCCCTCCGGTTCACCGAGCTTTCAAGGTCGGCGAGGTCCTCCTCTTCTTCCTCGTTCATCACCTGCGAAGACAATAGAACATGTCAAAAAACGAACACACACAACACCTCACGCCAAACCAACAGCATACCTGCGCTAGAGCTCGGTCCTCCCTTTCTCTGACGATGCCACGACCGTGGGGACCCCACATTCTAATATAAAGCACCCCACAGAGTGCTTCAGCACATCATCTTCAATCTAGAGTACTTCATGATCGAAGTCCTTGTTCACCAGGTCGAAGACTTCGAAATGCCTGCATCCCTTTTGGGACAAAGCATTCATAGCCCCCTCACAGGTAATGAGAGACGCGTAGGACGTGAGACCAGACACAATGGACAGGAGTGACTCCAGCTCATCTTGCAACCACCCAGAAAGAGGAGCCCCACCTCCTCCCCTGATTCATCGAAGTGAGCGGTCTGCGCGCCAAGGTCACGGTATGCATCCACGAAAAGCGTGTGTGCCTATTCGACCCCGGTGCAGGTGGAGGTCTCCGTCCTTTCACGATGGCAGCGGATATTCTTTAGCTCTAGCTCCATGTCAGCGGCACGCTTGAGGGTAGCTTGGGCCTCCACGCAAGTGGCCTGAGCTTCCGCGCGGGCTTTCTCCGCATATTCCTTCTCCTCTGCAAGTCGGTGGCCGAGGTCCTCCTTCTCTTTCTCCACCGTTGTTAGCTTCTCGAGGAGGTTCTAGCTTTTATTCTCGGTCGCCGACTTATCCCTCACTGCCTCAGTATGTTGCATTCGGAGGCGCTCAATGCTTCCCTCGAGCCATCAACTCTCAGAAACAAACTGCGAGGTCAGCGCCCCTGACGCAACTTGCTCGGCGAAGGTGGTCACCTAACATCAAATATCCAAACTCAGTACAATAGAACAAAATTACCATACACAAATGAATAATAATTACACACACTCACAAATCGCATCTGCTGCACAGCTGACGCAGCCACGCCAACAGCAGCGGCGGCAGAGGCAAGTTCGCCCCCGCCTCGAGCGGCGACACAAAATCTCGACCATGGGTCCTCCAAGGTCCCTTTGTCACCCTTCACCACATCACACTTCATCGTACCCCATCAGGTCGGCAGCTGCTATTGACGGCACCACCGCCAACTGCCCAACATTCGCCCCTACCTCACAAGTAAGTTAGAAACATGTATTTACCTAAATAAGAAGGAATCAAGACAACTCACCAGCAGGCAGCAGCGCAGTCATGGCGTCAAACATAGTAACGCCTCCCACCAGGTAGTCGTCTACTGACAACTCCTGGGCGGCCCCACTGGACCCCAACATCGCCATTTCAGTTGCGCGCGGCGGTGAAGAGGTTCTCGCAACGGCAATAGTCGCCACGGGCAGATGCATTGCAGTAGCCAGGGTAGCAACCTTCACGCTGGCTCACGTCAGCTTCACTTCTCAGTGCGGGTCCACCAGCTGGATGGGGGCCTTGCGTTTCTTTCTCTAAGCGTCTTGGCGATCCTTCTCCATCATGGCCGACACAACATCACCAATATTCCTTCCGTAAGGAAAAATTCTCAATTCACTAGCCAATTGAGATGTAAAAAAATCTTCACTAGTGGCCCGGGGTATAGGATCATTCCTAGACCATCGACCCCCGATAACCTTCAGCATGCGCGAAGAAGTTTCCCGGAGCTCAGGTGAAGACATCAATTCCCCGGGAACCATGCACGTTTCCATCAACTCCTCAACAAAATGCCCAGTGGCCCTCGTCCCAGACTCATCAGCCCCCATACCTAATTTCCTCTTTCGAATTGTTGCAACCGGAGCTTTCCCCTTTGAGGGGCCTTCGCCGGCCCGGGGATTCACTTGCTTGCCTCGATAGTCACCGGCATCAGTGGAGTCCCCCTCCGGGTAGGGACCATAAGGCAATTTATTTAATTTGAAGACACGGTTCAACCTGACGTTGGAACCGCGAATATCCCAGCTCCTTAACATTTCGGTCTTTGGCGCATATTTTCCGACAATTTTAACGGCCTCCGACTCCACTTCCGGCACAAAAGTGGCAGCATCGTGCCCGCGCAGGTCCACGACAAAGGCCAAGCTTCGCACCAATTTATTTCCTAGGGTTGGCATCGGGCGAGGCGCAATCTCGCCCAAAGCCCATCCATGCGCCAAGGGCCACACCCCACAAGCGACGAAATCTTGCATAAAGTCACACCCACTGCTCAGACGGGCTACGTAGAGAAGGGCCTCCTCGTCTTGATCACCCTCCGCCACCTCAAACTATGGAAACACCACGTAGCAGTGCGAGCACAAGATAGCTGGGGGCAAGCTGGGCAACCCTTCAACGTCGCTTGGTGCCACATAAAACCAAAACTCCCACCAGTTACCCCACTTATTTTTCACACACGGAACAATCTCGATAACTTCGGTCGAGGTCTTCCCAGTCCTCGGCGTAAAGGTGCAAGACCCAAAATGAGTAATTTTTCCACCTATCTTCCTTTTTTACCAGTGCATGCAGTAGTTTTTTGCGAAGACTTCAACAGATGGTTCCCCACCATATGAGAAAATAGCCCACACATACTTCGCCAGTGCCACCATGGCATTCGGTGTCAACTGATGAATATGTACCTCAAACCCCCGCAGGACCTCAACCACAAACTGATGTTCTAGCAAGCAAAGACTAGCAGCAAAGAAAGCCTCAAACACAACCAACTACCCCTCTGGCTCTGGGACATTTTCAGCCCCTGGAGCCCGCCCAACCCCACTTCCAAAGTAACCCAGCTGCTGCACCTCCAGCACGCGGCCCGAGTAGATCCTTGAGGTCTCGAACGCAACCGTATGACCGGGCTGGAGATCTACCACCATAGAATTGCTAATCATCTTCTCAGACGATGGCATGGTCGGCAATGCCCTCGCAGTGGACGACGACAAGGAAGAAGATGACATGGTGACGTACCGTCGACGATGGCGGGCGGTCTGCTTGATGCGGGCTAGATCTCCGGTAGGGCGAGAGCAGAGAGGGTAGACAAGCAAATGAAAAGGCTAGGGTTTCAGCAGCACATGCTCGAGCGGGTGAAAAGCCTCAACCCAAGCCTAGCTTTTTATAGGCCAGGAGCGGCGTCTCATCAAATCAATAGTCCCACAGTAACATGTCTCATCAATGGTCATTTTGAAAATCCCGATGGGACCACGTCGAGTGAGGGCAGCATTTTCGCCATCTTGCGACAGACTTCGGCACCAGATGACTTAGTCGAACTGGTCCCTCGAAGGGCAAATGTTGGGGCGAAGGCATAATGTCCCCCTCGCGTGGGAGGCTCGCGTAAGAAGATTGAAGGCTGAAGACCACGAAAGCCTAAAGATTGAAGCCACACTGCAAAGTGCATAGGGACAACTCGTGTGCGAAGACTCAGGTGTTACCTTCACCCCGGTCAGGCCGAGGTGAAGACCACCAAGGACTCCGGAGATCGAACAATCAGGACTACGAAGACCATGCATTGTAATCTGCCACATTGTAAAAGGGGGCCCGTGTATAGTTGGCACTTGCTACAGGGCCCCGATCGTAGGCCGCCACGCTAGAAGGGCCGATGGAGGGTTTGCCCATGCTTGTAATTGATTATGCTGTAATGACCCACCATAACCCCTCAGAGGGGAATATTACAAGGATAATGTAGGTAACTAAGGGTGTAATTGTCTTTGGTGAGGCAGGTCCGGCCCTCGATTACCTATAGATACCCCCCTAATGTACCATTGCGAGGGACGGAGAAAAACATTGTTGCCCTAATACCTTGCGTTTACTAGTATCAAACTGTTTCACATTCTCTACTTGTTTGAGCTTGGCTGACCACGAGTTAGTCAGTTCCAACAGCCTCCACAGCGACACAAGCCACGCAGCTCCGGACCCTTATGTTCACCAAAACAACCAAAGACAAATAACCCTAATGAAGATCATGATATCAAGAAAACAATAGTGGTCAAGAATACAAGTAAAAAAATCCAAAGGCAAAAGAGCCCAGGTGTGTGTTAATGCCACAAATTTTTTTATTCATATAATCAGTTGTGTAACAACATATCATCCTATACTTTCTACAAGAAAAATTATCCTACTATGCTACTAATATAGCTACAAGCCATATATGCCACTGCCACTTGCTCACATTAGATCATCCACTCCACGCAATTACTTCTGTTGTATGCAGTGTACATATAGGTTTTATGCAGCAGGAGCACACATGTTGTTATTATGTTTTTTGTACATTAAAATGCATATTTTTTTACTATTCATTTTTTACCTACAACAAATTAACATTTTATATATACATTTTCCAACAGAAACTCAACATTCGATGCATCCCATACGATATCATTTTATCCATATGGATAATGAATGGCCGATAACACGAGGCTATAGCGGGGAAAGGTTACCAAAGTATTTTGGAAATCACAACTGACGACCTCGCTATTGAGTTGGTTGATGGACAAGCTGGATCAAGTGGATATGACTATATGGCCGGGCCTAGGAAAATAGTTGAAGGTAACAATGGAGACGGTTTGCCTAATACTCGGCTTGCCCAGTGCAGGTGGCAGCAAACCTTTCATGGATTGGTATGGTGAAGTTGATGTTGCCGACAGGCTCATGAAAGACCTCAAGATATCGAAGGATGAGTTTGATATTGCCACGATTCAGAAAATAATTGACAAGGGAGGTGATGATGAACTAACCATCATGTGTTTCTTCCTAATTCTTTTCAACTGGGTGATGTTCCATACTTTGTCCTGGTCAATTTCCAACAACGAAGTTCTAATGTTAGAAGATATGGACCAGCTGCCAGACATTGATTGGTGCCAACTAGTTTTCAATGATTTATGTGAGGCTGCTGCAAAATACCATAAAAGGAACACCAATCATGTCACTGCTACGGCTTATGGGTGCTCCATTGTTATTTTGGTAAGGCTTTTAACATTTTTACCCTTGTTCATCTAGGTTGGCATTAATCCTCTTTCAGTTAAAAATATATGGTGAGATTGTTTCTTTGTTTGTCATTTTTAGCTCTATTATCTAGAACATTTGCATGATGAGGCAGCACCGGAGAACAAATACGGTACTCTGCATTTAATTTTTTTGACAAAGAGACAATTGATGCATTGACTAGTGCTGATACGAGGAAGCCACACCAGGCTGGCGAAACGTATGGACATTGCCATGTATGGTCAGTAGCAGTTTATACTAGTTCCTTTTCTGTCATTTTTCATATATATTGTTTTTGTGTTGTCCTTTTCACAAAACATTTTCATGTTTGTTCTTATTTTTTCAGTTCCGTAGCAGGACAAACACATGTTGTGTTGCTGCTCCTGAATGCCCAGTAAATGACATGTTCCATATCCACGTTCTTCGGATGAAAGACTTGATATCTAGCAAGGTTCTTTGCTAGCCACCGCCATATTGTCCTAGGTTTCAGTCTCTGTTGAATGCGCACGACCAATAGGTTGATAAGTATTGTGCAACGCTTGAACGGGCCCACCGCAAATTGGTATTAAAACTGCTTCAGCTCTCCGAGACGTTTGCAAACATGATTGATGATGTCATTCGACTTGGGTCCCAGGCTCAATAATCACAACGAACAGATCCACAAACAGGTCAATGTCTTATTGTATATGTTATTTATGCATAAACCAACTTCATTTTAATTACTATTTGCAAAACATCCACATTTTTTACCTCATACTATTTGTTTAGTTGTACAATTTTTTATATTAATCAGCACTATATCTTGTGCACATATGCTTAACTATTTATGCATTTGTATGTCCAAAAGCATCATACATGATTCAGATTCTCCTTGTTCATAATTACTTGTTATTCATACACTTTTCGTGAACTTTCTAGAACAAAGAACCTAGTCAGATGCCCATATACATAATGACTCGCACACGGATGCCCATATACATAATTACTCGCACACGGACGCCAGAGTCACAAACAAACATAATCAATTCAGATGCAGATAGATGAGTTCGAGGGAATCAACCATTTTAGTGATGCGATGGATGGCATGCATGATGACCTCTCTACCGACATTGATCAAACTCCTCTAACACCAAGGTCAGCCTCACCACCAAAACCCGAGGTATTTTTGCACCTTGCTATTGCAAATCGTCCAATTCCAAAAATTACCAAAAATACCACATACATTTGTTTCTTTTTTATGCATAAAATATGATGACCCACTTCAAGACGATGTTGACCTACTCACGATCATCAACAAAATTGTTGACCAGCTCACTTAAGCCAATGCCCCAAAGTCTGACAAACATTGCATCCCAAAATTTGATGTCACACCAACAAGCAATGTATGTTGCATCCACAACATCAAATTCCATGTTTGTCTCATCTCATTATGTATTACATGCTTAATAATTCTAGATAACGTGCTTCAATTGTTTTCAGTTTGATAGAGCACATGCCGAGGATGCAAAACAACTACCCATTGCTGACACATCTGTTCTTGATGTTCAACACTCTTCGTTTGAACATTTTCATGTCAATATCCTGCTCATTAGTCTATTCACTTATTTTCATATTTTAATATTTGCATTATTTCATAAATACAGGTTTCCAAACTGGAGTATTATGTTGTAGCCCCCCCCCCCCCCGCTTTTGACAAGACACCTGTGGCCCATGTCCTTTATTATTTTTCCTTTTCATGTAAATATTCCCTCATTAGTCTATTCACTTATTTTTCATATTTTAATGTTTGCATTATTACTTACTTACAGGTTGCCAACACAGAGTATTGTGTTGTAGTCCCACCACAGAAACCCCTGTTTTCGACAAGACACATGTGGCCTAGGTTATTACTTCTTTTCTTTTTTCAATGTCATATCAAGTTTTCTAATTCAATATTATACACATTTTATGGTAATCATATTTTTACTTACCTTAGGCAGCAGCACACACCAAAATGCCACCATCAGTAGTGTAAGGAAAATGGACCCGACCCATTTGTCTAAATGATTTTAGTGTTTGATGATGTGATACTCCAATCTTCGGAAAAGAAGTTAAATTTCTTTTTCTCTTTTCTTTCATGTTCTGTGGCATTGGGGTTTGGAGTTTCAGGAGGCATTCCTCAGGGAAATAGTAGATCTTTTGGCATTTTTTCCGCTAGGGTCGGGAGCTCAGATGGGAGAGCGAGTTCGGGCCTTTGATCTTGATCCGATGGATGGGAGGCCCCCTCCTCCCAAACGCTAGCCGACCCCCTCTCCTTCTCCCAATTGTTGCAGCCGCCCCCCACCCTTTCCACCCCTTGGGCTGCCCCCTCTCCCTCTTCCTCTCCTCCCCATTGGCAGCCGCCCTCTACCCTCTCCACGGCTTCCTCCTCCCTCTAGATCTCCCACACGTAGCAAGGATCGAGAGAGGAGGAGCAAGTTGGATTGAAGAGGAAGAGAGGACCAAGGAGATGTTCTATCCCCATCTCTTCTTGCAGATTTTCTTGGAGAAACCCTAGGTAAGGATGAGATCCATGTTCATCCCTGTAATTAAGTGTTTTTGGAGGTTCTGGATTATGGGGATTGAAGGATTAGAGGTTGGATTAGATGTGGGGTTAGATTTTGATCTCGAATTTAATTTCTACAGAATGACAGATTCGACCATTTCTGTTCATGCCAGTTTTTCATGGTCTTAGTTGCCTCAAAAAAATAAAAAGTCTATATATGAGTCGTAGATAATTTGTAGATCCTTCCGTGGCCGTGAAGAACATCTTAATCGGACATCAGATCAGAGAGTTATTGCAGTTTGATTATAGCAGTTTTTTAGTCTCATAATTCTATGCAGAATCTGTTCTCTAAAGATTTAGGAACTTTTATCAACAGAATTAAAACTTGGGTTTGTAAGCAAAGTTGTAGATAATTTCATAAGCTTTCCAGATTGATAAAGAGTGTATTCATATGAATTTTTAAACTCCAGTTATGTTTGTTTTACTGTGGCTGTTTCTGTTTGCCTGGCAAAAATGAGCGGGTCTGCACTGGTGGGTTTCATCTAGTAAATGGCCGAATTGGCTCTTCAAACTATGGAGAATTTTGTAGAGGGATTAAAGTTCTTACGTCCAGCAGAATTTCATAATTTTTGGTTGTGTAGTTTGGAAGATATCAAATTTTGAAGTTAACTAGGCTGCTGTCTGAAACAGATTCAGTCAGTTATCTTGTCAGATGTTTTAGAACTTATAGAAGGCAAAATTTAATTATTCCTTGAATACCGAAATTGTAGAGTATTTTGTGTAGATACTCCTACAGTATTTGTTTGATATCACCACTTTTATAATTTAAAGATACAAAATTAACAAACGGCGCTGTTGCTGTTTGGCATGTGGTTCAAGGTGGGAGTCTTTCTACCGGGTCTTGGTTTTCAAGTGTATGAGCGATTTGTTGATTGTTGGCAAATGTTTGTGAAATATTTGTAGTAAGTTTTATGCCCAGCAGCAGGTGGCTACACTCCGGATCATGCCTAGTACATTTTTCTTCTTCGATGAAGGCAAGTGAATGTAGCAGTGGTTGCTACCATTTTGACTTGTTATTTTTATCGCCAACACTCTAATATTTAGAATTATTGAATTCTTTCATAATTGAACTCTATGATGATGTTGTACTTGATTTTGTTATATTAATGCTCAATCATATATTGAGGATGATTATGGTTCGAGTATGACCCATGAGATTAATTTACGTATCTAAAGGAAGATGAAGTATTATTTGAGGCTTGTATTGTATCTGAAGGAAGGTAAAGTATTATTTAAGGTTTGTATTGTATCTAAAGGAAGATGAAGTATTGTTTGAGGTTTGTATTGTATGTGAAGGAAGTGAAGTATATTGATAAATGCAGCATGCCATATGCATTGCATGATTCATTTGCATCTGAAGTTTTGTCGTGACCTATGGTCCGACCGTACCGGTACAACTTAGCATCGAACGTTGCTCGAGGAGGGGTACGATGCGGCTTCATACCCTCAGAGGTATGAAGGCAGAGGACATATGCATTGCATTCATATGCATCATTGAAGTGATATTTGCAGATATTGTTGATGCAGGGAAGTGTTATACAAACTATTGTGGTTGTTCGAGGAAATGAGATGGTATTGGTTATATTGGGACTATTGAGTTCTATATCTACGAGTATTTCTGGTCTTAATTGTGATTCCTGTAAAATATTGATTAATTTATCTTGTGGTTTAAATATCTCGTCAAAACATTTTGCTTGTTGTGATGTTTCATCTCACTCTTGCATTACTCAATGTAGGTGTTGGATGCTTATCAATGGGAGTGGGAAGTAGTGGCACGTTGCACACATTGCTTAAAGAACCAAATAATTAGCTTGGGTTATTGACTTTTGAGGGTCATACTTTAGAGTATGATGTAGGAATAAGCTGGTTCATTCGTAGTTAATTGTCCTTGATGAGAATTATATCATACTAGTATGATTCATTTTGTATTGATATATCTCTTTTGCTTCTGCGATGCTTATAATTACAAAGGAGACGCTGCCAAATTTTATTTTGCTTAGTGTTCGGTTGTTGGTAGTGATGTTCAGTAGCATCCTAGGGTGTTTGGGGATCCTGGGGTGTTACAGATGATCAACATAACCTATGGACTAATGTGTTTGCTAGTGTTTGTGTTTGTAGTCCACAGGATACGAAGAGGATTGGACTAAGGCACTAAGGATGCAACACCTCAAAAGAAGACCTAAAAGATTCGTAGAAGTCCAAGACTCATGATCAAAAGAAGCCCAAGGAAATAGCGAAGAAATTCGAGAAGAGGGCAGTCAGTCAGCACTCTGGTGGCGCACCGGACAGTGAACAGTAAATACAGTGTGCACCAGACTGTTCGATGTGCAATCGGATAGTCTGTGCAAAGAGGCCCGCAACTAGGGGCCCTCGGGCGCTGTAGCTCTAGACTATCGGGTGTGCACCGGACATTCTGCCAATGGTTGGATCCAACGTTCGACTGCTACAGACCTCAATGGTCGGCTAACGTGGCCAGGGCATCAGACATGTTTGGTGTCCACTGGCTGTCTGGTGCGCCAAACGACAGAAACAACAACTTTCTGTCCAATGTCTATAATTGAGGGGGAGGCTATTTATACCACTCCAACGATGATTTGAAGGTGTGGGAGCCCAAGCAACATACCAAGACATATTGTAGACATTTACAAGTGCTCATACACTCAATTGCTTAATAGAATCACTCGATGATTATTGTAGGTGCTTTGTGAAGGGCTCTTAGTTAGATCGCTTATGCGTTTACTCTAGGTGAATCCTTGTTAGTTCATTGAGTTTATAAAACCCCACAAAAACCCTCGGCTCTTGCGTGAGCCGTTGTAATTGTACCGAGTGGGGCGAGAGTCTTGTGACACCGTGACAACCGAATTTGTATCATGGCCACCAACGTGTACCAGAGGGAACAAGGCCCGCAGCGTTTTGGCTAGAAGCTCGATAGTGGAGATGGCGGGGAGTGTCTGAGAGGAGCCAGAAGAGGAGTACCACTTGCGTGTGGAGAAGGCCCGCGTCTCTCTACGAAGTTACTTGACTGAGGTGCTTGGACCTCGCGTGGGCTACCCTTTGCGTAGGGGCACCAACGAGGATTAGTTGGAAAACATGCGTGGTACCAGATACCTCGGTAAAAATACATGCGTCATCTATTAGAGTTTACTTTGTCTACTAGCTCTTTACCTTCCACATTTACATTGAGTACTTATGTTTCAATCTCTCCTTTGTAGCTAGATTACTTAGGATTTAAACTTAGACTTTGCGGTAGATCAGCAACAATTAGACAAAACTTAGCTTGCACATTCTAGATTGATTATTTGCAAAGGTTTTGTTCTTGGGATTTATTCGTGGCCTAGTTTAGAAGAAGTTTTTAGAAGTCCAAATTCACCCCCATCATAGGTGAATATGGTTCATATGACTGCACATGCCTTGACATATATGAATCATTCTCCGATAGGATATGTCTAGATAATTACTTCATGCGGGGTTTCATTGAGTGCGTCCGTTTAGAGCATGTCTCGCACACTCCTTAGCCTATCACAGACATTGTAATCCTACATGTCAACTTTGGGGTATGTTTTTGAGTAAATAAAAGTTAACAACATAGTATCTTATACTTTGTACAATACAATTTTATGGTACTAAGTTACTACTATAGCTAGAAGCCATATATGCTACTGCCACCAGCTCACGATAGATCATTCACTCCAAGCAATTACTTCTGTTGTATGTAGTGTACATATATGGTTTATGCAATTACATATAGGTTTTATGCAGTGTACATATAGGTTGTAAGTTTTTTAGCATTCTTGCATTTCCACTGTATATTCAAACTATTATATTGTTAAAGATATATTATATTTAACTATTGCAGGATATCCTTAACATCGAAGAGTGATAACAACATAACACGGATCCCCAGGCATTTGACATAAGTATTTTATCCGAATACTTGGCTCGGACGCTTCCCCCAAACAATGATTTACAAAAATGCAAATGTGTATGTCACATCACCTATTTCCACGCACTTTTCTATTTATGGCATATTCTGTGGGGGACAGATATCCCCCGGGTCCACTACAAGGCAAGAAGGCCTCGCAAAAGGCCTTGGGCCCATAATTTCGCAAGGCCACCCCTTCGTGGGCCAGGGGAGGAACCTTCGGCAGAATGGATCGACATGAGATCGGATCGACTCGAGCCCATGCGGTTCACGGAATTCAAGCGCTATCCACAGCAGTGATCCGGCTCTCCCGCGTAGTTTCCTCAGACGTCAGAACTGAATGGTGATAAGTCGGCAGAATTATATGAAGATAAGCTCAGTCGGTTCACTATTACTTAGGCGCACGTTGTTATCATATCTGCATGTAATGCCCCACGGTCGAATATATAAGGCCTAGGGGCACCCCCTCAAACAACATCACACTCATTTTAGCCGTCTACTCAGCTCTCTAGCATCCCTCATACTAGAGAACTCCCCTGTAACCCACCACATAAAAGATCCACACCAGGACGTAGGGTGTTACGCCTCTCAAAGCAGCCTGAACCTGTATAAAATTATCTACTATCTCTCGTGCATTTAGCACGAACCATCGAGCTACAGTCGGTAACACCGTCCTACTCCAAAAAGCATCTCGAGGGGTAACCCCAGGTGCACGGTCGGACCCAAAACACCGACAGCTGGCGTGCCAGGTAGGGGGTGTGTCACTGATCCAAGCTAGCTCAATGGCCATCACCTTCAAGCACAATATCGTTCTCCGCCATGGATCCATGTTATGCTTCGGAACCATTTCATCTGTGGCAGACAAAGAAGGGACTCTACATCGCATCGCGGATCTGCCGGAGAGAAAACCTTCCTCGATAATCTCCAGGAAAGCCGGAGCGATGCAGGAAATAACGCAACCTCCAGCGCTCTGAGCAAAGACTACCTCGTACAGGCTAGGAGCAGAGAATCCGTTTACCCAAAGAACCAAGCTGTCCACCTCACCCACGGAAAAATGGACACGGATCGCAAGAAGAAAAGAAACAAATGAGATGAAGGCTCGTCAAGCTGCTCTTCTGGTATCCCCGCCCTCAAAGGAGAACAGAAAGAAGCTTGTCACCATGACAGTCCCATTCTACCCCGACGTCCTCTTCATCGGGGAGAGAGTGGAATCGTCCCCGATCTGCGACGATGAACCAACGGTGCCTGGGGAGGAAACTCCTCAGCAGGAAGCTCATCGATGAAGGAACCGACGCAGAAATGTTCGGCGACATCATGAAGCCGGAGAGCGGGACCTGGCACAGCCTGTGTCACAAGATGAGATCTCGGAGGTGGGTGAAACTCCAGATGAACGAGTCTACAGGGAAAGAAGGAATTCCTGCCGACGAGATCGTCGGCAAGCTCAAGAGCAGGCCGAACAGGAGGCGAGACAATGTCGAGAGAACCCTCTCCTCGGACGAAACCTGAACCCCGACTTTGCCCAATCCATGAACACATCGAGCGAGGTCGGTGGAGTGTTGGCTCGGATAGCTGACGGCCTCCCCCGGACTCCAGACACCGAGGGCTATCGGCGGCTGCTCACTCGGGCAGCTAACCATCTTCTGCCTCTCGCTCATCCTCCAAGCGATCTACGACACGCCATCAACAGTCGGTGGGATGCGCGGAGCTCCATCAATGCTTCGCGCGAATGACAATACGAGAACGAGATTCGGCGCCGAGAAGAGTATGATCGGGATCACGGCATCCCTGCGCAAAGTCAAGCCACCAGGGTTGAGTCGGTAACAACTTCAACTAGCGGCACAACCCAGGGATGGTCGAGGCAACACATCAACAACTCCCCTCCCCGGGACCGACACCACAATCATCGATAGAAGGACACATGTGGAGTATCGGCGCTCACTCCTCGTCTTAGGGCCATTCAGTGGCCCCCTAACTTCAAAGTCTCCAACATCGACAAGTACGAGCCTAAGAAGGACCCGGGAGGCTGGTTGGCCATCTATACCACCGCTGCCTGGGCCGCTGGGGCAACTGAAGATGTGGTGACCGCATACTTACCCATCGTCCTCAGGCAAGATGCGCTGCAATGGCTACGACACCTACCCCGACACTGCATTGACGACTGGAGCGACTTCAGTCGATGCTTCATCGCCAACTTCCAATCTCTCTCCGACAAGCCAGCGCAGCCATGGGACCTCAAATCCATCAGGCGCCAAGGGGATGAGACTCTCCGGTCGTACCTCAAAAGGTTTCAGACCATGAGAAATCGAATCCCCGAGGTTGCGGAAGCAGCAGTGACCGAGGACTTCTACCGAGGATCTAATGACTCGGCCTTCGTTCGAGCCATACTGCAAAAAGCACCGACTACCTCCGAGCAGCTATTCTGGGAGGCAGACCTCTACATCACAGCCGACGAACAGGCTCAGGACCTCATCGGAGGAATGAAGCCTGCACCACCGGCACCACGACACGACGCGAACCAGCAACTCGACAAGCGTTGGGAGAAGAGGCCTCGCGACAAAGTCCATGCCACCGGACCACCCGTCTCTCATGCCCGAGGGGCACCCCGTGGAGGTGAACAAACATTAGACGACATCCTCGACGCTCAATGTTCGTACCACAAGGACATGCGCCACACCCTCCGGAACTACAGAGACTTCAAGCACTATGTTGGGAACGGCCGACCCTTCCAACCTCTGCCACCTCCCCCACCACGAGGAGGACCCGGAGAACCTCGACAACCTCAGCAGTAGAAAGGGGGAGGAGGCGGAGCATTCCCCCGCATCGACGGAGAAGTCAACGTCATCTTCGGCGGACACGGGTCTCAAGAGAGCAAGAGGCAACAGAAGCTCAACGACCGTCAGATACTGGTGGTGGCCACCGGTCCTCCCGTCCTGTATCGGTGGTTCGAACACCCGATCACTTTCACTCGGGCGGATCAGTGGCTTAACTTCGATCATCTGGGCAAGTACCCGCTCCTCGTTGATCCGGTGATCCGAGAGAGCAGGGTAAAGAAGGTGCTAGTGGATGGGGGAAGCAGCATCAACATCACCTTCCCCCGGACACTCCTAGGCTTGGGAGTCTCACTCAAATAACTCCACGAGTCAGACACTCCTTTCTTTGGCATCGTGCCGACTGATGGAGAGTATCCACTCAGACACATCTACATGCCAGTCACCTTTGGAACTCCGGATAACTACAGAATCGAGTTCCTGAGGTTCGAGGTAGCAAGCTTCGACTGCGGATACAACACCATCATTGGCAGGCCGGGATTAGCGAAATTCATGGCCATCCCGCAATATACATACATGATATTGAAGATGCTAGGACCTCAAGGAATCATCACTATGCGCGGTGACTAGCAAGGCGCCGCAGAGTGCTTCCGAGTGGCCATTCAGGCGGCCCTAACCACCAAACCATCAATGACTTCTTCTGCGCAGGCGAACTCAAAGCCTGAGGAGGACCTCATAGTACGTGCAAATGAAGCTCACGTCGTGACCTCTATGCGGCCGACTGAGGAAACAAAAAGAATCAACCTCGGGTTCGCTGATGAACGCAAGAATGCCATCATTAGCTCTAGCCTGGATGACAAATAGGAAGGTGCGCTCGTCCAGTTTTTGCAAGATAACCGAGACGTATTCGCATGGCAACCTGCGGATATGCCGGGAGTCCCGAGAGAGCTGGTCGAGCACAAACTGAACGTCTATCCCCAGGCGAGGCCTATTCGAAAGTTGCATCGTTTCACGCCCGACAAGAGAGAAGCTATTAGTGCCGAGCTAGCTCGCTCAGTCGCAGAAGGGTTCATTAGAGAAGTACTGCATCCCTGAGTGGTTAGCGAATCCTGTTCTTGTACTAAAAAAGAATAAAGTGGATTGGCGCATGTGCGTCGACTATACAGATCTCAATAAACATTGTCCAAAGGATCCCTTCGGACTTCCTAGAATAGACCAGGTGGTAGACTTGACCGCTGGATGTTCTGTGTTGTCCTTTTTGGATTGCTACTCCAGGTACCATCAGATCTGCCTGGCAAAAGAAGACAAGGAAAAAACTGCATTCATCACCTCGTTTGGAGCTTTCTGCTATACCTCCATGCCGTTTGGCCTCAAAAATGCTGGAGCGGCTTACCAGAGAGCCATTCAGACGTGCTTAGCCGATCACTGGGGCAAGCGTGTAGAAGCTTATGTGGATGATGTGGTGATTAAGACAGAAAACTTCATTGAAGATTTGTAGCTGGTCTTCAACAGTCTGCGACGATATGGGTGGAAGCTCAATCCAAAAAATGTGTCTTTGGAGTACCAGCAGGGAAATTGCTTGGATTCATTGTTAGCCACCGAGGAATTGAAGCCAACCCGAGAAAATTGAAGCTATCATGAGAATGGAAGCACCATGATCGCAGAAGAAAGTACAAAGGCTTACTAGATGCATGGAAGCTTTGAGCAGGTTCATATCAAGGCTAGGAGAAAAAGGCCTACCGTTCTACAAATTGCTCAAGAAGGTAGACAAGTTCAAGTGGACCTCAGAAGCTCAGGAAGCTCTTGATGCACTGAAGAAGTTCCTGACCACACCACCAGTGTTAAAACCGCCACACCGAGCTACGCCAAATCAGCCGGCCGAAGATCTGCTGTTGTACATCTCTTGCACGACTCACGTGGTGAGCACCGTGTTGGTAGTCGAGCGAGCAGAGGAAGGACACGCATATCCAGTACAACACCCTGTCTATTTCATTAGTGAAGTTCTGGGACCCTCAAAGAAGAAGTATCTTCAAGTTCAAAAACTATTATATGCAGTACTTCTAACTGCACGCAAGCTGATCCGTCACTACTTTGATGACCACAAAGTCATAGTAGTCACCGGATTTCCAATATGGGATATTCTCCACAACAAAGAAGCCATTGGAAGAATAGCCAAGTGGGCCTGCGAGCTGGGGGCTCACGACATTGAGTTTCGGCCTCATACCGCAATAAAGACCCAAGCGCTAGTCGACTTCATATTAGAGTGGACGAAGCAACAAGTACCAGATAACCCGGAGACTGCAGAAGTATGGCGGATGTATTTCGATGGCTCGCTGAAGATGCAGGGAGCAGGCGCGGGGATCCTCTTCATTGCCCCCGGAGGCGAACAACTCAAATATGCTCTTCAGTTGTTATTCTCAGCATCCAATAATGCAGCAGAATATGAACCTTTGATCCACGGATTGAACATTGCCATATCACTAGGTATCAAGAGGTTGATGGTATACGGAGATTCACTGGTGGTCATAAGTCAGATAAATAAAGAATGGGATTGCTCGAATGATTCTATGGGCTAGTACTGCATAGCCATCCGAAAATTGGAAGACAAATTTGAAGGGCTGGAGTTTCACCATGTGGAAAGAGATCGCAATGCTGCAGCAGACGCATTGTCGAAGCTAGGATCCAGTCAGACTCATGTCCCACCTGGAGTTTTCGTCCAAGAGGTGCCACACCCGAGTATTTGCTCAGATCGGGCAGAAGAATGCAATGTTTTGAGCTAGCCAGAGTCAGACTCTAATGACTGGAGGGAGCCTATTATTAAGTATATAAAAAATGAAGAGGAGCCGGATGATAAAGCTACAGCGGAACACATCGCAAGTCAGTCAGCCCACTACACCTTCATTGGGGACACACTGTACAGAAGAGGCACAGCATGAGTCCTCATGAAGTGCATTCCTTCGGTCACTGGAAAACAACTGTTAGATGAGATCCATGCCGGACAGTGCGGGATACACGCAGCATCCAGAACTCTAGTGGGGAAGGTCTTCAGGTCTCGTTTCTACTGGCCGACAGCAAAAAATGATGCAGCCGAGTTAGTCCAGAGGTGTGAAGCTTGTCAATTCCTATCAAAGCAGCAGCATTTACCAGCACAGCAACTGCAAACCATACCATTGACATGGCCATTTGCGTGCTGGGGACTGGACATGATCGGACCCTTCAAGAAAGCTCAGGGAGGCTACACTCACGTGTTAGTCGCCATTGACAAATTCACTAAATGGATAGAATACAAACCCATTGCTTCTCTAACTTCAGCCAAGGCAGTGGAATTCATACAAGATATAATATTCAGGTTTGGGATACCAAATATCATCATAACCAACCTGGGATCTAATTTCACTAGCTCTGAATTCTTTGATTTCTGCGAACAACGGAGCATCTAGATCAAATGTGCATCAGTAGCACATCCAAAAGCCAACGATCAGGTAGAAAGGGCCAATGGAATGATACTGGAAGCACTCAGGAAGAAAATCTTTGACAAGAATGAAAAGTTCACGGGAAAGTGGATCAGAGAGTTGTCGTATGTGGTTTGGAGCCTAAGAACTCAACCTAGCCGAGCTCTGCATGGAAATACTCCCTTCTTCATGGTCTACGGTTCGGAGGCAGTGCTACATGCCGACCTCAGGTTTGGGGCACCAAGGCTATAGCTGAGGCAGAAGCTACCAGACTAGAGGATATTGATGTATTCGAAGAAGAGCGATTGAATATAGTAATTCAGTCCGCTAGATACCAGCAAACCCTGAGGCGCTATCATGACAAGGCTATCCAACATCGATCCTTCGTAGTGGGAGACTTGGTCCTTCGTCGAATTCTAACGGAGGAGGGACGACACAAATTGTCACCACTATGGGAAGGGCCATTTGTGGTAGCAGAAGTCACTCGGTCAGGATCATATCGGCTTACTCAAATGGATGGCACGGAAGTAGGGAATTCATGGAATATAGAGCACCTCAGGAAGTTTTACCCTTAGCAAGATTTCAAAAGCTATCGGGGTAGCATTGTATTTTGTAATCGGAAAATACATCATCAATAAGAAGATTTCATTCTCAAGGGCACTCGAACTGTTTATTATCAATCAACACGCTTACTCAACTTAGGGTGACCACTATATCCCTACTAACGGAGCAGTCGGCTTAAGTCGGCAGTGACTTAAGACGGGTGCAACAAGCTCACACTTACTCGATTTAGGGTGACCACTATACCCTACTAACGGAGCAATCAGCTTATGTCGGCAGTGACTTAAGACGGTGCAACATGCTCACACTTACTTGACTTAGGGTGACCACTATACCCTACTAACGGAGCAATCGGCTTAAGTCAGCAGTGACTTAAGACGGTGCAACATGCTCACGCTTACTCGACTTAGGGTGACCACTATACCCTACTAACGAAGCAATCGGCTTAAGTCGTTAATGACTTAAGACGGTGCAACATGCTCCCACTTACTCGACTTAGGGTGACCACTATACCCTACTAACGGAGCAATCGGCTTAAGTCGACAATGACTTAAGACGGTGCGACATGCTCACGCTTACTCGACTTAGGGTGATCACTATACCCTACTAACAGAGCAATCGACTTAAGTCGGCAATGACTTAAGACGGTGCAACATGCTCACGCCTACTCGACTTAGTATAACATGCTTACGATCACTCATCTTAGGGCGATCTCTATGCCTCATCAGCTAATCAATTAGCATAAAATAGGAAAAAAACTTCAAAACCAGCACGCTGCGTTTACTTCTGCAATCATAACAAATGTTGGGGACTTGTTCTCAAATGCTATGAATCAAGAACAAGGCAACACAAAGTGTTAAAGGTTAATATCCTTTGTCCTTCGAAGCATTATTTCCCTTGGGATATAACGATCTTCGGACGAAGGTCATGAAGGATGTACCTTCATCATCATGGTATGTGATAATGAAAGACAAAACATATGAAACATGAAAGATAATATGAACAATCATATAACATTATTCACATATCTTCATTATATAAAATCAAGTATATAAATACAATATTTAATCACATTTATACCTTCGTCTTGACAGAAGACAAAAAATCCAAGCATTGTGCACGAGCGAATACAAGATAGCGTGAACAGTACAAGGGTACTGTTCATCTATTTATAGGCATAGGACGCAGCCTGTGAGAAATTACATTCATGTCCTTTACAAAGGTTTACAATCATAATACAAGTTATCACGGTCCGATTGGTCATTTCATCTTTAAGTTGGTGTATTTGGAAATGTACTCCGAAGCCCTTTGATTGATAGCTTTGGCTTTGTGCCAGTCTTCCGAAGGTGTTTCTTCTTATGAGACCTTCAGCGACGAAGCAGGCCCCCAACAATAGCATTCAGCGTCAAGAACACATTATAACCGAGTATTTGAGCACATTGATCACACACTCATATAGTTCACGAATGTATTCAGTATTTCTACTTGGCAATGTCTTTCTCAGGAGCAACTTAAGAAGAAGGGCGACTCGAGGAGTCAGGAACAGCTTTGAGATCAGCAACTATATCATCAGGAACAACTACACCCGACCTTCTCATCAAGATCTGCCCCGCGCGAATGGCTTTATCCATAGCCTTGTCGCGCTGAGCCTTTAGAATGGTGGAATTGTCTTCTGCAACTTTGGTAGCCAGTCGAGCGGCCTCTAGCTCCTGGGCGACTGATCTCTTAGAGGCGCGCAGATCCTTGATGATGGAGTCCTTGCTCTACATCAATTTCCTAAGACGCAGGATCTCATCCTAGGATACTTGCAGCTCATGACGGAGTCCTTGCTCGACACCAATTGCTGGCATCACAATACAACCTATCAAGATTATCGCGAGAAGCCGCAAGTGCCCGTTTCTCCACCTACAGACAAGAATCAGCTCTCAAGTATCCAGTAAGCAGTAAAGTCATAGCAGATCTAGTCAAGTAAGCTTACCTCGTTAGCTACCCTTTCAGAGTCAAGCTGAGCACTAAGAGAGGAATTCAAAGAATTTACATCGTCTAAAGAGCAGAAACTCGGGCCAGGTTGATCTGACCTTGAGAATACTTCCCCTCAAGCTCAGAATACCGCCAGGTTGAGTCGGTTTGATACTGAAGATGTTCCTCCTCGAGCTCAGAGTACCACCAGGTCATATCTAACAAAAAACAGTTAAAAACAGACTAATCAATCAGGCGGGGAAGAAACAAAGACACTAACCAGCATTTGACATTTTCAAATTAGATATCTGCTTCTGAAGCAGCAACGGATTCCACTGCGTCAGAGACAGAGCTCCTTCTAGGATAGAGGCACCATGTGATCTCAATTGACCAGCCATCCCGTTGACCAGAGCCTGATATTAAAAACAAATGAGTACAAAGATAGTGATTTGCCAGGAGTATTGCCAGAATAGAAAAAGCCAAATTACGTGAAGATTAGAAAAGAACGAAGGAAATCCAAAGTCATGAGAAGCTGGGTGGTAGCTCGACGAAGGAATATCAACCGGGACAGTCTGAAGAGCATCGTTAGGGATTGATTCAGCTCCACTAGCAGATATCATAATTCTGGCATCCGGTGCGCCAACCTCTAAGGAGACTCCCTCACTTGAAGCTAAAGAAGCATGCACTGCTATCACTCCACCAGAATGTGGTGGAGACGACCCGATGTGGACATCCATGGAGGTATGAGAAGGGGAGCTCACTCGGACACCCTCGGGGGCTGGGTTGCAGCTCGCACTGCCCATCGAAGCCGGATCACCACCGGCAACACCCTCGGGGGCTAGGTTGCAGCTTGCGCTACCCACCCAAGCCGAATCATTACCGCAACACCCTCGGGGGCTGGGTAACCGCCAGCACCACCATGGAGGACTTATTTCTCTACAATAGCCACCTCTAAGGCTGAAGGATTCTCAGTCACCTCCATGGGAATCGAGCAATCTTGACCAACATCTTGGCACCGAAGACCGCCTTCCAAGGTCGATGATGCGCGAGATGCTGCCCGGGATACCTCTAATCCCACATCTAGAGTGTCAGAGCAGACGTCCATCATATCACCATCAGTTGGCTCTAACAGCATATCCTCAGGAACAAAATCCTCGAGGGCCTGATCAAAATCTGTTATGGATAATTCTTGCAGGCTAACAAGAGCAGACAGAGCTGGAGAAGGAATATCGCTATCCCCACCACTGCCTCTGTAACGTCGACTATTCTTCTGAATTAGTAGGACTTCTTCTTCTTCTTCGTCGTCATCAACAATACGGATAATAGACGACGCATGGTCACACCCAATTGGATCAGCTTCAGCAGGGTCACACCCATTGGGATCAGCTTCAGCAGGGTCACACCCATTGGGATCAGCATCAGCAGGGTCACACCCATTGGGATCAGCATTAGCAGGGTCACACCCATTGGGATCAGCATCAGCAGGGTCACACCCATTGGGCTCAACTGGCGCACGAATACGTTCGTTGGGGTCAGTTGGTGCACAGCCACACCCATTGGGGTCAGTTTCAACGGGTACACCACCAGTGGGATCAACTCCAGTAAAGATTTCCGCCGGTACTTGTTGGGGGTATGCTTCGTCGCCGAAGATCCTGTAATAAAAAACACCTTCGGCAGATCCTCTCAAAAGCAGTGCCGAAGCTGTCATCCATAAAGCTTCAGCATAGTGGCATGTCTCAAGACGAAGGACTACACCGACTTAAAGATGAAATGACCGATTGATCCATGAGAGTCTGTGTCATAATTGTAATCTTTTGTAAAGGGCATGAATGTAATATCTCACAGGCTGTGCCCTGCGCATATAAATAGATGAAGAGTATCCCCTTACTGTTCACGCTGGCTTGTATTCACTCGCACGTCACACTCGGATTCTCACCTTCTGTCAAGCCAAAGGTATAAATGTAATTCAATATTATCCATGTTTATTCATGATTATATAATACGAATGCTTGAATGAAACCATATGATTATTCATGTCTTATATGTGTCATATGATTCTACTTTCCATTGTATATTGAGATGATGAAGGTACGTTCTTCATGACCTTCGTCTGAAGATTATTATATCCTAAGGGAAATAATGCTTCGAAGGACGAAAGGTCTTTAATCATTAACTTTTGTGTTGCCTTGTTCTTATTTCATAGCATTTAAGAACAAGTTCCCAACAGTACTTCTTTAGCAATAGGAGCAGAAGGGCCAGCATCCTGGTCGAAACAAGAAATCACCGAAGCCGTCTCTTTTTCTTTCTCTTCCCCTCGGCAGGTGTAGTTGGACGACTGACTTGGTGAAGACGCTTCGGGCGAGTACCCTCAGGCTTTCGGGTGTCCACTACGTTTTCAAGCTCTGGTATAATTGAACAGCCATTGTTTCAGTAGGGGCCGAGTCAGAAGATTCCCCAGCCAACATATCGAGCATAGCACTTATCTCTGCATCACCTGGACTCGTTGGCATTTCAAAATGAACTTGCCTCTCATCATTGGAAGATCACCAAGTGGAGCAACCAGGACCTCAATATCTTCGGGAGAGGGTCGCACTCTAAGACCCAGATCACTATCACCAGTAGGAGGATTGGACACAAAATTGCAAAAGGACTTAGAAGGTGGCAGATTCTAACCAGAATATGCGACAGGAGCAACAATATTTGATACTTTGCCTCTCAAGATCATCTCTAGTCGGCTCACCAAATCCGCAGTAGGAATCCTCCTATTGATAACCCGAGTTGAGTCGGTGACACCACTGTACAAGTAAGCTGGGTATGTTGTCCTTCAGGGGTTGAATATTCTTAAAAACAAAGTCAGCAACCACAACTTCAGTGGTCAGACCTCTTTCCTTCAGCAAACAAATTTTAGCAAGCAGAACCTTGGCTTCTGTTATCTCCAAGGCAGTAGGAGACTCAATCCAACTCGAAGTGCGCACATCCGGCTGTCTCCCTGACCGAGGGGGAGGGACTTGCCATGGTTTTCCACAATAAACACTCTAAACGCCATCCTTTAATGTTGTCCTTAAGTGTGATATCAAGGTATTCTGTTTTCCTCCCACGGCGCATCTCCAGACTTGCATCGCCCACGAGCTGGTGCTGCCCCCAGCCATCCCAACACGACAGTGATACAAGTACTTCCACAAACCGAAGTGAGGAAGAATTCCGAGGTAGGCCTCGCACAGATGAACAAAGATAGAAATTTGTAGAATAGAATTGGGATTCATATGAGTCAGATTCAGATTATAAAAGTCAAGGAGACCGCGAAAGAAGGGAGAAATGGGAAGAGCAAGGCCGCCAATAAGAAAAGGGATGTAAACAATGAACTCGTGGGTATCCTCTGTCGGGACAGTAACCCTACGACAAATCCGCCAAGAACAAAGCTCTTTCGGAGGAAGAACTCCAACATCGACAAGGTGGAGGAGATCCGACTCCGAAACAACAGACATATGGTTAGCTGCAAAAGGCAATTGGCTATTGGGGTCGAGAGGACGAATGACCACCGCAGCAGAATTTTGGTTCTTCCGCTTGGGCACCATCGCAATCTCGTCGGTGGATTGAACGGATGCAAAATCAAAGGGAAAAGAGGAATGTTTGGAGGCAAAAATGTGAGGTTAGGGCTCAGAACGCAGAGGCGTGCGGCGACGTGATATAAATGGGGTTTTCCCGGGTCAGACACCATTTCTAAAAAGCGTTGAGTCATCACTCGGGAAAAACAAGATTTCATGGCATAACTCGGCTATTACCTCTGAAATGCCAACATGGCCCATCATGACTCGGCTGTTACCTCTAAAACGCTGACATCGCCAAGTACCACTCGGGTGTTACTTCTAAAATGCCGATGTGGCCCAGCATGACTCGGTTGTTGCCTCTAAAACACTGACGTCGCCAAGCACCACTCGGATGTTACTTCTAAAACGCCGGCGTGGCCCAGCATAGCTCGGTTGTTACCTTTAAAACGCCGACGTGATCTAGCATAATTCGGCTATTATCTCTGAAGACACTAGCAGTAATTCAGCCGTTTTTTCTCTACATAAATGCAGGCAGAATCAAATACGACCCAACAATTACAAGTCATTACTCGAGCGTTATCTCTAAGAACAAAGGCTGTGTTGGGCATAAATACAAGCTGTCGATTAACTATAAAGGAACGATGGAAAAGTGAAAGATATATCTAGAATAAGCCAAAGTTTTCTTATATAAAAGCGAAGTACTGCCACAAACTCGAAGACCAACACATTATGAGCCGGCCTTCTTCCCCTTTTTTTGCTACATTACATTACTACATCACTACACTACTTACACTACACTATACTACTAACTACTACTATATTATTGCACTAATACTAATACTACTTCTACCACTATTTATCTATACTAATATTTAAGCCAGTGGCGCTTTGCCACTGGCCTTGCTGCTGCCGCTGCCGCCCTTGCCGCCGCCACCGTCGCCGTCGCCGTCACCATCACCGTCGCCTCCATCATCGTCGTCGCCCTCGTCATCGCCGTCACAACCGCTTTCCTCCTCGGACGAGTCAGAGGAGTTCTCCTCGTCCGAGGAGACCTCCGACTCATCTGAGCCCTCGAGCCCGGAGCGCTCGATGGCCCGGATGTATGTCCACACCTCGGCGGTGATCCCCTGGGAATCGTCTGAGTCATCGGACGATGCCGGGGGAGAGGCATAGACCGGCGACCCCTCGGACTCGGAGGAAAACTCCTCCTCCGAGTACTCGGAGTCACCGAAGTCCTTCGATGGAGGACTCAGCTCGCGCTTCCGCTTGTCGCCGGAGTGGTGCGACGAACTTCCGCCATTCTTGCTCTTGCCCATGGTTGAGTAGAAGAGAAGAGAAAAGAGGAGAATAAGCAACAAACGGTAGAGAGATGTGTGAAGACACCAGTGAAGCAAGCAATCTATTTATTGAGGCAGAAGGCAACCACTTATCTCCTACCACGGTCACCGAACAGTCGCAAATATTCAATAATCCATTCAAATTGTCTGGAAACAAGTCAGACAGCAGACACTGTTTCACGTAACACGACACCCATTGGGACTGAAGTCAACTGCTTGGACGATATGATTACACCCCGTGGTCACATCAAGTTACTACTCAAGGGCAGTTTGCTAAACGCTCAGCGCATCAAGCCATCCCTTGCCTACACCCATTGGGGGGACGTCCAGGAATTTTCAATAGATTTTCCCAACCAGTTACATCCATACAGTATACACAATGAATGTATCAAGACAGAAAGAAGATATCGATAGGGATCAGAGGAAAGCCAAAAATAGTTGTTGAAGTACAAGTCTAATCAAAAGGAGCATTGAAGCACAAAGCAAAAGGAAGAACAGCCAAGAGCCATCTATCGGACGTCCAATCTGTCGCCCATCAAATAAATTTCAAACCTAACACGGGCAGACCGTGTTGATGATCTCAAAGACAAAACCATATGCTGATCTTTATAAGCATAAACTGATGATATAATTCTGAGGCATGAAACGAAGATGAGATGATGATTTCTAAGGGCATGAGATGAAGACCTTTGAGTGGATTATTTTCATTAATTCACTCAAAGCTCGGGGGCTACACCCATTGGGTGCACCTCCAGTGCACCCAATGAATCATTAACCCTAAAGACAGAATGCTGATCTCTAAGGCATGAACCGACGACAAAATGCTGATTTCTAAAGCATGAGTCGAAGACAGAAACAATGACTTCTAAAAAACCATGAGATGAAGACCTTTGAGTGGATTATTTTCAGTAACCCCGATGGGTGTAGCCCCCGAGCTTTGAGGTGCACCCAATGGGTGTAGCCCAATGGGTGCACCCAATGGGTGTAGCCCCCGAGCTTTGAGTCCTGAACCCCCGAGAACAGAATGTTGATCTCTAAAGCATAGGCCAGAGGCAGAGCACTAATTTCTGAAGAATAAAGCAAAGACCGTTGAATAATGTCAAGAGAGGATAACAAAAGATCGTTTTTACCGAGTCACTCAGAGTTAGAAGCACCGACTCGACAGGCATATTTCAAAACTGCAAGCTGGACCTGGAATCTTTGGGCCGATTATTTCAAAATCAACTCAAAGATTGGGGGCTTGTGGGGGACAGATATCCCGGGTCCACTAGAAGGCAAGAAGGCCTCGCGAAAGGCCTTGGGCCCATTATTTCACAAGGCCACCCCTTCGTGGGCCAGGGGAGGAACCTCCGACAGAATGGATCGGCATGAAATCGGATCGACTCGAGCCCATGCGGTTCACGGAATTCAAGCGCTATCCACAGCAGTGATCCAGCTCTCCCGCGTAGTGGCCTCAGACGTCGGAACTGAATGGTGATAAGTTGGTAGGATTATAGGAAGATAAGCTTAGTCGGTTCACTATTTTTCTTAGGCGCACATTGTTATCATATCCGCATGTAACGCCCCACGGTCGAATATATAAGGCCTACGGGCACCCCCTCAAACAACATCACACTCATTTTAGCCGTCTACTCAGCTCTCTAGCATCCCTCATACTAGAGAACTCCCCTGTAACCCACCACATAAAAGATCCACACCAGGACGTAGGGTGTTACACCTCTCAAAGCGGCCCGAACCTGTATAAAATTGTCTACTGTCTCTCGTGCATCTAGCACGAACCATCGAGCTACAGTCGGTAACACCGTCCTACTCAAAAAAGCACCTCGAGGGGCAACCCGAGGTGCACGGTCGGACCCAAAACACCGACATAATCATTGTCTTTTTATTCCATATTATTAATCCATATTGATCTGTTCTTACTTATCATTCACATCTAGTTAATGATAATGCTACGACATGGTCATTGGACAATATATGCTGTCAAATACCACCGATGATGTATAGACATATTAGATTCAAATCCTTATGGTCGTACAATTGGCAGTACCACCTGGAAGAATTACCACAATGAAACCTTCACATTCTAGAACAAAAAAACTACATGGTCCAGACTTATGATGACTAGACTCAGCACAGGAATGCAGCTAGCAATGCCGAAGTCCTGCCTACCAAAATTTGAGAATTACAAGATTGACCTTGTCAAAGGCTACCTAACTGTGCCAGTGGGCTCAAATGATTGTGGCTTATTTGTCACAAGATTTATAATATTTTATGAGTATGTAGATGGGATTATGCGTGAAGAGACCCGTTATTCCATCCCAATTATTGACATTTCCTATATTTCAATTTAACATTCTTCGTTTCTTATGACATGTCTAATTTTTTGCAGGACCTATCGCGTGAGAACCGAGCTACTCTCTTACATTATCTGACATTTCATCGACTTAACAAGATTAGTCTGCTATCATCGAACATTCTCATGTTCAGATATGAACGACATAGTGAAAGCAACTAATTAGATTGCATGTAGTGTTGATCTTTAGTCTTCTAGGAACCTGGAACATTACAATGCGTGACATTGTGTCAAATGTGCTCTTAACACTAGCAAACTCACCTTTTGTGTCGGGATAACACATGTACCAGAAAAAACATCTTAAATACCGTATGATCTATTTATCATGTGCTTGGCTCTAAAAATCAGCAACTTGTTCCTTTTTCTATTTAGCATCTTTTGCATCTCTCGGCATGTTTTTACAACACAACCTAATTAATAGTTCAATCTGTGTTTGGCAGCACCACAATTATCTACGACACATTCGAGTAAATTGCATAAACTCGCTAAAAAAGCAATACCTGATAAAACTATTTACGACACTTAAAACGGGTCTTTATGACATACAACCTATATTTCTATGCTACCTTTTCTTTTCTGAACCTTTTAACGGATGTCATAAAAAGTATTTTGCACAAAACTAAGTCTACATGCACCATCGTAGACTTAGTGGAACGACCATTTATACTTGTTTTCTAGCAAATGCAATATATATTAACTACACCCTTTCTGGTTAATTATTTTTTCGATGTGTTCTAATATCTTTACCAATGTTTCATGTGTACACTCATACGTACCGACAAACCATATTCAATTATAGTCTTATTCATCTCATATTCAGTTCACAAAATTTCAACAGTAATGCACCATCACTTGATTTCAAATATAATTACATTTCACTGTCAGACTCATCGTAATCGGCACATCCATCATATGCTTCTTTAAAGTAGGTGTTTCATTCCACTCAGGAGCTGCCGATAAATTAATGTTCCTCAACCCTAGCGGACGTCGTCTTGTTTGGGGTTAGCAAGGTTTTCCAAACGAACCCAATTTTCTTCCACTAACAGGCAAGTTCTGCTATTATGACCATCTGGAATTCAACACTTTATGCACCTTCAGTTCATCTTTTTATCTTCTTTTGCACCTAACTTTACAGTCCTTACCTCATCACTTTTTATCATTCTTCCTTTTGGCTTTGCCCAGTTAGGTTTATCCAAATTTATTCCACCAATGTCAAATTTTAGCTTCTACATAATCAAATGATATGCACATTATTACAAAATACCAATTCATATGTGAACTATCTGAAATAGCTATTTTATTTATGTAACATTGTATTCATGTTTTTTACGTTTCTAGACTATTTCTCGGATTCACAACCACCACAATCATCTATGGCGAGATATCCACGAATAACAGGTTCATCCCCCAACATATTAGTGTCGTTCCCGAAATTCTGTAAAATTTACAATATTCTTATTGTGCATAATCAAAACAAAATAATTTCATATCATAATATTCATAAATATACACTCCATCATGCATAAATTCTTACCTTCTCTACACTTATTAAAGTTGTTGATGCACCCCACACACACCTAGTGGCAACCCCCACATTTCCATTTGAAACCAACTGCACTACAGACTAATACAAACCCAAAAATCAATGACAAAAGTTGTACAATCAAATTTAAAGACAATTAAGGATTTTACACATGCGTTTCTAATCGTTGGGTCATTATTTTCATTGTGACATCCTGATCCCATATCTCCAACGGATGGACCACCTTCCTGCAGTCATAATTCACAAAATACATGGTTATTGATATAATATGCTAATCAATCTATATGTATACTAGTCGGTTACCTGTGCGTTGTGACGGCTCACAACAATACCCACGTAAATTATCCACCAAAAAGATCTCAAGAATTTTTATTGATTGTCTCCACTCTTCGCATAATATTTTTTATAAATGCACGGGTACCATAGGCTGCAAATCAGAGACCCCCATCCCTCGCCTCCCCCACTTCCAAGGATTCGTAGAGCAGAAGGGGAAGGTAAGAGACAGACATACATCTTTGTTGTCTAAGAAGGACACGACGAAGACCTGGGCATCTGGAGGCAACATAGGTAGTATAACGCTAGATATATAGGGAGAGAGCAAGCAAGTGGAGATAGAAGCCCACCCTGAGCACCTCCAAACCGAGAGGCACCCACACCAGACGTCAATCCGAGAAGGACGAGAGAATGCGAGTGTCTTCCCAGCCCTGGACCCGCCGAAGCTAGTGGAACTTTGTAAAGGCCTCGTAGGGGTACCCTGCCTTGCTTCCTTGGTAGAGGTGTATGGGGTCCGATCAACCCTATGGTAAATGGGTAACACGACTTGTGGGTAAAGATGTGCAACCTCTACATAGTGTAAAACACGGTCATGAGCGGCTCAGACACTCACATGATTAATTTATGGAATTAATTTCAATTTGTCATTTCATTGCATTGGGAATTTATTATTATTTATATTTACTATTACTATGGTTTGGTATTCACTTACACTCTATTCAACTAAATGATTAAGCATATCATTAAATGATGCACCATAAGCATTTATTTACAAGAATAGTTAATTTTAGAGTAACTTTTGACTTTTGTCACACAATCAAAATATTATTCTCCCAAAAAGAAAGGAACAATATGAGTGTGTCTCATATTTCAAACATTTAATCAATTAAAATAAATAAATATATATCTATTGTTTCATAATTGATTAGGAGCATGTAGTAAAAAAGTGAATTCCTAAACTTTATCTTAGATTGGAATTCGAATTTTGTAATGTCAAAAAGGAATAATGTGGGAATAGAATAATGAGATGAGAGTTAGGTTTTAACCCAAAGGTACAATTTTAGAATTTGAGAAAAGAGAAGAAAATACTAAACAAATGAGGAAAAATAAAATATATAAATAAGAATATACTTCTTTACACTAATATTTGAATTTGGTGCATTTTGATTCATAGTGAGACTCATAACAAAATTTAAATTTAGATTTGAAAATCAAGAGAATGGCTTGGGGTTATGCGGATCTAATCCAGACCACACGCGGTTGATCCAATGGCCAGAATCCTACGATACCCCTTTGCGAGACAAATTTGCATAAGAGCCCTTATGTTTTTACAGAATAAAACCCGCCGTCCATGCGGCTGTAGCTCTGAGTATAGCAAATTTTTATACCTCAGCCCCTGGCTTTTCCAGAATTTGGCGCCCAGTCCAGGGAATTAGAAATCCAGTAAAAGTAATTGGAAAATGATTTTTAATATGAAAATAAATGCTGGAATTTGTATAAATCATAGAAAATTCATATGGAGTCTAAATTGATCCATTCCAGTTCCTATAATTTTGTAATATTACTGTTCATCATATAGTGCAACTGTTTTGACATAAAAGTCACATTAAAATTTATATCCTATTTAATCTTGTACAAAATACATAAAACCTTTAGAAATTCATAACTTAAAATCCATAACTCCAAATTGATTCATTATAGTGGCATTAATCTTGTTTAAGTCTTGTTTATCACCTAGTACATTTATCTAACCATGAAACTTGATTTAAAATTATTCACATGAATTACTCTATTCTAGGTACTTAATAATTCAGAAATTCGTAACTTGATGACCGTAATTCCAATCTTAGTGGTTCTCGAACCCACGATCTCGTAGCGACGCCTAGACCGTTATTATTCAGTTTGTTCTTATGTTTGGTGTGATGTTAATTTTGTCTATACCATGTTTGTTTGTATTGCCACGACCAACAGTGAGGTCACAAGGATTTGAAGAATCATCCTGCTACCTGGAATCTCAAGTGCCAGGCAAGTTGTGCCCTTGATCACTTCCTTTTTACCCAGTCATGTTCTTATTAATCATAATGATCTGCATAGGTTAATTTTGATGGGATCCAATAGGTTACCCTAGTTTTGGCTATCTTTATACCTTGTTTTACCACTGAATATTTTTGGGTTGTATATGCTATTGCTTTATGTGGTTTTGGGTATGGAGATATACATCAATCATTGTTACAGTTTTATTATCAGTTATTATTTACTGTTCATGAAAAGATCATTATGTTAATGGGAACATGGAGAACCACCCGGGAAAACAGTGCTACCACAAGGGTTGTATGGGACGCCCTTGGCTTATTAACTAGGAAACCTAATGGATGACTACCTTACCCAAAAGGGGCAAGGGCAGTAGGGGAGTGGTCAGTGTAGGGAGGTCCTTGTGTTGATTTTGCTGCGATGGCGGTCAGGCGAGGGATTCCTGCACTAGAGCTTCCTAGAAACTATAGCGGGTGTTGGGGACTTGTTCTCAAATGCTATGAATTAAGAACAAGGCAACATAAAATGTTAAATATTGATGCCCTTCGTCCGCTGAAGCATTATCTCCCCAAGGATTTAATGAGCTTCGGACGAAGGCCATGAACAAAATGTCACGAAGGTCACACCTTCGTGATCAGATTTGTGAAGCAATATAAAATAAAAAATATAAAACATGAAACATTATAGAAAGATATACTAAAAATAGATAACATTATTCACATATTTTATGATATGAACACAAATATTAAAACATAATATTTAGGTACATTTATACCTTCTTCTTGGCAGAAAGCAATAATTCCAGCGTAATGAGCCAGCCGTTACAAGATTGCGTGAACAGTACAGGGGTACTGTTCATCTATTTATAGGCACAGGGCGCAACCGGTGTAAAATTACATTTATACCCCTTACAATCGACTACAATAATGACACAAAACATCGCAGATCTTTTAAGTCATTTCATCTTTAAGTCGGTTCACCCCTTCGTTTTGAGATCTGTCACTGTGCCGAAGCTTTATAGGTGATAGCTTCGGCGCTGCTTCTGATAGGATCCGCCGAAGGTGTTTTCTTTCTTTAGAATCTTCGGCTACGAAGCATACCCCCAACAGTGGGTTTTCTGAAGCTAGTGGAACTTTGTAAAGGCCTCGTAGTGGTACCCTGCCTTGCTTCCTTGGTAGAGGTGTATGGGGTCCGATCAACCCTGTGGTAAATGGGTAACACGACTTGTGGGTAAAGATGTGCAACTTCTACATAGTGTAAAACTGGTATACTAGTCGTGCTCACGGTCATGAGCGGCTCGGACACTCACATGATTAATTTATGGAATTAATTTCAATTTGTCATTTCATTGCATTGGGAATTTATTATTATTTATATTTACTATTACTATGGTTTGGTATTCACTTACACTTAGTAACTGCTAGTAAAACTTTGACCAACTTATAAAAGCAATGCTCATCCTCAACCTTTATTTATTGATCAGCCTTACACTTCACATGAACTCCCACCTTTGGTGAGTTCATGCACATTATTCCCCACAACTTGTTGAGCGATGAACATATGTGAGCTCACCCTTGCTGTCTCACACCCCCTCCCCACAGGAGAAGAACAAGTGGTCGAAGAGGAGCCGCCTAACACTGAGGCTTTCGATTTGATCTAGGTGGCGTCTCCCAGTCAGCTTTATGGCGCCAGGGAATAATATTTAGTTCGCTTTATTTTATCATTTATTTTGTAAGACTTCCGCTATGTAATAAGTACTCTGATGATATTATGACATTTATCTCTATACATTGTGTTATTATATGTATTGTCTTCTCTCGCGCATATATGAGTTGCACCCGACTTTGTTCCTCAAATCTGGGTGTGACAGAAGTGGTATCAGAGGAATGTTGACTGTAGGACGAAACCTAGATAGAACTGGACAACCATTGTCTTCTTACATTTGCTACTCTAATTCTTTTCTAAACTTATCTTAATATTTTCTCATCTATTTCCGCATTAATCTGATTACTCTTACCTTTTCCTTCTAAAGACAAATGTGGATTTCACACTTTGAAATCTTGTGCCTAAAGTGATCTTTTGGAATAGGATACCTACTCTTAGGACCAAAAACAGAACTATTTTTATAGGCATCTATACGCTTGAATGTTTGTTCTTATGATACATGTCTGATTTGTATTTTTGATTGAGTGTGATGAGTTGTGGAGTAATGTCCACAATTACATCTACATATACGTATAGGCATAAATATAAATAAAAAATAATAATCATAAGATGACTATACATACTTAGAATATTCCCCATTAAAATATATCTAACTTCATAAGATCCATCTTATCTTAAAAGACTCTCTCTTATCTTAATAAATCTATCTTATATTAAAAGATACTCTCTTACCTTAATAAACTCATCTCATCTCGAAAGGATTTTCATCTCATCCTAATCGATCTAACCAATCTCAAAAGATTCTACCATAATCTTAGAGACTCATCTTGACCTAACAAGCATACTTATCCCAACCACTTTTCTTATCTTCTAATAGTATAACAAACATTATCTATTCCAAAATAAACTTAGTACATCCTATCTAGTCTAATCTGGTTACACCAATTTTCTGATCTCATCTAATCTGGTCAGATCTAATCTAACGGGCAAACATTTTAGATAATACTGGTAAAATGAGATTGGATCCTACTCTTATAAATATGTTTTAATCTAAATTGGAGTCTTAGTCCAACCTGGCCATATGCAACTATCTTAACCATTCAATGGTTGCATAACCCCTCTGCTTTAACCTAACAAGAGATTTTGACCTACCTACACCATATAACCCATCATATCTCAAAGGATTCTAACATATCCTAATAAAATATATCTTACCTTGGTAGATCTATCTAACTTAAACTAGTCTAATCTTGTTATATCCAATCTAAAGGGAGTGACTTAGACAAGTCAGTTAATATTGGTAACATAGATAGACCATATTCCGATAAATGGGATTTTTAAAACCTAAAATTGGTGTCTTAAACCAACTCGTCCATAAAACCACGACCTAGCCTATGTTACAGGTTGCCCAACCCATTTATCCAAAAAAGCAAAATTATGTTTAGTCTACCTACCCTATGTACCCGCAATGGTTATCCCAACTCGGTTAATGGCATCTAACACCACAACCGATGGTTCTTAAAACAGACCCAAGAAGAAGGTTAACCTCAACAATTAAAGGTATGAATAGAAACAGATCTTCGGATGAATCAAGATCCCCCATCCGGAATAAAAAGTCTCCCTTACCTAACTTTCTTCTGCCCCCTAATCTTCTCTACACTCACCTAATAGCTAAAATCTGAGGTACCCTTGTTTTCTAAGCCTCACATGCTAATGGCATAAACATTTCAGGTGTATAAAAAAATACTAGAATTTCATAAAGATAAAGTCGGCTTGTTATGCTTAACTAAATGATATTCTAATGTGATCTAATGTGGTCTACTTAAACAGATTAGTGATATTGGTAGATGTTGGGGGTCTGCTTCGTTGTCGAAGGTCCAGTAAGAAGAAATACCTTCGGACGATCAAAACAGAAGCCACGCCGAAGCTACCATCCAGGGAGCTTCGTAGCACGCCTTCAGACGAAGGGTTGCACCGACATAAAGATGAAAAGACCAATCGGCCCATGATAATTTGTGTTATGATTGTAACCAGTTGTAAAGGTCATAAATGTAAATCCACACAGGCTGCGCCCTGTGCCTATAAATAGATGAACAGTACCCCCGTACTGTTCACGCTGCTTTGTATTCACTTGTGCATCACACTTGTGCCCTTGCCTTCTGTCAAGTTCAAGGTACAAATGTAATCTGATATTGTTTTCATTTACTCATGATTATTTAATAAGGAATATACATATCATAATGTTATATAATTGTTTATGTTGTTTCCTTATGTTTCATATGCTTCAACCTTTATTCATATATGCTATAATGATAAAGGTATGTCCTTCATAACCTTCGTCTAAAGATCGTTATATCCTAAGGAAAATAATGCTTCGAAGGACGAAGGACGTTAACCTTTAACCTATTCTTTGTGTTGCCTTGTTCTTAATTCATAGCATTTGAGAACAAGTCTCCAACATTGGCGCCCACCTCCGGTGAACTCACTTCCACTTTTGAGCTGATGGCTTCGTTCAACAACCAAGCTGAAGTACCTCCGGCTATGAAGCTGGTGCTTCCGATAACCAGCGGTTCAGGTTCAGAGCCGGCTAACAAGAAGCAGAAGAAGGAAGCACAGAGAAGGGTACAACATGTTGGGGTGCAGAGACCCTTCATCAAATAAAAATGGTCCCACATCCCAATTATCTTCTCCCAGGAGGACCTTCAGCTCAAAGATTATCCTCACAATGATGCCATGGTCATATCTTGTGTCATCAAGGGTTTTCTGGTTCATAATGTTCTAGTTGATACAGGCAGTGCAACGTATATCATATTTGCTAAGGCCTTCAGACAAATGCAAGAGCCAGAAGAAAAGATTCATGATGCTACACACCCTCTATGTGGCTTCTGAGGAAGACAGATTGTAGCACTCGGCAAAATCACAATGCTAGTTACCTTTGGCTTTGTTCATAAAACAAGGATCGAACAGGTTGTCTTTGATAGTGTTGATATGGAGTACCCCTATAATGCAATCATTGGTCGTGAAACACTTAATGCCTTTGAAGCAATACTTCATCCAGCATATCTATGCATGAAGATACCTTCGGAACAAGGGCCTATTGCTGTTCATGGGAGTCAAGAAGCTGCCAGAAAGGCCAAAGGAAATTGGACAGACTCAAAAGCAATTCACAATATAGATGGAGCCGAAGCTTGTGAATAGTACAAATACAAAAGAGAGAAGGCTGCTTCGGCAGATCAGCCGAAGCCTATGCTTCTATGTGAAGACGTAGTAGAGCAAAAAGTACTGCTGGGGTCTCAGCTATCTGAAGACCAAGAGAAAACTTTGATAAGATTTTTATTCAACAACAAAGATGTCTTTGCTTGGTCAGCCAATGATCTCTGTGGTGTCAACAGAGATGTCATTGAATATTCACTCAATGTGGATCCATCCTTCAGGCCAAGAAAGCAAAGGCTTCGGAAAATGTCTGATGACAAAGCCGAAGGTGCTCGCAATGAAGTAAAAAGACTTCTAAGTGCTGGTGTCATTAGAAATGTAAAATATCCGGAGTGGCTAGCCAATACTGTCATGGTGAAGAAGGCTAATGGCAAATGGAGAATGTGCATTGACTTCACAGATCTTAACAAAGCATGTCCAAAGGACAAATTCCCACTACCAAGAATAGACTCTCTTGTAGATGCAGCAGCTTCTTCAGAGCTCATGAGTCTATTGGATTGTTATTCAGGCTATCATCAAATCTGGATGAAGAAGGAAGATGAGCTGAAGACTGGCTTCATAACTCCCAGTGGCACCTATTGCTATCTTCGGATGCCTGAGGGGCTCAAGAATGCTGGAGGAAGCTTCAGCAGAATGACAGCCAAGGTCCTTCATTCCTAGATAGGCAGAAATGTGCTGACCTATGTTGATGATATCATAGTGAAAAGCACGAAGCAAGAAAATCACATTGCTGATTTGCAAGAAACATTTGCCAATTTTAGGCAAGCTGGCCTGAAGTTAAATCTAGAAAAGTGTGTTTTTGGAGTGAAGAAGGGCAAGTTCCTTGGCTTTCTGGTATCAATGAAGGGAATTGAAGCTAACCCAAGCAAGATCGAAGCTATCCTTCGGATGGAGCCACCAAGTACGAAGAAAGGGGCTCAACAGCTAGCAGGAAGATTAGCATCATTAAACAGATTCATATCCAGATCAGCGGAAAGAAATCTGCCATTTTTTGAGATACTGAAGTCAGCCGAGCTTTTGAAGAGTTGAAACAATATTTGATTGATTTAACAACATTAACCCCACCGGCGCTAGGGGCTCCATTGCTCTTATATGTGGCAGCTTTGCATTCTCCAGTGAGTGCGGCGCTAGTACAAGAGAAGCTAGACGGCCAAGCTAAAAAGCAAGCTCCAGTATACTTCATATCTGAAGTTCTAAGTCCATCAAAGAAAAATTACACAGAATTGGAGAAGGTATTATATGCTGTGTTAATGGCCTCCAGAAAGCTTTGACATTATTTTCAAGCATACCACATAATTGTTCCTTCGTCACAACCTCTAAAGGACATCATAGGTGTGACACCCCAGTGTCACCAAGGGTTTTTCTTAAATACCAAACCAAGAACCATCATTTTATGTGAACCAAAGTAAGCATGAGCATCAAATTAACTTAAGTAATAAAGAATTCACCAAGTATATACTTAAAAGTGTCATGATCAAAACAATTGAGACTTTTGAAAGATAAGAATGTGCAACCCTAATTAAGAACCCTAAGTGAGCCCCATGAACAAAATTCAAGAAAATAAGGAAAAGGGAATGAAAAATTTAAAATTTTGAGTTGAGCCAATTATATAAGTTAAACTATATTTATTAAGCAACAAGAAAGATTGAGAAAGCTTAGCCAAAATAACTCAAATAAAACCCCAAATCAAGCTTCTCATGTAGGGACTCATTGGGAATTCTGAATTTTAGAATTCTGAAATTCAGACCTTGAGCCAAAGATCAGGGATGTTCACCTTGATCCCTAACTCGAATCCTAATGGCCCCATTGACAAATTTGTGTCTAACTAACCCCTCTGTCGTGTGCCAGAAGATGGCATTGGGACGCGAGCCCTAGACACGACAAAACCTGGGATTTGCCTCGGGTTTGGGCAGGGAGACAGACCAGATTTCCTGGCTCCATATCTCTGCAACCAGTAGGCAAAATCCTATGACCCCACACAAGAATGGTAGCTTGTAGGGAGGAGAAGAGGTTTTGTGCACTGACCAAGGCGAGAGCAGGCTCGGATGAGCGACCACACGCGCCAGAACTTGGGCAGAACGCACGGGCACACGTGTTCGACCCTGGTCGGCACGCCAGAGCTCGCCCAACCCGCGCGCGCGCTCACCCCGGCGTCCGGTCAAGTCCGCCGCGCGCCCACGCCCTCGGTCGTGCCCGCCCGTGCCTATAAAGCCTCCCCGGGCGCACCTCTCTTCGCCCCGCACTCACCCTCTCCGGCCAGCCACCTTCCCTTAGCTCCGGCGAGCTTAATTCCGCCCGCCATTGCCGCCAGAGCTTCGGCCGCCGTGGCCAGCCCACTCCAGCCACCCTCGAGCCCAGCCAGTGCTTCGGCTAGCTCCGCTAGTAGCCCGTGAAGCTTGCCAAGCCCTCGGACCCGACCGGACTACACCGGAGGCCCAAGATCGACCTCACCGGACTTCGGTCTTCCGCCGCCGCGCGTGGACCGAGCTATCCAGTGAGTCTCCGCCCAATTCCTTTCGCTCATGTCTTCTCTGGCATCCCGTGGACCTCCCTGACCTATTTGATTGAACTATCTCGCCGTGACCAGGCCGGTCTCCTCACCGCCGACGAGTATCCCCGCCTGCGCGCGTGGACCGACCGACTCCGGCCATCTCCGACGGCGTTCCGCACACCGTTGTGATCCCCGCGACCTCCCCTTCATCCTCGACCACTTCACCGGAACAGTCTCGCCGCCGGTAAGCCCCTCCGCCCTTTTCTTCGCCGCGACTACTGTTTAAGGTAGAAGAAGGACCTCGGGTTAGGTTCTGTAGAACCCGAGGGGTTTTCTGTAATGTCAGCGACTCATGTGAATAGTAACCTAAGGACTGATTCGCGAGGAAAACTTAGAAAACCGCCAGGGACCCCAGTGCAAAGTGGATTTCCATTTAATCAATTCTGTTATTCCTTTTAAAATGACCAGAGAACTTAGAAAATACATAACTTGATGAAATCTTAATAAAAAGTTGTCAAACTAATTTTGCTAGCTCTGGAATATTATAATCTGTCATTTAAAAATAGTGAACCCTATGCTTTCTGTTCTAAATTTTAGAGTTTAAAATTAAAAACAGAAACCCCCTAAACCTTGTTTAATTAAGGAAATTTAGTTTTTCTTTTGTGCTGAGCTTAAGAAAATTTGTAGATGTTTATACCTTATTTAGACACTGTTTAAAAATAGTAGGAACCCCAGCATTGGAAATTATGATGTAGTTATTCATTTAAAGCTATTTTGCCCAAAACTTAGGGAAAATCAGAAAGGCCTTAGAAATTAATGAACAGTGATTAATAATATTTTTCCTAGTTTACTTATGCAACAGAGAACCTAGGAAAAATACAGAGACCATTATTTTGGACCAGTTTTTAATTAAGATGATTTAATTAGCCTTATATAGACTGAAAATCAATTATTATAATTGCAAAACTATAACCAAAGTGGTTAGTAAAAATCCAGTGAACTTATAACCACTAGAGCCCCACTACAAAAATACAGAACACCCCAGCCCAACTTTTTAAGTAGGGAAAATAAATACCGAGTGATAATAAGGCATTTTCCAATTAAATCATGAACAACCCCAAATAATGTGATAATGGGCAACCAAAAATTAACTAAGTCCCTGATGAGACAATCTACCAGAGAAAAATGCAAACCCATGAAGAAGAAGTAAACCCATACCTTTTGCTAGTAATTTATGAGAAATGCCATTTAATTCAAATAATGCAAACCACCCCTTCCCTTAAGCAAAAAGAGGCCAACCTTCAGAATGATTGCTCTTGCACAAAATACTAACTATGAAAAATAAGAACTCTGTTGTTTGATGTTTTTCAAATATAGTGGTAGTAGAAAGCACCCCTTTGGCTAGAAACCTTAAGAAAACCATAGGAAAAGAATTAAAAGGTATTAATGACTAGAAATTTGTATCAAGTCATGTTATAACACCTAAAAGCCAGCAAAAATAAGTTTTAGAGAATTACCCACTGTTAAATAATAGTTGTAGTTCAAAGTACCCCTTCTGCCCTAAATTTTGGTAATTTTGTCCAGAGAAAACCATTCACTTTCTGACCCCCAACTTTTTGAGACAGAGAATCATACACCAGTAACAAGCCACTGTAATTTTTGCAGAATTTTTGGAATTTTATAAAAGCAACTTGTAGTTCAAACCTACTCCAAAACATTAAAAGAATAAAAGAAAAGGAAAGAAGAAATAAACCCCACCTCAATAAGTCTAACTTGAGAACTCATCATTTATCACTAAGACTTAAAAAGAGTTGAGTAGAACCCCAAAAATAAACCTACCCCTTACCTTAGCTAAGTTTATCCCAATTTACCAAGTATACCACCCAAGGGTTTTACATAAGTAAAGTTAACTTGTTTAAAACTCAAAAGACCATACACCTTTAAAGTGGTAAATTTTAAAAGCACATATCATATCATGCATATATCTTACGCCTTGCATTCATTAGATTGTAATCTTGCCGACGGAGAGTACGTGCTCATCCCCGAGCAAGGACCTGTCCAAGAGGAGGACCAGGAGCAGGCTTCAGAGGCTGCTATTGAGGACCTCCCCGCAGCCCCAGCAATTGAAGGCAAGCCCCGGTTTTATGCATAACTGTATTATTATATGCTACTTTACTACACTTAATGCTTGTAGGATTGTAATGTGCACTTAAGTGTAGGAGTTGCTTGAAACCTCTAGTTGCATGAACTTAGGATTCCTTTTTGGGATGAATACTAGTATGCTAGGTCGAGTAGCTGCTTGCTAATCAGGATCTCGGTAGAAGTCGAGTGATTTTTCTAGCACTCGCGCGAGGTCAGGAATTGATTGTATTCATCTTGATAACGGGATCTATGTTGGTCTATGGATTTGGATCCAGGGAGGATGCCTTGTCCATGAGACGAGAAAAATGAATTAAGCATTAATGTGTGGATACCTGAGTCAAGCTTTTGAACGTACTAAGCACATGCCGGGAAAAATGGTAACCGGTAAACCTAGTACCTGAGTGAAGCCGGGCGCGGACTTTATCCCTCATGCGACCTGAGACTGGGTCTCCCATGCTAGCTATGGTGGGTACAAGTGCGGTCACTGCACGGCGGCAGCCGGGGTCAGTGGAGCATTGTATGCCAAGGCGGTGAGGCCTGGACGCGAACGGGGAATCAATGGGGACGGTTGTCATGTGCGGGGTCGGAGTACCCTGACATGCCGTGTGTTTAGGTTTACCTTGCAAGGTTTAAAACTCGATTCGAATCGTCTGCTTCTCGCAGCTAATGAGACTGCTTGATTCCTTGTACTGCATCGAGTAAGAAGTGAAATGTGGATTATATGAGATAACTTGTTGGTTGAACTAATTGGTTGTTACCATGTATGCTTAGAAGGAGCAAATCTAGCTAAGTTAATGATGATAGAATTTGAAAAAGCTAAAATTTGCTTTTAGAAACAGCTAGTGCTTTTGGCAAACCAAACCCCTTAGCCAAACAGGTGCATAGTCTAGAGGTAGAGGAGTAGACTCCTCACACCGGTTAAGTCTAGCTGAGTATTAGTATACTCAGCCTTGCTTGTGGCACCAATTTTTGCAGGTACCATGCAGGAATTGGTTGATGGTGTGACTTGGCCTACCACCCTGCCACCGGGTTGGACGGTCGAGTGGGATGTTGCTCCGGCAGGAGAGGAGCATGAGGAGTAGTGGGCTAGGCCTTGCCCATTTCCTCATTACCGACGACATCGATTATCCGCTGCACTTTAATTTATGAACTTTATTGGCTACTCCAAAACTCTGATTTATGTAATAACTCAGTACTTAATTTGAGGTTTCCTGTTTTATTGTATTTCTTCTGTGACTCACCTTCGAGTGGGATTGTGGAATTTGATCCTGGTTAAGTGGCTCTATCAGACTAGATCTAAGGGACTGACGGGTTATTCCGATTTAAGTGTGTTACAGCCTCTGAGGCGTGACTTAGGCACTTAAGCTGGAATAATTCGGGCGGTTCTGCCACAGCTGGTATCGGAGCAAATTCCACCACAGAGAAGGACAATAAACCATGAATACCAATTTTTAAAACCTAAAACTTGCTTAGAAACTGTTACGGATCGTCAGGACTAGATCGCTAGACCTAGGACGAAAGGCCTTAGGCTTAGAGGGAGAAATAGGTGGCTAATTAATTAGGCCCTGTGGGCCAATACTTATATCTTTAAGGATGCCCTAAAAAGGCACCCTATTTTCTTTTGAGAGGCAACGTTTCTTACAGCATGCATGCATTATAAAACACAAAGAGGAATTAAAATTTGAGCTAACCCCTTTTCTTTAAAATCATCCGGGCTCTCTTTTTTCTTTTTCCTTCCACCATAATCTTTATCTTTGATTCCCTTCCGCAGATGAATTCACCCACCCCCGCCAGTGGAGGAGACTCTCGTTTCAGTTCTGACTTCCTTTCTCGCGATGGCTTTCCCTCCATCTTGTGGGAAGTGCTTAACTCCGCCGGTTACCCTACGCCCCCTTTGTACATAGTGCAGTTGTATGAGGAGCATCGGGTACCTCGTTGTCGGGTCTGGCTAACTTTGGAGGCTCATCCCCTTCAGCCGGGTTGGCGTTCTCTTGATTCCGAGACGATTGGACTCAGGACGGACGACACCGTTGAGGCAGCGGCCATGAAGACTCTGACGACTTTCTGTGGCTACCATCCCCTGGAGATGGTGATGCACCCCTTGGGACTCTTCCCTGCTGAGAAGAAGGACGATCCCATGTGGTGTAACCGCGTGAGCCATGTGAAGGATGTGTGGGAAATGTATCCTGACTTGGTTGGGAGGGTCACTGTTCAGTGCATGAGTGCGCTGTACCACCTTCAGGCCCTTCAGAGCGATGCTATGACACTTCTTGCTAACACCGCTCAGGCTGCCAAGCTCACTCTCGACAGTCGGGAAGATTTTGTGGTCGACCTATCCACAGAGTTGGTGGAGAAGGATCTGCAGGTGGAAAGGCTGAGCCAGCGTATCACCACCCTGGAGCAGCAAGTGGAGATCCGAGACAACACTATTGATGTCTTGGAGAACCAGCTTCACGACGTGCAGAGGGAACTCGAGGAAGCAAATGACCACTTGGACATGCACAACCTGGAGATGGAGGCCAATGAAGCAGGAAGCGAGGGAGAAGAGGCTCCCGAGGAGCTAGGACCAGCCCCTGGTGCCAATGGGACTACCTCCGCGATGCCTCCTTCACCCGTATCCAGTGTCGCTTCCACCGCTCAGGGTTAAGCAGTCACTTCGACGTTTTTAGGCGGATAGAAACCTATGCGAGCTTAGTAGTATCACATTTTGGACTAGGCTTGTGGGTACCTTCCCCTGATTAATGTAACCCTGTGAACTTTTGATATCTGTGGGATCCTTGTCACCGTGTTATCTTCATTTCGAACCTAATATTATGATTATGGCATTTTCCTTCCATATGAGATGATATCTTGACGTTCGGAAATATGAGTTGGGATAACAATGGCGACAATCTCTGTTTTCAGATGGCAGCGAGGCAGCGTCGCGGGCAGAATGAGCAAGCTCCCCCGCCACCTCCTCCAGCTCCCACAGTGCAGGAGCTGATGGCCCAGCAGAATGAGATTCTGCGACAGCTCTTGCAGCGCCAGCCCCACCCTCAGCATCATGGTGGAGGCCAGCATCAGCGACCTCCGGCTATGGCAACATACCAGGAATTTCTGAGCACGCAGCCGCCCTTGTTCACCAAGGCAGAGGATCCGTTGGATGCCGACGTGTGGCTTCGCGTCGTCGAGTCCAAGTTTCCCCTCCTCACGGGAGACTGCCCTGATGAGGCCAAGGCTCGCTTCGCCGCACAGCAGCTTCGCGGCTCTGCTCGGACTTGGTGGGACCACTTCCGTGCTATGCTCCCCGCTGATCGTGAAGTATCTTGGGAGGAATTCAAGACTGCCTTCAGAGGGCACCACATTCCAGCTGGCATTCTTGATCGGAAGTTGAATGAATTTCTGGCCCTTAATCAAGGAACCCGCACGGTACTGCTGTATGCGCAAGCCTTCAACGACTTATGCCAGTATGCAGGGTACCATGTTGATTCTGATGAGAAGAAGAGGGATCGCTTTCGCAGGGGTCTCAATACCAAGCTGCGGGAACGACTCAACACTGTCCGGGCTGATAGCTTCAATGAGTTGGTCAACATGGCCATCTCGGAGGAGGATTGCATTGTTGCTCACCGGGCAGAGAAGAAGAGAAAGGCACCAATGGCAGCACCATCCGCTCAGGCTCAGAGGTTCCGGATTGTTTCTCACAATCAGAGCAGGGGTTTCCAGCAGCAGGCAGGTAGATGGGTGATCAGGCCACCTCAGCAGCAGCAGCAGCCGGCACCCAACCGCTATCCAGCTCCCGCCCCAAGGAACAATCAGCCTCCGCAGCAGCAGCAGTTCCGCCAGGGCAATGGGAACAAGTGTTTCACTTGTGGCAATGTGGGCCACTATGCCAAGAATTGTCCCAGGAACCAGCAGAGGCAGATGCCAGCACCAAATCAAGACAAGGGAAGAAAGCAGAAGGTGCAAGTCAGGCAAGGGAAGCTCAACTTCACTGCTCTAGAGGAAGTGCCAGAAGGAGCTCCTATCATGACCGGTACCTTTTCAGTTTATAATCAACCTGCTTTAATTCTGTTTGATTCTGGTGCATCTCATAGTTTCATTAGCCAAAAGTTCAGTGCTAATTGCAAACTGCCATTCTCTCACTCAAAAGGGTCATTCGTGATAGTCACACCTGGGGGTAAAATTGCAACTAATCAATTAAACCAAAGTGTGCCTATTCAACTGGGAAGCCACATTGTCAAAACCACTCTTCTTGTATTGGGATTGGAAAATGTGGACATTATTCTAGGAGCAAATTGGATGACCTTGCACCAAGTTGTGCTTGATGTAGCCAGTCGTACCGTGGAAGTTAATTCTCCTTTCTGCGGGAATTTCACTTTGATTCTGCCTAGTCAGGGTTCTTCTCAGTCATGTGCTTTCTCTATGACGGAGTTACCCCTGAAGAAGATCCCAGTGGTCTGTGAGTATGCAGATGTCTTTCCTGATGAATTGCCAGGAATGCCACCGGACCGGGATATTGAATTCGCCATCGAGTTGCAACCGGGAACGGCCCCAATTTCCAAGAGGCCCTACCGAATGGCACCCGCTGAGTTGGCAGAGTTGAAGAAGCAGTTGCAAGAGTTGCTGGATAAGGGTTTCATTCGCCCAAGCACTTCGCCTTGGGGATGTCCAGCACTGTTTGTGAAGAAGAAGGATGAAAGCTTGAGGCTGTGTATAGATTACCGCCCTCTTAATGCGGTAACTATCAAGAACAAGTATCCTTTGCCTCGTATTGATGTTCTCTTTGACCAGTTGGTCGGGGCCAAGGTGTTTTCCAAGATAGACCTTCGCTCTGGCTACCATCAGATCAAAATACGAGCAAGTGATATTCCGAAGACGGCATTCTCAACCAGATATGGGCTGTATGAATTCTTGGTGATGTCATTTGAGCTGACAAATGCACCAGCATATTTCATGTATCTGATGAATTCTGTCTTCATGCCGGAATTGGACAAGTTCGTGGTGGTTTTCATCGATGATATCCTGGTGTACTCAAAAAACGAAGAAGAACATGCAGGGCATTTGCATGTAGTGCTTCAACGTCTGCGAGAGCACCACTTTTATGCCAAGTTATCCAAGTTTGATTTTTGGCTAAAGAAAATCAAATTCTTGGGTCACACTATCTCTCAGGCTGGAATAGCTGTTGATCCTGATAAAGTGCAAGAGGTGATGAATTGGAGGCCACCAACGACTGTTCGCCAGATTCGGAGTTTTCTGGGATTGGCTGGTTATTACCGAAGATTTATTCCGGACTTCTCTCGAATTGCGAAGCCTATTACTGAGTTGCTGAAGAAAGAAGTCAAATTTGTGTGGAGTCAGAAGTGCGAAGATGCCTTCCATGCGTTAAGGCAGCATCTGACCACAGCACCAGTATTGGCGCAACCCGACAGCAGCAAGCCTTTTGATGTGTATTGTGATGCCTCGGGCACCGGGTTAGGTTGTGTCTTGATGCAAGACAACCGAGTCATTGCTTATGCCTCAAGAGCACTCAGGCCTCATGAGCAAAACTATCCCACTCATGACCTTGAGTTAGCAGCAGTGGTTCATGCATTGAAGATGTGGAGGCACTATCTAATGGGAACCCACTGCAACATCTTCAGTGATCATAAGAGCCTTAAGTACATTTTTACTCAGGCTGATCTCAACATGAGGCAGAGAAGATGGCTAGAGCTGATCAAGGATTATGACCTGGAGGTACATTATCACCCAGGGAAAGCTAATGTGGTAGCTGATGCCTTGAGTCGGAAGTTGCAATGCAATTGTATTCTGATGGATTCTCGTGTTAACACCTTGTGTGATGAGTTGAGCAAGATGCAAATTGAAGTGATTCCTTCTGGTTCTTTGTCTCACATTTCTGTTGAGCCAGCTTTGCAAGACCAGATTATCATGGCCCAGCTCAGTGACAAGGGAGTGCAGATTATCAAGAAGTATCTCCATCAGAAGGTTGAGAAGTATAATTGTTTCCGCCAGGATGAAAAAGGTGTGTTATGGTTCAAAAGCAGATTGGTAATTCCTAAGGACCAGGATCTCAAGAGGAAAATTTTGGATGAGGCTCATCTCTCCAAATTCTCTATGCATCCGGGAAGCACCAAGATGTACCATGATCTGAAGCTTTTGTACTGGTGGACCAGAATGAAGAGGGAAATAGCCCAGTATGTATCAGAGTGTGACACCTGTCAGAGGATTAAGGCAAGCCACTTGAAGTCCGCTGGAGCTTTGCAACCACTGTCCGTACCTTCGTGGAAGTGGGACGACATCAGCATGGATTTCATTGTGGGTCTGCCCAACACCTCTCGTCATCACGATTCGATTTGGGTTATTGTAGACCGATTGACGAAAGTGGCACATTTTCTTCCTGTGCACACCACTGATAAGGCTCAGAAGTATGCAGAATTGTATATTGACCGGATCGTGTGTTTGCATGGATTACCTCGGACCATTGTTTCTGACCGAGGAGCCCAATTTGTTGCCAGATTTTGGGAGCAATTGCAAGAGTCTCTGGGAACCAAGCTAATCAGGAGTTCAGCTTACCACCCACAGACTGATGGTCAGACGGAAAGGGTAAACCAGATTCTGGAAGATATGCTGAGAGCTTGTGCGATCGATTGTGGCAAGAACTGGGATAAGCACCTCTCCTTGGCAGAGTTTGCTTATAACAATAGTTATCAATCCAGCCTAAAGATGGCACCTTTTGAAGCTCTCTATGGAAGAAGGTGCAGGACACCACTCAATTGGTCTCAGCCTGGTGAAAGGGAAGTTTTTGGACCTGACTTAGTGACTGAAGCCGAAAGGAAGGTCAAGCTAATCAGGAAGAATCTAGAAGCTGCTCAGGCCAGGCAGAAGAGCTATCATGATAAAAGAAGGAAACCTCTCCAGTTCGAGGTGGGAAGTTTTGTATACCTCAAGGTATCACCCACCAAGGGAGTGCAGAGGTTTGGGATCAAAGGCAAGCTAGCCCCTCGTTACATTGGACCTTATGAGATCATAGAAGCATGTGGACCCGTGGCATACAAGCTGAAGTTACCTTCAAAAATGTCTGCCATTCACAGTGTATTCCATGTATCTCAGCTGAAGAAGTGTGTTCGATTGCCGACTGAGATCATAGCAGAGCCAGAATTGGAGATAGAGCCAGATCTCTCGTACCAAGAGTACCCCTCCAAGATTCTGGATTGCAAGGAAAGATCAACTCGGGCTAAATCGATCAAGATGTTCAAGGTCCAGTGGAGTAATCACTCAGAGGAGGAAGCTACTTGGGAAACCGAGGAATTCTTAAGATCCAACTTCCCCGATTGCCTACCTAAGGAAGCTGGTATGTAATCACCCCCAACCCCTCCTCCTGCCTTTCAAATCTAATTTCCAAAAATATGATCTTAATTCAGAATGAAGTAACTATAAAGTAAAACTTATAAGGACTTCCTTCTGAAGTTGCAAAGAGAATGACATTCGAAGAGCAGTTTTGCCCTAATAATAACAATCACCACCCTTTTCCTATCAGTCTCACCCTTCACTTCACCCCGGGAGGACTCTGGCCCGAATCTCGGGACGAGATTCCTTTAAGGGGGGAAGGTTGTGACACCCCAGTGTCACCTAGGATTTTTCTTAAATACCAAACCAAGAACCATCATTTTATGTGAACCAAAGTAAGCATGAGCATCAAATTAACTTAAGTAATAAAGAATTCACCAAGTATATACTTAAAAGTGTCATGATCAAAACAATTGAGACTTTTGAAAGATAAGAATGTGCAACCCTAATTAAGAACCCTAAGTGAGCCCCATGAACAAAATTCAAGAAAATAAGGAAAAGGGAATGAAAAATTTAAAATTTTGAGTTGAGCCAATTATATAAGTTAAAGTATATTTATTAAGCAACAAGAAAGATTGAGAAAGCTTAGCCAAAATAACTCAAATAAAACCCCAAATCAAGCTTCTCATGTAGGGACTCATTGGGAATTCTGAATTTCAGAATTCTAAAATTCAGACCTTGAGCCAAAGATCAGGGATGTTCACCTTGATCCCTAACTCGAATCCTAATGGCCCCATTGACAAATTTGTGTCTAACTAACCCCTCTGTCGTGTGCCAGAAGATGGCATTGGGACGCGAGCCCTAGACACGACAAAACCTGGGATTTGCCTCGGGTTTGGGTAGGGAGACAGACCAGATTTCCTGGCTCCATATCTCTGCAACCAGTAGGCAAAATCCTATGACCCCCACACAAGAATGGTAGCTTGTAGGGAGGAGAAGAGGTTTTGTGCACTGACCAAGGCGAGAGCAGGCTCGGATGAGCGACCACACGCGCCAGAACTTGGGCAGAACGCACGGGCACACGTGTTCGACCCTGGTCGGCACGCCAGAGCTCGCCCAACCCGCGCGCGCGCTCACCCCGGCGTCCGGTCAAGTCCGCCGCGCGCCCACACCCTCGGCCGTGCCCGCCCGCGCCTATAAAGCCTCCCCGGGCGCACCTCTCTTCGCCCCGCACTCACCCTCTCCGGCCAGCCACCTTCCCTTAGCTCCGGCGAGCTTAATTCCGCCCGCCATTGCCGCTAGAGCTTCGGCCGCCGTGGCCAGCCCACTCCAGCCACCCTCAAGCCCAGCCAGTGCTTCGGCTAGCTCCGTCAGTAGCCCGTGAAGCTTGCCAAGCCCTCGGACCCGACCGGACTTCACCGGAGGCCCGAGATCGACCTCACCGGACTTCGGTCTTCCGCCGCCGCGCGTGGACCGAGCTATCCAGTGAGTCTCCGCCCAATTCCTTTCGCTCATGTCTTCTCTGGCATCCCGTGGACCTCCCTGACCTATTTGATTGAACTATCTCGCCGTGACCAGGCCGGTCTCCTCGCCGCCGACGAGCATCCCCGCCTGCGCGCGTGGACCGACCGACTCCGGCCATCTCCGACGGCGTTCCGCACACCGTTGTGATCCCCGCGACCTCCCCTTCATCCTCGACCACTTCACCGAACAGTCTCGCCGCCGGTAAGCCCCTCCGCCCTTTTCTTCGCCGCGGCTACTGTTTAAGGTAGAAGAAGGACCTCGGGTTAGGTTCTGTAGAACCCGAGGGGTTTTCTGTAATGTCAGCGACTCATGTGAATAGTAACCTAAGGAATGATTCGCGAGGAAAACTTAGAAAACCGCCAGGGACCCCAGTGCAAAGTGGATTTCCATTTAATCAATTCTGTTATTCTTTTTAAAATGACCAGAGAACTTAGAAAATACATAACTTGATGAAATCTTAATAAAAAGTTGTCAAACCAATTTTGCTAGCTCTGGAATATTATAATCTGTCATTTAAAAATAGTGAACCCTATGGTTTCTGTTCTAAATTTTAGAGTTTAAAATTAAAAACAGAAACCCCCTAAACCTTGTTTAATTAAGGAAATTTAGTTTTTCTTTTGTGCTGAGCTTAAAAAAATTTGTAGATGTTTATACCTTATTTAGAAACTGTTTAAAAATAGTAGGAACCCCAGCATTGGAAATTATGATGTAGTTATTCATTTAAAGCTATTTTGCCCAAAACTTAGGGAAAATCAGAAAGGCCTTAGAAATTAATGAACAGTGATTAATAATATTTTTCCTAGTTTACTTATGCAACAGAGAACCTAGGAAAAATACAGAGACCATTATTTTGGACCAGTTTTTAATTAAGATGATTTAATTAGCCTTATATAGATTGAAAATCAATTATTATAATTGCAAAACTATAACCAAAGTGGTTAGTAAAAATCCAGTGAACTTATAACCACCAGAGCCCCACTACAAAAATACAGAACACCCCAGCCCAACTTTTTAAGTAGGGAAAATAAATACCGAGTGATAATAAGGCATTTTCCAATTAAATCATGAACAACCCCAAATAATGTGATAATGGGCAACCAAAAATTAACTAAGTCCCTGATGAGACAATCTACCAGAGAAAAATGCAAACCCATGAAGAAGAAGTAAACCCATACCTTTTGCTAGTAATTTATGAGAAATGCCATTTAATTCAAATAATGCAAACCACCCCTTCCCTTAAGCAAAAAGAGGCCAACCTTCAGAATGATTGCTCTTGCACAAAATACTAACTATGAAAAATAAGAACTCTGTTGTTTGATGTTTTTCAAATATAGTGGTAGTAGAAAGCACCCCTTTGGCTAGAAACCTTAAGAAAACCATAGGAAAAGAATTAAAAGGTATTAATGACTAGAAATTTGTATCAAGTCATGTTATAACACCTAAAAGCCAGCAAAAATAAGTTTTAGAGAATTACCCACTGTTAAATAATAGTTGTAGTTCAAAGTACCCCTTCTGCCCTAAATTTTGGTAATTTTGTCCAGAGAAAACCATTCACTTTCTGACCCCCAACTTTTTGAGACAGAGAATCATACACCAGTAACAAGCCACTGTAATTTTTGCAGAATTTTTGGAATTTTATAAAAGCAACTTGTAGTTCAAACCTACTCCAAAACATTAAAAGAATAAAAGAAAAGGAAAGAAGAAATAAACCCCACCTCAATAAGTCTAACTTGAGAACTCATCATTTATCACTAAGACTTAAAAAGAGTTGAGTAGAACCCCAAAAATAAACCTACCCCTTACCTTAGCTAAGTTTAACCCAATTTACCAAGTATACCACCCAAGGGTTTTACATAAGTAAAGTTAACTTGTTTAAAACTCAAAAGACCATACACCTTTAAAGTGGTAAATTTTAAAAGCACATATCATATCATGCATATATCTTACGCCTTGCATTCATTAGATTGTAATCTTGCCGACGGAGAGTACGTGCTCATCCCCGAGCAAGGACCTGTCCAAGAGGAGGACCAGGAGCAGGCTTCAGAGGCTGCTATTGAGGATCTCCCCGCAGCCCCAGCAATTGAAGGCAAGCCCCGGTTTTATGCATAACCGTATTATTATATGCTACTTTACTACACTTAATGCTTGTAGGATTGTAATGTGCACTTAAGTGTAGGAGTTGCTTGAAACCTCTAGTTGCATGAACTTAGGATTCCTTTTTGAGATGAATACTAGTATGCTAGGTCGAGTAGCTGCTTGCTAATCAGGATCTCGGTAGAAGTCGAGTGATTTTTCTAGCACTCGCGCGAGGTCAGGAATTGATTGTATTCATCTTGATAACAGGATCTATGTTGGTCTATGGATTTGGATCCAGGGAGGATGCCTTGTCCATGAGACGAGAAAAATGAATTAAGGATTAATGTGTGGATACCTGAGTCAAGCTTTTGAACGTACTAAGCACATGCCGGGAAAAATGGTAACCGGTAAACCTAGTACCTGAGTGAAGCCGGGCGCGGACTTTATCCCTCATGCGACCTGAGACAGGGTCTCCCATGCTAGCTATGGTGGGTACAAGTGCGGTCACTGCACGGCGGCAGCCGGGGTCAGTGGAGCATTGTATGCCAAGGCGGTGAGGCCTGGACGCGAACGGGGAATCAATGGGGACGGTTGTCATGTGCGGGGTCGGAGTACCCTGACATGCCGTGTGTTTAGGTTTACCTTGCAAGGTTTAAAACTCGATTCGAATCGTCTGCTTCTCGCAGCTAATGAGACTGCTTGATTCCTTGTACTGCATCGAGTAAGAAGTGAAATGTGGATTATATGAGATAACTTGTTGGTTGAACTAATTGGTTGTTACCATGTATGCTTAGAAGGAGCAAATCTAGCTAAGTTAATGATGATAGAATTTGAAAAAGCTAAAATTTGCTTTTAGAAACAGCTAGTGCTTTTGGCAAACCAAACCCCTCAGCCAAACAGCTGCATAGTCTAGAGGTAGAGGAGTAGACTCCTCACACCGGTTAAGTCTAGCTAAGTATTAGTATACTCAGCCTTGCTTGTGGCACCAATTTTTGCAGGTACCATGCAGGAATTGGTTGATGGTGTGACTTGGCCTACCACCCTGCCACCGGGTTGGACGGTCGAGTGGGATGTTGCTCCGGCAGGAGAGGAGCATGAGGAGTAGTGGGCTAGGCCTTGCCCATTTCCTCATTACCGACGACATCGATTATCCGCTGCACTTTAATTTATGAACTTTATTGGCTACTCAAAAACTCCGATTTATGTAATAACTCAGTACTTAATTTGAGGTTTCCTGTTTTATTGTATTTCTTCTGTGACTCACCTTCGAGTGGGATTGTGGAATTTGATCCTGGTTAAGTGGCTCTATTAGACTAGATCTGAGGGACTGACGGGTTATTCTGATTTAAGTGTGTTACAGCCCCTGAGGCGTGACTTAGGCACTTAAGCTGGAATAATTCGGGCTGTTCTGCCACAATAGGAATAGAGAAGCTACTGGAAGGATTGGAAAATGGGCTACAGAGCTTAACGAATTCACCATCGATTGTGTGCAAAGATCTTCAATTCAGTCCCAGAAATTAGCAGACTTCATCGCTGACTGGACGCCAGGGGCTCAGGAAGAAGAAATAAATAAAGATGCCGAAGCTTGGACAGTGTTCTATGATGGTTCTTGGGGAACCTTCGGCGCAGGAGCAGCTTCTGTTCTAGTAGCACCTTCGAAAGTCATAACATGTTATGCAGCCAAGCTTGACTTTAGTTGTACAAATAATATTGCCGAATATGAAGCACTCCTGTTGAAGCTTCGGAAGTTAAGGGCAATGGGAATAAGAAGGGCCATTCTAAAAACTGATTCTCAAGTCATTTCTGGCCATGTGGATAAAAGTAGCAAGGCAAGAGATCCGAAACTTGAAAAATATCTGGATATAGTTCGAAGGTTGGAGGCTTCTTTCGAAGGTTTTTCTATCAAGAACATTCCAAGAGGCGAAAATGAGCATGCAGATCTGCTAGCCAAATCAGCGGCTCAGGGGCTCCCTCTACCTTCAGAAGTATTTTTTGAAACAATAAAGGCACCTTCGGTTGAACTCATGGAGAGAGCAGTGCTTGCCATTTCTCCAGTACATAGTGAAGATTGGAGGACTGAAATCATATCTTTCCTCCAGGGTAACTGCCTCTTGGATGACGAAGTTTATAATAAAAGATTGGAAGCAAGAACAAGACTGTATGTCATAATAAAAGGGGAATTATACAAACATGGAGTTTGCTCCCCCCCTTCTGAAGTGTTTATCCAGAACCGAAGGTATAGAACTAATGAAGGAGATATATGCAGGATTGTGCAGATCTCATATTGGGTCTAGGCCTTTGCTAGGAAAGGTTTTTAGACAAGGATTTTATTGGCCAAAGGCAGCTTCAGATGCAGCGGATCTGGTCCAAAAGTGCGAAAATTGTCAAAAATGTGCAAGAGACCAAAAACAACCTTCGTCGTTAACTCAGTTAATACAACCAACCTGGCCATTGCAAAGATGGGGCCTAGATTTGTTAGGCCCGCTTCCACCAGCGCAAGGTAATTTGAAATATGTCGTGGTGGCTGTAGAATATTTTTCTAAGTGGATTGAAGCAAAGCCTTTGGCTACAATAACTTCGGTTACAGTCCAGAAATTTTTCTGGCAAAATATTGTTTGTCACTTCGGCGTGCCGAAGGCTATAACTATAGACAATGGAACACAGTTTGATGCCAAAACTTTCAAAGATTTCTGCGACCAGATTGGCACGAAGATTCATTTTGCATCAGTCAGGCACCCAAAGTCAAACGGGCTGCTCGAAAGAGCAAATGGTATTATAATGACGGAAATAATGAAGTTAATCTTCAATCAACCCAGAGGAAAGCGGCCAGATGAGTTGATTAAAGTAGTGTGGAGCCACAATACAACTATATCAAGGTCAACAGGTTTTACACCGTTCAAGTTATTGTTTGGTGACGAAGCTATAACCCCAGAAGAAGCTAAACTGGGGTCAATTAGAACAGTAGCTTCGGCAGAGGACGAAGCTAATTATTCTGTGGCAAAAGATACTATAGAAGGGACCAGACTTCAGGCTGTGGAGAATATCAATAAATACCAGGCGGAAACAATAAAATGGCGCGACAGAAAAGTTCGACTGAAAAACATTAAGCCAGGGCATTTGGTGCTTCGGAGAGTGGTCAATCCAGACATAGTAGGCAAGCTACAGCTGAAGTGGGAAGGACCCTTTCTGGTGGTATCTTCGTCAAGACCCGGTTCTTACAGATTGAAGGATATAGACGGCAACGACATTCCTAGATCTTGGAATGCGGATGAGCTCGACGATATTATGTGTAACTTGATGTAATCTTTTCATTTTTTCCTATGGCACCCTTTTCCTTTCCAAAGGGGGAGAAAGGTTTTTAATGGGGCCATAGCTTGTAATTCTTCCTTTCTTATTCAGCTCTACGAGAGCAAAATCCCCCAAAACATGTAAAATGTAAAATCTGAGCATGCATCCTCGAGTGCAGAGAGAAAAAAGTAGGGAAAAGCTCGAAAGTCGTCCCTAAGGGGATGCAGAGCACGACGAAGATACAAAAAGTAGTTCCCAAGGGAGCGCAGCGTAAGTTTTCTGCTCAAAAGTCGTTCCTAATGGAATGTAGAGCCAAATACCGCCGAAATATAAGGCAAAGAAGTTCAAAAGACTTTCCTAAGGGGATGCAGAACTTACACCAAAAAGTCAACGGTGATACCGCCGAAATAGAAGGCGAAGAAGTTCAAAAGACGTTCCTAAGGGGATGCAGAACTTACACCGAAAAATAAGCAGTGAAGCCGAAAAATAAACAGCAAAGAGATTTCAGTCATTCCTAAGGGAATGCAGGGTTTGGATGTGGCTTCGTATCCGTGTGTTTGGACATTCATTTGCACATTACATCACATCATACATTGCATTCATATACATTCATTTAGACATTCGTAGGATCATCATCATCATATCATAGAGTATAGACAATTGCTTCGGCTCTAATGACAAGGCTTCGGCAAGTGCAAAAGAAGCAGATTTATGCTTCGTTGTGTACGAAAAGAAGGGAATGTGTTTTTTGCCTTCGGCTCAAAAAGAACAAGTTTCGTCCACATCAAAGCAGTTCATACATGGATGGAAAGGTAAAATATATTACAAGTTATTGACAAATTTACAGAGTAATGTTTGATTCCTAAATTACAATATTTTCTACAAGGTTAATTCAAAAAATTCTCTAGAGTTTTTTTGCAGCAGCTTCGTCACTTCATCATTGCCCATCAAGCTTCGGTTCATTGTTCTTCGGCTTCGTCATCCTGTACATAACAACAATATAAGGAAGGTGCAAATTTTAAGGAGAAGGTAAAGCAGCAGATACAAGTTTATTACCGGCTTGAGGTGGCTTCGAGCTTCGTCACCAGCTAAGTTTCGCCCACCCTTCGCCCAAATTTGAGTTACAAATCTGTTCCCAATGCTTCGGGCCAGGACGGGGATATCATTCAAGTCCGCTGGTGACAGGCTGAAGTTTGGCCTGTTTACAATATTTCCATGCGTGCAACCAGCCTTCATAAAAGCAACAGTTGTGCCGCGAGAAGCTAGCAGGGCACAGAAGTCACCGTGCCCAGCTGTGACTTCGTCAAGAGCATCAACTTCACCTTCAATATGATCAAAAGTGCCGGGCAGGTCTTCAACCGAAGGTTTAACCTTTTCAGAACTGGCTCCAACTGAGTTGAAGACCTGCTTCAGCCGTTGCACGCACCGGGTGCCGAAGTCTAGACATTTATCTTGAAGCTCCTTCAGTCATTTCTGCAAATTTGAACTATTTTCAACTTCAGCTTCAAGTTTTGTTTCGAAATTTTTCTTCCCTTGTTCGAAGCTTTTTGACTTCGTGGAGAGTTCACTGTTCAATCTGGCAATCTCGGCTTGGGCTTCTGCCAGTGATCCCTCCATTGTTTGAAGCACAAAGTCTTTCTTTTTTCCAGAGCAGCTTCATGATCTTTAATTTTGCTCTCTAAGCCCTCAATTATAACTTCATTTTTCTTGTCCTCGAGGTCTTGTTGCATCCTCAAGGTTTTACTTAGTAGTAGGCTCTGGAAAAAATAACCTTCATCAGAAAACACCTCCATCTCAAAACAATAATAAGTTGAGGAAAGAACTTTACCTTAAAATTAGAATAAAACAAGCTACCGACGATATATTGCCGCCGGTACCTGCTGAGGTCGGCTTCAAGCTTCGGAAAACCAACACTCTTCGATAGAGTGCTGATAACCTTCGCTCCAGTTCGGTCTTGGAGGCAACCTAAGCTTTCTTCGTCAATGCCACCGAAGAGCAGCGCTCCTGGCTGGTAGCCGCAAGATATAGCATAATCTCTTAGCTCTTCTTTTTCAGCCTTAGATAACTCTTGCCCAATTATGTTTTGAAAGTTGAAGTCCCTTTCCTTCGAAGCATCTTCGGCAATCTCCTTCTCTTTTCCAAGCACCTTCTCCCCTTTTCCAGGCACTGTGGCCAGGGTTTCTTCAGCAGCTGCAGCAGTTTCTTCCGCGGCCATATTCAAAATCATTTTATCAATATCAGAAAACGTGCTCTCCAGATTTGTGGCTTCGGCCGCTGCAGCTTCAGAAGTTGTAGCTTCAGTGGGAGGAGCTTCGGTAGCTGTAGCTTCTTCGGCAGCTGGTGTTTTTGACGCTGACGCCGACGGTGGCGTTTCTTCAATAGCTTCAATTACAGTAATAATTCTTTGCCTTTTTGGTTTAGCAGGCTTCTTGGCTGCCGAAGGCTCCTTCTTCTTCTGTAAAAGCTTCATCAGTTGTGGCCCAGTGGACATAGCTTGATAGGTAAAGATTCGGTCATTACCTTTAAAATTTCTTCTATGTCAGTGGCAGAAGGTGTTGAAGGAGCCTCTCCCTCTATATTAGTTGTTTCTGGCCTCGGAGCTGTAGCTTTTCTCTTCTTCGAAACAGCCACCTTCGGCTCAAGGCTAGATTTTTTCTTTTTCAATAATTTCTCATCTTCTTTTATCATTCTAGCAGCTTGTCTGTTCATAACACTGACAACTCTTTTTCGCTTTGTGTAATACCCAAATTATAAGACTTATAAAAGAGATGATCTCCTTATGTGATTTGTCATCTACTCCTTGAGACATGTGACTAAACCTAATTAAAAGAGAATAATTCTTTACTAAAACAAAAAAAAGCCATGCATCATGTTGGAGTTTTGTTTGTGCATTGATTAAATATAATGGTGACACTAATAAAAAATACCTAGTAATGATTTGAGAATTTAGATTTATCCCAAAGGCACAATTTATAGAATTGGAAATAAGAAAGAAAGAAAGAAATATTATACAACACAAAATAAAGTTAAAAATAAATAAATAAATTCATCACACTTTTAGGTATGTCCAAATTGTACTATTAATCTGAGAGTGAATTTTTCCACAATTTGAAATTTAATTTGAATTGGAATTTGAATTTGGAAAAGAAGAAGAGAAAAAAATGAAAAGGGAATTTCTGGTGACCTGGGCCAAATCTCCCCTGGCCTCAGCCCATCAGGCCCTTTCTCCCACCGCGGCCCAGCACCATTCAACCTAGCCCGCGCTAATTTCACTGACTGGCGGGGCCCGCTGGCCGGCCACACCATTCGTGCGCGCCTTGCACGGACCGCGACAACTGCCATGTGGGCCCAGCTTGTCAGGAGCGTCTTCCCAACGGAATTCGCTGGTCTCCCGCCGTGGATCTCGCGTGGGAGACTTGACCACCGCCTCCTAATCCGCGAGCTTGCGGTTTCCTTGCCTCAGCTAGCGCAACAACCTCCCACTCGCCCGCAAGCTGGACTCCTCTGCGCTGTATCTGAAGCCGAGCTCGCGCGCCCCGTGACCGAACTCCGCGCAGAGCTCACGCAGGCGGCCAACGGAATCCGCGGGTGAACGCCGTGATCGTCGGGTTCTGGATCTTCCTCACTTGGGATAAATACAGAACGCCTACGCCGTTGCCCATCCAACGAGTTGCCGTGGGATTCCAAACTTCGCCTCCGTGTGATCGATGCGGGCAGATGGTGGAGCAAGGCAGATCCCGCCGCAGTCTACCTCCGTCCATATCGACGGTCAGGCCTCGGTGTGCGACCCTGGGGGATCATCGGCACGCGAGGAATCTGGGCGGAGCTTCCTGGGGCCGTTGTGGGTCTCGTTGATAGATAATTGCTCGCCGTCGCTTAGCCCCGCCGTGGATCCGCCTCAAGCCGTGGGCAGGACTCCAGCCACCACCATGTGCGGTAAGAAGACCCCCGTTGTGTTCGCTTTTAACCCTTCTTCGAATTAGCTCTAGGGAATCGAGGCATGTGCGCTTGTGCGCGGGGATGACCAACTCCGGCCATGGCGCGCCGCCGTGTTATCCCTGTGCGCCGCCGCTCGGCGGGATTTGGGATGGGGGAAATCGCGCGGGCCACGGTGTCCGTCTATCCGACCGGGAACAGCTAGGATTAGAAGGCATATACCCTTTCGGATTAATTGAATCTGTGCCCTCAATTGTCAATCGTACGGCCTGCACTGATTATGGGCTCGGGATCGATCTGGCCCATCAGATCTCGATCCAGTGGCCCATGGCGCATACCCCTTCATCGTTATATCGGATTCCTTAGATCGTGATCGGGCGGCCGATAGTAAACAATACCCCTTCGGCCTGACCGTTATACAAAAGAGCCCCTTCTCTTTTTCGTAAACAACCCGCAGTCCACACTAGGGAAATCCTGAGTCTGGGAAACATTTCGGTTTAGCCCCTGCGCTTCTCTGAAATTGTGGCCGCAGCCCAGGGATTGATTAAATCAAGTAATTAAGTTAGGAAAATGATTTTTAGTTTAAAAATAAATCAAGAGACTTGTTTAATTCATATTAAATCCATTTTAACTCCAAATTAATTCATTCCAGTTGCATTAGACTTGTAATAATATTGTTTATCATTCAGAAACTTTATTTTGTTATGAAACCTAAAATGAGATTTTGTGCTTAATTTCTTTTATACACCGCTGTTAAATCTTTAGAAATTCATAATTCAATAATCGTAACTCCGTTTTGATCCATTCTAGTTGCATTAGTCTCACAATAATATTTATTATCATCTGATAACTTTGTTTTGTCATGAAATATAGGTTAAAATGTTGCACTTAGTCTATTCTACACTTAACCACGTGGATCTTCGCAAAACCATAGCATCATAACCGTAACCCCGAATTTAGCAGTTCTCGATCCCACGATCTCGTAGCAGCGCGTAGATTATTATTACACGGTTTATTCTTATGTTTGGTGTGATGTTAATATTGTCCATACCATGTTTGTTTGTATTGGTACGACTAGCAGCAAGGTTACGAGTCACCTGAAGATCATCCTGGTATCTGGAATCTCAAGTCCCAGGCAAGTTGTGCCCTTGATCACTTCTTTTTACCGAGCCATGTTCTGATTAATCATAATGATCTGCATAGGTTAATTTTGATGGGACCCAATAGGTTACCCTAGTTTGATTATCTTTATACCTTGTTACCACTGAACTTTTTGGGTAGTACTTGCTAGTGCTTTATGTGGTTTTGGGTATGAAGATACATTACACATGATTATACTTTTGTTATCCGTTGTTATTTATCGTTCATGATAAGATCATTATGTTAATTAGAACATGGAGCGACCACCCGGGAAAACAGTGCTACCACAAGGGTATAATGGGACGCCCTTGGCTGATTAATTAGGAAAGCTAGTGGAGGACTACCTTACCCGAAAGGGGCAAGGGCAGTAGGGGAGTGGTCAGTGTAGGGAGGCCCTCGGGAGGATTTTGCTGCGATGGCGGTCCTGCAAGGGAATTCCTGCATTGGAGCTTCCTATAAACTGTAGCGGGTTTTCTGAAGCTAGTGGAACTTTGTAAAGGCCTCGTAGTGTTACCCTGCCTCGCCTCCTCGGTAGAGGTGTATGGGAAGTCGCGATCCCTTGGAAGATGGGTAACATGACTTGTGGGTAAAGATGCGCCACCTCTGCAGAGTGTAAAACTGGTATACTAGCCGAGCTCACGGTCATGAGCAGCTCAGGACTCTCTGATGATTAATTTATGGAACTAAATTCAATTTGTCATATGCATTGCATCGCAGGTGATGTTGTTACTTTTGTTCTACTACTTAATTGGGTTGGTATTTACTTATACTTAGTAATTGCTAATAAAATTTTGACCAACTTTAAAAGCAATGCTCAGCTCTAACCATTCTCTTTGGTAAGCCTTACACTTCACATGAACTCCCACCTTTGGCGAGTTCATTCACATTATTCCCCACAACTTGTTGAGCGATGAACGTATGTGAGCTCACTCTTGCTGTCTCACACCCCCCCCCACAGGTCAAGAGCAGGTACCGCAGGATGAGGCGCTTGGAGGATGCTGTGGCGAGTTCGTGAGAGGTCTAGGCCGTCGTCTCCTAGTCAACTTTGGGTTGCTGGACCGTTGTCTCCTTATAATGTAATTATTTATTTTGTATAGAATTCCTGTTATATAGTAAAGATGTGACATTCGATCTTGTGCCATGATTCATCATATGTGTGAGACTTGGTCCCAGCACACCTGGTGATTATGTTTGTGCCCGGGTTTTTGACCCCCTAAAATCCGGGTGTGACAGAAGTGGTATCAGAGGAATGTTGACTGTAGGACGAAACCTAGATAGAACTGGACAACCAATATTTACTTACCTTTGCTACTCTGATTCTTTTCTAAACTTTTCTTAATCTTTTCTCATCTATTTCCGCTTTACTCTGATTATTCTTACCTTTTCTTTCTAAAGACAAATGTGGATTTCACACTTTGAAATCATGTGCCTAAAGTGACCTTTAGGAATAAGAGACCCACTCTTAGGAACAAAAACAAAACTATTTTTATAAAAATCTATACGCTTGAATGTTTGTTCTTATGACACTTGTTTGATTTGGATTTTTGATTGAGTGTGATGAGTTGTGGAGTAATGTCCACAATTCCATCTGCATATACATAAAGGCATAAGAAATCATAATATCACTAGATAAACTAAGAATATCCTCCATTAAAATATATCTAGCTTCATAATATCCTTCTTATCTTAAAAGATATTTTCTTACCTTAATAGATTTATCTCATCTTAAAAGAATCTATCTTATCTTATCTTATCCTAACCACTTTGCTTATCTCACCTCGGAGTAACAATCATGATCCAATCCAAATTAATTAGATCTTATCTAGTTCAAGCTAGTCACACCAATCTAACCTAGATCCGATCTAATCTAAAGTGACTTATCAAACATGTTAGATAATACTGATGAAATAGATTAGACTTTACTCCTATAGAACTGGTCTTAACTTAGTTCACCCTGCACTAAATTAAGAATGATAGATCGACTTGGCCATATGCAACTACCTTAACCATCCGATAGTTGCATAACCCCTCAATTTTAACCGAGCAAGAGATTCTAACCTACCTACACCATATAATCCATCCTACTCACATATATCCTAACCATATGTCCTTAACTCGGATGGCAACTCCAAGATGAAAGGCCAAAGGAGACCAACCACGTCAAAGAAAGATAAGCATCAACTCAAGACTTCAAAGATCAAGGTGAATCGTTAGCGGAATCAAGATCCACAGTTCAGGATGAAGTCTTTCCTTATTATACTCATCCTTGCCACGACCTATACTTGCCATAACCGTACCTCATCTGACCTAATAGATGGCTAGACATACAATATCCATGTGTTCCAAATCGTCTACTAACCGTTATGTAAAAACTTGAACAAAACTTTGATTTCCAAAACCCAAATGAGAAACTAAAATTCTAGACCAAACTTATTGTATCCCTTTTCTTACAAATCTCGAGGACGAGATTCTTTTTAAGGGGGGTAGGATTTGTAATACCCAAATTATAAGACTTATAAAAGAGATGATCTCCTTATGTGATTTGTCATCTACTCCTTGAGACATGTGACTAAACCTAATTAAAAGAGAATAATTCTTTACTAAAACAAAAAAAAAAGCCATGCATCATGTTGGAGTTTTGTTTGTGCATTGATTAAATATAATGGTGACACTAATAAAAAAATACCTAGTAATGATTTGAGAATTTAGATTTATCCCAAAGGCACAATTTATAGAATTGGAAATAAGAAAGAAAGAAAGAAATATTATACAACACAAAATAAAGTTAAAAATAAATAAATAAATTCATCACACTTTTAGGTATGTCCAAATTGTACTATTAATCTGAGAGTGAATTTTTCCACAATTTGAAATTTAATTTGAATTGGAATTTGAATTTGGAAAAGAAGAAGAGAAAAAAAATGAAAAGGGAATTTCTGGTGACCTGGGCCAAATCTCCCCTGGCCTCAGCCCATCAGGCCCTTTCTCCCACCGCGGCCCAGCACCATTCAACCTAGCCCGCGCTAATTTCACTGACTGGCGGGGCCCGCTGGCCGGCCACACCATTCGTGCGCGCCTTGCACGGACCGCGACAACTGCCATGTGGGCCCAGCTTGTCAGGAGCGTCTTCCCAACGGAATTCGCTGGTCTCCCGCCGTGGATCTCGCGTGGGAGACTTGACCACCGCCTCCTAATCCGCGAGCTCGCGGTTTCCTTGCCTCAGCTAGCGCAACAACCCCCCACTCGCCCGCAAGCTGGACTCCTCTACGCTGTATCTGAAGCCGAGCTCGCGCGCCCCGTGACCGAACTCCGCGCAGAGCTCACGCAGGCGGCCAACGGAATCCGCGGGTGAACGCCGTGATCGTCGGGTTCTGGATCTTCCTCGCTTGGGATAAATACAGAACGCCTACGCCGTTGCCCATCCAACGAGTTGCCGTGGGATTCCAAACTTCGCCTCCGTGTGATCCATGCGGGCAGATGGTGGAGCAAGGCAGATCCCGCCGCAGTCTACCTCCGTCCATATCGACGGTCAGGCCTCGGTGTGCGACCCTGGGGGATCATCGGCGCGCGAGGAATCTGGGCGGAGCTTCCTGGGGCCGTTGTGGGTCTCGTTGATAGATAATTGCTCGCCGTCGCTTAGCCCCGCCGTGGATCCGCCTCAAGCCGTGGGCAGGACTGCAGCCACCACCATGTGCGGTAAGAAGACCCCCGTTGTGTTCGCTTTTAACCCTTCTTCGAATTAGCTCTAGGGAATCGAGGCATGTGCGCTTGTGCGCGGGGATGACCAACTCCAGCCATGGCGCGCCGCCGTGTTATCCCTGTGCGCCGCCGCTCGGCGGGATTTGGGATGGGGGAAATCGCGCGGGCCACGGTGTCCGTCGATCCGACCGGGAACGGCTAGGATTAGAAGGCATATACCCTTTCGGATTAATTGAATCTGTGCCCTCAATTGTCAATCGTACGGCCTGCACTGATTATGGGCTCGGGATCGATCTGGGCCATCAGATCTCGATCCAGTGGCCCATGGCGCATACCCCTTCATCGTTATATCGGATTCCTTAGATCATGATCGGGCGGCCGATAGTAAACAATACCCCTTCGGCCTGACCGTTATACAAAAGAGCCCCTTCTCTTTTTCGTAAACAACCCACAGTCCACACTAGGGAAATCCTGAGTCTGGGAAACATTTCGGTTTAGCCCCTGCGCTTCTCTGAAATTGTGGCCACAGCCCAGGGATTGATTAAATCAAGTAATTAAGTTAGGAAAATGATTTTTAGTTTAAAAATAAATCAAGAGACTTGTTTAATTCATATTAAATCCATTTTAACTCCAAATTAATTCATTCCAGTTGCATTAGACTTGTAATAATATTGTTTATCATTCAGAAACTTTATTTTGTTATGAAACCTAAAATGAGATTTTGTACTTAATTTCTTTTATACACCGCTGTTAAATCTTTAGAAATTCATAATTCAATAATCGTAACTCCGTTTGATCCATTCTAGTTGCATTAGTCTCACAATAATATTTATTATCATCTGATAACTTTGTTTTGTCATGAAATATAGGTTAAAATGTTGCACTTAGTCTATTCTACACTTAACCACGTGGATCTTCGCAAAACCATAGCATCATAACCGTAACCCCGAATTTAGCAGTTCTCGATCCCACGATCTCGTAGCAGCGCGTAGATTATTATTACACGATTTATTCTTATGTTTGGTGTGATGTTAATATTGTCCATACCATGTTTGTTTGTATTGGTACGACTAGCAGCAAGGTTACGAGTCACCTGAAGATCATCCTGGTATCTGGAATCTCAAGTCCCAGGCAAGTTGTGCCCTTGATCACTTCTTTTTACCCAGCCATGTTCTAATTAATCATAATGATCTGCATAGGTTAATTTTGATGGGACCCAATAGGTTACCCTAGTTTGATTATCTTTATACCTTGTTACCACTGAACTTTTTGGGTAGTACTTGCTAGTGCTTTATGTGGTTTTGGGTATGAAGATACATTACACATGATTATACTTTTGTTATCCGTTGTTATTTATCGTTCATGATAAGATCATTATGTTAATTGGAACATGGAGCGACCACCCGGGAAACAGTGCTACCACAAGGGTATAATGGGACGCCCTTGGCTGATTAATTAGGAAAGCTAGTGGAGGACTACCTTACCCGAAAGGGGCAAGGGCAGTAGGGGAGTGGTCAGTGTAGGGAGGCCCTCGGGAGGATTTTGCTGCGATGGCGGTCCTGCAAGGGAATTCCTGCATTGGAGCTTCCTATAAACTGTAGCGGGTTTTCTGAAGCTAGTGGAACTTTGTAAAGGCCTCGTAGTGTTACCCTGCCTCGCCTCCTCGGTAGAGGTGTATGGGAAGTCGCGATCCCTTGGCAGATGGGTAACATGACTTGTGGGTAAAGATGCGCCACCTCTGCAGAGTGTAAAACTGGTATACTAGCCGAGCTCACGGTCATGAGCAGCTCAGGACTCTCTGATGATTAATTTATGGAACTAAATTCAATTTGTCATATGCATTGCATCGCAGGTTGTAATACCCAAATGTGTATACAATGAGAACATAGTGATCTCCTTATTTTGTGTGCCATCTAATCATTATAAAAAGAGAATAACTATAGATAAGAATGAGTAATTAAAACAAATGACACTTCAATAAAAAAATGCATCATGCTGGTGTTTATTTGTTTGTGCATTTGTCTACTAAGGTAAAGATAGTAGAAATAAATAAATGGTGGAATAGACATTCAAACAAAAAAAAGCTGGAAATTAAAAATGAGGAGAATGGTAAGGAAGTAATACTATGGAGCACAGAATAAATCCATAGCTAAACAAATTCATCCCACTAATATGTTAAACTGAATATTTAATTTGAGTACAAATTCTTCTACAAAAAAAAATGAATTCGAATTTTGGATTTGAAAATGAAAAGGAAAAAAAAGATAAAGAGAAAGGCTTAGTTGGGCCACTTGTACCTATTTCGGCCCATTTTCCTTTTTTAACCCACGCGACAGTGGCTTCATCCTGTGTCTGCACGCACCTATGGTTTTCCGGCTCTAGCGCTGCTGGTGGGACCCAAGCACCCAGAACCCTCCTCCACTCAGCTTGCCAGGCGCGATGAAATCGCAACAACCAGCGTTGTCTTCCTCCTGTGAAGTCGCATGCATCGACAGAATTTGTTGGTGAAGATCGCGCCTGCAACTATCTGACCGAGAATCTTGGGCCTGGGAAGGGATAAATAAACCAGCCGCGTCACGAATTCCCTGATAAGCCATAGAAAAATCTGGAACCTCCATCGACTGGCTAATTAGCCCCACTGTGAGCTGCGCGGGGCTCACCATCAAGAAAACTGAGAGGGCCGCCACCGGTGAACTTTCTTTGTGTAGCCGTTCCATCCTCGTGGTGTTGCTCTGGGCGTCACCGGCACACGTGTGGTCTCACTGCTGACTCGTGCTCGGCGTGGGGATCATTGGAGCCTCGCTAGGGGAGATTGGATGGTGTGGTTGCGGAATCACTCTCGGAGTTAAGACCTGCGGCCAGTTCAATCGATTCCTAGGCTATCAACGTCGCGGCTTCCTTCACCATTGAGGTACCCTCCATCGTATCCGTTCTCGTTTTCGAAATCACGAGCGCCTATTAGGACACGCGATTAGGTACCGATGGGAGCTGAATTGCTCGCCGGTGGTGGGCGCTGTGTCGCGGTGCCGCTTTGCTCGGATGTAGTGGAGTCTGGGCGGGTTGATTCATGCGGATTGGCTCGTGGTTTCTTGCGGTCGGTCCTCGGCGCGCCGTTGCCGACCAGTAGGCGAGCGTCGGGTGACCTGTAACGGTGAAAGGTGTAGCGTGTAGGCATGGCGCGGTCGGCTGGGCCTGGGGTCGTGAGGTTGAAGATGAGCGGGGACCGTCCATTTTGTGATGAACGCTCTAGATTGAAAGGAAGAAGATGGCCCTGTAGCCGTTAGATGGGGGTTGACGGCTGGGATTAAAGCCGGATACCTCTTCGTCATATTAAATCCATGCCGCAGAACTTTAATCGGGCGGATAGGATTAAGACAAACACGTGGACGTACTACGTCCGTGGATCTCTGATCCTGCGGCCATCATTGAATACCGATTCACTTAATTGTTACGTCTAATCCTGGCCATGTGCATCTGATCGGACGGCTCTGGATGTCCGATACCCCTTTCGTCCAGACAATTATACAAAAGAGACCCCGCAGATGTTAGATATCAACCCGCAGTCTAGGGTGACTGTGCTCTGTGTCTGGGGAATCTTGCGCTGAGACCCCTACGCTTTCCAGATTTTGCGCGCAGACCAGAAGTAGTGAAATTCAGTTCAGACTTGATTTTTAGTGTAAAAATAATTATTAAAACTAGTTTAATCCCTAGAAAATACATGTTAAGTCCAAATGAGTCCATTCCAATTTCTATAATTTTATACTACTATTGTTTATCATATAGTACCTCTGTTTTGACATAAAAGCCACTCTAAAATTTGTATCCTAATTAATCTTGTATCAAACACATAAAACCCTAGTAAATTCATAACTTCTTCGTTCTAACTCCGATTTGATCCGTTCAAGTTGCGTTAGTCTCGTAGCAGCGCATAGATCATTGTTACGCAGTATATTCTTATGTTTGGTGTGATGTTAATTTTGTCTATACACTGTTTGTTTGTATTGCTACGACTAGCGCGAGGACACGTGTCATCTGAAAAGCAAGTTGGTACCTGGATTCTCAAGTGCCAGGCAAGTTGTGCCCTTGATCACTTACTTTTCCCAGCCATGTTCTTATTAATTATAATGATCTGCATAGGATAATTTTGATGGGAGCCTTTATGTACCCCAGTTTTGATTACCTCTATACCTTGTTCACCCCTGGAATATTTTTGGGTAGTACTCGCTATTGCTTTATGTGGATTGGGTATGGAGATTCATTATTCATGATTATTCTGTTATTATCTTGTTATTATTATTGTTCATGTTAAGATCATTAAATTAATGGGAACATGGAGCGACCACCCGGGAAAACAGTGCTACCACAAGGGTATAATGGGACGCCCTTGGCTGACTAATTAGGAAAGCTAGTGGAAGACTACCTTACCCGAAAGGGGCAAGGGCAGTAGGGGAGAGGTCAGTGCGGGGAGGTCCCTGGTTGATTTTGCTGCGATGGCTGTCAGCCAGGAACCCTGTACTGGATCTTCCTATAAACTGTAGCGGGTTTTCGGAAGCTAGTGGAACTTTGTAAAGGCCTCGTAGTGGATCCCTAGCCATTCACCTCGGTAGTGTCTAAGGGCCTTGCAAACCCAGGCGACATGGGATACACGACTTGTGGGTAAAGATGCGCAACCTCTGCAGAGTGTAAAACTAGTATACTAGCCGTGCTCACGGTCAAGAGCGGCTCGGACCCTCACATGATTAATTATGGAACTTAAGTTTAATTTGACATTTGCATCGCATTTGGGAGTATTTCATTATTACTGTTCTTTATTATTATTAAGGTTTGGTATTTACTTACACTTAGTAATTGCTAATAAAATTTTGACCAACTTATAAAAGCAATGCTCAGCCTTAACCCCTATTTCATTGATCAGCCTTACACTTCATGAACTCCCACCTTTGGTGAGTTCATGCCACATTATTCCCCACGACTTGTTGAGCTATGATCGTATGTGAGCTCACTCTTGCTGTCTCACACCCCCCCCCATAGGAGAAGAACAGGTTGTTGAAGAGGAGCTGCCTAACACTGAGGAGTTCGATCTGATCTAGGTGGCGTTTCTCAGTCGACATTGGCGCCATCGATCCTTAGTTCGTTTTATGTTTATCTTTATTTTGTAATAAGACTTCCGCTATGTAATAAGTACTCTGATGTTTTATGACATTTATCTCTATACACTCTGTTATTATATATGTTGTCTTCTTGGCGCATGTATGAGATGCACCCGGCTTTGTTCTTTAAAACCGGGTGTTACAGAAGTGGTATCAGAGGAAATGTTGACTGTAGGACGAAACCTAGATAGAAATGGATAAAATCCTTACCTACATATCTCATTCTATTCATTCTATACTTACCTTACTCTGATTCATTCTATACTTACCTTATCTTGATTCTGTCTCACCTTCTACTGTTCTACTCTGATCATTCTTACCTTTTCTACTCTAAGACAAGATGGATTGCACACCTTGGAATCCTACAACTATGAACTTTTTCAGAGATAGGGAACCTAAGACAAAATTAAAATTATTTTCTCTATTAAAAATATTGGTTGATTGTTCTGATGATCAATGCCTGATTTGCTTCTTTGATTGATTGAAACATTATAGTTGGGCATCTTAGCATGTACCACTATAAGGTAATGTATTAGCTTTAGTGGGTGACACACTAATCTACTTAGCTAATAAATCCCCCGTAGTAACATTCCTCGTAATTACTCGCCTTGTCTACAATCCTTCCTTTCTTACCCTGTGTTTCTAACCCAGATGAGCTACCCCTATACTGTTAGAAGAGAGCACTATAGACGTGATCCTTGGTATGTCATGGTTAAGAAAGGAAAAGACAGTTTATACACTGTGCTAAAGGAACCATAGAACTCACCAGTTCCAAAGGATAAAGATTTGAAGTTGGAATTGCAGTAAATACCGCCACCAGACTAGCGGCATTCTTAGTAGATGGGAAGTTTGTTGGCGTCAACATCCGTGTGGTTAGAGATTTTCCGGATGTCTTTCCAGAGGAGTTACCAGGGATGCCACCGGATAGGGAAGTTGAGTTTGTTATTGATCTTTTACCTGGAACTGCCCCTATTTCTAAACGACCATACCGGATGGTTGTAGAAGAACTGCAGGAGCTTAAGAAACAGTTAACAGAGTTGCAAGAGGCTGGGTACATTCGTCCGAGTTCCTCACCTTGGGGAGCACCGGTACTGTTTGTACAGAAGAAGGATGGTTCGCAACGGATGTGCGTGGACTATAGATCACTTAATGATGTTACAGTGAAAAACAAGTATCTGTTACCCCGTATTGAGGATTTGTTTGATCAGATGAGAGGAGCCAGGGTATTCTCGAAGATTGATCTCCGATCGGGATACCATCAGATGAAGATTAGACCATCGGATATCCCCAAGACGGCTTTCTCAACCCGATATGGATTATATGAGTTTACTGTTATGTCATTTGGACTAACCAATGCACCGGCTTATTTCATGAATTTGATGAACAAAGTGTTTATGGAGTATTTGGACAGATTCGTCGTGGTGTTTATCGACGATATTCTTATCTATTCTAAGAATGAAAGTGATCATGAACAACATTTAAGGTTGGTGCTACAGAAGTTACAAGATAATCAACTCTATGCTAAGTTCAGCAAGTGCGAGTTTTGGATTGACAAGGTGCCATTCCTTGGTCATATTATTTCTAATGGAGGAATAGCTGTAGATCCTGCTAAAGTAAAGGAGATAATGGAGTGGAGAGTGCCCACTACAGTTACGGAGATTCGGAGTTTCTTGGGACTCGCAGGATATTATCGGAGATTTATTGAAGGATTTTCTAAGATTGCTAAGCCCATGACATCGCTTTTGGAGAAAGGAAGAGAGTTTAAGTGGGATGAGAAATGCCAAGAGAGCTTTGATCAATTGAAGGAGAGATTGATGTCTCCACCAGTATTGATTATGCCAGATCTGCAGAAGGGATTTGACATTTACTGTGATGCATGTGGCCAAGGACTTGGATGTGTGCTTATGCAAGAAGGTCATGTGATTGCCTATGCATCTCGTCAGTTGAGGAAACATGAACTGAACTACCCCACTCATGATTTGGAACTAGCTGCCGTTGTGCATGCACTTAAGATTTGGAGACACTACATCATGGGAACTAAGTGCCAAGTATACACGGATCATAAGAGTTTGAAGTATATATTCACTCAGAAGGATCTCAACCTGAGGCAACGCCGTTGGTTGGAACTCATTAAGGATTATGACTTGGAGATTCATTATCACCCAGGCAAGGCAAATTTGGTTGCAGATGCCTTGAGTCGGAAGGAGCATGTTCACTCCGCTTTCGTTGTCCAGTTACCTGATGAATTAGCAAAAGACTTTGAGAGGCTCAACCTGGGAATTGTTACACATACGGAAGGAGTGACTATTGAATTGGAACCTACCTTGGAGCAAGATATCCGCAAAGGACAAATTGGTGATGCTAAAATAAAAGAGATTAAGGATCTGATTACTGAAGGTCGAGTACCGGAATTTACGGAAGATGAGCAGGGCACTATATGGTTCAAGGACAGGATGTGTGTTCCTGACATTAAAAGCCTTCGAGAGACTATATTGAAAGAGGCCCATGACTCGGATTACTCTATTCATCCTGGTAGTACCAAGATGTACCAGGATTTGAAGCGAAAGTATTGGTGGTATGGATTGAAGAGAGATGTGGCTACACATGTGGCTATGTGCGATGTGTGCCAAAGAGTTAAGACCGATCACCAAAGACTAGCTGGACTATTACACCCACCAAAGATGTCCAAGTGGAAGTGGGAAGAGATTAGTATGGATTTCATTACTGGATTGCCTCACACCCAGAAAGGATATGATGTTATATGGGTTATCGTGGATAGACTGACCAAAGTGGCTCATTTCGTTCCGATCAAGACTAATTATAAGTGATCTCAATTGGCTGAGTTATATATGGCTCGGGTTGTGTGTTTACATGGAGTACCAAAGAAGATCATTTCAGATAGAGGATCACAGTTTACCTCCAGATTGTGGAAAAGTTTCCATGAGAATATGGATACGAAGTTGAAATTTAGTGCAGCCTATCACCCTCAGACTGATGGATAGACTAAAAGGACTAATCAAGTATTTGAGGATATGTTGAGAGCTTGTGCCCTTCAGCATGGTAGTAGTTGGGACAAGAGTCTACCTTGTGCTGAGTTCTCACATGATAATAGTTATCAGGCCAGTCTGAAGATGTCACTGTTCGAGATTCTATATGGCGGGAAATGCAGGACTCCTCTATTTTGGACCAGACTAGAGGAAGACAGTTCTTTGGACCTGAACTTAATCAAGAGGCAGAAGAACAAGTCTGTATAATTTGAGAGAATTTGAGGGTAGCACAGACCAGACAAAAGAGCTATGCTGATAATAGAAGACCACTGGAATTTGAGGGTGGTGATCATGTGTACCTCAAGGTGTCACCACTTCGTGGAATGAGGAGATTTAAATTCAAGGGCAAATTGTCCCCTCACTTTATTGGACCATTCAGAGTTTTTAGGTTAGTTGGAGAGATGGCCTATCAACTCAAGCTACCTGATAATCTATCTGATGTGCATAACGTATTCCATGTGTCTCAACTTAAGAAGTGTCTCCGTGTTCCTGAGGAACAGTTACCAATGGAAGAGCTCATTGTTCAGGGTGATTTGACTTACACGGAGTATCCTATCAAGATTCTTGACACTTTTACTCGACTTACACGGAGATTTGCATATATTTTCCCATCTTTTCCCTAGACCTACTTAAATCTCGAGGACGAGATTATTTTTAAGGGGGGTAGGATTTGTAATACCCAAATGTGTATACAATGAGAACATAGTGATCTCCTTATTTTGTGTGCCATCTAATCATTATAAAAAGAGAATAACTATAGATAAGAATGAGTAATTAAAACAAATGACACTTCAATAAAAAAATGCATCATGCTGGTGTTTATTTGTTTGTGCATTTGTCTACTAAGGTAAAGATAGTAGAAATAAATAAATGGTGGAATAGACATTCAAACAAAAAAAAGCTGGAAATTAAAAATGAGGAGAATGGTAAGGAAGTAATACTATGGAGCACAGAATAAATCCATAGCTAAACAAATTCATCCCACTAATATGTTAAACTGAATATTTAATTTGAGTACAAATTCTTCTGCAAAAAAAAATGAATTCGAATTTTGGATTTGAAAATGAAAAGGAAAAAAAAGATAAAGAGAAAGGCTTAGTTGGGCCACTTGTACCTATTTCGGCCCATTTTCCTTTTTTAACCCACGCGACAGTGGCTTCATCCTGTGTCTGCACGCACCTATGGTTTTCCGGCTCTAGCGCTGCTGGTGGGACCCAAGCACCCAGAACCCTCCTCCACTCAGCTTGCCAGGCGCGATGAAATCGCAACAACCAGCGTTGTCTTCCTCCTGTGAAGTCGCATGCATCGACAGAATTTGTTGGTGAAGATCGCGCCTGCAACTATCTGACCGAGAATCTTGGGCCTGGGAAGGGATAAATAAACCAGCCGCGTCACGAATTCCCTGATAAGCCATAGAAAAATCTGGAACCTCCATCGACTGGCTAATTAGCCCCACTGTGAGCTGCGCGGGGCTCACCATCAAGAAAACTGAGAGGGCCGCCACCGGTGAACTTTCTTTGTGTAGCCGTTCCATCCTCGTGGTGTTGCTCTGGGCGTCACCGGCACACGTGTGGTCTCACTGCTGACTCGTGCTCGGCGTGGGGATCATTGGAGCCTCGCTAGGGGAGATTGGATGGTGTGGTTGCGGAATCACTCTCGGAGTTAAGACCTGCGGCCAGTTCAATCGATTCCTAGGCTGTCAACGTCGCGGCTTCCTTCACCGTTGAGGTACCCTCCATCGTATCCGTTCTCGTTTTCGAAATCACGAGCGCCTATTAGGACACGCGATTAGGTACCGATGGGAGCTGAATTGCTCGCCGGTGGTGGGCGCTGTGTCGCGGTGCCGCTTTGCTCGGATGTAGTGGAGTCTGGGCGGGTTGATTCATGCGGATTGGCTCGTGGTTTCTTGCGGTCGGTCCTCGGCGCGCCGTTGCCGACCAGTAGGCGAGCGTCGGGTGACCTGTAACGGTGAAAGGTGTAGCGTGTAGGCATGGCGCGGTCGGCTGGGCCTGGGGTCGTGAGGTTGAAGATGAGCGGGGACCGTCCATTTTGTGATGAACGCTCTAGATTGAAAGGAAGAAGATGGCCCTGTAGCCGTTAGATGGGGGTTGACGGCTGGGATTAAAGCCGGATACCTCTTCGTCATATTAAATCCATGCCGCAGAACTTTAATCGGGCGGATAGGATTAAGACAAACACGTGGACGTACTACGTCCGTGGATCTCTGATCCTGCGGCCATCATTGAATACCGATTCACTTAATTGTTACGTCTAATCCTGGCCATGTGCATCTGATCGGACGGCTCTGGATGTCCGATACCCCTTTCGTCCAGACAATTATACAAAAGAGACCCCGCAGATGTTAGATATCAACCCGCAGTCTAGGGTGACTGTGCTCTGTGTCTGGGGAATCTTGCGCTGAGACCCCTACGCTTTCCAGATTTTGCGCGCAGACCAGAAGTAGTGAAATTCAGTTCAGACTTGATTTTTAGTGTAAAAATAATTATTAAAACTAGTTTAATCCCTAGAAAATACATGTTAAGTCCAAATGAGTCCATTCCAATTTCTATAATTTTATACTACTATTGTTTATCATATAGTACCTCTGTTTTGACATAAAAGCCACTCTAAAATTTGTATCCTAATTAATCTTGTATCAAACACATAAAACCCTAGTAAATTCATAACTTCTTCGTTCTAACTCCGATTTGATCCGTTCAAGTTGCGTTAGTCTCGTAGCAGCGCATAGATCATTGTTACGCAGTATATTCTTATGTTTGGTGTGATGTTAATTTTGTCTATACACTGTTTGTTTGTATTGCTACGACTAGCGCGAGGACACGTGTCATCTGAAAAGCAAGTTGGTACCTGGATTCTCAAGTGCCAGGCAAGTTGTGCCCTTGATCACTTACTTTTCCCAGCCATGTTCTTATTAATTATAATGATCTGCATAGGATAATTTTGATGGGAGCCTTTATGTACCCCAGTTTTGATTACCTCTATACCTTGTTCACCCCTGGAATATTTTTGGGTAGTACTCGCTATTGCTTTATGTGGATTGGGTATGGAGATTCATTATTCATGATTATTCTGTTATTATCTTGTTATTATTATTGTTCATGTTAAGATCATTAAATTAATGGGAACATGGAGCGACCACCCGGGAAAACAGTGCTACCACAAGGGTATAATGGGACGCCCTTGGCTGACTAATTAGGAAAGCTAGTGGAAGACTACCTTACCCGAAAGGGGCAAGGGCAGTAGGGGAGAGGTCAGTGCGGGGAGGTCCCTGGTTGATTTTGCTGCGATGGCTGTCAGCCAGGAACCCTGTACTGGATCTTCCTATAAACTGTAGCGGGTTTTCGGAAGCTAGTGGAACTTTGTAAAGGCCTCGTAGTGGATCCCTAGCCATTCACCTCGGTAGTGTCTAAGGGCCTTGCAAACCCAGGCGACATGGGATACACGACTTGTGGGTAAAGATGCGCAACCTCTGCAGAGTGTAAAACTAGTATACTAGCCGTGCTCACGGTCAAGAGCGGCTCGGACCCTCACATGATTAATTATGGAACTTAAGTTTAATTTGACATTTGCATCGCATTTGGGAGTATTTCATTATTACTGTTCTTTATTATTATTAAGGTTTGGTATTTACTTACACTTAGTAATTGCTAATAAAATTTTGACCAACTTATAAAAGCAATGCTCAGCCTTAACCCCTATTTCATTGATCAGCCTTACACTTCATGAACTCCCACCTTTGGTGAGTTCATGCCACATTATTCCCCACGACTTGTTGAGCTATGATCGTATGTGAGCTCACTCTTGCTGTCTCACACCCCCCCCACAGGAGAAGAACAGGTTGTTGAAGAGGAGCTGCCTAACACTGAGGAGTTCGATCTGATCTAGGTGGCGTTTCTCAGTCGACATTGGCGCCATCGATCCTTAGTTCGTTTTATGTTTATCTTTATTTTGTAATAAGACTTCCGCTATGTAATAAGTACTCTGATGTTTTATGACATTTATCTCTATACACTCTGTTATTATATATGTTGTCTTCTTGGCGCATGTATGAGATGCACCCGGCTTTGTTCTTTAAAACCGGGTGTTACACAGGTGATGTTGTTACTTTTGTTCTACTACTTAATTGGGTTGGTATTTACTTATACTTAGTAATTGCTAATAAAATTTTGACCAACTTTAAAAGCAATGCTCAGCTCTAACCATTCTCTTTGGTAAGCCTTACACTTCACATGAACTCCCACCTTTGGCGAGTTCATTCACATTATTCCCCACAACTTGTTGAGCGATGAACGTATGTGAGCTCACTCTTGCTGTCTCACACCCCCCCACAGGTCAAGAGCAGGTACCGCAGGATGAGGCGCTTGGAGGATGCTGTGGCGAGTTCGTGAGAGGTCTAGGCCGTCGTCTCCCAGTCAACTTTGGGTTGCTGGACCGTTGTCTCCTTATAATGTAATTATTTATTTTGTATAGAATTCCTGTTATATAGTAAAGATGTGACATTCGATCCTGTGCCATGATTCATCATATGTGTGAGACTTGGTCCCAGCACACCTGGTGATTATGTTTGCGCCCGGGTTTTTGACCCCCTTAAATCCGGGTGTGACACTTTGGCCCTTCGGCACCCTTGCTTAATCGTTCATAGTCAGGGTATTTAAATTTCAAGGCATCCATTACTCGGTTCAGCCTTCGTTTCGGTCGGGTGCCGAAGGCTACGGTCATCAATTGATCTTCTTTCTTAGTATAGTTGCCCAAAATCTCATTGCACATAGCTTCAATCATTTCCAACCATTCTTGGCAAGGCTCTTTGAAATGTTTCTTGAACTTGAAGTGATAGGGCAGTCGAACAAGTTCATTCCTTTTCTTTTCTCCCTTAAGCTTTGGCATATTCTATTCATTTAACGTTGGAAATACCATGTTGGCTAAGTATTCCTGCACCAAATCTCTAGTACCGATATGCTCAGACACAACTCGGAATTGGCCATAGCTTCTCGGCATGGTGACCCTTGCAGCATGTCGCACAGGGGCCTAGTTAACCCGAAGGTTAGGCTTAGTGGGCTCAGAACTAGCTTCTCCTTCTTCTCATCGACCTTAACATAGAACCACTCATTTTTCCAACCGGTTGGCCATTTGGTGCGATAGCTAACCACCAGAGTCTTCATATCTTTGCGGTAAGCAAAGTTGTAACAGCCAAAATTCTCATGTAGCCCATCTTCTCTAGCCTTCGTCTGATAATGAAGCTCATGCACTCGGCAGAAAGCTTCGGCATGCGCATCCACTCCTTGGCTTCGGAGAGCCCAGATAAAGACGCTGAGCCTAACGATAGCGTTAGGAGTCAGCTGATGAAGATAAATTTCGAAATCTTCCAAAACCTACCCAATCATTTCGTGCAAAGGAAACCACAATCCCGCTTTGAAGAAACTCCTGAAAACTACCACCTCATCATTTTCTGGCTTCGGAGTGGTTTCTTCCCTGCCAAAATGAATCAGCTTCTCCGAAGTAGCCTAGCTTTATCATCATGGGCATAAAAGCCTCAGAGACAGTAGACTTTCCAAAGTCCAAGTGGCTGGGTTTGGATGGCATGACGGTGTTATAATCTACCTCTTCTTCATCAGCATCATCCTCTTCAATGTCAGCTTGTTCAGCTTCGGCAGCAGGTGCACCTTCGTCAGTAGCTCCCTCTGTCACAACCAGTCCCGATTGCCTCATTACTTCGGAGATTGGGGCAGTATCGGTAGCTTCGGCCTCCTCTCCGTCGTGTGTAACTCTAGTAGTTGAACGTACTCTGGCCATCTGATGCTGAATTTCTTACGGTTTTGACGAAGTTGATGACTTTTGTAATTTTGCCGAAGCTCCCTCTTATGACGAAGCTAAACCAAAATGATGCTCTGACTGAGAATACGATGAATAAGCTTTAGCTATGGTCAAATTTTTCAGCAGCACAACAGCGCAATAGTAATGAATGTTGTGGTAACTTCACACCTACCCGTCTGTTTATATAGTGCTGCAGGTGGGAAGGTGAATCGCCAAGCCACCCGCACCCACTGAACAGTCACCCGCACCCACTGAATGGTGGACCACAGTGCGCGAGAAGGTGAATCACTAGATCGCGTGTACCCGTCGCATAGTGGGACCACCTTGCGCTCGGATATTTTAATCGCTTCTCGGCAACGAGCTTAGGGAAGGTGTTTTTCGGACCTTCGGCATTCCGAAGCCTAAGAGAATTTTTCATGGATCAAACTCGTTACAAAAAACAATCTAGCAACACGAAGGGCTACTATTGGGGGTCTGCTTAGTTGCCGAAGGTCCTGTAAGAAGAAATACCTTCGGAAGATCAAAACAGAAGCAGCGCCGAAGCTACCATCCAGGGAGCTTTGTAGCACGCCTTCAGACAAAGGGTTGCACCGACTTAAAGATGAAAAGACCAATCGGCCCATGATAATTTGTGTTATGATTGTAACCAGTTGTAAAGGTCATAAATATAAATCCACACAGGCTGCGCCCTATGCCTATAAATTGATGAAAAGTACCCTCGTACTGTTCACGCTGCTTTGTATTCACTTGTGCATCACACTTGTGCCCTTGCCTTCTGTCAAGTTCAAGGTACAAATGTAATCTGATATTGTTTTTATTTACTCATGATTATTTAATAAGGAATATACATATCATAATGTTATATAATTATTTATGTTGTTTCCTTATGTGTCATATGTTTCAACCTTTATTCATATATGCTATAATGATGAAGGTATGTCGTTCATAACCTTCGTCCGAAGATCGTTATATCCTAAGGGAAATAATGCTTCGAAGGACGAAGGACATTAACCTTTAACCTATTCTTTGTGTTGCCTTGTACTTAATTCATAGCATTTGAGAACAAGTCTCCAATAGTAGAAGAAGATCAGACCCTACTAGCCATGTCTTAACTTAACTTAGCACATTAGATCAACTCAACCATGAGCTAACCCAACCAATAGTGTCATGATGAATTGATTAATTATCTATCCCCACCTAACATCAAACAAAATTTTGACCTACATCATGTAGTCTATCTCACCCATATCTATCTCATCTTGGCAGATTCTATCGTACCTTTGGACATTCACCTTATACAACTAGTTACCCCAATCTGGACATAAAACAAAGATTAAGCACTACTAAAGAATCTTCAGATCATAAATAGCTACTAACCTATTCATTTTACTTACCAAATACTTTCCATTGCAAAATTATCCTACTATATGCTTCTAACTCTCATGGTCAATACCAGGAAGGGAAGATTATCAGGCAACAACAAACAGAAATGAATCCTTCAGATCCTCCAGCGGTTGGAATCAACCAAGTGGTTGCTGCCCAAATGATGGTGATACAACAAATGGCAAACATAGTTACCGAAATGCGAAATCAGATAAGGCAAGAACGCCAGGAAATACATCAGGACTGGCTGGAAATACGTCGAGAAATAAGGCAAGCACAGTTGGAAAGACAACAACAACAACGCCCACTGCCTCAACCACCACCAGCAGCTCCGCCAAGCTACATAAATATATATATATATATATTACTATTTTTAGCTAGATGTTATAGTTGGTATGATACCGTTTTAGGAGGAATAATAAGGTCTATTTGATCCCATGTGCTCCTAATAAATTATGCATCATGCTGAGATTTTTGTTTGTGCATATGTGTTGAGACAATATGAGTATATACCCTTTCCTTACAAATCTCGAGGACGAGATTTCTGTTAAGGGGGTAGGATTTGTAAGGCCCAAAATCGGTATAAGAAAAAATAATAATAATAATAAAATAAATATATCAAGAAAATAAAATAGCAAATTCAGATACCTCAAATTATACTTGAATGTTGAAAATTGAGGATTGAATTCTGAAAACCAAGAATTATTTTAGAAAAAGAAGTAATAGAAAAGTTCTCTATTCAACTAAATGATTAAGCATATCATTAAATGATGCACCATAAGCATTTATTTACAAGAATAGTTAATTTTAGAGTAACTTTTGGCATTTGTCACACAATCAAAATATTATTCTCCCAAAAAGAAAGGAACAATATGAGTGTGTCTCATATTTCAAACATTTAATCAATTAAAATAAATATATATATATCTATTGTTTCATAATTGATTTGGAGCATGTAGTAAAAATGTGAATTCCTAAACTTTATCATAGATTGGAATTAGAATTTTGTAATGTCAAAAAGGAATAATGTGGGAATAGAATAATGAGATGAGAATTAGGTTTTAACCCAAAGGTACAATTTTAGAATTTGAGAAAAGAGACGAAAATACTAAACAAATGAGGAAAAAAATATATAAATAAGAATATACTTCTTTACACTAATATTTGAATTTGGTGCATTTTGATTCATGGCGAGACTCATAACAAAATTTAAATTTAGATTTGAAAATCAAGAGAATGGAAAAAGGAAAAGAAAAGAAAGGAGCAAGAAATACTATAAAATATAAAGTAAAATTATAAATAAATTAAATCCATAATGGCCTGATGAAAGGGTATATTTAAAAATGAGTACAAGTTCATGACATAGTTAAATTCAAATTTGAATTTTAAATTAAGAGAGAAGAAAAGAGAAATAAGAAAATGAATAAAAAACATAAAAGGTGAAAGCCGCGCTTGGGCACAAGACCTGATTTCGGCCCACTTCCTTCTCATCCACCACGCAACCCACTTTCTGGGCGCGAGTGTCACTAATGTCGTGGTCCCACGGGCTGACTGGTCCGCACGAGCGCGCCTGACTGGGGTATTTGCGCCAACATGTGGGACCAGCTTGTCAGGCACCCGGCTCGCGCGCAACGTGGGGACATGGTGACGCTGTGTAGCGGGTCCCACGCATCAGGCCTTCAATCTTCCCTGTCCGCGCGCATCGGCTCAACAGAATCGCGCCGATGGCATGGATCAGCGCCATTTCCACCGGGATCCGAGCGGGTCGTTGAATCCGACCGCGGCAGACGGGATTTGGTGGACTCGAGTCGATCCCCACGCGGGCACCTACCTCCTGAGTCACCCTTCTCTCTCCTCAGTCTCGCCAATGGAGTTCGGGACGCCGCCATGATTCTCGCCCGCCAACCTCGCTAGTGGTTGCTTGCGCGGGGATAAATACGCTCCATGCCCGCCTCCTCCTTCTTTTCCGCCACTCACGCCGCGCTAGCCTCACCAACTGGTCGTCCATTACCAGCTCCATTGCCGCCGTGTTAACAACACTCGGTCCGCCGCCCCCATGGACTAGCGCTCTAGTCGTCGCTTCGGCCTCGGCTAGGGGTCGGGGGCCTTCGTTGAGGATCTCTGGTGCTCGTGATTCCCTCGGCTGGCGTGATTGGGGGCTGGGGCGCACGCGATTTCTACGCGGTGCTCCTACTCCGCCGCAGGACTATTGTGCGCCGTGGGCAGGGAACGGTGCGGCATAATCACAGGTAAGATCGCTCCCATAAGGATCACCATTCGCTCCACATCGAGTAGTAGTCCTCCGATTGAGATTTGGTGTAGGGGAGTGCTGTGGTGGCTGTGCGCCGGTGAGACTCCGTCGTGGGGAGCTCCTGGCGCCGCCTCGGGCCAGCGTGTGAAGGGAGAAGGTGTGGGTACCGTCCGATCCAACTTGGACAGATGCGATTAGACGAGAGTGTAACCATTCGTGAGATTAAATCTGAGCCGTATGTTATCCATCCGATGGCCATGGGTAGGTGCTTGGCGTGGCGAATCTTGGGTTGTCAGTCGCAGATCCAACGAGCACAATTGCGTACTGGCTCGAGGTAATGCAGATCTAATCCAGACCACACGCAGTTGATCCAACGGCCAGAATCCTACGAAACCACTTCGCGTGACAAATTCGCATAAGAGTCCTTATGTTTTTACAGAATAAAACCCGTCATCCATGCGGCTGTAGCTCTGAGTCTAGGAAATTTTTATATCTCAGCCCCTGGCTTTTCCAGAATTTGGCGCCCAGTCCAGGGAATTAGAAATCCAGTAAAATAATTGGAATATGATTTTTAATGTGAAACTAAATGCTGGAATTTGTATAAATCATAGAAAATTCATATTGAGTTCAAATTGATCCATTCCAGTTCCTATAATTTTGTAATATTATTGTTCATCATATAGTGCCACTGTTTTGACATTAAAGTCACATTAAAATTTATATCCTATTTAATCTTGTACAAAATACATAAAACTTTAGAAATTCATAACTTAAAATCCATAACGCCAAATTTATTCATTACAGTGGAATTAATCTTGTTTAAGTATTGTTTATCACCTAGTACCTTTATCTAACCATGAAACTTGATTTAAAATTACTCACATGAATTACTCTATTCTAGGTACTTAATAATTCAGAAATTCGTAACTTCATGATCGTAACTCCAATCTTAGTGGTTCTCGAACCCACGATCTCGTAGCGACGCGTAGACCATTATTATTCAGTTTGTCCTTATGTTTGGTGTGATGTTAATTTTGTCTATACCATGTTTATTTGTATTGCCCTGACCAGCAGTGAGGTCACGAGGATATGAAGAATCATCCTGATACCTGGAATCTCAAGTGCCAGGCAAGTTGTGCCCTTGATCACTTCCTTTTTACCCAGTCATGTTCATATTAATCATAATGATCTGCATAGGTTAATTTTGATGGGATCCAATAGGTTACCCTAGTTTTGGCTATTTTTATACCTTTTTTACCACTGAATATTTTTGGGTAGTATATGCTATTGCTTTATGTGGTTTTGGGTATGGAGATATACATCACTCATTGTTACACTTTTATTATCAGTTATTATTTACTATTCATGATAAGATCATTATGTTAATGGGAACATGGAGAACCACCCGGGAAAACAGTGCTACCACAAGGGTGGTATGGGACGCCCTTGGCTGATTAACTAGGAAAGCTAGTGGATGACTACCTTACCCGAAAGGGGCAAGGGCAGTAGGGGAGTGTTCAATGTAGCAAGGTCCTTGGGTTGATTTTGCTGTGATGGCGGTCAGGCGAGGGATTCCTGCACTGGAGCTTCCTAGAAACTGTAGTGGGTTTTCTGAAGCTAGTGGAACTTTGTAAAGGCCTCGTAGTGGTACCCTGCCTTGCTTCCTTTGTAGAGGTGTATGGGGTCCGATCAACCCTGTGGCAAATGGGCAACACGACTTGTGGGTAAAGATGCACAACCTCTGTAGAGTGTAAAACTGGTATACTAGCCGTGCTCATGGTCATGAGCGACTCGGACACTCACATGATTAATTTATGGAATTAAATATATTTACTATTACTATGGTTGGTATTCACTTACACTTAGTAACTTCTAATAAAACTTTGACCAACTTATAAAAGCAATGCTCAGCCCCAACTTTTATTTATTGAGCCTTACACTTCACATGAACTCTCACCTTTGGTGAGTTTATGCACATTATTCCCCACAACTTGTTGAGCGATGAACATATGTGAGCTCACCCTTGCTGTCTCGCACCCCCATAGGAGAAGAACAGGTGGTCGAAGAGGAGCCGCCTAACACTGAGGCTTTCAACTTGATCTAGGTGGCGTCTCCCAGTCAGCTTTGTGGCGCAAGGGAATAATATTTAGTTCGCTTTATTTTATCATTTATTTTGTAAGACTTCTGCTATGTAATAAGTACTCTAATGATATTTTGACATTTATCTCTATACACTCTATTATTATATGTGTTGTCTTCTCTGGCGCATATATGAGATGCACCCGGCTTTGTTCCTCAAATCTGGGTGTGACAAGAACGTCGACTGCGGAGGTCAGTGACATGGCGACGACGAGGATGACCAGCGATGAATCTCTGCCGCACCAATATCTTGCACACCAATTCGCACCTTCCACACGACCGGTCAACCCGAACCGTTCTCTAGGACTTCTCCCTAGAGTCCGGGCGGCGATGAAGGCACACGACGGCGACAACGTCCTTGTGCCCGCTCGACGAACCGCAGAGCCACCCCACGAGTTCGGTCTGTGGAGTTCCCCCGTGATAAAGATGGCTAGGGAGGGGGTAAGCGAGGCACGACTATTTATGGTCTGGGAACCATGTCCCAGCCGCGCAAATCTCGGCGTCTAGCGGGGATTGGTTGAGCCGACCCCGGAGCAAGCGCATCAAAAGGTTGTTGGAGGAAGATGAGCAGTGCCCGCGAGAGAATGATAGATGGGCCCCAGTCGTTAGCGTGACCCCCACCAGTCCACGAAGGCAGGGGCGACACTGACCCAGCGGGCCCACGTGTCGGCGTGTAGGGCAGGCGGCGCCATTTTGAGCTACGCAGGTGGCCAGGGTTGGTGGGCCGGCCACGGTTTAGGCCCAAGTGCGGTTCCCCCCTTCTTTTTCTTATTTCTGTTTTATTTCAAATTTCAAACATTCAACTCAAATTCGAATTCCTGTTTTGACCTTCCACTTTCCAAGTGTCAAAATTAATCCTAATGTGAATATAAATCCTACTAATTTCAACATTATTATCTATTCCCATTCCATTATTTAATTCGAGACTTAAATAAATTTTCTCTTCTCATTTTCTACTTCACATTTCCATTTATGGTTTGGCATTAAATTTATGTTTCCAATAGAATGTATTGCAACAACATAATTAGCAAGAGATGTACCTTTCTTCATTTCTTTATTGGTTACTTAGTTAATTTAATACTATTAATTGATTATGAAAAGGAAAGGATCCTAATAAATTTCCAAAGGTTTCAACAATTCTCGAAATACTATCATAGATATATCTATTTCTTTATTTTATTATTTTTTCTACCAATTTTGGGCTTTACACCCATCTCCTTCCCCACCACATGAACCTTGCCCCTTCTTGGCTATATAAGCCAAATTCCCCCGAGATCCATCTCGCCCTGTCCAACCGAACTACCTAGAGAGCATCATGCACAGCAAGCAAACATAAGAGGCGAGAGGAGCACATAGAGAGAGGAGGTGTCCGCCATGCGCGAAGTAGAGTCCGATGTCATCCAACCTTGGTACATTGTTCGAGGGGTTATAACATGTAAGACTCGGATATGGCTTACCAAGGGCATATGATCAACTGGTGACCACACGATTTATTGTCGGTGTCGAACCTGGCCACCGAGTCGCAGACCTCCGTGGTCGGTGTGCTTCAGAGAACCTATAGCTGGGTGTAACCCTTCTTGTACTTGGTGATCATATTTTCTTTCCTTTGTGTGTGGTCACATTCGTGTGGTTGGCTGGTGCCGCCTTGTGAAGGCCCGCCAAAGAATCTCCGCTTCCCAGTGTGATCACCGATGTTGTGGGGCGTCGCAATGAGGAAGAAACGCCTAGGTCCATTCATCTATCTTCAATCTAGACCGTAGATCCATTCACCAACGAATACGATTAGATCCCCTAAATATAAAATCTGAACCATTTGTCACAGATCTAGTAGGTCGTATTACATATCGGTTCTATGAATCTGGATCTAATCCACGCCACTCATGCTTTATCGGGTGGTCAGGACTTAATAATACCGCTTCGCCATGGTTCTTTTGTTAAAAAGACCCTGAACTCTTTACAAAAGAACCTGCCGTTTGTAACACCCCTAGTGTTACGAGAACTAAAACTTTGACATGTCATCATATGCACTAGTATAACCTTGCTTGTTACATCTAGAATGCATTCACTATGCTAAAACTTCAGGAAAACATGTGATTTGATGCTTGATTGAGTATAGGACTTGGTAAGAGCATTCCTTGGTGAATCTCTCCATGGGCTAGTAGCATGTGACCTTATGTATTAAGCATAAAGGAGTGATCTTACTAAGTTAAGTAAACATGTTTTGAGGGGTGAGGATTACAAGAGGTAAATCACTTAATGGTGATTAAGAGCCCCAAAAACCCTTAATTAGAGCCAAAAGTGAAAATCATGATCTAGCCACTTTTTGCCAAATGTCTATGTAGCAAAGTTGTAGAGTAACAAAACTAAGCAACTTTTATATTTGAAGATTTTCAAGTTTTGTGGAGAAATTTGGAGTACATTGCAAAAGATGACAAGTGTCTCAAGTTTGAAGCCATGAAAACCAATGTGATTTATCTAACTTTGGGCTCTTATAACATGGAATCTAGGAGCCTTTAGGTGATATTCTTTATAGAAAACTTGTAGAGCTATTGTAGTAGTACAAACTTTATTAAAGCCTTTGGCCCTAAAACCATATGAAACTTTATAAAGCCTTTGGCCCTCAAACTAGGGTTGTGCGACAAGGAGCTGCATTGAACTTGTGAAGCAGTGATATGTACCCAACTTTGGAGGTGTTTTATGAGTGATCCAGTGAGCTAAGTACCATGATCATTACAACAAAGTTGTAGACCTTATATTGGTGAATAGACTTCCTATAAGGAGTTGGACCCGGTGTTATGTGAATTCTAGAGTAAAATGTGTCCAAAGGTAGTCATGTACAGTAACTAAATAAGATCATGTTCCCTATATATTGCCCCCAATGATCTCGAGCCGTGATTCGAGCTCGAAGCAGAGATTTGTGCTTGGTGGTGAGTGGATAACATAGGGGGAATGAAAAGATCATGAGGGTGATGAATTCAAGCTCTATACCACTGTGCTCACATGCTCTTGCGTTCTGTCGTGTTGTCGATGCTAGGGTGATCACAGCTCATCGTGGTTGTGCCACACGATAGGCAGTTTTACAATGTTGCTATGGTCGTGGCAAGCAGAAAGTTACTACCCCTAAGTCGTTGCACTGTTGTGCACGACGGAGAGTACCAACATTGAGCTATCTGTCCATGCCAGTGGCTCGATCTCATCCAAATTCATGGCAAGCGTGGCTGGTTCCTTTATATTGAATACTCATGTTGTCTCTGTTACGCGCCCAACCCACCGCTCGCTACTCCATTTCATCCACCATATCCCGAGAATCGCACGTTGCCCTAAAACTAGTCAATGGCGTCGCCGAGCAGTGCCTCACCGTGGCCAGAGCACCACATGTGAGGTCATCCCTATCGGGTCCTCATTTCCACTTCCTTATGGCTTCCAGTTGCTCACCAGCCTAGTCGTTTAAATGCTACTATATTAGATCCTCGGGAATGTTGAGTCACCGTCTAGGAACGCTACCGAGGACGCCCTTCACATTAACCTGTCATTCCCTATGCTCTCCATCCAAATTTGCACAAGCACCATAATGCTGGTGAGTTACTGATGCTGTCCATGTTCTTCAATTGAATGCTACCATGTCATAAACATGGGTATGGCCACACAGGAGCTCTAGCTTTGCTGTCATCACGGACAGATACAAGTTAGAGATGGACCAGTCAAATTGGCTTCGGGGATGTGCTCGGGTAGCCTCGGGATTGCATCCCGTGTGATTGCTACCATGTGAGAGGGTCACCGACGACGAGCTGGCGTGGCCTGAGCTAGGTGCTCGACCTATGTCACACAGGGGCATGATGTTGTGAATGAGTAAAAAGGGGAAGGATCTCTGTGCAATGTCAAAGAGATGTGAGAATAGTGCCTACGATTTTTCCAGATGTTGGAACCGACTAACGCATGGTGGAGTGGGCCCAAGCAATGGGAAGTAGGAATGCACTAGTGCTCAACAATACAACGGGTAGGAAGCAACAATGTCTTATTAAGCGGGTCCTGTCAATGTACAGTGCGGGGGTATTTATGGGTTACTAGGTGTGTGGGCATTGTCGGTGTTTTGGGTCCGACCGCACACCCGGGGTTGCCCCTCAAGGTGTTTTTAGGAGTAGGACGGTGTCGACGACTGTAGCAAAATGGTTCGTGCCGATCGCACGAGGGACAGCAGACAAGGTTTACAGGTTTGGGCCGCTTAGAGATGCGTAACACCCTACGTCCTGGTGAGTATATGAGTGAGGTTACAAGAGGACTCTCTGGATTGAGGGTGCCGAGAGTTTACGTAGGTGGCTAAGTAAGAGTAGGGCCGATGCATCTGAAGGGGTGCCCCCTAGGCCTTATATACTCGACCGTGGGGCAGTACATGTGATATGATAACGTCAAGTAGCTAAAAGATAGTGAACCTCTTGAGCTTATCCCTACGTAACCCTCGCCGACTTATCCTCGCATGGCTCTGTTGCATGGGGGCTTCAGCGCGGGAAAGTCGGGTCTCTGTTGCGATTTATTCGTTCGACGTTGTGGGCCGTCCGGGTTTGCACCAATCCAGTCTCACGTCTTCTCTTCTTTGTCGGTTGTCTTTCCCTAGGCCCACGGAAGAATGACCTTACGAATTATTGGGCCCTTGGGCCTTTCGTGAGGCCTTTTACTTCTTTAGTGGACCCAGGGGATATCTATCCCCCACAAGCCCCCGATCTTTGGGTTGATTTAGAGGTAATCGACTCAAAGATCCAAGGTCCAAAAATGACTCCCTGCTGTCTTCTCTTGCTCCGATCACTCGTTCGACCAAAGTTTAGTTTTGTGCCTGTGCCTTAGAGGTCGGCATTTTGGATTGTAAGATTCTGGACTTCATTGGGTGCACCGGAGGTGCACCCAATGGGTGTAGCCCCCGACCTTTGAGTAGATTTTAGAAGATAATCTACTCGAAGGTCTTCTCCAAAGATTATCTCCATTCGCGCTCCTGCATCTCGGTTGAGGATTGATCTTTTCAATCTTGTCCCACGCCTTAGAAGTCGGCGCTATATCGGTTTAGAATGATACTCCATGGGGTGCACCGGAGGTGCACCCAATGGGTGTAGCCCCCGACCTTCAAATGGATTTTTTAAGGATAATCCATTCGAAGGTCTTCCTTTTTGAAAAAATTGGCATGAAGCTATTCGCATTATGCTTTGGAGGTCAGTATTATGTCATCACAATTTTGCTGCAGAGGTCAGCATATATTTTGTCTTTAGCAGCCGAGTTTGCAATCCGTCCATATCTTGCTAGGTAATGCAATTTATTTGCTTCTGCAACTTGATTGGACGTTTGATGGACGTTCTGTGTCTAGTCCTCACATCGCTTCTGTCGGTCATATCTTGTACTTTGCTGGCTATATTTGGCTTTCCTCTGATCCTTACTGATATCTCATTTTTGTCTTGAGGTATTTACTGCATGCCCTGCACGGATGTGACCGTTTTGAAAAATATACTGATAATTCCTGGGCGTCCCCCCCAATGGGTGTGGGCAAGGGACGGCTTGGTACGCTGAGTGTTTTAGCCGGCTACTTCTGAGTAGTAATGTGATGGGACGGCTAGTGTAATCATATCCTTTGCGCTGTTGACTGGAGTCCCAATGGGTGTAGTGTTGCATGAAACGGCGCCCGCCGTCTGACGTGTCTTCAGATGGGTGGGAGTGCTTATTGAATGCTTTGCGACTGTTCAGTGACCGTGGTTGGAAGTGAGCGGTTGCCTTTCCTTTCTATAAATAACGTCCTTGCTCCTCTGGTTTTTTCGCATCCTTTGCTGTTCTCTGCTTCTTCCCTTTCTTCTCTCCCAAAGCTTCCACCATGGGCAAGAACAACAAGCGCAAGCGTGAGCCGACTCCTCCATCGGAGGAGTTTGGTGACTCGGAATACTCAGAGGAGGAGTTCTCCTCTGAGTCCGAGGGATCTCCGGCTCCCATCCCCCTGCGAGAGTCGTCTGATGACTCAGACGACTCCCAGGGGCTTGCGGCGGAGGTCTGGACGTACATCCGGGCCGTCGAGCGCTCCGGGCTCGAGGGCTCGGATGAGTCTGAGTTCTCCTCGGATGAGGAGGACTCGGACGGCGGCGGGGACGAAGATGATGACGACGACGACGGTGACGACGACGACGGTGGCGACGGAGACGGTGATGGCGGCAACGACGGCGGAGGCAGCGGCGGCCAGGGCAGCACCAGAGGCGGCAGTAGCAAGGGCAGCACCAAGGGCGGCAGCAGCACGGGCAGCGGCGGCAAGGCCAGTGGCTAAACGCCACTGGTCTTTAGATATTAGTATAGTGTAGTTAAAATAATGTAGTAGTAATGTAGAGTAGTATAGTGTAGTTTAGTAGTAGTAGTAATGTAGAGTAGAAGTAGGGAAGCACCAACTCGCGAAGAGTTGGTTTGTAAACTTATTAACTTCCCCTTAATGAAGAACCGTCGTTGACCCCCCTTTTCGATGACTCGGCGTTGCTTTTTCTGAATGCTGAACTGATTCTTTTGATATAGTAGAAACAACGCCGAGCGATGTGAAGGTTGACATCAGCGTTTTAGAAGTAACACCGAGCAACCGAACACGAAACCGATGTTTTAGAGGCGACGCCGAGTCAGTGAAGATCAACATCGGCATTTTAGAAGTAATGCCGAGCGATAGAATACGAGTTCAGCGTTTTGGAGGCAACGCCGAGTGATAGAAGGTCGGCATCGGCATTTTAGAAGTAATGCCGGGCAATAGAATACGAGTTCGGCGTTTTAGAGGCAACGCCGAGTGTTTAAAGGTCGACGTCGGCATTTTAGAAGTAATGCCAAGCGATTTGGACACGAGGTCGGCGTTTTAGAAGCAACGCCGGGTGATTGAAGGCCGGCGTCGGCATTTTAGAAGTAATGCCGAGCGATAGAATACGAGTTCGGCGTTTTAGAGGCAACGCCGAGTGTTTAATGGTCGATGTCGGCATTTTAGAAGTAATGCCAAGCAATTTGAACACGAGGTCGGCGTTTTAGAGGCAGCGCCGAGTGATAGAAGGTCGGCGTCGGTATTTTAGAAGTAATGCCAAGCGATTTGGACACGAGGTCGGCGTTTTAGAAGCAACGCCGAGTGATTGAAGGTCGGCGTCGGCATTTTAGAAGTAATGCTGAGCGATAGAATACGAGGTCGGCGTTTTAGAAACAACGCCGAGTGATAGCCGGCCGCACGAGTTATTTTGAGGATAATAACCGAGCGATGAAGTGGCACGTCGGCTTTCTTGGAAATAACTGTTTAGATGCCCACGTGGCATGCTGGGATTTCGGAAGTAACCGCCGGGTGATGACTGGGCACTTTTTGAATGGGTATCTGGCTCAAGAATATTCCATAAGAGTTGCGCTTTTAGCTGCCTTTGCTTTCCGTGCCCTAGTTCTTGCATTCCCGCATCTGAATCTCCTCTGCCACTCGCCTCCTACTCTGTCCGCCAGTGAGAAGCAAGATGGCGCCCAAGAGAAAAACTGCGAACTCGTCTGCTGCGGTGATCCCCGCAATCGACCCCAACAGTCAGTTACCTTTCGCAGGTAACCACATGTCCGTTATTTCCGAAGCTGAGCTTCTCCGTCTTGTCTCCATCGGGGTTCTTCCTTCGCGGGAACTCTGTTCTTGGCGGGTTTGCCATGGGACTACTGTCCCAACCGAAGATACCCACGAGTCAGTAGTTTATGCTCCCTTTCTTCTCCGCGGCCTCGGCCTTCCAATCTCTCCTTTTTTCCGTGGCCTTCTTGACTTTTATCACATCAACTTGACCCATTTGAACCCTAATTCTATTCTCCAAATCTCCATCTTCGTCCACCTATGTGAAGCCTACCTCGGTGTGCTGCCGCATTTTGGTTTGTGGAAGTATCTGTATCATTGTCGCCCTGGGATGGCCGGGGGGCAACATCAGCTGGTCGGAGGTGCTAGTTTGGAGATGCGCCGTGGGCGGAAGACCGAGTATCTTGAGATTCCCCTCAATGATAGCATTAAAGGGTGGCGTCTGGAGTGGTTTATAGTTGACAATTATGGAAATTCTCTCCCCTCCCGGTCGGGAAGACAGCCAGACGTTCGTACCCCGAGTTGGACTGAGTCTCCTACAGATCAAGAAATTGCCGAAGCAGGCGTGTTGCTTACTGAAATCGGATTACTGAAAGAAAGAGGTCTGACTGCCGAAGCTGTGGTCACTGATTTTGTTTTCAAGAACATTCAGCCACTGAAAGACAGGGCTTATCCAGCATATCTATATCGAGGGCTGGCCGACTCAACTCGGGTTACTAATAAGAGAATTCCTTCTGTTGACTTGGTAAGCCGACTTGAAATGATCCTCAGGGGTAAAGTTTCGAATGTTGGTGCTCCAGTGGCATAATCGGCCTGGCACCTACCTCCTCCCAAAGCTTTCACCCTTTTTGTGTCAAATCCACCTGTGACTGACAGCAATTTGGGCCTTAGAGTGCGACCCTCTGCTGAGGAAGTCAGTACTTTAGTTGCTTCGCTCGGGGCGATTCCTGATGATGAACGACAGGTTTATTTTGAAGTGCCTCTGAACCCCAGTGATGCTGACATAAATGACATGCTTGATCTATTAGCTGAGGATTCGTCCGATGCTGCTCCTGATGGTACCTTGGCAGTGGTGCCCCTTCCAGAGGTTGATACAACTTTGGATGTCCCGAAACCTGTCAGCACTCGTCCGAGGCGCCCTAGCCGAACCAGTCAGCCCGAGCCTTCTGCTGATGAGCAAAAGAAAAAGAGAAGACGCCTCCGGCGAGTATCCAGTTTTGATGAGGACGCCGGCACTTTAGCTCCTGCTGCTGAAGAAGTGCCTGTAATCGGTCTTACTGACACTGAACCCAATGGGTGTGCCCAAACTGTTGCTGATCCCAGTGGGAGTGCTGCTTGTGCTGCCGCTGTGGAGGATGAGGAGGAAGAAGATGAAGCTCCTTTAACTCGGAAAAACAGTCGGCAATTCAATGCTAGCGGTGGAAGTAGTGGAGTTCCTTCTCCTGCTTTGTCTGCCCTTATTGGTCTGCAAGAGCTGTCCATGGCCAACTTTGATCAAACTCTAGAGGATATGGTCCCAGAGGATTTGCTATCGGATCCTGTGGATGTTGATGCAACAGAGACTTGTGTTGCCGTGCCCGATGCTGGGTTGAGGTCATCCCGTGCCTCGTCGACCTTAGAGCATGATCTCGAGGGTCGGGATGCTGATTTGGATTGTCCTGGTCCCATGGAAGTAGCTGAAGGCCCGTCAACCTTAGAGGTGGTTACGGCGGAGAGCTTGGACCCCTTGAATAGTGCTGACACGCGCCCAGCCCCCGAGGATGTCGCCGGGGAAGGCTTAGCTCGGGTGAAGAGTGTAAGCCACTGCCCAGCCCCCGAGGGTGTTGCCGGGGATGATCCGGCTCAAGTGGGCAGTGCCAATTTTGACCCAGCCCCCAAGGGTGTCCAAGCGAGGTCTCCTTCCAGCACTTCCATGGACGTTCACGCAGGATCTCCTCCACATTCTGGCTATATGGTGGTAGCCCAAACTTTGGATCAGGGGGTCGCTTTAGAGGGCAGCATCCCCACTGGTCTGGCATTAGGCTCTGTTGAAAGTACTGAGCTCGTTCCTGCTGGTCTGCTGCAAGCTGCTTCGGGTGGTGGTCCGGCACCTGGTTATCAGCTGATTTCTCCTGGATTGGGGATCCCTTTGCTCTTTTCCAACCTCCAGGTGCTGTGCTTTGCTTTAGTTTGATCTTTATGTTGCATGAATTGTTGTCATTATGTTCATCCGCTCTTCTTATCAGGCTTTGGTGGATGAAATGATCAGCCAGTTGAAGTCACATGGTGCTTCCCTCCCAGAAGTGGCTTCATCCCTTGTGCGTTGGAATCCGGTGTTGCTTCCTTGTCGTGTATCCGAGTTGGAGGCAACTAATGCTGGTTAACGCCCTTTCTTCTTCTTCCTTGCCTTTGGTCGCGGAATGTTTTACCTTTTAGCCTTATTTCGTTTGATTACCTCTTGACAGGAATGACTCGCCAGATTGCAGCTCTTGAGGAAAAACATTCCCGAGATCAAGCTGAGATGGCTCGACGGTGCACTGACTTCGAGGAGAAGTACTTTCTGAGCCAAACTGAGTTGAATCAGGTCTCCGCTGCCTTGGATGACGCCAATGCTCTGAGTTCCTCTCTCCATGCTCGGCTCGATGCTGAGAAGGTGACTTACAAAACTGTGCCTTGCCTTGCTGTGCTCTTACCACTTGTTTATTTCCTGAAGGGGTTGATTTTTGCTTGCAGGAGGAAAAACATATTCTCGCTGCTTCTCGCGATAATCTGGATAGGTTGTACCGAGATTCTAGCAATTCGCTGACCATCTTGGAGAGGAGTCACCGTTTTACAATGGAAGAACTGGACAATCAGCGTTGCAAGCTGCAGGAGTCTTTGGATGAAGTGACCCGCCTTACGCAGTTGCTATCAGCAAAGGATGCCACCATCAAGGAACTCCGAGCTTCTAAGAAATCCATTGCTCAGGAGTTAGAAGCTGCTCGGCTCGCTACTAGGGTTGCCGAAGAAACTGCTATCACTTTCAAAGCTCAGCGTGATAAAGCCCTGGATAAGGCTATTCGGGCGGGACGAATCTTGATGAGGAGACCCGGCGTGGTTGTTCCTGAGGATATAAGGGCGGACGTGATCGCTGCCCCTGATTCCTCGAGTCGCCCTTCTTCGTCGGTCGCTCCTGAGAAAGATATTGCCAAATAGAAAACATTTTGCGTGCTTTGAGCGCGCGGTTAGTATGATCGAGTTAGAGGACCTCAGTTTAGTATTCGGACGATATGATTGCTCTCTTATTGTATCAGAATTCATTAGTTCGTAATTTTGTGGTAATGAAACGACGCATGATGATTGTGAGATTCGTTTGCGGGATATAGAAGTCATCCCCTGAACTGCATGAGCGTGAGTATGCTGTACCGACTTAAGCCATCAGTGACTTTAGCTGATAACTTCGTTTGTAGGGCATAGTGGTTACCCTGAGTTGGGTTAGCGTGAGCATGTTGCACCGCCTTAAGTCGTTGCCGACTTAAGTCGATTGCTCCGTTAGCAGGGCATAGTGGTCACCCTGAGTTAAGTAAGCGTGAGCATGTTGCACCGCCTTAAGTCGTTGCCGACTTAAGTCGATTGCTCCGTTAGCAGGGCATAGTGGTCACCCCGAGTTAAGTAAGCGTGAGCATGTTGCACCGCCTTAAGTCATTGTCGACTTAAGTCGATTGCTCCGTTAGCAGGGCATAGTGGTCACCCTGAGTTAAGTAAGCGTGAGCATGTTGCACCGCCTTAAGTCGTTGCCGACTTAAGTCGATTGCTCCGTTAGCAGGGCATAGTGGTCACCCTGAGTTAAGTAAGCGTGCAAGTCAATCGTCGATGAACTGAGTATCTTTGAAAACCTCTTTTTTATTGATGACATGTTTCCACTTTACAGATTACATCATTGCCCCAGCAGTTTTGAGATACAGCTAGGGATAAAACTTTCTGAGGTGTTCTATATTCCAGGAGTTCCCAACTTCTGTGCCATCCATCTGAGTGAGACGATACGATCCGGGCCGAGTGACCTCTGATACTATGAAAGGCCCTTCCCATAAGGGTGATAATTTGTGCCGTCCCTCCCCCGTTAGAATTCGGTGGAGGACGAGGTCCCCTATCAAAAAGGAACGTTGCCGCACAGCCTTGTCGTGATAGCGCCTCAGAGTCTGCTGGTACCGTGCAGATTGGATCACTGCGTTCAGTCGTTCTTCCTCAAGTACATCAATATCCTCCAACCTGGTGGCCTCGGCTTCTGCTATGCTTTCGAAGATCAATCTTGGCGCCCCGAATTTGAGATCAGCAGGCAGCACTGCCTCCGACCCATAGACCATGAAGAAAGGAGTGTTTCCATGCAGGGCTCGGCTAGGTTGGGTTCTCAGGCTCCAAACAACATAAGGCAGCTCTCTTATCTACTTTCCTGCGAATTTTTCATTCTTATCGAAGACTCTTTTCCTGAGTGCCTCCAGTATCATTCCGTTGGCTCGCTCAACCTGCCCGTTGGCTCTTGGATGTGCTACAGATGCGTACTTGATTTGAATGCTTTTTTGCTCGCAGAAGTCAAAGAATTCTGAGCTGGTGAAGTTGGATCCTAAGTCAGTGATGATGCTGTTTGGTATCCCGAATCTGAATATTATATCCTGTATGAATTCCACGGCCTTAGCAGAGGTTAAAGAAGCAATGGGCTTGAACTCTATCCATTTAGTGAATTTGTCAATCGCCACCAGTACATGAGTATATCCCCCTTGAACTTTCTTGAAAGGTCCAATCATATCCAGTCCCCAGCATGCGAAAGGCCAGGTTACTGGTATGGTTTGCAGCTGCTGTGCAGGCATATGCTGTTGCTTTGACAAGTATTGGCAAGCTTCACACCTCTGAACTAGCTCGGCTGCATCATTCTTTGCTGTTGGCCAATAGAATCCTGACCTGAAGACCTTCCCGACTAGTGTTCTGGAGGCTGCATGTATTCCACATTGCCCTGCATGGACTTCCTCCAGAAGTTGTTTCCCGGAGGACGGGAGAACGCACTTCATGAGAACTCCTGATGCTCCCCTTCTGTACAATATCTCCCCAATGAGTGTGTAGTGAGCCGACTGCCTGGCAATACGCTCTGCCAAGTTCTTGTCGTCTGGTTCTTCTTCGTTCTTTATATACTAAATGATCGGCCTTCTCCAGTCATCGGAGTCTGACTCGGGTTGATCTACGATGTTGCACTCTTCTGTTTGATCCATTGAGATACTCGGCTGCATGATTTCTTGCACGAAAACTCCGGGTGGGACCTGAGTTCGACCGGATCCGAGTTTGGACAGTACATCGGCTGCCGTGTTCCGATCTCTTTCTACATGATGAAATTCCAGACCTTCGAATTTATCTTCCTGCTTTCGGACGGCAGCGCAGTATTTTCCCATTGAATTACTTGAGCAATCCCACTCCTTGTTTATCTGGCTGATAACTACCAGAGAATCCCCGTATACCATCAATCTCTTGACGCCCAGTGATATGGCAATGTTTAATCCATGGATCAGAGCTTCATACTCGGCTGCATTGTTGGAGGAATAGTAACTGGAGGGCGTACTTGAGGTGTTCGCCTCCAGGTGCAGTGAAGAGAATCCCTGCTCCTGCTCCCTGCAGCTTCAGCGAGCCATCAAAATACATTCGCCATACTTCTGCAGTCTCTGGATTATCCGGTACTTGCTGTTCGGTCCATTCTGATACGAAATCAACTAGTGCTTGGGTTTTGATGGCGGTGCGAGGTCGGAACTCGATGTCGTGTGATCCCAACTCGCAAGCCCACTTGGCTATTCGGCCAACGGCTTCCTTGTTGTGAAGAATATCCCCTATTGGAAAACCAGTGACCACTATGACTTTGTGGTCGTCAAAGTAGTGGCGCAGCTTGCGGGCAGTTAGAAGTACTGCGTATAATAGCTTCTGAACTTGAGGATACTTTTTCTTTGAGGGGCCCAGAACTTCACTGATGAAGTAAACAGGATGTTGTACTGGGTAGGCATGTCCTTCTTCTACTCGCTCGACTACCAACGCGGTGCTTACCACGTGAGTCGTGCAAGAGATGTACAACAACAAATCTTCAGCCGGTTGAGTTGATGTAGCTCGCCGAGGTGGTTTCAGTACTGGTGGTGTTGTTAAGAATTTTTTCAATGCATCTAGAGCTTCTTGTGCTTCTGAAGTCCATTGAAACTTATCCACCTTCTTAAGCAGCTTGTAAAATGGCAAACCTTTCTCTCCCAGTCTAGATATAAATCTGCTCAGAGCTGCCATACATCCAGTGAGTCGCTGAACCTTCTTTTGTGACCGAGGAGCTTCCATCTTCATGATAGCTTCGATCTTATCTGGATTAGCCTCAATTCCCCGGTGGCTGACGATAAATCCGAGCAACTTTCCTGCTGGTACCCCGAAAACGCATTTTTCAGGATTGAGCTTCCATCTATATCTTCTCAGGCTGTTGAAAACCAGCTGTAAATCTTCGATGAAGTTTTCTGAATTCTCAGTTTTGATCACCACGTCATCAACGTAAGCCTCCACACGCTTGCCCCAGTGATCGGCTAGGCATGTTTGAATGGCTCTCTGATAAGTCGCTCCAGCGTTTTTGAGGCCGAACGGCATGGAGGTATAACAGAAAGCACCAAACGGAGTGATGAACGCCGTTTTTTCCTCATCTTCTTTTGCCAGACTAATCTGGTGATACCCGGAATAGCAATCTAAGAAAGACAACACAGAACATCCAGCGGTGGAATCCACCACCTGATCTATCCTCGGGAGCCCGAAGGGATCCTTCGGACAGTGTTTGTTGAGATCGGTATAGTCGACGCAAATGCGCCAATCCACTTTATTCTTTTTGAGTACAAGAACAGGATTGGCTAGCCACTCAGGGTGTAATACTTCTCTAATAAATCCAGCCGCGACCAGACGAGCTAATTCGGCACGAATGGTCTCTCTCTTGTCGGGCGTGAAGCGACGTAGCTTTTGTCGAATCGGCCTCGCCTGGAGGTAGACTTTCAGTTTGTGCTCGGCCAGTTCTCTTGGGACTCCCGGCATATCCACAGGTTGCCATGCGAATACGTCCCGGTTATCTTGCAGAAACTGGACGAGCGCGCTTTCCTATTTGTCGTCCAAGCTGGAGCTGATGATAGCCGTCTTGCGCTCGTCAGCGAACCCCAGGTTGATTCTTTTGGTTTCTTCAGTCGGCCGCATAGAGGTCGCGGCCTGAGCTTCATTCGCCGGTACCGTGGGGTCCTCCTCAGGCTTAGAGTTCGCCGATGTAGAAGGAACCGTCGACGGCTTGGTGGTGAGGGCTGCATGAATGGCCACTCGGAAACATTCTGCGGCGCCTTGGAAGTCGGCGCGCACAGTTATGATTCCTCGTGGTCCCGGCATCTTCAGTATCATATATGTGTAATGTGGAATGGCCATGAACTTGGCCAATCCCGGCCTTCCGATGATGGCATTGTACCCGCAGTCGAAGTTTGCCACTTCAAACCTCAGGAACTCGGTTCTGTAGTTCTCCGGAGTTCCGAAGGTAACCGGCATGTAGATGTGGCCCAGCGGGTATTCCCCTTCCGTCGGCACGATGCCGAAGAAAGGAGTGTCCGACTCGTGGAGCTCTTTGAGGTGAACTTCCAAGCCTTGGAGCGTACGGGGGAAGGTGACATTGATGCTGCTCCCCCCGTCCACTAGCACCTTCTTTACCCGGCTCTCTCGGATCACCGGATCGACGAGAAGCGGGTATTTGCCTGGATGGTCGAAGTTGAACCATTGATCCTCCCGAGTGAAAGTGATCGGGTGCTCCGACCACCGGTATGGGGCGGGAGGACCGGTGGTTGCCACCAGTATCTGGCGGTCGTTGAGCTTTTGTTGTCTTTTGTTCTCCTGCGACCCATGTCCGCCGAAGATGACGTTGACCTCCCTGTCGACGCGTGGGAAAGCTCCTCCTCCTCCCTCCTCCTGCCGATGGGGCCGTCGTGGTTCATCTGGTCCTCCCCTCGGCGGAGGAGGCGGTAGAGGTTGGAAGGGTCGGCCGTGCCCGACGGAGTGCTTGAAGTCCCGGCAGTTTCGAAGAGTATGGCGCATGTCCTTGTGGTACGGGCACTGGGTGTCGAGGATGTCGTCCAGCGTGCGCTCGCCTCCACGAGGTCCTCCTCGGGCGCGAGAGGCGGGTGGTCCGGCGGCGTGTACTTCTTCTCGAGGCCTCTTCTCCCAGCGTTTGTCGGATGGCTGGTTCGCGTCGCGTCGTGGTGCTGCCGGAGCAGGCTTTGCTCCTCCGATGAGATCCTGGGCCCGCTCGTCGGCGGTGATGTAGAGGTCGGCTTCCCGGAACAGCTCCTCGGAGGTAGTCGGCGCCTTTTGTAGTATGGCTCGGACGAAAGCCGAGTCATTGGATCCTCTGTAGAAGTCCTCGATCATGGCCGCCTCCGTGACCTCGGGGATGCGGTTTCTCATGGTCTGGAACCTTTTGAGGTATGACCGGAGAGTCTCATCCCCCCGGCGCTTGATGGATTTGAGGTCCCATGGTTGCGCTGGCTTGTCAGAGAGAGACTGGAAGTTGGCGGTGAAACGTCGACTGAAATCTCCCCAGTTGTCGATGCAGTGTCGGGGTAGATGTCGTAGCCACTGCAACGCGTCTTGCCCAAGGACGATGGGTAGATACGCGGTCATGACGTCTTCGGATGCTCCGGCAGCCCGAGCAGCGGTGGTGTAGATGGCTAACCAACCCCCTGGATCCTGCTTAGGTTCATATTTGTCGACATTGGATACCTTGAAATTGGGAGGCCATTGGATGGCCCTAAGGCGCGGAGTAAGAGCGGATACTCCGCACGTGTCCTCCTGTCGTCGGGGATGACGTCTGTCCCGGGGAGGGGAGTGATGGTGGTGGTTCCTCGACCGTCCCCGGGTGGTACCGCCAGTTGAAGCTGTTGCCGACTCAGTCCTGGTGGCCTGGCTTTGAGTCGGGAAGCCATGATCTCGGTCATACTCCTCCCGACGGCGAATTTCGTTCTCATGCCGCCGTTCGCGCGAAGCATTGATGGAGCTTCGCGCGTCTCGGCGAATGTTGATGGCGTGTCGCAAATCGTTTGGCGGGTGAGCGAGCGGTAGAAGATGGTTGGCCGCCTGGGTGAACAGGCGTCGGTATCCCTCGGCGTCGGGAGTCCGAGGAAGTCCGTCAGCTATCCGAGCTAGAACGCCTCCGACCTCGCTCGGTGTGTTCATAGCTTGAGCGAAGTCGGGGTTTAGGTTGCGCCCGAAGAGCGGATTCTCCCGGCGTTGCCTTGCATCTTGCTCGGCTTGCTCCTGAGTCCGTCGACGATCACGTCGTCGGGAGTTCCTTCGTTCCCTGAAGACGCGTTCTTCCGGAGTTTCCCCTATCTCTGAGACCTCGTCTCGCGAGACAGGCTGCTCCGGATCCCGTTCTCCGGCCGCGTGATGTCGTCGAACGTTCCTGCGTCGGTTCCTCCGTCGGCGGGATTCTCGTTGAGGTGGTTCTTCTCCAGGCGCGGTCGGTTCGTCGTCAGAGATGGCGGGCGACTCCACTCTCCCGATGAAGAGGATGTCGGGGTAGAACGGTACTGCTGTTGTGGCGACTTTCTTTCCGTTCTCCTTTGAGGTCAGAGAAACGGGAAGAACGACTTGCCTCTCCCTGGTCTCCTCCTTTCTCACGACCTGTGTCCACTCTTTCGTCGGGGAAGTAGACGGCGGGGTCTTCCGAGTTGGCGAGCTTCTAGCTCCAGCCCCCCCCAGAGACGATCTTTTTCCGAAGAGCAGGAGGTTGCGCTTCTCCGGCATTTTCGGGGTTTGTTGGAGGAGACTTCTTTTCCGGCGGATCCGCGATACGGTGTAGAATTCCCTCTTCATCCGCGACAGACGAGATCGTCCCGAAGCGGAACACGGATCCGGGACGCATGGTGATCTTGCTGCAGAAGGTGACGGCCATTGAGCTAGCTTGGATCGTCGACACACCCCCTACCTGGCGCGCCAGCTGTCGGTGTTTTGGGTCCGACCGCACACCCGGGGTTGCCCCTCAAGGTGTTTTTAGGAGTAGGACGGTGTCGACGACTGTAGCAAAATGGTTCGTGCCGATCGCACGAGGGACAGCGGACAAGGTTTACAGGTTCGGGCCGCTTAGAGATGCGTAACACCCTACGTCCTGGTGAGTATATGAGTGAGGTTACAAGAGGACTCTCTGGATTGAGGGTGCCGAGAGTTTACGTAGGTGGCTAAGTAAGAGTAGGGCCGATGCATCTGAAGGGGTGCCCCCTAGGCCTTATATACTCGACCGTGGGGCAGTACATGTGATATGATAACGTCAAGTAGCTAAAAGATAGTGAACCTCTTGAGCTTATCCCTACGTAACCCTCGCCGACTTATCCTCGCATGGCTCTGTTGCATGGGGGCTTCAGCGCGGGAAAGTCGGGTCTCTGTTGCGATTTATTCGTTCGACGTTGTGGGCCGTCCGGGTTTGCACCAATCCAGTCTCACGTCTTCTCTTCTTTGTCGGTTGTCTTTCCCTAGGCCCACGAAAGAATGACCTTACGAATTATTGGGCCCTTGGGCCTTTCGTGAGGCCTTTTACTTCTTTAGTGGACCCAGGGGATATCTATCCCCCACAGGCATGCCCTTCTGAGTATGATTATGCCCCTGGTTACCTATGTGTTCCGTAGAATATTCACCACTTAGGGGTCATTACAGGTCATTAAAGAAGTGTTGAGTATAGCCTGAATAAACACACCATTAACCCTACCCAGGATGGGGCTTACACATGGGCCCGCATAGGCCAGCAGGGCGCCGTGTGGGCCCATTCCATAGTTCACGTGCGTAGATGCAGTGGTCTTCGCTTGGGGCGCCCAGCTTCAGATCTTGCCAAGGCTTGTACTTGGAGTCGTGGCAAGCAAAGTCATGTAGAGCCCCCACTTTGAGCGACATGTCCCCTCGCCTCCAAGCCTTCGTCAGTTCTCCAACCGAGGCTTTGCCTTCGCTAGGGCTTGAGCTACCCTTCGTCTCTTGTGACTAATGGAACCTGCTCAGTTTATATTTATAGCAGACCGAATGAGGGGGCGGACGACCTTCGCTCCAACACTAGTCCCCCGAGGGGTCGGTTCAACTTGGTGAGCTGGTCCCAAAGTCTTTTTCAAGACATGGCTGAGACGCTACCCTCGCTAGGTTGAAGTTGTCCCAGCGGGGTTATGGAAATGTGATCATTGATAGGTGACGTCTTACTGTGGGACTATTGGTTTCCCGATGTGCCTTTTCGGGTTCATAAAAGTCGTTCCGGCTACTGCGAAGAAATTTTTTACCCGCTAGGTTTACGGGAAACCCTAGTTTCTTTTGCTTTAGCACTTTCTGTGCATCTCCTTCTTTTTCTCGCTACTGGTCAACTGGCCCACATGAAGCAGACCACCCGGCACTGCAGACATTACGTGATGTCGTCATCTTCTTCTTCGCACCGTCTACTACGACCGCGTATTCAAACGCGGCGTCGTCGGAGAAGACAATTAGCGAGCCGGTGGCGGTAGTGGAGTTGCTATCGGGTCACACTGTTCAGCTTGGAACTTCGAGGGTTTACTCAAAATGCGTGCAAGAAACACAGCGTTTAGGTTATTTTGTGAATGGTGTGGGGCGTGCTCCAGGGCCGAAGAGGTCTGAGAGCAGGAGGGTGAATTGGTTGTGTTCGAAGTGTTTTTCACTGTTGGACTTCGCTTGCCTACACACCGATTCATGGTTGAAGTGCTACAAAGGAGATTCATGAGCTAACGTCGAATGCCATGGTGGCCCTAGCGAAGTTTGTGTGGGTGGTGACTTCGTACGGCGTAGCCCTTTGGTCCAAGGTTTTGCAAAGAACTACTTCCTTCATCGGCAGAAAAAGGTGATTGGTGTCAAGGTTGCACAGTTTGTAACATGCAATTTCATGCCGAGGACTGGAAAGACTTCGGGTGAAGTGGTGGAAATTGTGCCGTGTGATTTTTGGCGGGATTTTTGGTTCTACATGGAGCCGGAGGACCAAAGGGGTTCCTAGGCCACCGCCCTCTGTTCTATGCTCGCATTGTTATATCGTGTTTCCATGGTTTAAGCTGAAGAAAGGAGATAAGGGTGAAGATGTGCTTCGGTATGCAGCTAGGACGAGCAGCGGCCACAATTTGGTTGAGGAATTTATTGCGTGCAGGATGTGGCCGCTCACTCATGGCTGGGATCTAGGTATAGTCAAGCCGCACCCCATGCCCTGCTTGAATAATCAGATGGTGCTAAGTCCTGCCTTTGCCATTGAGCCACGAGGGCGGGATGCGACTACCTTTGTCTTGGAGGTGGAAGCGGAGGCGGTGAAAATTGTTGGCAAGTACTCATCGAAGACGGAGCTGACGAGGAGTTGGGATATACGAGGTTCGAATGCTAGGCTGAACCGTGTTTTTGAATTAAATGGTTTTTGGTATGATCCATACCCTTAGGAGGGTTCTACTGATGCCGGGGAAGAACGAGGGAAGAAGGTGATGGTTCGGGTAGACAAAGGCTGCTTGAAAGGGAAAGATGGAGTTGTGGCGGCTAGAAAAGAAAAATTGAGGTGAAAGGTAAGATGAAGGCATTGAGGGGTTCGAAGGCCTCGAGGTGTTTTGTTGAGGAGTTGGCGGAGACGTGCGCTAGACCTAGGGAGGTCATGATTTTCCCCGACCTCCAGGAATCATCTTCGTGAATGCTGAGGGTGACCAGGGGTGAGTGGCATAAAAAAGACCTTGTTTCCTAGGCCGCCGGTGAAGATTACTTGACGTCCCGTTTGGCTCACGAGTTTAAATTCTATCCTTATGGAAGAAATGTTGGTGTTGTTATGTCGGTAGTGATGGAAAAGCATCGTTAAGCTGCGGAAGAAGCGGAAGGCCCTTCTTGGGCTGGTGGATGCCCGTTGTGACGCGAAGGCGTCGCGTCCCAATGCGAAGGGGCTTACCGCAGCTGCTGCCATGCCCCCTCCAGAAGTGCCTGCAGCGGCAGCCAGGAGGGTGCCTGCACCACCGCGGGCTATTCAGGTGGCAGGGGCGGAGGAGACTAAAGAGGCCTACTAGGAGTTGTCCATGGACGACTACCTGGTAGGTGATGTTGTCATGTTCAATGCCCAAATGTGGATGCCGCCTAGCGATGAGTGGGGTTATTGTTGTATGGATTTTGTACGATGATATATGTTCTTGTGTTATTCTATATCACGGCTGTAGGGACTGAGTCTGAGTAGTTGGTGGTAGCGCTGACGAAGCCAGCTAAAGAGAGGGCTCCAGTGAAGACCGTTGTGTTGACTTCGCTAGACCCATGGGCCCAATTTTGCGTTGCAGCTGATGGGGGTAGAGAAATTGCCGGCGCATCTGCAGCCAATGGCATGGCGGCAACCATCGCGTGAAAGCTGAGCTATATGAGTTTTTTAACCGTATACTTTGCAATGCCAGGCTATTGTCATACTCGGTTTTGGAAGGTAAACCAAATGCGAAACATATACGTGCAGGATCAGAAATTAACATATATAAGGATTACATAATTGGACATCATCGCACATTGCTCAAAATAATAGCGGAAATAAGTACTTTATTACATTACGATGTCTGAAACATCCACAAAGTCATTAAATTATGGCATCATCAAAGTGCTGAATGAAACACAGTATGATAAGGCCTTAATAAGCAGCTGACTGGGGGTTTGCCACTAATCTATTCTAGAACTTGTTGAAGTCCTAAAACTCTTGAAAATCGTCCATATTGCCTTCATCTCGTCCTGAGCACTGGTTGCAATGGGGACAACCTAGTGTTTGGTGTTTTTAAGCAAGGGTGAGTACACATTAACATACTCAGCAAATGTCTCGTTTGGCTAAAGTGGACTAGCTGTATGTGGGGTTAAGCTTAGAGCAGTTGCATTAGTTGATCAGGTATTTATTACTAGTAGAGAGCTAAGTTTTAGCAATAATCCCAAGTTATTAACCCAAATAGTACTCCCTCTAAGAGGAAATACCAGAATCCATAATTATAATCACCATCATCAAGCATCATCATAAAGGTATCTAGAGTAACTCTAATCAAAGGAGTTTCCAAGGCTGTTCATAACCGTGAGCACAACTGATATACTAGTTTCTGACCCTCTGTAGAGGTTGCACACTTTAACCATGAGTCGTGATCCCTTCCCAGTCTGGGTTTGCAAGACCCGATCTTCACTACCGAGGTGAATGGCCAGGGATTCACTACATAGTGTAACACCTCAAAACCATCAACTAAAAATAATATATTTAGAATATTAGTGTTAATAATATTAAAGAATTTTTCTTCAAGTGTTTGATTTTATTTGCCTTTAGAATAAATTTTGTTTGCTCATATTTGATTTATGGTTGTTTCACAGAATTTCTTTTATATTGAAAATCCAATTAATTAATATAGAAATATTGGTCCAAAAATAAATATTTTAATCATAAATAATTTTGGTTAATTATTATGATTTTTAGAGATATTTAAACATATATTTGTTTATATTTTTAGTGGAAAAAGAAAAAACCGAAACCCTAGCCGAATTTGGCCCACCAGGGCCCAACCGGCCCAGCCGCCCTCCACCCCTTCCCTCTCTCTATTACGCGTGGGCCTGCCCGTGGACCCATGGCTTCTTCTCTTCCTGTACACGCCGTCGCGCTAGACGCGCGCCCACGCCCCGGCCGAGCGCTGCCGTTGTCGCGCCTGGTCGCGTCCTTTCCTCTCCCCTGTGCCAGAAACTGCCGCCGCCACCTCCTCCTCTCCCTCCCCCACTTACTCTCTCTATTAGTGGATTAACGGCCGTCATCAACGACGAAGTTATGGCCGTCGCCATTAATGGTCGGTTGGCCACCTCCTCCCCGGCGTCCCTCCCTCTCCCTCTCTTCTTGGAACCGGGTCGAGCCCTTCTTTCCCCTGCCCGAGCTCTCTCACTCCCTCCTAGTCCTCTCTTCCTCGCTCGCGCTCGCCATACTCGGACTTCGCCGAAGCTATCCGCCGCCGCGCCGTGTCCACGTCGTCCGCGCCCCGTCGTCCGTGTCCACGCCAGAGCCAAAGCCGACGACCTGTAACACCTCAAGTGTTACCATGACACTGGCTTCATACTTGCAATGATGACTTCTTATCACATGTGGTTAATTGGAGGAGAAGGAGCACCTAAAACCTTGGAAACATGGGTTAGCTAAGAAATGTTAATGACAAAAGCTTTACCCAAACATTTTGAACAATTGTCATATTGAGCCAAAGAGGTTAAACCCTAGAACCCTAAAGGTACTAGACTTCTAAGCAAGGGATCAGTGGATAAGTTAATCAAGTGGCAAAATCTTGATTCTAATCTTTAACCAAAGTTAAGTACACACTAAAACCTATAAAATGCAGAAGGGAAACATTACAAAAGGCCCCTCAAAGACCCCAAATCCACTCCTTAAGTAGAGAGCACACTAGAGCTCTCTAATCTTCTCTATGTCAAAATTTAACCCTAATTTAAAGATCAGACGTGTTCACTTAGTAAATGGCGCCAAAACCACTTGTTTTGAATACCAAAAAGGAGCCAAACTACCTAAGGAAACCACTAGAAAAATTTGAACCCGAGCCAAAACCATTTGACATGATTTCACATTACTTTTGCCAAGATTCGCATGTTTGCGATCTCAGCAAGCTTTTGAACAAGGGCAGAAGAACACCTCCACGTGTTCGACGCGCCCTGAACTCGCCAGAGCACGCCCAGCGCCCGACCCCACGTGCCCCACATCGCGCCAAGCCGAGCTCGTGCCATTGCCCATGCCCGCGCCTATAAAGCCAGCCAAGGCTTCATCCGTACGCCCCCGCTCGCTCTCGACCTCACCGGAGCACGAGATAACCGGCGTTTGCCCGGCGCACAGCATGCCAGCGGCCGCCCGAGCACCCACCGCCATAGACTGTCCAACCGAGCCATTCCCCGCCTCGTTTGACCCTCGAGAGAGACTTTTCGTGCCTCGGTGAATCTCCCAGAGCGAGGAATCGAGCTCAGCCTCACCGGAGACGCCGGATCAAGGTCACCGGACTTCACCCGACCGCCAGCGAACGTAGACCGAGCTCCACGGTGAGTTATTCTTCGATTCCTTACATGGGTCGACTCATTAGCACCCCGTGAAGCTCCCCATGCCCTTGGATTGACCTATATCGCCGTGGATAGGCCGGAGCACACGCCACCGACGAGCTCACCCGCCTGTGCTCGTGGACCGACCGATTCCGGCCATCACCGATGGCAAGCCGCACCTCGTCGTGACCGCAAGAACTTCCCGGAGCCCACCCCACCCTTCGCTGGACCTCCCTCGCCGCTGGTAAGCCGCGTCGCCCTATTTCCTTCCGCGAGTACTGTTCAAAAGGGGGGAGGGACCTCGGGGAAGAAGGAATAGAAGTCAGGGGGGTTTTTGAATTGTCAGCGACTCAGGTGAATAGTTGCGTAGGGGTATAAGTTAAAGGATTGTTTTAGGAAAAACCCAGGGTCCTCGGTGTAAACTGGTTTTTCCAGAAAACCTTTTAAACATTTCTCATTTAATACAAATAGAGCTTGTAAAATTCATAACTCCAGTTTTATTCAACCAATTTGAGTCAAACCAATTTTGCTAGGTTTTGAATAATGTAAACTACTTAGGAAAAATACAAATCCCCCTAAGTGTTGCAAAAGAATTTAAAGTTTGGAATTAAATAGTGTTCTGGCCAAAAGCTAAATAAAAGAAGGAAAAATAGTTACACTGTTAGAGTGAGGTTAAGAAAAATTAGAGAAGTACTTCATCACTCCCTAATCTGTTTAAAAATAGTAAAACCCTCAGTACACCAAATTAAGGTAGGGTTTGCCATTTAAATTATTTTTAGCCTAAAGTTAAAGAAAATAGAAAAGGTAGTTTAAAAGAAGAACTAGGGAGCAACCACATTTTTGTTAGCTCACTTATTTAGTATAGTTCACTGGAAAATTTTGTTGGACCCTTGTTTAGTATAAAAGAAATGCATTACCTTTTATTTTATGCAAACAATGAAAACTTAGGAAAATCTTAGAAAAATAATCCTGAGGAGACCACCCCCCCAAACCTTGGGATAACTAATATTTTGTTATTAGAAATGTAGGAAAAATATGAGTTCTATTGTTTGATATTTTTCAAATAACAAGTTAGTTATAAGTACCTTTTTGGCATTAAACTTTAGAAAATCACAACTAAATATCCAGTAGGTCTTTTTCTGTGATTTTTAACACAGAGGCCTAATATCACCTTTGAATCTGGACAAAAATAAAATTTAGTGCAGAGATCTCACCTACACTAGAGCTATAGTATAAAGTGTCCTTTTTCCCTTACTTTTGTAAATTTTGCACAAGTAGTATATGACATTTTTGGAAAATGTTAACTGACCATGATAGTTCAAAATGCTTAAATAGAAGCACAGTGGAAAGAAAATGGAAATGTTGGGAAAATTAGATAATGTACAATCAAAACCCTTAAGTACCTCATGGGGCCTAAAAATATGATTAAAAAGTGTAACTCCATTCAAAATCTCGAAGATGAAAGTGCAAAACCCTTAAGTATACCCAACAGAAACCCTAGAGTCCCACTGAACTTAGTGCTAATTTACTATGCATAGCCATTACAATTTATCATGTCATTAATAAGCATGTATCTTATTCATTGCATTCAATAGACTGTAATCTTGCTGACGGGGAGTACATGTCATTAATAAGCATATATCTTATTCGTGCCGGAGTAAGGAGTTGCTTAGGAGGTAGCCTAGGATCCAGCACCAAAGCCTGCCATCGAGGATCTACCTGCCCCAGCTTTGGAAGGCAAGCCCCGGTTTTATGCATAACCTACTTAAGTGTAGGAGTTGTTTGGAACCTTAGTTGCATGACTCAGGATACTTTTTGAAATGGATACTAGTATGCTAGGTCGAGTAGCTGCTTTACTAATTAGGGATCTCGGTAGAAGTCGAGTGATTTTTCTAGCACTCGCGCGAGGTCAGGAATTGAATGTATCCATTTTTATATCAGAATAATGTTGGTCGGTGGACACGGATCCATGGGGATGCGTGGTCTACGAGATGAAATTGGAATAAGCATTAACGTGCGGATACCTATGTCAAGCGTCTGAACGTACTAAGCACATGCCGAGAAATATGGTGAATCGGTAAGCCTAGTACCTGAGTGAACCTGGCAGCAGACTTTGCCCCTCACGCGACCTGAGACGTGGTCTCCCATTCCGGTCATGGTGGGTACAAGTGCGGTCACTGCACGATGGCAGTCGGGGTCAGTGAGGCATTGTACGCCAAGGCGGTGAGCCCAGTTCTGTTGACAGGGAATCGATGGGGACAGTTGATGTGTGTGGGGACGGAGTGCCTCGCCACGTCGTGTGTTTAGGTTTACCTTGCAAGGATAAAAACTCGATTTGAATCGTTTGCTTCTCGCAGCTAATGAGACTGCTTGATCCATTGTACTGCATTGAGTAACAAGTGGAAATGTGTTGACTTGGCAAAAGGTGTTGAATGCTAAATGTTTGATACCATGTATGATTAGATAGGTACACATTTAGTCTTAAGAGAGCCACACTAAAACTTGAAAAAGCTACAACTTGATTTTAGACTCAGCTAGTGCTTTTTGGCAACCCAAACCCCTGAGCCAAACAACTGCATGTCTAGAGGTAGAGGAGTAGACTCCTCACACCGGGTAAGTCTAGCTGAGTATTAGTATACTCAGCCTTGCTTGTGGCAGAATGTTACAGGTTCTCTGGAGGACATGGTTGCTGGAGTGACTTGGTCGTCCATCTTGCCACCGGGCTGGACTGACGAGTGGGACCCTACCTCAGCTGAGGAGGAGCATGAGGAGTGATGGGATAGGCTTCCCCATCCCTCCATTTATTTATCATTAGTTTTATTTCGCTGCATTCCGAACAATGATCACTACTTTTGCTAAACCTCCGATGATGTTGTAATAAATGTAATACTCCTTAATATTTGGTTTTATGCTTTATTGTATTTGCTTTGTGCCTCACCATCGAGTGAGTACGTGGTACTTGATCCTGTTAGTGGCCTCGTCGGACTAGATCCAAGGGACTGACGTGTTATTCCTATTTAAGTGTGGTCTAGCCTCTAAGGTGGGACTTAGGCACTTAAGTTGGAATAATTCGGGCGGTTCCGCCACAGCTGGTATCAAAGCTTGTACCACCACAGAGGAATCAATAAACTATAAATACCATCCTTTTTCAAAAGTAAAACTTGTTAGAAACAAATGTTGGATAGATCGGTAAGGCGATAGGTATGGATATAGAGCATGAAGCCTTAGGGTAATAGAAGGGTGGCTAGGTGGCTAATTGAGTGAGCCCTACAGGCTACTAGAGGGGATGGGGATTTTTCCCTATTCCCTATAAGTTGATGTGAGGTCGTTTAGGACGAACATGCATGCATCATTTAATCAAACTACTTGGTAATTAGTTAAGAGCTTTAAAATGCTATGAGACATGACAACAACGATTAAGTACACTCCATGACCTCAACATAACCTTAGAAAAGCCAGGCACTGATTCCCTTTTATTTTTATAATTATTTTTCTTTTTCGCTTACGCTTACCCTTACACAGATGACCTCTCACGGTTCCTCGGAAGGAGGGAACGCACATTCCCACACGGACGGACTTGCACAAGAGGGTTTTCCCCGTATCTTGTGGGAGGTACTTCAAGGAGCAGGTTACACGACGCCTCCCCAGTACATAGTGCAGCTGTTCGAGAAGCACCAGGTGCCCCGCTGTAGGGTGAGGATGACCTTGGAGCCTCATCCCTTACAGCCAGGCTGGCGTTCGTTGGACTCCGAGTCTTTCGGATACCTGGCTGAGGACACTATCGAGGCCATTGCTCTCCACGGGCTGACCACCTTTTGTGGTTTTCACCCCTTGGAGCTGTCCACTCACCCCATTGGTTTGTTCCTCGCGGAGAAGGAGGACAACCCAATGTGGAAGGATCGAGTGGAACATGCCAACGATGTGTGGGCTCTGTACCCAGGGCAGACTGCTCACCTCACGATGCGATGCATGAATGCCCTATATCGTCCGCAAGTGATGCGAGGAGAGGCAATGTCTTAGCTAATGGCATTGTTGGAGGCTACCAAGATCACCCTAGATAACAGAGAGGAACTTGTGGTGGACCTGTCCACTGAGATGGTGGAAAAGGACCTGCAGGTGGAACAGATGGCCAACCAGATCCAGGAGCTTGAGGAGCTAGTGGGAGCCAGGGAGAACACCATTGAGGTTCTCGAGGATCAGCTGATCAACACTCAATAACAACTCGAGGAGGCTAACCAGCATTTGGATATGCACCATCAGGAGATTCAGGACATGGAGGCCAACGAGGATGTTGACATCGAGGGAGGAGTGGAGCCGGAGCCCGCATCTAGCCTGGACACTGCTGGCTCAGGGAGACCACCTTCCCCCGAGTCAAGCGTTGCCTCGTTTGTTCATTAAGTTACAGGGATAGGGTTAGAAGTGTGTGGCGGTAGTACTCCTTGAAGCTAGCTTAGCTTTTGCACCCTTGGGGTACTAGGCTAGACAGAGTTGAGTCTTTTGGGTCACTGATGTAATCGTAACAAACTCTTTTGGAGTTATGGATGGCGGGTGATGTCAACTTTTATTTATGAAGGAAATTTTATGTCATGTGGTATATTTTATGAAATATGCAAGGAAATATTGGCTTTTTGCAAATCTTGTCCTTTCGCATCTTTTACCACGTGTGAGCCCTGACATCGCGCGTATGATATTAAAGAACATCCTGAATTTTCAGATGGCAGGAAGGGCGCGCCGTGGACAGAATGAGCGCATTCCTCCACCACCGCCACCGCCCCCTACCATGCAAGAAATGATGGCTCAGCAGAATGAGTTTCTGCGACAGTTGGCTCAGCGTCAGCCGCCACCTCAGCACTATGGTGGTGGTGATCACCATCAACGTCCCCCAGCAGCAGCCACTTATCAGGAGTTCCTCAGCACTCAGCCGCCGTTGTTCACTCAGGCAGAGGATCCACTTGATGCTGATGTATGGCTCAGGGTAGTGGAATCCAAATTCCCACTGCTTAATGGAGTTTGTTTAGATGTGGCTAAGGTCCGGTTCTCCACCCAGTAGCTTCGCGGGCCCGCGCGGACATGGTGGGATCACTTCCTCGCTATGCAGCCAGTTGACCACGTGGTGGAATGGAGAGAGTTCAAGGCAGCTTTCAGAGGGCATCACATACCGGCAGGCATTATGGACCGCAAGCTTAATGAGTTTCTAGCACTCACTTAGGGGAATCGTACTGTGTTGCAGTACACTTAGGTCTTCAATGACCTGTGTCAGTATGCTGGATACCACGCAGACACTGACGAGAAGAAGAGGGACAGTTCAGGAGGGGCCTTAGTACTAAGCTCCGCGACCGTCTCAACAAAGTCAGGGCAAACAACTACAATGAGTTAGTCAACATGGCCATTTCTCAGGAAGACTGCATCACGGCCCGCTAGGCAGAAAAGAAAAGGAAGACCCCTGTGGCAGGACCTCCAGCTCAGCCTCAGCGCTTCAGGATTGTATCAGACACTCAGAACAGGGGACCTCAGCAGCAGCAAGGATGTTGGGTGATCCGACCACAGCAGCAGCAGTAGGCACCCAACCGCTCTTAGCCCCCAGTTCAGAGGAACAACAATCAGCCACAGCAGCAATACCGTCAAGCCAATGATAACAGATGTTTCACTTGTGGTAACACTGGACACTATGCCAAGAATTGCCCTAGGAATAAGCAGAGGCAGGGACAGAATTCCAATTAGAAACAAGGCAAGCGGCAGAAGGTGCAAGTGAGACAGGGCAGGCTGAACTTCACCACCATGGCTGATATTCTAGAGGGAGCACCCGTCTTGACTGGTATCTTTTCAGTTTTGAATTATCCTGCAATCATTCTTTTTGATTCTAGTGCATCACACAATTTTATCAGTACCAAATTTAGTGCCAAGTGCCAGTTACCTTTTCACCACACAAATGGGGGTATTACAATTTTTACACCAGGAGGCAGGGTTGTCATGTATCAGATCAATAGACACGTACCAATAAGGTTGGGTAGCTTCATATTTAAAACCACTCTCCTGATCATGGGATTGGATAATGTGGATATTATCCTGGGGGTTGATTGGTTATCGCGACACCATGCGGTAATCGATGTTGCAGTCAGGGCCATAGAGATCCACTCCCCACTGGATGGAGAGATCACCCTGTACCTACCAGACCAGGGATGTACCCGTTCCTGTGCCTTCACTATGATAGAGTCACCTGTTGAGAGAATCCCAGTGGTTTGTGAGTACCCAGATGTTTTTCTAGATGAATTACCAGGGATGCCACCCGACAGGAACATAGAGTTCGCAATTGAGTTGCAACCCAGAACTGCACCTATATCCAAGAGACCCTATAGGATGCCTCCAGCAGAATTGGCGGAATTGAAAAAGCAACTACAAGAATTGTTGGACAAGGGATTTATTCGCCCAAGTACTTCACCATGGGGATGTCCCACCTTGTTTGTGAAGAAGAAAGATGAGAGTCTGAGGTTGTGTGTGGACTACCGCCCTCTCAATGTGGTGACCATCAAAAATAAGTATCCGTTGCCACGTATTGATGTATTGTTTGATCAGTTGGTGGGAGCCAAGGTGTTTTCCAAGATAGACCTCCGCTCTGGCTATCATCAGATTAAAATCAGGGCCAGTGGTATTCTGAAGACAGCTTTCTCTACCAGATATGGACTTTATGAGTACTTGGTGATGTCTTTCGGGCTGACCAATGCCCCGACTTATTTCATGTATTTGATGAACTCGATGTTTATGCCAGAGCTGGACAAATTTGTGGTGGCCTTCATTGATTATATTCTGGTTTATTCTAAGAATGAAGACGAGCATACTGAGCATCTACACATCGTACTTCAGCGACTGCGCGATCATCATCTATATGCTAAGTTGTCCAAATGTGATTTCTAGCTGAGGGAAATTAGATTTTTGGGTCACACAATTTCTCAGGATGGGATATCAGTTGATCCTGAGAAAGTGCAAGAAGTGATGAATTGGAAACCTCCTACCACTGTACGACAGATTCGAAGTTTTCTAGGATTAGCAGGGTATTATCGATGATTTATTCTGGTTTTCTCCAGGATTGCCAATTCAATGATGGAGTTGCTGAAGAAAGGAGTAAAATATGAGTGGAGTCAGAAATGTGAAGAGACCTTTCATACATTGAGACAACATTTGACAATAGCACCCGTATTAGCTCAGCCTGACAACACCAAACCCTTCGAGGTTTATTGCGATGCTTCAGGCACTGGATTAGGATGTGTCTTGATACAAGACAACAGAGTTATTGCCTATGCATCCAGAGCACTCAGGCCTCACGAGCAGAACTACCCCACTCATGATCTGGAGCTAGCAGCAGTCGTTCATGCTCCGAAGATATGGAGACATTACTTAATGGGAGCTCATTGTAATATCTATACTGATCACAATAGTCTCAAATATATTTTCACTCAGGCTGATCTTAATATGAGAAAGAGAAGATGGTTGGAGTTAATCAAGTACTATGATTTGGAAGTGCATTACCATCCTGGCAAGGCCAATGTTGTGGCAGATGCCTTAAGTCGGAAGGCCCAGTGCAACTGTGTGAGTATGGATTCCAAGATTGCCACCCTGTGTGACGAGTTGTGCAAGCTGAACATAGAAGTTGCTTCCTCAGGTGCCTTGAGTTATATTTCAGTGGAGCCCACTTTGCAGGAGCAGATAGCCATGGCACAGATCGGTGACAAGGGTGTTCAAGTCATTAAGGAAATGATCGGACAAAAGGTGGACAAATACAAATGCTTCCGTCAGGACAACAAGGGAATTTTATGGTTTGGAGACTGATTGGTTGTTCCTAAAACTCCCGAACTCAGAAAGAAAATTTTGGATGAAGCTCACCTTTCCAAATTCTCCATGCACCCCGGCAGTAACAAGATGTATCATGATCTCAGATCCTTGTACTGGTGGACCAGACTGAAGAGGGAGATTGCTAAGTATATATCTAAATGCGACACTTGCCAGAGAGTCAAGGCCAGTCATTTGAAGGTAGCAGGCGCCTTACAGCCCCTTCCCATACCATCTTGGAAATGGGAGGATATTTGCATGGATTTTATTGTGGGATTGCCCAATACCTCCCGGCACCACGATTCTATTTGAGTCATTGTGGATAGATTGACCAAGACAGCTCATTTCTTGCCAGTGCATACCACCCACAAGACAGAAAAATATGCAGAAATCTATGTTGATCAAATAATGCGTTTGCATGGAATTCCGAAGACTATTGTATCTGACAGAGGAGCACTGTTTGTGGCACGCTTTTGGGAGCAGCTCCAAAAGTCACTTGGAACCACTGTGATTAGGAGTTCAGCATACCATCCTCAGACAGATGGTCAGACAGAGAGAGTGAATCAAATTCTCAAAGACATGTTGAGGGCATGTGTGCTACACTATGGGAAGAATTGGGACAAGTGTCTTTCCTTAGTAGAATTTTCTTATAATAACAGCTACCAGTCCAGTCCACAGATGGCACCTTTTGAGGCCTTATATGGGAGAAGGTGTAGGACACCGCTAAATTGGTCACAAGCTGGAGAGAGGGAAATTTTTGGACCTGACTTTGTACTTGAATCCGAGGAGAAGGTCAGAGTCATTAAGAAGAATTTAGAGGCTGCTCAGGCCAGGCAAGAGCTATTAGGACAAGAGAAGGAAGCCTCTACAGTTTGAAGTGGGAGACCATGTTTATCTTAAGGTGTCACCCACCAAAGGTGTTCAGAGATTTGGAATCAAGGGCAAGTTAGCTCCTCGCTACGTTGGGCCCTATGAGATCAAAGAGACTTGTGGGCCTGTAGCATATAAATTGAAGTTGCCACCCCATATGTCAGCAGTTCATGATGTGTTCCACGTATCTCAGCTACGAAAGTGTGTCCGCATACCCACAGAAGTGCTACCTGAACTAGAATTGGAGGTAGAACCAGACTTGTCCTATCAAGAGCACCCCGTCAAGGTATTGGATCAAAAGGAGAGATCAACACGGGCAAGGTCAATCAGGATGTATAAGATTCAGTGGAGCCACCATTCAGTAGAAGAGGCTACGTGGGAGACTGAGGATTTTCTACATTCTCGCTTCCCCGACTTTCTGCCCAAAGGAGTCGGTACGTAATCCAAAACCCCCACCCCCACCTACCCTTTGAATCTAAAAATAAGAAAAACTTATATGTTAAAGGTATAGTAAGCTTTGAAAATAACTTTAAAAGGACTTCCTTCTGAAGTTGCAAAGAGAATGACATTCGAAGAGCAGTTAACTAGAGAAACTTGGCTAAAGGAAAATGCAACACACCAGCACACCTTCTTGGTACCCCCTAAAGGATCCCTACCCAAAATCTCGGGGCGAGATTCCTTTAAGGGGGGAGGGCTGTAACACCTCAGGTGTTACCATGACACTAGCTTCATACTTGCACTGATGACTTGTTATCACATGTGGTTAATTGGAGGAGAAGGAGCACCTAAAACCTTGGAAACATGGGTTAGCTAAGAAATGTTAATGATAAAAGCTTTACCCAAACATTTTGAACAATTGTCCTCTTGAGCCAAAGAGGTTAAACCCTAGAACCCTAAAGGTACTAGACTTCCAAGCAAGGGATCAGTGGATAACTTAATCAAGTGGCAAAATCTTGATTCTAATCTTTAACCAAAGTTAAGTACACACTAAAACCTATAAAATGCAGAAGGGAAACATTACAAAAAGGCCCCTCAAAGACCCCAAATCCACTCCTTAAGTACAGAGCACACTAGAGCTCTCTAATCTTCTCTAAGTCAAAATTTAACCCTAATTTAAAGATCAGACGTGTTCACTTAGTAAATGGCGCCAAAACCACTTGGTCTGAATACCAAAAAGGAGCCAAACTACCTAAGGAAACCACTGGAAAAATTTGAACCCGAGCCAAAATCATTTGACATGATTTGACATCACTTTTGTCTCAGGGTGGACAGTGAGACAACCCAGATTTGGCGTCCGCAAATCTTCTGACCTAGGGCTTATCTCCCTTGGAACTCACATACAAGAGATAGCCATAGGTGTCAGGAAGAGGTCTGCGCTGGATTTTTGCCAAGATTCGCACGTTTGCGATCTTAGCAAGCTTTTGAACATGGGCAGAAGAACACCTCCACGTGTTCGACGCGCCCTGAACTCGCCAGAGCACGCCCAGCGCCCGACCCCGCGCGCCCCGCGTCGCGCTAAGTTGAGCCCGTGCCATTGCCCGCGCCCGCACCTATAAAGCCAGCCAAGGCTTCAGCCGTACACCCCCGCGCGCTCTCGACCTCACCGGAGCACGAGATCACCGGTGCTTGCTCGGTGCACAGCGTGCCAGCGGCCGCCCGAGCACCCACCGCCGTAGACCGGCCAACCGAGCCATTCCCCGCCCCGTCCGACCCTCGAGAGAGACTTTGCGTGCCTCGGTGAAGCTCCCAGAGCGAGGAATCGAGCTCTGCCTCGCCAGAGATGCCGAATCAAGGTCACTGGACTTCACCCGACCGCCGGCGAACGTAGACCGAGCTCCACAGTGAGTTATTCTTCGATTCCTTACACGGGTCGACTCATTAGCACCCCGTGAAGCTCTCCGTGCCCTTGGATTGACCTATATCGCTGTGGATAGGCCGGAGCACACGCCGCCGATGAGCTCACCTGCCTGCGCTCGTGGACCGACCGATTCCGGCCATCACCGACGGCAAGCCGCACCTCATCGTGACCGCAAGAACTTCCCGGAGCCCACCCCACCCTTCGTCGGACCTCCCTCGCCGCCGGTAAGCCGCGCCGCCCTATTTCCTTCTGCAGGTACTATTCAAAAGGAGGGAGGGACCTCGGGGAAGAAGGAATAGAAGTCAGGGGGGTTTTTGAATTGTCAGCGACTCAGGTGAATAGTTGCGCAAAGGTATAAGTAAAAGGATTGTTTTAGGAAAAACCCAGGGTCCTCGGTGTAAACTGGTTTTTCCAGAAAACCTTTTAAACATTTCTCATTTAATACAAACAGAGTTTGTAAAATTCATAACTCCAGTTTTATTCAACCAATTTGAGTCAAACCAATTTTGCTAGGTTTTGAATAATGTAAACTACTTAAGAAAAATACAAAACCCTCTAAGTGTTGTAGAAGAATTTAAAGTTTGGAATTAAATAGTGTTCTGGCCAAAAACTAAATAAAAGAAGGAAAAATAGTTACACTGTTAGACTGAGGTTAAGAAAAATCAGAGAAGTACATCATCACTCCCTAATCTGTTTAAAAATAGTAAAACCCTCAGTACACCAAATTAAGGTAGGGTTTGCCATTTAAATCATTTTTAACCTAAAGTTAAGGAAAATAGAAAAGGTAGTTTAAAATAAGAACCAGGGAGCAACCACATTTTTGTTAGCTCACTTATTCAGTATAGTTTACTGGAAAATTTTGTTGGACCCTTGTTTAGCATAAGAAATGCATTACCTTTTATTTTATGCAAACAATCAAAACTTAGGAAAATCTTAGAAAAATAATCCTGAGGAGACCACCCCCCAAACCTTGGGATAACTAATATTTTGTTATTAGGAATGTAGGAAAAATATGAGTTCTATTGTTTAATATTTTTCAAATAACAAGTTAGTTATAAGTACCTTTTTGGCATTAAACTTTAGAAAATCACAACTAAATATCCAGTAGGTATTTTTCTGTGATTTTTAACAAAGAGGCCTAATATCACCTTTGAATCTGGACAAAAATAAAATTTAGTGCAGAGACCTCACCTACACTAGAGCTATAGTATAAAGTGTCCTTTTTCCCTTACTTTTGTAAATTTTGCACAAGTAGTATCTGAATTAAATTCAGCCTCAAACTTCTAGAATAACCCACAGTGGTGAATATTTTCCCACTGTAATCTTTATAACATTTTTGGAAAATGTTAACTGACAATGATAGTTCAAAATGCTTAAATAGAAGCACAGTAGAAAGAAAAGGGAAATGTTGGGAAAATTAGATAATGTACAATCAAAACCCTTAAGTACCTCATGGGGCCTAAAAATATGATTAAAAAGTGTAACTCCATTCAAAATCTCGAAGATGAAAGTGCAAAACCCTTAAGTATACCCAACAGAAACCCTAGAGTCCCACTGAACTTAGTGCTAATTTACTATGCATAGCCTTTACAATTTATCATGTCATTAATAAGCCTATATCTTATTCATTGCATTCGATTGACTGTAATCTCGCTGACGGGGAGTACATCCTCGTGCCAGAGCAAGGAGTTGCTTAGAAGGTAGCCTAGGATCCAGCACCAGAGCCTGCCATCGAGGATCTGCCTGCCCCAGCTTTGGAAGGCTAGCCCCGGTTTTATGCATAACCTACTATTATATTATTTTACTACACTTAATGTTTGTAGGTTTGTATTGTGCACTTAAGTGTAGGAGTTGTTTGGAACCTTAGTTGCATGACTCAGGATACCTTTTGAAATGGATACTAGTATGCTAGGTCGAGTAGCTGCTTTACTAATTAGGGATCTCAGTAGAAGTCGAGTGATTTTTCTAGCAGCGCGAGGTCAGGAATTTAATGTATCTATTTTTATATCAGAATAATGATGGTCGGTGGACATGGATCCATGGGGATGCGTGGTCTACGAGATGAAATTGGAATAAGGATTAATGTGCGGATACATGTGTCAAGCGTTTGAACGTACTAAGCACATGTCGAGAAATATGGTGAATCTGTAAGCCTAGTACCTGAGTGAACCTGGCAGCAGACTTTGCCCCTCACGCGACCTGACACGTGGTCTCCCATTCCGGTTATAGTGGGTACAAGTGTGATCGCTACACGACGGCAGTTGGGGTCAGTGAGGCATTGTACGCCAAGGCGGTGAGCCCCGTTCTGTTGATAGGGAATCGATGGGGACGGTTGATGTGTGTGGGGACGGAGTGCCTCGCAACGTCGTGTGTTTAGGTTTACCTTGCAAGGATAAAAACTCGATTCGAATCGTCTGCTTCTCGCAGCTAATGAGACTGCTTGATCTATTGTACTGCATTGTGTAACAAGTGGAAATGTGTTGACTTGGCAAAAGATGTTGAATGCTAAATGTTTGATACCATGTATGATTAGATAGGTACACATTTAGTCTTAAGAGAGTCACACTAAAACTTGAAAAAGCTAAAATTTCATTTTAGACTCAGCTAGTGCTTTTTGGCAACCCAAACCCCTCAGCCAAACAACTGCATGTCTAGAGGTAGAGGAGTAGACTCCTCACACCGGGTAAGTCTAGCTGAGTATTAGTATACTCAGCCTTGCTTGTGGCATAATTTTACAGGTTCTCTGGAGGACATGGTTGCTGGAGTGACTTGGCCGTCCATCTTGCCACCAGGCTGGACAGTCGAGTGAGACCCTACCTCGGCTGAAGAGGAGCATGAGGAGTGATGGGATAGGCTTCCCCATCCCTCCGTTTATTTATCATTAGTTTTATTCCGCTGCATTCCGAACAATGATCACTACTTTTGCTAAAACTCTGATGATGTTGTAATAAATTTAATGCTCCTTAATGTATGATTTTATGCTTTATTGTATTTGCTCTGTGCCTCACCATCGAGTGAGTACGTGGTACTTGATCCTGTTAGTGGCCTCGTCGGACTAGATCCAAGGGACTGACGTGTTATTCCTATTTAAGTGTGGTCTAGCCTCTAAGGTGGGACTTAGGCACTTAAGTTGGAATAATTCAGGCGGTTCCACCACACGACCACGGCTGCCCCTGCTCGGTCGTCCCCCTCCCTGCTCGCTGAGTTCCTCCCTGCGTGGTCAGCTCCAAGGTAGAAGAAGATGATTTTGCATTTTAGCCCCTGGTTTTGTGTAAAACTAATTCCATAAAAAAGCCAGTTCAGAAACTATTAAAAACAGACCCCTGATGTATAAGTTTAATTATAGATCAGCCCTGCGACAATATTTTGGACATGAGTATTATTTTATATTTCAGAAAATAAATACTGTCACGATTCACTAACTTGGTGATTTAAATTTAGAAACATTTGCGACTAACTTCTCATTGTAGCGCATAAAACGATATTATGTTTATAGTTGGTTAAGTATAAGTTTTACTAATATAAGAAAATGAAAGAAGTACTAGGCCACGTATTGTCAGTTAGGTTAAGATATAAACTTTCACTAATCAGGATACAAATATTCGTGTGTATATCGCTTAATCACTTAGAATTAGTAAAATATCTATTTATGTCAAAATAACCATGATTGTGTTACTAAATTCCAAAATTAGTAATTTACATTAATTCTTACAATATTAATGTTATGTGATTTATAAATAAACATTTTAGCGATACGTATAATTTCTAGTTAGAAAGAAAAGGATAAAACCCAAAGAATTACTATTAGTCATAAAGAAAATAATTATTAATTGTTTTTCGTAAAGTTTGTTAAGTCATTTTATCTACATTATATTAGATAAAATATCCTCGTAGTGACATACCCATATAATTTTCACCAATGATAACTCAAAGTGGAGAATGTAGTGAATTAATAAAATATTTATGATTTAGACATATTTATTAGTATAGTTGTGTGATATATGAATGTGTATGTAATGGTGAATGTTACCCATGTAATGGTGTATGTTTATTTATTTGGCGTACGTATTCTTTTGTATGTACGATACGCGAATCGATGATTAGAAGTTGAATGTGGGGTAAACGAACCAAACACGTTCGAGGAGGACCCATAGGACACGTTTGAACAAGACAAGTGGATTCTCCCTCTGCATTTCTATTTGTACCCAAATAATGCATATAATTATGTTTAACTTTCGGATATTGCATAATTTGATGGGATTTGCCTAAATAAGGATTTCCTAGAATTACCAACCCTAGTCCTTGACTTACCCTGGGATAAATGCTATGCTTAGCAATTTTTGATTTTGCTCAACTTGATAATTATGATGTTACTCTTTTAATGATACTATGTTCCAGAAATGAAGTTTTATTTATGATGTTAACCTGATGGTTAAACAAGAACATTTTGCGTTAAATGGAACATGGAGTGACCACCCAGGATAACAGTGCAACCACGAGTGCTATAATGGCTCTGGCTTTGGTAATTAGCTCTATAGACTTAGTGCTCAGCAACCCTACCTGAAAGATGGGCAAGAGGGGTCGGCACTGGTTTGGTGGCCGCTCATGTTAACATGGGGTTGTAGTCTTGTCTAAGTTACCTCACAAGAGGACCATCAATACTATCGGCGTTTCGACCCCGGGGGGTCCCTGGACCGACGAGTAAAATTGTCGCTGCGAGTCCCAGCCCAGATGGGTTGGCGCGAGATGGAACACAAGGGGGGAAAACTGCGGCTCGTGTTATCCTGCGCCAGGGGGATGCGCTTGCAGTAGGGGTTACAAGCGTTTGCGAGGGAGAGAGAGAGTGCGAGCCTGTTCGTCAGCCCGTCCTCCCGCGCGACCTTCCCGCATGAGGGCCCTAGACCTTCCTTTTATAGATGCAAGGAGAGGGTCTAGGTGTAGAATGGGGGCGTAGCTATGCGCTAACGTGTCCGGCAGAGAGGTGCCAGAGACCTGTGTATATGCCAACGTGGCTGTCGGAGAGGTGCTAGAGACCTGTGTACGCGGTGTCGTGGCCGTCGAAGGAGTGCTTGAGCCCTGTAGAAGCACAGTTGTCGGGGCTGCTGGGACCTTGCTGATGTCTCCTTGCTTCCGTAGGGGGCTGAGAACCACCGTCGTCATGGACGCACGCGGGGAGCCATCATTACTTGTTACCGGGACGAGCCTGGATGGGACGCCACTCTTGTTCTCTCGTAGCCTGAGCTAGCTAGGGGTAGGGTAATGATGTATCCCCCGTGGCGTGGTCGGTCCGAGCCCAAGGTCGGGCGAGGCGGAGACTCCTCCTGAGGCCGAGCCCGGGGTCGGGCGAGGACGCGATTCCTCCCGAGGTCGAGGTTGAGGCCGAGCCCTGGGGTCGGGCGAGGCGGAGACCACCTTCCGAGGCTGAGGCGGGGCCCGAGCCCTGGGGTCGGGCGAGGCGGAGACCTCTTCCTGAGGCCGAGGCCCAAGGTCGGGCGTGGTAGAGCTTCCTGTTGCTCTTGAGGCTGAACTTAGCTGTCGTTAGTCTCACCCTGGCGGGTGGCACAGCAGTCGGAGCGGGGCAGGCGGCGCTGTTTCCCTGTCAGGCCGGTCAGTGGAAGGACGAGGAACCTGTGTCAGGATAAGTTGTCAGACAATCCTCGCATTGAATGTGCCTGCGATATGGTCGGTTGGTGAGGCGATTTGGCAAAGGTTGCTTCACAACGAAGCCTGCCCGAGATGGGCTTCGGGCGAGTTGAGGGTGCGACCGTTGCTTGAGGAGGCCCTCAGGTGAGGCGTGAATTCGCCTGGGACTACTGTTCCCGCCCGAGGCTAGGCTCAGGTGAGGCGAGATCGCGTCCCTTGAGTAGACGGAGCCTTGACCTGAATTGCGCCCATCAGTCTCTGTAGCTTGCGCTGATGGTGGTTACCAGCCATGTTTAGGAGTGTTGGGGGTACCCCTAATTACGGTACCCGACAGTAGCCCCCGATCCTCAAAGGGAGTGTTGTACTCGCTTGGAGGCTTTGTCGCACTTTTTTGCATGGGGACCGGTCTTTCTTGGTTACACTTTGTTCCAGTGGGTGCGCGCGAGCGCACCCGCCGGGTGTAGCCCCCGAGGTCTCGGAGGAGTGGTTTGACTCCTCTGAGGTCTTAATGCCTTTCGTGATGCCTCGGCCGGTCTGGTTGTTCCCTCATGCGATCTGGTTGTAGCCCAGGTGTGTGGTCAGGTTCTGAGTTTTCAGGCTGGTTTGTTGACGCTGTCAACGGTTTGACCATAGCCTGGTTTGCGAGAGGAGCCCCCGAGCCTCTGCACGGAGCGAGAGGACGATCAAGGACTATATTGACTTTTATCATACACCCCTTCGTCGCCTTTTCACAAGGAGGAAGGGGGGGGGGGGGAAGTGCCATGTTGCCCTTGGAGGGCGCCAAACATGGTGTCTCCAGTGAGTTGCTAATGGGTGATCCGAGTGGACGCCCGTGCCTCGTTCGATAAGGGTCGGCTAGTGGCCTAGAGGCGTGCTCCAAAAGTACTTGCAGGTGATTTGCCGGACCTGGACCCGTTCGATAGGGTCTGAGGGCTCGATGCCTCCCTCTGGTGGGATTCCGATACAAAATCGCTCCTGCTGGTCTCGGAAATGTCCTAGGGTACCTCGGGAGCATAGCCCGAGCCTCGGCCATGTATCAGACGTACCCAGAGTCATCCCTCGCTCTGCGTGCTCTGGGGCGGCTGTCGAACCCTTCCGAGGGGCCAGCCTTCGAACCCCTGATCAGTAGTGGGCGCGGAGCCCGAGTGCTCTGAGGCGGCTGTCGAACCCTTCCGAGGGGCCAGCCTTTGAACCCCTGATCAGTAATGAGCCTGAAGCCCGAGTGCTTTGGGGCGGCTGTCGAACCCTTCTGAGGGGCCAGCCTTCGAACCCCTGATCAGTAGAAGGGCTTGGGGCCCGCTTCCTTCACGGAGAAGGATCCCTTTCGGAATATCCCCTTTCCCGATCCCTATAGCAAGAGAGAGAAAGGGGAAGAGGAAAAGGATATGAATTTAAACGGTGTGGCGCACCTTTTTTGACGCGGTCATCATGGCGGAGGTGAAACGACGCCCGCTTCGCCTGCCAAAGGTGTCGCTCGCGCTGCCGCGGAGTTAATGCGACAGGACGGGTGGTTCGTGGGGCGGCCGCGTGCGCGAGCCGTTCGAGGAACGGAACACGGGCACGTCATCTTGACACCGTGGGAGAGGGCTCCCCTGCTGCTCAGGAAGGGATATGAGCCTGCAGACGATTTGACCGCCGCTTCCGCTCGTCTGCTGCCGCCATTACTTCTAGTCCACTTTTGGCCGTATCGGCCGTCGCGCCTCCTCCCGCGGTTGACTGACCCATGGTCGATGTGCTCGATTGGCACTGTTGGGCCATGCGCAGGGTTGCCTCGAGTCACGACACTGGTTCTACAGTCGAGAAGGCGCGATATTGGCGCAAGTAGTGGTGCAGTTTCTTGCACGTAGTAACCGGCGCGCCGGTTTCATGACGTGTGGGACTGGGCCTCCATGCTGGATGCGACAAAGCCGGAGGGGTGCGCCTCCGCGGTGCAGTTGCACGCTACCTGCATGGCGGTTCGCCTTTCCAACTGCTGGTTTCAGTGAGGATGGAGGAGTGCTTGTAACCGAGGGGCGGTTACACGCTCCGCGTGCCGCGGTTTGGCTTCTTCTGTTTTGGGTTAGCTTGCACGACGTGTGGGACCCAGCCCCCGTGTCGTAGGGGGAGGACCCTGGAGCACGTTGGTGAAGACTTTGTCCGTGAAGCCTGAGGACAAGAGTGGGGAGAGCCGCCTTTAAAAAGGGATCGACCCCCCGGGCGGTAGCCATGCCTTCGCACTCCGCTTATGCATCGCGCCCTTCCACCTTCCGAGCCCCCGGATGGGGAGCACCCGCGTTGCCTTCGTCTTGCTGCCATTGGAGGAGCGCAACCTCGCGGAGGTTGGCACCCTTCAGCCATCGCTCGGCTTCAAGGATTTTCATCAGGCAGCCCGGCTGCATTCCCTCACCAAAGGTCACCCAGGATGGTGACCACCAGTTCGATTGTGGGGAGAAGCAAGTCGGGCTGCAGCCTCTGCACCGCCCTCAGCTTCAAGGATCTTCATCACCCGAGCTGGGGAGGAGGGCGGGGCAAGTCGGGGCCTGCCTCCGCGTGGGCCGACGACCCACTTCTTCCTCCGGCATCCGGGGGAGGAAACCATCCTCCAGCTCTGCGGAGGAGGCGTCCTCCAGCCATGCAGGGGAAGGCGAACTGCTGCTGCCTGGCCAGGGTGCAGCATTCCGTCCTCCGACCGAGCGACTGTGGTTGGCTGCACCGGGGGGTCACACAACACGTCGTACGCCGCGAGGGCGGTACTCGTGTTCTGGGACGGTCCTGTTCTCGTTCTCGTGGCGAGAACAGGATTGAGGACCTACCGGTGCGCTTTGGGGCGGCCGCCACTCGCTGGTGCGGTGTTGGTGGGCAGGTGGTGGCTGTCGTTGGTGCTGAGGTGGTGGCAGCCATAGAAGGTTTCTCCGCCGACGAGATCGTCGGTGCCACCTACGGTCGGACCTCCGGCTCTTCGGCCTTGACGGCTTGTCCTCTCCCCTCGTGTGGGCGGGGCCCTTCCAGCAGCAGCGTTAGCCCTGAGGCCGTCGCTACGGCTGTCCTGCCGTCCGAGACGGAGGTCGTTGTCGCTACTGCAGTGGTCGGCGGTGAGCCACCCGGAGTTTGTCGTCCCGCAGGCCCTCCGGTGTGGAGGTAGTTCATACCCACGAGAGTGGAATCGGAGTTCCGTTTGTAATGTCACCTTGAGTGTCGGTGTATGTTCATTGTGGCTGTCAGGGCCTGAACATCTGGGTATTTGGGCGTGAAGCCGTGTTTCTCCCTCATTTCGAGCACTGGGACTCGCCTATCGACTAGCTGAACCGCTTAACCGAGTGTGAGTTGCTTTGCTCGAAAGGTGACGAGTGAGGTATCCGTATCCCGGAGGTGTAGGAGTCCCTCGGCTCGGTCGGCCTTGCCACTCAAGGCTTCTCTTGCTCAGTTATAGAACCCTCGGCTGCTCTGCGATGAGCCGGAGCCGGAGGCAGCGGTGTCAGCGTGGACAGAGGCGGAGTCGGCTCGAAAAGGGGCTTCGTCAGCCCAGGAGCAGTTGGCTTCCCAGGCCGAGGAGGTGTAGCAGCGGCGCCTGGAGCTTGGCCAGGTCGTCTGCTACCGGGACCAACCCCGGAGTTACGCTGCCGAGGCCGTGATCCGGGCTGGTGTCCTCAGGGGACAGCTGGCTGAGGTTACAGAGCGACCGGTCGAGGTGTCCGCTCGGGCCAGAACCCTTGAGGAGACCCTGGCTGCGATGGCCCAAGCGCGGTGCTGGTGTCCTCCTTCGAGGTGGAGATTCTTCCGCCCGCGTCACCGTCCGAGGCCGAGCCAGATTCCGCCGAAGGTGGAAACAACGCCGAGGGTGCTGTTGCTCCCTCTGTCGATGTCTGAACCTGCAGGAACAGTTTGTTTGTAGTATGCGTATGTTTTTTGCGGCTGCCGAGGCCCAAACATATTATTGTTGTGTTATAAAGCTGTGTTTCCTTTCCTCTTGTTTCGAGTATCAGGACTTGTTCGTCGGTAGCAGAATTGCTTGTCCGAGCGAGAGTTACTTTTCGCGGAAGGTGATGAGTGAGGTATCCGTATCCCGGAGGCGTAGGAGTCCCTCGGCTCGGTCGACCTTGCTGCTTACGCGCACTCTTACTCGTTCGCAGGATTCTGTTATCGATATAGTCGAGAAGGCACAGAAATCGTTCTGGCAGAAAAAAATTTCGAGCGTTAGGACTTGTTCGGTAGCACAATCGCTTATCCGAGCGTGAGTTACTTATCGCGGAAGATGATGAGTGAGGTATCCGTATCCCGGAGGCGTAGGAGTCCCTCGGCTCGATCGGCCTTGCCGCTTACGTGTACTCCGTCGTTTTCAGGACCCCGCTATTGAAGCAGTTGAAAAGCGCAAAAGACGTTCTGGCAGAAAGAATTTTACCGAGGAAAATTTTGACGCAGAGGGGGTTTCCCCCTTCTAGCCCCCGAGGGAGGGTCAGGCTTTGCCGAGGCAAGGCTGACCCTTCCTTGACGGTTAGACTCTATTTGTGTATGTAAAGATAACGGGGTATATGAACGACTTGAAACATCTTAAGGGTAGAAGCGACGTAGCTGTTGGATGTTCCAAGCGTTGTCGTAGACCTCGCCTTGATTATTGGCCAGCTTGTATGTTCCAGGCTTCAAAATCTTGGCGATGATGAACGGCCCTTCCCAGGGAGGAGTAAGCTTGTGGCGCCCTCGGGCGTCTTGCCGCAGCCGAAGTACCAAGTCTCCCACCCAGAAATCTCGGGGTCGAACTCCTCGGGCGTGATAGCGTCGCAGAGACTGTTGATACCGCGCCAAGTGTAGTAAGGCCATGTCACGAGCCTCTTCCAGCTAGTCCAGTGAGTCTTCTCGGCTGGTCTGGTTGCTTTGGTCGTCGTACGCCTTTGTCCTCGGGGAACCGTATTCTAAGTCTGTGGGCAAGATAGCCTCGGCCCCATAGACTAGAAAGAACGGCGAGAAGCCCATGGCTTGGCTTGGCGTCATCCTCGGACTCCAGACCACCGAGGGTAGTTCCTTCATCCATCGCTTGCCGAACTTGTTGAGGTCGTTGTAGATCCTCGGTTTAAGTCCCTGCAGAAGCATACCGTTGGCACGCTCCACCTGCCCATTCGTCATGGGGTGAGCTACGACGGCCCAGTCCACACGGATGTGGTGGTCCTCGCAAAAGTTCAGGAACTTCTTCCCAGTGAACTGGGTGCCATTGTCGGTGATGATGGAGTTCGGGACCCCAAAGCGATGGACGATGTTGGTGAAGAACGCCACCGCCTGCTCAGACCTGATGCTGGTTAGAGGTCGGACCTCGATCCACTTGGAGAATTTGTCGATGGCGACCAGCAGGTGCGTGAAGCCCCTGGGTGCCTTCTGCAAGGGACCGACGAGGTCCAGACCCCACACAGCAAACGGCCAGGTGATGGGTATCGTCTGTAGGGCCTGAGCGGGCAGGTGCGTCTGTCTTGTGTAGAATTGACACCCTTGGCAGGAGCGTACAATCCTAGTGGCGTCGGCCAGTAGAAGCCTTGTCGGAAGGCGTTCCCAATGAGGGCTCGAGGTGCTGCATGGTGACCGCAAGCCCCCGAGTGTATCTCTTGCAATAGCTCCTGTCCTTCGGCGATGGATATGCATCGTTGGAGAATGCCTGAGGGGCTGCGGTGGTAGAGCTCCTTTTCATCACCCAGTAAGACGAACGACTTGGCACGCCACGCCAGTTACCGAGCTTCGGCCTTGTCAAGGGGTAGCTCTCCTCGGTGGAGATATTGCAGGTACGGGGTCTTCCAGTTTCGATTAGGCGTGACCCCATTCCGCTCTCCCTCAACGCGTAGTGCCTCACCCTCGGCGACCGAGGATACCTCGGGCTGGGCTGAGGCCTCCTCGGGCTGGGCCGAGGCCTCCTCGGGCTCGGGCGTGTCGTCGGTCTTGACGGAGGGTTGATGTATGTCTCTGGAGAAGACATCCGGGGGAACTGTTGTCCGCTCCGAGGCTATTTTAGCCAGCTCATCCGCAGTCTCGTTGTACCTTCGAGCGATGTGGTTGAGCTCGAGCCTGTAGAACTTGTCTTCCAGGCGCCGAACTTCGTCACAGTAGGCCTCCATCTTCGGGTCACGACAGTGGGAGTGCTTCATGACTTGGTCAATGACAAGCTGTGAGTCGCCACAAGCGTCGAGGCACCGAACCCCTAGCTCGATGGCGATGCGCAACCTGTTAACCAGAGCCTCGTACTCGGCCACGTTGTTTGACGCCGGGAAATGGAGGCGTAGCACGTAGCGGAGATGTTTCTCGAGGGGTGAGATGAAGAGTAGGCCCGCGCCGGCTCCTGTTTTCATCAGCGACCCATGGAAGTACATGGTCCAGAGTTCCGGTTGGATCAGAGCTGTTGGTAGCTGGGTGTCGACCCATTCAGCCGCGAAGTCCGCTAAGACTTGGGACTTGATGGCCTTCCGAGGAGCGAACGAGATTGTCTCGCCCATGATCTCCACCGCCCACTTTGCTATCCTACCCGAGGCCTCTCGGCACTGGATGATCTCCCCTAGGGGGAAGGATGACACCATAGTCACCAGATGAGACTCGAAGTAGTGTCGCAACTTTCGTTGTGTCAGAATTACTGCGTACAGTAGCTTCTGAATTTGTGGGTAGCGAATCTTGGTCTCGGATAGTACTTCATTGATGAAGTAGACCGGTCTCTGGACGAGCAGTGCATGCCCTTCTTCTCGTCTCTCGACTACGATCGCAGCGCTGACCACCTGAGTGGTTGCGGCTACGTAGATCAAGAGGGCTTCTCCCGCTGCGGGGGGAACCAAGATGGGCGCGTTTGTAAGGAGCGCCTTTAAGTTTCCGAGGGCTTCCTCGGCCTCGGGGGACCAAGTGAAGTGCTCGGTCTTCCTTAAGAGGCGGTACAAGGGTAGGCCTTTTTTGCCAAGGCGCGAGATGAAGCGGCTTAGAGCCGCAAGGCATCCCATGACCCTCTGTACTCCTTTCAAGTCTTTGATAGGCCCCATGTTGGTGATGGCTGCGATTTTCTCCGGGTTGGCTTCGATGCCTCGCTCGGAGACGATGAACCCTAGGAGCATGCTTCGGGGGACTCCGAAGACACACTTCTTGGGGTTGAGTTTCACGCCCTTCGCTCTCAGACACTTGAATGTCGTTTCAAGGTCAGAGAGAAGGTCGGAGGCTTTCCTCGTCTTGACTACGATGTCATCGACGTAGGCCTCGACCGTTCGGCCGATGTGCTCTCCGAACACGTGGTTCATGCATCTTTGGTATGTCGCACCTGCATTCCTCAAACCAAATGGCATAGTAGTATAGCAGTACATGCCAAAAGGTGTGATGAAAGAAGTCACGAGCTGGTCGGACTCTTTCATCTTGATTTGGTGATACCCTGAGTAGGCGTCGAGGAATGACAGGGTTTCGCACCCAGCAGTGGAATCCACAATTTGATCAATGCGAGGCAGAGGGTAGGGAACCTTCGGACATGCTTTGTTTAGACCAGTGTAGTCTACGCACATCCTCCATTTCCCACCTTTCTTTTTCACAAGCACAGGGTTGGCTAACCATCCGGGATGGAATACCTCTTTGATGAACCTTGCAGCCATCAGCTTGTGGATCTCCTCGCCTATGGCTCTGCGCTTTTCTTCGTCGAAACGGCGCAGAGGCTGCTTCACGGGTCGGGCTCCAGCTCGAATATCCAGCGAGTGCTCGGCGACATCCCTCGGTACGCCGGGCATGTCCGAGGGACTCCACGCAAACACCTCGGCGTTCGCACGGAGAAAGTCGACGAGCACTGCTTCCTATTTGGAGTCGAGCTCGGAGCCGATCCGGACTTGCTTGCAGGCATCGTTGCTGGGGTTGAGAGGGACGGACTTAACCGCCTCTGCTGGCTCGAAGTTGCCGGTGTGGCGCTTCGCGTCAGGCACCTCCTTGGAGAGGCACTCCAGGTCGGCGATGAGGGCCTCAGACTCGACAAGGGCCTCAGCGTACTCCACGCACTCCACGTTGCATTCGTACGTGTGTCGGTACATGGATCCGACGGTGATGACCCCGTTAGGGCCCGATATTTTGAGCTTGAGGTAGGTGTAGTTGGGGACGGCCATGAACTTGGCGTAGCATGGTCTCCCCAATACCGTGTGGTAGGTTCCTTGGAACCCGACCACCTCGAACGTGAGGGTTTCCTTTTGGAAGTTGGAGGGAGTCCCGAAGCAGATGGGCAGATCGAGTTGTCCAAGGGGCAGGACGCGCTTCCCGGGGATGATCCCGTGAAAGGGTGCCGCACCGGCCCGGATCGTGGACTGATCGATCTCCAAGAGCCCGAGGGTCTCGGCGTAGATGATGTTGAGGCTGCTGCCTCCGTCCATGAGGACCTTGGTGAGCCTGGTGTTGCCGATGACGGGGTCGACAACGAGCGGGTACTTTCCTGGGCTCGGCACGCAGTCAGGGTGGTCGCCCTGGTCGAAGGTGATGGGCTTGTCGGACCAGTCTAGGTAGACTGGTGCCGCCACCTTTACCGAGCAGACCTCCCGGCGCTCCTGCTTGCGGTGCCGAGCCGAGGCATTCGCCACTTGCCCACCGTAGATCATGAAACAGTCGTGGACCTCGGGGAACTCCTCTACCTTGTCTCCCTCCTTCTTGTCGTTGTCTTGGCCTTTGCACATTCTGCTGGGGGCCCGGCCTTATGGAAGTAGCGCCGAATCATGACGCATTCCTCAAGGGTGTGCCTGACGGGGCCCTGGTGATAGGGCCACGACTCCTTAAGCATCTTGTCGAACAGGTTGGCCCCTCCGGGAGGCTTCCGAGGGTTCCTGTGCTCGGCGGTAGCGACAAGATCTGCGTCGGTGGCGTCTCGATTTGCTTGCGACTTCTTCTTGGCCTTCTTCTTAGTGCCGCGCTAGGCGGACGCCTCGGGACGTCTTCCTGCTGGCGTCCCTGAGGCTGCTTGTCCTTACGGAAGATGGCTTCGACCGCCTCCTGACCAGAGGCAAACTTGGTGGCGATGTCCATCAACTCGCTCGCCTTGGTGGGAGTCTTGCGACCCAGCTTGCTCACCAGGTCACGGCAAGTGGTGCCGGCGAGGAACGCCTCGATGACATCCGAGTCGGTGATGTTGGGCAGCTCGGTGCGCTGCTTCGAAAACCGCCGGATGTAGTCTCGCATGGATTCCCCTGGCTGCTGGCGGTAGCCTCGGAGATCCCAGAAGTTCCCAGGGCGCACGTACGTGCCCTGGAAGTTTCCAGCGAAAGCTTTGACCAGGTCGTCCCAGTCGGAGATCTGCGCAGGAGGCAGGTGCTCCAGCCAGGCTCGGGCGGCGTCGGAGAGGAACAGGGGAGGTTGCGGATGATGAGATTGTCATCGTCTGTTCCAACCAGCTGACAGGCCAGCCGGTAGTCCGCAAGCCACAGTTCCGGCCTCGTTTCCCTCGAGTACTTAGTGATGGTAGTCGGGGCTCGGAACAGGGTCGGGAACGGCGCCCGTCGTATGGCCCGGCTGAAGGCTTGCGGACCACGCGGTTTGGGCGAGGCGCTCCGATCCTCCTCGCTGTCGTAGCATCCCCCACGCCTGGGGTGGTAGCCTCGGCGCACCTTCTCGTCGAGGCGGGCTCGACGGTCACGACGGTGGTGCTCGTTGCCGAGGCGACCCGGGGCCGCAGGCATTGCGTCCCGCGTGCGCCCGGTGTGGACCGAGGCTTCCCGCATGAATCGGGAAGTCGCTGCGCGATGCTCCGGGGGGCACCCTTGCCTTCGGGAGGCAGAGCTCTCGGCCCATCGGACCGCGACATCCTCCAGGAGATTCTTGAGTTCTCCCTGGATACGCCGCCCCTCGGTGGTGGATGGCTCCGGCATCGCTCGGAGTAGTATTGCCACTCTAGCCAGATTCCGGCCGACCCCACTGGAAGCCGGGGGTAGCCTTGCCCTGGCATCGTCAGCGATACGGTGCTGGACGTCCCGGGCCTGATGACGCACTTCTCCAGCGAGTGCTCGGCCTGCCCACTCCTGCTCGATGTTTTGCCGGAGCTGCACAAGTTGTCCTGCTTACTCGTCGAGCTTGGCCTGCATCTCGCGGATTTGCTCGAGCTGTGTGTCCTGACCCCCACAGGGACTGGGACCTCAGCTAGCTCCCGCAGGATGTCAACGTGAGGCGTTGGCCCAAGAGGATCGTCGTCCTCCGGCATACCAAGGTGGTTGCCTTCGTCGTGACCCCCTAGATCGACGTGGAAACATTCTTGACTTGGGCCACAACCCTCGTTGTCAAGGCTGTGGCCATCATCGGAGCAATCGGAGAGGCAGTAGTCTCGCATGGCACTAGGATTACCGAGCCCGGAGAAATCCCAACCAGAGTCAGACTCGTCTTCTTCCTTGGAACCCGGGGGCCCGTAGGTCGAGACGGTCGTCAGTCGGTCCCAGGTTGACCACATATGGTACCCCAGAAGGTTAGGATATGCCTTTATGAAAGCGCTCACCGAAGCGGGGTCACTTGGTGGATCGAAGCTGAATCTAAAAGGCACAAGGTGGAAAATGGACGGAACATCTCGATCGATGGACGGTGATGAAGCCGCGTCGGGGACGGACTGCATCGTTATCTCAGGTACGAGGCTAACGCCCAGCAAGCCCTCCACGAGAGTGCTGGCGTCATCTGTCCGCTTGGGGTTGGCACGTTGCGGGGAAACGACACTCGTCGTCATCTCAGGCGCGAGGTCAACGCTAGACATGTACCTCGCTGGGGTGCCGGCGTCGTCGACTCGCTCGACAGCTGACGAGATGCCGCCTCCTGCCTAGCGACGGTTGCCCCACCTCCTCCTCCTGCGGCGAAGAAGGCGACGGGACAAACCCGGATGCTGTTCTTCCACCACGGGGGGAAGACGTCGTCGAGTTCGCCACCGCTGGGCGAGCTGACGGTCGTTGTCGCTGTCGCGCTGCGGGGGAAGGAGTACCATGTCGTAGCTGCCGTCGAGGGACATGAACTCGAGGCTCCCGGAGCGGAGCAGTGTCCCGGGCTGAAGAGGTTGCTGGAGACTACCCATCTGGAACTCAACGGGAAGTTGTTCGTCAACACGCAGCAGGCCCCTACCTGGCGCGCCAACTGTCAGCGTTTTGACCCCGGGGGTCCCTAGACCGACGAGTAAAATTGTCGTTGCGTGTCCCAGCCTAGATGGGTTTGCGCGAGATGGAACACAAGGGGGGAAACCGCGGCTCGTGTTATCCTACGCTAGGGGATGCGCTTGCAGTAGGGGTTACAAGCGTTCGCGAGGGAGAGAAAGAGAGAGTGCGAGCCTGTTCGTCAGCCCGTCCTCCCGCGTGACCTTCCCGCATGAGGGCCCTGGACCTTCCTTTTATAGATGCAAGGAGAGGGTCAAGGTGTACAATGGGAGCGTAGCTTTGCTCTAACGTGTCCGGCAGAGAGGTGCCAGAGCCCTGTGTACATGCCAACGTGGCTGTCGGAGAGGTGCTAGAGCCCTGTGTACGCGGCGCCGTGGCCGTCGGAGGAGCGCTTGAGCCCTGTAGAAGCACAGCTGTCGGGGCTGCTGGGACCTTGTTGACGTCTCCTTGGTTCCGTAGGGGGCTGAGAACCACCGTCGTCATGGACGCACGCGGGGAGTCATCATTACTTGTTACCGGGGCGAGCCTGGATGGCACGTCGGTCTTGTTCCCCCATAGCCTGAGCTAGCTAGGGGTAGGGTAATGATGTATCCCCCGTGGCGTGGTCGGTCCAAGCCCAAGGTCGGGCGAGGCGGAGACTCCTCCTGAGGTCGAGCCGGGGGTCGGGCGAGGACGCGATTCCTCCTGGGGTCGAGGTTGAGGCCGAGCCCTGGGGTCGGCGAGGCGGAGACCACCTTCCGAGGCCGAGGCGGGGGCCGAGCCCTGGGGTCGGGCGAGGCGGAGACCTCCTCTTGAGGCTGAGGCCCAAGGTCGGGCGAGGCGGAGCTTCCAGTTGCGCCTGAGGCTGAACTTAGCTGTCGTTATTCTCACCCTAGCGGGTGGCACAGCAGTCAGAGCGGGGCAGGCAGTGCTGTTTTCCTGTCAGGTCGGTCAGTGGAAGGGCGAAGTGACCGCGGTCACTTCGGCCATGCCGACTGAGGAACGTGTGTCATGATTTGGCCAAGGTTGCTTCACAACGAAGCATGCCCGAGCTGGGCTTCGGTCGAGTCGAGGGTGCGCCTGTTGCTTGAGGAGGCCCTCGGGCGAGGCGTGAATTCGCCTGGGACTACTGTTCCCGCCCGAGGCTGGGCTCGGGCGAGGCGAGATCGCGTCCCTTGAGTAGACGGAGCCTTGACCTGAATTGCGCCCATCAGTCTCTGCAGCTTGCGCTGATGGTGGTTACCAGCCGTGTTTAGGAGTGTTGGGGGTATCCCTAATTACGGTACCCGACAAATACTGACGTGGAAACCATAGCGGGTGGCTTTGTACTAAGGATATTTTGTGAAAGCCTCATAGTGGATCCCAAGCCATTCACCTAGGCAGTGTTTATAGGTCCGCTCAACCTAGGCTAGATGGGATACACGACTTGTGGATAAAGTTATACCACCTCTGCAGAGTGTAAAACTGATATGTCAACCATGCTCACGGTTAAGAGCAACCTGGTCTCTCACATGATAATTGAACTTAAAGATGGAAAATAAATCGTGATCCGATGATCTACCATCGGTTTGCTTAAGTGATTTCACTTAAGTGTTTTGTGATATAATTTTATGGCTTTGATTAATTGGGATATCTGGGACACACTTATTAGTAAGACATGTGTTGCTAATAAAATATTGACCAACTAAAATGCTTACCGCTTATCCATAGCCTACCTTGTTAACTTTGCAATATTTCCCCCACTTGCTGAGCCCCGACCATAAGTGAGCTCACCCTTGCTAATAATTTGATCAGAAGGTGATGACGAGGACTTTGCATGTAACGTTGATGAATTTTGAGTCTAACGATGTAACACCCTAGGTGTTTGCCTTAAATTAAACAGCAATTATAGACCCATAAGAGAAATATAATTTTTGATAACAATCTATATATATCGTGTTCCTCTCTGTTTTTCAAGATTAATCAAAAGATTTCACCAAGTCCGGAAATTTACCATTCTCTCGAAATGTCTAGTATCTTGAATTGTTTGAGAAGCGAATGAATTTATAATTTTGGATCATGCTCGTTACCCAAAAATCATGCACACGATTAATAAATGGGAACAATTTTCACTGCGCTGTCCTCAGTAAAGAAATTAAGGTGTTCTGATGTTAGACATATGTTTGTCTGGTTTCAACTGAAGCAAACCCCATTTGAATATCAAAGTCGATGTTGTTTGGTTTGGTCTGTTTGATTCTGGCATTGATCCGAGTACTTGGTTAGTAAATGAATTTATCGTACCTCAGTCATGTTAAGAGTTGTTCCATATATCATCACCAATGTCGCCTTGATTCAACTAAATTAAACTTCGACTAAAATATCAAATCCGATATCGTCTGGTTTAATCCGTCTACATCTCGCTTCTATGACGATGCTGACATCATCTCCGAAGGGATTTCGATTGCGATGCCACGTTCGGCTCGCGTAGTTCAAAATTTATTTATTTCTTAAGTATCGAGGCTGGTGCCGGTTTAAAATTAATCAATTAAGGCGAATTGGAAAGGTCATCCAAGTATTTCGCTCTTGTTCGAGCGATCTCTACGAATTCGGTAGAGACACTACTAGGAGCAGGCTGTTTAGATAAATCGAACACGAACTAACCGAAACTAGAATAATTGTTAGCCGATCATGTTTTCTACCTCAAAGTCAAGTAAATAATATGTGTAACCCAAGTATACATCTTATCAAGCTTAAATTCTAATATTCTGAAATTCCTTTTACTAAATGAAATATCTTCTTCTGATACTTGTTTTCCCACCGCTTCCTCCTTTTGTTTTATTCTGAGCCGCCGTTTTGTTTAGATATTTATCTTGGCCGCACAAGCTCCAGCCGTTCCTAGCGTCATCCACAGCAGGTCGTTGCTCCGTCTGCTCCCTCCGTTCCAACTCTCCCTCTAACCTCCAGCTCGCCAGCACCCTCAGCCGTCGCAGGTTCCCTCCCATGGCGCCCAGCTGAGCATCTTCTTCCCCACCTCTTGCCGCCCACGTGCCATTCCCTGGAAGGTGCTCGCGCGTCCTCATGTGCTTGTCAGGGACTCCGGCATCTAGATTCTGACTCCATGCCGGCGCTGCCCTCTCATGCTCGCCGAGCTGCTCTCAAATGGCTGCTCACGAGTTTCCCCCAGCCCCGTCAGCTTGCCGGTCTCCATCTCAGCGCGTGAGCTCCTCTACAGGGCTCAACAGCCGCCGTTCTGCGCCACTAGACCACGCCCAACGCATACGCAGTCCGTCGCTGGGACTCCATCAGCGCTGATGTCGTTCTTCTTCGTCAACATCCACCAGCCAGCGCCCATCCTCGCCACCAACCACACTCGCCCGGATCCGCGACTCCCTGGTACCAGCCGACCGTCCCTGTGCCCCACGCCCAGATCGACCTGGCCCCATGCTCGACTGCTCGTTGTCCAATCCATCCAGGCATCAACGTCGACATATGCTCCTCTGCTGCTCACCTGGACTGAAGCTGCCAAGCTGTCGAACTCCATCGCGCCCCTCCGTTCAGGCCGCGCCCTGCTCGGCTTCTCTGGTGCACGCGCAGTTCATCGGCCAAGTCCCCTCACCGGCATCCTCCACAGCTCGCCCTACCACGCCGATGCCCTTCCCTATTTAGCCGTTCGTCGAGGTCGCCAATGGCCTTCATCAATGCCGCACCTGCTCCGATCTCATGTAGCTCGGTCCAACTGTGCATCGCTACCACTCTTCTGTCCATGGAAATCTGCTCCACCGGGCCGCACCTCACCTGCGATGTCGTGCACACCAAGCCGAAGTGTCGTCGCTGCTCATACTTCGTTTGTCGGTCACCATGGGCATGCCCTACAGTTGCGTTTCTTCCCCAGCGTTGGCCGCCATTCACAGCACTCGGCCTCAGGTCTTCGAGCTCCCAAGCCGACCTCCTTCATTAGTCTCAAGCTCCGCCCCTTCGTGCTCGACGTAAAGCCTGAACCGAATGTCATCGCCGTTTCGCAATTGTCAAGTCAAAATTTAGTCATGGTAAGCTGATTTATAATTTCTGTAAGTTGATTTGATGATTGGATTAACTAGACTTGTTAGTCTAATAATTCTTGTGTTTAGCAGGCGCGTCGTGTTAGTGTTAAATGTTTGCCAAAATACCTCAGCACCTCCGGTAACGTGATCGTGTGAAATAATTGCGTATTATGGTACAGCATAGGTCTAAAATGCAGGATTTACGAAGAGTTTTTAGAGGATGTATAAGTTAAGTGTGTGTAAATTAGTTCGTCATTTACGATGAGTGGTCAAGTTAATAATGTTAGAAGGATAGATTTAGTGTTTCCAACATTTAGCTGGTATGTGTCATTAGTGTTGTTATGGTGAGTTTAGTTTGTATAGTGAAGTCGGTGCTCTATTTTAGTATTTAGGATACTCTACGTTTATTGATCGAGTTCTTGTCTTAGGTAAATGTTAATGGTTACTCTTAAGTATTTGGAAGCGACGCTAGTATCGACAAGCTAATTTTAATTAAATTCCAAAAAAATCCCATGCTCGAAAGTGTATATAAGTATTTTAGGTTCCTGGATTTCTTAGTCGTGGTCTTGTAGAGATTTATAATCCTCGATAATACTCTACTCGATAGACATAGAATAATGTGATGTTCATATAATTAGCATGTTATGCAATATAGTTTGGTCCAGTGGTTTAGAAACTTGATGTGCTTCTATCCTTATTCCAAAATTAGTTTAAGACTAATGATTCTAAGTTTGTTAGTCTTCTGGTGTTGAACGTTAGTTAAGGGAAGTAGAGTGTGGGTATAGCTTATCGTTTTCGTGATGTTCTAACTAGATCTAGTTAAACTGGAAGAACACGACTGTTGTGTGTTTAGTTTGTTGTTTTGTGATGTATGAGCTACCTTCGAATAGGTTGGAAAAGCGTAATTATTATAATTAGTCTTATGTCGCTAGCTAGTATTTGCTTGTGATTGATTCTAATGCTTTGTTATAAGTGTTTCATCATCTTCGGTGTAGATTATATGTCTTATGCTATTCCTCTGTATATTCATTCATGTGCATTATGCATTTCATTAGATTTGCTAGTTGATCACGTGATGCGTGGCACAAGAGCCGAGGCGAGCCCAAGATGATGTAACGGGTGGGCTACTCCACAAGGTAATGTTGGTGGATCAACCTAAAGATGGATAAATCAAGCAAGTGCTCGCCTAAGAGATGTTTGGATCAAGCGCTAGGATGTGAGATGCTCGCCAAGTGGACGTCATCTAACAAACACTAACCTAGTGTTATTCCAGGCAAGCCCCAGTGTATTATCCCTTTTCCTTGTTGTTTTAAAATCTTTATCACCTTATATGATGCATTAGGTGATAGGAGTTGTGTGCTAAACAATTTATGCATTCCCTTCCTTGGAAACCGATTACCATTCCTTGTTACCTGATTTACTTAAAAGTTTTCTGATGCTTAGCCTTGCTTTAGAAAACAAAATGTTTTGTTTTAAACAAAAGGTGATGCTTCATATTGGATGGGAATTTTTACAAAGAAAAGACTTGTGATGGTGAATCCATCATGCCCATGATGGGTTTAACATCTGAAAAGATGTACCTCTGTCAGGTACCAAACTTTGGGTTTTAAATAATAAAGACGAGACTGGGCGCGTGACTTGTATGAGAAGGAAGTCTCGGTGTAGTGTCTCTGTCTGAGTCGCTTAAGGACCGAGCCGATGTAGGCCTGGTGACTGAGGACCTTTTAACTGGCCATATGCCTCGTCATGGGTAAGCTTTGCCTCGATCGGACCATTACCAGAAAGGCCACCACGCAATGAGAGTGGAGAGATGGCGAGAGTATCGTGCACCCTCCGTGGCAAGAGGTTGGACGGTGGAGTATTTGTGCACTCGGTTGGCGTGAACCCATTCTAGTCTTGAGAAAACCGGTGGCGAGTTGACATATGCAAGGGTTAAGTGCTACATATGTCGTGTGGTTGGAGATCCCCAGCTAGGTATTAATCGATTCGGATCACCGTTACTTCTCGAACATGAAGACTTGGTCACTAACTTACACGTAGCAATCCAGCAAACTGAAGGGATGATAAAAGATGGCTAGTATAGGCCAAGTGCTTGATCTAGGATAAAAGAAATCTAGATACAGGTAACTACTTGACCTGATAAGTAAAATGAATTCTTAAGGATCCACTCATAGTAAGCTTTTCTGCAAAAAGAGTCTTTGAATCTTGATAAGCTTTACCTTGATTTCCAAAAGCTAGCATATCCTTGAGAGTATTTTTCCTTAGATGGGTGAGACTTGCGAAAGTACACTACGTACTTAGGGTTTTCGAACCCATGTTATTGTAGGCACTAGATTTGTGCTGCTGTGGATGGTGCTAAGCGCCGGTGGGCATGACCTTCTTATAGGTTAAAGTAGCTCTTCTATACTTCTTATTGAGGATTGTCATTGAGCTAGCATATAATTCAAACTTATAAATAATTTATAACATTTCAAAGTATATTTTTTTGAATCACTTTTGTAATCACTTTGATAAATATAATGTAAATTTGTTGTAACTTGTAACTTTTTGTAATAAAGAAATTCCAATGCAAATGTTGGTGTGTGATTTGTGTTTACTTAACCTTGCGATCCTGGTTGTAAGTGGTTTATCCGGGGTCCTTGGGACACTCGGACGGATCCAGTTAAGTTGTTTGGTGCACATGCATAGTCGTCTGAGGTCTTTGACACAAGGTCAGGTGCATGTGGGCCTAATAACTTGGGAGGTTCTGTCGCAAACGATGCGCCAGTCACCTTCCTGTGGAAGAGTGTCCATGTTTAATTACGCCGTATTTTGATTATAATACTTGTTAAGATACTATGTCCTGGATGATGTAATAAAGTTACTCTACTCCCTTTTACGCCTTTATTGCATTGTGTTTTGATATATTACACTTGTGACATCAACATATGTGTGGAAAATGGATCCTGGCCCACATATGCTATGCATCCGGTTTTTCCCCCAGAACCGGGTGTGACAAATAGTCTTTATAAAGATTTCCAGAGGTCATAGTCACACGTTAGGTTTCTCCAGTTTGATAAACACAGTACCTCTCCACACAGAAAGGGTGACTAACAAAAGCAACACGAAATAACCTCGACTCCTAGCCTCGGTGGAGCAATTACTATGCCCGGACCCCATTGACAACATGACGACGAAGCCGACTACATCTCAAGTTCCCCTAATTAATCAGCTAAGGGCGTCCCATACCATCCTCATGGTTGTACTATTTTCCCGAGTGGTCATCCAACGAACAGGTCCTTACGAAGAGGTACTCGGGAAACAACCTGAGTCCCCTAAAGTATCACAAGTTCATCAACACAACCAAGATATCATCATTGTATCATAAATATTCTCGTCATGTTCATTGATTAAAGTAAAGAAATAGCATGATACTAATCATAATATCCAATTCCCAAAGGATATCCAAGGAGAGGAAAAACAGAACACTAGTCAATCCTTAGGTTGATCGTGGTATGCGGGACAATGAATTATAAAGTAAGTAGGATATAATGGGTCAGAGGACACTTGCCTTCACCATGTTGCTGCTCAGGGAAGTCTCCAGCAACACACTCAGGAACCACGGACTGCTCGTTGTCTACACAAAGGAATCATCCTTCAACACACTTGGGGAATAACAAAAGAACAGTACACCAAACATATGCAACAGAGTAAACACAGGCTTCATAGCAACGTAAAGACACACTGGTGCATTCTAGGTTTGGGTTAGGTCACTTTGCGAGGTGGTATATTGTTCTCTATCTAGGTCTATCTTAAACAATTACTTACTTAATAAAGTTATTCCAGGGGTGGGATCGTACATTAAATGAGGTTGGGTCTACAAGGTTAGGCACCTGAACATTCATTAAGGATTTTACCTTTATTTTATTTCTAAAAAGGTTTCTATAGCCTTACCCTAACCTAGAGACCAACTATAAAATTGAAACATGGAAACAGTGGATGCACATAATTTAAACAGATAGAAAATATTATAATGAACATTTTGCAATTTGAACCACCCAATTTTGAGTTCATATGACAAAGTTATGAATTTTGGAAGTTTTAGAATTTTAAAACCCTAATTTATATGAATTTTGTGATTAAAATAAAGTCTAGGGGTCTCTCTGCAAGAAACTAGGGACTCAGGCGAAAGAAATTGTAACACCCTCAATTTGGGGATATAAAATTTCTTCTCTAAATGTCTACCATATTCAGGTGTTACCTCTTGTCTTTCTCTCTAGAATTCCTCTCTCTTTCTTTTGATTAGAGTTATGTCAATTAGGTGAGGGATTAACTATTTATTTTATCAAAACCTATGTGGGTCATGAAATATTGCATCATGCTGAGCCTAAATTATTCTTTTGGTTGATGCACATGTTGAATTGGTTTGAATTTGAATTTAGTTTGAATTTGATTTGAAAACCATAGAGGAAATAAAAATAAAAGCAAAAAGAAATTCGGAGAAAATAGAAAAATGGAATTCAGCCCGTGAAGCCTAGTCCAGCCCAACTAGGCCGCGCGCGTGCGCCCGCTTCGCCTGACAGGTGGGTCCCACCTATCAGCGATGACCCGCGTCCGCAAACTCGCTCTCTCTCCCTCCCTCTGCCCGGTGGGGCCGATTTGTCGGCGCCGCTTCCCTCGCATGTGTGCGCCCACTCTCTCTCTATGCTGCGGGCCCGCCTCATTAGCGCCACGAACTGTTAGCCCGCTTGCTCTCTCTCTCTCTCTCGCTGCGCGGTGGGCCTGCCCTGTCAGTTTTGTCTTCCCCGCAACCGCCACTGACCCACGTCCGCGCATTTGCCGTGGAGACCGCCCAGGTCGCCTGCCCATGCACCCCAGCTCCCTTTTGAACCCCGTTCGCACCCGCTCTCTCTCCCCTGCCTCATTTCGCACAAGCTCGCCCTCTCTCGCGCTCTACCATCGCCACTCGCACTCGTCGGAGATCCACGACCGCGCTGCCAAGCCCGCTAGAAGTCGGGCCAAGCCACCTCGAGCTCCATCCCGAGGTAACGAACTCGCTCTCGTGTCCAGTTTATCTAAATTTCGCCATGCTTTAAATATTTTCAGCCAAGCTCGAGTTTGGCCACGCTGGTTCACCGCGCTCGCGCGAAGACTAGTCGATTTAGCCTCGCGTCGTGCCCCTGTGTTGGTTAGTGGAGTTCCCCTTACCATGCCAAAGCTAGTCCAGGCCATAGCATGCCCAAAACCCCCTCTTCGCGGTCGGAATTCCTCGTCGGAGTTACCCAACCTGCCCAGAGCACCTTCCTACGTCGTTCTCCCATCTCCGGTCCCATTCTCGTGACCGGAGTCCCAGCAATGAGTTCGTCGGACCTTCGTAGCCCATTTCAGCCCTCACCGACGACCCTAGATCCCCCGGCGACCGCGTCTACCTCGTCTCCGGTGACTTCACTACTGCGGAGAGGGCAACAAAGGTCACCGAGCTGCAAAACCCCGTGCACCCCATCGCAACCGTCCGTCCCAGATCTAACGATTCGGATCTGCTGATATCGGTCCGTGACTACACGCTCTGCCCCTAGGCCCCTGTAACACCCGGATTTTTAGGGGTCCAAAACCCGGGCGCTAACATAAACACCAGGTATGCTGGGACCAAGTCTCACACATATGATGTAAAGTGGCACATGATCGAATGTCACATCTTTATATATAACAGGAGTTCTATACAAAATAAATAATTACATTATAAGGAGACAACGGTCCAGCAACCCAAAGTTGACTGGGAGACGACGACCTAGACCACTCACGAACTCATCGCAGCATCCTCCATGAGCATCATCCTGCAGTACCTGATCTTGACCTGTGGTGTATGTGAGACAGCAAGAGTGAGCTCACATACGTTCATCGCTCAACAAGTTGTGGGGAATAATGTGCATGAACTCGCCAAAGATGGGAGCTCACGTGAAGTGTAAGGCTTACCAAAGGAGATGGTTAGAGCTGAGCATTGCTTTTAAAGTTGGTCAAAATTTTATTAGCAGTTACTAAGTATAAGTAAATACCAACCCAATTAAGTAGTAAAACAAAAGTAATAACATCACCTGCGATGCAATGCATATGACAAATTGAGTTTAAGTTCCATAATTTAATCATGTGAGGGTCCGAGCTGCTCATGACCGTGAGCACGGCTAGTATACCAGTTTTACACTCTGCAGAGGTTGCGCATCTTTACCCACAAGTCATGTTACCCATCTGCCAAGGGATCGCGACTTCCCATACACCTCTACCGAGGAGGCGAGGCAGGGTAACACTACGAGGCCTTTACAAAGTTCCACTAGCTTCAGAAAACCCGCTACAGTTTATAGGAAGTTCCAATGCAGGAATCCCTTGCAGGACCGCCATCGCAGCAAAATCCTCCCGAGGGCCTCCCTACACTGACCACTCCCCTACTGCCCTTGCCCCTTTCGGGTAAGGTAGTCCTCCACTAGCTTTCCTAATTAATCAGCCAAGGGCGTCCCATTAAACCCTTGTGGTAGCACTGTTTTCCCGGGTGGTCGCTCCATGTTCCAATTAACATAATGATCTTATCATGAACGATAAATAACAACGGATAACAAAAGTATAATCATGAGTAATGTATCTTCATACCCAAAACCACATAAAGCACTAGCAAGTACTACCCAAAAAGTTCAGTGGTAAACAAGGTATAAAGATAATCAAACTAGGGTAACCTATTGGGTCCCATCAAAATTAACCTATGCAGATCATTATGATTAATCAGAACATGAGTAGGTAAAAAGAAGTGATCAAGGGCACAACTTGCCTGGGACTTGAGATTTCAGGTACCAACTTGCTCTTCAGATGACACGTGTCCTCACCGCTAAACGTAGCAATACAAACAAACATGTATAGGCAAAATTAACATCACACCAAACATAACAATAAACTGCGTAATAATAATCTACGCGAAGCTACGAGACTAACGCAACTTGAACGGATCAAATCGTAATCATAGATTTTAAGTTATGAATTTCTAAAGATTTTATTGTACTTGATATGGGATTGATTAAGAGATCAATTTTATTATTATTTTCATGTAAAAACAGAGGCAATATATGATAAACAACATTTTTACAAAATTATAGAGACTGAAATGGGTCAATTTGGACCAAGTATGCATTTTATATAAATTAAACAAGTTCTAGCATTTATTTTTACACTAAAAAGTATTTTCCTAATGAATTTATCTGATTTTCTAATTATCTGGACTGAGCGCACCATTACCAGAAAGTCCAGGGGCCTAACACGTAAATTTTCTAAGACTCAGTGAACATCGCCCATGGACGGCGGGTTCATTTTCAAGTTAACGAGGGGCTCTTATGCAAAAGAACCAGCACGAAGAGGTATCCTCAACTTCTAGCCGTTGGATCACGATCGACGGCCCGAAGAGTTACACGCCCAGATCTAATCTGCGCCCTCCGCAATCGATCCAACGGTACAGATTCCATCGCCCGAAGCGGTATCCGTCGTCTAATCCTAGTGGTCCGCGACCAGATCAACGGCCAGAAATGATTTCCTTGTGAACAAACATGTCAGACTAAATCATCACCTCCCATCAGTGAATCAACGGTTATTGAGTCGTCTTCACCCCTGGCTGTCAACACGGCGGCGCCAGACTTCCCTGCGGCAGAGCGTGGCCGGAGAGGCGCCCCGAGGGTTCCCCCATGCATCGAATCGAGTGCTAATAGGCGTAATAGGGATAGGGGACAACATCGTGGCGAGGGAGATGGTTCTCACCGAGGGAGAAGGCGGGTACGAGGACGGCCACGGCGCGAGTGACACTGCGGCGGAGAGTAGATCGTTGTGGACGAATCCCCAGTCTCCCCGATGAGGATCTGGGGGTCTTGGAGCCCCCGCGGCTGCTTGAGCTCGACGTCGCAGCAATTTAGCAGAACCGCGAGCAGCAGCGAAGGTCCAAGCGGCGACCAGCCACGAGCTCGATGGCGGCGGCAGACTCCTCCCCAACCCATCCTGCGCAGACACCCGATTCTCCCATGGTGGTTGGCTCGGCAATGGCTTGGGTACCGGGCGGGGCTCAGGTTTTATAGGCGCGGTGATCCGGGGTTTGTTGCGCTCGGTCTGCGGAAATCACGCGCGCGCGGAGGTTGTTGCGCCAGCTCCGCGTTCGGTTCTAGCAGAGTCCACGCGAGGGGGAAGAGACGGTCCTGACGATCTGGGCCCACCTGTAGGTGACTGGAACGGAGTCCGCGCGGGTAGACAGTGGCTGACCTGGTGGGGTCCACCTGTCGGCGCATGGAGTTAGGTGGGCTAGGGATTGGGCCGAGAAGTGCAGATTTGGCCCAAGAAGCCAACATGTTTCATCTTTTCCCTTTTCCTGTTTTCTATTTTGTTTTCTAATTCAAAACAAATTCAAATATAATTTGAATTCTCAATTCAATTAGAATGCATAGTCAATAAATTCCATCATGGCTTGAGGTTATTCTTTCTATTTATATTATTTATTCATTTATTTAGGCAAATGCAACATACATATATTTCCTCTCAAGCATATATTTTAAAGGTGCGGCTAGTTTTAGAGGTTTATATAAATAACCTAATTATTTTAGGAGAAGGTAAAGTATAATATTCATCAAGGGCCACCTTAATTCAAATATTTCTAAAGAATGTTTTAAAAATATACAGTTCATGAAGGCGATAATCTTTTCCTCAATTTATTCTTTGAGGTTTCAAACTATCCTCTAGTTTCAAGTTCAAACTCAAATTTAGTTTAAGATTTCAAATTCAGTTAGATGCACACTCAAAATTTCAGCATGAATGCAAAACATACTTTGATTAACTAATTAATTGAATTAATATTTTATCTAAACAAAAAGGCTTAAAAAAATATCCTAAAACACTATCTTAAATATATATTTATTTATTTATTTATTTATTTCATCATTATTACTATTTTTTTTCTCCTACCAATTTTGGGCTCTACAAATCCTACCCCCCCTTAACAAAAATCTCGTCCTCGAGATTTGTAAGAAAGAGGGATATAAAAAGAATTGGTTTGTGATTTTTTTTTGCCTTAAATTTATAATTGGTTCAAAAATTCAGAGTCTCATTTTTTTTATAGTCAATCGTGGGTGATTAGGAGAGCATAGGTATCTAGCTACTTATTATGTAGGATAAAAGATGTATCCAAAGCATGGATAGGTTTGGGTAGGGTAAGGAAGGACTCCATCCTAAATTGTGGATCTTGACTCATCTTGGTGATCCCGCTTGATCCTTGAAGACTTGAGTTGGTGCTTATCCTTTCTTGATGAGGTTGATCATCATCGGTCTCCAATCTTGGTATCTCCATCTGAGTTAGGGAGCTGTAGTTAAGATAGCTAGAGTCTGTGGATATGACTTTTTTTAATGGGTTTACATAGATGGATTATGTAACTTATTGGGAGTGTATGGCTGAGTTGATCTATGGCACTAACTTAGGCTTAAGTGAATTAGGAGTATGGCTTAATCCTTTGTACCAACATTAAGTAACTTACTCTAGATTAGATCATAGTAGATTAGATAGAATCTAGATTAGGTTGGTACGACTAGATTGAACTAGATAAGATCTAATTAATTTGCATTAGATCATGGTTGTTAAACTAGGGTGATAAGTATGCTTATTAGGATAAGATGGATCCATAAAGATAAGATAGAATCTTTTGAGGTCAGTTAGATCTATTAGCATGACATAAAATCTTTTCAAGATGAGATGAGTATCTTTTTAAGATAAGATGGACCTATTAAGATGAGATATATTTTAATTAGGATAAGTTGGGATCTTTTGAGATGAGATGGATATTGTTAGGCTAGATATTTTAATGGGGAATAATCTAGTTTGTCTAGTTATTTTTTTTATAAGCATTTTCTTATATGTATATACAGATGTAATTGTGGGCATTACTCCACAACCCATCACACTCAATCAAAGATCCAAATCAGACAAGTATCATAAGAACAAACACTCAAGCGTATAGATACCTACAAAAATAGTTTTGCTTTTGTTCCTATGAGTAGGTCTTCTATTCCTAAAGGTCACTTAATGTACAAGATTTCAATGTGTGAAATCCACCTTTGTCTTTAGAAGGAAAAGGTAAGAATAATCAGAGTAAAGCGGAAATAGATGAGAAAAGATTGAGAAAAGTTTTGAAAAGAATCAGAGTAGCAAAGGTAAGTAGGTAATGGTTGTCCAGTTCTATCTAGGTTTCGTCCTACAGTCAACATTCCTCTGATACCACTTCTGTAACACCCGGATTTTTAGGGGTCCAAAACCCGGGCGCTAACATAAACACCAGGTATGCTGGGACCAAGTCTCACACATATGATGTAAAGTGGCACAGGATCGAATGTCACATCTTTATATATAACAGGAGTTCTATACAAAATAAATAATTACATTATAAGGAGACAACGGTCCAGCAACCCAAAGTTGACTGGGAGACGACGACCTAGACCACTCACGAACTCATCGCAGCATCCTCCATGAGCATCATCCTGCAGTACCTGATCTTGACCTGTGGTGTATGTGAGACAGCAAGAGTGAGCTCACATACGTTCATCGCTCAACAAGTTGTGGGGAATAATGTGCATGAACTCGCCAAAGATGGGAGCTCACGTGAAGTGTAAGGCTTACCAAAGGAGATGGTTAGAGCTGAGCATTGCTTTTAAAGTTGGTCAAAATTTTATTAGCAGTTACTAAGTATAAGTAAATACCAACCCAATTAAGTAGTAAAACAAAAGTAATAACATCACCTGCGATGCAATGCATATGACAAATTGAGTTTAAGTTCCATAATTTAATCATGTGAGGGTCCGAGCTGCTCATGACCGTGAGCACGGCTAGTATACCAGTTTTACACTCTGCAGAGGTTGCACATCTTTACCCACAAGTCATGTTACCCATCTGCCAAGGGATCGCGACTTCCCATACACCTCTACCGAGGAGGCGAGGCAGGGTAACACTACGAGGCCTTTACAAAGTTCCACTAGCTTCAGAAAACCCGCTACAGTTTATAGGAAGTTCCAATGCAGGAATCCCTTGCAGGACCGCCATCGCAGCAAAATCCTCCCGAGGGCCTCCCTACACTGACCACTCCCCTACTGCCCTTGCCCCTTTCGGGTAAGGTAGTCCTCCACTAGCTTTCCTAATTAATCAGCCAAGGGCGTCCCATTAAACCCTTGTGGTAGCACTGTTTTCCCAGGTGGTCGCTCCATGTTCCAATTAACATAATGATCTTATCATGAACGATAAATAACAACGGATAACAAAAGTATAATCATGAGTAATGTATCTTCATACCCAAAACCACATAAAGCACTAGCAAGTACTACCCAAAAAGTTCAGTGGTAAACAAGGTATAAAGATAATCAAACTAGGGTAACCTATTGGGTCCCATCAAAATTAACCTATGCAGATCATTCTGATTAATCAGAACATGAGTAGGTAAAAAGAAGTGATCAAGGGCACAACTTGCCTGGGACTTGAGATTTCAGGTACCAACTTGCTCTTCAGATGACACGTGTCCTCACCGCTAAACGTAGCAATACAAACAAACATGTATAGGCAAAATTAACATCACACCAAACATAACAATAAACTGCGTAATAATAATCTACGCGAAGCTACGAGACTAACGCAACTTGAACGGATCAAATCGTAATCATAGATTTTAAGTTATGAATTTCTAAAGATTTTATTGTACTTGATATGGGATTGATTAAGAGATCAATTTTATTATTATTTTCATGTAAAAACAGAGGCAATATATGATAAACAACATTTTTACAAAATTATAGAGACTGAAATGGGTCAATTTGGACCAAGTATGCATTTTATATAAATTAAACAAGTTCTAGCATTTATTTTTACACTAAAAAGTATTTTCCTAATGAATTTATCTGATTTTCTAATTATCTGGACTGAGCGCACCATTACCAGAAAGTCCAGGGGCCTAACACGTAAATTTTCTAAGACTCAGTGAACATCGCCCATGGACGGCGGGTTCATTTTCAAGTTAACGAGGGGCTCTTATGCAAAAGAACCAGCACGAAGAGGTATCCTCAACTTCTAGCCGTTGGATCACGATCGACGGCCCGAAGAGTTACACGCCCAGATCTAATCTGCGCCCTCCGCAATCGATCCAACGGTACAGATTCCATCGCCCGAAGCGGTATCCGTCGTCTAATCCTAGTGGTCCGCGACCAGATCAACGGCCAGAAATGATTTCCTTGTGAACAAACATGTCAGACTAAATCATCACCTCCCATCAGTGAATCAACGGTTATTGAGTCGTCTTCACCCCTGGCTGTCAACACGGCGGCGCCAGACTTCCCTGCGGCAGAGCGTGGCCGGAGAGGCGCCCCGAGGGTTCCCCCATGCATCGAATCGAGTGCTAATAGGCGTAATAGGGATAGGGGACAACATCGTGGCGAGGGAGATGGTTCTCACCGAGGGAGAAGGCGGGTACGAGGACGGCCACGACGCGAGTGACACTGCGGCGGAGAGTAGATCGTTGTGGACGAATCCCCAGTCTCCCCGATGAGGATCTGGGGGTCTTGGAGCCCCCGCGGCTGCTTGAGCTCGACGTCGCAGCAATTTAGCAGAACCGCGAGCAGCAGCGAAGGTCCAAGCGGCGACCAGCCACGAGCTCGATGGCGGCGGCAGACTCCTCCCCAACCCATCCTGCGCAGACACCCGATTCTCCCATGGTGGTTGGCTCGGCAATGGCTTGGGTACCGGGCGGGGCTCAGGTTTTATAGGCGCGGTGATCCGGGGTTTGTTGCGCTCGGTCTGCGGAAATCACGCGCGCGCGGAGGTTGTTGCGCCAGCTCCGCGTTCGGTTCTAGCAGAGTCCACGCGAGGGGGAAGAGACGGTCCTGACGATCTGGGCCCACCTGTAGGTGACTGGAACGGAGTCCGCGCGGGTAGACAGTGGCTGACCTGGTGGGGTCCACCTGTCGGCGCATGGAGTTAGGTGGGCTAGGGATTGGGCCGAGAAGTGCAGATTTGGCCCAAGAAGCCAACATGTTTCATCTTTTCCCTTTTCCTGTTTTCTATTTTGTTTTCTAATTCAAAACAAATTCAAATATAATTTGAATTCTCAATTCAATTAGAATGCATAGTCAATAAATTCCATCATGGCTTGAGGTTATTCTTTCTATTTATATTATTTATTCATTTATTTAGGCAAATGCAACATACATATATTTCCTCTCAAGCATATATTTTAAAGGTGCGGCTAGTTTTAGAGGTTTATATAAATAACCTAATTATTTTAGGAGAAGGTAAAGTATAATATTCATCAAGGGCCACCTTAATTCAAATATTTCTAAAGAATGTTTTAAAAATATACAGTTCATGAAGGCGATAATCTTTTCCTCAATTTATTCTTTGAGGTTTCAAACTATCCTCTAGTTTCAAGTTCAAACTCAAATTTAGTTTAAGATTTCAAATTCAGTTAGATGCACACTCAAAATTTCAGCATGAATGCAAAACATACTTTGATTAACTAATTAATTGAATTAATATTTTATCTAAACAAAAAGGCTTAAAAAAATATCCTAAAACACTATCTTAAATATTTATTTATTTATTTATTTATTTCATCATTATTACTATTTTTTTTCTCCTACCAATTTTGGGCTCTACAGCCCCGCTTGTCAGTGCATGCGCCCCCTGGAGATGGGCCCGACTGGTCAGCCCGTTCACCCTCCCCACTCAGTGACTTCACTAGCTCGCTTGTCAGTGCTCGCCCCGCGCCGGCGCGCGCTCACGCTCTGATCTAATCGTGGCCGATCATTCGCGATCGTGCGGTCGATATCATCCGATACCCCTTCACGCGTTAGATTTGCTAAAAACCCCCTCGGGTTTCTGAGAATCAACCCGCCATCCCCCAGTTTCACGTGCAGGCCCTTGTAATTTTGCCGAAAGACCCCTAACCTTTTAGTTAATCGCAGAATTAGATCTAGTTTTGTATTTTGAATTCCAAAACTTGTTTATTTCATATCTTTTTCATATGAACTCTAAATTGAGTGATTCAAATTGCAAAATGTTCATAAGATTATTGTCTATCAGTTTAAATTATAATCAGTCACTGTTCGCACGTATTAATTTTATGCCTAGACTATAGATTAATATTAATGATGGCTGGTTTATTAAAAAGAAAACTCTAATGGTAATTAGATGGTTAACTATGTGAGTTTAATATCATATGAACCCATCCCTGGTATAATTTTGGTAATCCATTAAGATAAATGAATTTAAGTCATGTGATCCTCAACATAGATAGTGCTTGCTCTACCGAGGTTCCTTCGATTTGGTTTTGTTAGTCACCCTTCCTATGGGGATAAGTACTATGTTTATCAAACTAGAGAAACCTAACGAGAGGCTATGACCTCTGGAGAACCTTTGTAAAGGCTACGTAGTTTATCCCTAGCCATTCACCTCTGTAGTGAAGATCGGATCTGTATAACCTAGGCTAGAAAGGGATCACGACCCATGGGTAAAGTGTGCAACCTCTGCAGAGCGTTAGAAACTAGTATATCAGTCATGCTCATGGTTAAGTGCAGCCTTTTGATGCTCTTTGATTAGAAGAACTTTGGATACTTTTATGATGATGGTTAATGATGATGAATATAACTTTGATCTCTGGTATTTCCTCTTGGATGGAGTACATTTGGGTAATAACTAGGTTTATTAATAAAACTTGGATTACTACTAGTAATAAATACTTGACCAACTAAAAACAACTGCTTAACCCTTAACTCTACTTATAGCTAGTCCACTTTAGCCAAACAGGACATTTGCTGATTACGTTGATGTGTACTCACCCTTTCTTTAAAAACCACCCCACCCCAGGTTGTCCCCATCGCAATCAGTGCTCACTTTAGCCAAACATGGAGGACTTTGAGGAGTTCTAGGACAACGATGAGTTCTAGTTGTGTTAGTGGCAAACCCCCAGCAGCTGCCTATGAAGGACTTATCTGCTACGTTTCGTATTCTGCATTTTGATCATGTTAAATGACTATGTTATGTTAATGACTCTATAGACGTTTTGGACATCTTGATGTAATAAAGTACCCTTTTTCCTCTATTATTTCTAGCAATGTGTGATGATGTCCAACTATGTAATCGCTGTGTACGTGAGTTTCTGATCCTGTCACATACATGGTTCGTATTCGATTTGCCTTCTAAAACCTAGTGTGACAGAAACCAGGACGACAGGTTTATTCCTAAGAAATTGGGGGTCTCTTTAGCAAAATGACTAGGCGAAGGGGTATCGGATGTTCTCGGCCATCCGATCTCTGTAACACCCCTGGTGTTACCAAGAGCCCTGGCCAAAGAAACACACTATGTCCTGCTCAAATGTTGTGCTATAATGGAAAGGAGGGGACTAAAAGTTTTAGAATCATGGCTAAGCTAAGCATTAACCATAACAAGAAAGGGAGTCTACCATTCATACAATGTTCACCCACAAACAAGATTCTAAAACCCTAACTATTTCTTAAGCCTTAAACCCTAACAACGGGATTAAAGGGGGAAGAATGGGCAAATGACCAAAACAACAAAAATGAACCTTTATTAAAGATGAAGAGTATTAGTAAAGATACAAAACTTAGTAAGAGAAATATTACAAAAACGCCCCACAAAAACCCCAAATCAACTCACTAAGTGGAACAACACCCTAGAGCCATCCATTTTCTTTCTAAGTCCCAAAACCACCTTAATCCAATGATCAGAGGTGTTCACCTTGGTGCTGGCGCCAAAACCTTTTTGTCCAAATAACAAAAAGTGGCCAAACTACCTAAGGCACACCCTGGAAAAATTTGAACCAAAGCCAAGGCCATTTGACACGATTTGACATCCATTTTGTCTCGGGGTGAACAGTGCCGGCAGACCCGATTTGGCGCCCGCATATATTGAGAACTAGGGCATATCTCCCATTGGAACTCACACATAATAGCTAGCCCTAGGTGGCAGGAAGAGATTTGCACAAGACCCTTGGCGAGATTCGCACGTTTGTGATCCCTGCAAGCGTTTGAACAGAGGCAGAAACAAACGCCCATGTGTTCGACGTGTTCTGGCGCGCTAGAGCATGCCCCGGCGCTCGGCCCCGCGCGCACCGCGCCGAGCTAAGACAAACCCGTGCCCACACCCTCGCCCGCGCTTATAAAGCCGACTGAGGCTTCGACCGTATGCCCCCGCTCTCAACCTCGCAGGAGCGCAAGTTCACCGGCGATCGCTCTACGCACGGCGTGCCAGCGGCCGCCCGAGACCTGACCACCGTAGACCGGCCACCCTAGCCATTCCCCACCCCGTCCGACCCTCGGGATAACCTCTACGTGCCTCGGTGAAGCGTCTAGAGCCAGGAATTGAGCTCTACCTCGCTGGAGACACCAGATCGACGTCGCCGGACTTCACCCGACCGCCAGCGTACGTAGACCGAGCTCCACGGTGAGTTTTCCTTCGATTCCTTGCACTGGTAGATTCCTTAGCACCCCGTGAAGCTCCATGTGCCCTTGGATTGAACTCTACCGCCGTTAGCAGGCCGGAGCACACGCCGCCGACGAGCCCGCCGCCTGCGCACATGGCTCGACCGATTCCGGCCATTACCGTCGACGAGCCATACCTCGACGTGACCGCAAGGACTTCCCGGAGCTAACCCCACCCTTCGCCGGACCTCCCTCGCCGCCGGTAAGCCGCGCTACCCTGTTTACTTCCGCGGTTACTGTTTAAAAGGGGGGAGGAACCTCGGGGAGAAAGGAGAAGAAGTCAGTGGGGTTTTTGAATGGTTAGAGACTCAGGTGAATAGTTGCGCAGGGGCATAAGTTAAAGAATTGGTTTAGGAAAAGCCCAGGGTCCTCGGTGTAAACTGGTTTTTCATAAAACCTTTTAAGCATTATTCATTTAAATATAAACAGAGCTTGTAAAATTCATAACTTCAAGTTTATTCAACCAAATTTAGTCAAACCAATTTTGCTAGGTTTTGAATAATGTGAGCTTCTTAGGAAAAATACAAAACACCCTAAGTATTGCAGAAGATTTTAAAGTTTAGATTTAATTAGTAATCTGACCAAAGGATAAATAAAGAAGGGGAAATAGCTACACTTTTAGACTTGGGTTAAGAAAAATTAGAGAGGTACTTAACCACTCCCTAGCCTGTTTAAAAATAATACACCCCTCAGTACACCAAATTAAAGAAGTGTTTACCATTTAAACTCTTTTTGGCTCAAAGTTAAAGAAAATAGAAAAGGTAGTTTAAAATAAGAACTAGGGGGCAACCACATTTTTGCTAGCTCACTTATTTAACATAGTTCCCTAGAAAATTTTGTTAGACCCTCTATTAGTACCAAAGAAATGCACTACCTTTTATTTCATGAAAATAATGAAAACATAGAAAAACCTTAGAGAAATAATCCTGAGGAGAACCCACTCCAAACCTTGGGATAACTAATAACATGTTATTATGAATCTAGGAAAAATATAAATTCTGTTGTTTAACATTTTTCAAATAACAAGTTAGTTATAAGTACCTTTTGGCATTAAACTTTAGAAAATCACAACTAAATATCCAGTAGGTATTTTTCTGTGGTTTTTAACACAAATACATATTATCCCCTAAGAATCTTGGCAAAATAAGTGTTGACCCAGAAACCTCACAGAAATTAGAGCTATAGTGTAAAGTGCCCTTTTTCCCTTACTTTTATTAATTTTGCACAAAGAGTATCTGAATTAATTTCAACCTCAAATTTTTAGGATAACCCACAGAGGTCAATGTTTACTCCCTGTAATTTTTATAACATTTTTGGAAAATGTTAACTGGCCATGATAGTTCAAAAATGCTTAATAAGAAGCACAATAGGAGGAAAAAGGGGAATTTTGGGAGAACTAGATAATGTACAACTAAAACCTTCTAAGAATCTCATGAAACCTAAGAATGAAATTAAAGATTATTTGTTCATTCAAGATCCCAAAAATGAAGGTATAAAACCCTTAAGTATAACCAAAGGAAACCCTAGAGTACCACTAAATTTAGTACTGTTTTACTATGCATAGCCTTTACAAATTACCATATCATTAATATGCATATATTTTATTCATTGCATTCGATAGACTGTAATCTCGCTGACGGGGAGTACATCCTCGTTCCGGAGCAAGGAGTTGCTCAGGAGGTAGTCCAGGAGCCAGCACCAGAGCCTGCCATCGAGGATCTGCCTGCCCCAGCATTGGAAGGCAAGCCCCGGTTTTATGCATAACCTAATCTATATGCTATTTTACTACACTTAATTTTTGTAGGTTTGTAATGTGCACTTAAGTGTAGGAGTTGTTTGGAACCTTAGTTGCATGAACTTAGGATACCTTTTGAGATGGATACTAGTATGCTAGGTCGAGTAGCTGCTTTACTATTAGGGCTCTCGGTAGAAGTCGAGTGATTTTCCTAGCACTCGCGCGAGGTCTGGAATTGCTTGTATCCGTTTATATATCATAATGATGATGGTCTGTGGACAACGGTCCATGGGGATGCGTTGTCTACGAGATGGAAATTGGAATAAGGATTAAGGTGTGGTATCATGTGTCAAGCGTTTGAACGTACTAAGCACATACCGAGAAATATGGTAAATCAGTAAGCCTAGTACCTGAGTGAACCTGGCAGTAGATTGCCCTCTTCACGCGACCTGAGACGTGGTCTCCCAGTCTGGTTATGGTGGGTACAAGTGTGGTCACCAAACGACGGTAGTCGGGGTCAGTGATGCATTGTACGCCAAGGCGGTGAGCCCCTCTCTCCGGACGGGGAATCGATGGGGACAGTTGATGTGTGTGGGGACGGAGTGCCTCGCCACGTCGTGTGTTTAGGTTTACCTTTCAAGGTTTAAAAACTCAATTCAAATCGTCTGCTTCTCGCAGCTAATGAGACTGCTTGATCCATGCTGCTACATTGAGTAATTAAGTGGAAATGTGTTGACTTGGCAAAAGATGTTGGTTGCTAAATGTTTGATACCATTTATGGTTAGATAGGTACACATTTAGTCTTAAGAGAGTCACACTAAAACTTGAAAAGCTAAAATCTGATTTTAGACTCAGCTAGTGCTTTTGGCAAACCAAACCCCTCAGCCAAACAACTGCATGTCTAGAGGTAGAGGAGTAGACTCCTCACACCGGGTAAGTCTAGCTGGGTATTAGTATACTCAGCCTTGCTTGTGGCATAATTTTTACAGGTTCTCTAGAGGACATGGTTGCTGGCATGACTTGGCCGTTGTTGGGACCATGCTTCGTCGCCGAAGGTCCTGCAGAAAGAGACAGCTTCGGCTGAAGCTGCTCGTACGTGACGCCGAAAGCACCATTCATGAAGCTTCGGTGTTACAACATATCCGAAGATGAAGGGTCGAACCGACTTAAAGATAGAATGACCTTTTAGTCCATAAAGGTCTGAGTCAATGTTGTAAACTTTTATGAGGGGCATGATTGTAATTCCTCACAGGCTGTGTCCTGTGCCTATAAATAGTGAACAGTATTCCTTTACTGTTCACGCATTCCTGTAATTGCAATCGCATCACTCGGAAATTATTCTTTGCCAAGGCAGAGGTATAAATGTATCTAATATTTGAATACATCAAGTTTATTTAATATGTAAATGATGTCGTTTACTTATAATTTACTTGTCTTTAAGGCTTTATATCTCGCATTGTTTTATATAATCTCTGAGAGTTCAATTACGAAGATTCAACCTTCGTAATTGTATCATTTTAACCTTCGTCCGAAGTTCATTAAATCCTTGAGGAAATAATGCTTCAGCGGGCGAAGGGCATTGACATTTAACATTTTATGTTGCCTTGTTCTTAATTCATAGCATTTGAGAACAAGTCCCCAACATTGGCGCCCACCTCCGGTGAACTCACTTTCACTTTTCTGAGCTGATGGCTTCGTTCAACATTCAAGACGAAGCTGCTTCGGCTCCGAAGCTGGTACTCCCGATAACAGGCGGTTCATGTTCAGAGCCAGCCAACAAGAAGCAGAAGAAGGAGACACAGAGAAGGGTACAGCATGTCGGGGTGCAAGGACCCTTCATCAAGTCAAGATGGTCTCACATTCCTATTACCTTCTCCCAAGAGGATCTTCAACTCAAGGATTACCCACACAACGATGCTATGGTTATCTCTTGTGTTATCAAAGGATTTCTGGTCCACAATGTTTTGGTTGATACAGGCAGTGCAGCTGATATCATATTTGCTAAGGCCTTCAGACAGATGCAAGAGCCCGAAGATAAAATTCTTGATGCCACACATCCCCTTTGCGGCTTCGGAGGAAGGCAGATTGTAGCACTCGGCAAAATCTCAATATCAGTGGCCTTCGGATTTATCAACAACACAAGGACTGAACAAGTTGTGTTTGATATTGTTGACATGGAATACCCTTACAATGCAATCATTGGTCGTGGTACTCTTAATGCCTTCGAAGCAATTCTGCATCCAGCTTATCTTTGCATGAAAATACCTTTGGACCAAGGGCCCATTGCTATTCATGGAAGTCAAGAAGCTGCCAGAAGGGCCGAAGCAAATTGGACAGACTCAAAAGCAATCCATAATATAGATGGAACTGAAGCTTGTGAGCAATACAAGTTCAGAAGGGAAAAAGCTGCTTCGGCTGACCAGCCGAAACCCATGCTCTTATGTGAGGATATTGCAGAGCAGAAGGTGCTATTGGGATCACAATTGTCCGAAGAGCAGGAGAAAACCTTGATAAGGTTTTTGTTCAACAATAAAGATGTTTTTGCTTGGTCAGCTAATGATCTTTGTGGAGTTAACAGGGATGTTATTGAGCACCCGCTCAATGTTGATCCATCCTTCAGACCCAGGAAACAGAGGCTTCGGAAGATGTCTGATGACAAGGCCGAAGGTGCTCGGAATGAAGTGAAAAGACTCCTCAGTGCTGGAGTTATTAGAGAGGTAAAATACCCAGAATGGTTGGCTAACACTGTTATGGTGAAGAAGGCCAATGGTAAATGGAGAATGTGTATCGATTTTACTGACCTCAATAAGGCATGTCCGAAGGACGAGTTTCCATTGCCAAAGATAGATTCTTTAGTCGATGCAGCAGCTTCATCAGAGCTGATGAGTTTGCTGGATTGCTATTCAGGCTATCATCAAATCTGGATGAAGAAGAAGGATGAACCAAAAACCAGCTTCATAACCCGTAGTGGGACATATTGCTACCTTCGGATGCCCGAGGGGCTTAAAAATGCTGGAGGAAGCTTCAACAGAATGACAGCGAAGGTTCTCCATTCTCAGATAGGCAGGAATGTACTAACTTATGTTGATGATATCATTGTAAAAAGCACGAAGCAAGATAACCACATTGCTGATTTACAGGAGACCTTCGCTAATTTTAGACAGGTTGGTCTAAAGCTGAATCCAGAAAAATGTGTCTTCGGAGTAAAGAAGGGGAAATTTCTTGGTTGCCTAGTTTCAACAAAGGGAATTGAGGCCAACCCAAGTAAAATCAAAGCTATACTTCGAATGGAACCACCAAGTACAAAAAAGGGGGCTCAAAGATTGACAGGAAGGCTGGCATCTCTCAATAGATTCATATCCAGATCAGCAGAGAGAAACTTACCATTCTTCGAAGTGCTGAAGTCAGCCGAAGTCTTCCAATGGGGACCAATCCAGCAGAAAGCCTTCGAAGAGCTGAAGCAATATTTGATAGATCTAACAACATTAACTCCACCAACGCCAGGGGCTCCTTTATTATTATATGTGGCAGCTTCGCACTCAGCGGTAAGCGCAACACTTGTCCAGGAGAAGCTTGAAGGCCAAGTTAAGAGGCAGGCCCCAATATATTTTGTATCCGAGGTTCTTAGTTTATCAAAGAAAAATTATACAGAATTGGAGAAGGTACTGTATGCTGTTTTGATGGCCTCCAGGAAGCTTCGACACTATTTTCAAGCATACAACATAGTTGTTCCTTCTTCGCAACCTCTGAAGGATATTATGAGAAACCGAGAAGCTACTGGAAGGATTGGAAAATGGGCTGCAGAGCTCAATGAATTTTGTATTGATTATGTTCCATAGATCTTCGATTCAGTCCCAAGCATTGGCAGACTTCATTGCTGATTGGACGCCAGGGGCTCAGGAGGAAGAAACGAATAAAGATGCTGAAGCATGGACAGTGTTTTGTGATGGGTCTTGGAGAACCTTCGGAGCAGGAGCGGCTGCTGTGTTGATTTCACCCTCCAAAGTTAAAACTTGTTATGCGGCAAGACTTGATTTTAGTTGCACAAATAATATCGCTGAGTATGAAGCTCTGCTCTTGGGTCTTCGGAAGTTAAAGGCAATGGGAATCAGAAGGGCCATTCTTAAAACGGATTCTCAAGTTATTTCTGGTCATGTTGACAAAAGCTATAAAGCAAGAGACCCGAAGCTTGAAAAATATCTAGATACAGTCCGAAGGATTGAGGCTTCCTTCGAAGGTTTCTCTGTCAAAAATATTCCTCGTGGAGAAAATGAATATGCTGATCTATTGGCCAAGTCAGCAGCCCAGGGGCTGCCTATACCTTCGGAAGTATTTTTCGAAACAATAAAAGCACCTTCGGTTGATCTTCTTGAAAGAGCAATCCTTAACATATCTCCTGTTTATAGTGAAGATTGGAGAACTGAGATCATCTCTTTCCTTCAGGGTAATTTTCTTTCAGACGACGAAGCTTATAACAGGAGAATAGAAGCAAGAGCTCGACCATATGTCATAATAGAAGGGGAGTTATACAAGCGTGGAGTCTGCTCCCCATTGCTCAAGTGTTTATCCAGATCCGAAGGTATAGAATTAATGAAGGAAATACATGCAGGCCTGTGTGGATCTCACATTGGATCTAGGCCCTTGCTTGGGAAAGTTTTTCGCCAAGGATTTTATTGGCCAAAGGCAGCTTCGGATGCAGCGAATCTGGTCCAAAAGTGCGAAGGTTGTCAGAAATGTGCAAAAGATCAAAAACAACCTTCGTCTTTAACTCAATTAATACAACCCACTTGGCCGTTGCAAAGGTGGGGCCTCGATTTACTAGGCCCACTACCACCAGCACAGGGGAACCTAAGATATGTAGTAGTGGCAGTGGAATATTTTTCCAAATGGATTGAGGCAAAACCTTTAGCCACAATAACTTCATTTACTATTCAAAAGTTTTTTTGGCAAAACATTGTTTGTCGCTTCGGAGTGCCGAAGGCTATTACTGTGGATAATGGGACACAGTTTGATTCTGAAGCCTTCAGAATTTTGTGATCAAATCGGCACGAAGATCCATTTTGCATCAGTCCGACACCCAGAGTCAAATGGACTTGTCGAAAGAGCCAATGGGATCATAATGACAGGAATAATGAAGTCAATCTTCAATCAGCCCAGGGGAAAGTGGCCAGACGAGTTAATCAAAGTGGTGTGGAGCCATAACACAACCATGTCAAGGTCGACAGGCTTTACACCCTTTAAACTATTGTTCGGTGACGAAGCAATAACCAGAAGAGGCCAAAACAGGATCAATAAGGACAGTAGCTTCGGCAGAAGGAGAAAATGAAGCTGATTGCTCTGTAGAAAAAGATGCTATTGAAGGAATCAGACTTCAAGCGGTGGAAAACATCAATAAATATCAAGCTGAAACAATAAAATGGCGTGACAGAAAGGTCAAGCTGAAGAACATTGAACCAGGACACTTGGTACTTCGAAGAGTAGCCAATCCTGAGACAGTAGGCAAATTACAGCTGAAGTGGGAAGGCCCCTTTTTAGTAGTATCTTCGTCAAGACCCGGTTCCTACAGATTGAAGGATATGGACGGCAACGACATTCCTAGATCGTGGAATATGGATGAGCTTCGGCGATATTATGTTTAGTTTGATGTAATTTTTTATATTCTTTTTTGTGGCACCCTTTTCCTTTCAAAAAGGGGGACAAAGGTTTTTAATGGGGCCACAACATGTAATTTTCCTTATTTCAATTCTATGAGAATGATATCCCCCAAAAAATGTAAATGTAAATGCAAAGGAAAAAAGAAAAGGAAACAGGGAGAAGCTCAAAAGTCGTTCCTAAGGGAATGCAGAGCCTACAACGAAAAATAAACGCTGATTCCGCTGAAAGTAAAAGGCGAAGAAGCTCCTAAGGGAGGCTTACAGCGAAAAATAAACGCTGATTCCGCTGAAAGTAAAAGGCGAAGAAGCTCCCAAGGGAAGCTTACAGCGAAAAGTCAACGCTGATACACCGAAAAGTAAACGGTGAAGTCGAAAAGTAAACGGCAAAAAGATTTGTATCATTCTTGAGGGGATGAAGGGTTGTGCTTATGGTTTTTGAACATGTGTCCCAATATTCATTTGCACAGTACATTTCATCATGTCATTTGCATTCATAAACATTCATTTAGACATATATAGAATCTTCATCATACTACACAAAGAAGACAGGTGCTTCAGAAATGAGGAAAAGCTTCGAAGGAAAAAAATTTTATGCTTCGTTGTGTACGAAAAGAAGGGAAGGTGTTTTTCGCCTTTGGCTCAAAAGAGAAGTTTCGTCCACAGCAAAGCAGACTGTATGCGGATAAGGGAGACAGAATATATTATAAGGTATGTACAAATTTACATGAGTTGTTCCATAGCTATATTACAAGAGTTTCTCCAGAATTTTTGCAGGAGAGCATATTGTAAGCAACTTTAAGCTTCAGCCTAGGTTTCGTCTTCAGCTTCGTCAAACTTCAGCTTCGTCATTCATCAGCTTTGTCATCCTGTGTATACCAAATAGCAGAATAAGAAAGGTGCAAATTTCAAAGGAGAAGGTAAAAGTAACAAACATAAGTTTCTTACCGGCTTAAGATGGCTTCGAGCTTCGTCACCTGCCATTTTTCGCCCGCCACTTACCCAGATCTGGGTCATGAATCTATTTCCAATGCTTCGGGCTAGGCTTGGGATATCTATCAGATCTGATGCTGACAAGCTGAAGTTTGGTCTGTTCACAATATTTCCATGCGTGCAGCCAGCCTTCAGAAAAGCAGTAGCTGTGCCCCGAGAAGCTACCAGGGCACAGAAGTCGGCGTGTCCACCAATAACTTCGTCAAGGGCATCAACTTCGCCTTCAATATATTCTAATGTGCTGGGCAGATTTTCAGCTGAAGGTGTAAATTTCGCAGAGCTGGCTCCAACAGAATGAAACACATCCTTCAGCCGCTGCACGCATCGGCTGCCGAAGTTCAAGCATTTCTCTTGAAGTTTTTTAAAGGATTTCTGCAAATTTGAATTTTTATCCACCTCGGTTTTTAGGCTTGCTTCAAGATATTTCTTTTCTTGCTCAAATTTTTCTGACTGTTGGAGCAATTCATTCTTTAACTTGTTATTCTCAGTTTGGACTTCAGCCAAAGAACCCTCCATGGTTTGAATAACAAAATCTTTCTTTTCTAATGCACCTTCGTGCTCTTTAACCATGATTTCAAGGTCCTGGATGGTGAAGTCTTTCTTTTTCATATTAGCTTCGTAATTTTCAACTTTTTCAGCTAAATCTTGGATGACGGCTTTATTCTTCTCTTCTTCGAGATCTTGTTGCATTTTTAGAACCTTGCTTAATAATATGCTCTGTCGAAACGATCTTCGTTAGAACACGACCAAAAAGGTAATAATAATAGTAATAAAATAACAAAAATATTTGTTACCTTGAAGTTAGTATAAAGCAAGCTTCCGGCGATATGGTGTCGTTGATAACGGCACAGGTCCGCTTCTAGCTTCGGCAAGCCAATGTTTTTGCAAAGAGTTCTAACAATTTTAGCTTCGCTGCGGTTTCGAAGGCACCTCAGTTTTCCTTCGTTAACTCCGCCGAACAGTGTAGCCCCTAGCTTATATCCGCAGGCTATGGCACATTTTTAAGCGTCTGTCAGTCCTTGCCCAAGTAAATCTTGAAATTCAAAATCTTCTTCCTCCAAAATGTCCTTAGCTTGTTCTTTCCCCTTTTCAGTAGCTGTGCTTGCCGCAGCCACAACAGATTCTTCCTCAGTCATTTTTAGGAGTATGTTATCGATAACTTCAAGTGTCTCTTCCAGGTTCGGATCTTCTGTGGCCCCGATTTCAGCCCCAGCAGCTTCGGCTGCGCCAGTTTCAGCTTCGAAGATTTCCGCTCTGATGGCTTCGGCTGCGGCGCCTTTAGCTTCGGCAGTTTCGGCAGTCTGCTCAATGGCAATTCTTGATGCCGGTGTTGGTGACGGTGTCCCATGAATTACATCTGCTATTTGAATAATCCTTCGTTTTTCGGCAGTGCAGGACCTTCGTCTGCCAAAGCTGCCTTGTCCTTCTGAAAAAACTTCGTCAGTTCCAGTGCCAGCGAACTTAGCCTGATAGGCAAGGGTTCAGTCATTACCTTCATAATCTCTTCTACTTCAACAGCACAAGGCGTTGCAGGGGTACCTTCTTCTCGAACCAGCGTTTCCGGTTCCGGAGATGCACTTTTTCTCTTTCTTGCAGTGACCACCTTCGGCTCAGGATTTAACTCTTTAGGGCTAAGTTTTGCAGAATCTTTCTTTTTCTTTTTGGCTACCTTGGCGACCTCTTCGTCAGTCGCGCTGGCAATTCTTTTTCGCTTCGGGCCTCCAGCATCTCCGCCCAGTCGACCATAATCAGCATATTCAAATCCTATAGCATCAAGCACCCTGTTCAGCCTTCGCTTCGGCCGAGTGCCAAAGGCTGCTGTCATCAGCTGGTCCTCTTTTTTGGAGTAATTTCCAAGAATTTCATTACTCATTATTTCAATTGTATCGAGCCATTCTTGGCAGGGTGCTTTAAAATATTTTTAGGGTAGTCAGACAAGCTCCCCTTCTTTCTTTTCTCCTTTAAGCTTCGGCATAGTCCACTCCTTCATAGTTGGAAATACTCTGAAGGCCAGAAATTCCTGCACTAAATCTCTAGTGCCAATGTGTTCTGCAATAATTTTGAATTCAGCTAGTGCGGTCCAAGTTGGACCTTCAGCTGTCATTCTGCAACGGGGTCTTGTTTCTCCGAAGATCAGTTCAAGAGGACTCTGTACTAGCTTCTCTTTGTCTTCGTCAACTTTGACATAAAACCATTCTGACTTCCAGCCTACCGGCCATTTGCTCCGGTAACTAATCACAGGAAATTTTGTGGTTTTCCGATAGGCAAAATTATTCAACCAAAATTTTCATGCAATCCATCTTTTCTGGCCTTAGTCTAGTAATGCAGCTCATGAACTCGGCAAAAGCTATCGGCAAACGGCTCCACCGCCTGGCTTCGGAGAGCCCAGATATAAACGCTAAGCCTGACAATGGCGTTAGGAGTCAGTTGATGAAAATAGATCCCAAATTTTTGCAGCACATCAGAAATCATTCTATTCAAAGGAAATCTCAACCCAGCTTTCAGAAAACTCTTGAAAATAACTATTTCATCCTTTTCTGGCTTCGGGGTAGTTTCCACCCCCCCGAAGCGAAGCAGCTTCTTCTCATTTTCACTGAAATAGCCCGACTTCACCATTTTGGAGAAATCAGCCTTGGAGATAGTCGACTTTCCGAAGTCCAAATGGCTAGGCTTGCTCGGTACTGCAATATGATAATCATCGTTAGAATCAGCTTCCTCAATATCTCCTTGTTCTGTTTCGGCAGCAGCTTGTTCTGTTTCGGCAGCAGCTTGTTATGTATCGACAACAGTCTGTTCTGTCTCGGCAGTGGGGATTCCTTCCGAGGTCACCAATCCGGATCGTTGCATTGCTTCGGAGATAGGAACAGTCTCCGCTCCTTCAGCTTCGCCTCCCTCACGCTCAACTCTAGCGGTAGAGCGCACTCTGGCCATTTAATTTTGAATTTCTTGAAAGATTTCTTGGGAACTAAATAACTTCTTCTCCCGAAGCTTTTCTTCTGACGAAGTAGGCCTAAACTGGAGCTTCGTCTGATTGCAAGAGTCAAGCTTCAACTATGGTTAAAAATTTTGGCAGCAAAACAGTGCAATAGCAATGAATGCTGTGGTAACTTCACACCTACCTGTCTGTTTATATAGTGCTGCAAGTAAGAAGGTGAATCGTCAGGATTTTTACACCAGGCAAACAGCTGCTCGCACCCGCTGCGCGGTGGGCCGCAAAGACCAAATAGTAAACCTGCAGGGTGGGACCGCTAAGTGCTCGGAAACTGTATCGTTTCTCGACAACGAGCTCAGGGAAGGTGTTTTTCGGACCTTCGGCTTCCGAAAGCCTAAGAGACTTTTTTCACGGATCAAGCTCGTTACGAAAAACGATCTAGCACCGCGAAGGGGCTACTGTTGGGACCATGCTTCGTCGCCGAAGGTCCTGCAGAAAGAGACAGCTTCGGCTGAAGTTGCTCGTACGTGACGCCGAAAGCACCATTCATGAAGCTTCGGTGTTACAACATATCCGAAGATGAAGGGTCGAACCGACTTAAAGATAGAATGACCTTTTAGTCCATAAAGGTCTGAGTCAATGTTGTAAACTTTTATGAGGGGCATGATTGTAATTCCTCACAGGCTGTGTCCTATGCCTATAAATAGTGAACATTATTCCTTTACTGTTCACGCATTCCTGTAATTGCAATCGCATCACTCGGAAATTATTCTTTGCCAAGGCAGAGGTATAAATGTATCTAATATTTGAATACATCAAGTTTATTTAATATGTAAATGATGTCGTTTACTTATAATTTACTTGTCTTTAAGGCTTTATATCTCGCATTGTTTTATATAATCTTTGAGAGTTCAATTACGAAGATTCAACCTTCGTAATTGTATCATTTTAACCTTCGTCCGAAGTTCATTAAATCCTTGAGGAAATAATGCTTCAGCGGGCGAAGGGCATTGACATTTAACATTTTATGTTGCCTTGTTCTTAATTCATAGCATTTGAGAACAAGTCCCCAACAACCGTCCATCTTGCCACCGGGGTGGACAGTCGAGTGGGACCCTACCTCGGTAGAGTAGGAGCACGAGGAGTGATGGGACAGGCTTCCCCATCCTTCCGTTTATTTACCGTTAGTTATATTCCGCTGCATTTCGAACAATGATCACTACTTTTGATAAACTCCGATGATGTTGTAATAAATTAAATACTCCTTAATGTTTGGTTTTATGCTTTATTGTATTTGCTCTGTGCCTCACCTTCGAGTGAGTACGTGGTACTTGATCCTGTTAGTGGCCTCGTCGGACTAGATCCGAGGGACTAATGTTTTATTCCTATTTAAGTGTAGTCTAGCCTTTAAGGTGGGACTTAGGCACTTAAGTTGGAATAATTCGGGCGGTTCCGCCACAGCTGGTATCGGAGCTTGTACCACCACAGAGGAATCAATAAACCATAATTACCATCCTTTCCATCCTTTCGAAAAGTAAAACTTGTTAGAAACCAATGTTGGATAGATCGGTAAGGCGATAGGGATGAATATAGAGCGTGAAGCCTTAGGATACTAGAGGGGTAACTAGGTGGCTATTTGAGTGAGCCCTACAGGCTACTATAAGGGATGGGGATTTCCCTATTCCCTATAGGTTGATGTGAGGTCGTTTAGGACGAGCATGCATGCATCATTTCATTCAAATTTCTTGGTAAGTGGTCAAGAACTTTAAAAGCTATGAGGCATGATAATAAAAGATTAAGTATACTCTATGACCTCAACGTAACCTTAGAAAAGCCAAGCACTGATTCCCTTTTATTTTTGTAATTCTTTTTCTTTTTCGCTTATGTTTACCCTTACATAGATGACCTCTCACGAATCCTCGGAAGGAGGGAACGTACATTCCCACACAGACGGGCTTGCACGGGAGGGTTTTCCCCGCATTTTGTGGAAGGTGCTGCAGGGAGTCGGTTATACGATGCCTCCCAAGTACGTGGTGCAGTTGTTTGAGGAGCACCGGGTACCCCGATGTAGGGTGAGGATGACCTTGGAGCCTCATCCCTTGCAGTCGGGCTAGCGTTCGTTGGACTCTGAGTCTTTCGGATACTAGGCTGACGACACTATCGAGGCCATTGCTCTCCACGGGCTGACGAACTTTTGTGGCTTTCACCCCTTGGAGCTATCCACTCATCCAATTGGATTGTTCCCCGCTGAAAAGGAGGACAACCCAATATGGAAGGATCGAGTGGAGCATGCCAAGGATGTGTGGGCCCTTTACCCAGGGCAGACTGCTCACCTGACGGTGCGATGCATGAATGCCCTGTACCGTCTGCAAGCAGTGTGAGGTGAGGCAATGTCCCAGCTGATGGGCCTGGTGGAGGCTACCAAGATCACCTTGGATAACAGGGAGGACCTGGTGGTAGACCTGTCCACTGAGCTGGTGGAGAAAGACCTCCAGGTGGAGTAGATGGCCACCCAAATCCAAGAGCTTGAAGAGCAACTAGGAGCCAGGGAGAACACCATCGAGGTTCTCGAGGATTAGCTCCTAAACACTTAGCAGCAACTTGAGGAAGCCAACCAGCACCTGGACATGCATCATCAGGAAATCCAAGACATGGAGGCCGAAGGGGCCGACGAGGATGCTGATATCGAGGGAGGAGAGGAGTCGGAGCCTGCATCCAGCTTGGACACCGCTGGCTCAGGAAGACCACCTTCCCCCGAGTCCAGTGTTGCCTCGTTTGCCCATTAGGTTTTGGAAAGATTGGATAGAAGTGTGCGGCAGTAGAACTCCTCAAAACTAGCTTAGCTTTTGCACCTTTGGGGTACCAGGCTAGGAAGAGTAGAGTCTTTTGAGCACTGCTGTAACCGTTAGAAAACTCTTTTGGATTTATGAATGATGGATGATGTCAACTTTAACTTATGAAGAAAGTTTTATGTCATGTGGTATCTTTTATGAAAAATGCAAGGAAATGTTTGGCATTCTGCAAACTTTGTCCTTTCAAATCTTTTACCATGTATGAACCCTGATATCAAAAGTATGATATTAAGAGCATCCTAAATTTTCAGATGGCAGGAAGAGCGCTCCGTGGACAGAATGAGCGCATTCGTCCACCACCGCCGCCGCCTCCTACCATGCAAGAACTAATGGCTCAGCAGAATGAGATTCTGCGACAGTTGGCTCAGCGTCAGCCACCACCTCAGCACTATGGTGGTGGTGATCACCATCAGCGACCCCCAGCAGCAGCCACCTATTAGGAGTTCCTCAGCACTCAGCCGTCGTTGTTCACTCGGGCAGAGGATTCACTTGATGCTGATGTGTGGCTCAGGGTAGTGGAATCTAAATTCCCACTGCTTAATGGAGTTTGTTCAGATGTGGCTAAGGTCCGGTTCGCCACCCAGCAGCTTCGCGGACCCGCGCGGACATGGTGGGATCACTTCCTCGCTATGCAACCGGTTGACCACGTGGTGGAATGGGGAGAATTTAAGGCAGCATTTAGAGGACATCACATACCAGCAGGCATCATGGACCGCAAGCTTAATGTGTTTCTAGCACTCACTCAGGGGAGTCGTACGGTGTTACAGTACGCCCAAGCCTTCAATGACCTGTGTCAGTATGCGGGCTATCATGCTGACACAGATGAGAAGAAGAGGGACAGGTTTAGGAGGGGCCTCAGTACTAAGCTACGCGACCGTCTCAACACAGTCAGGGCTAACAACTACAATGAGTTAGTCAACATGGCCATTTCTCAGAAAGACTGCATCACAGCCCGCCAGGCAGAAAAGAAGAGGAAGACCCCCTATGGCAGGACCTTCAGCTCAGCCTCAGCGCTTCAGGATTGTGTCTAACACTCAGAATAGGGGACCTCAGCAGCAGCTAGGACGGTGGGTGATCCGACCACAACAGCAGCAGCAGGCACCCAACCGCTCTCAGTCCTCAGTTCAGAGGAACAACAACCAGCCACAGCAGCAGTATCGTCAAGCTAATGACAATAGATGTTTCACTTGTGGCAGCATTGGACACTATGCCAAGAATTGCCCCAAGAACCAGCAGAGGCAGGGGCAAAATTCCAATCAAAACCAAGGCAAGAGGCAGAAGGTGCAAGTGAGGCAAGGCAGGCTGAACTTCACCACTATGGCTGACATTCCGGAGGGAGCACCCGTCATAACTGGTATCTTTTCTGTTTTGAATTATCCTGCAATCATTCTTTTTTATTCTAGTGCATCACACAGTTTTATCAGTGCCAAATGCCAGTTACCTTTCCATCACACAAATGGGGGCATTACAATTTCAACACCAGGAGGCAGAGTTGCCACCTATCAAATCAACAGGCAGGTGCCTATAAAATTTGGTAGTCTTGTGATTAGAACCACCCTCCTTATCTTGGGATTGGATAGTGTGGATATCATATTAGGAACTGACTGGTTATCAAGGCATCATGCAGTAATTGATATTACAGCAAGGGCCATTGAGATACATTCACCTAATTGTGGTGAAATTACGTTGTATTTGTCTAACCAAGGTTGTATCCATTCCTGTGCCTTCACGATGATAGAGTCACCCGTCGAAAGGATTCCGGTGGTCTATGAGTACCCCAATGTTTTTTCCGGATGAATTGCCAGGGATGCCACCCAACAGAGACATAGAGTTTGCAATTGAGTTGCAACTCGGAACTGCCCCTATATCCAAGAGACCCTATAGGATGCCTCCAGCGGAGTTGGCAGAATTGAAAAAGCAGTTACAAGAATTGCTGGACAAGGGGTTCATTCGCCCAAGTACTTCTCCATGGGGATGTCCAGCCTTGTTCGTGAAGAAGAAAGATGAGAGTCTGAGATTGTGTGTTGATTACTGCCCTCTCAATGCGGTGATCATCAAAAATAAGTATCCATTGCCCCGCATTGATGTATTGTTTGATCAGTTGGTGGGAGCCAAGGTATTTTCCAAGATAGACCTTCGCTCCAGCTACCATCAGATCAAGATCAGGGCCAGTGATATTCCGAAGATGGCTTTCTCTACCAGATATGGGTTTTATGAGTACTTGGTGATGTCTTTCGGGCTGACCAATGCCCTGGCCTATTTCATGTATTTGATGAACTCAATGTTTATGCCAGAGCTGGACAAGTTTGTGGTGGTTTTCATTGATGATATTCTGGTCTATTGAAAGAATGAAGACGAGCACACTGAGCATTTGCACATCGTACTTCAACGACTGCGCGATCATCGCTTATATGCTAAGTTATCCAAATGTGATTTCTGGCTGAGGGAAATTAAATTTTTGGGTCACACCATTTCTCAGGATGGGGTATCAGTTGATCCTGATAAAGTGCAAGAAGTGATGGATTGGCTCCAGAATTGCAAAGCCAATGACTGAATTGTTGAAGAAAGGAGTAAAGTATGAATGGAGTCAGAAATGTGAAGACGCCTTTCATGCATTAAGGCAGCATCTGACAACAGCACCCGTGCTAGCACAGCCTGACAACACCAAACCCTTTGAGGTTTATTTCGATGCTTCAGGTACTGGATTGGGATGTGTCTTGATGCAAGACAACAAAGTCATTGCTTATGCATCCCGAGCACTTAGGCCTCATCAGCAAAACTACCCCACCCATGATCTGGAGTTGGTTGCCGTAGTTCATGCTCTGAAGATTTGGAGACATTACTTGATGGGACTCATTGTAATATCTATACTGATCACAAGAGTCTCAAGTATATTTCACTCAGGAGGATCTTAATATGAGGCAGAGAATATGGTTGGAATTAATCAAAGACTATGATTTGGAAGTGCATTACCATCCGGGCAAAGCCAATGTTGTGGCAGATGCCTTAAGTCGAAAGGCCCAGTGTAACTGTGTAACTATGGATTCTAAAATCAGCACCCTGTGTGATGAGTTGTGCAAGTTGAACATGGAAGTTGTTTCCTCAGACACCTTGAAATATATCTCAGTGGAACCCACTCTACATGAGCAGATAATCATGGCACAGATGAGTGACAAGGGTGTTCAAGTCATTAAGGAGATGCTCGACCAAAAGGGGGATAAGTACAAATGCTTCCGTCAGGACAGCAAGGGAGTTCTATGGTTTGAAGACCGATTGGTAGTTCCTAAAAATCCAGAGCTCGGGAAGAAAATCTTGGATGAAGCTCACCTTTCCAAATTCTCCATGCACCCCGGCAGTAACAAGATGTATCATGATCTCAGATCTTTGTACTGGTGGACCAGGATGAAGAGGGAAATTGCTAAGTATATATCTGAATGTGACACTTGCCAAAGAGTCAAGGCCAGTCATTTGAAGGTAGCGGGAACCTTGCAGCATCTTCCCATACCATCTTGGAAATGGGAGGACCTCAGCATGGATTTTATCGTGGGTTTACCCAACACATCCTTACATCACGATTCTATTTGGGTCATCGTGGACAGGCTAACTAAGACAACTCATTTCTTGCCAGTACATACCACCCACAGGGCAGAAAAGTATGCAGAGATTTATATTGACCAGATAGTTCGTTTGCATGGAATACCAAGGACTATTGTGTCAGACAGAGGAGCACCGTTCGTAGCACGTTTCTAGGAGCAACTGCAAGAATCACTTGGGACCCATGTAATAAGAAGCTCATCATACCATCCTCAGACAGATGGTCAGAAAGAAAGGGTGAATCAGATTTTGGCGGACATGTTGAGGGCATGTGTGTTGCACTATGGGAAGAATTGGGACAAGTGCCTTTCCTTGGCAGAATTCTCTTATAACAATAGCTACCAGTCCAGCCTAAAGATGGCACCGTTCGAGGCCTTGTATGGGAGAAGGTGTAGAACACCGCTAAATTGGTCACAAGCTGGAGAGAGGGAAATATTTGGACCTGACCTGGTACTTGAAGCCGAGGAGAAAGTCAGAGTCATTAAGAAGAACCTAGAAGCTGCTCAGGACAGACAAAAGAGTTATCATGATAAGAGGAGGAAGCCTCTACAATTTGAAGTGGGAGATCATGTTTATCTTAAGGTGTCACCCACCAAAGGTGTTCAGAGATTTGGAATCAAAGGCAAGTTAGCTCCTCGCTACATTGGGCCCTATGAGATCAAAGAGGCTTGTTTGACCTGTAGCATATCAATTGAAGTTGCCACCTCATATGTCAGCAATCCATGATGTATTCCACGTATCTTAGCTACGGAACTATACCCGCTTACCCGCGGAAGTGCTACCTGAACCAGAATTGGAAATCGAATCAGACTTATCTTATCAAGAGCACCCTGTCAAGGTATTGGACCAAAAGGAAAGATCAACTCGAGCACGGTCAATTCGAATGTATAAGATTCAGTGGAGTAACCACACATAATAAGAGGCTACGTGGGAGACTGAGGATTTTCTACGTTCTCGCTTCCCCGACTTTCTGCCTAAAGGAGTCAGTACGTAACCCAAAACACCACCCCCACCTGCCCTTTGAATCTAAATATAAGAAAAGCTTAGTTGTTAAGAGTAGAGTAAGTTGTGGAAGGAAATCAAAAAGGACTTCCTTTTGAAGTTGCAAAGAGAATGACATTCGAAGAGCAGTAATTAGAGCAACTTGGTTAAAGGAAACTGCAACACACCAACACACCTTCTTGGTACCCCTCTAAAGAATCCCTAAACAATCTCAGGACAAGATTCCTTTAAGGGGGGAGGGCTGTAACACCCTTGGTGTTACCTAGAGCCCTAGCCAAAGAAACACACTATGTCCTGCTCAAACCTTGTGCTATAATGGAAAGGAGGGGACTAAAAGTTTTAGAATCATGGCTAAGCTAAGCATTAACCATAACAAGAAAGAGAGTCTACCCTTCATACAATGTTCACCCACAAACAAGATTCTAAAACCCTAACTATTTCTTAAGCCTTAAACCCTAACAATGAAATTAAAGGGGGAAGAATGGGCAAATGACCAAAACAACAAAAAGAAACCTTTATTAAAGATGAAGAGTATTAGTAAAGCTACAAAACTTAGTGAGAGAAATATTACAAAAAGGCCCCACAAAAACCCTAAATCAATTCACTAAGTGGAAGAGCACCCTAGAGCCATCCATTTTCTTTCTAAGTCCCAAAACCACCATAATCCAATGATTAGAGGTGTTCACCTTGGTGCTGGCGCCAAAACCTTTTGGTCCAAATAACAAAAAGTGGCCAAACTACCTAAGGCACACCCTGGAAAAATTTGAACCGAAGCTAAGGCCATTTGACACGATTTGACATCCATTTTGTCTCGGGGTGAACAGTGCCGATAGACCCGATTTGGTGCCCGCATATCTTGAGAACTAGGGCATATCTCCCATTGGAACTCACACATAATAGCTAGCCCTAGGTGCCCGGAAGAGATTTGCACAAGACCCTTGGCGAGATTCGCACGTTTGTGATCCCTGCAAGTGTTTGAACAGATGCAGAAACAAACACCCACGTGTTCGACGCGTTCTGGCGCGCCAGAGCACGCCCCGGCGCTCGGCCCTGCGCGCACCGCGCCGCGCCAAGCCAATCCCGTGCCCACGCTCACGCCCGCGCTTATAAAGCCGACCGAGGCTTCGATCGTATGCCCCCGCTCGCTCTCAACCTCGCCGGAGCGCAAGTTCACCGGTGATCGCTCTGCGCACGGCGTGCCAGCGGCCGCCCGAGACCCGACCTCTGTAGACCGGCCACCCTAGCCATTCCCCGCCCCATCCGACCCTTGGGATAGCCTCCACATGCCTCGGTGAAGCTTCCAGAGCCAGGAATCGAGCTCTACCTCGCCGGAGACACCGGATCGACGTCGCCGGACTTCACCCGACCGCCGGCGTACGTAGACCGAGCTCCACAGTGAGTTTTCCTTCGATTCCTTGCACGAGTAGATTCCTTAGCACCCCGTGAAGCTCCCTGTGCCCTTGGATTGAACTCTACTGCCGTGAGTAGGCCGGAGCACACGTCGCCGATGAGCCCGCCCGCCTGCGCATGTGGCCTGACCGATTCTGGCCATCACCATCGATGAGTCGTACCTCGACGTGACCACAAGGACTTCCCGGAGCTAACCCCACCCTTTGACGGACCTCCCTCGCCACCGGTAAGCCGCGCCGCCCTGTTTACTTCCGCGGTTACTGTTTAAAAGGGGGGAGGGACCTCGGGGAGAAAGGAGAAGAAGTCAGGGGGGTTTTGAATGGTCAGAGACTCAGGTGAATAGTTGCGTAAGGGCATAAGTTAAAGGATTGGTTTAGGAAAAGCCTAGGGTCCTTGGTGTAAACTGGTTTTTCATAAAACCTTTTAAGCATTATTCATTTAAATATAAACAGAGCTTGTAAAATTCATAACTTCAGTTTTATTCAACCAAATTTAGTCAAACCAATTTTTCTAGGTTTTGAATACAAAACACGCTAAGTATTGCAGAAGATTTTAAAGTTTAGATTTAATTAGTAATCTGACCAAAGGATAAATAAAGAAGGGAAAAATAGCTACACTTTTAGACTGGGGTTAAGAAAAATTAGAGAGGTACTTAACCACTCCCAAGCCTGTTTAAAAATAATACACCCCTCAGTACACCAAATTAAAGAAGGGTTTACCATTTAAACTCTTTTTGGCTCAAAGTTAAAGAAAATAGAAAAGGGAGTTTAAAATAAGAACTAGGGGGCAACCACATTTTTGCTAGCTCACTTATTTAACATAGTTCCCTGGAAAATTTTGTTAGACCCTCTGTTAGTACCAAAGAAATGCACTACCTTTTATTTCATGAAAATAATGAAAACTTAGAAAAACCTTAGAAAAATAATCCTGAGGAGAACCCACTCCAAACCTTGGGATAACTAATAACATGTTATTATAAATCTAGGAAAAATATAAGTTCTGTTGTTTAACATTTTTCAAATAACAAGTTAGTTATAAGTACCTTTTGGCGTTAAACTTTAGAAAATCACAACTAAATATCTAGTAGGTATTTTTCTATGATTTTTAACACAAATACCTATTATCCGCTAGGAATTTTAGCAAAAATAAGTGTTGACCCAGAAACCTCACAGAAGTTAGAGCTATAGTGTAAAGTGCCCTTTTTCCCTTACTTTTGTTAATTTGCACAAAGAGTATCTGAATTAATTTCAACCTCAAATTTTTAGGATAACCCACAGAGGTCAATGTTTACTCCTTGTAATGTTTATAACATTTTTGAAAAATGTTAACTGGCCATGATAGTTCAAAAATGCTTAATAAGAAGCACAATAGGAGGAAAAAGGGGAATTTTGGGAGAACTAGATAATGTACAACTAAAACCTTCTAAAAATCTCATGAAACCTAAGAATGAAATTAAAGATTATAAGTTCATTCAAGATCCCAAAAATGAAGGTATAAAACCCTTAATTATAACCAAAGGAAACCCTAGAGTACCACTAAATTTAGTACTGTTTTACTATGCATAGCCATTACAAATTACCATATCATTAATATGCATATATCTTATTCATTGCATTCGATAGACTGTAATCTCGCTGGCGGGGAGTACATCCTCGTTCTGGAGCAAGGAGTTGCTCAGGAGGTAGTCCAGGAGCCAGCACCAGAGCCTACCATCGAGGATCTGCCTGCCCCAGCTTTAGAAGGGAAGCCCCGGTTTTATGCATAACCTATTCTATATGCTATTTTACTACACTTAATGTTTGTAGGTTTGTAATGTGCACTTAAGTGTAGGAGTTGTTTGGAACCTTAGTTGCATGAACTCAGGATACCTTTTGAGATGGATACTAGTATGCTAGGTCGAGTAGCTGCTTTACTATTAGGGCTCTCGGTAGAAGTCGAGTGATTTTCCTAGCACTCGCGCGAGGTCAGGAATTGCTTGTATCCATTTATATATCGTAATGATGATGGTTTGTGGACAACGGTCTATGGGGATGCGTTGTCTACGAGACGGAAATTGGAATAAGGATTAAGGTGTGGTACCGTGTGTCAAGCGTTTGAACGTACTAAGCACATACCGAGAAATATGGTAAATCGGTAAGCCTAGTACCTGAGTGAACCTGGCAGTAGATTGCCCTCCTCACGCAACTTGAGACGTGGTCTCCCATTCCGGTTATGGTGGGTACAAGTGCGGTCACCACACGACGGCAGTCGGGGTCAGTGAGGCATTGTACGCCAAGGCAGTGAGCCCCTCTCTACTGACGGGGAATCGATGGGGATGGTTGATGTGTGTGGAAACGGAGTGCCTCGCCACGTCGTGTGTTTAGGTTTACCTTGCAAGGTTTAAAAACTAGATTCGAATCGTCTGCTTCTCGCAGCTAATGAGACTGCTTGAGCCATGCTGCTACATTGAGTAATTAAGTGGAAATGTGTTGACTTGGCAAAAGATGTTGATTGCTAAATGTTTGATACCATGTATGGTTAGATAGGTACACATTTAGTCTTAAGAGAGTCGCACTAAAACTTGAAAAGTTAAAATCTGATTTTAGACTCAGCTAGTGCTTTTGGCAAACCAAACCACTCAGCCAAACAACTGCATGTCTAGAGGTAAAGGAGTAGACTCCTCACACCGGGTAAGTCTAGCTGAGTATTAGTATACTCAGCCTTGCTTGTGGCATAATTTTTTTAGGTTCTCTGGAGGACATGGTTGTTGGCATGACTTGGCCGTCCATCTTGCCACCGGGGTGGCAAGTCGAGTGGGACCCTACCTCGGTAGAGTAGGAGCACGAGGAGTGATGGGACAGGCTTCCCCATCCTTTCGTTTATTTACCGTTAGTTATATTCCGCTGCATTTTGAACAATGATCACTACTTTTAATAAACTCCGATGATGTTGTAATAAATTAAATACTCCTTAATGTTTGGTTTTATGCTTTATTGTATTTGCTCTGTGCCTCACCTTCGAGTTAGTACGTGGTACTTGATCCTGTTAGTGGCCTCATCGGACTAGATCCGAGGGACTAACGTTTTATTCCTATTTAAGTGTGGTCTAGCCTTTAAGGTGGGACTTAGGCACTTAAGTTGGAATAATTCGGGCGGTTTCGCCACAATCTCATATCAACGGCTGAGAACAGATCCGCGTGCGAGCGCGCGGGTGCGAGCGTACACTAACATACGGGCCAAGGTGGTTAGCGGCCTAGGGCTAGCGGGCGGGACTGACTAGCCGGGCGCATGGTGCGAAGCGAGGGTGGGAGCTCTACGGGTGCGCAAATGAGGGAGGGGAGAGTGGGTGGGGTGTAGGGTGCTAGAAATGGCTGGGGGTGGGGCGGTCGTGGTCTCGGCGTGCGACATGGGCACAAAGTCCATGGTGTGCGCGCGGACGGTTGGAGGGGATGGGGTTGATAGGTGGGGCCCATGGATTAGCGGGAGAGAATGTGTGAGCTAGTGAGGTGGCGCCGATATGCAGGGCTGGCATGGTAGAGAGAGATGGGGCAACAGGCGCATGAGAAAGTGGGTCGGCGCCGACAGGCGAGACCCACCGCATAGGAAGAGTTGAAGCGGGCGCTTGCGCGAGCGGGGAGGATTGGCTTAATGGGCCGAAAGGTCAAGGAAAAGGGAAGCGCGAGCTGCTTTGCCTTTTTCTTTTGTTCTGAATTTTCGAATCCATTTTCTTTTTACTTTCTCTATTGAGTTTGAAAGTGCATTCATCCCTTTTGTGAGTTTTGGTGATTTGGATAACAACACATTTAAAGGTCTAACAAGTTTGCTAAGTGTTGAACAGGAAATTCAGTATGATGAACATACTTGAATAGTGTATAATGATCAGTGAACAAAGGTTCAACACAAGGTTAAATAACCAGTGAGATAATGTAAATGGATATAATATGGTCTCTCTATTGGTTTGAATATATGGACAAGACCTGAGAAATCACTATGCATAAATATGATCAGAATAGAGGTTGAAGTGATTAAGAGGATTTGTCAAGCCTAAGTGAATGAGATATGAGGAATCATGAATTAGCTCAACCATATTACTATTAGTCCATATATGCTTCTATGAGAATCAAACTAGAGCTTGATTGATCTTAGCATTTATATCTAGATGACATTCAAGCAAGGTTCACAATATCAAAGAAATGATTCTCTGAATGGACGCTCAATATGATGTGACTAAAGAATGGCTTGATAGGGTGATGATAGCAAGGAAAGGGCTTCGAGGAACTAAGTGAACGTGTAGGCCAAGCGACGGCTTGTAGACCGAGGTACCATGGCTAAGGTGAAGAAGAGAGTACTTGCACTAAGTCGATGAACTAATCAGCTATGAAGAGCTATAATATGTTGATGCATCAGTAAGGTGACTTGAAGCCATGATTTGAACTCATATATGGTGAAATGGTACAAGTCACAGGGTTTGATTTGTGTTTGCTTCAAAAGGTGAGACAAAGATGTTTGTGATCCTTATGAAGCAACACCATGGAGAAATCACACATGAGACACCAAGGACTCAAGGAGTTTACTTAATTATATTTTATTTAACTTGAGTATAGGAACCATCGTACTATCAAGAGAGATCCAAAAAGAAGGTTGGTGTTGGCACTAAAGCTCAAAATCCTTGATCCAAAACTTCTATTTTACCCTTGTTTATCCTTAGTGAAAGTATTTAGTACAACCTTTCTAAGTCTATCTTGGCCAAAATTGCTCTCTGGAAAATACTGGTTCAGCAGGTTTTTAGGCTGGTTCAACTGGTATTCAAATATTGGCTCAGCTGGTTTTCAGGCTGGTTTAGCTTGTATTCAAAAACCAGCTTAGCCGGTTTTGGACCAGCTCAGCCGGTTTTGACTTCGGTCCACCCATCGGCTCAGCCAGTCACTGAACCGAAATTCAGTCTGGTGGAAACCGGTTCAGCCGGTTTTAAAACCAGCTCAGCCGGTTTTGTGCAGAAAAGTAAAAAACGGCTAGTTTTGGAGCCCCACCTATATATACTCACTCCTACCTCTCTCCCCCACACAAGAGCACGACTCAAACTCCATTCCTAACCTGAGAAACACCTCCCACTCTCTCTCACACACCTCTTGCCTCTCCCATTTCAAATCTTTGGAGAGAAACCTTTCAGTGAGATTGAAGAGCTGCGATTTTTGTGCTTCATCTCCAAATCCTTCTTGTTCTTCTTGATTCGAGCTTTGGTACTACATCAAGTTCTTTGTGGATTCATTACTCTTGGAGCTTCTAGCTCCTAGACGACTAGGTGTCGCTTGTGAGTCTCCAAATCTTGTGGAAGATCATAAGAAAGTTTGTATTAACCGCTCGTTTGAGCAAAGATTAGTGTGTGGGCTTGACCTTTGTGGTCGACAAAGGGAGGATTAGGGTTGAAAGAGACCCGGCTCTTTGTGGGTGCCTCAATGAGGAAGTAGGGCACCTTGGTGGTGTGACCGAACCTCGGGATAAATCTTATGTCTCTTGTGTTCTTCCTCATTGTGTTTGTTTGTGTTCTTCGTTCTCTCACCATTCTGTTGAAGATTTATTTAAATCTTTTTGGTGTGTGGATTTTGAGAAGTGCCCTTCTCAGATCTACTACTTTGAACCATGTGGATCAATTAGAATATCTCTTTTCAAAAGTTAACTAGGTGAATTTCGAGATCAATTCAGTTTATATCTCATACTTTAGTTGAGCTCGTGCAAACCAGCTGCACCGGTTTTGACACCGGCTGAACCGGTTTTGCCCAGTTCGTTTCTAGTTTTTGTTGAAAAAGTTTCCACTTGTCTATTCACCCCCCTCTAACCAACTTTCAATTGGTATCAGAGCCTAATCCTCGTTCTAACGCTTAACCGCGTGAGGAAAAGATCATGTCGGGGGGTCTAAGAAACGAAAGTACTTCTAAGTTTGAAAAAGTTGAGGTTGTCTCAACTTCATCTTTTGGTGCAGATGTTGATCCTAGGACAATAGATCTTGCCATGAGAATTGCCGAAAGGATGTTCCTCAAAATGAAGGAAGATGAGACGAAGAACAAGATTGAAGAAGAAGAAAATGATCGATGGAGACCAAATGACGAATCCACCTCTTCACAAGGTTCGCTAATGGGAGTGACAGTGAAAGCGAAAGTGAGGATGAGGAGGAGCATGAAAGTGATAGTGAAGATGAGGATGATCTTCAACAATTCTTCGCTCAACTAAGCAAGAAAAATCGGATGAGCTTACTCAAACTCATGAAAAGAGCAGAAGAACAAAAAGAAATGCTTCATAAGCAAGACGATTTCCTCATTAGAAAAATTGAAGATTTAGAGAACTTGACCAAAGAGCATGAGAATCTAAAGTTCTCTCATGATGATTTGGTCCAAAGGTATGAAAACATTTCAATTGAGCAAATTAAAGCTATTAATCATTCATCATATATGGCTCAATTAGAAAATAAAAATGCTATGCTCAAGAACACGATAGAAAAGCTAAATATTGAAAATCTAGCTTTGCAAGAAAAACATGATATGATTGTGTGCTCTCATAATAAATTTATGGATTCACATATCATGTTAGAAACGGCTCATGAGGTTGTGTTAACTAATTTGAAATCATACCAACCTCACATATGCACATGTACTCAAATAGAAACTATATTATCATGTGCTAACAAATGTTGCTCTCAAGAAAGCCAATCTTCCATTGAGCTAGAAATTTCAGGAATTAGTGATATTTCTATCACACAAGAAAATAAAGAGCTCAAGGAAGAAGTTGGAAGGCTAAGAAGGATCTTAACTCTTTTGAAGGGAAAGTGTCATGCTAAACCTTCTCAAGTTAACCGTGATAATATAGTGAAAAAGGTTGAGAAGGGGACAACAGTAGCATGCACAAAACCCCTTCAAAAGAGTACCAAGCTCTCCAAGAAGGACATGAGCAAGACTTGTCACACCCGGGCTTTAAGGGACAAAGCCGGGTGCATCTCATACATGCGCCAAAGAAGACAAAATATATAATAACAGAGTGTATAGAGATAAGTGTCACAATAATCAGAGTATTTATTACATAGCGGAAGTCTTACAAAATAAAAGATAAATATTACAGGTTCTAAAATCCATCCTTGGCGCCACAAAGTCAACTAGGAGACGCCACCTAGATCGAATCGAACTCCTCGATGTAGCTCTAGTTGAACCACCTATTCTTCTCCTGTGGGGGGTGTGAGACAGCAAGGGTGAGCTCACACATGTTCATCGCTCAACAATTTGTGGGGAATAATGTGGCATGAACTCACTAAAGGTGGGAGTTCATGTGATGTGTAAGGCTGATCAACAAAATAAAGGTTGAAGCTGAGCATTGCTTTTATAAGTTGGTCAAAATTTTATTAGCAGTTACTAAGTGTAAGTAAATACCAAACCATAATAAATAATAAAACAAAATTAATAAATAATCCCATGCAAATGTAAATGACAAATTGAATTTAACTTCCATATTTAATCATGTGAGGGTCTGAGCTGCTCATGACCGTGAGCACGGCTAGTATACCAGTTTTACACTCTGCAGAGGTTGCACATTTTACCCACAAGCTGTGTTACCCATCTACCAAGGGGTCATCAATCTCATACACCTCTACCGAGGAGGCGAGGCAGGGTAACAATACGAGGCCTTTACAAAGTTCCACTAGCTTCAGAAAACCCGCTATAGTTTATAGGAAGCTCCAGTGCAGGAATCCCTCGCCTGACCACCATCGCAGCAAAATCAACCCAAGGACCTCCCTATACTGACCACTCCCCTACTGCCCTTGCCCTTTCGGGTAAGGTAGTCATCCACTAGCTTTCATAGTTAATCAGCCAAGGGCGTCCCATTAAACCCTTGTGGTAGCACTATTTTCCTGGGTGTTCGCTCCATATTCCCATTAACATAATGATCTTATCATGAACATAAATAACATAACAGAATAATAGGAACATGGATGTAATGAAATATTATCCCAAAACCATATAAAGCAATAGCATAACTACCTAATTGATTCAGAGATAAACAAGGTAAAAAGATGATCAGTCTAGGGTGAACTATTGGGTCACATCAAAATTAAACCTATGCATTGAATAGTGATAATAAAGAATATTAATGGATAAATGAAAGTGATCAAGGGCACAACTTGCCTGGCACTTGAGATTCCAGTTACCAGGGTGATTCTTCGGATCCTCGTGACCGCACTGCTAGTCATAGCAATACACACAAACATGGTATAGACAAAATTAACATCACACCAAACATAAGAACAAACTGTATAATAATGATATGCACGTCGCTACGAGATCGTGGGAACGAGAATCACTAAGATTGGAGTTACGATTAAGGAGTTGTGATTCTATAGAAGTTCTATGTGATTAAAATATTAAAGTATATTATAAATTGGTTAGTATAAATCATATGAGAGGTTATTCTATAAATACTTATCTCAACTTCATTCTAAGTCATTATTTGATTAATGATCATTTAGTCAAATTATAACCATAAGATCAGAGGTTAATCCAATAGACATATGTTAATCCAAATACATAGGATAAATAAATATCTAATTATAAAAGTATGAGACATGGTATAATAAATGTTGTTATTGCTTAGTGAATATTTATATGAGACTAACGCAACTTGAACGGATCAAATCGTAGCTAAAACGGAGGAGTTATGAATTTCCTAATGTTTTATGTATTTGATATAAGACTACTTAGGAAATAAATTTTTGTAACACCCCGGGATCCACAAACACCCCAGAATGCTACTAAACAACACCTCTAACATTCGTATATAAAATTTTGACAGCATCTCCTTTGAAAATTGTATAAACTGGGAAGCAACAAAGTATAAATAGATATCATGATAAGAAAACATAATCGACATTAATAATCTCCTAGCAATGGGAAGACAACCATAACGGCATGAACTAAATTAACCAGTGTGCACAACTAGTTAGAAACAAACATCCTTTGTCAAAAAGCTTCTAATTAAATCATGACTGCGCCTAAGCAGCGTTATTATGAGAGTGAAGGTGGATGTGCTGCTACTTCCCACTTCCCTTGACGAGCAACAAGCACCTGCATTGAGTAATGCAAGAGTGAGATGAAACATCTCAGCAAGCGAATTGTTTTGACAAGATATTTAAACCACAAATTGAATTAATCAACATTTTAAAAGAATCACAATTAAGATCAGAAATACTTGTAGATATAGAACTTAGTAGTCCCAATATAACCAATACCATCTCATTTCCTCGAACAACCACAATAGGTTCTATAACACTTCCCTGCGTCAACAATACCTGCAAATATCACTTCACTGTATGCATAGGAATGCAATGTGTAGGTACTCTGTCTTTATACCTCTGAGGGTATAAAACCACATCATCTACAAATATCACTTCAATGAATGCATATGAATGCAATGCATATGTCCTCTGCCTTCATACCTCTAAGGGTATGAAGCCGCATCGTACCCCTCCTCGGGCAACGTACGGTGCTAAATTGTACCAGTACGGTCGGACCATAGATCACGACAAAACTTCAGATGCAAATGAGTCATGCAATGTATATGGCATGCTACATTTATCAATAAACTTCACTTCCTTCAGATACAACACAAACCTCAAATAATACTTCATTTACCTTCAGATACAATACCAACCTCAAATAATACTTCATTTACCTTCAGGGGTGTGAATTAATCTCATGAGTCATACTCGAATCATAATCATCATCAATATATGATTGAGCATCAGTACAATGCAAGCAAGTAAAGCATCACCATAGAGTCCAATTATGAAAGAATCCAATACTTCTGAATATTAGATTGTAGACAATAGAAATAACAGGTCAGAACGGAAGCAACCACCGCTACATTCACTTGCCTTCAACGAAGAAGAAGAAATGTACTAGGCATGATCTGGAGTGTAGCCACCTGCTAGCGGGCATAAAACTTAATACAAATATTTCACAAACATTTGCCAACAATCAATAAATCGCTCCTACACTTGAAACCAAGACTTGGTGGTAAGCCTCCCACCCTGAACCACATGCCATACATCAGTAGCGCTGTTTGTTAATTTTGTATCTTTAAAATTATAACAGTGGTGATATCAAACAAATAATCTAGGAGTATCTACACAAAATACCTTACAACTTTGGTATTCAATGGATAATTAAATTCTGTCATCTATAAGTTCTAAAACATCTGACAAGATAACTGACTGAATCTGCTTCAGACAGCAGCGTAGTTAACTTGAAAATTCGATATCTCACAAACCACTGAACCAAAAATCATGAAATTCTACTGGAAGTAAGAACTTTTATCCCTCTGCAGAAGTTTCCATAGTTGGAAGAGCCAATTCGGCCATTTACCTGATGAAACCTACCAGTGAACAGACCCGCTCATTTTGGTCAGGCAAACAGAAACAGCCACAGTAAAACAAACATAACTGGAGTTTCATAATTCATATGAATGCACTTTTTAACAATCTGGAAAGCTTATGAAATTATCTACAACTTTTCTTACAAACCCAAGGTTGAATTCTGTTGATAAAATTGCCTAAATCTTAAGAGAACAGATTCTGCACAGAATTATGAGACAGAAAAACTGCTATAATAAAACTGCAATAACTTTCTGATCTAATGTCCGATTGAGGTGTTCTTCGCGACCACGGAAAGATCTACAAATTATCTACGACTCATATATAGACTTTTCATTTTTTTGAGGCCACTAAGACTACGGAAAACAGGCATGAACAGAAACGGTCGAATCTGCCATTCCGCAGAAAACTAAATTCGAGATCAAAACCTAACCCCACATCTAATCCAACCTCTAATCCTTTAATCCCCATGATCCACAACCTCCAAAAGCACATAATTACAGGGAGGAACAAGGATTTTAACATGCCTAGGGTTTTCCCCAAGAAAAACTTCAAGAAGAGATGGGGAAGAACATCTCCTTGATCCTCTCTTCCTCTTCAATTCAACGTGCCCCTCCTCTTCTCGATCCTTGCTGCGTGGGGGGGGATCTAGAGGGAGGAGGGAGCCATGGAGAGGGTAGGGGGCGGCTGCCAATGGGGAGGAGAGCAAGAGAGGGAGGGGGCTGCTGCAACCCAATTGGGGAGAAGGAGAGGGGGGCGGCTAGGGTTGGGGAGGAGAGGGGGGGCTCCCATCCACCGGATCGAGATCAATGGCCCAAACTCGCTCTCCCCTTTGAGCTCCCAACCCCAGCGGAAAAAATGCCAAAAGATCTACTGTTTTCTGAGGAATGCCTCCTAAAACTCTAAACCCCAATGCCACAGAACATCAAAGAAAAGAGAAAAATAAGTTTAACTTCTTTTAAGAAAATTGGGGTATCACACTCTACCCCCCTTAAAAAGAATTCGTCCTCGAATTCGACCACTCCAACAAAACATCCAAGGTACCCCATATAGCAGCACCTTGCAAAACATGGGTCCATTATTGGTCTTAATTAACATAAGAACTTCTACATCGACTAATTATCTAAGGAAACTACAGCACCTAACATCAAGCATGAACCAACATGTAATGAAGCTCAAACCAAGTCATAGATGCAATCAACACTACGATTTCACAACATCGAATTTGGATGCAGCCATACATCAATATCAATGTCTTAAAACGACACTCTTTTATGAAGGGGTAATACGCACTAAGCACAACCTTTATCAACTTTAACAATTCATTTTAATTCAATGGTGAAACATCCACACCAGATGAATGTATAAGAAGATCAAACACCTCTCCTCACAGCACCACGAAACAAGTAGTTCTATTGAAACAAAACTCCTAATCTTCCTAAACCTTGTTCTTGCCATAATGAAAAGCTAATCATGTAATCTAACATACATTACACCCCACCAAAAGGGAGAAAATCTACAGAACTAATGGGGCAAATAAGCCAACAAGAAGCCAATAACATCTTGCGTGGCACAGTTCATCGAAGAAATGCCAAAAACTCTACATAGAGCACTGACAGCCCAACAACAACACAATACTTGCTTAACCAATGTCACTATACTTCATTCAACATCTCAACTAAGAAAAATATCCAACTAGTATGGTTAACCTACACATAATATAAGTCTTCATCTACTGTAGTTTCAGAAACTTACATTTCATTCTATCATATGATGCACTCAAAGTACCAGACCAATACTAACCCCGTAATCCTTCACACATTTGGCAAACATCTCAAGCTTATGTAAAAACCACATCATTTAGGAATAGGTGACTAACCACACACTACCAACTCTAGGCTAGGCAATGACTTCATTCAAACCAATAGATAAGTGGTCCAACAATGGCTCCACAAACATGCATCAGGGAGAGAACCATCAGATCCTAAACGTATTAATACATAATCAATGGATCAAGAAAATCAAAGATTTTATTCTACAATTAGCATGACTAACATGCAACCACTTTAAACCACATCTAGGCTTTGTGTCTACTAAAACACACGATAGAAGAGAGACATGTAAGCCATTCTGGCTATGTAAAGACTTCCCCCAAAATCCACATAAAAGTACCAATATTCATTTCTTTCAGAACTGGTTTCTCGACATAAACAATCATTCTTTGCAAAGATAGATGGAGCTATCCACCAACCGCCCAACAACTTAAATTCAAATTAATGGTTACCTTGTAACCCAAAACATGCAATTCACACTCCTCTTAAAAACATCCTCAATCAAGCATATATAACAATATTATTGTAATAAAACTCAACTATGAAAAACATGTTGAAAACAACATAGGCATACCTATATATCACCAGCATAATAGCAACTTCAATCTCACAAAAGACCAGCGATATCAATCGCATTAATAAAACAATATCAACATTTAGAAATGAATTATATCAGGCATTAAGTCATAAACAACTTACCATATCACCGTAAAGGATTAGGGAGGGTGAAATTATTTCATCTGCACTATAAAGACATTAACATATATCAAAGATATTTGAACCCATACCCTTCCTATATGTGCAAGTGTGTCAAATTTATCTTCAAATTGCCAAGAATCTAAAGCCTAGGCTTTGATACCAACTGTAACACCCCGGGATCCACAAACACCCCAGAATGCTACTAAACAACACCTCTAACATTCGTATATAAAATTTTGACAGCATCTCCTTTGAAAATTGTATAAACTAGGAAGCAACAAAGTATAAATAGATAGCATGATAAGAAAACATAATCGACATTAATAATCTCCTAGCAATGGGAAGACAACCATAACGGCATGAACTAAATTAACCAGTGTGCACAACTAGTTAGAAACAAACATCCTTTGTCAAAAAGCTTCTAATTAAATCATGACTGCGCCTAAGCAGCGTTATTATGAGAGTGAAGGTGGATGTGCTGCTACTTCCCACTTCCCTTGACGTGCAACAAGCACCTGCATTGAGTAATGCAAGAGTGAGATGAAACATCTCAGCAAGCGAATTGTTTTGACAAGATATTTAAACCACAAATTGAATTAATCAACATTTTAAAAGAATCACAATTAAGATCAGAAATACTTGTAGATATAGAACTTAGTAGTCCCAATATAACCAATACCATCTCATTTCCTCGAACAACCACAATAGGTTCTATAACACTTCCCTGCGTCAACAATACCTGCAAATATCACTTCACTGTATGCATAGGAATGCAATGTGTAGGTACTCTGTCTTTATACCTCTGAGGGTATAAAACCACATCATCTACAAATATCACTTCAATGAATGCATATGAATGCAATGCATATGTCCTCTGCCTTCATACCTCTAAGGGTATGAAGCCGCATCGTACCCCTCCTCGGGCAACGTACGATGCTAAATTGTACCAGTACGGTCGGACCATAGGTCACGACAAAACTTCAGATGCAAATGAGTCATGCAATGTATATGGCATGCTACATTTATCAATAAACTTCACTTCCTTCAGATACAACACAAACCTCAAATAATACTTCATTTACCTTCAGATACAATACCAACCTCAAATAATACTTCATTTACCTTCAGGGGTGTGAATTAATCTCATGAGTCATACTCGAATCATAATCATCATCAATATATGATTGAGCATCAGTACAATGCAAGCAAGTAAAGCATCACCATAGAGTCCAATTATGAAAGAATCCAATACTTCTGAATATTAGATTGTAGACAATAGAAATAACAGGTCAGAACAGAAGCAACCACCGCTACATTCACTTGCCTTCAACGAAGAAGAAGAAATGTACTAGGCATGATCTGGAGTGTAGCCACCTGCTAGCGGGCATAAAACTTAATACAAATATTTCACAAACATTTGCCAACAATCAATAAATCTCTCCTACACTTGAAACCAAGACCTAGTGGTAAGCCTCCCACCCTGAACCACATGCCATACATCAGTAGAGCTGTTTGTTAATTTTGTATCTTTAAAATTATAACAGTGGTGATATCAAACAAATAATCTAGGAGTATCTACACAAAATACCCTACAACTTTGGTATTCAATGGATAATTAAATTCTGTCATCTATAAGTTCTAAAACATCTGACAAGATAACTGACTGAATCTGCTTCAGACAGCAGCGTAGTTAACTTGAAAATTCGATATCTCACAAACCACTGAACCAAAAATCATGAAATTCTACTGGAAGTAAGAACTTTTATCCCTCTGCAGAAGTTTCCATAGTTGGAAGAGCCAATTCGGCCATTTACCTGATGAAACCTACCAGTGAACAGACCCGCTCATTTTGGTCAGGCAAACAGAAACAGCCACAGTAAAACAAACATAACTGGAGTTTCATAATTCATATGAATGCACTTTTTAACAATATGGAAAGCTTATGAAATTATCTACAACTTTTCTTACAAACCCAAGGTTGAATTCTGTTGATAAAATTGCCTAAATCTTAAGAGAACAGATTCTGCACAGAATTAGGAGACAGAAAAACTGCTATAATAAAACTGCAATAACTTTCTGATCTAATGTCCGATTGAGGTGTTCTTCGCGACCACGGAAAGATCTACAAATTATCTACGACTCATATATAGACTTTTCATTTTTTTGAGGCCACTAAGACTACTGAAAACAGGCATGAACAGAAACGGTCGAATCTGCCATTCCGCAGAAAACTAAATTCGAGATCAAAACCTAACCCCACATCTAATCCAACCTCTAATCCTTTAATCCCCATGATCCACAACCTCCAAAAGCACATAATTACAGGGAGGAACAAGGATTTTAACATACCTAGGGTTTTCCCCAAGAAAATCTTCAAGAAGAGAGATGGGGAAGAACATCTCCTTGATCCTCTCTTCCTCTTCAATTCAACGTGCCCCTCCTCTTCTCGATCCTTGCTGCGTGGGGGGGGGATCTAGAGGGAGGAGGGAGCCATGGAGACGGTAGGGGGCGGCTGCCAATGGGGAGGAGAGCAAGAGAGGGAGGGGGCGGCTGCAACCCAATTGGGGAGAAGGAGAGGGGGGCGGCTAGGGTTGGGGAGGAGAGGGGGGGGCTCCCATCCACCGGATCGAGATCAATGGCCCAAACTCGCTCTCCCCTTTGAGCTCCCAACCCCAGCGGAAAAAATGCCAAAAGATCTACTGTTTTCTGAGGAATGCCTCCTAAAACTCTAAACCCCAATGCCGCAGAACATCAAAGAAAAGAGAAAAATAAGTTTAACTTCTTTTAAGAAAATTGGGGTATCACAATTTTAAAGTGGTTTTCATGTCAAATAAGTGGCACTATTTGATAAACAATAGTATTATAAAATTATAGGAACTGAAATGGACTCATTTGGACTTAATATGAATTTTATATGAATTAAACAAGTCTTAGTATTTATTTTTACATTAAAAATTCATTTGCTATTTACTTTTCTAGATTTTTCTAATTCCCAGGACTAGGCGCACAAACCAGAGGACTGCAGGGGTCTCTGCGCAAGTTGCCTAAGACTCAGAGAACAGTCAACTGGGTGGCGGGTTCATTTATAAAGATTCTAGGGGCTTTTATGTTATTCTGACCCGCGAAGGGGTATCCTGTAATCAGGGCCGTCAGATTTAAAATGAACAGCACAGATTAAATCGGTCTTCATCTGAACCGGTACGTTACGCAGTCCCTCGGATCTAGATCCAACGGTCAAGGTTTTAAATAGCACGGACCGCTCAGCATCCACCCGATCTAATATTAATGGTTGAGATCAATACTCCCCGCGATCGGCCCAGATTCGCTTGAGAGCGGGTCTATCGCCCGGATTTAAAAAGGTGCGATCAATCCTGATCCATACAATTGTCGATCAACGGTCAAGACGAGTTCCACCAAAGAGGTACACCTCAATCTAATCTACAACGTCCATTTCTAGATCATCGGTCTACGACACGTCTTCTTCCTCCGTCACCGGCGTGGTGGTGCGGACGCGACCAGTTGTTGGGGACCTTCGGCATCTCAAGGTCCTCAAAAACAGGATTTAACAGTATTTCTGGAGTATAATGTGTGAACAGGTATCTTCGGATTCAAGTCAGCATCACAGTAGACCAGAGTAATACGAAGGTTGATACAGAGCCGAAGGTGTGAGCAGGAAAGCTTCGGCGCGGTAGCAACAAGTGAAACCGACTTAAAGATGAAAAGGCTATTTAAACCTCGACAGATTACTATAGAATTATTATCAAGTGTAAAGGGCATGAATGTAATTTTGTATGGGTTGTGTCCCGTGCCTATAAATAGGAGAACAGTACCCCTGTACTGTTCAAGCTGACTTGGCATTCGCTTTTTGCGTCACGCTTGTACTATCATCTCCTTCCAGTTGAAGGTACATTTGTAATTCAAAGATGTTTATGTCTATGTCTGATAGTAATATATAATTATTTATGTTATCTCTTATATTCTCTACATTTTATCCTTCGTCACTGTATAATAAATTTATGAAGGCACGCTCTTCATTACCTTCGTCCGAAAATCATTATATCCTAAGGGAAATAATGCTTCGAAGGACGAAGGACTTTAGCGATTAACATTTTTTATGTTGCCTTGTTCTTAACTCCTAGCATTTGAGAACAAGTCCCCAACATTGGCGCCCACCTCCGGTGAACTCACTTCCACTCTGAGTTTTTTGAACACCTTCGGCGATCATAAACCTTCGTTATGGCGCCGAAGAAGGCTTCAGCGACTGGGGCTGCAGCTCTGCAACCACTGGACCACAATCAGGAGACAGTCTCCCTGCGGGAGGCCCGAAGCCAGAAAAGGAAGGCTGTCAGCCCGACACCACCAGAGGACGAGATAGATCAAGAAATCAGAGATATGGAGATGCTTCATCAACAAGTACAGAGGAAGAAAGAAAAGATGGCCAGGCTAGCTGAACTGCAGAGGCAGATAGACGAAGCCTCTGAAGAAGTTCGTCATCTTGCCCAGGATGAGCAGCACCGAAGGCCTCAACACCAAGATCTTCATCAGGAGGGTTTTCCCAACGAAGATGACTGGTATGACAATTTCCATCATGGGAATTTTGTTTTTGATGATGCTTCTCCTCTGTCCGCTGAGCTGCAGGCTACACCTTGGCCTCCGTCCTACAAGCCGCCCCAGCTTCCCGTATTCGATGGCCACTCAGACCCGAAGCAGTTTTTGATGAGCTACGAAGCAACAATATCTTCGTATGGTGGCAATGCTTCAGTCATGGCCAAATCTTTCGTTATGGCTGTCAGGAGTGTTGCTCAAACCTGGTATTCCTCCCTTCGACCAGGAACGATCACTTCATGGCAGAAGCTGAAGGACTTGTTGTTAACTAGCTTCCAAGGATTTCAGACGAAGCCGGTCACTGCTCAGGCTCTGTTCCAGTGCACCCAAGATCACGAAGAATACCTTCAGGCGTATGTCCGAAGGTTCTTGCGTTTGAGGGCACAGGCACCAACGGTGCCTAATGAAATTGTCATTGAGGCCATGATCAAGAGGCTTCGGCCAGGACCGTCAGCTCAGTACTTCGCTCGGAAGCCTCCTCAAACTTTGGAGAAGCTGCTCCAGAAGATGGACGAGTACATTCGGGCCGATAATGATTTTCGCCAAAGAAGGGAGGAGGCTTTCAGGTTTTCTGAAATGACCAGGGGCTTCGGAGGGAGGTTCTACCCGAGGCACGTGAGATCAATTCATAACTCTACACAAAATGGTGATAGAGGAAGCCAACAGCAAAGGCCACAATGTTCCTCACAGGCTTCGGGGCAACAGCAAAGCTCCTTCCGACCACCAGCTCCAAGAGGCAGAGGCGCCAGGGGCTTTGGAGGAAGATTTGGCGATCAACCGAGAAGAATCTTTTGCTTATTCTGCGGTGAGAACAAAGGCCATACTACCAGGATGTGCCATGTTACTATTTAGAAGCAAAAGGAAATAGCTGAAGCAGCAGCACAACAAGCTCAGCCGAAGCAGGTCATGCATACAGCTTCGTATCATTCGCCCTACATTCCAGAATATGTGGGCAATCATCCTACAGTTTCTGTTGCTTCAGCGAGTCAGCCTCAAGCTTCTTGGCAACAGCCTCCGCCTCCACCTCCGTTGCAACAAGGCCAGCAGCCAGAAGGGAGCCAGTATGCTCCACACCAGAGGGACTTCAGAGAGCAGTCTGAAGCTCGTACAGTCAATAGCACTGTGCCAGAGTCAAAGCACATCTATTGACAAAGGCTTATATTGATTAAAGTTCAAAGACTTGTGATAACAAAGAGGACCTTCGAACTATCGAAAATCCTTCGAAGCAACAAAAAGTCGTTCTAAGGAACGCAGAGTAAGTTTGCCGAAGTCACAAAAAAGTCGTTCCAAAGGGAGCGCAGTGTAAGTTTTCTGCTCCAAAGTCGTTCCAAAGGGAATGCAGAGCATACAGCGAAAAGTCAACGCTGATACCGCCTAAGTAAAAGGCGAAGCGCGAAAAGTCAACGCGAATACCGCTGAAAGTAAAAGGCGAAGAAGCTCCTAAGGGAGGCTTACAGCGAAAAATAAACGCTGATTCCAATGAAGTAAAAGGCGAAGAAGCTCCTAAGGGAGGCTTATAAAAGATTGTGTTTTATTGCAGGGATGCGTATGTATCTTCGGAATAAACATCATCTCACATAACATAACATCATCGCATCATTTCGCATAGCATAAGCATCATACATCATTTTGCACATGTCACAAGAGGTGGACACATTATCAATCTACAGAAGAACGCTTTGAAAAAAGGGAGAAATCATAGTCACAAAAAGATACATCATTGATCTTCGGAAGTGTAGCTTCGGAAAATGTTTTCACGAAGCCTGGATATTATTCATCAGAACATTGGATATTGTTGTGACAAAGAAAAATTCTCCTTCACGAAGCATGAAAAGAAGGGAAGGTGTTTTTTCGTCAAAGACTCAAAAGCGGTACGTGTAAAGTTTCATGCATCGTAAAGAATTGACTAACAAAAATAGGTATATTACATTTGGGGTTACAAAATGTTACAGTATATTACATTTCAGAAGTTTTCACAAAAATACTTAATCTTCTCTCAAAACGACTTCTGCAGCCTCGTTCAGGAGCCGATTAACGACTTCGTCCATAATATCTTCAGCCATCTTTTTAATTTCGTCGTCTCCTTTCGGCTGAGGGCCCGAAGACGTTTTAGCAGGATCTGAAGTAAGACAGGATACGGCTACATTGCTATTACAAATCGCAAACAAATCTTAAAGCCTAAAGATTACAACACAATAAAAACTATTAGTTAATACCTAATTGACCTTCGGCCTCTGCGCTCTTTTCAGCAGCCTCAGCTACTTCTCTAGCATCGTGAATGCCCTTTTCACTTCTTCGAATAATTTCTCCGGCCATTTCTCGGCCACCATTATCCCAGATATCGGTAAAAATTTTTCCACCAATTATACTAGCTTCGGCCGAAGGATCTCTTGCATCTTCAAAGGACAAAGCAGCTTCGGACTGTGCTAAATTTTTTACATCTTCGCAGCCCTTCTTCTCTAAGATGGTGGCAATCCCTCTGGCACCAGAGAAGGCGCATATATCTCCTCGGCTATTTAAAATTTCTTCGAAGGCCTCAGCTTCGTGGTCGATCCATTCGATGGGACCTTCGGGATTGCCTCTCGTAAAGTTTTCTTCGCTTGAGAAGGCGCCAACCCTAGCGAAGCTAGCTTTTAACTTCTTAACACACTCTATAGATTTGTTATAGCATCTCTTTCTGGACGAACGAAGCTCTTCAACAGTTATTTCTAGGTGATCGGCCCATTGGTCGCTGAGTTCTCGTTTTGTTTCTTCAAGTATGCGTTCTTCCTTGGCTCTGGCCAGTTGTTTCCGAAGATCTTCAATTTCCCGCTTCTGAGCTTCAGCTTGACCTTTAAAAGCAGCTTCGTCTTCCTTTATTTTATTTATCAATGAGTGCAACATTTTATCTTTTTCGAGACCTTCGTTCCTTAGTTCAATAACTTCGGAACGAAGGTTGCTCAGGGCTATAGAACACCCTTCGTCTTCAGCATCTTTCTGTGCCCTGAGGGCATTGCTAAGTATCAGGCCCTGCAAAGAGAAATATGTGTGCGTCAATAGGTTTAAACAAACGAAAAATTTTGGACTCAACAAAAAATACAAGGATTTCATTTGTCGCACCTTTAAGCTATTGTAAGCTAGGCTGTCGGCCAGATCGTTCTTCGACAGCACCGAGAGCCCGTCTTCTAAAGTTGGGAATCCGAAGCTCCTGCTCATCTCCCGATAGACAGAAATTTCCTTGCTGTCGGGGAGACAATACAAGAAGTCTTCTTCTCCACTGCCATTGAATATTAACGCCCCCTTTGGATATTTCAGTTTTTGGGCGTAGTGCTGGGCCTCTTGCTCTTCTTTTTCTGATAGTTTTTTCCCCGAAGCATGACGAACAATATAATCACGAACTTTGGGGGATGCTTCGGGGGCAATGACACCGGTTTCTTCAACAAAAGTTGGCTTTGTTATTTTTTCTGCCTCACTTTCCAAGGATTTTATCTTTGCAGGCTCTGAGGGCCCAGCTTCGGCTTCAGTCTCTTGCCCTGGAGCTCTAGAACCAGAAATTTCAGTTGTTGTTTCAGAAATGACAGCAGCCCTCTTCGGAGGTGTGCTTGAAGATTTGATCGTTTCCAGTACATCTAGCACATTAGCCATTCTCTTTCTTTTCGGAGTCACTGCTGGCACTTTTTGATTTTTTACTGTCTCAATGTTTGCTGCAGGACTCAAAACTTCTGATGTTTTGGATCCCTCAGTTGCTTCTTTTACCTCTTCCATTTTTTCTGTGGACGGCGCTTCAGCCTTCTCTTTCATTTCTGATAACAAAATCTTTGATTGTTCCAATTCTATCTTTGTTGGCACTTCGGCCGTTTCTGCGACTTCTGGCAGCAAGGTTGGATCGACTGGTTTTTCAGCTTCGGTGGCCGAAGAAGTTTCTCCGGTAAACTCAAGCACCGAAGCTGGTTCAATATAGCGCGGCCGATGTGTAAGGACCTTTATCTTCTTTCTTTTCGGTTCTGGCTCGCTAGGAGCAGTTGCAGCTTCTTCTTTTGCAGAGGTTGTGTTTTTTCTCTTCTGCCTTCGAATGGGATAGCAATAGTCAGGGTAGACAAACCCGATTGCATCAAATACCCGATTCAGCCTCTTCTTTTTTCGGCCTCCGAAGGCTGCTGACATTGCAGTGTCTTCGGCCTTTGAATAAGCCCCAAGCAGTTCATCACTTAAATTTTCAATACTTTTTAACCAGTCATCATCTCGCTCAACGAATTTATCTCCAAATTTAAAAGTGTACTTCAACCTGATAAGTCCACCTTCGTCGGCCTCTTTTACGGTTTCTTGTGGCATTTCCCATTTCTCCGCGAGCGGCCATACCCTGAAGGCAATATGCTCTTGTACTAAGTCTCTCGTTCCAATGAAAGAGCAGACTGCGCCGAAGGCCCTCTGGCATTCTTCGGCAGCTTCATTCATTTCAACCTTCGGCCTCCGAAGGCCGAAGCTTTGCCAGATAGGGCGCATAATTATACCTTTGATATCTTCTCGTATTGTCAGATCATTCTTCACATAAAACCATTCTGTCATCCAGTCGCCGGGCCATCTCTTCCGAAAGGTTGGCACGGGGCAGCTTGACCCGGACCGAGAAACAAAACTGTAGCAGCCAAAATTATTGTGATACTGTTCCTTACCCCAAGGTTTTGTCTCATATGATAATTCGTGTATATTACAGAAGCTTTTTGCATCAGGCTTCAGACCTTGGCTTCTCACGGCCCACACGAAGATATTCAGCTTTATAATTGCCTCGGGGGTAAGTTGATGGAGATAGATTTCGAATATTTTCAGCACCTCCACAACGAAGCTGCTCAAGGGAAATCGCAGTCCAGCTTTCAAAAAGCTTCGGTACACTACGACTTCATTCTCTTCGGGATGTGGGCAAGTTTTTCCCCTTCGTCCGCCCTCACAATAGACAAATCCCGGAAATATCTTCCTCTCATATTGACAAGATGATTTTCTTTGATAGTTGATTTACCATAAACTGAATGGCTTGGTCGCCAGGGACGATCTTCGGAGTCTTCACCACCACTGTCCACATCATAGCTGTCACTGTCACCAGTATCCTCAGACAAACCTTCCAGAATCTCCTTGGTGATTTTTTCTGTATTGGTCTTTGACATCGCTATAAGAAACCCCAAATTTTTCTCTTCGTCGAGGCTCAGCTTCGTCTCAGCAGCAGTCTTCTTATCTTCGGACATCTTCGGAGATGCTAAAAAACTATTTTCAAAGCCGAAGCTTCAAAACTAAAAGCTTAGCAAATCTTAGTGCACAAGAGCTAAAAATTGAGTAAGTGGGAGCAATTGGCCAGAGAGTGTATCAAATGAGTTTGCGGTATGGCCGTATTTATACACCAAGAGCGTTGAAAATTGAAAGACCCCGCTTGTCAGTGAATGTTGCTATTCTAGCAAAGGGAAGGTGTTTTTTCGGACCTTCGGCGTAAAGCCTTCGTCCATGTCGCAATCTAAATTTATTATTTTAAACAAATTAATATTGCGAGGGGCTACTGTTGGGGACCTTCGGCATCCGAAGGTCCTCAAAAACAGGATTTAACAGTATTTCTGGAGTATAATGTGTGAACAGGTATCTTCGGATTCAAGTCAGCATCACAGTAGACAAGAGTAATACGAAGGTTGATACAGAGCCGAAGGTGTGAGCAGGAAAGCTTCGGCGCGGTAGCAACAAGTGAAACCGACTTAAAGATGAAAAGGCTATTTAAACCTCGACAGATTACTATAGAATTATTATCAAGTGTAAAGGGCATGAATGTAATTTTGTATGGTTTGTGTCCCGTGCCTATAAATAGGAGAACAGTACCCCTGTACTGTTCAAGCTGACTTGGCATTCGCTTTTTGCGTCACGCTTGTACTATCATCTCCTTCCAGTTGAAGGTACATTTGTAATTCAAAGATGTTTATGTCTATGTCTGATAGTAATATATAATTATTTATGTTATCTCTTATATTCTCTACATTTTATCCTTCGTCACTGTATAATAAATTTATGAAGGCACGCTCTTCATTACCTTCGTCCGAAAATCATTATATCCTAAGGGAAATAATGCTTCGAAGGACGAAGGACTTTAGCGATTAACATTTTTTATGTTGCCTTGTTCTTAACTCCTAGCATTTGAGAACAAGTCCCCAACACCAGTGCAGCAACCCCACTGGAGTTTGACAATTCTGGCCATCTACCGGCGCAACTCTAGCGAATCTCAAACTATTCTAAGGAGGAGGGGAAAGAGAACCCGATTGGAGACTTACCGGGTAGTATTATCGTCTCCGGTTCACGTTGTGGTGCGGATTTATGGCCACGACGGAAAACCGGCGACAAATTGTGGTGACGACGCGCGCCCAAAGAGTCGAGTGACACCGCGGCTAGCCTCTACTTGCACGAGCGATGCCCTACTCCCTGACCATCGGGATCAGAACGTCGATAGCCCCCCGATTGCAGGTACGGCGGATTTCCTCTTTCCTCTCACCAGCTTCGTTCTCACCGGGTAGAGGTGGCAGCGTCAAGGGGGTCCTTATAGGCTATGCGAGGATCGGCTGGAGGAAAAGGGATCGGGCCCCCACACGACCGCCCCGGCGCGCGGTATTTGCGGGTTGTTACCGCCATGAGCGGCCACTGTGTGGTGTCTGGCACGGTGGGTCCCAAATGGAAGTCGCACGCAGAGCGAAAACATGGCGCTGCACAGTGGGTCCGTGGATCAATGAAACGTGTGCGAGCCATGCAAAGGGAACGAGAGTGGCTGACACAGGGCCCATCTAGTCGGCCCATACATCCACAGCATGCACGCGGACGATGCTGACCCGTGGGTCCCGCACGGCAGGGCACAGGGTGAGCGCGGATGGACTCCATGAGTTTTGGGCCGCACGGGGCGTGTAAGTGGGCTGGTCAATTGGATTTCGGCCCAAGTCGCAAGTATATTTCTCCTTTCTTTTTCTTTTACATTTTCTGTTTTTTTCTTTCTCATTTTAAAATTAAATTTCAAATTCAAATCCTATGGAAAATTTTCCTCAGATTAAAAGTACAATTTGAACATACCCAATATGTGATGAATTTATTTATTTATAAATTTATTTTGGTGTTGTATAATATTTCTTTCTTTCCTTCTCTATTTGATTTGAAATTTTAAATTTGAATTCAAACGTTGTTGTGGATTTATTGTTCTCAATTAAATACATAACTTGGACTTACCAGTATTGGAGGAAATTTATTTGCACATTTATTTTATATTATGTAGGATTTCCTATTTTCCCTTTCTAGGTGATTTCCCAATTTTCTAAATTGAACATTTTTTTGTTAAACCCTAATTTGATAATTAGCATGCTCCTAGTAACATGGCTAGTATTTAATGCACACCATAAAATCCACTATGAGACATAGTTTATTTTTTGTCTTATTAATTAATTGTTCACTTTAAATAAGGGTATTCCCATGTTGCAATGAGTAGATGGCAACATATGTAATGAGATATACTCTGTTCACATTATTTATAATTTGAGTCTTACAAATCCTACCCCCCTTAATAGAAATCTTGTCCTCGAGATTTGTAAGAAAAGGGTATATACACATATTGTCTCAACACATATGCACAAACCAAATCTCAGCATGATGCATAATTTACTAGCAACTCATGGGGTCGATTCGACCTTATTATTCCTCCTAAAACAGTATCATACCAATTACTGACTAAAGTAACATTTAGATCTTACAGATGGTAGTAATTTATATATATATGTTTATGTAACTTGGTGGAGTTGGTGGTGGTGGTGAAGGTTGTTGTTGTCGTTGTCTTCCAATTGTGCTTGTCTTATTTCTCGATGTATCTCTAGTTGGTCCTGACGTATTTCCTAGCATTCTTGTCTTATCTGATTTTGCATTTCGGTAACCATGTCTGCCATTAGTTGTATTACCAGCATTTGTGCGGCAACCACTTGATCGATTCCAACAGGCAGAGGATTTGGCGGATTCATTTCTGTTTGTTGTTGTCTGATAATCTTCTCTTCTTGGTATTGACAATGAAAGTTAGAAGCATATGGTAAAATAGTTTGCAAGGGAAATTATTTGGCAGGCAGACGAATAGGCTAATATCTGGTTATGATCTGAAGATTCTTTAACAGGGCTTAATCTTTGTTTTATGTCCAGATTGGGGTACTAGTTGTATAAGGTGAATATCCAAGGTTAAAATAGAATTTGTCAAGATGAGATATACTATATGGTGTAGGTCAAAAACTTGTTTGACATTTGGTGGGGACAGATAAATTATGCAATCCATCATGACTCTCTTGGTTAGGTTAGCTCTTATGCTCATGGTGTGAATCATCTAGGCCCCTTAGTGATGTTTTGGTAATTAATGACAACTGTTTGTGGACTAACGGTTCTTGGAGAAATAAGAATGCAGGGTTGGAGCACATAGAATAGAAAATCTTGAGGTTTATGAGCATTGGTTGTGGATCAAGTGAAGGCAAAGGTATAACATATGTTTTGTTTTTGCCGGTCTCCAGGAGTTTAGAGAAGTTATTTGACCGGATTAGTAGGCTAGATAACCATACTATTAGGAGGGGTCAATGATGTTTGTTTGTGTCAAACTTAGTACCTCATAGAGCATCTAGTGGTTGCATTTGCATGAGGACTAACAGTGCTTCCAATTTCAAGAGTTAAAAATCTTTTGAAAAGCATGTTTGAAAAATTGCCAAGTCTTGGGTTGTGCGGACCGTCCGCGATCCTCCAGTGGGGTCCAAAGTATGTTTACTTCGGACTGGTCCTGTTCATTTGTACTGCGGACCGTCCGGGTCTTGGGGCCGGACCGTCCGTTGTGCTGACCAGAGAAGGTTGCTCTCGGCACAGTCCCTGAATTATTGTGCGGACCGTCCGACCTTGTAGGGCGGACTGTCCACAGGTGCCAAATTGGTTTGGGCAGGGACTGTGTGGTTTTTGGGATTTGTACTACGGACTGTCCGGAGGATAAGCTCGGACAGTACAGTCTCCTAGGTCACGGACCGTCCGGCCTTGTAGGGTGGACGGTCCACATGTGTTAACTCCTCTTGGTCAGAGCTCTGGTGCTCCAAGTTGCCAGGTCGCGGACGGTCCGGCCAAGGTTGGCGGACTGTCCGGACCTCCCTTTTCTGACAGCTCTGACAGATTTCAAACGGGAAAAATAGTCGTTATGTGTACGGCGGACCGTCCGGCCTTAGGGCGCGGACCGTCTGCGTGTGCGAAGAAAATGTGCAAATTGCACATAACAGTTGGATTTGAGTGGTGTTCTATAAATAAAAGGGGAGCTCGTGTGTGAGGGCTCTCTTGGCCATTCTTTGCACACATTGAGCTCATTTGTGATCCTCCCACTCATTCTCTCACACTCTTTGCTTGAGATTGCATTCTAGTGAGAGATTGAGAGTTCCTAGTGCATTTGCATCCATTGGTGATTCTTGAGGCACTAGGTGGTACACCGAGCAAGCGTCATCGGCTTGTTACTCTTGGAGGTTGCCGCCTCCTAGACGGCTTAGGTGTTGTCTCCGTTGAGCTCTCCGAGAAGATTGTGGAGGAGCCGCGGTGTCGATTGTGAGGGGTTCGCGCCTACCTCGCCGGAGCGGCAAAGGTGACATTAGTGGAAATGAGGTATTGACTGATTTCTTGTCCACTTGGCTCAAAGATCAAGCCTTGTCTTAATAGAGGAGCAAGTGAGAGCTTGAAGTCCACCTCAATGTGGATTAGGGGTGATCGGCAAATCACCGATACCACGGGATAAAATCCGGTGTCTTTATTTTCCTGCATTACTTATTGTCATGCAAGTGATTAGTATTTTGGCATATTGTTCTTCAAGTATACAATCACCTTAGTTGATTCTCATAGATTGTTTACTTGTTATCACTAGAGAATTTATACCTCTTGTCATATTGATTAAATTTCCCTAGTGTTTTTGATTTTAGTCAAAACCGTCTATTCACACCCCCTCTAGCCGGTGTCCTAGATCCTACAAGTGGTATCAGAGCCAAGGACTCCATTGTTTGTGGATCTAATCATCCCGGAGTGGGACAAAATGGCTAGTAACAACAATGTGCACATTGGGAAGCCACCACATTTTGATGGGAGTAACTACGACTATTGGAAAATAAGAATATCAATGCATCTTAGAGCAATGGGTGGAAAAATTTAGCCAATTGTCAAGGATGGGTTTGTTGTGTTGAAAGAAGATGAACCATCTGTTAGTGACAATGAAAACATTCTTACAAATTATCAAGCCATGAATGTATTTTATGATGCTTTTGATATAAATGAGTTCAACCGTATCAAGAATCTCACAACCGCTCATGAGATTTGGATTAAGCTAATGGAAATTCATTAAGGAACTACAATTGTGAAGAGTGCCAAGCTATATGTGTGCAAAGGAAAATTTGAGCAATTCATTATAAAAGAAGATGAAAGTGTATCCAATATGTTCAACCGGTTAAATGAGATAGTGAATGAACTCAAGGGACTTGGTTTTAATGTATCGGATGTGGATTTCACTCATAAGTTCCTTAGATCTCTTTTGGAGAAGTATGAGACCATTGTGACCATGTTAGTAAGAAGTGATCTATCTACAACTTCTCCAACCAAAATATTGGCGGAAATTCTTACTCAAGATATATTAAGAAATCTCAAGTCGATGCTATAAGTTTGGCAAAGAAAGTGAAAAAATGAATCAATTGCTCTCAAAGCTAAAGCTTCTAAGGCAATTGAGAAAGAAGATAGTGATGATGAAGAAAATGAAAGTGAGAGTGATGGAGATATGGCTCTATTTGTAAAGAAATTCAACAAATTCATGAAGATGAAGAGAGGTCAACCTAGAAGAGGCCAAACATCAAGAAGAAATGCTTTCAATGATAGAAAATGTTGAGTGTGGGGAACCCGGTCACATTGCCATGAATTGCCCTAACAAGAAGAAGAAGGGCAAAGATGGATATGATAAGAAGAAAAAGAAATTCTACAACAAGATGAAAGATGGCAAAGCCTACCTAGTTGAATGGGATTCGGATGATAGCTCGGATGATGATGATGATGATGACACCTCATCCAAGCTTAATGCCGGAATTGCCATCAAGGAAGCTCCTTCACTTTTCTCATCCCCTCATTGTCTCATGGCAAAGGGAGATGCTAAGGTAAAAATCATCATAGATTTAAATGATATAAATGATGATGATGATGCTAATGATGATGGCTATTCATATGATGATCATGTTAGAATGTTAGGTGAGGCCGATGACTACGTGCACAAAGAAAAAGAAAAATTTAAGACCTTGAAGGAATTGTATAAAACCTCCAAGTGTCTTTTGAGGAGCTCAAGACCTCTCACAATGATCTAAAAGAGAATTGTGAGAAGCTTGCGGAAGCTCAAAACTCATCTATTGTGCATGAAGTTGTTGTCGTCACCGAGGATGTTGGAGTCACTTGTGACTTACTTGATAGTCCTACAAGTGAACCACTACCTACTAACTCTATTTGTGATAAATGCAAAATTTCTCTTATGAATGATAATATTGCTCTTGATGAATCACAAATCATTGTTAAGAATGAAGTGTTAGTAGATAGAGTAAGTGCTCTAACTCATGATCTAGAGAAGGCATATGGTGGAAAGGCTAAATTGGATTTCATATTGGGAAGTCAACGTTGCTCACTTAACCGTGAGGGTCTTGGATATGTTCCCAAGAAAGGAAAGAATGCTTTTATAAAGCAAAAGACATTGTTTGTGAAAGAATGTGACAAAGTGTGTCACAAGAAGGGACATATCAAGAAGAATTGTCCTAAGCTCAAGAATGTATCCTCCACTTATTTTGAGCATTGTTATGTTGTTTCTCATAATGCAAAAGGTGTTCATGCTAAATTTGTTGGTACTTTAATTGTTGGCAACAAGAAGAAAGCTATTTGGGTGCCAAAGACCTTGGTCACTAACATCCAAGGACCCAAGCGAGTTTGGGTACCTAAAAGAGATTGATTTCCTTTTGTAGGTGAACTACAAGGCGGGAGGGAATCATTGGGTGTTGGATAGTGGATGCACTCAACACATGACCAGAGATATGAAAATGTTCACCCAAATGAGTGAGGAAGATTGCTCAAACTATGATAGTATCACATTTGGAGATAATCGCAAAGGAAAGGTTAAAGGCTTGGGTAAAATTGCTATTTCAAATGATCATTCCATATCAAACGTGCTTTTAGTTGAGTCTTTGAATTTTAATTTACTATCCGTAGCTCAATTATGTGACTTAGGATTTAGTTGCAATTTCACTGTTGATGATGTTGTTATCTCTATTGTTGATGGTAGCAATCTTAAGTTTAAAGGTTTTAGATATGAAAATCTTTACCTTGTTGATTTCTCATCAAGTGAGGCAAAGCTCACAACTTGCTTATTCTCAAAGGCATCACTAGGTTGGTTATGACATAGATGACTTGGTCATGTTGGAATGAAGCAACTCAATCGTTTAACCAAACATGACTTAGTCCATGGCTTGAAAGATGTGAAATTTGAGTAGAACAAATTGTGTAGCTCTTGTCAAGCCAGGAAGCAAGTGGCAAATACTCATCCAAATAAAAGTCAAATGTCTACTCATCGGCCTTTGGAATTACTTCACATGGATTTATTTGGGCCAACATCGTTCGTGAGTATCGGCGGTAATTCCTATTGCCTTGTGATTGTGGATGATTATTCTAGATTCACTTGGGTTTACTTTCTTCGGGATAAATCTAATGTGTTTGAAACATTCAAGTCATTTGCTATATTGGCTCAAAACCAATTTGATTTTGATATCAAGAAAGTTAGAAGTCATAATGGGTCGGAATTCAAAAATGCAAGAATTGATGAATATTATGATGACAAGGGTATTAAACATGAATTCTCATCAAAATATACTCAAGAACAAAATGGTATTGTTGAAAGATAGAATATGACTCTCATCGATATGGCTAGGTCTATGTTAGCGGAATATAATTGTTGGGTCTATGCTTCGTCGCCGAAGGTCTTCAAGGAAGAAGCGGCTTTCGGCTGAAGCTGCTTGTGTGAGATGGCTGAAGATTCCTCTTCATGAAGCTTCGGTATTACAAACCGACTTAAAGATAGAATGACCTTTTAGTCTATAAAGGTCTGAGTCAATGATTGTAAACTTTTATGAGGGGCATAATTGTAATTCCTGACAGGCTGTGTCCTGTGCCTATAAATAGTGAACAGTATTCCTTTACTGTTCACGCATTCTGGCAATTGTAATCGCATCTTTCGGGAACCTATCTTTGCCAAGGCAGAGGTATAATTGTATTCAACAATTCAATATATTAAGTAAATATAATTTAATTCGTTTATGATTCATTTATCTTTTCATACCCTTTATTTTATGTTATCTTATATCATCTATTAGAATTTAATTACGAAGACTTAACCTTCGTAATTATATTCTCATCAACCTTCGCCCATGATTCATTATCCTCAAGGGAATATTGTTTCATGGGCGAAGGACGTTAACATTTAACATTTTATGTTGCCTTGTTCTTAATTCATAACATTTGAGAACAAGTCTCCAACATTGGCGCCCACCTCCGGTGAACTCACTTCCACTTTTTGAGCTGATGGCTTCGTTCAACGATCAAGCTGGAGCTGCTTCGGACCCGAAGCTGGTGCTCCCGATTACAGGTGGTTCGTCCTCAGAGCCAGCCAACAAGAAACAGAAGAAGGAAGCAAAGAGAAGGGTACAGCATGTTGGGGTGCAAGGACCCTTCATCAAATCAAGATGGTCTCACATTCCTATTACCTTCTCCCAAGAGGACCTTTAGCTCAAGGATTACCCACACAACGATGCCATGGTTATCTCTTGTGTTATCAAAGGATTTCTGGTTCACAATGTCTTGGTTGACACAGGCAGTGCAGCTGATATCATATTTGCTAAGGCCTTCAGACAAATGCAAGAGCTAGAAGATAAAATTCATGATGCTACACATCCTCTCCGTGGCTTCGGAGGAAGACAGATTGTAGCACTGGGCAAGATCACCATGTCAGTGACCTTCGGGTTCATCAACAACACTAGAATTGAGCAAGTTGTGTTTGACATTGTTGACATGGAATACCCTTACAATGCAATTATTGGTCGTGGCACCCTCAATGCTTTCGAAGCAATTCTTCATCCTGCTTATCTGTGCATGAAGATACCTTCGGATCAAGGACCCATCGCTATTCATGGAAGTCAGGAAGCTGCCAGAAGGGCCGAAGGAAACTGGACTGACTCAAAAGCAATCCATAACATAGATGGAGCTGAAGCTTGTGAACAATACAAATTCAGAAGGGAGAAAGCAGCTTCAGCAGATCAGCCGAAGCCCATGCTCTTTTGTGAGGACATAGCAGAGCAGAAGGTGCTGTTGGGCTCTCAATTATCCGAAGAATAGGAGAAAACCTTGATAAGGTTTTTGTTCAACAACAAAGATGTTTTTGCATGGTCAGCCAATGATCTCTGCGGGGTTAATAGGGATGTTATTGAACACTCGCTCAATGTTGATCCATCCTTCAGACCCAGAAAGCAGAGGCTTCGGAAAATGTCTGATGATAAGGCCGAAGGTGCTCGTAATGAAGTCAAAAGACTCCTCAGTGCAGGAGTTATCAGAGAAGTAAAGTACCCAGAATGGCTAGCTAACACTGTTATGGTAAAAAAGGCCAATGGCAAGTGGCGAATGTGTATCGATTTTACAGATCTCAACAAGGCTTGTCCGAAGGACAAATTCCCATTGCCAAGGATAGACTCTTTAGTTGATGCAGCAGCTTCTTCAGAGCTCATGAGTCTGCTAGACTGTTACTCGGGCTACCACCAAATCTGGATGAAGAAGGAAGATGAGCCGAAGACTAGCTTCATAACCCCAAGTGGCACATATTGCTATCTTCGGATGCCTGAGGGGCTCAAAAACGCTGGAGGAAGTTTCAACAGAATGACTGCGAAGGTTCTCCAGTCTCAGATAGGCAGAAATGTGCTAACTTATGTTGATGACATAATTGTAAAAAGCACGAAACAGGAAAATCATATTTTGATTTGCAGGAGACCTTCGCCAGTTTCAGACAAGCTGGCTTAAAGTTGAATCCAGAAAAATGTGTCTTCGGTGTAAAGAAGGGGAAATTTCTTGGATGCTTGGTTTCAACAAAGGGAATTGAAGCTAATCCAAGTAAAATTGAAGCCATACTTCGAATGGAGCCACCAACCACAAAAAGGGGGCCCAAAGATTAATAGGGAGGTTGGCATCTCTTAATAGATTTATATCCAGATCAGCAGAAAGGAATCTACCATTCTTCGAAGTGCTGAAATCAGCCGAAGTCTTTCAATGGGGATCAAGCCAACAAAAAGCCTTCGAGGAGTTGAAGCAATATCTGATAGATTTAACAACATTAACTCCACCGACGCCAGGGGCTCCTTTGTTATTATATGTGGCAGCTTCGCACTCAGCGGTAAGTGCAGCACTTGTCCAGGACAAGCTTGATGGCCAAGTCAAGAAGCAGGTCCCAGTATATTTTGTATCTGAAGTTCTTAGTATATCAAAGAAAAACTATACAGAATTAGAGAAGGTGTTATATGCTGTTTTGATGGCATCCAGGAAGCTTCGGCATTACTTTCAAGCATACAATATTGGTGTTCCTTCTTCGCAGCCGTTGAAGGATATTATGAGAAATAGAGAAGCTACTGGGCGGATTGGAAAATGGGCTGCAGAGCTCAATGAATTTTACATTGATTATGTGCATAGATCTTCGATCCAGTCCCAGGCGTTAGCAGACTTCATTGCTGACTGGACGCCAGGGGCTCAGGATGAAGAAACAAATAAAGATGCCGAAGTATGGACAGTGTTTTGCGATGGGTCTTGGGGAACCTTCGGGGCAGGAGCAGCTGCTGTGTTGGTCTCGCCGTCCAAAGTTAAAACCTGTTATGCGGCAAAACTCGATTTCAGTTGTACAAACAATATTACTGAGTACGAAGCCCTGCTTTTGGGTCTTCGGAAGCTAAAAGCAATGGGAATCAGAAGGGCCATTCTTAAAACTGATTCCCAGGTTGTTTCGGGTCATATCGACAAGAGTTGCAAGGCTAAAGATCCGAAGCTTGAAAAATATCTGGACACGGTTCGAAGAGTCGAAGCTTCCTTCGAAGGATTTTCTGTCAAAAATATCCCTCGAGGACAAAATGAGCATGCTGATTTGCTAGCTAAGTCAGCAGCACAGGGGCTGCCTTTACCTTCGGATGTGTTCTTCGAAACAATAAAGGCACCTTCAGTGGAACTCCTTGAAAGAGCAGTCCTCAATATATCTCCTGTTTATAGTGAAGATTGGAGAACTGAAATCATTTCTTACCTTCAGGGTAAATTCCTTTCAGATGACGAAACTTATAACAGGAGGATAGAGGCAAGAGCTCGTCCATATGTCATGATAGAAGGGGAGTTGTACAAGCATAGAGTTTGTGCTCCGTTGCTCAAGTGTTTATCTAGAACTGAAGGCATAGAGTTGATGAAAGAAATACATGCAGGCATGTGTGGATCTCACATTGGATCTAGGCCGTTACATGGAAAAGTTTTCCGTCAAGGGTTTTATTGGCCGAAGGCAGCTTCGGATGCAGCGGAATTAGTTCAAAAGTGCGAAGGTTGTCAGAAATGTGCAAGAGATCAAAAACAACCTTCGTCCTTAACACAGCTCATACAACCCATCTGGCCATTGCAAAGGTGGGGCCTTGACTTGTTGGGTCCATTACCACCGGCCCAAGGGAATTTAAGATATGTTGTAGTGGCTGTGGAATATTTTTCCAAATGGATTGAGGCAAAGCCTTTAGCCACAATAACTTCGGCCACCATTCAAAAGTTTTTCTGGCAGAATATTGTTTGTCGTTTCGGGGTACCAAAGGCCATCACTGTGGATAATGGAACACAGTTCGACTCCGAAGCTTTTAGGGATTTCTGTGATCAAATTGGTACGAAGATCCATTTTGCATCAGTCAGGCATCCGGAGTCAAATGGGCTCGTTGAAAGAGCCAATGGCATTATAATGACAGGAATAATGAAGTTAATCTTCAATCAACCCAGGGGAAAGTGGCCAGATCAGTTAACCAAAGTGGTGTGGAGCCACAACACAACAACATCAATGTCTACAGGCTTTACTCCATTCAAGTTATTATTCGGTGACGAAGCAATAACTCCGGAGGAAGCTAAAACTGGATCAATAAGAGTAGTAGCTTCGGCAGAATCAGGTTCTGAAGATGCTTATTCTGTGGAAAAAGATGCTTTAGAAGGGATTAGGCTTCAAGCTGTGGAAAATATCAATAAATATCAAGCCGAAACAATCAAATGGCGAGATAGAAAGGTTCGGCTAAAGAATATTGAGCCAGGACATTTGGTGCTTCGGAGAGTGGCCAACCTAGACATAGTGGGCAAGTTGCAGTTGAAATGGGAGGGACCTTTCTTAGTAGCATCTTCGTCAAGACCCGGTTCATACAGATTGAAGGATATGGACGGCAACGACATTCCTAGATCTTGGAATGCGGATGAGCTTCGGCGATATTATGTGTAACTTGATGTAACTTTTTTATGTTTTTTCTTTTTCATGGCACCCTTTTCCTTTCTAAAGGGGGAGAAAGGTTTTTAATGGGGCCATCATATGTAATTACCTTTTTTAGTTCTATAAGAGCAAAATCCCCCAAAGAATGTAAATGTAAAAGCTGAGAACGCACCATCGAGTGCCGAAAAGTAAAAGGCGAAGAAGCTCCAAAGTCGTTCCTAAGGGAATGCAGAGCTTACAGCGAAAAGTCAACGCTGATTCCGCCAAAAGTAAAAGGCGAAGAAGCTCCAAAGTCGTTCCTAAGGGAATGCAGAGCTTACAGCGAAAAGTCAACGCTGATTCCGCCGAAAGTAAAAGGCGAAGAAGCTCCAAAGTCGTTCCTAAGGGAATGCAGAGCTGATGTGTGATTGTTTCTAAGAAAATAATGGCTGAGAGTATGGCTTCGGATATGTGTTTGGACAATTCATTTGCACATCACATTACATCATAGCATTTGCATTCATAAACATTCATCCAGGCATATGTAGGATAATCATCATCATGGCATAAGTGATTGCTTCGGCATAAGAGAAGAGCTTCTTCGCGAACAAAAAGGAGAGCTTCGGAAGAAAGGGAAATGTTGTTTTCTATGCTTCGCTGTGTACGAAAAGAAGGGAAGGTGTTTTTTCGCCTTCGACTCAAAAAAGATAATTTCGTCCACAACAAAGCACTTCACATACATTAATGGAAGGGTAAGAGCATGATACAAGGTATGAACAGAACTCATTAAAGACAAGTTTAATTACATTTACAAAAGTTATCTCAAAAGTTTCCTGAGTCTGTCTACAGTCTACTCCTACTTAATCTTCGGGGGATCTTAGCTTCGGCGTCATTCTTTTCAATCATCGGCTTCGGCTTCGTCATTCTACATGAATTAAGTTGTTGTAAGTCAAAATTGAGCTTGAAGGAAGAGGTAAGCACAAGGTATGATTTCTTACTGGTTCAAGATGACTCCGAGCTTCGTCTCCAGCCTTTTCTCGCCCGCCTTTTGTCCATATCATTTTCACAAATCTATTGGAAATACTTCGGGCGAGATCAGGAATGTCATCTAGGATTGATGGTGATAAAGTGAAATTGGGCCTATTGACAATCTTTCCGTGATCACAGCCAGCTTTTAGGAAGGCTGCAGCAGTGCCCCGAGAAGCTACCCAGGCACAGAAGTCACCGTGCCCAGCTATAACTTCGTCGAGCTCGTCAATTTCACCCTCAATATGTTCGAAGGTCTTCGATAAATCTTCAGCTGAGGGGGTGAATTTCTCACTGCTGGCTCCAACTGAGTGAAAAATTTTTCTTAGTCGTTGAATGCATCTGTTACTAAATTCCAAACATTTTTCTTGAAGGCCCGTCAATAGTTTTTTCAAATCTGAATTTTGTTGAGCTTCGGCTTCAAGTTTTATATTAAGTTCTTGCTTTTCTTGTTCAAACTGCTCAGATTGGCGGAGAAGCTTCGTGTTCAATTCTGTTATTTTTGCTTCGGCTTCCGCCAATAAACCTTCGGTTGCCTGGAGCTCAAAGTTCTTTTTCTCGATAGCATCTGATTGCTCCTTTATTTTGCTTTCTAAATTTTCAATTATAACTTCGTGTTTCTTGTCTTCAAAATCTTGCTGCATTTTCAAGGCTTTGCTCAACAGCATACTCTGCACGAAAACAACCCTTGTTAGACATGTTTTTATTATTAAAAACAATAAAAGTTAAAGGAAAAGTAGTTCACCTTGAAATTGGAATAAAATAAACTACCAACGATATGTTGTCGTCGGTAGCGGCTAATGTCCGTTTCTAGCTTCGGAAAACCGATACTCTTTGACAGAGTACCGATAACTTTGGCTCCAGTTTGGTTTCGGATACAATCTAATTTCTCATCATCAATACCTCCGAAGAGGAGTGCTCCAGGCTTGTACCCGCAAGATTTGGCATACTCTTTAAGCTCTTCTATTTCGGGTTTTGACAATTTTTCTCCAACTAAATTTTGAAACATGAAGGCTTCGTTTTCTGAAGCTTCATCAGCAATTTCCTTTCCTTTCCCCGACGCTGCGGCCGCGGCCTCTTCGGCGGCGGTGGTAGCTTCTTCTGTGGCCATGTCTAGCAGTATTTTGTCAATGTGTTCAATTGTGCTCTCCAGGTTCAAATCTTCAGCTGAGGCAGCTTCGGCAGCCGCGACCTCCGAAGGTGTGATTTCAATATCTGTCCTTTCCTCAGCCGTTGGTGTTTTCTGAGCTGAAGCTCTTGGCGGTGTCTTGTCAATTACCTCTGTCACACCGATGATTCTTTGTCTCTTTACTTTAGTCGTTTTCTTCATTTTTTCGGGCTCCTTTTCCTTCTAAAAAAACTTTGTCAGTTGAGGCCCCAATGGACTTAGCTTCGCAGGCAGGGATTCAGTCATTACCTTCAAAATTGCCTCCACATCAGTGGCAGAGGGTGATGCGGGGGTTTCTTCTTCGTCGGATATTTTTCGCTTCGGAGAAGACGCTTTCCTCTTCTTCGGAATTTTCTTCTTTGGTGGTTCTTTTTCATCTTCATTTAAGGCTTCAGTTATCCTTTTCCTTTTCTGGCCTCCGACACCTTTGTTCAGATTTTCATAGTCAGGGTATTCAAAACCCAAGGCGTCCAGCACTCGGTTTAGTCTTCGCTTCGGACGGGTGCCGAAGGCCGCAGTCATCAATTGATCTTCTTTTTTGGAGTAGTTGCCAAGTATTTCATTACACATTACTTCAATTGTATCCAGCCACTCTTGGCAAGGTGTTTTAAAGTATTTCTTAAACTTGAAATAGTAAGGTAAATGCACAAGTTCACCTTCTTTCTTTTCCCCCTTTAGCTTCGGCATTTCCCATTCTTTTAAACTAGGAAAAACCTTGAAAGCCAAAAACTCCTGAACCAGGTCTCTTGTACTGACATGCTCTGCAATAATTCTGAATTCATTCATTGCTTTTTGAGTTGGACCTTCCGGTGTCATGTTGCAATGGGGGCGGGTTTCTCCGAAGATTAGTTCAAGTGGACTTTGCACAAGCTTCTCCTTGTCGTCATCAACCTTGACATAGAACCACTCCGACTTCCAGCCTGCTGCCCATTTGCTTCGGTAGCTGATTACAGGAAACTTTGTGGTTTTCCGGTAAGCAAAATTATAGCAACCAAAATTGTCATGCAATCCATCTTTTCTAGCCTTCGTCTGATAGTGCAGTTCGTGAACTCGACAAAAGCTGTCCGCAAACGGCTCCACCGCTTGGCTTCGGAGGGCCCAGATATAAACGCTAAGCCTAACGATAGCGTTAGGAGTCAGCTGATGAAAGTAGATACCAAACCTCTTCAGTACCTCTGCAATAATCCCATGTAGGGGGAATCTTAATCCAGCCTTTAGAAAGCTCTTGAAAATGACAATTTCATCCTTCTCCGGCTTTGGGGTAGTCTCTTCTCCCCCGAAGCGTAATAGCTTCTTCTGATTCTCATTGAAAAAGCCCGACTTTACCATTTTGGAGAGATCAGCCTTCGAAACAGTAGACTTTCCGAAGTCCAAGTGGCTGGGCTTGCTTGGCATGGCAATACGATAATCGTCTTCGGGATCGGTTTCCTCAATATCTTCTTCTTCTGCTTCAGCAATTGCTTGTTCTGCCTGTTCTGCATCATCACTGGGGATCTTTTCCGAAGTTACCAGTCCGGACCTTTGCATCGCTTCGGAGATGGGAACAGTCTCCGAACCTTCAGCTTCGCCCCCCTCACGCTCAACCCTAGCAGTAGAACGCACTCTGGCCATTTAATTCTGAATTTGTAAAAATTTAATGCTTTTTTCTTCCCAAGTCTTTTCTTCTGACGAAGCAGGCTTCAAACTGGAGCTTCGTTCGATTCCGAGAGTTAAGCTTCGGCGATGGTTAAAAATTTTGGCAGCAAAACAGTGCAAATAGCAATGAATGCTGTGGTAACTTCACACCTACTCGTCTGTTTATATAGTACTGCAGGTAAGAAGGCGAAGCGCTAGGATTTTTACACCAGGCGGGCACCCGCTCGCACTCGCTGCGTGGTGGACCGCAGAGACCAAACAGTAACTCTGCAAGGTGGGACCGCTACGCGCTGGGAAACTGAATCGTTTCTCGACAACGAGCTCAGGGAAGGTGTTTTTTGGACCTTCGGCTCCCCGAAGCTTAAGAGACTTTTTTCACGGATCAAGCTCGTTACGAAAAACGATCTAGCACCGCGAAAGGGGCTACTGTTGGGTCTATGCTTCGTCGCCGAAGGTCTTCAAGGAAGAAGCGGCTTTCGGCTGAAGCTGCTTGTGTGAGATGGCCGAAGGTTCCTCTTCATGAAGCTTCGGTATTACAAACCGACTTAAAGATAGAATGACCTTTTAGTCCATAAAGGTCTGAGTCAATGTTTGTAAACTTTTATGAGGGGCATAATTGTAATTCCTCACAGGCTGTGTCCTGTGCCTATAAATAGTGAACAATATTCCTTTACTGTTCACGCATTCTGGCAATTGTAATCGCATCTTTCGGGAACCTATCTTTGCCAAGGCAGAGGTATAATTGTATTCAACAACTCAATATATTAAGTAAATATAATTTAATTCGTTTATGATTCATTTATCTTTTCATACCCTTTATTTTATGTTATCTTATATCATCTATTAGAATTTAATTACGAAGACTTAACCTTCGTAATTATATTCTCATCAACCTTCGCCCATGATTCATTATCCTCAAGGGAATATTGTTTCATGGACGAAGGACGTTAACATTTAACATTTTATGTTGCCTTGTTCTTAATTCATAACATTTGAGAACAAGTCTCCAACAATAATGTGTCGGATTCTTATTGGGCCGAAGCAATAAACACCGCATGTCACTCATCAAATAGGCTATATTGTCACAAGCTTTTGAAGAAAACTCCCTATGAATTGCTCATTGGTAGAAAGCCAAATATCTCATATTTTAGGGTATTCGGTTGCAAATGCTATATTTTGAGAAAGGGAAGCCGGCTCTCTAAATTTGAGAAGAAATGTGATGAGCGTTTTCTACTTGGATATTCATCAAATAGCAAGGCTTATAGAGTTTTCAACAAGACTCATGGTATTATTGAAGAAGCATATGATGTTGAGTTTGATGAAACTAATGGGTCCCAAGATGAAAGCGATAATCTTGATGATGTTGGTGGAACTCAATTGAAAAATGCTATGAAAACAATGGCCATTGGTGAAATAAAGCCAAAGGAAGATGATGATGAAAATAGTGTGGTTGTCATTCCATCCTCTTCAACCCTAAATGAAGAAGATCACTAGCAATTGTCAAACGGTATCAAGAATTCATCATTCTATTGTGAAGGATCACCCGGTTGATCAAATTGTGGGTGATATTAGTAAGGGTGTTCAAACTCGCTCTCGCATAGCTTCATTTTGTGAACATTTCTCTTTTGTATCTTGTATGGAACCTAACCATGTAGATGAAGCTCTACTTGATGTTGATTGGGTAAATGCAATGCATGAAGAATTAAATAACTTCACTCGAAATGAAGTTTGGGAGCTTGTTGAGAGACCAAAGAACCACAATGTTATTGGTACAAAATGGGTGTTTCACAACAAGAACAATGAAGATGGGCTAGTAGTAAGGAACAAGGCAAGATTAGTTGCACAAGGGTATACTCAAATAGAGGGATTGGATTTTGGTGAGACATTTGCTCCCGTGGCAAGATTGGAAGCAATCCAGATCCTTCTTGCTTATGCTTGTGCTCATAATATATCAAGCTCTACCAAATGGATGTAAAGAGTGCCTTTCTAAATGGTAAGATTAGTGAACTAGTGTATGTTGAACAACCTCCCGGTTTTGAGGACCCCAAAAGACCTAACCACATGTTCAAGCTTTCTAAAGCTCTCTATGGGCTTAAGCAAGCCCCACGCGCTTGGTATGAAAGGCTTAGGGATTTCTTGCTTTCCAAAGACTTTAAAATTGGGAAGGTTGACACTACCCTATTCACTAAAAGAATTGCAAAGATTTGTTTGTTTGTCAAATTTATGTTGATGATATTATTTTTGGATCTACTAATGAATTGTTTTGTGAGGAATTTGGAAAAATGATGTCAAAAGAATTTGAAATGTCTATGATAGGAGAATTGAGCTTCTTCCTTGGTCTTCAAATCAGATAATTGAAAGATGGAATCTTTATAAGTCAATCAAAATATTTGAAGGATATGCTCAAGAAGTTTGGCCTAGAGAATGCAAAGCCTATCAAGACTCCTATGGCAACAAATGGTCATCTAGACTTAGATGAGGGAGGTACTATGGTTGATCAAAAACTTTTTCACTCAAAAATTGGTAGTTTGCTTTATATTACTGCATCTAGGCCAGATGTTATGTTTAGTGTTTGCATGTGTGCTCGATTTGAAGCTTCACCTAGAGAGATTCACTTGAAGGCCGCAAAAAGAATTCTAAGATATTTGAAGTATACTCCCAATATTGGTCTATGGTATCCCAAAGGTGCTCAATTTGAATTAATTGGATATTCGGATTTGGATTACGCGGGTTGCAAAGTTGATAGGAAGAGCACCTCCGGTTGTTGTCAATTTCTTGGAAGATCTCTTGTTTCATGGTCTTCTAAAAAGCAAAATTTCGTTGCTCTCTCTACCGCCGAGGCGGAATATATATCGGCCGGTAATTGTTGTGCTCAATTATTATGGATGAAACAAACTCTATTGGATTATGGAATCATTTTTAAGAATGTGCCTCTCATGTGTGATAATGAGAGTGCGGTAAAATTGGCTACAAATCCGGTCCAACACTCAAGAACTAAGCATATTGATATAAGGCATCACTTCTTGAGGGATCATGTTGGAAAGGGAGACATCTCTATATATTCAATTGGCACGGATGATCAATTGGTCGATATATTTACAAAGCCATTGGATGAAACGAGATTTTGCACATTAAGAAGTGAAATGAATGTGATAGATCTCTCAAATGTGGCTTGAGGTTGAACACACATGTGTAGTATTGCATTTCGCTTCTAAATATGCTCTCTAGGAAATTTATTGGGTATTTTTGATGATTTTTTCATTCTCGTTTGATCTGAGTAGTTTTATATGAAAATGTGTATTCCTCAAATATATAATGTGTGGCGGAACCACCCGAATTATTCCAGCTTAAGTGCCTAAGTCACGCCTCAGGGGTCGCAACACACTTAAATCAGAATAACCCGTCAGTCCCTCAGATCTAGTCTAATAGAGCCACTTAACCAGGATCAAATTCCACAATCTCACTCGAAGGTGAGTCACAGAAGAAATACAATAAAACAGGAAACCTCAAATTAAGTACTGAATTATTACATAGATCGGAGTTTTTCGAGTAGCAAATAAGAGTTCACGAAATAAAATGCAGCGGATAATCGATGTCGTTGGTATCGAGGAAATGGGCAAGGCCTAGCCCACTACTCCTCGTACTCCTCTCCTGCCGGAGCAACATCCCACTCGACCGTCCAACCCGGCGGCAGGGTGGTAGGCCAAGTCACACCATCAACCATATCCTGAATCGCACCTGCAAAAATTGTGCCACAAGCAAGGCTGAGTATACTAATACTCAGCTAGACTTACCCAGTGTGAGGAAACTACTCCTCTACCTCTAGACTATGCAGATGTTTGGTTGAGGGGTTTGGTTTGCCAAAAGCACTAGCTGTTTCTGAAATCAATTTTTAGCTTTTCAAATTCTAGCATCATTATCTTAGCTAGGTTTGCTCCTTCTAAGCATACATGGTGACAAGCATTTAGTTCAATCAACAAATTGTCTCATGTAACCTCATTTCACTTCTTACTCGATGTAGTACAAGGGGTCAAGCAGTCCCATTAGCTATGAGAAGCAGACGATTCGAATCGAGTTTTTATCCTTGTAAGGTAAACCTAAATACACGACACGTCAGGGTACTCCGACCCCACACATATCAACCGTCCCCATCGATTCCCCGTTCGCGTCCAGGCCTCACCGCCTTGGCATACAATGCTCCATTGACCCCGGCTGCCGCCGTGCAGTGACCGCACTTGTACCCACCATAGCTAGCATGGGAGACCCAGTCTCAGGTCGCATGAGGGATAAAGTCTGCGCCCGGCTTCACTCAGGTACTAGGTTTACAGGTTACCATATTTCTCGACATGTGCTTAGTACGTTCAAAAGCTTGACTCAGGTATCCACACATTAATCCTTAATTCCTTTTTCCCGTCTCATGGACAAGGCATCCTCCCTGGATCCAAGTCCATAGACTAACATAAATCCCGTTATCAAGATGAATACAATCAATTCCTGACCTCGTGCGAGTGCTAGAAAAATCACTCGACTTCTACCGAGATCCTGATTAGCAAGCAGCTACTCGACCTAGCATACTAGTATTCATCTCAAAAAGGAATCCTAAGTTCATGCAACTAGAGGTTTCAAGCAACTCCTACACTTAAGTGCACATTACAATCCTACAAGCATTAAGTGTAGTAAAGTAGCATATAATAATACGGTTATGCATATAAACCTGTGCTTGCCTTCAATAGCTGGGGCTACGGGGAGATCCTCGATAGCAGCCTCGGCAGCTTGCTCCTGGTCTTCCTCTTGGACAGTCCCTTGCTCGGGGATGAGCACGTACTCTCCGTCGGCGAGATTACAATCTAATGAATGCAATGCGTAAGATATATGCATGATATGATATGTGCTTTAGTAATTTAAACTTTTGATGGTGTAGGATCTACTCGAGTTAGATAGAGCTAAGTCTTGTTTATACGAGATGTTTGGTGGTATACTTGGTAAATTGGATCAACCTTAGCTAAGTTAAGTGGTAGGTTTATTTTTGGGGTTCCACTAAATTATTTTTAAGGTCTTTAGTGAGAATTGTCAAGAATTCAAGTTGGACTTATTGGAGTGAGGTTTATTTCTCCTTTCTTTCTATTTATTCTCTTTAAGTTTTTAGAGTGGGTTTGAACTACAAGTCACCTTAATAAATTTTTAAAAATTCTGCAAAAATTACAGTGGCTTATTACTGGTGTATAATTTTCTGTCTCAGAATTTGGGGTTCAAAAAGTGAATAGTTTTCTCTGGACAAAATTACCAAATTTTTGGGCAGAAGGGGTGATTTGAACTACAACTATCATTTAATAGTAGGTAATTCTCTAAGACTTATTTTTGCTGCATTTAGATGCTATAACATGACTTGGTACAAATTTCTAGCCATTAATACTTATTAGTTATTTTACTAGGATTTTCTAAAGTTTCTAGCCAAAGGGGTGCTTTCTACTACAACTATATTTGAAAAATATCAAACAACAGATTTCTGATTTTTCCTAGCTTCTATTTTGCAAGAGCAATCATTCTGAAGTTTGGCATCTTTTTGCTTAAGGGAAGGGGTGGTATGCATTAATTGGATTAAATGGCCTTTCTTATAAAATATTGGCAATAGGTATTATTTGGCATCTTTCCACTGGGTTTGTATTTTTCTCTGGTGGCCTATCTCATTATTGATCTAGCAAAATTTTATTTGCCCATTATTGCATTATTATGGGTTATTCATGATTTATTTGGAATATGACTCATTATCATATTATATTTATTTACCCTACTTAAACTGATGGGCTGGGGTGTTTATTATTTCTGCAGTAGGGTTTTGGTGGTTACAAGTCCACTGGATTTTTATTATCAATTTTGGGTCTGGTTTTGTAATTCTAATAATTGATTTCTAGTTGGAATAATGCTAAATAAAACATTTCACTTTGAATCTGATTTGGACTAGAGGTTCCTTTATTTTTCCTAGGTTCTTTGTTACTTAGACAAACTAGGAAAAATAATTTCATCCACTGGTCATTAATTTCTAAGGCCTTTCTGATTTTCCTAAGGTTTAGGCAGAAATGGCTTTTAATGGATATCTACACTAAACTTTTCAATATTGGGGTTCTTACTATTTTAAACAGTGTTTAAATGGGGTTTGAACATCTACAAATTTTCTTAGGTTCAGTACAGAAACATAACTAATTTTCTTTAATTAAACAAGGTTTGGTCAGTTTCTGTATTTAATTTTAAACTCTAAAATTTAGAACAGAAAGCATAGGGTTTAGTATTTTTAATTGATAGTTCATAATATTTAGAATTTAGCAAAATTGGTTTGACAACTTTTGGTTAAGTATTCATCAAGTTATGAATTTTCTATGTTCTCTGTTTATTAAAAAGATTAAACAGAAATGATTAAATGGAAAACTACTTTGAAACGGGGTCCCTGGCGGGTGTTTTAAGTTTTCCTTACAGACTAGTCCCTGGGCTACTATTCAGTTGAGTCACTGACATCTCAGAAAACCCCCTGGATTCTTCTAATCCTAACCCGAGGTCCTTCCCCCAAATTAAACAGTACCCGCGGCGGAAGAAAGGGCGGAGGGGCTTACCGGCGGCGAGACTGCTTCGGTGAGGTGGGCGAGGGTGTAGGGGAGGTCCTGAGGGTCACGGCGATGTGCGGGTCACCGTCAGGGATGGTCGGAGTCGGCCGGTCCACGTGCGCAGGCGGGGGAGCTCGTCGTCGGCGAGGAGTCCGGCCTATCCAGGGCACAATTGACCAATTAAAAGGGTCAGAGAGCTTCACCAGGGGTCAAGGAAGGGGTGTGCGTGAGGAATTGAAGAATGGCTCACCGGAGTGCCCAGTCTACGCGCGCAGGCGGGCGGCCGAAGTCCGGTGAGGTCGATCTTCGCCTTCCGGTGAAGTTCTGCCAGGTCTGAGGGCTTGGAAAGCTTCACGGGCCAATGGCGGAGCTAACCGAAGTGCTGGCGCGACTTGGGGGTGACTGGAGTGGGCTGGCCACGGTGGCCGAAGCTCTGGCGGCGATGGCGGGTGGAAAGGAGCTCGCCGGAGCTAAGGAGGGGTGTCTGGCCGACGAAAGTGAGCACGTGGTGAAGTGAGGCGTGCCTGAGGAGGCTTTATAGGCGCGGGTGAGCACGACCGAGGGCGGGGCTCTGACAAACGCTCGAGGCGTGCGTGGCGAACGCCAGTGCGCGCTCTGGCGTCTGGCACAGCGTCGAGCACGAGGCAGCGCAGAGAGAGGTCGAGTTCAAGCGCGGATTGGCCCCAAATATTTGAGATTATGGCCATGATCCCGTTGAGAGATCTCTTCCTCTCAGGTTCCTTTGTCGTTTGTGTGTGGAGGCTAGCAGGTTTGGCTGACTGGATTAGGAGATAGAGAGGGGAGAAATCTTGTTTGTCTCACTACCGCACACAGGGAGAAGATCTCTGGTTTGACGTGTCCAAGGCACGCGTCCCGATGCCATCTTCTGGCACAAGATAGAGAGGTTAGTTATGCACATTTTTGTCAATGGGGCCATTAGGATTTGAGTTAGGGATCAAGGTGAACACGCTTGATCTTTGGCTCAAGGTCTGAAATTCAGAATTCTGAATTTGAGAATTCCCTAATGAACTCCCACTTGAGAGGCTTGTTTAGGGTTTTATTTAAATTGTTTTGGCCAAGCTTCCATAATCTTTGTTGTTGCTTATTTAGTATACTTTATTGTTTATAATTGGCCCAAGCCATGATTCTAAATTTTTCATACCCTTTTCCCCATTTTCTTGAATTTTGCTTATAGGGCTCAATTAGGGTTTTTATTGGGGTTGCACATTTTGCCTTTTTATGAAACCCATTTGTTTTGAACATGATACTTTTAAGTATAAGCTTAGTGAATCCTTTATTCTTAAGTCAATTTGATGTTCATGCTCAAGTTTGGTTCACATAAGATGATGGTTCTTGGGTTAGCACTTGAGAGAAACCCTAGGTGACAATGGGGTGTCACAACCTTCCCCCCTTAAAGGAATCTCGTCCCGAGATTCTGGTCAGAGTCCTCCCGGGGTGAAGTGAAGGGTGAGACTTATAGGAAGTGGGTGCTTATTGTTATTATTAGGGCAAACTGCTCTTCGAATGCCATTCTCTTTGCAACTTCAGAAGGATGTCCTTTTTAAATTTTGTTTCATGATTACTTCATTCTGATTTAAGATCATACTTCTAAATTTTAGATTCGAAGGGCAGGAGGAGGGTTTGGGTGTGATTACGTACTAGTTTCCTTAGGTAGGCAATCGGGAAAGTTGGATCTCAAGAATTCCTCAGTCTCCTAAGTAGCTTCTTCCTCTGAGTGATTACTCCACTGGACCTTATACATCTTGATCGATTTGGCCCGAGTTGATCTTTCTTTGCAATCCAGAATCTTGGAAGGATACTCTTGGTATGATAGATTTGGTTCTATCTCCAATTCTGGCTCTGCTATGATCTCGGTCGGCAATCGAACACACTTCTTCAGCTGCGATACATGGAACACACTGTGAATGGCAGACATTTTTGAAGGTAACTTCAGCTTATATGCCACGGGTCCACAGGCTTCTATGATCTCATAATGTCCAATGTAACGAGGGGCTAGTTTGCCTTTGATTCCAAACCTCTGCACTCCCTTGGTGGGTGATACCTTGAGATACACAAAATCTCCCACCTTGAACTAGAGAGGTTTCCTTCTTTTATCATGGTAACTCTTCTGCCTGGCCTGAGCAGCTTCTAGATTTTTCCTGATTAGTTTGACCTTCCTTTTGGCTTCAGTCACTAAGTCAGGTCCAAAAACTCCTCTTTCTCCAGGTTGAGACCAATTGAGTGGTGTCCTGCACCTTCTCCCATAGAGAGCTTCGAAAGGTGCCATCCTTAGGCTGGATTGATAACTGTTGTTATAAGCAAACTGTGCCAAGGAGAGGTGCTTATCCTAGTTCTTGCCATAATCGATTGCACAAGCTCTCAGCATATCCTCCCGAATTTGGTTCACCCTTTTCGTCTGAGCATCAGTTTGTGGGTGGTAAGCTGAACTTCTGATTAGCTTGGTTCCCAAAGACTCCTGCAGTTGTTCCCAAAATCTGGCAACAAATTGAGCTACTCGGTCAGAAACAATGGTCCGAGGTAATCCGTGCAAACACACGATCCGGTCAATGTACAACTCTACATACTTTTGAGCCTTATCAGTGGTGTGCACAGGGAGAAAATGTGCCACTTTCGTCAGTCGGTCCACAATAACCCAAATCGAATCATGATGATGAGAGGTGTTGGGAAGACCCACGATGAAATCCATGCTGATGTCATCCCATTTCCACGAAGGTATAGATAGGGGTTACAAAGCTCCAGCTGATTTCAAGTGGCTTGCCTTTATCCTCTCACAGGTGTCACATTCCAATACATACTGGGCTATCTCCCTCTTCATTCTGGTCCACCAATACACAGGCTTTAGATCATGGTACATTTTGGTGCTTCCCGGATGCATAGAGAATTTGGAGAGATGAGCCTCGTCCAAGATTTTCTTCTTGAGGTCCTTGTTTTTTGGAATCACCAATATGCTTTTGAACCATAATACACCCTTTTCATCTTGGCGGAAACATTTATACTTCTCAACCTTCTGATGGAGATCCTCCTTGATAATCTGTACTCCCTTGTCACTGAGCTGGGCTAAGATGATCTGGTCTTGCAAAGCTGGCTCGACAGAAATATGAGACAAGGCACCAGAAGGAATCACTTCTATTTGCATCTTGCTCAACTCATCACACAAGGTGTTGATGCGAGAATCCATCAGAATACAATTGCACTGCAACTTCCGACTCAAGGCATCTGCTATCACATTGGCTTTTCCTGGGTGATAGTGTACCTCTAGGTCATAATCCTTGATCAGCTCTAGCCATCTTCTCTGCCTCATGTTGAGATCAGCCTGAGTAAAGTTGTACTTAAGGATCTTATGATCAGTGAAGATGTTGCAGTGGGTTCCCATTAAATAGTGCCTCCACATTTTTAATGCATGAACCACTGCTGCCAATTCGAGGTCATGAGTGGGATAATTTTGCTCATGAGGCCTGAGTGCTCTTGAGGCTTAAGCAATGACTCGGTTGTCTTGCATTAAGACACAACCTAGTCCAGCGCCAGAGGCATTACAATACACATCAAAAGGCTTGCTGTTGTCGGGTTGCGCTAACACTGGTGCTGTGGTCAGATGCTTCCTTAATGCATGGAAGGCATCTTCGCACTTCTGACTCCAAACAAACTTGGCTTCTTCCTTCAGCAGCTCAGTTATAGGCTTCGCAATTTGAGAGAAATTCGAAATAAATCTTCGGTAATAACCAGCTAATCCCAGAAAACTCCGAATCTGACGGACAGTCGTTGGTGGCTTCCAGTTCATCACCTCTTGCACCTTATCAGGATCAACAGATATTCCTGCCTGAGAGATAGTGTGACCCAAGAATTTGATTTCCTTTAGCCAAAAATCACACTTTGACAACTTGGCATAAAGGTGGTGTTCTCGCAGACGTTGAAGCACTACATGCAAATGCCCGGCATGTTCTTCTTCGTTCTTAGAGTACACCAAGATATCATCGATGAACACCACTACGAATTTGTCCAATTCAGGCATGAAAACAAAATTCATCAGATACATGAAATATGCTGGTGCATTAGTCAGCCTGAAAGACATCACCAAGAATTCATATAACCCATATCTGGTTGAGAATGCCGTCTTCGGAATATCGCTTGCTCGTATCTTGATCTGATGGTAGCTGGAGCGAAGGTCTATTTTTGAAAACACCTTGGCCCCGACCAACTGGTCAAAAAGGACATCAATACGAGCCAAAGGATACTTGTTCTTGATAGTTACCGCATTAAGAGGGCGGTAATCTATACACAGCCTCAAGCTTTCATCCTTCTTCTTCACAAACAGTGCTGGACATCCCCAAGGCGAAGTACTTGGGCGAATAAATCCCTTATCCAGCAACTCCTGCAATTGCTTCTTCAATTCTACCAACTCAGCGGGTGACATTTGGTAGGGCCTCTTGGAAATTGGTGTCGTTCCCGGTTGCAACTCGATGGCAAATTCAATATCCTGGTCTGGTGGCATTGCTGGCAATTCATCAGGAAAGACATCTGCATACTCACAGACCACTGGGATCTTCTTCAGAGGTAACTCCGTCATAGAGAAAGCACATGACTGAGTTGAACCCTGACTGGGCATGTAACACCTCAGGTGTTACCATGGCCAGTGCACATCTATGCACTGATGACTGTGATCACATGTGATAGAAACTTGAGGAGAACATAAGAACCTTGGAGACCATGTGCTAATCAAGATTGTTAATGACCTAAGAGCATCACTCAAGCTTTTGTGCACTTACTACCTTGGGCAAGAGGAGGGAAAACCCTAGACCTCTCTTGAACCCTATCTTCCAAAACCATGGTTGAGAGGGGGATAGAATAAGCAATTGTGCAAACCATGAGTTAATCTTTAACCAAACTTTAAGTAACTTTATAACCAGCTATTGTGGGAAGGAAATGTTGCAAAAAGACCCCTGGAGAAACCCCAAATCCATTCCTTAAGTGGAGAGAGAGAGCTAGAGCTCTCTAATTCTCTCTAAGTCAAAAACTACACCTACACTAAAGATCAACCGTGTTCACCTTGAAGATGGCACCAAAACCACCTATGTTCTATACCAAAAATGTGGCATACCACCTAGGGCACCCATTGGAAAAAGTTGAGCCCGAGACCTTGACGTTTGACATGCCTTGGCATGGTTTTTGTCGTGAGGTGGGCAGAGAGACATACCTGATTTGGCGACCAAAGATCTCCCTACCTAGGGCATATCTGCCATGGCGACTCACAGATGAGAGACAGCCCTAGGTGCCAGGAAAAGACTCGCGCCGGATTTTTGCAAAGATTCACATGTTTGCGACTTGGGCAAGCTGTGGAACACGGGCTGAAGAAAAGCTCCACGTGTTCGACGCACTCTGTGCACGCCAGAGCACGCCCGCGCGTGCCCCGCGTCGCGCCAAAGACCAGCCGACGCCATGACCCGCGCCCGCGCCTATAAAGCCCACTCAGGCGTCAACCACCCTCTTCCACGCACGCTCAAACCTCACCGGAGCTCAACTCACCGTCGTTTGCCCGTGCACGGCGTGTCCGCGGCCACCCGAGCCCCTGCCGTCGTAGACCGGCCAGCCCAGCCTTTTCCAACCCCGTTCGACCCTCGGAGAAGACTGAGCACACCTCGGTGAAGCTCCCCGAGCGAGGAATCGAAGTCTGCTTCGCCGGAGAGGCCAGTCAACGGTCACCGGAGTTCACAACCCCGCCGGAGTGCGTGGACCGGGTAATCCACTGAACCATTTTCCGATTCCTTGTGCACACAGTCTCTACATCACCCCGTGGAGCTCACCGTGCCATTGGATTGAACCAGATCGCCGTGATTTGGCCGGCACACCCGCCACCGACGAGGACACCCGCATGCGCACGTGGACCGAGCGATTCCGGCCATCCCCGCCGTCGAGCCGTACATCGCTGTGACCGCCAGAGCCTCCCCGAGCCAACACTGCCCCTCGCCGGACCTCCCTCGCCGCCGGTAAGCCGCGCCACCCTTTTCTTTCTTGCGGGTACTGTTTAAACCTAGGGAAGGACCGCGGGAGAGAAGGAAAGAAGTCTGGGGGTTTTGTGAAAAGTCAGAGACTCAAATGAATAGTAGCGCGGGGGTATAACTGAGAGAGTTAGTTTGGAAATAACCCAGGGTCCTCGGTGTAAACTGCTTTTCCAGAAAACCTTTATTAAATCTGATTTTAAATTTGAACAGAACTTTAATAATTCATAACTTCTTTTTTATTCATTCAAATTTGGTCAAACCAATTATGTCAGACTTTAAATAATGTAAACTGCTTAGGAAAAATATAAAACCCTTAAGTACTACAGAAAACTATAAGGTTCTGATTTAATTATTGTTTTGACCAAAAGCTAAATAATAGGGATAAAAATAGTTGCACTATTTGACTAGGGTTAGAAAAATTTGGAGAAGTTTATATCCACCTACTGACCTATTTAAAAATGCTAAACTTCTCTGTCCAACCCATTAAGTTAGTTTTTGCCATCTAACTTACAATATGCTTAAGGTTAAGAAAAATAGAAAAGGTGATTTAAATAATGAACCAGAGGGCACCCCTATTTTTGTTAGGGTACTTATTCAATGTAGTTTACTAGAAAAATCTATTATACCCTGGTTTAGTATGAAATAAGTAGGATCACTTTATTTTCAGAAAACAAGGAAAACTTAGAAAAACCCTACAAAAATAACCCCAAGGTGAAAACACCCCACCCCTTGGGATAATTAATGTTTTGTTATTAAGAACTTAGGAAAAATATGAAATTTGCTGTTTGACATTTTTCAAATAACAATGTAGTAGAAAGTGCCTTTTTGGGCATTAAACTTTAGAAAATCATAACTAAATAACCATTCCTTAGCTTTCTGTGATCTTTAGCACAGAAGCTTATTATTACTGTTAGATGCCAACAAAAATAACCCTTAGGACAGAACTCACCCCTAATTAAGAGATGTAGTGCAAAGTGGCCCATTTTACACAACTTTTGTTATTTTTGTCTAAAGCATAGCCTTTTTATTTTAAACCTCAAATTCCTAGAACAGGCTATAATGACCAATGGCAACCCATTGTAATTTTTACAGAATTTTTGGAAAATATTAAACCACTGTCGTAGTTCAAACCTACACTAGAAACCATAAATAGAAAATAGAGAAAGGGAAAAATGAATAATAGGAAATTAGTGTCATCCTAAAACCCTTTATAACTTGTCCACTGAAATATATAAAGGCAATACCAATTCCCTATGCCTATCCCTAGCAAGACCAAAACCTAGAAGTGATAAGCATAAACCATTAAAAGCCACGTATGACCCAGAAACCCAAAGATACTCATTAACTTAGTTTTTCTTCTCTTAGCATAATGTTGTTAAATCCTGCATAATGATGACATACATGTTCATTGCATTTTGATAGACTGTAACCTTGCTGACAGAGAGTACGTCCTCGTGCCGGAGCAAGGAGCTGCTCAGGACGTAGCCCCGGATCCAGCACCCGAGTCTGCACCAGAGGATCTGCCTGCCACAGCCTTGGAAGGCAAGCCCCGGTTTTATGCATAACCGTTTATATATGCTATTTTACTACACTTAATGTTTGTAGGCTTGTACTGTGCACTTAAGTGTAGGAGTTGTTTGAAAACCCTAGTTGCATGATCTCAGGAATCCTTTTGAGATGGTTACTAGTATGCTAGGTCGAGCAGTTGCTTTATTTAATTAGGATCTCGGTAGAAGACGAGTGATTTTTCTAGCACTCGCGCGAGATCAGGAATTGGTTGTACCCACTTTTCATATCATATTGATAGTTGGTTGGTGGACACGGATCCATGGGGATGCGTGGTCTACGAGGTGAAATTGGAATAAGGATTAACGTGCGGATACCTGTGTCAAGCGATTGAACGTACTAAGCACATGCCGAGAAATATGGTAAATCGGTAAGCCTAGTACCTGAGCGAACCTGACAGTGGACATATCCCCTCACGCGACCTGAGACGTGGTCTCCCATTCCGGTTATGGTGGGTACAAGTGCGATCACTGCACGACGGCAGTCGGGGTCAGTGAGGCATTGTACGCCAAGGCGGTGAGCCCTGATCTGCTGACGGGGAATCGATGGGGACGGTTGATGTGTGTGAGGATGGAGTGCCCCTACATGTCGTGTGTTTAGGTTTACCTTGCAAGGATAAAAACTCGATTCGAATCGTCTGCTTCTCGCAGCTAATGAGACTGCTTGATCCATTGTACTGCATTGAGTAACAAGTGGAAATATGATGAGTTGATATAAGATGTTGATTGCTAAAAATGTTTGCTACTATGTATGAGTAGATAGTACACATTTAGCCTTAAGAGAGTCACACTTAAATTGACAAAGTTAAAACTTGACTTAGAAACTCAGCTAGTGCTTTTGGCAACCAAACCCCACAGCCAAACAGCTGCATGTCTAGAGGTAGAGGAGTAGACTCCTCACACCGGGTAAGTCTAGCTGAGTATTAGTATACTCAGCCTTGCTTGTGGCATAATTTTACAGGTTCTTTGGAAGACATGGTTGCTGGAGTGAATTGGCCGTGCATCTTGCCACCGGGTTGGACTGTCGAGTGAGACCCTACCTCGGCTGAGGGGGAGCATGAGGAGTGATGGGACAGGCTTCCCCATCTCTCTGTTTATTTACCATTAGTTTTATTCCGCTGCACTTCGAACCTTGATGACTACTTTTGCAAAAACTCCGATGATGATGTAATAATTTAATACTCTTTAATGCATGGTTTTATGCTTTATTGTATTTGCTCTGTGACTCACCATCGAGTGAGATTGCGGTACTTGATCCTGTCAGTGGCCTTGTCGGATTAGATCCGAGGGATTGACGGGTTATTCCCATTTAAGTGTGGTCTAGCCTCTAAGGCAGGACTTAGGCACTTAAGTTGGAATAATTCAGGTAGTTCCGCCACAGCTGGTATTGGAGCTTGTACCACCACAGAGGAATCAATAAAATATAAATACCATCCTTTTTCGAAGTAAAACTTGATAGAAACAATGTTGGATAGATCGTAGGACGAGCAGGATAGACCTAGGACGTGAAGCCTTAGGATGATAGAAGGGTAGCTAGGTGGCTAAGTGATTAGGCCCTACAGGCCACTTTAAAGGATGGGAGTTCTTCCCTATTCCCTTTACATTGCTGTGAGGTCGTTCAGGACGAGCATGCATGCATTCTTAAATTAAACAAATGGAAACTTTAGTAAGGACTTAAATTATGACCAACTAAGTTCCCCAGTACCATTTTGTTTTAATTAGAGAGAAGCTGAGTCTTATTTTTCTTGTTCTTTTTATAATTCTTTTCTTTTACTTACGCTTAACCGTACACAGATGACTTCCAACGGATCCTCAGATGACGGAAATGCACTGTCCCACACTGACGGGCTTGCACGAGAGGGCTTTCCCCGCATTTTGTGGGAGGTACTTCAGGGGGCCGGATACACGACGCCTCCTCAGTACGCGGTGCAGCAGTTCGAGAAGCATCGAGTGCCCCGCTGTAGGGTAAGGATGACCCTGGAGCCTCATCCCCTACAGCCAGGTTGGCGTTCACTGGACTCTGAGTCCTTTGGATACCTGGCTGAGGACACGATCGAGGCGATTGCTCTGCACGGGTTGACCACTTTTTGCGGATTCCATCCCTTGGAGCTGTCTACCCACCCCATTAGTTTGTTCCCCACGGAAAGGGAGGACGACTCGATGTGGAAGGATCGGGTGGAGCATGCCAAGGACATCTGGGCTATCTACCCAGGTCAGACTGCGCACTTGACCATACGGTGCATGAATGCTCTGTACCGTCTGCAAGTGATGCGCGGTGAGGCGATGTCCCATCTGATGGCACTATTGGAGGCGACAAAGATCACTTTGGACAACAGAGAGGAGCTTGTGGTTGATTTGTCCACTGAGATGGTGGAAAAGGACTTGCAGGTGGAGCAGCTATCCAATGAGATCCAAGAGTTGGAGGAATTAGTGGGGACCAGGGAGAACACCATCGAGGTTCTCGAGGATCAGCTCATTAACACCCAGCATCAGCTTGCCGAGGCTAATGAGCACCTGGATATGCATCACCAGGAGATCCAGGATATGGAGGCCAACGAGGACGTCGACATCGAGGGAGGAGAGGAGCCTGCCTCCAGCGTGGACACTGCTGGCTCAGGGAGACCACCTTCCCCCGAGTCGAGTGTTGCCTCGTTCGCTCACTAGGTGTCAGGGATAGAGTTAGAAGTCGGTGATGGTAGGACTCCTCGAAGCTAGCTTAGCTTTTGCACCCATAGGGTACTAGGCTAGGTAGAGTTGAGTCTTTTTGGGACCATTGATGTAACCGTGATAAACTCTTTTGGAAGCATGGTTGATGGATGATGTCAATTTTAAATTTGGAAGGAAAGTTTATGCCTTTTGAAATCCTTTTTGTTTATGTCGGAATCTATCAATTTTCCTTTGACTGCTTCACCCCGATTAAACCTTGAACTTGGAGATATGGTATTAAGTATATATGTGATTTTTCAGATGACCGGGAGACAGCGTCATGGCCAGAATGAGCGTGTTCCTCCACCGCCGCCACCGCCTCCCACTCTGCAGGAGCTAATGGCTCAGTAGAATGAGATCTTGAGGCAGCTAGCTCAGCGTCAGCCACCACCTCAGCACTATGGTGGTGGAGATCATCAGCGTCACCCCGCGGCAGCTACCTACCAGGAGTTCCTCAGTACCCAGCCTCCATTGTTCACAAGGGCAGAGGACCCACTTGATGCAGATGTGTGGTTGAGAGTAGTGGAATCCAAATTCCCGCTACTCCATGGAGCTTGTTCAGAGGTCACTAAAGTCAGGTTCGCCAACCAACAACTTCGCGGACCCGCAAGGACTTGGTGGGACCATTTTCTTGCCATGCAGCCAGAGGGCCGATAGGTGGAATGGAGAGAGTTCAAGACAGCTTTTAGGGGACACCACATACCAGCCGGGATTATGGACCGAAAGCTCAACGAGTTTCTGGCACTCACTTAGGGCAACAGGACAGTGTTGCAGTATGCTCAGGGTTTTAATGACCTGTGCCAGTATGCTGGGTATCATGCAGATACGGACGAGAAGAAGAGAGACAGGTTCAGGAGGGGGCTCAGCACTAAGCTCAGTGACCGTCTCAACACCGTCAGGGCCAACAGCTACAATGAGTTGGTCAACATGGCTATCTCCCAGGAGGACTGCATCACAGCTCGACAGGCAAAAAAGAAGAGGAAGACCCCTGTGGCAAGACCCTCAGCTCAGCCACAGCGCTTCAGGATTGTGTCTGACACTCAGAGCAGGGGACCTCAGCAGCAGCAAGGGGGATGGGTGATCCGACCACAACAGCACCAACAGCAGGCACCCAACCGCACCCAGTTTCCAGCTCAGAGGAACAATCAGCAGCAGCAGCAGTATCGTCAGGCGAATGACAACAGGTGTTTCACTTGCGGCAACACCGGACATTATGCCAAGAATTGCCCCCGGAACCAGCAGAGGCAGGGGCAGAATGTTAATCAGAACCAAGGCAAGAGGCAGAATGTGGAAGTGAGGCAAGGCAGGCTAAACTTCACCACCATGGCTGATATTCCAGAGGGAGCACCCGTCATGACCGGTATCTTTACAGTTTTGAATTATCCTGCCATTATTCTTTTTTATTCTGGTGCATCGCATAGTTTTATCAGTGCCAAATTTAGTGCCAAGTGCCAATTACCTTTTCACCACACCAATGGGGGTATCACAATTTCAACACCAGGAGGCAGGGTGCCACCTACCAAATCAACAAGAATGTGCCTTTAAAGTTTGGTAGTCTGATAATCAAAACTAACCTCCTCATTTTGGGCTTGGATAGTGTGGATATCATATTGGGAACTAACTGGTTGACCAGAAATCAGGCTGTGATGGATATTGCAGCTAGGGCCATTGAGGTGCACTCACCAACTTGTGGTGAAACCACACTATATTTGCCTGACCAAGGTTGTACCCGTTCCTGTGCCTTCGTCATGCTAGAATCCCCGGTAGAAAAGATCCCAGTGGTCTGTGACTACCCAGATGTTTTCCCAGATGAATTGCCAGGGATGCCACCTGACCGAGACATTGAGTTCGCAATCAAATTGCAACCCGGGACTGCTCCTATGTCACACCCGGTTTTAGAAGGCAAACCGAATGCGAACCATGTACGTGCCAGGATCAGTTATTCACGTACACAGCAGTTACATAATATGGACATCATCACACAGTGCTCAAAATAGTATTAAAAGGGGAAATAATAGTCGATTACATCATACGTCTGAGACGTCCATATAGTTCTTACAATAAATCAAAGTGCGGAAAAGAAACGTAGATAACGCGGCCTTCACAGGCAGCCGACTGGGGGTTGCCGCTAACCCACACCTAGAACTCGTCGTAATCTTGGAACTCCTGGAAGTCTCCTTCCACAGCTTCATCTTCGCCTGAGCAGTGGTTGCAATGCTGACAACCTGGGGGGGGGTTTGGTGTGTAGAGCAAGGGTGAGTACACATCAACATACTCAGCAAGTATCCTGTTTGGCTGTAGTGGACTAGCTTTATGTGGGGATAAGTCAAGCAGTTGCTTTTAGTTGGTCAGGTTATTACTTACTAGTAGAAAGCCAGGTTTTAACATTAACCCAAGTTATTAACCCAATGTACCCTTTCCAAACGGAAAGAATACCACTTACCAGCACCATAGTCATAACCAGAATCAACAATCTCATAACCACCTGTACCAAAGTATCTCTGATCAAGTACCACTAATCACTGGAGCTCCCTTGGCCGCTCATAACCGTGAGCACGGCTGATATATCAGTTTCATAACACTCTGCAGAGGTTGTGCACTTTACCCACAAGCCGTGATTCCCTCTTGCCTCGGGCCGATCAAACCCTTAAACACTACCAAGGTGAATAGGCAGGGTTTCACTACGTAGCCTTTACAAAGATTCCCCGGGGCTGTAGCCACCCGTTAGGTTTCCTAAATGCACCGCACTCCTCCCCAAGGGGCGAACCCAAACTTGGCAGAGCGAGCCGCATACACCGAGCCCCATTGACGGCACGACGGCTAAGTGAACTACATCCCGGATCCTCTAATTATTCAGCTAAGGGCACCCCATTCCACCCTCATGGTTGCACTGTTTTCCCGGGCGGTCATCCATAGAACAGGTCCTTACGGAGAGGCACTCGAGAAACCGCTCGAGTCCCCTTAAATGCCACAAGTATAATCATAAAGAAGAACGGGAAAACAGCGTATCATAGATAATCACATCATGTTCATTGATTAGAGTTGAGCAATAGCATCAGACTAAGTAGTAATAATCCGACCCAAATAGGTAAACAAGGACATGGATAACAAAAGCTAGTCAATCCTTAGGTATAAATGTGTAATGCGGGAGGTGAATTAAAGAATGAATAGGACAGAGATAGGTCAAAGGACACTTGCCTCCACCAACCGACTGCTGCTCAGGGGCTTCTCCTGCGAATTCCTCGGGCTCTTCGACCGGATCGTTCTCTATGCGAGCGCAAACATACATACATCCATCCACATATTTAATACAAAAGAACAGTACACCATACAAGATAACAAATAAAGCGAATATGCATCAAGTATGACATTCGGTAACGCATTTGTTATGGTTAGAAAGAAACGGGAAAGGTCTCGCAGGGGGTTAAATCTTATGCACTAATGACACAATTGGTTTTTAACAAAATAATTCTGTTATATATATTTATATATACTAATGGAAACCTAATCACTTTTAGTTGATCAACATTGCACAGGGTAACAATTAACTACGTGAATCAATAGCATAACGGAATTTTAAATTAAACTTCCTATTTTCCCATAGCATGAACAGTGATTAGCCTACTTAAAATACAGTAATTATGATCACAGAAAGTAAATAAAATAAAAAATAAAAAAAATAAAAAAAACAGAGGGGGGGGGGGCGGTTGAACCGGCCCTAGGGGCGGTTGAACCGGCCCTAGGCGGGGCGCGCAGGGGCGGCCGAGCCGGGGCGGCTGAGCCGGCGGCGGGCGGCCGGGCTGGCGAGGGCGGGCGGCGCAGGGGGCGGCCGAGCCGGCCGAGCAGGGGGGCGGGGCGGCCGAGCCGCTGGGCGCGCAGGGGCGCGGGGCAGGGCGCGGGGCGGCCGAGCGGCCGAGCCGGCCATGGGGGCGCGCGCGGGGGGCCGGGGGCGCGGCCAAGGGGCCGAGCGGGCGGGGTGGGGCGGGCGGCCGAACCGGCCATGGGGCCGAGCGGCGAGGGGAAGGGGAGGGAGGAGAGGGGGAGGGAGGAGAGGGGGAGGGGCCTCACCGGGGACGGGGACGGGGCGGCCGAGCGGGGCGGCCGATCGGCGACGGGGAGGGGCGGCGGCCTAGGCAGGGGCGGCGGCTAGGGCAGGGGTAGGGGCGGCGGCTTAGGGAGAGAGAGGGAAAATGAGAGGGAGAGGGAGAGGGTTTTGGGAAAAAGGGAGATGGGGGGCGGCATGGGCCAATTGGGCCCAAGGGGGGGGCGCCAGGGGGCGGCTGGGCCGGCGGCAGGGGGCGGCGCGGGGCGCGGGAGAGAGAGAAAGGGGAGAGAGAAAGAGAGAGAAAGAAAGATAAAAGATTTTCCGCTTGTTCTCGAAATCCGATCTTTTAGATGAATGCGATTGCACTTTCAAACAACCAAAAATGCAAGGGCGGCATGGTGCATCAAACAACATAAGGTATTTAGGGTTTTTTAATACCTACGGGAATTCCAAACCGAATCCCGCTAAACTTTGAAAAAGGTCAAGGTTTAGCGAGGGGAAAAAGAAAAGGGAAAGGTAACGCCCGAATTTTGGCGAGTAAAGAAAAGAAAAAATTTAACTGCAAAAAATTCGGGGCGTTACAAACCTATCCCCCTTAAAAGAATCTCGCCCTCGAGATTCAGGGCTGGCTAGCAAAGAGCTCTGGGTACTTGGCCATCAGATCATCTTCACGCTCCCAGGTTGCTTCTTCCTCAGAGTGGTGACTCCATCTGACTTTGCACATTCTGACGGTCTTCCTTCGGGTGACTCTATCTGCAACCTCAAGGATCTGAGCTGGCTTCTCAATATAGGTCAAGTCCTCCTGGACTTCAAGACCTTCCACTGGCAACTGCTCTTCTGGCACACGCAAACACTTCTTCAATTGAGACACATGAAAGACATCATGCACAGCAGACAAATTCTCTGGCAGGCTGAGCTGATAAGCCACTTCTCCACGCTTTGAGAGAATTTGATACGGACCAATGTAGCGGGGTGCCAGCTTGCCTTTCACTCCGAATCTTCTGACTCCTCTGATCGGTGACACTTTCAGATAGACAAAATCTCCGACTTCGAAACTCAGCTCTCTTCTTCTTGTGTCTGCATAGCTTCACTGCCTCGATTGCGCTATCTTCAGATTCTCTCGGACCATCTTGATGTTCTCTTCGGCTTCGAGCAAAATATCTGGCCCAAACACTTGCTTTTCTCCAGGCTGATCCCATTGCAACGGAGTTCTGCAACTCCTTCCATACAGCGCTTGAAACGGTGACATCTTCAAACTGGCCTGGTAACTGTTGTTATAGGAAAACTCTGCATAAGGCAATCGCTTGTCCCATCCGGACTGATCTTGCAACGCACAGGCTCTCAACATATCTTCAAGAATTTGATTGGTTCTTTCAGTCTGACCATCTGTCTGCGGGTGATAAGCTGAACTGAAATTCAGATGCGTGCCCAAGGCTTCATGCAACTGCTGCCAGAAATGAGAGGTGAACTGCGTTCCTCTGTCTGACACTATCTTCTTTGGCACACCATGAAGACAAACGATCCGAGACATATACAATTCTGCCAATACTGCACTGTTGTAGTTGGTCTTGACAGGTATGAAGTGGGCTGACTTGGTCAAGCGGTTCACTACTACCCAAATGGAATCGTAGCCGGCTCGAGTGCGAGGCAATCCGACTATGAAATCCATACCAATTTCATCCCATTTCCACTGAGGGATCTGCAACGGTTGCAACAATCCAGCTGGTCTCTGGTGTTCTGCCTTAATTCTTCGACAACTATCGCACATAGCCACATGCTCTGCGATTTCTCTTTTCATTCCGTACCACCAGAATTTCTTCTTCAGATCCTGATACATCTTCTCACTGCCAGGGTGAATCGAATAAGCTGTCTCATGAGCTTCCTTAAGAATCAACTCCCGAATAGACTGGACATTGGGAACACACAAGCGGTCTTTGAACCATACCACACCTTCTGCATCTTCTCGAAAGTCTTTGCCTTTGCCTTCTAGAATCAGTCGCCGGATCTCACTGATCTTTTCATCATTTTTCTGCGCTTCTTTGATTTCGCGCTCCAAGGTAGGTTCCAACTCAACTGTGACTCCTCGCGAATTGTTCAGAAACCCGAGACTCAACCTGTCAAACTCTTTGGCCAACTCATAAGGCATCGGACGAGCGACCATCAGATTGACTTGACTCTTTCTCCTCAAAGCATCTGCCACTATGTTCGCTTTTCCTGGATGGTAATGAATCTCCAACTCATAGTCTTTGATCAATTCTAACCATCTTCGTTGCCTCATGTTCAATTCTGACTGAGTGAATATGTACTTCAGACTCTTGTGGTCTGTGTAAACATCGCATTTCTGTCCATACAGATAGTGCCTCCATGTCTTCAGTGCGTGAACCACTGCTGCCAACTCTAGATCATGGATTGGGTAGTTCTTCTCATGAACCTTCAGCTGTCGGGACGAGTAAGCCACAACTCTTCCCTCTTGCATCAACACACATCCCAAACCTGTGTAGCAAGCATCGCAATACACCGAGAAGGGCTTGTGCACGTCAGGCAAGACTAGGACAGGCGCTGTTGTCAACTTCTCTTTCAGCGCTTCAAAGACCTCTTGGCATTTCTGGGTCCACTTGAACTCAACCTTGTTGCCTAGCAACGCTGTCATTGGTTTCGCAATCTTCGAAAACCCTTCAATGAATCGCCGATAGTATCCGGCCATTCCAATGAAGCTCTTGATTCCTCGAGCATCCGTTGGCGCTTTCCAGTTTAGAATGTCTGCCACTTTCTTCGGATCCACAGCCAATCCTTCTTTGTTGATTATGTGACCCAAGAACAGGACTTCACTGATCCAGAACTCACACTTGCTCAACTTTGCATACAACTGGTGCTCTCGCAATCTCTGCAATACCATCCTCAAATGATCTGCATGCTCTTCTTCACTTTGAGAATAAACCAGAATGTCATCAATGAATACCACCACAAACTTATCAAGGTAATCCATGAATACACTGTTCATCAAGTTCATAAAGAACGCTGGTGCATTGGTCAAACCAAAAGACATCACTGTGAACTCATATAAACCATACTTGGTAATGAATGCCGTCTTCGGAATGTCCGAAGGTCGGATCCTGAGCTGATGATAACCTGACCTCAGATCGATCTTGGAGAACACACTGGCTCCTCTCAACTGGTCGAACAGATCTTCTATTCTGGGCAAAGGGTACTTGTTCTTGATCGTGACCTCATTCAAAGCTCGATAATCGATACACATCCTCTTGGTGCCATCTTTCTTCTCCACAAACAAGACAGGGGCGGCCCAAGGCGAGGTGCTTGGCCGGATGTAACCTTTCTCTGACAGCTCATCAATCTGCTTCTTAAGCTCAACCAACTCTGGTCCAGATATTCTGTAAGCTCTCTTAGAGATGGGGGCGGTTCCAGGAAGAAGCTCTATAGCAAATTCAACTTTCCGCTCTGGTGGCATACCCGGTAAATCCTTTGGAAACACATCTGGGAACTCGGACACAACCTTGATCCTCTCGATCGGGTCTGCTTCACTGCTATCGACAGCTATCTGATAACAACTTCCTTTCTTTGGCTCAGGCGGGACTAACTCGGTCACCACTTCCTCTCCTAGTGGGGACACCAACTTGATTGTCCTTTTATCACAACTGATAGCTGCCTGATACTCATCTAGCCAATTCATCCCTAGGATGACATCTATTCCCTGAGTACCCATTACTATAAGGTTGGCGGGAAACGCTATCCCCCTTATTTTCACACTTATATTCAAACAAATGCTATCAGCTCGAATTCTACCACCGGCTGAGTCAATTTGAATGGGGGTTAACATGGTAGTAGTTGGAAGATTATGTGCTTCTACCCATGATGCAGTAATGAAAGAATGTGTTGCTCCAGTATCAAATAACACTTCTGCAATATGGGAGTCGACTGGGAACATACCTACTATCATGCCGGGGGTCTCCTGAACTGCTTCAGCTTCCAAATGGTTCAGCCTTCCATGATTATAGCGCGGCTGAGGGCGATTGCCTGATCCAGGCTGAGGCACATTCTGCTTCGCTGGGGCATTGGGGCCTGACTGCTGCTGGGCTGCCTTCTTCGGACATTGCATCACCCAATGGCCTTGCTCTCCACAGTGGAAACATGCCCTGTTTCCAACCTGAGCTGGTGCTGCCTGACTGTTCTGCTGATTTGCTGGGGCAGGAAGGCGAGGTGCTTGCTGATTCTGCTTCTGAAACTGACCTCCTGACTGATTGCTCTGACGGTTCTGGTACTGATTCTGAGGATACTGCCTTTGGAACTGCTGATGCTGCTGAGGTGGACGCTGGTTCTGCCTGAACTGCTGGGGTTGATTGCCTGAGAAACGAGGACGACTGCTGCTTCCAGGCTGGGGTCCACTGATCTTGCGCTTACGATCTTCCATCTCCTTGCGCTTCCTTTCTGTCATGATTGCTCTGTCAATCAGGTGCTGGAATGTCGGGAAGGTGTGATTCATCAGCTGATACTGCAGAGGGTCAACCAAGCCTCTCAGGAAACGGTACTGCCGCTTGGCATCGGTGTTGACATCTTCAGGAGCATAGCGAGACAATTGCAGAAACTTGTCTCGATACTCACTGACAGACGATGACCCTTGCTTGAGAGCCAGGAACTCCTCCTTCTTCACTGTCATCACACCTGCAGGAACATGGTACTGACGAAAGCTACTTCTAAACTCTTCCCAGGTGATGGTGTCGGGGTTGGCATGGGTGGCGAGGTAAGACTCCCACCATGACTGGGCTGCTCCTCTCAACAGACGGGGACCATACAGAACTTTCTCCCTGTCATCGCACTGAGCGGTATGCAACTCCCGCTCCACAGTACGCAGCCAATCTTCAGCATCCATGGGGTCAGAAGAATGAGCGAACGTTGGTGGATGACCTCTCATGAATTCAGCACGCTTATCTCTAGGCATCTGAGGCATCTGAGGCTGGGGTGGAGCCTGCTGCTGCTGCTGCTGCTGAATGGCGGCCAGAGTCTGACCGATGGCTTGAACTGCCTGAGTCTGCATCAGAAACATCTGCTCAATCGACATCGGGGGCGGGGGCGGCAGCTGCTGCTGCTGGGGCGCCTCATCTTGCTGACCGGCTTGCTCTTGCTGAGCACGCCTTCCTCCTCTACGCCTGTTCTCTGACATCTGCAGAACGCAACCACACATCAGAACTGATCTGGCAAAGCTTGCAGCATAAGAAAAGAGTATGGAATTCTCCAACAGCACTGAACAGATGAGCATCTTCACTGATCTCCAACACAGACCACACAGCTTCTCAGATAAAGAGGAAAGTGGAATAAAAGTTTTCCCAACTATATAACTAACTTTATTGACATAGTATGTAAACCAAAATGCAGGGGATACCCACACTCTGGTGACAATCATTACAAAGATCCAAACCAAACATAGTTCATCATGACAAACATAAATGCACAGGATATAGCAAACTACCCTGTCTAACTAAAACTAACTAAGACCGAGACTAACGCTAAGACTGAAGCTTCCATGTATATATTTATTTCGTATTAGTTACAAGATCCAACTCTAACGATCTATGGTTCTAGATTTATCTTGGTCTTGCAGGCGGGATTGCCATAAGACTGGTGTCCACGCTGAGGTGAGCGGTACGGGTGCTGAGTCCCAACGGGAGCGGGGGAACCACCATCCAAGTGACGACGTTCCGCGCGCTCAGCCCGCAGCAGGGCGATCTCAGCACGAGCCCTACTCAGCTCGTCTAATGCATGGTCCAGCTCCGTGTTTAGCACGGCGGCTAGGTTGACTGTGCTGCTCAACCTAGGATTGCCCTCACCGACAGGTGAGACAATCACGCCTCCTGTGCTGCCAGATGGACGGCGGGGGTAATACTTCAGGTCAAGACCATCAGCTGCCCCACCGAAAACCGAGCAGTAGTGCGAAAGCGCACGCCGTGCAGCATCTTGCATGGCTGCCTCAGCTGAGTCCCGCTCAGAGATAGAATAGTGCTCTGAGCAAGCCTCCGCTCCCTGGAGACTGTTCTCCGGGCAGCGCACCAAGCAAGTTGCCTCCCAGCGATCCGGGTAGACCCCGCGACTGTGCTGGTAGACCACACAGCGATACTCGACGGACCAAGTATGCCGGTCAAATGCCCGACGTAGCAGGGTGTCGAGCGCATCGTGGAAGTGACACCCGCGAGCAGCGTCGCGAGTGATGGGTCGAGCAACCCATCCTTCCGGCTCAGGGTTAGCAGAGAAGTCGGTGTCGTGGCTCGAGCTGTCGTCGCCATCCCCGTCGTCTGGGTCTCCTCCAGCAGCTACTCCAGAAGCTGGGGCGCCCAGTGGTGATGCAGGGGGCGGCTCCAGAGGAAGCATAGGAGAGCAGCTCCTCACAGACTCTATCTCCTGGTGGAGCGAGAAGGAAGAGCTCTGCTGCTCCTGTCGTCGACGCTCCTGCTCCTCACGCAGGCGGTGGTGTAGTCTCTCCAAGTGGCTGGACTGTCCGGCCACAGGACGGCGAAGCGGACGCTCAGCAAGGCGGGAGGGTAAGAAGGGGATGACTGACTTTCGTGCAGTGTGTCTAAGTCGAGCCATCTACAAAAGACATCGCAAGCAAAAGGGTGAGAACAGAATTAATGTGACCAGCAAGTAATAAGTAAATGAAGGATCAGAATGAAACACAATTTTTTTTAGCAAGGTATAATATATAGTAGAACATAGGTTTGGTCGGTATGACCAACTTTTGAAGGGATATCAAAGTCAAGGAAGAGACAGAGGTCTATAGTCCTTAGAACGACCATTCTACTCTAGGTTAGCGGTCCTACAGTCAGCACGGCTTTGATACCATTTATGTCACACCCGGTTTTAGAAGGCAAACCGAATGCGAACCATGTACGTGCCAGGATCAGTTATTCACGTACACAGCAGTTACATAATATGGACATCATCACACAGTGCTCAAAATAGTATTAAAAGGGGAAATAATAGTCGATTACATCATACGTCTGAGACGTCCATATAGTTCTTACAATAAATCAAAGTGCGGAAAAGAAACGTAGATAACGCGGCCTTCACAGGCAGCCGACTGGGGGTTGCCGCTAACCCACACCTAGAACTCGTCGTAATCTTGGAACTCCTGGAAGTCTCCTTCCACAGCTTCATCTTCGCCTGAGCAGTGGTTGCAATGCTGACAACCTGGGGGGGGGGTTTGGTGTGTAGAGCAAGGGTGAGTACACATCAACATACTCAGCAAGTATCCTGTTTGGCTGTAGTGGACTAGCTTTATGTGGGGATAAGTCAAGCAGTTGCTTTTAGTTGGTCAGGTTATTACTTACTAGTAGAAAGCCAGGTTTTAACATTAACCCAAGTTATTAACCCAATGTACCCTTTCCAAACGGAAAGAATACCACTTACCAGCACCATAGTCATAACCAGAATCAACAATCTCATAACCACCTGTACCAAAGTATCTCTGATCAAGTACCACTAATCACTGGAGCTCCCTTGGCCGCTCATAACCGTGAGCACGGCTGATATATCAGTTTCATAACACTCTGCAGAGGTTGTGCACTTTACCCACAAGCCGTGATTCCCTCTTGCCTCGGGCCGATCAAACCCTTAAACACTACCAAGGTGAATAGGCAGGGTTTCACTACGTAGCCTTTACAAAGATTCCCCGGGGCTGTAGCCACCCGTTAGGTTTCCTAAATGCACCGCACTCCTCCCCAAGGGGCGAACCCAAACTTGGCAGAGCGAGCCGCATACACCGAGCCCCATTGACGGCACGACGGCTAAGTGAACTACATCCCGGATCCTCTAATTATTCAGCTAAGGGCACCCCATTCCACCCTCATGGTTGCACTGTTTTCCCAGGCGGTCATCCATAGAACAGGTCCTTACGGAGAGGCACTCGAGAAACCGCTCGAGTCCCCTTAAATGCCACAAGTATAATCATAAAGAAGAACGGGAAAACAGCGTATCATAGATAATCACATCATGTTCATTGATTAGAGTTGAGCAATAGCATCAGACTAAGTAGTAATAATCCGACCCAAATAGGTAAACAAGGACATGGATAACAAAAGCTAGTCAATCCTTAGGTATAAATGTGTAATGCGGGAGGTGAATTAAAGAATGAATAGGACAGAGATAGGTCAAAGGACACTTGCCTCCACCAACCGACTGCTGCTCAGGGGCTTCTCCGGCGAATTCCTCGGGCTCTTCGACCGGATCGTTCTCTATGCGAGCGCAAACATACATACATCCATCCACATATTTAATACAAAAGAACAGTACACCATACAAGATAACAAATAAAGCGAATATGCATCAAGTATGACATTCGGTAACGCATTTGTTATGGTTAGAAAGAAACGGGAAAGGTCTCGCAGGGGGTTAAATCTTATGCACTAATGACACAATTGGTTTTTAACAAAATAATTCTGTTATATATATTTATATATACTAATGGAAACCTAATCACTTTTAGTTGATCAACATTGCACAGGGTAACAATTAACTACGTGAATCAATAGCATAACGGAATTTTAAATTAAACTTCCTATTTTCCCATAGCATGAACAGTGATTAGCCTACTTAAAATACAGTAATTATGATCACAGAAAGTAAATAAAATAAAAAAATAAAAAAAATAAAAAAAACAGAGGGGGGGGGCGGTTGAACCGGCCCTAGGGGCGGTTGAACCGGCCCTAGGCGGGGCGCGCAGGGGCGGCCGAGCCGGTGCGGCTGAGCCGGCGGCGGGCGGCCGGGCTGGCGAGGGCGGGCGGCGCAGGGGGCGGCCGAGCCGGCCGAGCAGGGGGGCGGGGCGGCCGAGCCGCTGGGCGCGCAGGGGCGCGGGGCAGGGCGCGGGGCGGCCGAGCGGCCGAGCCGGCCATGGGGGCGCGCGCGGGGGGCCGGGGGCGCGGCCAAGGGGCCGAGCGGGCGGGGTGGGGCGGGTGGCCGAACCGGCCATGGGGCCGAGCGGCGAGGGGAAGGGGAGGGAGGAGAGGGGGAGGGAGGAGAGGGGGAGGGGCCTCACCGGGGACGGGGACGGGGCGGCCGAGCGGGGCGGCCGATCGGCGACGGGGAGGGGCGGCGGCCTAGGCAGGGGCGGCGGCTAGGGCAGGGGTAGGGGCGGCGGCTTAGGGAGAGAGAGGGAAAATGAGAGGGAGAGGGAGAGGGTTTTGGGAAAAAGGGAGATGGGGGGCGGCATGGGCCAATTGGGCCCAAGGGGGGGGCGCCAGGGGGCGGCTGGGCCGGCGGCAGGGGGCGGCGCGGGGCGCGGGAGAGAGAGAAAGGGGAGAGAGAAAGAGAGAGAAAGAAAGATAAAAGATTTTCCGCTTGTTCTCGAAATCCGATCTTTTAGATGAATGCGATTGCACTTTCAAACAACCAAAAATGCAAGGGCGGCATGGTGCATCAAACAACATAAGGTATTTAGGGTTTTTTAATACCTACGGGAATTCCAAACCGAATCCCGCTAAACTTTGAAAAAGGTCAAGGTTTAGCGAGGGGAAAAAGAAAAGGGAAAGGTAACGCCCGAATTTTGGCGAGTAAAGAAAAGAAAAAATTTAACTGCAAAAAATTCGGGGCGTTACATCATATCTCCAAGAGACCCTATAGGATGCCTCCCGCGGAATTGGCAGAACTGAAAAAGCAATTGCAAGAGTTGTTGGACAAGGGGTTTATTCGCCCAAGTACTTCACCATGGGGATGTCCAGCCTTATTCGTGAAGAAAAAGGATGAGAGTTTGAGAATGTGTGTTGACTACAGCCCTCTCAATGCGGTGACTATCAAGAACAAATACCCACTACCCCGCATTGATGTTCTGTTCGATCAGTTGGTAGGAGCCAAGGTATTCTCCAAGATAGATCTTCGCTCAGGTTACCATCAGATCAAGATCCGTGCCAGTGATATTCCCAAGACGGCCTTCTCAACCAGATATGGGCTTTATGAGTTTTTGGTGATGTCTTTTGGGCTGACCAATGCCCCGGCTTATTTTATGTACCTAATGAACTCAGTATTCATGCCAAAGTTGGACAAGTTCGTGGTCGTTTTCATTGATGATATTCTGATCTATTCCAAGAATGAAGACGAACATACTCAGCACCTGCACATCGTGCTTCAGCGACTGCGCGATCATCGTCTTTATGCTAAGTTGTCTAAATGTGAATTCTGGCTGAAGGAGATCAAATTCTTGGGTCACACAATTTCTTAGGATGGGATATCAGTTGATCCTGAGAAGGTACAAGAGGTAATGGATTGGAAACCCCCGACTACAGTGAGGCAGATTCAGAGTTTTCTGGGATTGGCAGGGTATTATCGACGATTTATTCCGGATTTCTCCAGAATTGCCAAACCAATGACTGAACTGTTAAAGAAGGGAGTCAAGTATGATTGGAGCCAAAGGTGCGAAGATGCCTTTCATACTTTGAGGCAGCATTTGACAACAGCCCCAGTGCTGGCTCAACCTGACAACACCAAGCCATTTGAAGTTTATTGTGATGCTTCCGGTACTGGATTGGGATGTGTCTTGATGCAAGATGACAGAGTCATTGCTTATGCTTCCCGAGCACTCAGACCCCATGAGAAGAACTACCCTACACATGATCTGGAGTTGGCAGCTGTGGTTCATGCTCTTAAGATATGGAGACCCTACTTGATAGGAGCTCACTGTAACATCTACACTGATCACAAGAGTCTCAAATACATCTTCACTTAGGCAGATCTTAACATGAGGCAGAGAAGATGGTTAGAATTAATCAAGGACTTTGATTTGGAAGTACATTACCACCCGGGCAAAGCTAATGTTGTAGCAGATGCCTTGAGCAGAAAGGCACAGTGCAATTGTATGAGCATGGATGCAAGGGTTACCACCCTGTGTGATGAGTTGTGCAAGCTGAACCTGGAAGTTGTTTCTTCAGGTGATTTAAACTATATCTCGGTGGAACCCACATTACAAGAGCTAATAGTCAGGGCACAGATTGAAGATAAGGGTGTTCAGGTTATCAAGGAAATGATCAAGCAGAAGGCAGAAAAATACAAGTGTTTCCATCAGGACAGCAAGGGAATTTTATGGTTTGGAGATCGATTGGTTGTTCCCAAGGGCCCTGAGCTCAGAAAGAAGACACTGGATGAAGCTCACCTTTCCAAATTCTCTATGCACCCTGGTAGCAACAAAATGTATCATGATCTCAGATCTTTATATTGGTGGACCAGGATGAAGAGGGAAATTGCCAAGTACATATCCGAGTGTGATACCTGCCAGAGAATCAAAGCCAGTCATTTGAAGGCAGCAGGCCCTTTGCAACCCCTTCCCATACCATCTTGGAAATGGGAGGACATTTGCATGGACTTTATCGTAGGATTGCCCAATACCTCCAGGCACCATGATTCCATTTGGGTTATTGTGGACAGATTGACCAAGACTGCTCATTTCTTACCAGTGCATACCACCCACAAGACAGAGAAGTATGCAGAAATTTATGTTGATCAAATAGTGCGATTGCATGGTATTCCAAAGACCATTGTATCTGACAGAGGATCACTGTTTGTGGCACGCTTTTGGGAGCAGCTGCAAGAATCACTTGGGACCCAGGTAATGCGAAGCTCAGCATACCATCCCCAAACAGATGGCCAGACCGAAAGGGTAAACCAGATTTTGGAAGATATGTTAAGGGCATGTGTACTGCACTACGGAAAGATTGGGACAAGTGTCTTTCCTTGGCTGAGTTTTCCTATAATAATAGCTATCAGTCCAGTCTAAAGATGGCACCTTTTGAAGCCTCATATGGGAGAAGGTATAGGACCCCGCTGAATTGGTCTCAAGCAGGAGAAAGGGAAATATTTGGGCCAGATTTGGTACTTGAAGCAGAGGAAAAGGTCAGAGTTATTACAAAGAACTTAGAAGCTGCTCAGGCCCAGCAAAAGAGCTATCATGACAAGAGGCGGAAGCCTCTACAGTTTGAAGTGGGAGATCATGTTTATCTTAAGGTATCACCCACCAAGGGTGTCCAGAGATTCGGAATCAAGGGCAAGTTAGCTCCTCGCTACATTGGACCCTATGAGATAAAAGCAAGTTGTGGACCCGTAGCCTATCAATTGTAATTGCCACCTCACATGTCAGCAGTTCACAATGTGTTCCATGTATCTCAGCTGCGGAAATGTGTTCGCCTACCCACTGAAGTGCTACGTGAACCGGACATTGAGATAGAACCAGACTTGTCCTATCAAGAGTATCTCGTCAAGGTATTGGATCAGAAGGAGAGATCAACACGGGCAAGGTCAATCAGAATGTATAAAGTTCAATGGAGTCACCATTCAGAAGAAGAAGCTACATGGGAGACTGAGGATTTTCTACGCTCTCGCTTCCCCGACTTTCTGCCCAAAGGAGTCGGTATGTCACCCAAAACCCCCACCCCCACCTGCCCTTTGAATACAATTATAAGAAAAACTTAGATAACAAGGATAGTCTAAGTTGTGAATTTAACTTAAAAAGGGCTTCCTTCTGAAGTTGCAAAGAGAATGACATTCGAAGAGCAGTTAACTAGAGAAACTTGAGTATAAGGAAGAGTAGCCCACCAACGTGCCTTAATAGCACCCCTCTAGAGGACTCTGCCTAAAATCTCGGGATGAGATTCCTTTAAGGGGCGAGGGCTGTAACACCTCAGGTGTTACCATGGCCAGTGCACATCTATGCATTGATGATTGTGATCACATGTGATAGAAACTTAAGGAGAACATAAGAACCTTGGAGACCATGTGCTAATCAAGATTGTTAATGACCTAAGAGCATCACTCAAGCTTTTGTGCACTTACTACCTTGGGCAAGAGGAGGGAAAACCCTAGACCTCTCTTGAACCCTATCTTCCAAAAACATGGTTGAGAGGGGGAGAGAATAAGCAATTGTGCAAACCATGAGTTAATCTTTAACCAAACTTTTAGGAAATTTATAACCAGCTATTGTGGGAAGGAAATGTTGCAAAAAGACCCCTGGAGAAACCCCAAATCCATTCCTTAAGTGCTGAGAGAGAGCTAGAGCTCTCTAATTCTCTCTAAGTCAAAAACTACACCTACACTAAAGATCAACCGTGTTCACCTTGAAGATGGCACCAAAACCACCTATGTTCTATACCAAAAATGTGGCATACCACCTAGGGCACCCACTGGAAAAAGTTGAGCCCGAGACCTTGACGTTTGACATGCCTTGGTATGGTTTTTGTCGCGAGGTGGGCAGAGAGACATACCTGATTTGGCGACCAAAGATCTCCCTACCTAGGGCATATCTGCCATGGCGACTCACGGATGAGAGACAGCCGTAGGTGCCAGGAAAAGACTCGCGCCGGATTTTTGCCAAGATTCGCACGTTTGCGACTTGGGCGAGCTGTGGAACACGGGCAGAAGAAAAGCACGTGTTCGACGCGCTCTGTGCACGCCAGAGCACGCCCGCGCGCGCCCCGCGTCGCGCCAAAGGCCAGCCGACGCCATGACCCGCGCCCGCGCCTATAAAGCCCACTCAGGCGTCAACCACACTCTTCCGCGCACGCTCAAACCTCACCAGAGCTCAACTCACCGTCGTTTGCCAGTGCACGGCGTGTCCGCGGCCACCCGAGCCCCTGCCATCGTAGACCGGCCAGCCCAGCCTTTCCCAACCCCGTCCGACCCTCGGAGAAGACTGAGCACACCTCGGTGAAGCTCCCCGAGCGAGGAATCGAAGTCTGCTTCGCCGGAGAGGCCAGTCCACGGTCGCCGGAGTTCACAACCCCGCCGGAGTGCGTGGACCGGGTAATCCACTGAACCATTTTCCGATTCCTTGTGCACACAGTCTCTACGTCACCCCGTGGAGCTCACCGTGCCATTGGATTGAACCAGATCGCCGTGATTTGGCCGACACACCCGCCGCCGACGAGGACACCCGCCTGCGCACGTGGACCGAGCGATTCCGGCCATCCCCGCTGTCGAGCCGTACATCACTGTGACCGCCAGAGCCTCCCCGAGCCAACCCCGCCCCTCGCCGGACCTCCCTCGCCGCCGGTAAGCCGCGCCACCCTTTTCTTTCTTGCGGGTACTGTTTAAACCTAGGGAAGGACCGCGGGGGAGAAGGAAAGAAGTCTAGGGGGTTTTGTGAAATGTCAGAGACTCAAATGAATAGTAGCGCGGGGGTATAACTGAGAGAGTTAGTTTGGAAATAACCCAGGGTCCTCGGTGTAAACTGCTTTTCCAGAAAACCTTTATTAAATCTGATTTTAAATTTGAACAGAACTTTAATAATTCATAACTTCTGTTTTATTCATCCAAATTTGGTCAAACCAATTTTGTCAGACTTTAAATAATGTAAACTGCTTAGGAAAATATAAAACCCTTATGTACTACAGAAAACTATAAGGTTCTGATTTAATTATTGTTTTGACCAAAAGATAAATAATAGGGATAAAAATAGTTGCACTATTTGACTAGGGTTAGAAAAATTTGGAGAAGTTTATATCCACCTACTGACCTGTTTAAAAATGCTAAACTTCTCTGTCCAACCCATTAAGTTAGTTTTTGCCATTTAACTTACAATATGCTTAAGGTTAAGAAAAATAGAAAAGGTGATTTAAATAATGAACCAGAGGGCACCCCTATTTTTGTTAGGGTACTTATTCAATGTAGTTTACTAGAAAAATCTACTATACCCTGGTTTAGTATGAAATAAGTAGGATCCCTTTATTTTCAGAAAACAAGGAAAACTTAGAAAAACCCTACAGAAATAACCCCAAGGTGAAAACACCCCACCCCTTGGGATAATTAATGTTTTGTTATTAAGAACTTAGGAAAAATAAGAAATCTGCTGTTTGACATTTTTCAAATAACAATGTAGTAGAAAGTGCCTTTTTGGGAATTAAAGTTTAGAAAATCATAACTAAATAACCATTCCTTAGCTTTCTGTGATCTTTAGCACAGAAGCTTATTATTACTGTTAGATGCCAACAAAAAATAACCCTTAGGACAGAACTCACCCCTAATTAAGAGATGTAGTGCAAAGTGGCCCATTTTACACAACTTTTGTTATTTTTGTCTAAAGCATAGCCTTTTTATTTTAAACCTCAAATTCCTAAAACAGGCTATAATGACCAATGGCAATCCACTGTAAGTTTTACAGAATTTTTGGAAAATATTAAACCACTGTCGTAGTTCAAACCTACACTAGAAACCATAAATAGAAAATAAAGAAAGGGAAAAATGAATAATAGGAAATTAGTGTCATCCTAAAACCCTTTATAACTTGTCCACTGAAATATATAAAGGCAATACCAATTCCCTATGCCTATCCCTAGCAAGACCTAAACCTAGAAGTGATAAGCATAAACCATTAAAAGCCACGTATGACCCAGAAACCCTAAGATACTCATTAACTTAGTTTTTCTTCTCTTAGCATAATGTTGTTAAATCCTGCATAATCATGACATACATGTTCATTGCATTTCGATAGACTGTAACCTTGCTGACGGAGAGTACGTCCTCGTGCCGGAGCAAGGAGCTGCTCAGGAGGTAGCACCGGATCCAGCACCCGAGTCTGCACCAGAGGATCTACCTGCCACAGCCTTGGAAGGCAAGCCTCGGTTTTATGCATAACTGTTTATATATGCTATTTTACTACACCTAATGTTTGTAGGCTTGTACTGTGCACTTAAGTGTAGGAGTTGTTTGAAAACCCTAGTTGCATGATCTCAGGAATCCTTTTGAGATGGTTACTAGTATGCTACGTCGAGCAGTTGCTTTATTTAATTAGGATCTCGGTAGAAGACAAGTGATTTTTCTAGCACTCGCGCGAGATCAGGAATTGGTTGTACCCACTTTTCATATCATATTGATAGTTGGTTGGTGGACACGGATCCATGGGGATGCGTGGTCTACAAGGTGAAATTGGAATAAGGATTAACGTGCGGATACCTGTGTCAAGCGATTGAACGTACTAAGCACATGCCGAGAAATATGGTAAATCGGTAAGCCTAGTACCTGAGTGAACCTGGCAGTGGACATATCCCCTCACGCGACCTGAGACGTGGTCTCCCATTCCCGTTATGGTGGGTACAAGTGCGGTCACTGCACGACGACAGTCGGGGTCAGTGAGGCATTGCACGCCAAGGTGGTGAGCCCTGATCTGCTGACGGGGAGTCGATGGGGACGGTTGATGTGTGTGGGGACGGAGTGCCCCTGCAGACGGTGAGCCCTGATCTGCTGACGGGGAATCGTCTGCTTCTCGCAGCTAATGAGACTGCTTGATCCATTGTACTGCATTGAGTAACAAGTGGAAATATGATGAGTTGATATAAGATGTTGATTGCTAAAAATGTGTGCTACTATGTATGAGTAGATAGTACACATTTAGCCTTAAGAGAGTCACACTTAAATTGACAAAGTTAAAACTTGACTTAGAAACTCAGCTAGTGCTTTTGGCAACCAAACCCCATAGCTAAACAGCTGCATGTCTAGAGGTAGAGGAGTAGACTCCTCACACCGGGTAAGTCTAGCTGAGTATTAGTATACTCAGCCTTGCTTGTGGCATAATTTTACAGGTTCTTTGGAAGACATGGTTGCTAGAGTGACTTGGCCGTCCATCTTGACACCGGGTTGGACTGTCGAGTGGGACCCTACCTCGGCTGAGGAGGAGCATGAGGAGTGATGGGACAGGCTTCCCCATCTCTCTGTTTATTTACCGTTAGTTTTATTCCGCTGCACTTCGAACCTTGATGACTACTTTTGCAAAAACTCTGATGATGATGTAATAATTTAATACTCTTTAATGCATGGTTTTATGCTTTATTGTATTTGCTCTGTGACTCACCATCGAGTGAGATTGTGGTACTTGATCCTGTCAGTGGCCTTGTCGGACTAGATCCGAGAGATTGACGGGTTATTCCCATTTAAGTGTCGTCTAGCCTCTAAGGCAGGACTTAGGCACTTAAGTTGGAATAATTCGGGCAGTTCCGCCATAGGGCAAAATTAAGGTGAAGTTCCCACAGAACGGAGAATTGATTTCCACGGTACGACTGGCTATATCAAGCACAACTTGGTGCAGGGTTATCCAATTAGCTCCCAGAATAATGTCCACATTTTCCAACCCCAAAACAAGAAGGGTGGTTTTGACAATGTGGCTTCCCAGTTGAATAGGCACACTTTGGTTTAATTGATTATTTGAAATTTTACCCCTAGGTGTGACTGTCAGAAATGAACCTTTTGAGTGAGAGAATGGCAGTTCACATTTAGCACTGAACATTTGGCTAATGAAACTATGAGATGCACCAGAATCAAATAGAATTAAAGCAGGTTGATTATAATCTGTAAAGGTACTTCCTCCAGAGTAGTGAAGTTGAGCTTCCCTTGCTTGACTTGTACCTTCTGCTTTCTTCCCTTGTCTTGACTTGGTGCTGACATCTGCCTTTGCTGGTTCCTAGGACAATTCTTGGCATAGTGGCCCACATTGCCACAAGTGAAACACTTGTTCCCATTGCCCTGGCGGAACTGCTGTTGCTACGGAGGCTGATTGTTCCTTGGAGCGGGAGCTGAAAAGCGGTTGGGTGCCGGCTGCTGCTGCTGGGGTGGCCGGATCACCCATCTGCCTGCTTGCTGCTGAAAACCCCTGCTCTGATTGTGAGAAACAATCCTGAACCTCTGGGCCTAAGCGGATGGTGCTGCCATTGGTGCCTTCCTCTTCTTCTCTGCCAGGTGAGCTACGATGCAATCCTCCTGGGAGATGGCCAGGTTGACCAACTCATTGAAGCTATCAGCCCGGACAGTGTTGAGTCGTTCCCGCAGCTTGTTGTTAAGACCCCTGCGGAAGCGGTCTCTTTTCTTCTCATCAGAATCAACATGGTAACATGCATACTGGCATAGGTCGTTGAAGGCCTGCGCATACTGCAGTACCGTGCGGGTTCCTTGATTAAGTGCCAGAAACTCATTCAGCTTGTGATCAAGAATGCTAGCTGGGATGTGGTGCCCTCTGAAAGTAGTCTTGAATTCCTCCCAAGACACTTCACGATCAGCGGGGAGCATAGCACGGAAGGGGTCCCACCAAGTCCGAGCAGGGCCACGAAGCTGCTGCGCGGTGAAGCGAGCCTTGGCTTCATCAGGGCAGTATCCCGTGAGGAGGGGAAACTTGGACTCAACGACGCGGAGCCACACGTCGGCGTCCAATGGATCCTCTGCCTTGGTGAACAAGGGTGCCTGCGTACTCAGGAACTCCTGGTAGGTTGCCGCTGCCGGAGGTCGCTGATGCTGGCCTCCACCATGCTGCTGAGGGTGGGGCTGGCGTTGCAAGAGCTGTCACAGAATCTCATTCTGCTGGGCCATCAGCTCCTGCACTGTGGGAGCTGGAGAAGGTGGCGGGGGAACCTGCTTGTTATGCCCGCGACGCTGCCTACCTGCCATCTGAAAACATAGATTGCCGCCATTGTTATCCCAACTCACAATTTCAGACGACAAGATATTATCTCATATGGAAGGAAAAATGCCATAATCATAATATTAGGATCGAAATGAAGATAAGATGGTGACAAACATCCCACAGATTTCAAATGTTCACAGGGTTACATCAATCAGGGGAAAGTACCCGTAAACCTAGTCCAAAATCTGACATTAACTAAGCTCGCATAGGTTTCTATCTGCCTAAAAGTGTCGAAGTGACTGATTAACCCTGAGCGGTGGAAGCGACACTGGATACAGGTGAAGGAGGCATCGCAGAGGTAGTCCCATTGGCACCAGGGGCTGGTCCTAGCTCCTCGGGAGCCTCTTCTCCCTCGCTTCTAGCTTCATTGGCCTCCATCTCCAAGTGGTGCATATCTAGGTGGTCATTCGCTTCTTTGAGTTCCCTCTGCACATCGTGGAGCTGGTTGTCCAAGACATCAATAGTGTTGTCTCGGATCTCCACCTGCTGCTCCAAGGTGGTAATGCACTGGCTCAGCCTTTCCACTTGCAAATCCTTCTCCACCAACTCGGAGGATAAATTGACCACAAAATCTTCTCGACTGTCGAGAGTGAGCTTGGTGGTTTGAGCAATGTTAGCAAGGTGTGCCATAGCGTCGCTCTGAAGGGCCTGAAGGCGGTACAGCACACTCATGCACTGAACGGTGACCCTCCCGACCAAGTCAGGATACATTGCCCATACATCTTTCACATGACTCACGCGGTTACACCACATGGAGTCATCCTTCTTCTCAGCAGGGAAGAGTCCCAAGGGGTGCATCACCATCTCCAGGGGATGGTAGCCACAGAAAGTCGTCAGAGTCTTCATGGCTGCCGCTTCAGTGGTGTCGTTCGTCCTGAATCCAACTCTCTCGGAATCAAGAGAACGCCAACCCGGCTGAAGGGGATGAGCCTCCAAAGTCAGCCAGACCCGACAACGAGGTACCCAATGCTCCTCATACAACTGCACCGTGTACAAAGGTGGCGTAGGGTAACCGGCGGAGTTAAGCACTTCCCACATTTGCCCTCCGAGGGACCAGTTCGACTAAGTCATCTGGTGCCGAAGGCGTCACTAGATGGTGGAGACGCTGCCCTCGCTCGAAGGGGTTCTGCGGGGGTTTCTAACATGACCGTTGATTAACGCCGCACTGTTGGATTGCGGGCTTCCCAAAGCGTTGTGCCCTGTGTATAAAAAGGGGGTGGGGGCGGCGCGGATTGAAATTTACCTTTCTGCGCGCCACGAAAACCCTAACCTCCCTTTTTCAACCTGCTCGCTTGCTCGTCTGCCCTCCTTGCTCCTGTTCGCCGGAGAACTGGCCCTGGTGAAGCAGACCGCGCGCCGTCGACGATGATACGTAGCCATGTCGTCTTCCTCCTCGTCTGCTGCGACCACACCGACGGTCGAGGCGTCTTCCGAGGATCTCTAGGGCGCTGTGGCGGCGGCGGAATTGCGACCGGGTGATACGGTGGAATTCGGTGTTTCGCGGATGTCGTTGGTCCGCGTGCAAGATATGCAACGGTTGGGGTATTTTGGCGGCGGGGTTGGGCGCATCCCGGGGGCAGAGGAGGTTCCCGAGCCCGAGGGCGAATTGGTTGTCTTTGAGGCATTTTTCATCGTCGGCCTTCGTTTGCCCGCGCATCGTTTTGTGTCGGAGGTTCTGCAGAAGTTCTAAGTCCAGGTTCATCAGCTGACACCGAACGCCATGGTGGCGTTGGCGAAGTATGTCTGGGCAACGATGTCGTATGGCGGTCAGCCTTCGGTGGAGGTCTTCGCCAAGCAATATTGTCTGCACTGGCAGAAGAGAAAAATTGGACATAAGATTGCGCAATTCGGATCATACACTTTCACGCCGAAGTCCGGGAAGACATCGATGGAAGTTGTGGAGTTGGTCCCCTGTGCCCGAAATAAGTGGGGCAACTGGTGGGACTACTGGTTCTATGTTTTGGAGGCTGAAGTCAAAGATCACCCAGGGCTCTCTGCCGCCATTATGTGTTCTCATTATTATGTGGCGTACCCGCCATTTGAAGTGGCGGAGGATGATGAAAATGAAAGGGCCCTTCGGATCGCTGTCCGCACGAGTAGTGGGCGCGATCTAGTTGAGGAATTCATAGGGTATGGGGTGTGGCCCTTGGCGCATGGATGGGTGCTGGGCGAAGTATGCCCTCACGAGATGCCCTCCCTGGTGGGCGGAAGGTGCGAAGTCCACTTTTTGCTTTGGATGTGCCAGGGCGGGATCCTGCCGCGGTTGTGCGTGAGGCGGAGGATGGGGCGGTGAGAATTGTTGGGCGCTATGTGCCAAAGACGGAGGCCCAGCGGAGTTGGGATATATGTGGATCCAACGTCTGCCTGAATAGGGTCTTCGAGTTGAATGGTTTGCGTATGGCGGTTATCCCGGGGAAGACGTCGTCGACCGCCGTGGGAAAAAACCAGCGGCTGTGACCGAAGACGACCCCGCACTGGAGGCCGCCCCAGTCACTAAAAAGAGGAAGCTAGGTACTGCGGTGGGAGAACTGGGGGTCTCCGATAGCTTTGCTATGGAGTTGATGGGGACATGCGCGGCCCCCGGGGGAAGAATGTCTTCGCCCGAGCTCTGGGAGTCTTCGGCGCGGATGCTGGAGGTTACCGGGGGTCGATGGCCCAAGAACGTTCCTATCCCCCGCGCGGCTAGCGAAGACTTCTTTAAGTCTCGCATGGCTCGTGACTTGAGAGTGTTTCCTTACAGATGGAAAATTGCTACTGTTGTGTCGGCAATGATGAACAAGGATCGCCAGGATGCTGCGCAGAAGCGCCGGGCGGTCATCAGGCTCCACGATGCTAGGCGTGAAGCGAAGAGGGCGCGAAGGAGTGCGAAAGATACCGTCCCCGGCGGCAGCCAGCCGACGCTGCCTGCGAAGCCGACCGCCCCTGGGTCCAGCAAGGTGCCGGAGAGCGTGAAGGTGGTCGGCGCCGGCGGAACCAAGTCTGCCCTGGACGGAGCTGCGAAGGTCCGGGAACTGCCTTCGCGGGGGAAACGTGTTGCCGACTTCGGCACAAATATTAGCGTGGACGACTATCTCGTTGGTAAGCATTTTTTTGACCGGTGATACGTTGCAGGGTCGGGCGAGGGGCAACTTGTTGTCCCGCCTGCGGTGGAAACCACGACGTCTGTCGTGGTGCTTGGGGTGAAGGGTGGCGCTTTCAGCGCTTGCGGCGAGATTTCGGCGGCCACTGCCGTCAAGGACGAAGCGGGCACTATGTCCCGCCGGCTGAGGGAGGCGTCGCAGCAGCTGTCGCAGCAGCTGAGTCAAGTAAGTTGGGCTGGACTTCGGTGTTTGCCGCTTTCATGGGGATTGTGGTCTCATGTGTGTCTGTTAGGCGGCCGACTTCGCCGACCGCGTGGCGTCGAGTGCCCTTACTGCGGATGTGTCTGCCGAAGTCGAGAGACTTCGGGCGCAGCACGCGGACGCCGTTCGGGAGAAGTCGGCTGCGGAGAGCAAAAGCCGCAGGCTGGCAGAGAAGGTGGCCGCCCTGGAGGGCGACAGGACGGACCTCCGGCGCCAGCTGGTGGAGGAAAGGAGGGAGGCCAACCAGGCCATCGCCAAGGCGCAGGCGGCGCAGACGGAGGCCAAATTGGCGCGGGCGGAGGGGAGTCTCGCCAGCCAGCGCGCCGAGGAATGGGAGGTGCGGTTCAACGCTCTGCAGGCCCGCATGGAGAGGGCCGAGGCCTCTACGCGCTCGGAAGTTGAGCGGATGCGCAAACAGCTCGTGGACTCATACCGCGAGCTGGGTGTGCGGACTGCTGACTTCGAGGTGCCCGACCGAGAGGTGGGCCTTCGCTTCCTTGAGTGGCTGCAAGAGGAATTGCTGGCGCTCCCGACCATCGTGGAGGGATTCATGTCCTTTGCCTCCCTTGTCACCTGCGAAGGGGCCATGAATGCGCTGTCCCGCGAGGGGTGCAATCACTATGAGGGCTTCGACCGGTCCGATGAAGACTTTGGACGCGAAATTTTTAAGGTCGAAGACCCTGTGGTGAAGGATTCCGCGGGGGCCCTCTTTGACCGGATGTGGGGCCCCCACGGTCGGGAGGCGGTTAGGGAGCGGTCTGACCGGCCGAGGGAACAGGTAAAGTTTGTCTTTTGTTTCATGTCATTGAATGTGGGTATACGTGGGTTTGCTGAATCGGTGTGATGTGTTGTAGATGGTGCATGCCGAGGACGTGGAGGACTTCGGACATCTGAACAGCGCGCAGCCCGAAGTGGAGGTCAACCCGGTGGTGACTGAGGCTGAGGTCGACCCGGCACCGCCCCCGGAAACCGGTGAAGGCTCCGTTGCTGCCCCTGCGCCTACTGTGTCTGGTGGAGGCTCGTCGCCAGCCACTGTGGCGATGGCGGAGGATCCCCCGAAGGCGGCGACGGAGCTGGCAACGGAGGATCCCATGGCGGCGGATGGGTCTTCGCAGGTGGCTTAGTGGGTGTGGGGTAGTTAGAGAATTTTGTCTGTGTTATTGAACCTTGGTTGCTGTGCAGGTTCAGGATTTTGGGCCTACGCATGCAACCTCTACTGCTAATTTTGTGGCGGCTTCGACCGTGGTCGCTGGAAATGAATCGGATGAGTCTACATCTAAGTTTTCTAAGTTTGATGACTCTGGGAGTTCGGTTGTGTGGAAGGAAGAGTCTTCGGATGAGGACTTGGATTACTTTGCAGCCTTGGATGTGGCTGCGGCAGAGGCTTCTCCGCATGTTACGGATGCTGAAGTTTTGCCTGGTCCGAGTGCTGGGCGTAGGCGGCGAAGGGTGGTGGCAAAGCGTAGATTGAGTGAAGTGGATGGTGGTCGGCTTCGTGTGGGCAGGGCTGGCAAGCGGGAATTGTTGTCCTCACCGGTTGGGGTGAGTGTAGGTGAGGGGGAGTTGCGAAGTCTTTTTGAGGGTGAGGAGCTGAGGATAATGCTATTTAACTATAGGGATATGGGAATCATTCCGAAGGTTGAACCAATGTAAGGTGTGATGCCCTCGCTGTACGTGTGTAACTATAGTTTGTATGATGAGGCTGTGCGCCTTCGCGCATCCGGCTATGTCCATAGGGGCGTTGCACACTTGGTCTAGCACGTTTATTATGTCGGTCCGGCGCCTGTAGTCGGTCTTTGCGCGGACAGTTTCTCGATGTAGACTTTTGCATGGATGTAATGTGCCTTCGATTTTGCGCACTCGTTGTGCTGGTCCGGCTGCACCCTTAGGCGACTTTTGCACGGATAGTCTTTTAAAGAAGACTTCGATTTTGCACACTTGTTGTGCTAGTCCGGCTGCACCCTTAGGCGACTTTTGCACGGATAGTCTTTTGAAGAAGACTTCGATTTTGCGCACTTGTTGTGCTAGTCCGGCTGCACCCTTAGGCGACTTTTGCACGGATAGTCTTTTGAAGAAGACTTCTATTTTGCGCACTTGTTGTGCTAGTCCGGCTGCACCCTTAGGCGTCTTTTGCACGGATAGTCTTTTGGAGAAGACTTTGATTTTGCGCACTTGTTGTGCTAGTCCGGCTGCACCCTTAGGCGACTTTTGCGTGGATTGTCGCACGCGAGGGTAGCCAGCGCTGCCCCTCGCGGTGACTTTGTATTGGTCGAATGCCGAAGACCGTCGATGCGGTCTTTTTTCGACGTAGATTTTTGCGGGGGATTTTTCGCGTGTATATTACATGGCTCCACCTCGTTAAAAACCTCACCCCCGGGAGGAAAAGAGTGCGGGCCGGAATAAAATTGTTTTGCGAATTACAAGGGCGAGCTGGCCCTGAGGAGTCAAACAAAAAATTTGTAGAGATTATCAATGTTCCAAGAATGTTCTAAGTCTTCGCCGGATGGCGTTGTGAGCCTGTACGCGCTGGGGGACGCCTTCGTCTTGACGATGAAAGGGCCCTCCCACTTGGGCTCCAGCTTGCCCCGGGACTCTGTCCGTGCTGTCCGGACGAGAATGAGGTCTCCTTCGCTGAATTCCCTCGGGATGACTGTGTGGTCGCGCCATGCTTTTGTTTGAGCTTGGTATTTGTTTAGAGCCTGTAGGGCGAAGACGCGGTCTCCGTCTATGAGGTCCTTCGAAGTAGGCTCGTCCACGTCGGGGACGGCTGACGGGACTGTCCGTGGTGACCCATGTTTGATTTCTTGCAGGGTCATGGCCTCCGATCCATATAGAAGGCGGAAAGGGGTGTACCCAGTCGCCCTGTACTCAGTCGTGTTCAGTGCCTAGACCGCTTCAGGTAACAGGTCGGCCCACTTGCCTTTTTTTGTCGTCGAGGAGCATCTTCTTGACGGTTGTGAAAATTTTGCCATTTGCGCGTTCCACAACTCCATTGGATTGCGGGTGGTACACTGAGGCGAAGGCGAGCTTGGTGCCATTGGAGAAGCATAAATCCTTGAAGTCTTGGCTGTCAAATTGCTTGCCATTGTCAACTGTGAGTTCGGACGGGACTCCGAAGCGGCAAACAATGTTTTGCCAGAAGAATTTCTGGGCGGTCTTCGATGTTATTGTGGATACAGCCCTCACCTCGATCCATATGGTAAAATACTCAGTTGTGGATACTTGAGGTTCCCCTGGGCCGTGGGCAGGGGCCCGACAATGTCCAGGCCCTAGCGCTGAAGAGGCCATGTGTGGGCGATTAGCTTCGTGAATTTCGAAGGGCTTCCCGAGCGTGGAGAAAATTTCTGGCAGGCTTCGCAGGACCTTGTGATCCGATTTGCGGCGCAGATCATGGCGGGCCAGTAGAAACCTTGACGGATTACCTTTGCGGCTAGGGCCCTAGGCCCTGCGTGAGAGCCGCAAGTCCCGCTGTGGACTTCGCGCAGAATTTGGACGCCTTCGATCTCGGTGACACATTTAAGCATGGGTTGACTGATCCCCTTCTTGTAAAGCTGGCCTTCAATTAGTGCGAAGTCCCGGCTTCGATGTTTGAGGCGCTTGGCCTCGTTGATGTCGGTTGGATGATAGTACCCCTGCAGGAACAGGGTTATTGGTGCCCGCCAGTCTTCGGTCATGATAAGGTTGACTATGCGGTGGCCCTCGCTGTCATTGGTTATTTGGAGCCCCTCTAGGCTGCGGACGGCTGGCGTGCCGATGACATGGTAGAATTCGTCGGAGGGCAGGTCCTCGCCTCTGGCGGCTGCCTTGGCCAATGCGTCGGCCTCCTCATTCTTGGCTCGGTCCACATGCTGCAAGGTGAAACCTTTGAATTGCCTCTCGAGACTACGGATAGCCGTGAGGTACTGTATAAGTGCGGGGTCCTTCGCTGCGTAGTCTTTCTCGACTTGGCCGGCGACTACCTTGGAGTCTGTTCTGATGATGCAGGCGGTGACGCCAAGTGCCCTTAGCTTGCGAAGGCCGAGGATGACAGCTTCGTGTTCTGCTATGTTATTAGTGCATCTGTCAGACTCCAAAGCAAAGCTGAGGCGTGCTGCGTATCTGTGCTTGACCCCTGTGGGTGAAATAATGACTGCAGCGGCGCCTGCCCCCGCATGGCACCATGCGCCGTCGCAATGGATTGTCCACACCTTCTCTGCGGACGGGTCCGGCTGTGTTATTGGCCCAGTCCAGTCGAAGACGAAGTCTGCCAGGACTTGTGACTTGATGGTTGTCCTGGGTTCAAATGTGATGTGGTAGCCGGAGAGTTCGGCCGCCCATTTGGCAATCCGGGCTGGTGCCTCTGGGTTTCTAAACAATTCACCGAGTCCCCTATCTGAGGTGACCCGGACCTTGAATGCTTCAAAATAATGGTGCAATTTGCGCGAAGCCATAACAACTGCATAGGCGATTTTTTCCAGTTCCGTCATATTGCATTTAGATGTCATAAGTACTTCGGAGACGTAGTAAACTAGACATTGCCTGACCTTGCCCTCTCTGCTCTGCTCTTGAATCAGTGCTGCGCTGACGGCATGCGGCGAAGCTGCTATGTAGAGCAACAGGGGTAGCGAGGGGTTTGGCCTTGTAAGAATCTCCAACTCTGACAGGTACTGCTTCAATGAAGCGAAGGCCGCCGCCTGCTCTGGTCCCCATGCGAAGTCTTTTGCGCCACGGAGTGTTTTGAGGAAAGGGAGGCTTCGCTCTGCGGATTTAGAGATGAATCTGTTGAGGGCGGCCAATCTGCCTGTCAGTCGTTGGACGTCTCTGGCTGACTGTGGGGGCGTCATGTTGATGTTGGCCTGGATTTTGGTTGGATTGGCTTCAATCCCACGGTGCGACACCAGGTAGCCCAATATTTTCCCCTCGCGAACGCCGAAGACACACTTTTCGGGGTTTAGGCGAAGTCGTGCGTCCCGCATGTTCGCAAACATTTCGGCGAGGTCAGCCAGATGGTCTTCCTTGCTTCGGCTGGCGACGACGATGTTGTCCACATACGTAAATATATTTCTGCCGACTTGGCCCTCGAGCACCGTTTTGGTGAGCCGAGAGAAAGTGGACCCGGCGTTCTTAAGTCCCTCCGGCATTCTGATGAAGCAATACGTGCTGAAGGGTGTTATGAAACTGGTGCTCGCCTTGTCCTCCTCCTTCATGTATATTTGATGGTAGCCGGAGAAGCAATCAAGGAGTGACATGACTTCGCACCCGGCCGCACTATCGACGATTTTGTCGATCCGAGGCCACGGGAAGTTGTCGTTGGGGCAGGCCTTGTTAAGGCTGGTGAAATCGATGCACATCCGCCATTTGCCGCTCTTCTTCTGCACCATCACTATGATGGCGAGCCATGTAGGGTAGGCAATTGGCTCGATAAATTTGGCCTCAAGCAGGCGATGTACCTCAGCCTTGGCGGCCTCTGTCTTCTCGTCGTTTATCTTGCGCAGCCGCTGTTTCTTCGGCCTTACTGAAGGGTCGATTCCCAAGCTGTGCTCGATGATGGAGCGACTGACTCCGACCAGGTCGAGGGCGGACCAGGCGAAGACGTCTTTATTCTTGGACAGACAGCAGAGGAGTCTTTCCTAGTCATGCGGAGTGAGGTCTTCGCTGATGGTGACCGTCTGCTTGGGCGTTGCTTGGTCGAGGGGAACAGTCTTGGTCCCGTCGTTGCTCTGCAGCTGTGCTTTGTCATGTTCTTTAGTGTTTGGGCTGGCAGACTCGGGGACCTCGCGCTGGGCCGTGCGGCAGTGTACGTTTCTTTGCCCGGGAACGAAGTCCCTTTCTATGTTGCGCGCAGCCTGCTGGTTGCCGTAGACTGTGATGGCGCCTTGCGGACCTGGAATCTCAATGCACAAGTAAAGTCCGTGAATGGCTGCCTCAAACTTGTTGATGGAGCCCCGACCCATTATGCGTTGTACGGGTACACCATGTCGACGATGTCGAATGTGACTTGCTCACTTCGGGCATTGGGTGCTACACCGAAGGAGAGGGGTAACTCTATTTTGCCGACAGGAAAGGTGCCCTTGCCGCCGAAGCCATACAGTGGGTTGTCCGAAGGCTTGAGCAGGCTGTGGCTTATGCCCATGCGATCGAAGGCATGGAGGAAAATGATATCTGCCTGGCTGCCATTGTCGACTAAGACTTTGTGCAGATCCCATCCTGCCACACTGCAGTTGATAACCATGGCGTCGATGTGTGGTGCGCTGCGCAGATCGATGTCACGGGCGTCGAAGGTCAATGGCACATGGGACCACTTTATTTGCACGACTGGACCGGTGACGACGACGTGGTTGATGCTGCGGTAATGGTCCCTCTTCTACCGCTTTGTGTCGAAGTCGGCGCTGGACCCCCTAGTGATCATGTGAATGACTCCGTGATACAGCTGATCGGTGAAGTCTTCTTGCTTTGGGGCTTGGGGGTGGTTGTGGTGGTGGACGTTTTGCTATTGCTGGTGTGGGGGTGGGGGTGGGGGAGGTACGATTTGTACCTCCTGGTGGTGTTGGTATGCGTGGTGCGGTGGATGCAGAGCTGGGCCGTGGTTGTATGGCTGAGGTGGTTGCTGGTATGTCTGCGCGGCAACTCTAGGGTTGTCGGCTGGTTGCACTCGTGCCATCCTGTCTCTGGTGGCCTTCGCTTCTGGGCAGTCTCTTGTAGGGTGGATGCAGTCTTCGCCGTGGAACAGGCAGTAAAATCTGCGCGGCTGCTGCGCGCTTCCCCGGCACCGACCACGAGTTCCGTTTCTGCGGCCCTGGGGGGATACTCCTGGCGGCGAGGGGCCTCGTCAGCGGGGTTCTGGTTGGCGATGTTGTGCACCTGCTGCTGATTGCGGCCGTCCCGACCGGAGTCTGCGTGCGAGGGCCTCGTCCACGTGCGGCTGGACTGTGGAGTGTCTTTGGGTTTCCTCTGAGACTCGACTTTGCGCTGGTGGAGCTCTTCGGATCTGGCGTATTTTTCAAATAGCTGATACAGCTCCTGGAGGTTCTTGGGCGGATCCCTGATGCAGTGGCTGTAAAGGACGCCGGCCCGAAGGCCACTGATGGCGTAGTGGATGGCGATCTGGTCATCAACTGAAGGTAGTTGTGACTTGAGGGTCAGTGTGACACCCCAGTGTCACCTAGGGTTTCTCTCAAATAACAACCCAAGAACCATTATTTTATGTGAACCCAAGTAAGCATGAGCATCAAATTAACTTAAGTAAGAAAGAATTCAACAAGTATATACTTAAAAGTATCATGATCAAAACAATTGAGTCTTTTAAAAAGATAAGAATGTACAACCCTAATGAAAACCCTAAGTGAGCCCCATGAGCAAAATTCAAGAAAATAAGAAAAAGGGGATGAAAAGTTTAAAATTTTGAATTGAGCCAATTATAAAAATTGAAGTATATTTAATGAGAAACAAGAAATGTTGAGAAAGCTTAGCCAAAATAACTCAAATAAAACCCCAAATCAAGCTTCTCATGTGGGGACTCAATGGGAATTCTGAATTTCAGAATTCTGAAATTCAGACCTTGAGCCAAAGATCAGGGATGTTCACCTTGATCCCTAACTCGAATCCTAATGGCCCCATTGACAAAATTGTGTCTAACTAACCCCTCTGTCGTGTGCCAGAAGATGGCATTGGGACGCGAGCCCTAGACACGACAAAACCTTGGATTTGCCTCGGGTTTGGGCAGGGAGACAGACCGGATTTCCTGGCTCCATATCTCTGCAACCAGTAGGCAAAATCCTTTGACCCCCACACAAGAATGGTAGCTTGTAGGGAGGAGAAGAGGTTTTGTGCACTGACCAAGGCGAGAGCAGGCTTGGATGAGCGACCACATGCGCCAGAACTTGGGCAGAACGCACGGGCACACGTGTTCGACCCTGGTCGGCACGCCAGAGCTCGCCCAACCCGCGCGCGCGCTCACCCCGGCGTCCGGTCAAGTCCGCCGCGCGCCCACGCCCTCGGCCGTGCCCGCCCGCGCCTATAAAGCCTCCCCGGGCGCACCTCACTTCGCCCCGCACTCACCCTCACCGGCCGGCCACTTCCCCATAGCTCCGGCGAGCTCAATTCCTCCCGCCATTGCCGCCAGAGCTTCGGCCATCGTGGCCAGCCCACTCCAGCCACCCTCGTGTCGAGCCAGTGCTTCGACTAGCCCCACCAGTAGCCTGTGAAGCTCGCCAAGCCCTCGGACCCGGCCGGATTTCACCGGAGGCCCGAGATCGACCTCACCGGACTTCGGTCTTCCACCACCGCGCATGGACCGAGCTATCCAGTGAGTCTCCGACCGATTCCTTGCACCCATATCTTCTCTGGCATCCCGTGAACCTCTCTGACCCATCCAATTGCTCTATCTCGCCGTGACCAGGCCGGACTCCTCGCCGCCGACGAGCATCCCCGCCTACGCGCGTGGACCGACCGACTCCGGCCATCTCCGACGGCGACCCGCACACCGTTGTGATCCCCGAGACCTCCCCTACGTCCTCGACCACTTCACCGGAGCAATCTCGCCACCGGTAAGCCCCTCCGCCCTTTCTTCCGCCGCGGTTACTGTTTAAGATAGAAGAAGGACCTCGGGTTAGGATTTGTAGAACCCGAGGGGTTTTCTGTAACGTCAGTGACTCATGTGAATAGTAGCTTAAGGACTAATTCGCGAGGAAAACTTAAAAACCCGCCAGGGACCCCAGTGCAAAGTGGATTTCCATTAAACCAATTCTGTTATTCTTTTTAAAATGACTAGAGAACTTAGAAAACCCATAACTTGATGAATTTTTCATAAAAAGTTGTCAAACCAATTTTGCTAGCTCCTGAATATTATGAACTATCATTTAAAAATGATAAACCCTATGCTTTCTGTTCTAAATTTTAGAGTTTAAAATTAAAAACAGAAACCCACCAAACCTTGTTTAATTAAGGAAAATTAGTTTTTCTTCTGTGCTGAACTTAAGAAAATTTGTAGATGTTCAAACCTCATTTAGACACTGTTTAAAAATAGTAGGAACCCTAGCATTAGAAATTATGATGTAGTTATTCATTTAAAGCTATTTTGCCCAAAGCTTAGAGAAAATCAGAAAGGCATTGGAAATTAATGAACAGTGATTAAGATTATTTTTTCTAGTTTACTTATGTAACAGAGAACCTAGGAAAAATACAGAGACCATTAATTTGGACCAGTTTTAAATTAAAATGTTTTATGTAGCCTTATTTGGACTGAAAATCAATTATTAGAGTAGCAAAACTATAACCAAAATGATTAATAAAAATCCAGTGGACTTACAACCACCAGAGCCCCACTACAAAAATAGAGAGCACCTCAGCCCAACTTGTTAATTAAGGAAAATAAATACAAAGTGATAATGAGGCATTTTCCAAATAAATCATGAACAACCCCTAATAATGTGATAATGGGCAACCAAAAATTAGCTAAGTCCATGATGAGATGAACTATCAGAGAAAAATGCAAACCCATGAAAAAGAAGCAAACTCACACCTATTGCTAGAGATTTATGAGAAAGGCCACTTAATTTAAATAATACATACCACCCCTTCCCCTAAGCAAAAAGATGCCAAACTTCAGAATGATTGCTCTTGCACAAAACAATAACTAAGAAAAATAAGAACTCTGTTGTTTGATGTGTTTCAAATATAGTGATAGTAGAAAGCACCTATTTGGCTAGAAACTTGAGAAAACCATATAAAAATAATTAAAATGTATTAATGACTAGCAATTTGTATCAAGTCATGTTATAACACCTAAAAGCCAGCAAAATAAGTTTTAGAGAATTACCCACTGTTAAATAATAGTTGTAGTTCAAGGCACCCCTTCTGCCCTAAAAGTTAATAATTTTGTCCAGAGAAAACTGTTCACTTTCTGACCCCCAAATTTTGAGACAGAGAAACATACACCAGTACCCAGCCACTGTAATTTTTGTAGAATTTTTAGAATTTTATAAAAGCAACTTGTAGTTCAAACCCACTCCAAAACATTAAAAGGAATAAAAGAAAAGGAAAGAAGAAGTAAACCTCACCCCAATAAGTCTAACTTGAGAACTTATCAATTCTTCCTAAGACTTAAAAGGAATTCAGTGGAACCCCAAAAATTAAACCTACTACTTACCTTAGCTAAGTTTAAACCAATTTACCAAGTATACCACCCAAGGGTCTTACATAAGTAAAGTTAACTTTGTTTAACTCAAGAAGATCATACACCTTTAAAGTTGTAATTTCTAAAAGCACATACCATATCATGCACATATCTTACGCATTCAATTCATTAGATTGTAATCTTGCCGACGGAGAGTACGTGCTCATCCCCGAGCAAGGACCTGTCCAAGAGGAGGACCAGGAGCAGGCTTCAGAGGCTGCTATTGAGGATCTCCCCGCAGCCCCAGCAATTGAAGACAAGCCCCGTATTTATGCATAACCTGTTAATTATGCTATTTTACTACACTTAATGCCTGTAGGATTGCAATGTGCACTTAAGTATAGGAGTTGCTTGAAACCTCTAGTTGCATGAACTTAGGATTCCTTTTTGAGATGAATACTAGTATGCTAGGTCGAGTAGCTGCTTGCTAATCTGGATCTCGGTAGAAGTCGAGTGATTTTTCTAGCACTCGTGTGAGGTCAGGAATTGATTGTATTCATCTTGATAACGGGATCTATGTTAGTCTATGGATTTGGATCCAGGGAGGATGCCTTGTCCATGAGACGGGAAAAAAATGAATTAAGGATTAATGTGTGGATACCTGAGTCAAGCTTTTGAACATACTAAGCACATGCCGGGAAAAATGGTAACCGGTAAACCTAGTACCTGATTGAAGCCGGGCGCGGACTTTATCCCTCATGCGACCTGAGACTGGGTCTCCCATGCTAGCTATGGTGGGTACAAGTGCGGTCACTGCACGGCGGCAGCCGGGGTCAGTGGAGCATTGTATGCCATGGCGGTGAGGCCTGGACGCGAACGGGGAATCGATGGGGACGGTTGTCATGTGTGGGATCGGAGTACCCTGACATGCCGTGTGTTTAGGTTTACCTTGCAAGGTTAAAACTCGATTCGAATCGTCTGCTTCTCGCAGCTAATGAGACTGCTTGACCCCTTGTACTGCATCGAGTAAGAAGTGAAATGTGGTTACATGAGATAACTTGTTGATTGAACTAAATGATTGTTACCATGTATGCTTAGAAGGAGCAAATCTAGCTAAGTTAATGATGATAGAAATTGAAAGGTTAAAAATTGATTTTAGAAACAGCTAGTGCTTTTGGCAAACCAAACCCCTCAGCCAAACAGCTGCATAGTCTAGAGGTAGAGGAGTAGACTCCTCACACCAGTTAAGTCTAGCTGAGTATTAGTATACTCAGCCTTGCTTGTGGCACAATTTTTGCAGGTACCACTACAGTAAACTAACAAACATCCGACGACCTCCTTATCTCCGATGGCTCTGTATGAATGTGTATACTTATGTGAGTATATTTGTGAATGTGAATGTGTATATGTGTATGAAATCTGTTTTGTATTTGCAAATGTCAGATTTTTTTAAATTTCAGAATTTTGTGCAATTTCTGAAAAATGTTATGTCCGACGGCTTAGTGTAGGCCGTCGGACATAAGGTGTATGTTATGTCCGACGGCTTAAAACCGTCGGACATAAGTTATATGTTATGTCCGACGGCTTTAAACCGTCGGACATAACAGCAGTGGGCCCAGGCGGCGGGTAAAACGGTTACGACATCTTATCTCCGACGGTCCGATGGGGCCGTCGGACATAGCTTATGTCCGACGGCGGCCGTCGGACATAATGCTATTTCCGACGCATTATCCTCGACGGCTTAAAACCGTCGGAGATAAGTTAATGCCGTCGGACATAACCTATCTCCGACGGTCTGAATCTTATGTCCGATGGTTTTAGCCGTCGGAAATTTCTTCGTTTACTGTAGTGTACCATTCAGGAAATGGTTGATGGTGTGACTTGGCCTACCACCCTGCCACCGGGTTGGACGGTCGAGTGGGATGTTGCTCCGGCAGGAGAGGAGCATGAGGAGTAGTGGGCTAGGCCTTGCCCATTTCCTCATTACCGACGACATCGATTATCCGCTGCACTTTATTTTGTGAACTTTATTTACTACGCAAAAACTCCGATTTATGTAATAACTCAGTACTTAATTTGAGGTTTCCCTGTTTTATTGTATTTCTTCTGTGACTCACCTTCGAGTGAGATTGTGGAATTTGATCCTGGTTAAGTGGCTCTATCATACTAGTTCTGAAGGACTGACGGGTTATTCCGATTTAAGTGTGTTACGGCCCCTGAGGCGTGACTTAGGCACTTAAGATGGAATAATTCGGGTGGTTCTGCCACAGTCAGAAACTTGCAGTAGTACTCCCGCAGAGTCTCTTTTTCCAGCTGCTTGCAGAGTGAAAGTTCAGCCAAGGCGTCGGTGTCTGGGCGGTACCCTTGGAAGTTGAGCAAGAATTTGTCCCGGAGACTTCTCCAGGAGTCGATGGACAATGGGGGCAACCTGGTGTACCAGGTGAGGGCTAGGCCTTCGAGGGCGATGATGAATGACTTGGCCATCGTGGCGTCGTCCCCTCTAGATGATGCAACGGCAACCTGATAACTCATGATGTACTGTGCTGGGTCAGTGCTGCCGTTGTACTTGGGATAGGTCCCTGCCCTGAAGTTGGCGGGCCATGGTGACACTTGCAGGTGTGGCGCCAGGGGACTTCGCTCGTCAAGGTAGTTGACACCTTGGAATGCCGCGGCGTGTGGGATGGTGTGGCCGCGCTGAGGGATGTACAGGTCTTTGACTTGTGCGCGCTGTTGGAGGGGTGGGCCGTGTTGCAGGCCGAGGTGGCCTTCGCGCTGCATGAGCGCGATCTCTTGTTCGAGCTCCTGAGCCTTCTGCTCTTCGTCACGTATCATCTGTTGCACCTTAGTTTGTGCAGACACACGTTGGCGCTTGACCTCGAGGATCTCTTTTTGCTTCTGGAGGTTGCAGTTCTTGATGCGCAAGGCGCGCAACTGTAGCTGCTCTTCCGCTGAAACGACGATGACTTCGCCGTCCTCGGTGACGTCCGCGCCCTCCGGTGGAGCGAAGCCTGGGGGAGGTTGCGGTTGTCCTCTAGAGCTGCAGGTGCGGAGACTGCCTTCGAGAGTGGGTTGTTCGTTGCACTGCCTCTTGCTGAGTGCGTCGTCTTCGCAGGCCTCTTGGTGGGTGGTGTCGATGAGGGCCTTGCCCTTTTTCTCAGCCAGCAGTGCTGCCTTCGCGGCCTCGTCAGCCTTCGAGCTGGTGGTTTTTCCGTAGCACGAACGGTGGGCGCTGAATGTTGGAACTTCCTCTCCTGGGCAAGTTGATCCAACGGGGGAGTGAAAGCAATGTAAACAAGGTTTTAGCTTGAGATGGCAATAGCTCTGTTAATCCAGCCTTCCAAGGGCACTGTGCGGGGGTATTTATAGGTGCCTGATTGCCCAGCATCTTGAGTTAAGGATGCTTGTGCCCTCAGGCGCCCAGGTTATCCCCGGAATATTCCCATAAAGCAGGGTTACAGACTGTAATTACAGGGAAGCCTTTACAAATTAGGCCCGTAATGCGTAGCGGACACGCAGGGCCTGCCACAATGGACCGGATCACGCGTGGGCCTCCATGATGGACGAGGCCGCGAGATGGGACGACCTCGTCATGGGCCTTCGTCCTACGACGCGTGAGACTGAGGGTAGAGTCTGCCAATCGTCTTGTCTCCGTTGGTGCAGCGAGTCTGGCGAAGGCATCGAGCGAAGGGTGGCGTCTTCGCCTTCGCCCCAACAGCCCTATAACTTTACAGATGTTTATGGGTAATATTATGCTCCTATGCCAAATTGCAACCAAAGACACCTAATGGTTATTTAATGGTGATTTTCTAAAATTTGGGAGCTTAGTGGGTGCTTTCTACTAACACTCTATTTGAAAAATGTCAAACAACAGATTTCCCAATTTTTCTAGTTTCTTCTTCGCGCAAGAGCAATCATTCCTAAAATTGGTTATTTTTACTTATAGGGGATGGGTTGTATGATTTATTAGAATCTATAAACTTTCTCATGGGGCAGGGGGGTGGGGTATATTCTACTGTGTAATTCCCTTATAGCACATATCTCAAGTGCTTCGGGAAAAATAAGGTTGCTTATTGTTTTTTTACTTTTGGTCCCTCTTTTTATTTTCTAGAGGTATTGGAAAAATCCTAGTTTTATTTGTTTAACCCACTTACTTAGATATCCTGGGGTGCTTACTATTTTAGTCTTGGCACAATAGTGGTCAAGGGTCTACTAATTTTTTTTTAACATTATTGCATATGCCCTATTATTTTTAATCATTATCTTACTGAAATACTCAATACCTAAATTAAACCACAAATTCCAGAACAGTACTGGACTAGGGTTCCATATATTTTTCCCCTGAACGTTATCACTTAGTCATGCTAGAAAAAATAATATTGCTCTCTGGTTTCTACTTTTAGTGCCTTTTTCCATTTTTCCCAAGTTTGAGTAAAATCAAGTTTTAGGGGATAAATTTTGCTAAATATTGGGTACTAGGGTGCTTAACATTTTTAAACATTGCAACTACTGGTCAAGTATCTCCATAAATTTTCCAAACCTCAGTCTAAAAGTTTTCCTACCATTTTCCCTATTTTTAAGTATCCAACCCGCGCTCCTAACCCCATCAGAACAGTAGCAGCGGCAGAGAAAAGGGCGGCAGGGCTTACCGGCGGCGGTCTAGCTCTGACGAAGGGGTCTCAGAGATCGGGGAGGTCCTGGCATACCCGTTGATGGTCGGATTGCAGTTGGTGATGGTCGGAGTCATCCTAGACACGCGTGGGGGCGGACAAGCTCGTCGGCGGCGAGAAGCTTGGCCTACACATGGCGGTCTAGTTCAATTGGATGACTCAGGGAGGTTCACCAAATGACGTAGAAGCTGGGCGAACAAGGAATCTGACAATGGCGCAGTGGCTTACCCGGTTCACGTTGATCTGGAGTTTCCGGTGAGGTCACGCTCAGTCTGAGGTCTCGGGAAGCTTCATGGGACTCTGGGAGGCCATCCGAGTAGTTGGCGTGGGCGAGGGATGGCTGGGTCACGCTGGTCGCGGTGGCCGCTGCTCGGGCGGCTCGGGCGGGTGGTGTGGAGCTCATCGGAGTTAGGGTCTTGCTTGGGGGAGTGAGGCGGGGTGCGGAGTGGATTGCTGCGCACTTGGGGAGGGATTTATACGCGCGAGCAGGCAAGGGTGCGCGGTGGGCCTGACATGCTCTCGGGGCGCGGACGGAGAAGGGCCAGTGCGCGCTCAGCCCCTTCGCCACGGCGTCGAGCACGTGGCAGGGTTTAGTGTAGTTATTTTCAAGCGTCCGTTTGCTCCAAATCTCCTCGAATTTGGGCAAGATCCTTTTGTAAGATTTCTTCTCCCGACTACCCTCTGTCATTTTTTTGTGGAAGCCAAGGTGTTTCTTGGGTTGTTTAGTGAGTAGTCGCATCCCCAAGATTAGTCTGTCTGACAGCCCCAATCCGAGAAGAATAGTGTGCCAAATCATGTCAAATGGATTTGGTTTGGCCTCAAAATTTTCCAGGGTGTTCTAAGGGTATTTTGGCGACATTTTGTCAATTGGGCCAAGTGGTTTTGAGTTAAGGAACATGGGGAACATGTTTGATCTTTGCGAGGGGGCTGAATTTCAGAATTCTAAAATTCAGATTTTTATAGGAAGCTTCCACTTGAGTGGCTTATTTGGAGATTTTGCAAAACCCTTTTGGGACAACTCTCTTACTATTTTTTGTAGGTTATTTAGTGTATTACAACTTTTATAATTGGCCCAAGTCATGACAATGTGATTTACTTGGTCTTTTTACTGAGTTTCTCTTTGGTGCTCTAATGCTCTAAAGAGGAGAATTCTAGGATTTTAGCACTTCACCTCCCTTCTTGGGCTTGACATGGTTAATGTATGCTTTCTTATGGTGATGAAACCTGGTTAGGGCTTGGCTCCTAAATTTTGGTGCATTTTTCTCAGTCCAAACCATATGTGATAATAGGTCACAAGTGGGGGGTACTGAGGAACACATGGGGTGTTAAAATAATGTCCGAAGACTAGCTCACACCCATAACTCTATATCTTCAAGGCAACTATCACCTCACTGACCAGGCCGAGGCCAAGAGATTGGAGCACTTAAGCCGTGACTTCATAGTGATAGATGGGCAACTATACAAAAAGGGAATAATTCAACCTATGCTCAAGTGTATCGCAACGGTCGAGGGCATTGAACTCCTCCAAGAAGTCCATAGAGGCATATAGGGTTCACACTCAGGACCCATAGCCCTCGCTGCTAAGGTCATGCGCCAGGGATTCTACTGGCTAGCCATCATGTGTGCAGCAAACTGAGTGGTCTGCTCATGGTAAGTGTGCCAAAACTTCTCACCTCGTGCGGGGGCGCCTTCGCAGTTCACAAAGCTAATCACCCACACCTGGCCGTTGCAACAATGGGGCTTTGACATAGTCGGACCACTGCCCACTGCACAAGGCAATCTCAAATTCGCTTTCATTGCAGTAGAATATTTCACCAAGTGGATTGAAGCAAGAGCCATATCAACGATCATGGTGAAGACAACACAAAAATTCTTCTCGAAGAACATTGTCTGCCGCTTCGGAGTCCCCTCTGAGTTGACAATGGACAATGGAAAAAATTGACAACCAATATTTCAAGGAATTTTATGCTTCTATCAGCACGTGGGCAGTCTTCGCGTCAGTCTACCACCCACGATCTAACAGAGTTGTGGAGCGCGCAAATGGTAAAATCTCACCATAATCAAAAAAGACTACTAGAAGATAAAAAGGGCAAGTGGGCGGAGCAATTACCTGAAGTAGCTTGGGCACTCAACACAACTGAGTCACGTGCCACCGGGTTCACACCATTTAGACTAATGTAGGGAACAGAGGCATTGACTCCGCACGAGCTCAAGCATGCATGGCTTGCCCTAGACAAACCCTAAGGCCACCCTAGACATCGACGAGCCAACAATGAAAGACCTCCTTGACAGGGAATGTGTCAATGCCCTCGACACATTAAGCAAGTACCAAGCAGCAACAAAGGCCTGGAGATACAAAGTTGTCACTCCTAAAGAGTGCAAAGAGGGGGGCCACGTTCTCATTAGGACCGGTAGAACGGAATCCAGAGGCAAACTCAAGCCGAAGTCGGAAGGACCTTTCATATTCAAAAAGAAAACAGCCCCAAATGCATACAGACTTACAAGACAAATAGGCAAAGACCTCTAACATTCCTGGAATATAGACAATCTCAGAAAATTCTATCAGTGAGACTACGCACAGCCAAGGCCTCCGCGCCTTTGTAACAATTTCTGACACATTACTCCATTTAGGCCTATACTCTTTTCCTCGTTGGGGGTGAGGTTTTTAATGAGGCGGCGCCATGTAATAAAATAAATAGTAAAATCCCCCACAAAAGAAACAAGTATGGCCCAAACACGTCGAAAAAGGCCACGAGGTCAGCCTTCGCTATTTGACGGCATGACAGTCACCATGATGTTAAGTCTTAAGTCAGCCATCGTGTGTGACAATCAAATCTATACGAGCAAAAGTCGCCTAAGGGTGCAGCTGGATTAGCACAACAAGTGCGCCAAAACACCTAAGGGTGCGAAGTTGTCTGATAGACGCAAAATCTATCCGAGCAAAAAGCAGCCTAAGGATGCAGCCAGATTAGCACAACAAGTGCGCCAAAACACCTAAGGGTGTGAAGTCGTCCGAGAGACGCAAAATCTATCCAAGCAAAAAGCCTTCTAAGGGTGCAGTCGGATTAGCACAAATGCACAAAAACACCTAAGAGTGTGAAATCGCCACTCATAGGAAAAGGAAAAAAGTATTAGTACATTCAACAACCGAAGACCCGCATAGCCGTCTCTCGGCGAATGGGGGTGAGGGCAGCATTTCACTCAATTCACCAAAGCACACCTAATCCAATTTGTCAAATATTACAAAGGTTCCGCCTTCGAGATTAGGCTAGCCTCCCGGAAATTAAACAATATAAGCCTAATCTCCTCACCATAAAAAGAGCCCTAAGGTCTTGCTCATCCAAGCCCCATTCGGTTGTTGGTGCAAGGACGATCCGGCAAGGCCCCTCCTCCGACCGAGCCCTCTCCCGCTCTTGAGGTTAGTGAGGTGACATGCGAAGAACCTCACAAAGCAAAACCCACGGGCGAGCCCCCCCATTCCCATACGATGATGCCTCCGGGAGCCTCTGATGCCTCGGGGCGGCTCACCGGCGGTTCCGAATCTCTACTTTGGTAATCCAACTCTTCTCTTCCTTCTAGTCGCAATCGGTGAGACCTTAGATGAAGGCTCCCCATCCTAGACTCTGCCGCAGACACATCTAACGCTACAAACAAAATTTAAGTCCTCTTTCCAGGACTCATCGTCAATCCTTGCGAACAGGCTCAGTAATCCTTCGCTACCCAACGACCATGAATCAAAATCGGATCACCCATCGCTAAAGCCTATTGGACTACGACAAAGCAACGACATAACACTTTCCACAACACCAAAAAATTATTTCCCCTTGCCCAATAGGCTAAAATCTGCTTACGCAGGCCCAGTCGCCGGAACCTGCGCAACAACCGACTTTAAGTATTAACAAATAGCGAAAATATTGTTGCAGCAATCCTACTCCTAACATTACATCTACGGAGAGGCAGATGGATGCAAGGTTCTCGCTGCTCCAGGGTCAGTAACGCCCACCGTAGCGAGCGATGACTGCTCCTTGATACCCGCCTCTTCATCAGTATCTTGTTTGGACACTGAGCTCTCCAGGCCGGTGAGGTTTTTCACCTCTTCGTCCCACATCGCCTGCAAAGACCACATACCAGCACATCAGAAAAACAAACAAAAAGAATATCCCCCAACAACAGAGTAATCGCATACCTACGCCAGCGCCCGGTCGACCCTCTCTCGGATGACTCCACGGTCGTGACGACCCCACATTCGATCGTATAGAGCTCCAGTTGCACGCTTTAGCATGTCGTCTTCCACCTGGAAAACTCCTTGGTTGAAGTCCTCGTCACTCTGGTCGAAGGCTTTGAAATGCTTGTAGCCCTCACGGGACAAGGCATTCGCTACCCCTTCGCAGGTAACAAGCGACGCGTAGGACATGAGCCCTGTCACGATAGAGAGGAGGGACTCCAACTCCTCCTGCAACCACTTGAGGAAGCGGGTACCCACCTCCCCTTCTGACTTGTCGCAGGGGGACGTCTGCGCACCTAGATCGTGGTAAGCATAAAAAAAGTGCATGCATTGGGTCTACGCCAGCCCACGTGGCGGCTTCCATCTTCTCACGGTAGGCAGACATATTCTTCACTTCGAGCTCCAGCTCGTTAGTTCGCTTCTGGGCAGCTTGAGCCTCCACATGGGCAGCTTGGGCCTCCGTCTTTGCCTAGTCAGCTGCATCCTTCTCTTCATTTAGCCTGCAACCAAGATCCTTGTTCTCTTTTTCAAGCAAGCCAGCCTTCTCCAGAATGTTCTGACTCTTGTTCTCGGCCTTAGACTTATCCCTGATGGCCTTAGTATGCTGCATTCGAAGGCGCTCTTCTTGTCCTCCAGTTTTTTTCCTTTTCGAACACAGTTGCGAGGTCGCAACATTCACCAGCGCCCAGGACACCACTAGGTCGGTGAAGACAGCAACTGTAACACCCTGAATTTTGGGGTATAAAATTTCTTCTCTGATATCTACCAAATTCAGGTGTTACCTCTTTTCTCCTCTCTATAGTTTTCTTTTCTCTTCCTTTTAGTAGAGTTTTCATTATTTATTTGGATATGTATTAATACTATGGTAGATTAAACCCTAGGGGAGACATGAAATGTTGCATCATGCTGAGCTTAAACTTTGCTTTTTTGTTTGACGCATATGCTTGAAATATTCAAATTTGAATTTGTGGTTTGTTTGGATTTGAACTCTGAAAGTTCCCTAGAGGGGGGTGAATAGGCAAGTGGAAACTTTTTCAACAAAAACTAGAAACGAACTGGGTAAAACCGGTTCAGCCGGTGTCAAAACTGGTTCAGCTGGTTTGCACGAGCTCAACTAAAGAGTGAGATATAAACTGAATTGATCTCAAAATTCACCCAGTTAACTTTTGAAAAGAGATGTTCTAATTGATCCCCAGTGTTCAAAGTAGTAGATCTGAGAAGGGCACTTATCAAAATCCACACACCAAAAAGATATATAAACAAATCTTCCACGGAATGGTGAGAGAACGAAGAACACAAACAAACACAATGAGCAAGAACACAAGAGACACAAGATTTATCCCGAGGTTCGGTCACACCACGAAGGTGCCCTACTTCCTTGTTAAGGCGCCCACAAAGAGTCGGGTCTCTTACAACCCTAATCCTCCCTTTGCCGACCACAAAGGTCAAGCCCACACACTAATCTTTGCTCAAACGAGCGGGTAATACAAACTTTCTTATGGTCTTCCACAAGATTTGGAGACTCACAAGTGACACCTAGTCGTCTAGGAGCTAGAAGCTCCAAGAGTAATGAATACACAAAGAACTCGATGTAGTACCAAAGCTCGAATCCAGCAGAACAAGAAGGATTTGGAGATGAAGCACAAAAATTGTAGCTCTTCAATCTCACTCAAAGATTTATTCCAAAGATTTGAAATGGGAGAGGTAAGAGGTGTGTGAGAGAGTGGGAGGTGTTTCTTAGGTTAGGAATGGAGTTTGAGTCATGCTCTTGTGTGGGGGAGAGAGTTAGGAGTGAGTATATATAGGTGGGGCTCCAAAACTAGCCGTTTTCGACTTTTCTGCACAAAAACTGGCTGAGCCAGTTTTAAAACCGGCTGAATCGGTTTCCACTAGACTGAATTCGGGTTCAGTGACTGGCTAAGCCGGTGGGTGGACCACAGTCAAAATCGGCTGAGCTGGTTTTTGAATACCAGCTGAACCAGCCTGAAACCAGTTGAGCCAGTATTTGAATACCAGCTGAACCAGTATTTTCCAAAGAGCAATTTTGGCCAAGATAGACTTAAAAAGGTTGTACTAAATACTTTCACTAAGGATAAACAAGGGTAAAATAGAAGTTTGGGATCCAGGATTTTGAGCTTTAGTACCAACACCAACCTTCTTTTTGGATCCCTCTTGATAGTACGACGATTCATATACTCAATTTAAATAAAATATAATTAAGTAAACTCTTTGAGTCATTGGTGTCTCATGTGTGATTTCTCCATGGTGTTGCTTCATAAGGATCACAAACATCTTTGTCTCACCTTTTGAAGCAAACACAAATCAAACCCTGTGACTTGTACCATTTCACCATATATGAGTTCAAATCATGGCTTCAAGTCACCTTACTGATGCATCAACATATTATAACTCTTCATAGCTGATTAGTTCATCGACTTAGTGCAAGTACTCTCTTCTTTACCTTAGCCATGGTACCTCGGTCCACATGTCATCGCTTGGCCTTCACCTTCGCTTAGTTCTTCGAAGCCCTTTCCTTGCTATCTTCACCCTATCAAGCCATTTTTGAGTCACATCATATTAAGCATCCATTGAGAGAATCATTTCTTTGATATTGTGAACCTTGCTTGAATGTCATCTAGATATAAATGCTAAGATCAATCAAGCTCTAGTTTGATTCTCATAGAAGCATATATGGACTAATAGTAATATGGTCAAGCTAATTCATGATTCCTCATATCTCATTCACTTAGGCTTGACAAATCCTCTTAATCACTTCAACCTCTATTCTGATCATATTTATGCATAGTGATTTCTCAGGTCTTGTCCATATATTCAAACCTATATAGAGACCATATTATATTCATTTGCATTGTCTCACTGGTTATTTAACCTTGTGTTGAACCTTTGTTCACTGATCATTATACACTATTCAAGTATGTTCATCATACTGAATTTCCTATTCAACACTTAGCAAACTTGTTAGACCTTTAAATGTGGTGTTATCCAAATCGCCAAAACTCACAAAAGGGATGAATGCACTTTCAATCTCCACCTTTTTGGTGATTGATGACAACACATAAAAGCTTACATAAGATTTGATAAATAAGATTTTGAATCCTATGATATAGTTTCCTCCACCTAAATATGTGCATTTCAGAAAATACCAATTTTGTACTCAAATGCCAAAAGCACATATTTGGGTCAAAGTATGGAGATAATTTATATCAAACTATTCATGGGGTGCACTGTTTCATAAAATAAATGTGATGCTCATGACATATTATGCACTCATCAATTTCCTACATCTTATGTTTTACTTATGATTCTCCCCCTTTTGTCAAGTATTTCTCCCCCTTTTCAAAAGTCTTCTTACACTTAGTTACATAAGACTAAAGGTAAGCTTTAATGCACAAGTTCTCCCCCTTTGTCATACATCTCCAAAAAAGGATACAAAGAATATAAAGGGTAAAAATTATGATTAAGCAATATTTGAACACACTATCATGAAAAGTGTCCTTAGATGACACAAAAGTACATAGAAGTGACATGAAGTGATGTACCTTTGCGTTTAACTTTTCAAGGGGTTTCCAGACTTGTTTTGGATTTAGAAGTCATTTGCAAGCTCTTGTTGGCATAGTTGTGACATAGGTCCAAGGTATCAAATGAATATTGTCATACTAATTGAAAGATGAATCTTGATACCTGGAGTCTAGATGTCACCTAGCATTTTCTTATCATAACAAAAGGCAACATGAAAATTGCACAAGTATGGATTATACAACAAGTGATAATGTATGAAAAATACCAATTAATATAATTTGATAGATAATCATATCACTAATTGCATATTATATTATGTTCTCCTCAAGTTTTAGTGCACACATATGTCTAATTTCAATTGATACCTTTTGAGAGTACTTATTTGCAATTTAAAGTACCATTTACATAAAATGAGTATCAATTGAAGATAATCATGCAACATAAGAAACATGTGTACTATTTAATCAATTAAGTTCTAGACATGAGAATTTATAAGCTATGCTACTTTAGATATTTGCAATCCAAAAGGATGTGATACATATTTACCAATTTTAGATGATGTTGGAGTAGCATATACAAGAGAAACTCATTCTCCTATGAAATGTATAAAAGATACATTTATAGGAGCAACTAATCTTTGATACCCATCAAAATTTGCAGTGGAAACAATTGTCTTTGTCTGAAGATTCCTTTCTAATTTGAGACTACACACATAATAGACTTGAAAATGAAGTTAGTCTCAAAGATTCAAATTATAGACCATTCTCACCCTAAATGTGTGCATACAAGTGATGAATAATTGTTTAGCTTGTGCACTTGGACTTGTGAGGCCTAGGGATTATGTTCTAAAATTTGAACCTTGGTACACATAAAGTATGAAAATGGGAAATTGTACCAATTGAAGGAATTACTAATAATCAAAAGGTATACTAATAGACATGATATGCAATATTTTAAGCCAAGATTATTGAGAAGTTAGCACGTTTGACTCATATCTCACTAAGATGACTTAAGACTAACTTATGATATCACCACAAGAGGTATTAATCAAATATCTAGAGATTCTTTAATCGTCACCACAAGTGCAACCTTATGGTGTGACTTAAGAAATTTGCATATACATGCACACACTAGCATGTAAGAGCCTAGATATACAAATGTAATACAATAGTTCATCGAGTGACACACCTTTATTACTACACCAAAATAGTGAACTTCCTAGAGCCTAAACCCTAGGAAGTTAGCCCTAAACTCTAGGAAGTTAGCTAAACTCTCAGAAGTTAAGCCATCCCGTTGGAAGTTTGGCTCTCGGAAATTTTTTATCGGAAGTTAGCTTAACTTCCTATAGCTCTCTAGGAAGTTAGCTAACTTCCTACAGCCAAAGAAGCCTCTCGGAAGTTAGAAGGTTCTCGAAAGTTAGTAGCTTCACGCCATCAGCCCCGTCAGCTGACTAACTTCCTACGACTAACTTCCTACGGCTGATTGTAGCCCCTAGGAAGTTAGCTGGCTAACTTCCTACGACTGACTGTAACTTCCTACGACCCAATTGGCCTCTAGGAAGTTAATTTGACCAGCATTACAAATGTTGTTTATTTTTATTTTACACCACATTCTACAACATAACAAATATATCAACAGCTATATAGCACAACATATTTTCACATAAAACATCTCACACATAATCACATAACAATATTTAAATCCATAGTCTCATCAATTACATCACAAAAGTATTATCCATAATCATAATAAGACATATAAGATATGGAGAACATGAGGGAGAAAACAAAACAATTGCTACTTTCAGCAGACCATGAGTTTGGATATGCTCCTAGAAACCTAGAAAATCAATAACACATGAGTTAGAAACTTAAATACTTACACTTACACCCACAGTATTGACCACATAGATGTTGAAACTTACCATGCAAGGAATGTCAAGAAGGACAGTGTGATGACAATAGGAACAAAAATGCTGGCTACCTGAAATGTTGTAACACCAGTAAGAAGGTGCATGCAATTATAGGTATTCATAATAGAGAAAAAGGTGTATGCAATTATGTCATGTGTACTCTGGTATATCCAAGATTTTTTAACAAAAAGATACTATGGCTGTAAGAAAGGTGTTATATAAGAATTTGAAAAAGGAAGAAAAAATCAACCAGGTCATGCCAGGTAATCAGGAACGCAAACAAATGTATAGAATTTGCAATAAAGGATTTAATTTTCTCTACAAGAAATGCTAAATAGAAAAGGTAGAGTGAACATTTTAACAATAATAGAAACATAGCGGATTTAAGTTGCCCAAATCAATGCTTTGCAGATTTAAGATTATAATATAGAGTTAAGAGATTATTTTTATAAGCTAAGGAATTGAGAAGTGTACTTACAAAATCAGCAAACATCTGAATAGGAGCCTTAGACATCTGGGCGGTTTCCACGAGAGAAATTATCTGGCTCAAAACTGTTCCAGATCCTACTTTTGTCGCTTGTACGAGCTTAACTGCTAATCATACTATTTGTATAAGTGACTTGTAAAAGTGTATACTCAAAAGGAGGGTTGATGCCTCTTTGTATAGGAGGGGAAAGAGTAAAATATGTTTGGTTATATGGGCTAACGTTTAGTATATGTCACATCGAACTAAAGAGTAAAAAGTATACACATATTTATAAAATTTATTTTTAGAAGTATTCTACCATATATACTAATAATAAATATAAATTAGTCATTTTGCACAATATACTCTTAAATATAACAATATATTTCATGAAAAATACAGCCCTGTCCCTGGTGAAAAATAAAAGGTGCAATAACCCTTGAGTTACCTGTAACACCCCCACTAATCCCACACAATGGATGTTACCAAATACCCCTCCCACTAAACTTATGCAACACAAGAAATGAAATAAAGACAGAAAATATTGCAAAATCCGGCAGCACCTCCCTTGAAAGAAGAATAACAAAGGGGGAACATAGAGTTCATACAGAATATAAAAGACAGATAATTCACGTAGTATAATCATAATGCAAAAGTAGTAAAGCACATTGATGACCAATTAAAAAAAATGAGTAACTCAGCCCACCCCAAAAAAATCAGCTCAACTACCATGAAAGGCTAGAACATAATAATTCCCTAGACTTGACCCTCCCTGATTAACAACATTATTAAGCAGTGGTTCCATTATTAAAGGTGTAGTGGCCGTGCTGCTACATCCCTTCTTTCCCCAAGCAGAAATCAGGTGCCTGCATCAGACAATGCAAGAGTGAGATGACACATCTCAGCAAGTAAACAGAGCAAACAACAATTGGACAATGTAAACCAACCGTGCTTAAACAACCACGTAGTTCAAAACTTCCTTCTTGAATAATAATTTGCAGCAAGTAAGCAAGTAACTGATTACTTAATGCCAAGATGAATCACAATGTAAAGATCCACACTATCCACATCCACATAACAGATTCCACACCTCTCCCATGAATGCACATGGCTACAGATGCAGTAATGACTTCTGCCTTCATATCTCTAAGGATATGAAGTTGCATCATACCCCTTCTCGGGCAACATATGATGCTCATTGTACCGGTACGGTCGGACCATAAGATCGCGACAAAACTTCAATGCAATGGATGATGAATGCATTATGCAAGTCAACAACATGAGTTCTTCCCAAACAAAATGTGCTAGACATATACTTCCACCCATTCCACATAATAAACCACATGGGTAACATGATCAAACCACAAACTCAACATATGTAATCAATAAAACATGAATATCTTCCAACGATGGTACTCAATTAGAAATACGAAACGAACACAAATAGCACAAACATAATCAAGTATAAGACTCTTCATTCGACAGACGGAATAACCATCACTGTTTTACTTGCCTTCACCGAAAGTTTGGGAAAATCCCTAAGTACGATCCATAATTCCACCACCTGTTTTTGACACACAACTTAGTGCACCAATTTCACATAATAAGCCTCATAAACGACGCCGCACCTACGCACAATCTCAAACCCCGCCACGGGTAACAATTCTCCCCGCACCCACCAAACTGCAGCGGTGCTGCTTAATAATTTTATAACTTTAAAATTATGACAGCAGTGGTGACAACCAAAAACTCCAGAGGCATTTACATCAAATTCCCCACAAGTTTTGTATACAATTTATAATAAAATTCCAACATCTAATTAGCCCAAAACAGTCCTCACGATAAACCCTGTAATCTGTTTTTTCTCTTTTGTACAGCGACATACCCGGATTCAAACAGTGATATTTTTAAAATATAATTCCAAATCAAGCGCATAAGTACTCATTGGAAATATAAGACAAAGCCCTACATGATTAACATACTGGTTATCACTAATTACCCACGAAAAATTCCCAGAAACTGCTAATACTACTGCTGTTCACCCACCTGAAAAATCTGTTTTTTTGGACAGCAACATATCCGTATTCAAACAATGATATCTCCTAAATTATAACTCTGAATCGAGCGCATAAGTACTATTTGGAAAGGTATGACAAAGCTCTACATGATTATCTCACTGATTCCCACTAATTAACCCACGAAAATTCCCAGAAATCCCTAGAACTACTGTTGTCCACCCACTCACAAAATTCCTGGACAGCACCTCTACCGATTCGCAAAGATAAACGCATAATCCAATTGATTGCAGCACAAAAACAACAAAAGTTAAACATGAATTCACCTTGGGTTCTTCCCTTCCTCCTTTCTTCTTCCTCCCTCCAAACTCCAATTGAGATCGCAGCCACACGACAGAGAACACGCGGGAGGGCTGCACCTTGGAGGGGGGAAGAGAAATGGGGGGGGGAGGCGGCGGCTAGGGTTTTGGGTGGTGAGGGCTGCAAAGGTTTGAGGAGAAAGAAGATGGAAGAGGGGGGAGGGGTGACATCCAAGAGGAAGGTGAGGGGAAGGGAGCGGCTGCAAAAATCCCAAGGGGAAAGGGGGGCGGCTAGGGTTAGGGGAGACTAATGGGCCAGATCAAGGTTCAATTTCCAACTCGCCCATGTGACAGCTCCCGATTCCGTCGCAAACAACTAACCAAATAAATTCTACTGTCTTACAGGTGAATATTTTCCACAAATTCCAAATTCCCAAAGCGCATCACTCGAATGAGGAAAAAGAACAAAAAAGAATAACATCCACTTCTCCTCTTTGCAAACCGGGTATCACACTCTACCTCTAAAAAGAATTCGTCCTCGAATTCTGACGCTTCTATCGGAACGACAAAAGGGAAAAAATTAATTAATCAACAACACTTACTCACAACAAAAAGTTCCGGATATTTCTGCCGCATCAGCTCCTCAAGTTCCCACGTAGCCTCGCGCTCAGACTGATTAGTCCATAAGACCTTGACATACTTAATTGATCTCTTCCTCAAAACACGCTCCGAGAATTCCAAGATACGCACCGGACGACACTCCAAGGTCAGATTCTGCTGCACCGCAATTGGTTCCATCTCAATCTGATGGTCCAGATCCCACAAGAACTTCCTCAGCATAGAGACATGAAATACTGGGTGTACCCCTGCCATGGAATCTAGCAATTGCAAGCGATAAGCCAAGCTGCACACCTGGGCCAAGATAGTGAACGGTCCAATATATCTCAGGCTAAGCTTTCCGGAGACACCGAACCGAACAACTCCTTTAGTGGGTGATACCCTGAGAAGGACTTGGTCACCCACTGCAAATTCCAAATCCCGCCTCCTCACATCAGCATAACTCTTCTGACGGCTCTGAGCGGCCAAAATATTCTGACGAATTTCCCAAACCTTTTCAGAAGTATGCTGTACCCAATCAGGACCAACTAGGGATCTCTCTCCCAAGGTCTCCCAGCAAAGAGGGGAGACACACCGCCTGCCATACAAAGCCTCAAATGGTGCCATCTTGATGCTAGCCTGGTAGCTGTTGTTATAAGCAAACTCTGCCAATGCAAGATGATCTTCCCAGCTACCCTTCCAAGACAGAACACAAGCGCACAACATATCTTCCAAGGTTTGGATCGTTCGCTCTGACTGACCATCAGTCTGAGGATGAAAAGCGACACTAAGAGAAAGCTTGGTGCCCAATGCACTATGAAGACTCTCCCAGAATTTGGATACAAATTTGGAGTCTCGATCAGAAACAATGGACTTAGGTACCCCGTGAAGCCTGATTACTTCCTTCATATACAAGGGGACCAAATCTGAAGCTGAATTTGTGGTCTTCTTGGGAATAAAATGCGCAGACTTAGTCAAGCGATCCACTACCACCCATATAGCATCTCTGCCCCGAGGAGAACGAGGTAAACCCACCACAAAATCCATGGTGATATGCTCCCATTTCCACTCCGGAATTTCCAATGGCTTCAGTAAACCTGCAGGCCGCTTATGCTCGGCCTTCACGCGCTGACATACTTCACATGTGGCCACATACTTAGAAACGTCAACCTTCATTCGCTTCCACCAGAAGTTTTGCTTCAGATCTCGGTACATCTTGGTTTCGCCAGGGTGAACGGTGTAAGGCGTTTTATGAGCTTCTCTCAATATATTCATCTTCTCCTCTGATTTCTGAGGCACACAAAGGCGACCCCTGAAATGAACCAAATCATTCTCATCGATGCAGAACTCCCAGGGTTTACCATCGCCAACCCTCTTTCGAGCTTCCTGCAATAAACGATCCTGCTACTGAGCCACACGCACTCTCTCCATGAGGGAAGATTGAATAAGCATACGAGTCTCCTCACTAGCGGTGCCGACATAGCACAAGGCGATCCCAAAACGGTCCAGATCAGCAATCAACTGCAAGGCCACTTTTGGAACCCTGGACCTGCTAAGGGCATCAGACACCACATTTGCCTTCCCCGGTTGATAATGAATAGACAAATCATAATCTTTAATCAATTCGAGCCACCGACGCTGCCTCAAATTCAGCTCCTTCTGAGTAAAAAATATACTTGAGACTTTTATGATCGGTGTAAATGTCACAAGCCTCGCCATAAAGATAATGCCTCCACGACTTTAGAGCAAAAACCATCGCGGCCAATTCAAGATCATGAGTTAGGTAATTCCCCTCATGCTTCCTCAACTGCCTTGAGCCATAAGCAATCACTCTACCTTCCGGCATCAACACACAACCAAGACCAATACGCGAAGCATCCGTATAAACTATGAAACGCTTACCTCTCTCAGGCAAAGCTAGGATAGGGGCGTCCACCAACTTGTTCTTTAATGTCTGATAACTGACCTCGCAATCGCTGAACCAGATGAAGAGAACACCCTTCTCCAAGAGTATAGTCAAGGGCTTAGTAATGCTGGAAAAATTTGGTACGAAACACCGATAATATCCAGCGAGCCCCAAGAAACTTCGAATTTCAGAGACACTAGAGGGTCTCTTCCACTCCACCACAGCCGCAACATTCTTGGGATCAACCGCAATGCCTTGCTGATTAATCACATGCCCCAGGAAAGCGACTTCGGACAGCCAAAATGCACACTTCTTCAACTTGCCATAGAACTGATTCTCCCTTAGGGCACCCAGAACGAGACGGAGATGCTGCTCATGCTCAGCCTCGATCATAGAATAAATCAGAATGTCATCCAGGAACACGACCACAAAGTCGTCCAAGAACTCATGCAACATCCTATTCATTGCTTCCATAAAAGCAGTAGGGGCATTAGTTAAGCGAAAAGACATGACTATGAACTCATAATGCCAATACCTGGTGCAAAAAGCGGTCTTCTCAATATCCTCCTCACGAATCCTCAGTTGATGATAACCAGAGTTCAAATCAATTTTGGAGAACACCTGGGCACCCCTCAACTATTCAAAGAGAACCTCAATACGGGGGAGTGGATATTTATTCTTGATAGTCACTTGATTCAAAGCGTGATAATCCACACATAGCCGCTTGCTTTTATCCTTCTTCTCAACAAACAATACTAGGGAAGCCCATGGAGACCTGCTAGGCCTAATGAAACCCTTAGCCAGCAAATCATCCAATTGCCGCTTCAATTCAACCTGCTCCTTTGGGGCCATTCGATACAGAGCCTTATGAATGGGCTACGTACCCGGAATCAGCTTAATCTCAAAAGCTGCATCACGCTCCAGAGGAATGCCTAAAAGCTCTTCCGGAAACACGTCAGCAAAGTAACACACCACCCGGATGTCCTGCACCCGCAAGGCAGCCTCACCCTCCACCACCATGGAGAAAAAGATTCCCGACTTCCTGGACCGGCGATCCGAAAGCAATTGCGCAAGGATAACGTGAACTTAGGGGAACTTCCCAAGAATACCACCTCCCTACCTAATGGCGCCTGCAATAACACTGTCTTCCAAAAACAGGATATAACTGCGCAATACGGGGATAACCAATCCATACCCAAGATAACATCCAATGCCCCCAAGGAAATCACAACCAGATTGGCCGAAAAGGCCTCATCAGCAAGAATGACGGAACACTCCTGACAAACTGAACAGCTACTAATGGAGCCATTAGCAGAACTAACAAAAAGTGGGTGATCCAACCTCGGCACCGAAAGACCAGCCCGCGACACAAAATCCTCCGAAACAAACGAATAGCTAGCGCCAGAGTTAAAAAGAGCATGGGCCACAAACGAATCAACTGAAATCGTACCTGTCACCACGTCTCCTTGCTCTCTGTCGTCCCAGCGGGTAGCACAAAAGCCCCGGAAATACCTGCAGAAGAGGAAGCTCCCGGAGTGAAATTAACAGAAGAACCCCACTGAGCCGCCGGGTGAGGCAGACGCGGAGCTCCAAACTAAGACGACATAGGAGTAGTCGGTGCAGGAGTAGGCGTAGCCAGATACTGAGGAAAACCATGCATCGGCATGAACTGAGAAGTCCTAGGCACATAAAACTGCTGCGGAGGAAGTGGAACTAAAAACTGCTGCTCAGCACTTGACATCATGTTGATAGTGCCCTAAGAAGAGGAGGAAGTTACCGGCTCCCATGTGAGCTTCCCAATAGGATTCCTCCTACACACCACATCCTTGTGGTCTTGACTGCAGATAGAACACCTGCCACTCCACTAGCACTCTGCACGGCGATGCGCATCACCACAACAGAAACACACCAGCCCCAGCCCGGGCTTAGGAACAGCCCGAAACCTCTGAGTACTTCCTCCCGAAGTACCCGAGTCAGAAGATTTGCCACGGTAAGGATGGTGGCGCTGATGCTGAGACTTGCCCCTCTTGTGGGCTGGACCTCTAGTGTTGCCCCTCCTCGCATCCTGGCCATGAGGCTGATCAACACCCGAAGACTTCTGCGACTCCATGGTATACTGATGCTGCATCTCCACACCCAGTGCCTGCTCCACTGTAGTACGGAAGTCCACCAACGGAAAGGCTCCCAAGGCATGCCTGATAGAAGGTTTCAGGCCCTGACGGAACTGGTCGCCTTCTCCATCTCATTAAAAGCCACATGAGGGACAAAGCAGACCATCTTGTTGAAGTCCACTTCATACTCTGTGACAGACTTCTTCTCTTGCTTGAAAGACTGCAAATCAATCTTCATTTTCTCCAGAAAGGTGACCGGGTAGAACCTCCTTTCAAACTGCCTAATGAAGACATCCCAAGTCAGGACTCCTGGTGAGGAGGAGTGTGCTGCCTGCACGCCTCTCCACCAAATTTGAGCCTCTCCCTTCAGCAGTTGTGTGCCAAAGCGAACACGATCACCATACACAATCTCAAAGACATTCATCTTATCCTCCACGTAAGTTAGCCAATCTACCGCCTCGACCGGAGTACCACTACCATCAAAAGCATCCAGCTTCATGCCCATCCACTCAATCAGAGAAAGACCACTAACTAGAAGAGGCACCTCAGCCTCGCCACCTGGAGCAGCACCCGCAGGGACAGCGCCCCCGGGCACTCCTCCTCCACCAGCACCCTGAGCAGCACCCGCAGGGGCAACAGGAATAGCTTGCCTCAGAATGGCCAACTCCTGCTGCATGGCCTGCATCGTGGCTAACATTGCCGCCGGACTCATCGAGTCCCCACTGGGAACTTGCGGACTACCTCGAGCCCTACGAGGCGGCATAGCTGCTGCCACAGGGGTGAGAATAATAAGTAAATAAGATTGGCATAGCATCACTTCAGATAATGACAAACTAGCACAGACAATAACATAACATATCAATAGTAAAGTAGAAAACCCATCCTACATGTGCAGTGTGTCAATTTATTGTTATTCCACTTGCTAGGACCTACAGCCTATTCCTCTGATACCAACTATAACACCCCCGCTGATTCCACACATTGGATGTTACCAAATACCCTTCCCACTAAACTTATGCAACACAAGAAATGAAATAAAGAGAGAAAATATTGCAAAATCCGGCAGCACCTCCCTTGAAAGAAACATAACAAGGGGGGGACATAGAGTTCATACAGGATATAAAAGACAGATAATTCACGTAGTATAATCAAAATGCAAAAGTAGTAAAACACATTCATGACTAATTAAAAAAAATGGGTAACTCAGCCCACCCCAAAAAAAAATCAGCTCAACTACCATGAAAGGCTAGAACATAATAATTCCCTAGACTTGACCCTCCCTGATTAACAACATTATTAAGCAGTGGTTCCTTTATTAAAGGTGTAGTGGTCGTGCTGCTACATCCCTTCTTTCCCAAAGCAGAAATCAGGTGCCTGCATCAGACAATGCAAGAGTGAGATGACACATCTCAGCAAGTAAACAGAGCAAACAACAATTGGACAATGTAAACCAACCGTGCTTAAACAACCACGTAGTTCAAAACTTCCTTCTTGAATAATAATTTGCAGCAAGTAAGCAAGTAACTGATTACTTAATGCCAAGATGAATCACAATGTAAAGATCCACACTATTCACATCCACATAATAGATTCCACACCTCTCCCATGAATGCACATGGCTATAGATGCAGTAATGACTTCTGCCTTCATATCTCTAAGGATATGAAGCTGCATCATACCCCTTCTCGGACAACATATGATGCTCATTGTACCGGTACGGTCGGACCATAAGATCGCGACAAAACTTCAATGCAATGGATGACGAATGCATTATGCAAGTCAACAACATGAGTTCTTCCCAAACAAAATGTGCTAGACATATACTTCCACCGATTCCACATAATAAACCATATGGGTAACATGATCAAACCACAAACTCAACATATGTAATCAATAAAACATGAATATCTTCCAACGATGGTACTCAATTAGAAATATGAATACGAACACAAATAGCACAAACATAATCAAGTATAAGACTCTTCATTCGACAGACGGAATAACCATCACTGTTTTACTTGCCTTTACCGGAAGTTTGGGCAAATCCCTAAATACGATCTGAAAGTCCACCACCTGTTTTTGACACACAACTTAGTGCACCAATTTCACATAATAAGCCTCATAAACGACACCGCACCTACGCACAATCTCAAACCCCACCACGGGTAACATTTCTCCCCGCACCCACCAAACTGCAGCGACGCTGCTTAATAATTTCATAATTTTAAAATTATGACAGCAGTGGTGACAACCAAAAACTCTAGAGGCATCTACATCAAATTTCCCACAAGTTTTGTATACAATTTATAATAAAATTCCAACATCTAATTAGCCCAAAACAGTCCTCAAGATAAACCCTGTAATCTGTTTTTTTTTCTCATTTGGACAGCGACATACCCGGATTCAAACAGCGATATCATTTAAAATATAATTCCAAATCAAGCGCATAAGTACTCATTGGAAATATAAGACAAAGCCCTACATGATTATCATACTGGTTATCACTAATTACCCATGAAAAATTCCCAGAAACTGCTAATACTACTGCTGTTCACCCACCTGAAAAATCTGTTTTTTTGGACAGCAACATATCCGGATTCAAACAATGATATCTCCTAAATTATAACTCCGAATCGAGCGCATAAGTACTCGTTGGAAAGGTATGACAAAGCTCTACATGATTATCCCACTGATTCCCACTAATTAACCCACGAAAATTCCCAGAAATCCCTAGAACTACTGCTGTCCACCCACTCACAAAATTCCTGGACAGCACCTCTACTGATTCGCAAAGATAAACGCATAATCCAATTGATTGCAGCACAAAAACAATAAAAGTTAAACATGAATTCACCTTGGGTTCTTCCCTTCCTCCTTCCTTCTTCCTCCCTCCAAACTCCAATTTATCGCAGCCACACGACGGAGAACACGCGGGAGGGCTGCACCTTGGAGGGGCGGAAGAGAAATGGGGAGGGGGGCGGCTAGGGTTTTGGGTGGTGAGGGCTGCAAAGGTTTGAGGAGAAAGAAGATGGAAGAGAGGGGGAGGGGTGACGCCCAAGAGGAAGGGGAGGGGAAGGGGGCAGCTGCAAAAATCCTAAGGGGAAAGGGGGGCGGCTAGGGTTAGGGGAGACTAATGGGCCGGATCAAGGTTCAAGGTCCAACTCGCCCATGTGATAGCTCCCGACCCCGTCGCAAACAACCAACCAAAGAAATTCTACTGTCTTACAGTTGAATATTTTCCACAAATTCCAAATTCCCAAAGCACATCACCCGAATGAGGAAAAAGAACAAAAAGAATAACCTCCACTTCTCCTCTTTGCAAACCGGGTATCACATTACCCAAGGTTAAGGAAAGACTCATTTTGAAACAATTTGGCAGCCCAAGAATAACCTCCACTGTAAAGGAAGGTCAAGGACATTTATGCGTTTTACCAACTATTCTTTTTACTTATATATTCCACATCAAATCTAGGAATAGAACATGAAACCAATCTTTCAAAAAAGAATTGCTTGCAAAATACCATGCAACCCATTTCAACATGGAATCAACAAAAGATATAGCTTACCTCTTAGATAACCTCATAGTGATGGCGAGTTTTGGAATCCATATCGTTGTACCTGCAAGAATACAACAATAAGAAGTGGTTGGCCATTTAGGAAAAAGGAACAAAACTTGACATTACGCTGCTATGCACGCATAAACATGGAGGTGGAATGGAGTAAAAACATGCAGTTTGCTAAGGACCCAACCTTTTCCAGAACTCGTCGTATGTAGACACAAGGAACCTTCTCGTACCGGACATACGCTCTTGATAGCAAAAGACATTGGTATGTGTGTATGCCTTAGAGAACCTGATCTCCTCGTCTTGCCTAGGAAATGTAGCCCAAATAACATCCCTGACGACAACCAGCAAGTCAGACTAAAACAGGCGTTATGGAGTAGTATCAAACAAAGCAACACAATGTGGCGCGCGTGGACTAGATGCCACACCTGGGGTTGAAGTCGGTTTGCTTCTTCAGATCAATGCGGATCACGTGAAGCAGCCTCAGGAAGCTCCGCGGCTTTTTAACTTGGGCACCCTGAGGGGAGTCGTAGAACACGACTGGGGACATGTGCTTGCGGCTTGTAGAATTGGTCGACGACGGTGCCGCGCTAGCAAACGAGGGGATTGGCCGGAACGATCCTCAACTTTTGTTTTGGTCTAGAAATTAGTAGGAAAAAAGGAAAATGTCTCGGCCTCACCTTGTTCGTTGCGGCATCCGGTGTGGAAGCACAAGACGTCGCAGCATCTAGCGTGGTGGAAACCTCGGAGGAGCTTTGGCCATCGCTACCGGCAGTCTCCGACACGGGCGAGTCCCATGACTTCTTGGCCTGCAGGAGCGGCCTCTCCCTAAAGGCCGACTCTGGCACCACGGAAAACACGGAGCGAATTGTCGACGGTGAGACAGATTGCAATGTGGATGGGGAAATGGAAAGAGTAATTGGGGAAGAGGGAGGGAGCAGCGTAAGTACTGGGAGGGGAGACGCCACATTTGAAGCAAGCGAAGAGGCGGTTGACGTCGTCTTTGGGGTCGTACGCCGTCATCGCTTTCCTTGGATCGCCTGCCACCAACGTTGACAGGATGTGGTTCGCTCGGTTTTGGCAGGTTATATGGGCACGGCGGGCAGGGCCGGGGGCAGGAGCTCCGGCAAGCGCGGTCGAGGGAACGCGCGCCGGCGGGCACGGTGGTTGGGGCCGGGGGCGGGCGCGGCAGCCAGGGGCGGGCGAGGCCGGGGGCTAGAGCTCCGACGAACGGGCCTCGGGCACACTCTACAGTAGGTGGAAGAAATGGGAGAGAAAGGAAAGTGAGAGAAGATCTCGGGCACGCTCTACGATAGGTGGAAGAAACAGGAGAGAAAGGAAAGTGGGAAAAGATAAGGTTGATTCGTGGGTTAAGGTAAAAATATAACTTTCTAAAGTAAAGCCGTAGGAAGTTACGTAACTTCCTAGAGCAGGTCGTAGAAAGTTAGCTTTTCGTTTGACTGGTCAAAAGCTGAAAGCTAACTTCCTAGAGGCGGTCGTAGGAAGTTAGCTTTTCGTTTGACTGGTCAAAAGATGAAAGCTAACTTCCTAGAGGAGGTCGTAGAAAGTTAGCTGCACATGCTAACTTCCTAGAGCCCACCGTAGGAAGTTAGCTTTTCGTTTGACTGGTCAAAAGTTGGAAGCTAACTTCCTAGAGACGGCCGTAGGAAGTTAGGTAGTGTTTGGATGGATGGATAAGGAAGGATGAAGAGGGATGGGGTGGGTTCATTCTAATTTGACCCATGTTTGGTTTGGAGGTCCAGAGTTAGGGTTAAGAAATATTCTTTAAAAATAGTGGATGAGGCCATCCCTCAAAAATAAGGGACGGGGTCAACCCAGGGTTGATCCTGTCCCATCCCTCGTTGACACCGAACCAAACACATCATTAGCGGCTCATTTGACTGCGCCCTCGGATCAGCAACTGAAAGCTAACATCCTAGAGGAGGCCGTAGAAAGTTAGCTTCCCATGCTAACTTCCTAGAGTCGGACGTTGGAAGTTAGCAGCTCGCTTGACCGCACACATGGGTCAGCATGTGAAAGTTAACTTCCTACAGCTTTTATAAAATACCGTAGGAAGTTATGTTTATTTCCTAGAGCTACCAGTTTCCTCTCAGAAGTTATTTATTTCCTACGGTTTGTTATAAAAGTTGTAGGAAGTTGAAATACCGTAGGAAGTTATGTTTTTCCTACGGTTATTTCCTACGGTTTGTTATTAATTCTACTCCACATGGTCTCCACCATAATCATCATTTTTCAACTTAGTGCTTTGACAGACTTGAGACTTCCTTACACAACGCATGATGATTTTCATTGATGCCCATCAGTCTTCATCATGACTTGGATTGATTCAATTTAGCATGCCAAAGAAAAACTGATCCTCTTCAAAAAATCAACAGAAACTCATTCTTTTCAAAGAACTACACAAATTCACTAAAATAAAATGTTAGTCTTTAAGGACACATGATATAGAATGAGCTCCCCCTAAATGTATGCATCAAGTACTCGAATTACTTGTAACATGCACTTGATTTAATTAAGATTCTTAGAGGAGTTTAGCATATACCTTGGTCAACGCATAATATATTTGAAACAATTGAACTTATGCTAGAGAACACATATTCTTCCACAATAGAACTAATCCATGGGTGGCATGTAGTAAATATTTAATCATTTTCTTGGAACCACTCATCCTCATTTGATGTTCTCCTTTCTTCAAGGTGTGAGAATACACAACATGAACTTGAAGGAAATCATTAGTCTCACAAGATATGGGCTAAACTCTCCCTCAATTTGTACATACAAGAGTACACAAAGTACACTCATGCACATCAACAATACGAGGTTAAAGGAGATGTTTGCACTATATCTTGGTTTAACATAACATGCTTTATATAGATGATGAAAATTATATCAGTTTAAGGTCTAAGAACGAAAAGTATATCAATTGAAGTCCTGAAAGGTAAAGCATGCTAATATGAACCTCAAACCTCATAATAAAGGATATTATATGATTATGTCACTACTTCATTATTTGGTTTACAGGATAGTTCAACTCCCTTCTTGATTCACTATGATCTCTTTTATTTTTGTGATTTCATCCAACCAAGTGATCTTGAACTTCATTCATCTTTGCTTGATTCGATCATACTTGATATGAGACCAATTGATACTCAATGATTGAAAGAACCTAGACTCTTATATTTGTAGATTTTCAATCCATCTTGAATGCACTTGGAAGGACCTTGTTGAAACACTTAGAAAAGAGAGCATTAAAAACACAAGGGAGGGTTTCACAAATGATGATCCTTATATGTGGATGGCAAATGAATCATCATTCTTGAAACCCAAAAGGATATATTAAATTACTTTAAATTAGTGCACACATATAGTTGATGTCAAAGTTATATGCACTATTGAACATTTTATATTGCAAGGAAATTAACCTATACTATGGTACATCCCACTAAGGATAGAATACTAAAACAACTGAATGAGAGTAAGTTTTCATACCTTGGTGTATTATCAACTTCATCATACTTTAGTTGAATAGTATCCTTTAAGCTTGTGATTTACCAAATTTAAAACAAGCACTAGTTTTTTTTATTTAGCAAACCTTTATATGAGGAAGGCAAGCGAGTTGCTAAAACAGAGAAACCTCATAATATGGACTAAATTTACCTTAAACCCTCATGCACAATATATTTTGAATGACATGGATAATATGCATAGTATTCAATTAAGTCTAAAGGGCTCACTAAATCCATATTATGGTGAGTGTCTAATATGGAAGAATCAAATCCATTATAATTAGAGAGAGATAATACATCACATAGTTTTGAATTATTGATCATATGATAAGATCCATTTTTCTTCCAATTGGACCTTTATTTCATAATCAACAATTGATGTATACCCTCAAGTGCTCCCTCTTCCTTAGTGGCTACACAAGTCATAAAGGAGGTAAGAATTGAAAATAATATGCACTTGAGATTCAATTGTTACCACCCTTGCTACTAACTCCAAATATGATTTATACATCCATTATCCAGCACCCAGCTTGATCCATTTAAGAAGTGATCCTGTAAAACAAGTTTAAGCTTCATATTTTGGTACGCAATTTGAATTGGGTCCGTTGAGATTAGTAGTAAGTGCCTTGGGTACCCACACATTCCTTATTGTGGCCTTTCTCTTTGTGTAGGCACCCCCATATACTTGACAACCATCCTACATGGTTTCAAGTCAATATTTAATCACGCGGATAAAAGCTATAGGAGCCTTTTCTCCTTTTGTTATATGATTTTCTTTCAAATTGCTCTTCAAGCAACCAATCTTGATCCTGTTATGAGCTTGGATGGGTTGCTGCCAAGTGCCCTTCTTTCATGATTGTTTCTTAGGGCCTTATACTTGGCATTACCTTTTCGTGATACATCATTGTTTGAAGGTCGTCTTCTTGACGATGTACCTAGCTTGACCTTGGGTGCACCTAGCTTATCAAGGTTAGTCGCACAAGCATTCATATCATATCTTGACAAATGAGGACAAGTTATGCATGGAATTTACAACTTAGTGATCCAATTCAGTGTGAAGCATATGGATACCGATATAAGTAGATTTCTAAGATATTAATTTGCAGGTTTCCAAAATTTAGAGTATGGATCACTAATTTCACTTTTTACAGTTTTAAAAAACATATCCATGTTAGTGTATACTCATACGATGAATATTAACTGAAAGAAAGGATTCATATGCACTTTTAGTTTTAATGGTAAGAGAATTTTAAACTGCATCAAGAGTAGCTATTTAGAAAACGAAGGTTACAATCCATATGAATGAGATGCAAATTTACCATTATGGATTGTCTTAGTATAGCTTACTCAAGGGAAACTTATTCTCTACGACACAAGATATATTTAATGTGCTCCTACTAGATATGTGCATCAAGTATTTTAATGACTTGCCAAATGCACTTTAAATTCAGTTAAGATTCCCAAGAGGAGTACATTACATATATTGGTCAAGGCATGACAAATTTGTAATGAATCAACTTATGCCTAAGAATGCTTACCACCATATAGAACGTACCATTTGTTATATCAATTGAAAGGTCTTACTATATTCTTCTTTTCTTCATTTGTGGAGACTTCCTTCTTTAGCTTGTCATCTCTTTTTCTTTTAAAACTAGTCGAAAAGCATTTTGAAAAGAGGTATCAGTAGTACAAGGAAGTATTTAATGAATGATGATATTTATATATGAATGGCACGATGGTCACTAAAATAAGGAAACCTCATGATATGAACTAAATTACCCTTACAAGCATCATGCATAACATCAATTGAAATAAGATGAAACTAGCATGATTATTTAATTAAGTTTAGAGGGAAATTTTAATTCATAGCATGGTGAGTGATTAATGTAGAAGACTCAAAACCAATTTAAACAAGAAGGAATACATCACATTGTATTGGATTGATCTTCTTTGAATGTTAAATGACATGTTCCATTTGAGAAACACATTCTCATGTTGTGAGACTACATAAACACTTAGATAGAAACATTAGTATCATAACTCTAGTCATATAGAGAATTCCCCTTTTGGTAAGTGCTTTAAGAATTTGAATTTCTTACTTAGCACTCTATTCATTTAAGAGCATGGGATAATCCTCTTTATGTCTAGGTCAAGGCAATAATACGATAATTAATTTGAAATATGCCACAAGATACATACAACCAATTTAAATCATGTAGATTGTCACAATATAAAAATATAAACTTGCAATCTACCATATAATTGGAACTTTTCAAAGGCAAGGTAAAATCTTTTAAGTTCATTCTCAAGTGCTTCATTTTTCGTATGTGGCTAGAAAAGACACAAAGGAATATACTAATTAAAAGCAATGTGCACTTAAGAATTAATTATTACCATCCTTTGGATATCCCTTAGTTGTTGGCCTTTTGCGTGATTCCCACAAAGGTTAATCCTTATTCCCTACAACACAAGTTCTTATTGTCACACCCGGTTCTGGGGGCAAAACCGAATGCATAGCATATGTGGGCCAGGATCCATTTCCCACACATATGTTGACGTCACAAGTGTAATATATCAAAAGACAATGCAATAATGGCATAAATAGAGTAGAGTACTTAATTACATCATCTGAATCATTGTATCTTTAACAAGTATCAACATCAAAGTAGGGCGGAATTAAATATGGGCACTCTTCCACACGAAGGTGACTGGCGCATCGTTATCAGCGAAGTCTCCAGCATCACCCTCTGATCAAAATATTAGCAAGGGTGAGCTCACTTATGGTCGGGGCTCAGCAAGTGGGGGAAAGTTAATGCAAGTTAACAAGATAGGCTATGGATAAGCAGTAGCATTATAGTTGGTCAATATTTTATTAGCAGCACCTGTCTTACAAAAAAGTGTGTATCCCAAGTATCACAATTAAACAAAGGTATAAGAGTATATCTAAAGAACTTAAGTGAAACCACTTAGGCAAACCATTGGTAGATCATTAGATCTCTATTTATTGTCCATATTTAAGTTCAATTATCATGTGAGGGTCCAGGTTGCTCTTAACCGTGAGCACGACTGACATATTAGTTTTACACTCTACAGAGGTGGTACAACTTTACCCACAAGCCATATATCCCATCTAGCCTGGGATCCATTATGAGGCTTTCACAAAATATCATTAGTACAAAGCCACCCGCTATGGTTTCCACGTCAGTATTGATGGCCCTCTAGGTGAGGTAACTTAGCCAAGACTACCACCCCATGTTAACATGAGCTGCCACCAAACCACTGCCGCCCCCTCTTCCCATCTTTCAGGTAGGGTTGCTAAGCACTAAGTCTATAGAGCTAATTACCAAAGCCAGAGCCATGATAACACTCGTGGTTGCACTGTTATCCTGGGTGGTCACTCCATGTTCCATTTAACACAAAATGTTCTTGTTTAACCATCGGGTTAACAACATAAATAAACTTCATTTCCAGAACATAATATCATTAAAAGAGTGACATCATATTCATCAAGTTGAGCAATAGCAAAAATTGCTAAGTATAGCATTTATCCTAGGGTAATTCAAGGAATAGGGTTGGTAATTCTAGGAAATCCTTATTTAGGAAAATCCCATCAAATTATGCAATATATCCAAAAAGTAAACATTGTTATATGCATTACTTGGGTACAAATAGAATATGTAGAGGGAGAATCCACTTGCCTTGCTCGAAAGTGTTCTGTGGTTGTCCTCGAACGAGTTTGGTTCGTCTACTTCATAGTCAACTTCTAGCATCGATGTGCGTATCATACATACAAAAAGAATACATATGCCAAATAAATAAACATACACCATTACATGGGTAATTGAAAGTCGCCTAGAGGGGGTGAATAGGGCGAAACTGAAATTCTCAAAAATAATCACAACTACAAGCCGGGTTAGCGTTAGAAATATAATCGAGTCCGCGAGAGAGGGTGCAAAACAAATCGCAAGCGAATAAGGAGTGAGACACGTGGATTTGTTTTACCGAGGTTCGGTTCTCGCAAACCTACTCCCCGTTGAGGTGGTCACAAAGACCGGGTCTCTTTCAACCCTTTCCCTCTCTCAAACGGTCCCTCGGACCGAGTGAGCTTTCTCTTCTCAAATGCTTGGAACACAAAGTTCCCACAAGGACCACCACAAGATTGGTGTCTCTTGCCTCAATTACAAGTGAGTTTGATCGCAATGAAGAAACAAAGAAAGAAGAAAGCAATCCAAGCGCAAGAGCTCGAAAGAACACAAGCAAATCTCTCTCACTAATCACTAGGGCGTTGTGTGGAGTTTGGAGAGGATTTGATCACTTGGGTGTGTCTAGAATTGAATGCTAGAGCTCTTGTAAATAGTTGAAGTAGGAAAACTTGGATGACTTGAATGTGGGGTGGTTGGGGGGTATTTATAGCCCCAACCACCAAACAAGCCGTTTGATGGTGGCTGATTGTCGTATGGTGCACCGGACAGTCCGGTGCACACCGGACATGTCCGGTGCGCCAGTCACGTCACCAGGCCGTTGGGATTCGACCGTTGGAGCTTCTAACTTCTGGGCCCGCCTGGCTGTCCGGTGTACACCGGACAAGTACTGTAGATTGTCCGGTGCACCGTCCCGCGCGTGCCTGACTTCTGCGCGCTTCTGGCGCGCATTAAATGCGCCTGCAGGTGACCGTTGGCGCGAAGTAGCCGTTGCACCACTTGCTCACCGGACAGTCCGGTGTACACCGGACATGTCCGGTGAATTATAGCGGAGCGCCTCTGGATTTTCCCGAAGGTGAGGAGTTCAGCGTGGCGCCAGACCAGGGCACACTTCGGTTATCCCTTGCTCTCTTTGTTGAACCCAATTCTTGGTCTTTTTATTGGCTAAGTGTGAACCTTTGACACCTGTATAACTTGTACACTAGAGCAAACTAGTTAGTCCAATTATTTGTGTTGGGCAATTCAACCACCAAAATTAATTAGGAACTAGGTGTAAGCCTAATTCCCTTTCAATCTCCCCCTTTTTGGTGATTGATGCCAACACAAACCAAAGCAAGTATAGAAGTACATAATTGAACTAGCTTGCATAATGTAAGTGCAAAGGCTGCTTGGAATTGAGCCAATATAACCACTCATAAGATATGCATGGATTGTTTCTTTGTTTTTAACATTTTGGACCACGCTTGCACCATATGTTTTGTTTTTGCAATTTCTTTTGTAAATCCTTTACAAAGTTCTTTTGCAAATAGTCAAAGGTGAATAAGTAGGATTTTGCAAAGCATTTTCAAGATTTTGAAATTTTCTACCCCTGTTTCAAATGCTTTTTCCTTTGACTAAACAAAACTCCCCCTAAATAAAATTCTCCTCTTAGTGTTCAAGAGGGTTTTGATATATCAATTTTGAAATGCTACTTTATCCCCTTTTGAACACAATAAGATTACCAAGTTTAAATTTATCAATTGAGAATCATACCAATTGAAAAACTCTTTTTAAAATTAGGTGGTGGTGCGGTCCTTTTGCTTTGGGCTAATACTCTCTCCCCCTTTGGCATGAATCGCCAAAAACAGAGTCATTAGAGCCCTTGGAATTACTCTCTCCCCCTTTGGTCATAAATAAGTGAGTGAAGAATATACCAAAGTAGAAGAGTGATCTCTACTCCAAAGATGCAGAGTTGCTCGGAGTGATGGCGAAGGATGAGTTACGGAGTGGAAGCCTTTGTCTTCGCCGAAGACTCCAATTTCCTTTCAATACACCTATGACTTGGTTTGAAATAGACTTGAAACCACATTAGTCATAGCATATGAAAGAGACATGATCAAAAGTATATAAATGAGCTATGTGTGCAAATCAACAAAAGAAGTTCCTCGAATCAAGAATGTTTAGTTCATGCCTAAGTTTGTTAAAAGTTTGTTCATCTAGTGGCTTGGTAAAGATATCGGCTAATTGATCTTTAGTATTAATGTACGAAATCTCGATATCTCCCTTTTGTTGGTGATCCCTTAAAAAGTGATACCGAATGGCTATGTGTTTAGTGCGGCTATGCTCAACGGGATTATCCGCCATGCGGATTGCACTCTCATTATCACATAGAAGAGGAACTTTGGTTAATTTGTAACCGTAGTCCCTAAGGGTTTGCCTCATCCAAAGTAGTTGCGCGCAACAATGGCCTGCGGCAATGTACTCGGCTTCGGCGGTAGAAAGAGCGACCGAATTTTGCTTCTTTGAAGCCCAAGACACCAAGGATCTTCCCAAGAACTGGCAAGTCCCCGATGTGCTCTTTCTATTGATTTTACACCCCGCCCAATCGGCATTCGAATAACCAATCAAATCAAATGTGGATCCCTTAGGATACCAAAGCCCAAACTTAGGAGTATAAACCAAATATCTTAAGATTCGTTTTACGGCCGTAAGGTGAGCTTCCTTAGGGTCGGCTTGGAATCTAGCACACATGCATACGGAAAGCATAATATCCGGTCGAGATGCACATAAGTAGAGTAAGGAGCCTATCATCGACCGGTATACCTTTTGATCGACGGATTTACCTCCTTCGTTGAGGTCGAGATGCCCATTGGTTCCCATGGGTGTCTTGATGGGTTTGGCATCTTTCATTCCAAACTTGCTTAGAATATCTTGAGTATACTTTGTTTGGCTTAGGAAGGTGCCTTCTTGGAGTTGCTTCACTTGAAATCCTAAGAAATATTTCAACTCCCCCATCATAGACATCTCGAATTTTTGTGTCATGATCCTACTAAATTCTTCACATGTAGACTCGTTAGTAGACCCAAATATAATATCATCAACATAAATTTGGCATACAAACAAGTCATTTTCAAGAGTTTTAGTGAATAAAGTAGGATCGGCCTTTCCGACTTTGAATCCATTAGTGATAAGGAAATCCCTAAGGCATTCATACCATGCTCGTGGGGCTTGCTTAAGCCCATAAAGCGCCTTAGAGAGTTTATACACATGATTAGGGTACTCACTATCTTCAAAGTCGGGAGGTTGCTCAACATAGACTTCTTCCTTGATTGGTCCATTGAGGAAGGCACTCTTCACGTCCATTTGATAAAGCTTGAAGCCATGGTAAGTAGCATAGGCCAATAATATACGAATTGACTCAAGCCTAGCTACGGGTGCATAGGTTTCACCGAAATCCAAACCTTCAACTTAGGAGTATCCCTTGGCCATAAGTCGTGCTTTGTTCCTTGTCACCACACCATGCTCATCTTGCTTGTTGCGGAAAACCCACTTGGTTCCTACAACATTTTGGTTAGGACATGGAACTAAATGCCATACCTCATTCCTAGTGAAGTTGTTGAGCTCCTCTTGCATCGCCACTACCCAATCCGAATCTTGAAGTGCTTCCTCTACCCTGTGTGGCTCAATAGAGGAAACAAAAGAGTAATGCTCAAAAAAATGTGCAACACGAGATCTAGTAGTTACCCCCTTATGAATGTCGCCGAGGATGGTGTCGACGGGGTGATCTCGTTGGATTGCTTGGTGGACTCTTGGGTGTGGCGGCCTTGGTTCTTCATCCTCTTTGTCTTGATCATTTGCATCTCCCCCTTGATCATTGCCGTCATCTTGAGGTGGCTCATTTGTTTGATCTTCTACTTCATCAACTTGAGCTTCATCCTCATTTTGAGTTAGTGGAGATGCTTGAGTGGAGGAGGATGGTTGATCTTGTGCATTTGGAGGCTCTTGGGATTCCTTAGGACACACATCTCCAATGGACATGTTCCTTAGCACGATGCATGGACCCTCTTCAATACCTATCTCATCAAGATCAACTTGCTCTACTTGAGAGCCGTTAGTCTCATCAAACACAACGTCACAAGAAACTTCAACTTGTCCAGAGGACTTGTTAAAGACTCTGTATGCCCTTGTGTTTGAATCATATCCTAGTAAAAAGCCTTCTACAGTCTTAGGAGCAAATTTAGATTTTCTTCCTCTTTTAACAAGAATAAAGAATTTGCTACCAAAGACTCTATAATATGAAATATTGGGCTTTTTACCGGTTAGGAGTTCGTATGATGTCTTCTTGAGGATTCGGTGTAGATATAACCGGTTGATGGCATAGCAGGCGGTGTTGACCGCCTCGGCCCAAAACCGATCCGAAGTCTTGTACTCATCAAGCATGGTTCTTGCCATGTCCAATAGAGTTCTATTCTTCCTCTCCACTACACCATTTTGTTGTGGGGTGTAGGGAGAAGAGAACTCATGCTTGATGCCCTCCTCCTCAAGGAAGCCTTCAATTTGTGAGTTCTTGAACTCCGTCCCGTTGTCGCTTCTAATTTTCTTGATCCTTAAGCCGAACTCATTTTGAGCCCGTCTCAAGAATCCCTTTAATGTTTCTTGGGTATGAGATTTTTCCTGCAAAAAGAACACCCAAGTGAAGCGAGAATAATCATCCACAATAACTAGACAGTACTTACTCCCGCCGATGCTTATGTAAGCAATCGGGCCGAATAGATCCATGTGTAGGAGCTCCAGTGGCCTGTCGGTCGTCATTATGTTCTTGTGTGGATGGTGAGCACCAACTTGCTTTCCTCCTTGGCATGCGCTACAAATCCTGTCTTTCTCAAAATGAACATTTGTTAATCCTAAAATGTGTTCTCCCTTTAGAAGCTTATGAAGATTCTTCATCCCAACATGTGCTAGTCGGCAGTGCCAGAGCCAGCCCATGTTAGTCTTAGAAATTAAGCAAGTGTCGAGTTCAGGTTTATCAAAATTCACTAAGTATAGCTGACCCTCTAACACTCCCTTAAATGCTATTGAATCATCACTTCTTCTAAAGACAGTGACACCTACATCAGTAAATAAACAGTTGTAGCCCATTTTGCATAATTGAGATACAGAAAGCAAATTGTAATCTAATGAATCTACAAGAAAAACATTGGAAATGGAATGGTCGGGTGATATAGCAATTTTACCCAGTCCTTTGACCAAACCTTGGTTTCCATCCCCGAATGTGATAGCTCGATGGGGATCTTGGTTTTTCTCGTAGGAGGAGAACATCTTCTTCTCCCCTGTCATGTGGTTTGTGCACCCGCTGTCGATAATCCAACTAGAGCCCCGGATGCATAAACCTACAAAACAAGTTTAGTTCTTGACTTTAGGTACCCAAATGGTTTTGGGTCCATTGGCATTAGACACAAGAACTTTGGGTACCCAAACACAAGTCTTTGACCCCTTGTGCTTGCCCCAACATATTTGGCAACTACCTTGCCGGATTTGTTAGTTAACACATATGACGCATCAAAAGTTTTAAATGAAAAGCCATGATCATTTGATGCATTAGGAGTTTTCTTCTTAGGCAACTTAGCACGGGTTGGTTGCCTAGAGCTAGATGTCTCACCCTTATACATGAAAGCATGGTTAGGGCCAGAGTGAGACTTCCTAGAATGAATTCTCCTAATTTTGCTCTCAGGGTATCCGGAAGGGTACAAAATGTAACCCTCGTTATCCTGAGGCATGGGAGCCTTGCCCTTAACAAAATTAGATAACTTCTTAGGAGGGGCATTAATTTTGACATTGCCTCCCTGTTGGAAGCCAATGCCATCCTTAATGCCAGGGCGTCTCCCTCTATAGAGCATGCTTCTAGCAAATTTAAATTTTTCATTTTCTAAGTCATGCTCGGCAATCTTAGCATCAAGTTTTGCTATATGATCATTTTGTTGTTTAATTAGAGCCATGTGATCATGAATAGCATTAACATCAATATCTCTACATCTAGTACAAATAGAAGTGTGCTCAACGGTAGATGTAGAGGGTTTGCAAGATTTTAATTCTACAACCTTAGCATGCAATATATCATTTTTAGTTCTAAGGTCGGAAATAGTAGCTTTGCAAACATCAAAATCCTTAGCCTCAGCAAGCAATTTTTCATTCTCAATCCTAAGGCTAGCAAGAGATATGTTCAATTCTTCAATCTTAGCAAGCAAATCATCATTATCATTCTTAAGATTGGGAATTGAAATATCACAAACATTTGAATCAACCTTAGCTAATAAATTGGCATTTTCATTTCTAAGGTTGTCGATTGTCTCATGGCAAGTGCTTAGCTCACTAGATAATTTTTCACATTTTTCAACTTCTAGAGCATAAGCATTTTTAACTTTAACATGCTTTTTGTTTTCCTTGATTAGGAAGTCCTCTTGGGAGTCCAAGAGATCATCCTTCTCATGGATGGCACTAATTAATTCATTTAATTTCTCCTTTTGTTGCATGTTTAAGTTGGCAAAAAGAATGCGCAAGTTATCTTCCTCATCACTAGCATTTTCATCACTAGAGGATTCATATCTAGTGGAGAATTTAGATTTAACCTTCTTCTTTTTGCCGTCCTTTGCCATGAGGCACTTGTGGCCGACGTTGGGAAAGAGAAGTCCCTTGGTGACGGCGATGTTGGCGGCGTCCTCGTCGTCGGAGGAGTCGCTAGAGCTTTCGTCGGAGTCCCACTCACGACAAACATGGGCATCGCCGCCCTTCTTCTTGTAGTACCTCTTCTTCTCCTTTCTTCTCCCCTTCTTGTCGTCACCCCTGTCACTGTCACTGGAAACAGGACATTTAGCTATAAAGTGACCGGGCTTACCACATTTGTAGCAAACCTTCTTGGAGCGAGGCTTGTAATCTTTCCCCCTCCTTTGTTTGAGGATTTGGCGGAAGCTCTTGATGACGAGCGCCATTTCCTCATTGTCGAGCTTGGAGGCGTCGATTGGTTGTCTACTTGGTGTAGATTCCTCCTTCTTCTCCTCTGTCGCCTTGAATGCAACCGGTTGAGCTTCGGACGTGGAGGGACCGTCAAGCTCGTTGATCTTCCGTGAGCCCTTGATCATAAATTCAAAGCTCACAAAATTCCCGATTACTTCCTCGGGGGTCATTAGTGTATATCTTGGGTTACCACGAATTAATTGTACTTGAGTAGGGTTAAGGAATATAAGTGATCTCAAAATAACCTTAACCACCTCGTGGTCATCCCATTTCTTGCTCCCGAGGTTGCGCACTTGATTCACCAAGGTCTTGAGCCGGTTGTACATATCTTGTGGCTCCTCCCCTTGGCGAAGACGGAAGCGACCGAGCTCCCCCTCGATCGTTTCCCGCTTGGTGATCTTGGTGAGTTCACCACCCTCGTGCGCCGTCTTGAGCACGTCCCAAACTTCCTTGGTGCTTTTTAGTCCTTGCACCTTGTTGTACTCCTCCCTACATAGAGAGGCGAGGAGTATGGTTGTGGCTTGGGAGTTGAAGTGCTCGATTTGGGCCACCTCATCCTCATCATAATCCTCATCCCCTACGGATGGTACCTGTGCTCCAAACTCAACAACATTCCATATACTTTTGTGGAGTGAGGTTAGATGAAATTTCATTAAATCACTCCACCTAGCATAATCTTCACCGTCAAAGGTTGGCGGTTTGCCTAACGGAACGGAAAGTAATGGAGTATGTCTAGAAGTACGAGGATAGTGTAAGGGGATCTTACTAAACTTCTTGCGCTCATGGCGCTTAGAAGTTATGGAGGGCACGTCGGAGCCGGAGGTGGAAGGTGATGAAGTGTCGGTCTCGTAGTAGACCACCTTCCTCATCTTCTTTATTTTGTCACCACTCCGATGCGACTTGTGAGAAGAGGTCTTCTTTTCCTTCTTCTTTTCTTTCTTCTTCTCCTTGTTGCGGGACTCTCCCGATAGAGCTTTCTCGTTGCTTGCAGTGGGCTTTTCGCCAGTCTCCATCTCCTTCTTGGCGTGATCTCCCGACATCACTTCGAGCGGTTAGGCTCTAATGAAGCACCGGGCTCTGATACCAATTGAAAGTCGCCTAGAGGGGGGAATAGGGCCAAACTGAAATTCTCAAAAATAATCACAACTACAAGCTGGGTTAGCGTTAGAAATATAATCGAAACCGCGAGAGAGGGTGCAAAACAAATCGCAAGCGAATAAGGAGTGAGACACGTGGATTTGTTTTACCGAGGTTCGGTTCTCGCAAACCTACTCCTCGTTGAGGTGGTCACAAAGACCGGGTCTCTTTCAACCCTTTCCCTCTCTCAAACGGTCCCTCAGACCGAGTGAGCTTTCTCTTCTCAAATGCTTGGAACACAAAGTTCCCACAAGGACCACCACAAGATTGGTGTCTCTTGCCTCAATTAGAAGTGAGTTTGATCGCAATGAAGAAACAAAGAAAGAAGAAAGCAATCCAAGCGCAAGAGCTCGAAAGAACACAAGCAAATCTCTCTCACTAATCACTAGGGCGTTGTGTGGAGTTTGGAGAGGATTTGATCACTTGGGTGTGTCTAGAATTGAATGCTAGAGCTCTTGTAAATAGTTGAAGTAGGAAAACTTGGATGACTTGAATATGGGGTGGTTGGGGGTATTTATAGTCCCAACCACCAAACAAGACGTTTGGTGGTGGCTGACTGTCGTATGGTGCACCGGACATGTCCGGTGCGCCAGCCACGTCACCAGGTCGTTGGGATTCTACCGTTGGAGCTTCTGACTTCTGGGCCCGCCTGGCTGTCCGGTGTACACTGGACAAGTACTGTAGATTGTCCGGTGCACCGTCCCGCGCGTGCCTGACTTCTGCGCGCTTCTGCGCGCATTAAATGCGCCTGCAGGTGACCGTTGGCGCGAAGTAGCCGTTGCTCCACTTTCTCACCGGAAAGTTCGGTGTACACCGGACATGTCCGGTGAATTATAGCGGAGCAAATTCCCGAAGCTAGCGAGTTCCAGAGCCGCTCTTCCCTGGGGCACCGGACACTGTCCGGTGTACACCGGACAGTCCGGTGAATTATAGCGGAGCGCCTCTGGATTTTCCCGAAGGTGAGGAGTTCAGCGTGAAGTCCCCTGGTGCACCGGACAGTCTGGTGTGCCAGACCAGGGTACACTTCGGTTATCCCTTGCTCTCTTTGTTGAACCCAATTCTTGGTCTTTTTATTGGCTAAGTGTGAACCTTTGACACCTGTATAACTTGTACACTAGAGCAAACTAGTTAGTCCAATTATTTGTGTTGGGCAATTCAACCACCAAAATTAATTATGAACTAGGTGTAAGCCTAATTCCCTTTCAGTAATCATTCACCATTACATACACATTCATACATCACACTCATAAATACGTCTTAAAGTGTGAATTATTAATCATTATGACTATTACCTGCGAGTCATTATTGGTGAAAATATGAGTCAGTGATTATGACACTAGTTTTATCTAAAAATATAGATAAACATATATTAACAATCTTTATGGAAAATAATTGCTAATAATAGACTTTTAAGTTTTATCCCTTTTATTTCTAAATAGAAATTATACATATAGCTAAAAATGTTTATTTATAATTCTTCTAACATTAATATTCTAAGAATTAATGTAAATTACTAATTGGACTTTTAATAACATACTCATGGTTATTTTGACATAAGTAAGTGTTTTACTAATTCTAAGTAATTAAGTGCTATACTTATGAATACCTTTATTATGACTAGTAAAAACCTATTTTCATCTGACCGAAAATACATGGTCTAGTATTTTCTTCTACTTCCTTATATCAATAAAATTATACTTAAAACACTACTAACAATTATTGTTCATGTGCTAAAGCGAAATTAATCGTAATCGTTTCTAGTCTAAAAATCACCAAGTTACTGATTAATGACATAATTTATTTTTGAAATACAAATTCGCGCACCTGTCAAAATATTGTTGCGAGGCTTGTTTACGACTACACGTATACACCGGAGAGTAGCACATAAGGTTTTTGAATCACTTTTACATACATTTGTGATGCAAAAAATACAGAAATAATTCTCGGAATTTCAGAGGGCCAAAACGTAAAATGGTCGTCTTCTACCTTGGGCTAGAGCTTGTGAGCAGGGAGGAGCTCGACGCGGAGGGGAGTTTAGCTGGGCAGGGTGCGGACGGTCCGACCAGGGTACTGCACGGGCGTGGACGACGGCGGACGGTCCGGGCACGGCAAGGGCGCGGCCAAGTAGAGCTCCGGTTGATGGCGTGGGCGTGGTCGACGGCGAGCTTGGGAGCGAGGAGAGCGAGAGAGAGATAGGGCGAGCTCGAGGAGGGAGAGAAGGAGCTCGGACCGGTCCTATTTATAGAGAATGGAGGAGAGGGGGAGAGAGAGGGAGAGAGTAACGGTGCCGGCGGCTTCAAGCGCCATCAATGGCGGCTTCAATGGGGAGAGGACATGGGGGAGTGGGGGGAGGAGACGGTGGTTTTCGGCGCAGAGAGAGGAGGGGTCACGGGGTCGGGCGCGGCCGGGGTCGGGCAGCCGGGCGTGGCGCGGGCGCGAGCAGTCCTAGCGGCGGTGGCGAAGGAGAGGAGGGAGGGAAAAAGGGAGAGGGGCCACGGCTGGGCCCCGCTGGTCAGTGAGAGAGAGAGGAGGGGGAATGGGGGCGCGGTGGCTTGGGCCTAATGGGCCAAATCGGGCAGCTAGGGTTTCTTGGGTTTTCGTTTTTTTATTTTCTATTTAAAAATATAAATAAATATATTTTAAAAAATTCTAAAAATCATCATAATTATACCAAAATTATTTATAACTAAAATATTTATTTTTGGACCAATATTTCTATATGATTTAATTGGTTTTCAATATAGAAGAATTCCACTAAACATCCAAAAATAAAAAATGAGCAAACAAAACTATTCTAAATGTAAACAAAAATCAAACTCTTGATTGAAAATTCATTACCATAATTACCACCCATAAACTAAATGCATTATTTTTAGTTGATGGTTTTTATAGTGTTACAAACTTACCCCCCTTAAAAGAATCTCGTCCTCGAGATTAAGGAACTTCTGAGAATAACTGGGGGGATTCTGCTCTGAGTTCATCTTCTCTTTCCCAAGTGGCCTCGTCTTTCGAATGATGACTCCACTGAACTTTACACATGTTGATAACTTTACTCCGTGTAATTCTACGAGATGTTTCCAAAATTTTGATGGGGTACTCCAAATAAGTCAAATCCTCCTTAACATTGAGTTCTTCCATAGGTAATTGTTCCTCCGGTACTCTTAAGCATTTCTTAAGTTGTGACACATTAAATTCGTCATGCACATCCGACAAACTATTGGGTAGCTCTAACTGGTACGCTACTTCACCTTTTCTTTCCAAAATCTTGAACGGGCCAATACAGCGAGGAGATAGTTTACCCTTAACCTTAAATCTTTTCATGCCTCTCATCGGTGAAACTTTAAGGTATATGAAGTCTCCTACTTCAAATATAAACTCTCTTCTTCTATTGTCAGCATAGCTTTTCTGTCTCGACTATGCTGTTTTGAAATTCTCTCTGATAATCTATACTTGCTTATCTGCTTCTTGGAGAATTTCTGGACCAAATACTTGACTTTCTCCGGTCTGATTCCAATAAAGCGGTGTTCTACACTTTCGTCCGTAAAGTGCTTCAAATGGTGTCATTTTTAAACTTGCTTGGTAAATATTGTTATACGAGAATTCTACATAAGGCAAAATTTTATCCCAGCTTCTACCATGCTTTAGAGCGCAAGCTCTTAGCATATCTTCCAACACTTGGTTTGTTCTTTCCGTTTGCCCATCCGTTTGCGAATGATAAGCTAAACTAAAGTTTAGTTTGGTATCCATAGACTCATGTAGTCTTTTCCAAAAGCACGAGATAAATTGGGTTCCTCGATCCAATACGATCTTCTTTGGTACTCCGTGCAGATAAACAATTCTTGACTTGTATAACTGTGCTAACTGGGCTCCTGAGTAAGTTGTCATCACAGGTATAAAGTGTGCCACTTTAGTCAACCTGTCCATTGTAACCCATATCTGTCACACCCGGGCTTTAAGGAACAAAGCCGGGTGCATCTCATACATGCGCCAAAGAAGACAACATATATAATCACAGAGTGTATAGAGATAAATGTCACAATCATCAGAGTAATTATTACATAGCGGAAGACTTATTACAAAATAAAGGAATAAATGTAAAACGAACTAAGGATCGTCGGCGCCAATGTCAACTGAGAAACGCCACCTAGATCAGATCGAACTCCTCGCCTTGTGGCTCCTCTTGAACCACCTGTTCTTCTCCTGTGGGGGGGTGTGAGACAGCAAGAGTGAGCTCACATACGTTCATCGCTCAACAAGTCGTGGGGAATAATGTGGCATGAACTCACCAAAGGTGGGAGTTCATGAAGTGTAAGGCTGATCAATGAAATAAAGGCTGAGGCTGAGCATTGCTTTTATAAGTTGGTCAAAATTTTATTAGCAATTACTAGGTGTAAGTAAATACCAAACCTTAATAATAAAGAAAAGTAATAGTAAAATAATCCCAATGCGATGCAAATGTCAAATTAAATTTAAGTTCCATAATTAATCATGTGAGGGTCCGAGCCGCTCATGACCGTGAGCACGGCTAGTATACTAGTTTTACACTCTGCAGAGGTTGCGCATCTTTACCCACAAGTCATGTTACCCATCTGCCAAGAGACGGCCAATCCCATACACCTCTACCGAGGAGGCGAGGCAGGGTAACACTACGAGGCCTTTACAAAGTTCCACTAGCTTCAGAAATCCCGCTACAGTTTATAGGAAGCTCCAGTGCAGGGTTCTTGCCTGACCGCCATCGCAGCAAAATCAACCCAAGGACCTCCCTACACTGACCACTCCCCTACTGCCCTTGCCCCTTTCGGGTAAGGAAGACCTCCACTAGCTTTCCTAGTTAATCAGCCAAGGGCGTCCCATTAAACCCTTGTGGTAGCACTGTTTTCCCGGGTGGTCGCTCCATGTTCCCATTAATTTAATGATCTTAACATGAACAATAATAATAATAAGATAATGACAGGATAATCATGAGTAGTGTAACTCCATACCCAATCCACATAAAGCAATAGCAAGTACTACCCAAAAATATTTCAGGGGTGAACAAGGTATAGAGGTAATCAAAACTGGGGTAACATAAAGGATCCCATCAAAATTAACCTAGACAGATCATTAAAATTAATAAGAACATGGCTGGGAAAAGTAAGTGATCAAGGGCACAACTTGCCTGGCACTTGAGATTCCAGGTACCAACTTGCTTTTCGGATGACATGTGTCCTCGCGCTAGTCGTAGCAATACAAACAAACATGATATAGATAAAATTAACATCACACCAAACATAAGTACAAACTGAGTAATAATGATCTACGCATTTCTACGAGACTAACGCAACTTGAACGGATCAAATCGGAGTTAAAACGGAGGAGTTACGAATTTCCTAAGGTTTTATGTATTTTGTACAAGATTAAATAAGAGATTAATTTTAATGGGGCTTTCATGTCCAAAACAGTGGCACTAGATGATAAACAATAATTTTACAAAATTATAGAAACTGAAATGGATTAAAAAGGAGTTGGAATGAATTTTCTAGGAATTAAACAAGTTATTGGACTTAATTTTGTATTATAAATCTTTTTCTAAATGAATTTCTCTGTTTTATAATCTGTCTGGACTGCGCACGCAAATTGCAGAGAGTTCAGGGTTAAAACGCAAAGGTTCTCCAGACTCAGTAAACAGTCACAATGGAGTGCGGGTTGGTTTCTAGGTTTCCCATGGTTTCTTATGCAAAAGGGACCCAGCGAAGGGGTAAGGAGCAACCAGAGCCGTTGGATCAGACATGCGCGGCTCTGATTAGAATCGAATCGGTACACTATCTAGGTCGTCCGATCAGGGATCAACGGATCGCGTTTAATGAAGGGCTTTCCTATTGTAACCCGTCCGATCGGGACATCTATGGACACGATCTAAGGACAACAAGAGGCATCCGCGACCCTTAGATTAAATCAAACGGTCGACATTTCCCCGGGCTAATCTGAACACCGACTTAAGATCCAACGGTCCATACACCTTCACCTACCTTGAGGCGGCCATACACCAGTTGACGCCAAGACTCCATGGCGGCAACCTTGCCAGTGAAAACTCCCCGGTCCAATCCTGAGATCCCAGTACAGTAGACCACATGCCCAAAGGTAGTGTGTGCTACCCCGACCCATTACTGGCCCCCAAACGGCATCAAAGGCGGTGGCGACATCTCAACCCTACTTCTCCTACCGACTGGTTCTTCATGATGCAAGCGGAGGTAGCAAGGGGAGCCACGGTGCTCTTACCAGATCCTGCGCCGCCGCCCGCATGGAGTCCATTTGCCACCGCGTACACAGTAGGCGTCAGCGGGTTACCGAAGGTAAAGAACGTCGCGGAAGCCAGGGCGAGCTCCACGGCAGACCGCGGCCAAGGGAGCTACGCCGGGCTCCACCGATGGAGAAGGCCTGGCGCGCGCGACCATGGAGCACGCGAAGGTGTCCCGCGCTTGGGCTTGAGGGAGTCCACAGGGGTCAGAGGTGGGAGATGGCGTCGCGGAGCATGCTAGCTTCTCACAACCATGGCTTGGTACTGATGGCGCTCACTGTTTTTCTCTACTCGTCGATGGCATAGAGGAGGTCGCAGGGGCCATCTTATGTGTGCCTGGGCAGGGCCATGGGGCGGCGGACGCCAGAGATTCCGGCGTGGGTTACGGATCGAGGGGATATCCCTTGACCAGATCGCGGCAGGTTCCAGGAGGGCGAGCCATGCGGAGGTGGTTGTTGGGGGAAGAAGATAGAGCTGCCCCAAGACCCACGTGACAGAGACCCACCGCCGCATGCGAGACATTGGCCGAGCGGGGCCCACGCTCCAGAGAGCAAGGCCGCGTGCAGGTCCAGTCGAGCAGAAAACGTGGGTCGTGCGGCTGTTTGTTTGGCCCACCAGGCCGAGGGAATACTGGGCCGGAATAAGGAGATGTTGGCCCAACGCAGGCACAGATTTGTTTCTTTTATTTATTTTCAAACTCCAACTCAATTTCAAATTCATATTTGACTTCAAATTTTCAAGTGTCTAAATTACAACTAATGTGAATTTAACTTTCACTGTTTACAATATTATTATTTTTTTTCTTTGTTATTTATTTATGGGAGGAATACATGATGTCATAAACATTCCCTTTCTTTTTTTATCTATTTCCTTTTCCTTTCAGTTTTAAATTCCAAATTCAAGGATTTGATTCCAATTCAAGTTTATGGCACATTTATACTCACCTTAACTGTTTAGTTTGATATAAGTTTCTGTTTTGTATTTCAGAATATTTCTCTCTTTCTTATTTTTAATTCTGAATTTAAATTTAGGCTAAATCCCAATTTTCTAAATTGTACTTTTGGGTTAACTTCAAATTATAAACTCAATTAGTATATTTTTATATGAAGATGCCTTCTTTTAATCTCCTTAAATATTATTATCCCCATGAAATGAGGATTGGATGGCAAAACAATCAAGAGGGTCCACTCTTATATTATGTTTTACAATTTTGGATATTACAATATCGAATCATAGCCATCCCGCGTATGGGGTAGTCCAACTATGAAATCCATACTGATTTCTTCCCATTTCCATTCCGGTACTCTGAGAGGTTGTAGCAATCCTGCTGGTCTTTGATGTTCGACTTTAACTCATTGAGACACATCACATAGTGCAACATGAGTAGCCACATCTCTTTTCAAACCGTACCACCAATACTTTTCCTTAAGATCCTGGTACATCTTAGTACTTCTAGGGTGAATAGAATAAGCTGAATCATGGGCATCTCTTAAGATAAGTTGGCGTAGGTGCTCGATTTCTGGTACACAGATTCTCGTTTTGAACCATACTGTGCCTTGATCATCTTCTGTGAAATCTGGGGCTTTACCCAAACTAATTTGTGTCTTAATTTCCTTGATTTTCTCGTCAGTGTCTTCTCCTTTACGAATCTCTTCTTCCAAAGTAGATTCAACTTCCATAACTGTTGCTTCCATATTATTGAGCATTCCAAAATTGAGTTGTTTCATCTCCCAGCACAATTCCTGTGACATCAAATGAGTAGTGATGCTCTTCACTTGAACTTTACGGCTCAAAGCATCTACCACTACATTTTCTTTTCCTGGGTGATATTGTATTTCCAAATCATAGTCCTTGATTAACTCAAGCCATCTTCTCTGTCTTAGGTTGAGTTCTTTCTGCGTGAAGATGTATTTCAAACTTTTTGACCCATGAAAATTTTACACTTGTTTCCAATCATGTAGTGCCTCCAAATCTTCAAAGCGTGTACTACGGCTGCTAATTCCAAGTTATGTGTAGGGTAATTCTTTTCATGCTTCCGTACTGCCTTGAAGCATAGGCAATCACTTTTCCTTCTTGCATTAACACAAATCCAAGTCCTAGATGTGATGCATCGCAATACACATCAAATCCTTTGTGAATATAAGGCATAATTAACACTGGTGCAGTGGTTAGCCTTTCCTTTAGTTCCTCGAAATATTTCTGACATGCTTCATCCCACTTGAACTCTTTACCTTTCTCCAATAGTGAAGTAAGGGGTTTCACAATTTTGGAGAAGCCTTCAATAAATCTTCTATAGTATCTTGCTAATCCAAGAAAACTCCTAATCTTGGACACATCTGTGGGTGGTTTCCAATTTAGTATTTCACTTATTTTATCGGGGTCTACCTTGATTCCTCTATTCGTGATAATATGACCTAGGAAAGCAACTTCCTTCAGCCAAAAATCGCACTTCGAAAATTTTGCATACAACTGATTGTCGTGAAGTTTCTGTAAAACCAATCTCAGATGATCTTCATGTGCTTCTTCATTCTGAGAGTATACTAGTATGTCGTCAATGAATACTACAAGAATTCACCTCTGTTCTAAATTTTTGCTCACAATAAAATAAATTGAACTATGATTATGTACTTGTAAGTAACACTTAGGGAAATAATAATTGATTTCCAAATGAAGTTAAGTTATGTTATAGTTCATGTTATACTTTGAATTCATTATCCCTTATGAAGTATTGTTCCTTTTTAAGACGTGTTCCAATGCTTGTACATGTTTGGTGTGATGTTCATTTGAACTTTCCAAATGTATTGAATGCATGCTCGCTTTATTTAGACAACGAGCAGTCTGAGTTTCCTGAGTGTGTTGTTGAAGACCTCCCTGAGCAACAACCTGGTGAAGGCAAGTGTCCTCTGACCTATTATGTCCTACTTACTTTATAATTCACTGTCCCGCATTACTTTATGAAACCTAAGGATTGACTAGCTTTCTATATACCTTATCCTTGTTTACCTTTTTGGGTTATCATGGTTAGCATGTTGCTATTGCCTTAACTTAATCAATGAACATGATGTGAACATTTATGATACGATATTGTTATCCTGATTATGTGGATGATCTTGTGATACCTTTGGGGGCTCAGGCCTTTTTCCTGAGTACCTCTCCGTAAGGACCTATTCATGGAGTGACCACCTGGGATAACAGTACAACCACGATGGTGGAATGGGATGCCCTTAGCTGATTAATTAGATGAACCTGTGGGTGTAGTTGGCTTTGTCGGAGGGCCGTCAATGGGGGCTGGGGCGTAGTGCTCGCTCTGCCAAGGTTGGGGTGCAGAGGTTCATTTGATTTGGTTTTTGTTAGTCACCGACCTTGGGGAGGTGTACTGCGTTTGTACGACTGGTGAAACCTAACGAGCAGCTATGCATCAGGGGAGTCTTTGTAAAGGCTATGTAGTGAAACTTTGCCGACTCACCTTGGTAGTGTTTGAGGGTTTGATCAAGCCGAGGCATAAAGGGATCACGACTTGTGGGTAAAGTGTACAACCTCTGCAGAGTGTTAAAAACTAGTATATCAACCGAGCTCATGGTTAAGAGCAGCCTTGGGATCCTCTTTGAATAGAAGAACTTTGGATACATTTATGATGATGATTAGCAATGATGTTATAAAATCTGATCTCTGGTATTTCCTCGTTTGAGGAAGTACTTTTGGGTAATAACTGGGTTTATTACTAAAAGTTGGCTTTACTAATAGTAATAAATACTGGACTAACTTAAAAGCAACTGCTTGACCTCAACCCCATATACAACTAGTCCACTTTAGCCAAACGGGACATTTGCTGAGTACATTGATGTGTACTCACCCTTGCTTTACAAACCACCCCACCCGAGGTTGTCCCCACTGTACTCAGTGCTCAGGAGGTGACGCTGGCAACATGGATGACTTCATGGAGTTCCAGCAATACGACGAGTGTGGCAGAGTCGCCCGAATTATTCTAGCTTAAGTGCCTAAGTCACGCCTCAGGGGTCGTAACACACTTAAATCGGAATAACCCGTCAGTCACTCAGATCTAGTCTGATAAGGCCACTTAACCAGGATCAAATACCACGATCTCACTCGAAGGTGAGTCACAGAAGAAATACAAAAAACAGGAAACATCAAATTAAAGTACTGGAGTTATTACATAAATTGGAGTTTTTCAAGTAGCTGAAATAAGTTCACAAAATAAATTGTAGAGGATAATCGGTAATGTCGAAAATGAGGAATCGGACAAGGCCTAGCCTCCTACTCCTCCTGCTCCTCTTCTGCCGGAGCAGCATCCCACTCGACCGTCCAACCCGGTGGCAGGGTGGTAGGCCAAGTCACACCATCAACCATATCCTGAAGCGTACCTGCAAAAATTATGCCACAAGCAAGGCTGAGTATACTAATACTCAGCTAGACTTACCCGGTGTGAGGAAACTACTCCTCTACCTCTAGACCATGCAGCTGTTTGGCTGAGGGGTTTGGTTTGCCAAAAGCACTAGCTGTATCTAAGGTCCATTTTTAGCTTTTTCATTTCTAATATCGTTATTTAGCTAAATTTCTCCTTCTAAGCATACATGGTAACAAGCATTTAGTACAATCAACAAGTTATCTTAGCAACCTCATTTCACTTCTTACTCAATGTAGTACAAGGGGTCAAGCAGTCTCATTAGCTACGAGAAGCAGATGATTCGAATCGAGTTTTAAAACCTTGCAAGGTAAACCTAGACAAACGACATGTTAGGGCACTCCGTCCCCACACACGTCAATCGTCCCCATTGATTCCCCGTTCGCGGCCAGACCTCACCGCCTTGGCATACAATGCTCCACTGACCCCGGCTGCCTCCGTGCAGTGACCGCACTTGTACCCACCATAGCTAGCATGGGAGACCCAGTCTCAGGTTGCATGAGGGGTAAAGTCCGTGCCTGGCTCCACTTAGGTACTAGGTTTACCGGTTACCATATTTCCCGACATGTGCTTAGTACATTCAAACGCTTGACTCAGGTATCCACACATTAATCCTTAATTCCTTTTTCCCGTCTCATGGACAAGGCATCCTCCTTGGATCCAAGTCCATGGACCATCATAGATCTCGTTATCAAGATGTATACAATCAATTCCTGACCTCGCGCGAGTGCTAGAAAAATCACTCGACTTCTACCGAGATCATGATTAGCATAACAGCTATTCGACCTATCATACTAGTATCCATCTCAAAAAGGAATCCTAAGTTCATGCAACTAGAGGTTGCAAGCAACTCCTACACTTAAGTGCACATTACAAGCCTACAAACATTAAGTGTAGTAAAGTAGCATATATAGACACGGTTATGCATAAACCGGGGCTTGCCTTCAATTGCTGGGGCTGCGGGGAGATCCTCAATGGCAATCTCGGGAGCTTGCTCCTGGTCTTCCTCGTGGACAGCTCCTTGCTCGGGGATGAGCACGTACTCTCTGTCAGCGAGATTGCAATCTAATGAATGCAATGAGTAAGATACATGCATAGTATGATATGCAATTTAGCAATTAACCTTGATGGTGAATGATCAATTTAATAAGGTTGAGCTTAATCTTGCTACTGAAGGTTCGTGGCATGCTTAGCAAATTAGGGTCAAGCTTGGTAAGCTAATTGGTAAGTTCATTTTGGTGTTCCACTGATTTCTCTTTATGGCCTTAGTGAGAGTTCATTAAGGTTTCTAGATGAATCATTAGAGTGAGATTTATTATTCCCTTTTTCCTTCTTATTTCTTTTATGCTTTTAAGGTGGGTTTGAACTACAAGATAGCTTAATAAATTTTCTAAAATTCTGCAAAAATTACAGTGGATTCTTACTGGTGTATAAGTCTCTGTCTCAAAATTTGGGGCTCAAAAAGTGAGTGGTTCGCTTTGTATAAAACTATCAAATATTAGGGCAGAGGGAGTGTTTTGAACTACAACTACCTTTTAACAGTAGGTTATTCTCTAAGACTTATTTTTGCTGGCATTTAGGTGTTATAACTTGACCATGTACAAATATTCAGCCACTAATACTTATTAGTTAATTTACTATGATTTCCTAAAGTTTCTAGCCAAAGGGGTGCTTTCTACTACCACTATATTTGAAAAATATCAAACAACAGATTTCTGATTTTTCCTATCTTCTTCTTTGTGCAAGAGCAATTATTCTGAAATTTGGTCGTTTTTTTGCTTAAGGGAAAGGTGGTAGGAATTTCTTGAACTAAATGGTCTTTTTCATGAAGTATTGGCAATGGGTATTACTTGTAGCTTTCAATTGAGTTTTGCATTTTTCTCTGGTGGCTTACTTCAATATTAATCTGATAAAATTTTATTTGCCCACTGTTGCACACTTTTTGGCTTGCTTATGATTTCATTGAAATATTACTTAATATCAAGTTCTATTTGTTTACCTTACTTAAAATGATGGACTGGGGTATTTACCATTTTTGTAGTGGTGTCCTTATGGTTATAAGTCCATTGGATTTTTCCTATCAATTTTGAAATGGTTTTCATAATTCTAATAATTGCTTTTCTAGCTTGATTAGTGCCTAATAAAACATTTTTCCTTGAATTGGTTCTAGACTAGGGTTCCCTTTATTTTTCCTAGGTTCCTTATTACTTAAGTAGACTAGGAAAAATAATTGCATTCACTGTTCATCATTTTTCAGTGTCTTTCTCATTTTCCTAAGTTTTGGACAAATATGGCTTTTAATAAGTAACCTTGTCTAAATCTTTAATACTGGGTGCTCACTATTTTTGAACAGTGCCTAGGTGGGGTTTATACTTCTACAAATTTTCTTAAGTTCAGCATAGAAGCATAACTATTTTTCTTTATTTTAACAAGGTTTGGGGCAGTTCCTTATTTAATTCTAAACTGTACAAATCAATACAGAAACCATAGGGTTCAACATTTTTTATTGATAGTCCATAATATTTTGTATCCAGCAAAATTGGTTTGGTTAAATTTGGTTGAATTTAACTCAAGATATAATTTTTCCTAAGTTTTCTGCCGAATTTAAAAAGATTAAATAGAAATGGATAAAAGAAAAATGGTTTTGCACTGGGGTCCCTGGCGAAAGGTTTTAAGTGTATTACAAATAGATCCTCGGTGCACTATTCACATGAGTCTAAGGCTCTGCAGAAAACCGCCTAGGGTTTCTCGGAATCGAACCTGCGGTCCTTCCCTAATGGAACAGTGACTGTGGAGGAAGAAAGGGGCGAAGGGGCTTACCGGCGGCGAGATTGCTCCAGTGAGGTGGTCGAGGGCGTAGGGGAGGTCCTGAGGGTCACGGTGATGTGCGGATTGTCGTCGGGAATGGTCGGAGTCGACCGGTCCACGTGCGCAGGCGGAGATGCTCGTCGGCGGCGAGGAATCCGGCCTGCTCATGGCGCGATAGTCCAAGTGAACCAGTCAGTGAGCTTCACCAGAGGTCAAGAAGGACAGGGGTGCAAGGAATTAGAGAATGGCTCACCAGATTGCTTGGCCCACGCACGGTGGTGGATGGCTAAAGTTCGGCGAGGGTGAATCCGCCTCTCCGGTGAGGGAATGCCTCGACTCAAGCTTGGAGAAGCTTCACAGCCTCTCGGGGAAGCTATCCAGGGGCTAGGGTGAGGCTGGGGGTCAACAGATAGGACTGGCCACCACGGCCGTGCTCGGGTAGTGATGGCGGGCGGTGGTGCTCGCTGTCCACGGCGAACTCCGGTGATCTTTGGCTCGGGCGGGGCTTTGGGTGCGCGAGTGCAAACGACTAAGGCTCCTGGGGTACTTATAGGCAGGGGGTGAGGTGCAGACGCGCGGGGCGAGGCGACCACCCGCGGGGCGCGCGCTGCCGCAGCCAGTCCGCGCTCGGCCGGCCTGACACAACGTCGAGCACGTGGCTCTTTGCTTCTGCCCGAGTTTAAACGCTCAAAGGTTGGCAATCTTCGTGTATTTGGGCATGGTCACCGCACAAGATTTGCTCTCCCGACTTAGCTTTGCCGTTTATGTGTGGAAGTCGAGCGGTTTGGGGCTGTGTACAGAGAGTTGTCGCGTCGCCAAGGTGGCAGTGTTACAAGGTCGAGTCCCGAGGTAAATCCATGTCAAGATTGTGTCAAACTATGGAGATAGGTTTCCAAACTTTGTCATGGTGTGTTCAAGGTAATTTGGCGCCACTTTGCTATTTGGAATTGTTTGATTCAAGTTTTGAAAAACAGAGAACGCAGTCAATCTTTATAAAGGGGCTGAAATTTAGATTTCTGAATTTCTGAATTTTCCCCAAGTGCATTAGTTAAGGGCTGTTGGGGATTTTGAACAATTCAAATAGCAAAACTTTCTTACTATATTTTGTTGGTTATTTAGTGAACTAAAACTTTGTATTTTGGTTTTCACCAAAATTTGTATTTCTCTCCCAATTCTTTTCCCAATTTCCCTTTACGTGCTTAAATGGTCCACTTAGGGTTAATTAGGGTTTGAGTGTTCTTCTTACTTTGAGGTTCATGACATGATTAATGAGAATTTCTTAAGATAAAAAGACTCACTTCAACCTTTGTTATTAATAATTGTTTTTGATGTTCACTCCTCTATTTGGTTTACATGTGATAATGGTTTGGGTTAGCTTATAGAAGAAACCCTAGGTGACATTAGGGTGTCACAGCCTTCCCCCCTTAAAGGAATCTCATCCCGAGATTCGGGTCGGAGTCCTCCCGGGGTGAAGTGAGGGTTAAAGCTTCCTTGATGTGGGTGGTTTATTCATTAAGGTTTTTCTTGGTAAACTGCTCTTCGAATGTCATTCTCTTTGCGACTTTAGAAGGAAGTCCTTTTAATTTTTGTTTTACAGTTAACTCTCTTTATATTAAGATCATTTTTCTGAATTTTAGATTCGAAGGGCAGGAGGAGGGGTTGGGCATGATTACATACCAATTTCCTTAGGTAGGCAATCGGGGAAGTTGGAACACAGGAATTCCTCGGTCTCCCAAGTAGCCTCTTCCTCTGAGTGATTACTCCATTGGATCTTATACATCTTGATCGATTTAGCCCGAGTTGATCATTCTTTGCAATCTAGAACCATGGAAGGGTACTCTTGGTACGATAGATCTGGCTCTATCTCCAATTCTGGTTCTGCTATGATCTCAGTCGGCAATCGAACACACTTCTTCAGTTGGGATACATGGAATACATTGTGGATGGAAAACATTTTTGGAAGTAACTTCAATTTGTATGCCATGGGTCCACATTCTTCTATGATCTCATAAGGTCCAATGTAATGAGGGGCTAACTTGCCGTTGATCCCAAACCTCTGCACTCCCTTGGTGGTTGATACCTTCAAATATACAAAATCTCCCACCTCGAACTGGAGAGGTTTCCTTCTCTTATCATGGTAACTCTTCTGCCTGGCCTAAGCAGCTTCTAGATTCTTCCTGATTAGTTTGACCTTCCTTTCGGCTTTAGTCACTAAGTCAGGTCCAAAAACTTCTCTTTCTCCAGGCTGAGACCAATTGAGCGGTGTTCTACACCTTCTTCCATATAGAGCTTCGAAGGGTGCCATCTTCAGGCTGGATTGATAACTGTTGTTATAAGCAAACTCTGCCAAGGAGAGGTGCTTATCCCAGTTCTTGCCACAATCGATCGCATAAGCTCTCAGCATATCTTCAAGAATTTGATTTACCCTCTCGGTCTGACCATCAGTCTGCGGGTGGTAAGCTGAACTTCTAATTAGCTTGGTTCCAAATGACTCTTGCAGTTGTTCCCAAAATCTGGCAACAAATTGGGCTCCTCGGTCAGAATCAATGGTCCGGGGCAATCCGTGCAAACACACGATTCGGTCAATGTACAACTCTGCATACTTTTGAGCCTTATCAGTGGTGTGCACTGGGAGAAAATGTGCCACTTTCATCAATCGGTCCATAATAACCCAAATTGAATCATGATGACGAGAGGTGTTGGGCAGACCCACAATGAAATCCATGTTGATGTCATCCCATTTCCATGAAGGTATAGATAGCGGTTGCAAAGCTCCAGCTGATTTCAAGTGGCATGCCTTTATTCTCTGACATGTGTCACATTCTAATACATATTGGGCTATCTCCCTCTTCATTCTGGTTCACCAATATAAGGGCTTCAGATCATGGTACATTTCGGTGCTCCCTGGATGCATGGAGAATTTGGAGAGATGGGCCTCATCCAAGATTTTCTTCTTGAGGTCCTTATTTTTAGGAACCACCAATCTGCTTTCAAACCACAATATACCCTTTCCATCTTGGTGGAAACATTTATACTTTTTGGTCTTCTGATGGAGGTTCTCCTTAATAATTTGCACTCCCTTATCACTGAGTTGGGCCATGATGATCTGGTCTTGCAAAGTTGGCTCAACGGAAATGTGAGACAATGCACTAGGAGAAATCACCTCGATCTTCATTTTGCTCTACTCATCACATAGGGTGTTAATGCGAGAATCCATCATAACACAGTTGCATTGCGATTTCTGACTCAAGGCATCTGCTACCACATTGGCTTTCCCTCGGTGATAATGTACCTCCAGTTCATAGTCCTTGATCAGCTCTAGCCATCTTATCTGCCTCATGTTGAGACCAGCGTGAGTAAAGATGTACTTAAGGCTCTTATGATCAGTGAAGATGTTGCAGTGGGTTCCCATCAAATAGTGTCTCCACATTTTCAATGCAGGAACCACGACTGCTAACTCCAAGTCATGAGTGGGATAATTTTGCTCATGAGGCCTGATTGCTCTTGATGCATAAGCAATGACTCGGTTGTCTTGCATCAAGACACAACCCAGTCTAGTGCCAGAGGCATCACAATACACATCAAATGGCTTGCTGCTGTCGGGTTGCGCTAACACCGGTGTTGTGGTCAGATGTTGCCTCAATTCATGAAAGACATCTTCGCACTTCTGACCCCAAACAAACTTGGCTTCTTTCTTCAAAAATTCAGTTATGGGGTTCACAATTCGAGAGAAATCCGGAATGAATCTTCGGTAATAACCAGCTAATCCCAAAAAACTTCGAATCTGACGGACAATCGTTGGTGGCTTCTAGTTCATCACCTCCTGCACCTTATAAGGATCAACAAGTATTCCTGCCTGAGAGATAGTGTGACCCAAAATTTTGATCTCCTTTAGCCAAAAATCACATTTTGACAATTCGGCATAAAGACGGTGCTCTCGCAGACGTTGAAGCACTAAATGCAAATGCCCGGCATGCTCTTCTTCGTTCTTCGAGTACACCAAAATATCATCAATGAAAACCACTACGAACTTGTCCAATTCAGGCATGAAAATAGAATTCATCAGATACATGAAATATGCTGGTGCATTGGTTAGCCCAAATGATATCACCAAGAATTCATACAGCCCATATCTGGTTGAGAAGGCAGTCTTCGGAATATCACTTGCCCGTATCTTGATCTGATGATAGCCGAAGCGAAGGTCTATCATGGAAAACACTTTGGCTCCGACCAACTGATCAAAAAGAACATCAATACGAGGCAAAGGATACTTGTTCTTGATAGTCACCACATTAAGTGGGCGGTAATCTATACATAGCCTCAAGATTTCATCCTTCTTCTTTACAAACAAGGCTGGACATCCCCAAGGCGAAGTACATGGGCGGATAAAACCCTTGTCCAGCAATTCTTGCAATTGCTTCTTCAACTCTGCCAACTCAGCGGGTGGCATCCGGTAAGGCCTCTTGGAAATAGGTGTCGTTCCCGGCTGCAACTCGATGGCGAATTCGATATCCCAGTCTGGTGGCATTCCTGGTAATTCATCCGGGAAAACATCTGCATACTCACAGACCACTGGAATCTTCTTCAGGGGTAACTCCGTCATAGCGAAAGCGCATGACTGAGTGGAATCTTGACTCGGCAGAAATAGGGTGAAACTCCCACAGACTGGGGAATTGATTTTGACGATGCGGCTGGCTACATCAAGCACTACTTGATGTCTGGTCATCCAATTGGCTCCCAGAATAATATCCGCATTCTCCAAACCCAAGACAAGAAGGGTGGTTTTGATAATGTGGCTTTCCAATTGAATAGGCACACTTTGGTTTAATTGGTTGGTTGCAATTTTACCCCCAGGTGTGGCTATCATGAATGACCCTTTTGTGTGTTAGAAAGGCAATTGACACTTAGCACTGAAATTTTGGCTAATGAAACTATGAGATGCACCAGAATCAAACAGAATTAATGCAGGTTGATTTAAAACTGAAAAGATACCAGTCATGATGGGGGCTCCCTCAGATAACTCCTCCAGAGTGGTGAAGTTGAGCTTCCCTTGTCTGACTTGTACTTTCTGCTTTCTTCCCTTGTCTTGATTTGGTGCTGGCATCTGCCTCTGCTGATTTCTTGGGCAATTCTTGGCATAGTGGCCCACCTTGCAACAAGTAAAGCATTGGTTCCCATTTCCCTAGCGGAACTGCTGCTGCAAAGGCTGATTGTTCCTTGGAGCGGGAGCTAGAAAACAAGTGGGCGCTAGTTGCTGCTGAGGTGGCCTGATCACCCATCTGCCTGCCTGCTGCTGAAATCCCCTGCTGATTGTGGGAAACAATCTTGAACCTCTGGGTCTGAGTGGAGGGTGCTACCATTGGTGTCTTTCTCTTTTTCTCTGCCCGGTGAGCTACAATACAATCCTCCTGGGAGATGGCCAGGTTGACCAACTCATTGAAACTATCAGCTCGAACAGTGTTGAGACGCTCACGCAGCTTGGTGTTGAGACCCCTTTGAAAGCGGTCTCTCTTCTTCTCATCGGAATCAGCATGATAACTAGCGTACTAGCACAGGTCGTTGAAGGCCTGAGCATACTGCAAGGTCGTGCGGGTTCCTTGATTGAGTGCTAGAAATTCATTCAACTTGCGATCAAGAATTTCAGCTGGGATGTGGTGTCCTCTGAAAGCAGTCTTGAATTCCTCCCAAGAAACTTCATGACCAGCAGGTAGCATAGCTCGGAAGTGGTCCCACCAAGTCCGAGCAAGGCCGCGAAGCTGCTATGCGGTGAAGCGAGCCTTGGTATCATCAGGGCAGTCTCCCGTGAGGAGGGGAAACTTGGACTCCACGACGAGTAGCCACACGTCGGCGTCCAACGGGTCCTCTGCCTTGGTGAACAAGGGCGACTGCGTACTCAGGAACTCCTGGTAGGTTGCCCCTGCCGGAGGTCACTGCGGCTGGCCTCCACCATGTTGCTGAGGGTGGGGCTGGCGCTACAAAAGCTATCGCAAAATCTCATTCTGCTGAGCCATCAGCTCCTGCACTGTGGGAGCTGGAGGAGGTGGCGGGGGAACCTGCTCATTATGCCTGCGACGCTGTCTAGCTGCCATGTGAAAATAGAGATTATCGCCATTGTTATCCCAATTCACAATTTCGAACGATATGCTATTATCTCATATGGAAAGGAATTGCCATAATCATAATATTAGGTTTGAATGAAGATAACATGGTTACAAACATCCCACAGATCTCAAAAGTCCTTCAGGGTTACATCAATTAGGGGAAAGTACCCGTAAGCCTAGTCCAAAATCTGCCATTACTAAGCTCGCATAGGTTTCTATCCGCCTAAAGCGCTAAAACGACTGATTAACCCCGAGTAGTGGAAGCGACACTTGATGCGGGTGAAGGGGGCACCGCGGAGGTAGTCACATTGGCACCAGGGCCTGGTCCTAACTCCTCAGGAGCCTCTTCTCCCTCGCTTCCAGCCTCATTGGCCTCCATCTCCAAGTGATGCATGTCCAGGTGGTCATTAGCTTCTTCGAGTTCCCGCTGCACATCATGGAGCTAGTTCTCCAAGACATCAATAGTGTTGTCTCGGATCTCCACCTGCTGCTCCAAGGTGGTGATGCGATGGCTCAGCCTTTCCACCTGTAGGTCCTTCTCCACCAACTCGGAAGACAAGTCGACACAAAGTCTTCTTGGTTGTCGAGGGTGAGCTTGGTGGTTTGAGCGAGGTTAGCGAGATGTGCCATGGCGTCGCTCTGTAGGGCTTGAAGGCGGTACAGCGCACTCATGCACGGAACAGTGACCCTCCCAACCAAGTCAGGATACATTGCCCATACATCCTTCACATGGCTCACACGGTTGCACCACATGGGGTCATCCTTCTTCTCAGCAGGGAAGAGTCCCAAGGGGTGCATCACCATCTCCAGGGGATGGTAGCCACAAAAAGTTGTCAGAGTCTTCATGGCTGCTGCTTCAGTGGTATCGTCCGTCCTGAATCCAATCGTCTTGGAGTCAAGAGAACGCCAACCCGGCTGAAGGGGATGAGCCTCCAAAGTCAGCCAGACTTGGCAACGTGGCACCCGATGCTCCTCGTATAGCTGCACCGTGTACAAAGGGGGCGTAGGGTAACCGGCGGAGTTAAGCACTTCCCACAAGATGGAAGGAAAGCCATCGTGAGAAAGGAAATTAGAGCTAAAACGAGTGTCTCCTCCACTGGCGGGGGTGGGTGAAGTCATCTGCGGAATGGTATTAGAGGTAAAGATTATGGTGGAAGGAAGAAAATAAAAGAGCCCGAGTGGTTAAAAAGGAAGCGAGTTAGCTCAAATTTTTACTTCTTTAGTGTCTAATCCCTTTTAGTTAGTTTTTTTGTAATGCATGCATGCTGAGAATAACGTCTCCTCTCCGAAATAAAGGGTGCTCTTAGGGCATCCCTTTTAAAAAGCTAAGGACTGGCCCACAGGGCCTACTTACTTAGACACCTATTTCTCCCTCTATTCCTAAGGCCTTTCGTCCTAGGTCTAGCGGTCTAGTCCTCACGATTCATACTAGTTTCTAAACAAGTTTTAGATTTTCGAAAATTGGTATTCATGGTTTATTGTGCTTCACTGTGGTGGTATTTCCTCTGATACCAGCTGTGGCAGAACCGCCCGAATTATTCCAGCTTAAGTGCCTAAGTCACGCCTCAGGGGCCGTAACACACTTAAATCGGAATAACCCGTCAGTCCCTCAGATCTAGTCTGATAAAGCCACTTAACCAGGATCAAATACCACAATATCACTCGAAGGTGAGTCACAGAAGAAATACAATAAAACAGGAAACCTCAAATTAAAGTACTGGAGTTATTACATAAATCGGAGTTTTTCAAGTAGCTGAAATAAGTTCACAAAATAAACAACAGCGGATAATCGGTAACGTCAAAAACAAGGAATCGGGCAAGGCCTAGCCCCCTACTCCTCCTACTCCTCTCCTGTCGGAGCAGCATCCCACTCGACCATCCAACCCGGTGGCAGGGTGGTAGGCCAAGTCACACCATCAACCATATCCTGAAGCGTACCTGCAAAAGTCATGCCACAAGCAAGGCTGAGTATACTAATACTCAGCTAGACTTACTCGGTGTGAGGAAACTACTCCTCTACCTCTAGACCATGCAGTTGTTTGGCTGAGGGGTTTGGTTTGCCAAAAGCACTAGCTGTATCTAAGGTCCATTTTTAGCTTTTCCATTTCTAGTATCATTATTTAGCTAAATTGCTCCTTCTAAGCATACATGGTAACAAGCACTTAGTACAATCAACAAGTTATCTTAGCAACCTCATTTCACTTCTTACTCAATGTAGTACAAGGGGTCAAGCAGTCTCATTAGCTGCGAGAACCAAACGATTCGAATCGAGTTTTAAAACCTTTCAAGGTAAACCTAAACACACGACATGTCAGGGCACTCTGTCCCCACACACGTCTACCGTCCCCATCGATTCCCCGTTCGCGACCAGGCCTCACCGCCTTGGCATACAATGCTCCACTGACCCTGGATGCCGCTGTGCAGTGACCGCACTTGTACCCACCATAGCTAGCATGGGAGACCCAGTCTCAGGTCGTGTGAGGGGTAAAGTCCGCGCCCGGCTTCACTCAAATACTAGGTTTACCGGTTACCATATTTCCCGACATGTGCTTAGTACATTCAAACGCTTGACTCAGGTATCCACACATTAACCCTTAATTCCTTTTTCCCGTCTCATGGACAAGGCATCCTCCCTGGATCCAAGTCCATGGACCATCATAGATCCCGTTATCAAGATGTATACAATCAATTCCTGACCTCGGACGAGTGCTAGAAAAATCACTCGACTTCTATCGAGATCCTGATTAACATAACAGATATTCGATCTATCATACTAGTATCCATCTCAAAAAGGAATCCTAAGTTCATGCAACTAGAGGTTTCAAGCAACTCCTACACTTAAGTGCACATTACAAGCCTACAAACATTAAGTGTAGTAAAGTAGCATATATAGACACGGTTATGCATAAACCGGGGCTTGCCTTCAATTGCTGAGGATGCAGGGAGATCCTCGATGGCAATCTCGGGAGCTTGCTCCTGGTCTTCCTCGTGGACAGCTCCTTGCTCGGGGATGAGCATGTACTCTCCGTTAGCAAGATTGCAATCTAATGAATGCAATGAGTAAGATACATGCATGGTATGATATGCAATTTAGCAATTAATCTTGATGGTGAATGATCAATTTAATAAGGTTGAGCTTAATCTTGCTACTGAAGGTTCTTGTGGCATGCTTAGCAAATTAGGGTCAAGCTTGGTTAAGCTATTTGGTAAGTTCATTTTGGTGTTCCATTGATTTCTCTTTAAGGTCTTAATGAGAGTTCATTAATGTTTCTAGCTGAATCATTAGAGTGAGATTTATTATTCCCTTTTTTCCTTCTTGTTTCTTTTATGCTTTTAAGGTGGGTTTGAACTACAAGATAGCTTAATAAATTTCCCAAAATTCTGCAGAAATTACAGTGGCTTCTTACTGGTGTATAAGTCTCTGTCTCAAAATTTGGGGCTTAAAAAGTGAGTGGTTCTCTTTGTATAAAATTATCAAATATTAGGGCAGAGGGGGTGTTTTGAACTACAACTACCTTTTAACAGTAGGTTATTCTCTAAGACTTATTTTTGCTGGCATTTAGGGGTTATAATAGGACCCTGTACAAATTTTTAGCCACTAATACTTATTAGTTAATTTACTATGATTTCCTAAAGTTTCTAGCCAAAGGGGTGCTTTCTACTACCACTATATTTGAAAAATATCAAACAACAGATTTCTGATTTTCCTATCTTCGTTGTGCAAGAGCAATTATTCTGAAATTTGGTAGTTTTTTTGCTTAAGGGAAAGGTGGTAGGAATTTCTTGAACTAAATGGTCTTTTTCATGAAGTATTGGCAATGGGTATTACTTGTAGCTTTCAATTGGGTTTTTGCATTTTTCTCTCGTGGCTTACTTCAATATTAACCTGGTAAAAATTTATTTGCCCACTGTTGCACACTTTTTGGCTTACTTATGATTTAATTGAAATATGGTTTAATATCAAGTTCTATTTGTTTACCTTACTTAAAATGATGGACTGGGTGTTTACCATTTTTGTAGTGGTGTCCTAGTGGTTATAAGTCCACTAGATTTTTCCTATCAATTTTGAAATGGTTTTCATAATTCTAATAATTGCTTTTCTAGCTTGATTAGTGCCTAATAAAACATTTTCCTTGAATTGGTTCTGGACTAGAGTTCCCTTTATTTTTCCTAGGTTCCTTATTACTTAAGTAGACTAGGAAAAATAATTGCATTCATTGTTCATCATTTTCAGTGTCTTTCTCATTTTCCTAAGTTTTGGGCAAATATGGCTTTTAATAAGTAACCTTGTCTAAATCTTTAATACTGGGGTGCTCACTATTTTTAAACAGTGCCTAGGTGGGGTTTATACTTCTACAAATTTTCTTAAGTTCAGCACAGAAGCATAACTATTTTTCTTTATTTTAACAAGATTTGGGGCAGTTCCTTATTTAATTCTAAACTCTAAAAAGCAATACAGAAACCATATAGTTCAGCATTTTTTATTGATAGTCCATAATATTTTGAATCCAGCAAAATTGGTTTGGTTAATTTTGGTTGAATATAACTCAAGATATAATTTTCCTAAGTTTTCTGTCGAATTTAAAAAGATTAAATAGAAATGGATAAAGGAAAAACGGTTTTGCAATAGGGTCCCTGGCGAAAGGTTTTAAGTGTATTACAGACAGGTCCTCGGTGCACTATTCACATGAGTTTAAGGCTCTGCAGAAAACCCTCCTAGGGTTTATTGGAATCGAACCCACGGTCCTTCCATAATGGAATAGTGGCCGCAGAGGAAGAAAGGGGTGGAGGGGCTTACTGGCGGCGAGACTGCTCCGGTGAGGTGGTCGAGGGCATAGGGGAGGTCCTGAGGGTCACGGCGATGTGCGGATAGCCGTCGGGAATGGTCGGAGTCGGCCGATCCACGTGCGCAGGGGGAGATGCTCGTCGGTGGTGAGGAATCCGTTCTGCTCACGACTCGATAGTCCAAATGAACCGGTCAGTGAGCTTCACCAGAGGTCAAGAAGGACAAGGGTGCAAGTAATTAGAGAATGGCTCACCGGATTGCTTGGTCCACGCGCGGTGGCGGGTGGCCGAAGTCCGGCGAGGGTGAATCCACCTCTCCGGTGAGGGAATGCCTCAGCTCAAACTTGGAGAAGCTTCACACCCTATCAGGGAAGCTGTCCAGGGGCTAAGGCGACGCTGGGGGTCAACAGAAAGGACTGGCCACCACGACCGCGCTCGGGCAGTGATGGCGGGCGGTGGTGCTCGCTGTCCACGGCGAACTCCGGTGATCTCTGGCTCGGGCGGGGCTTTGGGTGCGCGAGTGCAAACGACTAAGGCTCCTAGGGTACTTATAGGCAGGGGGCGAGGTGCAGATACGCAGGGTGGGGCGACCACGCATGGGGCGCGCGCTGCCGCAGCCAGTCCGCGCTCGGCCGGCCTGACACGACGTCGAGCACGTGGCTCTTTGCTTCTGCCCGAGTTTAAACGCTCATAGGTTGGGAATCTTCGCGTATTTGGGCATGATCACTGCACAAGATTTGCTCTCCCAACTTAGCTTTGTCGTTTATGTGTGGAAGTCGAGCGGTTTGGGGCCGTGTACAGAGAGTTGTCGCGTCGCCAAGGTGGCAGTGTCACAAGGTCGAGTCCCGAGGTAAATTCATGTCAAGATTGTGTCAAATGGTGGAGATAGGTTTCCGAACTTTGTCACGATGTGTTCAAGGTGATTTGGCGCCACTTTGCTATTTGGACTTGTTTGATTCAAGTTTTGAAAAACAGAGAACACAGTTGATCTTTGGAAAGGGGCTGAAATTCAGATTTCTGAATTTCTGAATTTTCCCCAAGTGCATTAGTTCACGGGCGGATTTGGGGATTTTGAACAATTCAAATGGCAAAACTTTCTTACTATATTTTGTTGGTTATTTAGTGAACTAAAACTTTGTATTTTGGTTTTTACCAAAATTTGTATTTCTCTCCCAATTCTTTTCCCAATTTCCCTTTATGTGCTTAAATGGACCTCTTAGGGTTAATTAGGGTTTGAGTCTTCTTCTTACTTTGAGGTTCATGACATGATTAATGAGAATTTCTTAAGATAAAAAGACTCACTTCAACCTTCGTTATTAATAATTGTTTTTGATGTTCACTCCTCTATTTGGTTTACATGTAATAATGGTTTGGGTTAGCTTAAAGAAGAAACCCTAGGTGACACTGGGGTGTCACAACGAGTTCTAGTTCTTTCTTAGTGGCAAACCCCAGTCAGCTGCCTATGTAGGCTTAGCATCTACGTTTCGTAATTCCACACTTTGATATTTAAGTTGAACAATGATTATGTAATAGACGCTGTGGATGTCTTGGACATCTTGATGTAATAAAGTACCTTTCCGCTATTTATTTCGAGCATTGTGTGATGATGCCCAATTATGTAATCGTTGTGTACGTGAGTTTCTAATCCTGGCATGTACATGGTTCGCAATCGGTTTACCTTCTAAAATCGGGTGTGACATAAGTGGTATCAAAGCCTTGCTGACTGTAGGACCGCTAACCTAGACTAGAATGTCGCCTTAAGGACTATAGACCCTTACTCTTACCTTGATCTTAGAGTCTTTTCAAAAGTTGGTCATCTTGACCAACTCTATGTTATCTACTTATCTCAAAAATTTTGTCTCACTTTCCTCTCTGTTTACTTCCTGGTCTCAAAGTTCTACTCTTTCTCTTGTGCTTACGATGTCTTTTGTAGATAGCCTGTATCAGGTGCACTACATGTAAGTCTGTGATCCCCTTTTTGCCTTCTCGCCTGGTGGAGCGTCCCCTGCGTCGCACGGTGTCAGGTCAGTCCAGTCACCTAGAGAGACTGCATTGTCGTCTGCACGAGGAGCAGGAGCGCCGACGCCAGGAGTAGAAGTAGGAGCAGGAGCAGCAGGACTCTTCCCCCTTGCCTCAGTAGGAAGTGGAGTCTGAGAGGCTGCCTTCCCCTACACCTCAGCCAGAGATGCCCCCTGCACCACCACAGGGCATCCCAGCTGCTGGAGGAGACCCTGACGAAGACAGAGACGACGACGACGCCGGTGGCAGTTCGAGCCATGGCATAGAGCTTTCGGAGGAGCCCGAGCCGGATGGATGGATCGCTAGACCCATCACACGTGACAAAGCTCGCGGGTGTCACTTCCACGATGCTCTCGATACCTTGCTGCGTCAGGCCTTTGACCGACACACCTGGTCTATCGAATACCGTTGTGTAGTCTACCAGCATCGTCGCGGGCTATACCCGGACCAGTGGGAGGCTACTTGCTTGGTGCACCATCCGGACGATGATCTCCGGGGTGCAGAAGCCTTCTTAGAGCACTATTCTATCACTGATAGGGATACTGCCGAGGCAGCCATGCAAGATGCAGCACGACGGGCACTTTATCAGTATTGCTCGTTGTTCAGCGGGGTAGCTGATGGCCTTGACCTGAAGTACTACCCTCGTCGTTCGACCGGCAGTGCTCGAGGTGTGATTGTCTCGCCAGTTGGTGAGGGCAATCCCAGGTTGAGCAGCATGGTCAATTTGGTCGCCGTGCTCAACACAGAGTTGGACCACGCCCTTGATGAGCTGGGCAAGGTTCGTGCGAAGGTTGCAGAATTGCGTGCTGAATGCGTGGCACACCACTATTTGGATGGTGGTTCTCCCGCCCCTGTTGGGATTCAGCACCCTTACCGTTCACCGCCCCGTGGTCGCTTCGACTATGGTACCCCAGACTGTAGGACCCGCATAGATTTAGATCCATAGATCGATGGAGACGGAGTCTGTAATAATGCTTAATTCAGTGTCTTAGTCTAGTCAGTCTTAGTTAGAGTTAGTTTGGTTATCTCTTGTTGGATGCTTGTCATGATGATCATGTAATGAAGTTGGATCTTGGTAATGATTGTCACCAAGGTGTGGGTATCCCCTACAACTTGGTGTAGTTATTAATAAAGCCAGTTATTTAGTTGGGTAAACCATTTACTTCCACTTTCCTCTTTATCTGAGAAGATGTCAGAGAAGATGATCAATTGTTCAGTACTGTGAAGATTTCCGTATACCTTTTCTTATGCTGAAAGACTATAGAGTCAGATCTGATATGTGTGTGATTTCTACAGATGTCTGAGAACAGGCGCAGAGGTGCGAGGCGTGCTCAGCCAGAGCAGCAGGCACCCCAAGAGGAGGCAGCCCCACAGCAGCATTTGCCACCGCCACCCCCAATGACCATTGAGGAGATGTTCAAGATGCAGACCCAGGCAGTTCAGGCAATTGGTCAGACATTAGCAGCCATGCAGCAAGCTCAGCGGCAGCCACCACTGCCTCAGCCTCTAGTGCAAGTCCAGATGCCTCAAGTGCCCAGGGACAAGCGGGCAGAGTTCATGAGGGGCCATCCCCCAGTCTTTGCTCACTCTGCTGACCCCATGGACGTGGAAGATTGGCTGCGTACCATGGAGCATGAGTTGCACACTGCCCAGTGCAACGATTGTGAGAAGGTGTTGTATGGTCCCCGACAGCTGAGGGGAGCAGCACAGTCTTGGTGGGAGTCTTACCTCGCCACCCATGTCAACCCTGAAGCCATCACTTGGGAGGAGTTTAGGGACAACTTCCGTCGCTACCATGTTCCCGAGGGACTGATGATAGTGAGGAAGGAGGAGTTTCTCGCCCTGAAGCAAGGTCCCATGTCCGTCAGTGAGTACAGGGACAAGTTTCTGCAGTTGTCGGGTTATGCCCCAGAGGATGTAAACACAGATGCCAAGAGGCAGTACCACTTTCTGATAGAATTGGTTGATCCCCTCCATTATCACTTGATGAACCACACTTTCCCTACCTTCCAACATCTGATAGATTGAGCAATCATGACTGAAAGGAAGCGTCGGGAGATGGAGGATAGGAAATGCAAGATTGGTGGACCTTAGGCCGGGAGCAGCAGTCGTCCCCGCTACTCAGGCAACTCGCCCTAGCAATTCAAGCAAGGTCACTAGCATCAGCATCAGAACCAGCCGCAGCAGCACCAGAGGCAGTTTCCTCAACAGCAGCAGTACCGTCAGAACAACCAGCAAGGAGGAAATCAATACCAGCGTCAGAACAACCAGGCAGCCCGTCTTTCTACCCTAGCAACCAACCAGACCAACTAAGCAGCGCCAGCGCAAGGAGGAAGTCATGCATGTTTCCATTGTGGGGAACAAGGCCATTGGGCGAATCATTGCACAAAGAAAGCAACTCAGCAGCAGCCAGCTCCCAATGCCCCAGTCAGGCAGAATGCAATGTTGCCAGGAGGCAACAACCGTGGGCAACCTCATGCCCAGTATGGAAAGGTGAACCACTTGGAGGCCGACACAGTCCAGGAGACTACAAGAGTGGCACTAGGTACATTTTCAGTCGAGTACCATTCTACAAATGTCTTATTTGATACTGGAGCAACGCATTCTTTTGTGACTGCATCATGGGTAGAATCACATAATATACCAGTAGCACCCATGTATCCACCTATTAGAGTTAGTTTAGTTGGTGGAAGAACCCAAACAGATAGATTTTGCCCTAGTGCAAGAGTCCAAATAAGGGGCATAGAGTTCCCCGCTGATCTAATAGTTATGGGTAACCAGGATACAACTATAGACGTCATCCTAGGGATGAATTGGTTAACCAAGTATCAAGCCAGTCTTAGTTGTGATAAGAGAACGGTGAAGTTAATATACCTATCAGGAGAAGAAGTGTTAGTAGAGTTGGTCTTGTCAGGTCCAAGGAAAGGGAGTTGTCACCAAGTCACCACTCATATTGAGGAGATTAAACCATCAGAGGCTATCAGTGTAGTATCAGATTTCCCAGATGTGTTTCCCGAGGAGTTACCAGGTATGCCACCTAAAAGGAAGGTTGAATTTGCCATAAAGCTTATACCAGGCACCACCCCTATTTCCAAGAGAGCCTATCGAGTGTCCGGACCAGTACTGGTGGAACTCAAGAAGTAGATTGATGAGTTGTCAGAGAAAGGTTACATCAGACCGAGTACCTCGCCTTGGGCAGCCCTAGTGCTATTTGTGGAGAAGAAGGATGGCACAAAGAGGATGTGCATCGATTACAGAGCTTTGAATGAAGTCACTGTCAAGAACAAGTACTCCCTGCCTAGAATTGAAGATTTATTCGATCAGTTGAGAGGAGCTAGTGTGTTCTCGAAGATAGGTCTGAGATCAGGCTACCACCAGCTCAGAATCTGGCCCTCGGATATACCGAAGACAACATTCATCACCAAGTATGGACTATATGAGTTCACGGTCATGTCATTCGGTTTGACGAATTGTAACACCCCAGGTGTTACCATGGCTAGAGCCCACCTTGATACTAAAGGCTATGATCACATGTGGAAGAACATAAGGAGCAAAAGCATGAGGGCCTTGGAAAGCTAGATGTTAACCAAGGATTGTGAGTAACCAAAAGCATTACTCTAATCCTTGCACACTTACTACCTTGGATAAGAGGGGAGAAGAACCCTAGACCTCTCTAAACCCTATCTCCCAAAACCCTAGATAAGAGGGAAAAGAGAATGAACAAGTGTGCAAAGCATGAGTAATATTTACCCAAACCTTAAGTAACCTTATAACCAGCAATTAGGGGAAGGAATTATTGCAAAAAGACCCCTGGAGAAACCCCAAATCAAATCTCCAAGTGGAGAGAGAGCTAGAGCTCTCTATTTCTCTCTAAGTTAAAAGCTATACCTACACTAAAGATCAGTTGTGTTCACCTCGAATCTGGCATCAAATCCACCTATGTCCTATACCAAAAATGTGGCATACCACCCAAGGCACCCACTGGAAAAAGCTCAGCTCGAGACTTGGACGTTTGACATGCCTTGGCATGGTTTTTGTCGTGAAGTGGACAGTGTGACACACCCGATTTGGCGACTAGAGATCTCCCTACCTAGGCCATATCTGCCATGGCAGCTCACGGATGAGAGACAGCCCTAGGTGCCAGAAAAAGACTCGCGCCAGATTTTTTGCCAAGATTCGCACGTTTGCGACTTGGGTGAGCTGTGGAACACGGGCAGATTGAAAGCTCCACGTGTTCGATGCGCCCTGAGCTTGCCAGAGCACGCCCGCGCGCGCCCCGCGTCGCGCCAACGGCCAGCCGGCGCCCTGTCCCGCGCCCGCGCCTATAAACCCCTCCCAGGCGTCGGTTACACTCTTCCGCGCACGCTCAAGCCTCACCGGAGTTCAGTTCGCCGTCGTTTGCCCGTGCGCGGCGTGTCCGCGGCCACCCGAGCCACTGCCGCCGTAGACCGGCCAGTCCAGCTTTCCCCAGCCCCATCCAACCCTCTGAGACGAGTGTACACGCCCCAGTGAAGCTCCCCGAGCGAGGAATCGAAGCCTACTTCGCCGGAGAGGCTAGTCCACGGTCGCCGGAGCTCTCAACCCCGCCGGAGTACGTGGACCGGGTAAATCACTGAGCCATTTCTCGATTCACTGCACAGATAGCCTATACGTCACCCCAGGAAGCTCACCGTGCCCTTGGATTGAACCAGATCGCCGTGGTTTGGCCGGTACACTCGCCGCCGACGAGAGCACCCGCCTGCGCTCGTAGACCGGGTGATTCCGGCCATCCCCGCCGTCAAGCCGCACCTCGCTGTGACCGCCAGAGCCTCCCTGAGCCAACCCTGCCCTTCGCCGGACCTATCTCGCCGCCGGTAAGCCGCGCCACCCTTTTCTTTCCCACGGGTACTGTTTACATTGGGGGAAGGACTGCGGGTGAGAGGAAGAAAAGGTCAGGGGGCTTTTTGAACTGTCAGCGACCCAGGGGAATAGTGGCGCAAGGGTAGAATTGCGAGGATTAATTTAGTTTAAACCCAGGGACCTCGGTGTAAACTGTTTTTCCAGGAAACTCTTATTAAATTTGTTTTTAATTTGAACAGAGACTTTAAAAAAAATTCATAACTTCTGTTTAGTTCATCCAAATTTGGTCAAACCAATTTTGTCAGACTCTAAATAATGTAACCTACTTAAGAAAAATATGAAACCACCTATGTACTATAGAAAACTTTAAAGCTCTGATTTAATTAAAGTTTTGGCCAAAAGCTCAATAATAGAAAGAAAAATAGTTGTATTATTTGACAAGGGCTAGAAAAATTTGAAGAAGTTTATATCTACCTACTGACCCAAATAAAAATGCTAAACCTCTCTGTCCACCCCATTAAGTTAGTTGTTGCCCCTTATTTTACAATATGCTCAAGGTTGAGAAAAATAGAAAATGTGATTTAAATAATGAACCAGAGGGCACCCCTATTTTTGTTAGGACAGTTATTCAATATAGATCACTGGAAAAATCTCTCATACCCTGGTTTAGTATAAAATAAGTAGGATACCTTTTAATTGAATAAAACAGGGATAACTTAGAAAACCCTACAAAAATAACCCCAAAGTGAAAACACCCCCACCCTGGGGATAGTTAATGTTTTGTTATTAAGAACTTAGGAAAAATATGAAATCTGCTGTTTGACATTTTTCAAATAACAATGAAGTAGAAACTGCCTTTTCGCCATTTAACTTTAGAAAATCATAACTAAATAACCACCCCTTAGCTTTCTGTGATTTTTGGCACAGAAGCCTATTATTACTGTTAGATGCCAACAAAAATAACCCTTAGTGCAGACCCCACCTCTACTTAAGAGTTGTAGTACAAAGTGGCCCATTTACCCAATTTTTATTCTTTTTGTCTTAAGCATAGCCTTTATATGTTGAGCCTCAAATTCTTAAAACTGGCTAGAATAGCAAATGGCAACCCACTGTAATTTTTACAGAATTTTTGGAAAATATTAAACCACTGTCGTAGTTCAAACCTACACTAGAAACCATAAGGAGAAATTAAAGAAAGGAAAATGAATAATGGTAATTAGTGTCATCCTAAAACCCTTGTAATTTGTCCACTGAAATGTATCAAGACAATACAAATCCACTATGTTATCCTCAATGAAAACCTAAGCCTAAAAAGTAATAAGCCTAACCCACTGGAAGCCTCGCATGACTAAGAAACCCTAAGTCACTTCTTGACTTAGTTTCCTTTAGCATAATGTTATTAAATCTTGCATAATCATGACATACATGTTCATTGCATTTCGATAGACTGTAACCTTGCTGACGGAGAGTACGTCCTCGTGCCGGAGCAAGGAGCTGCTCAGGAGGTAGCCCCGGATCCAGCACCGGAGCCTGCACCAGAGGATCTGCCTGCCACTGCTTTGGAAGGCAAGCCCCGGTTTATGCATAACCTGTTATTTATGCTATTTTACTTCACTTAATGATTGTAGGATTGATTGTGCACTTAGGTGTAGGAATTGTTTGAAACCCTAGTTGCATGATCTCAGGAATCCGTTTGAGATGAATACTAGTATGATAGGTCGAGTAGTTGCTTTATTTAATTAGGATCTCGGTAGAAGACGAGTGATTTTCTAGCACTCGCGCGAGATCAGGATTTGGTTGTACCCACCTTCATAATATTATGATACTAGTGGTAGACAACAATCCATGGGGATTGGTTGTCTACGAGATGGGAAAATAGAATAAGGATTAACGTGCGAATACCTGTGTCAAGCGTTTGAACGTACTAAACACATACCGAGAAATATGGTAAATCGGTAAATTGACAAAGTTAAAACTTGACTTAGAAACTCAGCTAGTGCTTTTGGCAACCAAACCCCACAGCCAAACAGCTGCATGTCTAGAGGTAGAGGAGTAGACTCCTAACACCGGGTAAGTCTAGCTGAGTATTAGTATACTCAGCCTTGCTTGTGGCATAATTTTTTCAGGTTCTCTGGAGGAGATGGTTGCTGGAGTGACTTGGCCGTCCATCTTGCCACCGGGTTGGACTGTCGAGTGGGACCCCGCCTCGGCTGAGGAGGAGCAAGAGGAGTGATGGGACAGGCTTCCCCATCTCTCTGTTTAATTACCGTTAGTTTTATTCCGCTGCACTTCGAACACTGATGGCTACTTTTGCAAAACTCCGATGATGATGTAATAACTTAATACTCTTTCATGCATGGTTTTATGCTTTATTGTATTTGCTCTGTGACTCACCATCGAGTGAGATTGTGGTACTTGATCCTGTCAATGGCCGTGTCGGACTAGATCCGAGGGATTGACGGGTTATTCCCATTTAAGTGTGGTCTAGCCTTTAAAACGGGACTTAGACACTTAAGTTGGAATAATTCGGGCAGTTCCGCCACAGCTGGTATCGGAGCTTGTACCACCACAGAGGGATCAATAAAATGTGAATACCAACATTTTTCAAAATAAAACTTGATAGAAACAATGTTGGATAGATAGTAGAACGAACAGGATAGACCTAGGACGTGAAGCCTTAGGATGATAGAAGGGTAGCTAGGTGGCTAAGTAATTAGGCCCTACAGGCCACTTTTACAGGATGGGAGTTTTCCCTATTCCTTTTATCTTGTTGTGAGGTCGTTCAGGACGAGCATGCATGCATTCTTAATTAAGCAAATGGATAACTGAGTAAGGACTTAAAAACAAGATAATAAAGAACTAGGTCCCCAGTGCCTTCTTATTTAACTAGAGAAAGGTTGAGTTTTATTTTTCTTGTTCTTTTTATAATTCTTTTTCTTTTACTTACGCTTAACCGTGCACAGATGACTTCCCACGGATCTTCCGATGACGGAAATGCACTGTCCCACACTGACGAGCTTGCACGAGAGGGCTTTCCCCGTATTTTGTGGGAGGTACTTCAGGGGGCCGGATACGCGACACCCCCTCAGTACGCGGTGCAGCAGTTCGAGAAGCATCGAGTGCCCCGCTGTAGGGTGAGGATGACCTTGGAGCCTCATCCCCTGCAGCCAGGCTGGCGCTCTTTGGACTCCGAGTCTTTCGGATACCGAGCGGAGGACATGATCGAGGCGATCGCTCTGCATGGATTGACCACCTTCTGCGGATTCCATCCTTTGGAGCTGGCTACCCACCCCATTGGCTTGTTCCCCGCCGAAAGGGAGGATGACCCAATGTCGAAGGATCGGGTGGAGCATGCCAAGGATATCTGGGCCATCTACCCAGGACAGACTGCGCACTTGATAGTATGGTGCATGAATGCCCTGTACCGTCTGCAGGTGATGCGCGGTGAGGCGATGTCCCATCTGATGGCACTACTGGAAGCAACAAAGATTACGTTGGACAACAGAGAGGAGCTCGTGGTTGATTTGTCCACTGAAATGGTGGAGAAGGACTTGCAGGTGGAGCAGCTATCCACTGATATCCAAGAGTTGGAGGAACTAGTGGGCACCAGGGAGAACACCATCGAAGTTCTCGAGGATCAGCTCATTAACACCCAGCAGCAGCTTGCCGAGGCTAATGAGCACTTGGACATGCATCATCAGGAGATCTAGGACATGGAGGCCAACGAGGACGTCGACATCGAGGGAGGAGAGGAACCTGCCTCTAGTGTGGACACTGCTGGCTCAGGGAGACCACCTTCCCCTGAGTCGAGTGTTGCCTCGTTCGCTCACTAGATGTCCAGGATAGAGTTAGACGTTGGCAATGGTAGGACTCCTCGCAGCTAGCTTAGCTTTTGCACCCTTGGGGTACTAGGCTAGATAGAGTTGAGTCTTTTTGGAACAAATGATGTAACCATGATAAACTCTCTTGGAAGCATGTTGATGGATGCTGTTATCAGTTTTAAATTTGGAAGGAGAAATTTATGCCTTTTTAAATCCTTTTGTTGAAGTTGGAGTCTATCACTTTGCTTTTGACTCTTTTCACCGCGATAAAATCTTGAACTTGGAAATATGGTGTTAAGTATATATGTGGTTTTTCAGATGGCCGGGAGGCAGCGTCGTGGCCAGAACGAGCGCGTTCCTCCACCGCCGCCACCACCTCCCACTCCGTAGGAGCTCATGGCTCAGCAGAATGAGATTTTGAGGCAGCTAGCTCAGCGTCAGCCACCACCTCAGCACTATGGTGGTGGAGACCATCAGCGTCACCCCGCGGCAGCTACCTACCAGGAGTTCCTTAGTACCCAGCCTCCATTGTTCACAAGGGCAGAGGATCCACTTGATGCAGATGTGTGGCTGCGAGTGGTGGAATCCAAATTCCCACTACTCCATGGAGCTTGCTCAGAAGTCACCAAAGTCAGGTTCGCCACCCAGCAGCTTCACGGACACGCAAGGACTTGGTGGGACCATTTTCTTGCCATGCAGCCAGAGGATCGAGAGGTGGAGTGGAGGGAGTTCAAAGCAGCTTTCAGGGGACACCATATACCAGCCGGGATTATGGACCGAAAGCTCAATGAGTTTTTGGCACTCACTCAGGGCAACAGGACAGTGTTGCAGTATGCCCAGGCTTTTAATGACTTGTGCCAGTATGCGGGATACCACGCGGATACAGATGAGAAGAAGAGAGACAGGTTCAGGAGGGGGCTCAGCACTAAGCTCCGTGACCGTCTCAACACCGTCAGGGCCAACAGCTACAATGAGTTGGTCAACATGGCTATCTCCCAGGAGGACTGCATTACAGCTCGACAGGCAGAGAAGAAGAGGAAGACCCCTGTGGCAGGACCCTCAGCTCAGCCATAGCGCTTCAGGATTGTATCCGACACACAGAACAGGGGACCCCAGCAGCAGCCAGGAAGATGGGTGATCCGACCACAGCAGCAGCAGCAGCAGGCACCCAACCGCACCCAGTTTCCAGCTCAGAGGAACAATCAGCAGCAACAGTACCACCAGGCAACTGACAATAGGTGTTTCACATGTGGCAACACCGGTCATTATGCCAAGAATTGCCCCAGGAACCAGCAGAGGCAGGGGCAGAATGTTAATCAGAACCAAGGGAAGAGGCAGAAAGTGCAAGTGAGGCAGGGCAGGCTGAACTTCACCACCATGGCTGATATCCCAGAGGGAGCACCCGTCTTGACTGGTATCTTTACAGTTTTGAATTATCCTGCTATTGTTCTTTTTGATTCTGGTGCATCACACAGTTTTATCAGTACCAAATTTAGTGCCAAGTGCCAATTGCCTTTTCACCACACCAATGGGGGTATTACAATCTCAACACCAGGAGGCAGGGTTGCCACCTATCAGATCAATAGGCACGTACCAATTAAGCTGGGAAGTCTCATTTTCAAAACCACTCTATTGATAATGGGATTGGATAGTGTGGATATCATCTTAGGGACTGATTGGTTATCACGTCACCACGCGGTGATTGATGTCGCAGCCAGAGCCATATAAATCCGCTCCCCTTTGGATGGCGAGATCACCTTATATCTACCCGACCAGGGATGCACCCGTTCTTGTGCCTTTGTTAAGATAGAATCCCCAGTTGAAAAGATTCCAGTAGTCCGTGACTATCCGGATGTGTTTCCGGATGAATTGCCAGGAATTCCACCTGACCGAGACATTGAGTTCGCAATTGAGTTGCAACCTGGGACTGCTCCTATCTCCAAAAGACCCTATAGGATGCCTCCCGCGGAATTGGCAGAATTGAAGAAGCAATTGCAAGAGTTGTTAGATAAGGGGTTTATTCGCCCAAGTACTTCACCATGGGGATGTCCAACATTATTTGTGAAGAAAAAGGATGAGAGTTTGAGAATGTGTGTTGACTACCGCCCTCTCAATGCGGTGACTATCAAGAACAAATACCCACTGCCCCGTATTGATGTTCTGTTTGATCAGTTGGTAGGAGCCAAGGTATTCTCCAAGATAGACCTTCGCTCAGGTTACCATCAAATCAAGATCCGTGCCAGCGATATTCCCAAGACGGCCTTCTCAACCAGATTTGGGCTGTATGAGTTTTTGGTGATGTCTTTTGGGCTGACCAATGCCCCGGCTTATTTTATGTACCTGATGAACTCAGTATTTATGCCGGAGCTAGACAAGTTCGTGGTCGTTTTCATTGATGATATTCTGGTTTATTCCAAGAATGAAGCCGAGCACACCAAACATTTGCATACTGTACTTCAGAGACTGCGTGACCATCAGTTGTATGCTAAGTTGTCTAAGTGTGAGTTCTGGCTGAAGGAAATCAAATTCTTGGGTCACACAATTTCTCAGGATGGGATATCAGTTGATCCTGAGAAGGTGCAAGAGGTAATGGATTGGAAAACCCCGACTACAGTAAGGCAGATTCGAAGTTTTCTGGGTTGGCAGGGTATTATCGACGATTTATTCCGGATTTCTCCAGGATTGCCAAACCAATGACTGAACTATTGAAGAAAGGAGTCAAGTATGAGTGGAGCCAAAAGTATGAAGATGCTTTTCATACTTTGAGGCAGCATTTGACAACAGCCCCAGTGCTGGCTCAACCTGACAACACCAAGCCATTTGAAGTTTATTGCGATGCTTCTGGTACAGGTTTGGGGTGTGTCTTGATGCAAGAGAACAGAGTCATTGCTTATGCTTCCCGAGCACTCAGGCCCCATGAGCAGAACTACCCTACACATGACCTGGAGTTGGTAGCTGTGGTTCATGCTCTTAAGATATGGAGACACTACTTGATGGGAGCTCACTGTAACATCTACACTGATCACAAGAGTCTCAAATACATCTTCACTCAGGCAGATCTGAACATGAGGCAGAGGAGATGGTTGGAGTTAATCAAGGACTATGATTTGGAGGTGCACTACCATCCGGGCAAAGCAAATGTCGTGGCAGATGCCTTGAGCAGAAAAGCCCAGTGCAATTGTATGAGCATGGATGCAAGAGTCACCACCCTGTGCGATGAGCTGTGCAAGCTGAACCTGGAAGTTGTTTCTTCAGGTGACTTAAGTTATATCTCGGTGGAGCCCACATTGCAAGAGCAAATAGTGAGGGCACAGATTGAGGATAAGGGTGTTCAAATGATTAAGGAAATGATCACGCAAAAGGCAGAAAAATACAGGTGTTTCCGACAGGACAGCAAGGGAATCCTATGGTTTGGAGATCGATTGGTTGTTCCCAAGGACCCTGAGCTCAGAAAGAAGATACTAGATGAAGCTCACCTTTCCAAATTCTCCATGCACCCTGGTAGCAACAAGATGTACCATGATCTCAGATCTTTATATTGGTGGACCAGGATGAAGAGGGAAATTGCCAAGTACATATCAGAATGTGACACCTGCCAGAGAATCAAGGCCAGTCACTTAAAGGCAGCAGGCCCTTTGCAACCCCTTCCCATACCATCTTGGAAATGGGAGGACATTTGCATGGATTTCATCGTGGGATTACCCAATACCTCCAGGCACCATGATTCTATTTGGGTTATTGTGGACAGATTGACCAAGACTGCTCATTTCTTGCCAGTGCACACCACCCACAAGACAGAGAAGTACGCAGAAATTTACGTTGATCAAATAGTGCGATTGCATGGTATTCCAAAGACCATTATATCTGACAGAGGAGCACTGTTTGTGGCACGCTTTTGGGAGCAACTGCAAGAATCACTTGGGACCCAAGTAATCCGAAGCTCAGCATACCATCCTCAAACAGATGGCCAGACCGAAAGGGTGAATCAGATTTTGGAAGACATGTTGCGAGCATGTGCACTACACTACGGGAAGGATTGGGACAAGTGTCTATCTTTGGCAGAGTTTTCTTACAATAACAACTATCAGTCCAGTCTGAAGATGGCACATTTTGAAGCCTTATATGGGAGAAGGTGTAGGATCCCACTTAATTGGTCTCAAGCAGGAGAAAGGGAAATTTTTGGGCCAGACTTGGTACTTGAGGCAGAGGCAAAGGTTAGGGTTATTACCAAGAACTTAGAAGCTGCTTAGGCCAGGCAAAAGAGCTATCATGACAAGAGGCGGAAGCCTCTACAGTTTGAGGTGGGAAATTATGTTTATCTTAAAGTGTCACCCACCAAGGGTGTCCAGAGATTCGGGATCATGGGTAAGTTAGCTCCTCGCTACATCGGGCCCTATGAGATCAAAGCAAGTTGTGGACCCGTGGCCTATCAATTGGAATTGCCACCTCACATGTCAGCAGTTCATAATGTGTTCCATGTATCTCAGCTGCGGAAATGTGTTCGCCTACCCACTGAAGTACTGCCAGAACCAGACATTGAGATAGAACCAGACTTATCCTACCAAGAGTACCCCGTCAAGGTATTAGATCAAAAGGAAAGATCAACTCGGGCAAGGTCAGTCAGAATGTATAAAGTTCAATGGAGTCACCATTCAGCAGAAGAAGCTACATGGGAGACTGAGGATTTTCTACGCTCTCGCTTCCCCGACTTTCTACCCAAAGGAGTCGGTGCGTAACCCCAAAACCCCACCCCCACCTGCCCTTTGAATTCAATTATAAGAAAAACTTAGATAACAAGGATAGTCTAAGTTGTGGATTTAACTTAAGAAGGGCTTCCTTCTGAAGTTGCAAAGAGAATGACCTTCGAAGAGCAATTAACCGGAGAACCTCAAGTGTAAAGGAAGAATAACACCAACACACCTTTAAGCACCCTCCAAGGGCCTCTACCTAAAATCTCGGGACGAGATTCCTTTAAGGGGGGAGGGCTGTAACACCCCAGGTGTTACCATGGCTAGAGCCCACCTTGATACTAAAGGCTATGATCACATGTGGAAGAACTTAAGGAGCAAAAGCATGAGGGCCTTGGAAAGCTAGATGTTAACCAAGGATTCTGAGTAACCAAAAGCTTTACTCTAATCCTTGCACACTTACTACCTTGGATAAGAGGGGAGAAGAACCCTAGACCTCTCTAAACCCTATCTCCCAAAACCCTAGATAAGAGGGAAAAGAGAATGAACAAGTGTGCAAAGCATGAGTAATATTTACCCAAACCTTAAGTAACCTTATAACCAACAATTAGGGGAAGGAATTATTGCAAAAAGACCCCTGGAGAAACCCCAAATCAAATCTCCAAGTGGAGAGAGAGAGCTAGAGCTCTCTATTTCTCTCTAAGTTAAAAGCTATACCTACACTAAAGATCAGTTGTGTTCACCTCGAATCTGGCATCAAATCCACCTATGTCCTATACCAAAAATGTGGCATACCACCAAAGGCACCCACTGGAAAAAGATGAGCTCGAGACTTGGATGTTTGACATGCCTTGGCATGGTTTTTGTCGCGAAGTGGATAGTGTGACACACCCGATTTGGCGACCAGAGATCTCCCTACCTAGGCCATATCTGCCATGGCAGCTCACGGATGAGAGACAGCCCTAGGTGCCAGGAAAAGACTCGCGCCGGATTTTTGCCAAGATTCGCACGTTTGCGACTTGGGTGAGCTGTGGAACACGGGCAGATTGAAAGCTCCACGTGTTCGACGCGCCCTGAGCTTGCCAGAGCACGCCCGCGCGCGCCCCGCGTCGCGCCAACGGCTAGCCGGCGCCCTGTCCCGCGCCCGCGCCTGTAAAGCCCTCCCAGGCGTCGGTTACACTCTTCCGCGCACGCTCAAGCCTCACCGGAGTTCAGTTCGCCGTCGTTTGCCCGTGCGCGGCGTGTCTGCGGCCACCCGAGCCACTGCCGCCGTAGACCGGCCAGTCCAGCTTTCCCCAGCCCCATCCAACCCTCTGAGACGAGTGTACACGCCCCAGTGAAGCTCCCCGAGCGAGGAATCGAAGCCTACTTCGCCGGAGAGGCCAGTCCACGGTCGCCGGAGCTCTCAACCCCGCCGGAGTACGTGGACCGGGTAAATCACTGAGCCATTTCTCAATTCACTGCAGAGATAGCCTATACGTCACCCCAAGAAGCTCACCGTGCCCTTGGATTGAACCAGATCGCCGTGGTTTGGCCGGTACACTCGCCGCCGACGAGAGCACCCGCCTGCGCTCGTAGACCGGGCGATTCCGGCCATCCCCGCCGTCAAGCCGCACCTCGCTGTGACCGCCAGAGCCTCCCCGAGCCAACCCTGCCCTTCGCCGGACCTATCTCGCCGCCGGTAAGCCGCGCCACCCTTTTCTTTCCCACGGGTACTGTTTACATTGGGGGAAGGACTGCGGGTGAGAGGAAGAAAAGGTCAGGGGGCTTTTTGAACTGTCAGCGACCCAGGGGAATAGTGGCGCAAGGGTAGAACTGCGAGGATTGATTTAGTTTAAACCCAGGGACCTCGGTGTAAACTGTTTTTCCAGGAAACTCTTATTAAATCTGTTTTAATTTTAACAGAGACTTTAAAAAAAATTCATAACTTCTGTTTAGTTCATCCAAATTTGGTCAAACAAATTTTGTCAGACTCTAAATAATGTAACCTACTTAAGAAAAATATGAAACCACCTATGTATTATAGAAAACTTTAAAGCTCTGATTTAATTAAAGTTTTGGCCAAAAGCTCAATAATAGAAAGAAAAATAGTTGTATTATTTGACTAGGGCTAGAAAAATTTGAAGAAGTTTATATCTACCTACTGACCCAAATAAAAATGCTAAACCTCTTTGTCCACCCCATTAAGTTAGTTGTTGCCCCTTATTTTACAATATGCTCAAGGTTGAGAAAAATAGAAAATGTGATTTAAATAATGAACCAGAGGGCACCCCTATTTTTGTTAGGACACTTATTCAATATGGATCACTGGAAAAATCTCTCATACCCTGGTTTAGTATAAAATAAGTAGGATACCTTTTAATTGAATAAAACAGGGATAACTTAGAAAAACCCTACAAAAATAACCCCAAAGTGAAAACACCCCCAACCTAGGGATAGTTAATGTTTTGTTATTAAGAACTTAGGAAAAATATGAAATCTGTTGTTTGACATTTTTCAAATAACAATGAAGTAGAAACTGTCTTTTTGCCATTTAACTTTAGAAAATCATAACTAAATAACCACCCCTTAGCTTTCTGTGATTTTTGGCACAGAAGCCTATTATTACTGTTAGATGCCAACAAAAATAACCCTTAGGGCAGACCCCACCTCTACTTAAGAGTTGTAGTACAAAGTGGCCCATTTACCCAATTTTTATTCTTTTTGTCTTAAGCATAGCCTTTATATGTTGAGCCTCAAATTCTTAAAACAGGCTAGAATAGCAAATGGCAACCCACTGTAATTTTACAAAATTTTTGGAAAACATTAAACCACTGTCGTAGTTCAAACCTACACTAGAAACCATAAGGAGAAATTAAAGAAAGGAAAATGAATAATGGTAATTAGTGTCATCCTAAAACCCTTGTAATTTGTCCACTGAAATGTATCAAGACAATACAAATCCACTATGTTATCCTCAATGACAACCTAAGCCTAAAAAGTAATAAGCCTAACCCACTGGAAGCCTCGCATGACTAAGAAACCCTAAGTCACTTCTTGACTTAGTTTCCTTTAGCATAATGTTATTAAATCTTGCATAATCATGACATACATGTTCATTGCATTTCGATATACTGTAACCTTGATGACGGAGAGTACGTCCTCGTGCCGGAGCAAGGAGCTGCTCAGGAGGTAGCCCCGGATCCAGCACCAGAGCCTGCACTAGAGGATCTGCCTGCCACTGCTTTGGAAGGCAAGCCCCGGTTTATGCATAACCTGTTATTTATGCTATTTTACTTCACTTAATGATTGTAGGATTGATTGTGCACTTAGGTGTAGGAATTGTTTGAAACCCTAGTTGCATGATCTCAGGAATCCGTTTGAGATGAATACTAGTATGATAGGTCGAGTAGTTGCTTTATTTAATTAGGATCTCGGTAGAAGACGAGTGATTTTTCTAGCACTCGCGCGAGATCAGGATTTGGTTGTACCCACCTTCATACTATTATGATACTAGTGGTAGACAACAATCCATGGGGATTGGTTGTCTACGAGATGGGAAAATGGAATAAGGATTAACGTGCAGATACCTGTGTCAAGCGTTTGAACGTACTAAACACATACCGAGAAATATGGTAAATCGGTAAGCCTAGTACCTGAGTGAACCTGCCCGTAGACTTTGCCCCTCACGCGACCTGAGACGTGGTCTCCCATTCCGGTTATGGTGGGTACAAGTGCGGTCACTGCACGACGGCAGTCGGGGTCAGTGAGGCATTGTACGCCAAGGCGGTGAGCCCTGATCTGTTGCCAGGGAATCGATGGGGACGGTTGATGTGTGTGGGGACGGAGTGCCTCGCCACGTCGTGTGTTTAGGTTTACCTTGCAAGGATAAAAACCCGATTCGAATCGTCTGCTTCTCGCAGCTAATGAGACTGCTTGATCCATTGTACTGCATTGAGTAACAAGTGGAAATATGATGAGTTGATATAAGATGTTGATTGCTAATAATGCTTGCTACTATGTATGAGTAGATAGTACACTTTTAGCCTTAAGAGAGTCACACTTAAATTGACAAAGTTAAAACTTTACTTAGAAACTCAGCTAGTGCTTTTGGCAACCAAACCCCACAGCCAAACAGCTGCATGTCTAGAGGTAGAGGAGTAGACTCCTCACACCGGGTAAGTCTAGCTGAGTATTAGTATACTCAGCCTTGCTTGTGGCATAATTTTTACAGGTTCTCTAGAGGAGATGGTTGCTGGAGTGACTTGGCCGTCTATCTTGCCACCGGGTTGGACTGTCGAGTGGGACCCCGCCTCGGCTGAGGAGGAGCAAGAGGAGTGATGGGACAGGCTTCCCCATCTCTCTGTTTAATTACCGTTAGTTTTATTCCGCTGCACTTCGAACACTGATGGCTACTTTTGCAAAACTCCGATGATGATGTAATAACTTAATACTCTTTCATGCATGGTTTTATGCTTTATTGTATTTGCTCTGTGACTCACCATCGAGTGAGATTGTGGTACTTGATCCTGTCAGTGGTCGTGTCGGACTAGATCTGAGGGATTGACGGGTTATTCCCATTTAAGTGTGGTCTAGCCTTTAAAGCGGGACTTAGACACTTAAGTTGGAATAATTCGGGCAGTTCCGCCACACGAATGCGCCAGCTTATTTCATGTATCGGATGAACAGAGTGTTCATGGATTACCTCAACAAGTTCGTAGTGGTGTTCATTGATGATATTCTTGTATATTCCCAGAATGAGCAAGAGCATGAGGAACATTTGAGGAAAGTACTTCAAAGGCTACGAGATTGCCAGTTGTATGCCAAGCTTAGCAAGTGTGAGTTTTGGATGAGCGAAGTTCTATTCTTGGGTCATATTATAAACCGAGATGGACTAGCTATGGATCCAAAGAAAGTAGCAGTGATTCTGGACTGGAAAGCACCAAAAGATGTCCGAGGAATCAAGAGTTTCATTGGAATGGCCGGTTATTATCGGCGTTTCATTAAAGGTTTCTCCAAGATTGCCAGGCCAATGACAGCCTTATTGGCAAAGAAGGTTGAGTTCAAGTGGACCCCAGCATGCCAGAAGTCCTTTGAGACATTGAAGGAGAAGTTGACAATGGCACCAGTACTAATTCTACCAGACGTTCACAAGCCATTCTCAGTATATTGTGATGCCTCGTATACCGGACTGGGATGTGTGTTGATGCAGGAAGGGAGAGTAGTGGCATACTCGTCCCGACAGTTGAAGATTCATGAGAAGAATTATCCAACTCATGATCTGGAATTAGCAGTCGTGGTTCATGCATTGAAGACTTGGAGGCATTATCTTTATGGGTAGAAGGGTGATATCTACACGGATCATAAGAGTCTCAAATATATATTCACTCAGTCAGAGTTAAACATGAGACAGCGAAGATGGCTAGAATTGATCAAAGATTATGAGCTGGAGATTCATTATCACCCAGGCAAAGCAAATGTGGTTGTAGATGCTCTTAGTAGAAAGAGTCAAGTTAATATGTTGGCCGCTCACCCGATGCTGTATGAGCTAGCGAAGGAGTTTGACAGATTGAGCCTCGGATTTCTGAACAACACTCAAGGAGTGGCAATTGAGTTGGAACCCACTCTGGAGCAAGACATCAGGAAAGGTCAGAAGGATGATGAGAAGATCAACGAGATTCCGCAGCTGATCATAGATGGAAAAGGCAAGGATTTCCGTGAAGATGCAGAAGGAGTGGTATGGTTCAAGGATAGATTGTGTGTTCCCGACATCAAATCGATCTGGGAACTGATTCTCAAGGAAGCTCATGAGACAACATACTCTATACACCCTGGCAGTGAGAAGATGTACCACGACCTAAAGAATAGATTCTGGTGGTATGGCATGAAAAGAGAGATAGCAGAGTATGTGGCAGTATGTGACAGTTATCAGAGGATCAAAGCAGAACATCAGAGACCTGCAGGTTTGTTGCAACCGTTGTAGATTCCACAGTGGAAATGGGATGAGATCGGAATGGACTTTATAGTCGGTTTGCCCCGCACTCGTACTGGTTATGACTCCATCTGGGTAGTAGTGGACCGTTTGACAAAGGCGGCCCATTTCATACCAGTCAAGACCACCTAGAACAGTGCAGTGTTGGTCGAACTATACATGGCTCAGATTATGTGTTTGCATGGCGTTCCGAAGAAGATAATATCGGATAGAGGCACTCAGTTCACCTCTCATTTTTTGCAGCAGTTGCATGAAGCTTTGGGCGCACACTTAAAGTTCAGCTCAGCTTACCACCCACTGACAGATGGTCAAACAGAGAGAACAAATCAGATTATGGAGGACATGTTGAGGGCTTGTGCCTTGCAAGACAAGATAGGTTGGGACAAGATATTACCGTATGTAGAATTCTCTTACAACAACCGCTACCAAGCCAGTTTGAAGATGTCACCCTTTGAAGCACTCTATGGGAGGAATTGCAGAACTCCATTGCATTGGGACCAACCTAGTGAAAGACAGGTGTTCGGTCCAGATATTTTGCTTGAAGCCGAAGAGAACATCAGGATGATACTGGAAAATCTGAAGGCAGCACAGTCCAGACAGCGAAGCTATGCTGACACCAGAAGAAGAGAACTCAGTTTTGAAGTGGGAGACTATGTCTACTTGAAAGTGTCATCTATCAGAGGAACCAAAAGGTTTGGAGTCAAAGGCAAGCTAGCACCTCGTTATATTGGGCCGTATCAGATTCAAGCAAGACGTGGAGAAGTGGCTTATCAACTCAGCTTACTAGAGAATCTGTCTGCAGTGCATGATGTTTTCCATGTGTCACAGTTGAAGAAATGCTTGAGAGTGCTAGAAGAGCAGTTGCCAGCAGAGGATCTTGAAGTTCAAGAAGATCTGACCTATATTGAGAAGCCAACTCAAATTCTGGAGACAGCAGATCGGGTCACTCGGAGAACTACCATCAGGATGTGCAAAGTCAAATGGGGTCATCACTCAAAAGAAGAAGCAACCTGGGAAAGAGAAGATGATTTGAAAGCCAAGTACCCTGAGCTCTTTTCTAGCCAGCCCTGAATCTCAAGGGCGAGATTCTTTTAAGGGGGATAGGTCTGTAACACCCTGATTTTGGGGGTATAAAATTTCTTTCTAATTATCACCCAAAATCATGTGTTACTCTTCCTTTTCTCACCCTAGGTTCTATCTCTCTCTAGATTCTCTCTCTTTCTTTTTTTAAGTAGACTTAGCTTAAACTAGTGGAGGTTAATTAATTATTTTGCCAAAATATTATGGGTCATGACATGTTGCATCATGATGAGTTTAAAATATTCTTTGAAGTGTTGCACAAGTTTGAATTTGTTTGAATTTGAAACCTAGTTTGAATTTGGATTTGAAAACCCTATAGAAAAAGAAATAGAAAAGGAATTAGAAAATCCAGGGAAAAGAGAAAGCCATTTCGGCCCAATCCAGCCCACCAGGCCCAGCCCCACGCGCGCCTGCCGCCCCTGATAGGCGGACCCCGCCTGGCGGCGCCAGTCTGCTCGCACGCTCTCTTCTCTCGCTCTCTCTCTCTCTCGCTCGCTGCCCTGTGGGACAGGCTTGTCGGCGCCAGTTTCCTTCGCTCGTTCGCTCTCTCTCTCTCTCTGCCTTGCGGGTCCACGTTGCCAATCGCAGAGCCGTTACCCCGCGTACCCTTTCCTCTCTCTCTGCGCCGTGGGCCAGCCTTGTCAGATCCGCCTTCCCCGCGCTTGTCGTGGACCGACGCGTGCGCACTCGCGCATGTCGCCGGGTTTCTCGGCCACAACGCATGCCCACGCGCCCAGCTCCCTTCATATAGCCCCGCCAGTGCCCCGTGCACACCCCTCACCTCATTTCGCATAGCTTCACCCTCTCTCGCGCTCTGCCCACACCGCCAGCCGCAGCCGGAGACTCGTGCCCGCGTCCCCGACCATCCAGCTCGCCGGAGACCGCTCCAAGCCTCCCCGAGCTCCGCCTCGAGGTGAGACACCCGTCCCCAATTTCCCTTTTTGTGCCTTTGAAAGGGAAATGTGCCCTTGGGCCATTTCTAGAATTGTTTTTGTGATTAAATGCTCAACACGTTTAATTAAATTCTTATGTGCCAAATAAAGTGAGAAGTGCAAATCAAGGCAAAAGGTATGTTTCTAGACTTGGTGAATTGTTTTATGTACTAACATGGTAATCCAAGTGTTAGAAACAGTGACTAAAGAAGAAGAAAAGAAATGGAAAGAACTTGGCTCTGTGCAGCCAAACGTCAGCTCAGTTTGGCACACCGGACTGTCCGGTGGTGCACCGGACAGTGTCCGGTGCGCCAGGCTGGTCTCCGGTGAAAGTGTTGCTCTCAGGAATCGATGGCGGTGTACAGCTATAATTCACCAGACTGTCCGGTGAGTCATATGCGGCGAGCTTGTCACTCTCGGGAATGAAGAAAGGCGACGTGGCTATAATTCACCGGACTGTCCGGTGAGCCAACGGTCGCCAGCGCCAACGGTCGGCCGCGAAATATGCGGGCGACGTGTGGCAGCTCCAACGGTCGGTGGGGGGGCACCAGAATGTTCGGTGCGCACCGGACAGTGTCCGGTGCGCCAACGGGCCCGGAGCTGCAAAAGTCGACTGTGCCCGATTTGGAAGGCAATCGCGCACCGGACAGGATACAGTAGTTGTCCGGTGGCTCACCAGACTGTCCGGTGCGCCACTCGACATAAGGCAAGGATGGCCTTCCAAGTTTGTCTCCAATGGCTCCTAGCTTCGTTGGGGCTATAAAAGGGACCCCTAGGCGCATGGAGGAGTCATCTAAGCATTCACTAAGCATTCTAAGACTCCCACACTCCGCCTCCGCGCATTTGATCGATTGTGTTAGTGATTTGAGCTCTGTTCGAGTTGTGAACTCTCTGCGTTACGTTTCGAGCTCAAGTCTTGGCTTGTGTGTGTGTGTGTGTGCTGCGGATTTGTGTCGTGTGTGTGTTGCTTCTCCCAACCTTACTCTGTGCTTTCTTTGTGATCTCTATTGTAAGGGCGAGAGACTCCAAGATGTGGAGATTCCTCGCAAACGGGAAAATACACTAAAGGAAAAAACCGTGGTATTCAAGTTGATCATCGGATCACTTGAAAGGGGTTGAGTGCAACCCTCGTCCATTGGGACGCCACAACGTGGAAGTAGGCAAGTGTTACTTGGCCGAACGACGGGATAAAATTGTATGTCTCTTGTGATTACTTGGCCAAACCACGGGATTGTCCACAAGAACTCGCCTCAAAACTACTTAGTCGGACTAACACTTCTATAACAATGTTTTGTGGCTATTTAGTGTTCAATTTTACAGGATCACCTATCCACCCCCCACCCCGCCCTCTAGGTGCTCTCAATTGGTATCGGAGCCGTACTCTTCATCTAAGGGACTAATCGCCCGAAGAGATGGATCCTAAGGGAAAGGGGATGGTGGTCAATGACAAGGAAAACGAGTCCATCTTCAACGAGCCAAAAGACGACAAGCCTACTGACTCAGGCTCGAGTCAAAAGAAGAGAGACAGGAAGAAGAAGAGGCGCATCAAGAAGATCATCTACTACGACAGCGATGCCTCGTCTTCTTCACCACACGACGACGACAACGACTCTTCAAAGAAGAAAATGGTTAACCAAAACTATTCATTTGATTATTCCCGTATTCCATTTAATTCAAATGCTCATTTGCTATCAATTCCACTTGGGAAACTTCCACACTTTGATGGAGAAGACTACTCTTTCTGGAGTCATAAAATGCGTAGTCATTTATTTTCTCTCCATCCTAGTATTTGGGAGATTGTTGAAAACAGAATGCATTTTGACAGTACTGACAATCCCGTTTTCATAAATGAGAAAATTCATAAAAATGCACAAGCTACTACTGTCTTGCTAGCTTCACTTTGCAGGGATGAATATAATAAGGTGAGTGGCCTAGACAACGCCAAGCAAATTTGGGACACCCTCAAGATATCTCATGAGGGAAACAACGCCACCATGATTACCAAAATGGAGCTGGTGGAAGGCGAGCTGGGGAGATTTGCGATGATCAGGGGAGAGGAGCCAACTCAGACCTACAACAGGCTCAAGACCCTCATCAACAAGATTCGAAGCTATGGAAGCACAAGATGGACGGATCATGATGTCGTCCGACTCATGCTAAGGTCATTTACTGTAATTGACCCCCATCTTTCAACCTTATTCGTGAAAACCCCAGGTACACAAAGATGACGCCCGATGAGATCCTTGGAAAGTTTGTGAGCAGGCGCATGATGGTAAAGGAGGCACGATACGTGGATGACGCTTTGAACGGTCCACTACCCGTCTACAAGCCTCAACCCATTGCTCTTAAGGCAACCAGTAGCAGGGAGGCACTACCAAGCAAGGTAGCTCAAGTGGAGCCTGCTGGTCTCAACGAAGATGAGATGGCACTCATCATCAAACGTTTCAAGACCGCACTCAAGGGACGCAAAGAGTATCCCAACAAAAATAAAACAAGGGGAAAGCGCTCCTGCTACAAATGCGGTAAGACTGGTCACTTTATTGCTCAATGTTCTGATAATGATAGTGACAAGGGACAAGAAAAGAGCGGGAGGAAGGAGAAAAAGAAGAACTACAAGAAGGCTAAGGGTGAGGCGCACCTTGGAAAGGAATGGGACTCTGACTGCTCCTTTTCTAACTCCAACGACGAAGGACTTGCCACCTCAGCCTTCAACAAATCATCACTCTTCCCCAACGAACGCCATACTTGTCTCATGGCTAAGGAGAAAAAGGTACGTATTCGGGACACTCCCAAGTACACTTCTTCTAGTGATGAAGAATCATCTTATGATGAAGTAGACTATACTAAATTGTTTAAAGGCCTAGATAGAAATAAAGTAGACAAAATTAATAAATTAATTGATGCCCTTAATGAAAAGGATAGATTGCTAGAGAAGCAAGAAGATATTTTGTATGAAGAGCATGACAAATTTATTAGTTTTCAAAAATCTCTTGCTCTAGAAATTAAAAGAAATGAAATGCTATCCTCTGAGTTGTCTGCTTGCCATGAATCTGTGTCTAGTTTAAAAAGTTTAAATGAGGAATTAAATGCTAAGCTAGAGGAAGTTAATAAATCTAGTTCATGTGTAGAGCATGTTGTTATTTGTAATAGATGTAAGGATTTTGATGTTGATGCCTGTGATGAACATCTTATTGCTATTACTAAATTGAATGATGAGGTGGCAAGTCTTAATGCTCAACTTAAGACTTGCAAAAATGATTTTGATAAATTAAATTTTGTTAGGGATGCCTACACTATTGGTAGACACCCCTCAATTAAGGATGGACTTGGTTTTCGAAAGGAAACCAAGAACTTAACAAGCCAAAAGGCTCCCGTTCTCAACAAGGAGAAAGGGAAGGCCCCTATGGCTAGTAGTTCTCAAAGGAACCATGCTTTTATTTATGATAGGAAAATTGCTAGTCGTTCCAACTATAATAAGAGTTATGTTCATGCTGCTTATTATGATTCAAATGCTATGTTTACCTCTAGCTCTACTTTTGTGCATGGTAGGAGTAGGCCTAGGAAAAATCATGTTGTGCATCATGTGCCTAGGAAAATGTGTAATAAACCTACTACCATTTTTCATGCTTGCAACACTTCGTTTGTACTTTCATGTAAGAATGAAAAAGTAGTTGCTAGGAAGTAGGGATCCAAATGCAAGGGAGACAAGACTTGTATTTGGGTTCCAAAAGTTATTGTGACTAACCTTGTAGGACCCAACAAGAGTTGGGTACCTAAAACCCAAGATTAAATTGCCTTGCAGGTTTATGCATCCGGGGGATCAAGCTGGATTATCGACAGAGGATGCACAAACCACATGATGGGGGAGAAGAAGATGTTCACCTCCTACATCAAGAACAAGGATTCCTAGTATACGATTATCTTTGGAGATGGGAACCAAGGCAAGGTCAAAGGCTTGGGCAAGATAGCCATCACCAACGAGCACTCCATATCGAATGTATTTCTAGTAGAGTCGCTTGGGTACAACCTTCTGTTTGTAAGTCAATTGTGTCACATGGGTTACAATTGTCTTTTTACAAACGTTGATGTATCTGTCTTTAAAAGGAATGATGGTTCATTAGCTTTTAAGGGTGTATTAGATGGCAAACTCTACTTAGTTGATTTTTCAAAAGAGGAGGCCGATCTAGATGCATGCTTAATAGCTAAGACTAGTATGGGCTGGCTATGGAATCGCCGTCTTGCACATTTTAGGATGAAGAACCTTCATAAACTTCTAAAGGGAGAACATGTGTTAGGACTAACCAATGTTTGCTTCGAGAAAGATAGACCTTGTGCAGCATGTCAGGCAGGGAAACAGGTGGGAAGCACTCATCACAGCAAGAATGTGATGACAACATCAAGACCACTGGAGCTTCTTCACATGGACCTCTTCGGACCCGTTGCCTACCTTAGCATCGGGGGAAGTAAGTATGGTCTTGTAATTGTTGATGACTTTTCCCGCTTCACTTGGGTGTTCTTTTTGCAAGATAAATCAGAAACCCAAGGGACCCTAAAGTGCTTTCTAAGGAGAGCTCGAAATGAATTTGAGCTAAAGGTGAAGAATATAAGGAGCGACAATGGGTCCGAGTTCAAGAATCTGCAAGTTGAGGAGCATCTTGAGGAGGAAGGTGTCAAGCACGAGTTCTCCGCTCCCTACACACCACAACAAAATGGTGTGGTAGAGAGGAAGAATAGGACGCTAAACGACATGGCGAGAACGATGCTTGGAGAGTTCAAGACGCCCGAGCGGTTTTGGTCAGAAGCTGTGAACACAGCTTGCCACGCCATAAACCAGCTCTATCTGCATCGCCCCCTCAAGAAGACCTCCTACAAACTTCTTACCGGTGTATAGAGTCTTTAACAAATCATCGGGTTTGGTTGAAGTCTCTAGCAACGTTGTATTTGATGAGACTAATGGCTCTCCAAGAGAGCAAGTTGATCTTGATGCCTTAGGCTAATTTAGAGATGTCCAACAATAGAGACAATGTCTGCCACAAGAACACATCAAGTTCCAAGTGCGCAGTTTGCTTTTTCTGATGACACTGTACTATCTGAGTCTGTTGGGCGAGCGGTAGATATGCGACTTTACCGAAACAGAATTAGATGCAACCTCTTGGGTAAAACATACAAAAAGATGTTTACCAACAAGTGGTCACAGTAAGTTCATAGCACACAAGATGAGTGTGAATGTCGAATAACATCACAGTTAACTCGTGTTAGCCAGAGAATCCAAGTCCAAGAAAATGATAGAGACTCGAAAAATCATCAGCGTAAGGATCGCTAAATGCGGACTTTGCAACCAGTCCATTTTATCCAGCATTAATCATGGCTCGACTTGATCACACACGTTGGAAAACCATACGTGAGGCAATCGAGGCATGACTAGAGCGATAATTAGGCGGTTACTGGCTGACTTAATATTGATTCTTATAATCACTTCCTTAAAATGGGTTGAACCAAAGTGAATTCAGATAACTCGATAAAACGACCTCTAAACTCAACCTTTGTTCACAATGTAGCTACAAGTTAGTAAAAACCAACTTGTTGAACTACCTTTGACATTGAGTAGGTCCTCTTAGTACCATTGGCAAGCCAAGGGTTGAGAGTTCACATTTGCTAACAGGAGATCATGCATTTGGGTAGAAATCCATTTGGTCAGGTTGTTCATTCGTTTCTGCATGCGAGATGAACTGACTTGCTTAGGGAATAAATGGATTAAACAAGAGAGCAAATGAACAAGCTCCTGCATCTCAGTAGCAGGGAAAACCAATCTCTATTTTGAGAGCTAATCAACTATCTCCCAACACTAAAAAGCTTCAAGGCTTCACCTTTACACAAGGAACGTAAAGGGAACTTGTATGAGTAGTCACTACTAAGATCAAAGAAAAGAGACCACACATGGAAGTGGTATGCCCTTTTGGTCCAACAGAGATGATAGATGTTGCTTGTCACTTCGACAAACAACACCGAAATCGTTTCAAGGAAAGGTCAATGGAAGATAAAACATCAGTGTAGTTCCATAATGGATCATGACCAGAGACCTTGGTACTCGCATGCGCCAAGCAGCAAAATCCTGTGTGCGCATTCACAGGAGGCTCTCAGTTTCGCCGCGGTACCATAAGTCCTTAACCGTGACACCATCACCGAACTGGCACCAACAATGAATCTCACGTGGAAGAACAATTTGTGAAGAGATAACATATTGATATAGTCTCATAATAGATTATGACTACTAACAGTGATACCAGCGCGTACCAAGTAGCGCAACCATGTGTGTGCACCCAGAGGAGGCCCTCGGTTTCATCGCGGTGCCATCGATTTTAGTCATAACACCATTACCAGATGTAATCAATAAGAAATCTCGTGCAACACCAATGGATTAGACAAGAGGGACAATATACAAAGAGACTCTATCTCTCAAAATGGTTACAAGTAGAGAGCCAAATAGATCATGGCCCGATGAAATGAACAAAACATGGCCATAACCTAAATTGGTTGATGAAGTAGAGACTGTTAATTCAGCCCTAAGCATATTTCTATGCCCATCATAGACATCACAAGGTCAAGGATTAGTATCAGATTAGATACTGAGGGAAGACAATAACAAGATTAAGTTGATATGCCTTAGATAGATATGAGGAAACCAAAGGCATCAAACTCAAGAAAATGATCGGACATGTCTTTCCCAAACTAGGTTGATAAAATAACGACAGGATCTTTCAAGAAGAGGCAAAATAGAGATATCTACTTGCACCAACCGAACAAGGGAATGGTTTTGGTTCGAAACATGACTCGATATTCTTGTTTTTAAGCCCAGGTACACTTTATGTCCAACAAAGAAATTATCTAAGCATTTATTTGTATGTGTTTGGTCATGGAATGATAACGGAAAAATCAACTTTGGGTCATGGTTCACTAAATAAGAACAGGGCCTAGTTTTGGGTTTAGGCAACAAGTCACAACCATTCTATTGGCACATCAAGTACAAGAGCAAACACATATAACACCTAAATAGATTACCTAAAGAGCGAAGGACAATTATTTCATTGAAGTTCAAAATTCAACATTACACCACATTATCTACAATCACTTGTTACTGGAATAAAGGCGAGAGAAGCATTTCAGACGTATAGGTGACAAACAGGATGCAACAATCAGGATGCATGCTCGTCCTATTCGTCCTCACAAATTCTTGCCAATCTAATGTGGCAATAGCGTTCTATATCGGTGGCATACTTACGACTCTCTCGATATTTTGCTAGTCGTCAGCTACACATACGTTTTCGAGGTTAGTGTACCTGCAGAAAATGCCATCACAACCCATTTTCCCATGATGCAATTCAAACATGACAGTTATCACAGTTTATACTCCATATATTTCTATATGGAGGCCAGCTCATCATTAAGCGCCGAACCACGCATAGGCGCCGTTGCCACACTTTAACCATAGGGCAACTCATTATGGTAACTCACCTTCTTACCTGAGCGTAGGTGCGTCGTTACAAGTACAATACACTTCTCAGTATTCCCATGTCTGTATACCCATACACATCCATGGGGTACTGAATCCCAAAAAAGTAAATACTCCACATCGCAGCCTTCATATATACATATGTGTAACATGTATATAATCAAGCGCTTTTTACTCTCTTCCCTAGACCGACGGTTGTTCGGTCATGCTCTCACATCTCACCTTACCTGAGCGTCGATCCATTCAAAACTGAATGGCCTCAAAAATAACATTACACATGTATGCAATACCCACCCGGTTGTGGGTTAATGTTTTGAACTAAGCCACCTGATAGTCCTTAATTTAGGGCTTAACAGAGGATGTCGCTAGAATTATAGTTTTTCAAATCTGTTTTTTTTTCAAAACCAAACAATGTGTTTAGTTAAAAATAGGTTTTTGAAACCAAAACTTTTGTTTTGAAAATACGTATGTGACCGTATATACTTAATCCTGCTTCGATACCAGCTGTGGCAGAACCTCCCAAGTTATTGGGCCCACATGCACCTGCCCTTGTCTCAAAGACCTCAAACGACTATGCATGTGCACTAGATAACTTAACAGGATCTGTCCGAGTGCCCCAAGGACCTCAGATAAACCACTGACAACCAGGACCGCAGGATTAAGTAAACACAAATCACACACCAACAATTTGTAGTGGAAATCTTATTACCAAATTTTACAAGTTACATCAAGTTTACAATGTACATGATCGGAGTGATTACAAAAGTGATTCAAAGAAATAACTTTGAATTGTTATAAATTATTTGTAGTTTTGAAATATATGCTAGCTTAAGTGACCATCCTCAATAAGAAGAATAGAAGGGTTACTTAGACTTATGAGAAGGCTGTGCCCACCGGCGCTTAACACCAATCACAATAAAAGTGACTCGTAACTTGCAGCAACAATGGGAATAAAACCCTAAGTACGCAACTACTAAGCAAGACTTACCCGACTAAAGAAAAGACTTTCAAGGGTATGCTGGTTTCAAAAGGGTTCAAGGTATGGTTTATCAAGAATCAAAGACTCTGTTTGCAGAAAAGCTTACTATGAGTGGATCCTTAAAAATCCATTTTTACTTGTCAGGTTAAGTAAAGTTACCTACATCTAGAGTTCTTTCTTCCCTAGTTCAAACACTTGGCCTAAACTAGCCGTCTTTTTATCATCCCTTCAGTTCACTGGATTGCTACGTGTAGGGCAGTGACCAAGTCTTTATATCCTAGAAGTAACAGCGATCCGAACCGATTAATACCCAGCTGGGGATCTCCAATCACACGACATATGTAGCACTTAACCCTTGCATATGTCAACTCATCACTGGGGTTCTTAAGACCAGATTGGGTTCACGCCAACCGAGAGCACAGATACACCACCGTCCAGCCTCTTGCCACTGAGGGTACACGCTACTCTCGCCATCTCTCCACTCCCATTGTGTGTTGTCCTATTCTGGTATTAGTCTGCTCAAGGCAAAGCTTACCCATGATGAGGCATGTGACTAGTTAAAAGGTCCTCAATCATCAAGCCTACATCGACACGGTCCTTAATCGACTCAGACAGACACACTACACCGAGACTCCCTTCTCGTGCAAGTCAACCGCCCGGTCTCAGCTTTATTATTTAACCCAAAGTTTGGTACCTGGCAGAGGTACATCTTTTTCGATGTTGAACCCATCACGGTCGTTGACAGATTCACCATCATAAGTATTTTCTTTTTGAAAACATTCCCACCCACTAAAGCATCACTTTTGTTTTAAAACAAAACATTTTTTGTTTTTCTAGATCAAGGCTAAGCATCATAAAATTCTTTTCAAAAAGGGTATCAAGGAAGGGTAATCAATTTTTCAAGGAAGGAAATGCATCAATTGTTTAGCACACAACTCCTATCACCTAATGCATCATTCAAGTGATAAAGCGTTTAAAACAGCAAAGAGGTGGCAAATGCACTGGGGCTTGCCTGGATAACACTAGGTTAGTGTTTATTAGGTGACGTCCACTTGGCGACCATCTTTAGCCTTGGCATTCGTCAGATTATCCATCTTTAGGTTTGTCCATCAGCATCACTGTTCGAAGTAGGTCGTGCTTTACGACAACTTGGGGTCGACTTGGCTTTGGTTCTCCGCATCACGTGGTCAACAAACGTACCTAAATGATTTGCATAATGCACATGAATGCTTATAAACAAGAATAGTATGAGACTAAATATTACTACATGTCCACGAATTAAACACCTAGCAGCGAGGCGTTGTACTATTTCATATGGAAACACTAGTTATCGACATACGACTAAGCGTAATGATTACGCTTCTCTAGATTAACTGAATCTAACGCAAACATCACGAAACAACAAACTATACACATTTAACATGATTAGCCTAAACACAACTTATTAGTTAATTAATTAAATTCTAAACTCAGTAGTCTAAGGAATTTAAATCTAGAACAAGAATAAAAGCACATCACTTTTTAGACCACACGACTGGATTAAATTTCATACCACTCTAAGCTATCATATATAGCCTACCATTAATTTTATCAAACAATTATAATTCGTCATAAGTAATACTAATAATATTATTGTTTAGACATTTTAAAATACTAAATTTAAACTTCATTCACTAATTTACCATACGTCACATAATTTACATCTCAAACCTACCCAACGCGACTACTCCAAAATCATGAAAATAATCACATCGCATTCATCGAACTAATTCAATAATTAAGCTAACGGAAATATGAATCGGCATACCATACTAAATCTGATGCGCTATCCGTGAATACGGCAATGATTCTGGTTCAGCCCTTGTGTCGAGTACTTGGTGAACGTCACGCTGCTAGCTTCGTCTTCACCCGACACTTTGTATTTTTTTGAGGATGCACGAAATGACGATGGGATCGAGTCTGGAGTGAGCTAGCGAAGTGTGGTCGAGCAGGTTAGCGCGAGCTCTGGCGAGGACACGAATCCAGTGAGGGCTTTGACGATAACGAGGTCACGAGCTCTAGCGACACAGGGTCAAGCGGCGAACATGTTCAGCTTGCATACGAGAGCCAAACCGAAGGCGAGGAATCGATGAAGCGAAGTTCGTCGACAAGCATCGTGGAGGAATCAGCGACGTTGCTGCACACACAACGCGACGACGAACGACAACAACCGGCATGGAGACCCGACGCGACTGAGGAAGGGGTTCGACGGTTCGACGACACTGGCGAGTGTGGCGGAACTGCCCGAATTATTCCAAGTTAAGTGCCTGAGCCCTACCTTAGAGGCTAGACCACACTTAAATGGGAATAATCCGTCAATCCCTCAGATCTAGTCCGATACGGCCACTGACAGGATCAAGTACCACAATCTCACTCCGTCCCCACACACATCAACCGTCCCCATCGATTCCCCGTCAGCAGATCAGGGCTCACCGCCTTGGCGTACAATGCCTCACTGACCCCGACTGCCGTCGTGCAGTGACCGCACTTGTACCCACCATAACCGGAATGGGAGACCACGTCTCAGGTCTCGTGAGGGGCAAAGTCTACTGCCAGGTTCAATCAGGTACTAGGCTTACCGATTTACCATATTTCTCGGCATGTGCTTAGTACGTTCAAACGTTTGACACATGGTACCACACCTTAATCCTTATTCCAATTTTTATCCTGTGGACAACCAATCCCCCTGGATTGTTGTCCACAAACCAGCATCATTATGATAAGAAAGTGGATACAATCAATTTCCTGACCTCGCGCGAGTGCTAAAAAAATCACTCGACTTCTACCGAGATCCCTAATTAGTAAAGCAGCTACTCGACCTAGCATACTAGTATTCATCTCAACAGGATTCCTGAGATCATGCAACTAGGGTTTCAAACAACTCCTACACTTAAGTGCACATTCAATCCTACAATCAATAAGTGTAGTAAAATAGCATAAATAACAGGTTATGCATAAACCGGGGCTTGCCTTCCAAAGCAGTGGCAGGCAGGTCCTCTGGTGCAGGCTTTGGTGCTGGATCTGGGGCTACCTCCTGAGCAGCTCCTTGCTCCGGCACGAGGACGTACTCTCCGTCAGCAAGGTTACAGTCTATCGAATGCAATGAACATGTATGTCATGATTGTGCAGGATTAATAACATTATGCCAAAAGAAACTAAGTTAAGGAGTAACTTAGGGTTTCTGGGTCATGCGGGGCTCCTAGCGGGTTATGCTTATCACTTTTAGGTTTAGGTTTTTGTTGAGGATAAACATAGGGAATTTGTATTGCTTTTGTATACTTCAGTGGACAAGTTATAAAGAGTTTTTAGGATGACACTAATTTCCTGTTATTCACTTTTCCTTTTCTTTATTTTCTACTTATGGTTTCTAGGGTAGGTTTGAACTATGACAGTGGGTTACTATCTTCCAAAAATTCCATAAAAATTACAGTGGGTTGTCATTTGCTATTCTAGCCTGCTTTAAGAATTTGAGGCTCTACATATGAAGGTTTTGCTTTAGAAAAAAATAACAAGAGTTGTGTAAAATGGGCCACTTTACACTACATATCGTAATTAGGGGTGGGTTCTGCCCTAAAGGTTATTTTTGCTGGCATCTAATAGCCATAATAGGCTTTTGTGCCAAAAATCACAGAAAGCTAAGGGATGGTCATTTAGTTATGATTTTCTAAAGTTAAATGTCAAAAAGGCACTTTCTACTACATTGTTATTTGAAAAAATGTCAAACAGCAGATTTCATATTTTTCCTAAGTTCTTATTAACCAAACATTAGTTATCCCAAGGGTTGGGTTGTTTTCACCTTGAGGTTATTTTTGTAGGGTTTTTCTAAGTTTTCCTTGTTTTATTAAAATAAAAGGTATTCTACTTATTTTATACTAAACCAGGGTATGATAGATTTTTCCAGTGAACTATATTGAATAAGTACCCTAACAAAAATAGGGGTGCCCTCTGGTTCATTATTTAAATCACATTTTCTATTTTTCTTAACTTTAAGCATATTGTAAAATAAGGGGTAAAAACTAATTTAATGTAGTGGACAGAGAGATTCAACATTATTAATTAGGTCAGTAGGTGGACATAGATTTCTCCAAATTTTTCTAACCCTAGCCAAATAGTACAACTATTTTTCTTTCTATTATTGAGCTTTTGGCCAAAACTATAATTAAATCAGAACCTTATAGTTTTCTATAGTACATAGGGGGTTTTATATTTTTCTTAAGTAGGTTACATTATTTGGAGTCTGACAAAATTGGTTTGACCAAATTTGGATGAACTAAACTGAAGTTATGGATTTTCAAAGTTTCTGTTCAAATTTAAAATCAGGTTTAATAAGGTTTTCTGAAAAAGCAGTTTGCACCGAGGTCCCTAGGTTAAAGCTAAATCAATCTTCGCAGTTCTACCCTTGCGCCACTATTCCCCCGGGTCTCTGACAGTTCAAAAAGCCCCCTGACTTTCTCTACCTCTCACCCGCGGTCCCTCTCAGCTGTAAACAGTACCCGCAGAGAAGAAAGGGGTGGCGTGGCTTACCGGCGATGAGAGAAGTCCGGCGAGGGGTCGGGTTAGCTCGGGGAGGTTCTGGCGGTCACAACGACGTACGACTCGCCAGCGGGGATGGCCGGAATCGCTCAGTCCACGCGCGCAGGCGGGTGTCCTCGGCGGCGGCGGGTGTATCGGCCAAACCACGGCGACCTATTCCAATCCAACGGCACGGTGAGTTCCCTAGGGTGATGTAGAGGCTACCTGTGCATTGAATCGAAAAATGGCGCAGTGATTTACCCGGTCCACGTGCGCCGGCGGGGGGAGGAACTCCGGCGAGCACGGTTTCGCTATTCCGGTGACGCGTGTCCTCGGTTCAAGCTTGAGTAAGCTTCACGGCCTCACCAGGAAGCTATCTGAAGGCTTGGGTCGAACGGAGGATGACGGGAAAGGGGCTGGCCACGGTGGTTGCTCTCGGGCGGCACTGGCGGGTCGCGGGGAGGTCGCCGGAGCTAAGGGCTGGCTCGAGGAAGTCAGGCGAGGTACGGAGGAGGCAACGGGGAAGGCAGCCGAGCACTGGACGGGCTTTATAGCCGTGGCGCGGGCGTGGTCACGGGCGGTCGCGGGCGCGCGGGGGTTCGCGCACGGGCGTGCTCTGAGCGCGCCCCCGGGTGTCAGCCCGCGTCGAACACGTGGGAGCTCGCTTCTGCCATGGTTCAACGGCGGATTTGAGCACCATAGCGTGCGTATCTTGGCAAAGTCACTGTGTACGGTCGCTTCCCTGCTCCATGTCCTACCTTTTTGCTGTGAGTTCCAAGTCAAGATATGGTCGGGGTAGGGAGATAGAGGGGTGAGAAGTTGGCTGTGTCAGCTAGGTCCAAGCCAAGACAAAAATGGTGCCAAGTCGTGTCAAACGCCCTAGGGTAGGTGTCACCTCTTTCCAGGGCATTCTAGGGTTAATTTGGCGCCACTTTGTCAATTGGGTCGAAGTGTTTTGAATTTTGGATTAAGGTGAACATGTGGGATCTTTGTTCAAGGGTTAGTTTTTAGACTTAGGCAAATTCTAAATTTTCCCTTGTGCTCAACCTTGGGTGAACTTTTTGGGGCTTTTCTGAAATCTTTTTGGGGTTACTTTCTTACTATCATTTGTAGGTTATGAAGTATACTACAACTTTTATATTTGGCCCAAGCCATGATCATAAAGTTTACATGACCTTTTGATCCTAGCTTCAATTAGGGTTCCTATTGCCCAAGAGGGGTTTGCTTTAGGTTTTGGAAAATCCCCCCTTAGATGTGCATGACAAGCTAGGGCATGGTATCCAAGATGGTTGGCACTTGTTTAGGACCTTGAATTCCAAGTTTGAATGTACTTTGCCTAAACCAATCCACATGTGATAATAGGTTAAAAAGGGGTGGCCCTGGGTGGACACCCTAAGTAACACCTAGGGTGTTACAGCCCTCCCCCCTTAAAGGAATCTCGTCCCGAGATTTGAGGTAGAGTCCCTTGGAGGGGTGCCTGAAGGTGTGCTACTTTTTCTTTACTCAAGTTTCTCTTGTTAACTGCTCTTCGAATGTCATTCTCTTTGCAACTTCAGAAGGAAGTCCTTTTTAAGTTAAATCCACAACTTAGATTATCCTTGTTATCTAAGTTTTTCTTATAATCGAATTCGAAGGGCAGGTGGGGTTTTTGGGGTTACTTACCGACTCCTTTGGGTAGAAAGTCGGGAAAGCGAGAGCGTAGAAAATCCTCAGTCTCCCATGTAGCTTCTTCTGCTGAATGGTGACTCCACTGAACCTTATACATTCTGACCGACCTTGCCCGAGTTGATCTCTCCTTTTGATCTAATACCTTGACGGGGTACTCTTGGTAGGACAAGTCTGGTTCTATCTCAATGTCTGGTTCTGGCAGCACTTCAGTGGGTAGGCGAACACATTTCCGCAATTGAGATACATGGAACACATTGTGAAATGCTGACATGTGAGGTGGCAATTCCAATTGATAGGTTATGGGTCCACAAGCCTCCTTGATCTCGTAGGGTCCAATGTAGCGAGGAGCTAACTTGCCCTTGATCCCGAATCTTTGGACACCCTTGGTGGGTGACACCTTAAGATAAACATGGTCTCCCACTTCAAACTGTAGAGGCTTCCGCCTCTTGTCATGATAGCTCTTTTGCCTGGCCTGAGCAGCTTCTAGGTTCTTCTTGATAATTCTGACCTTGGCTTCTGCTTCAAGTACCAAATCCGGCCCAAAAATTTCCCTCTCTCCTGCTTGAGACCAATTTAGTGGGGTCCTACACCTTCTCCCATATAAGGCTTCAAAAGGTGCCATCTTCAGACTGGACTGATAGCTATTATTGTAAGAAAACTCTGCCAAGGAAAGACACTTGTCCCAATCCTTTCCATAGTGTAGTGCACATGCTCGCAGCATATCTTCCAAAATCTGATTCACCCTTTCTGTCTGGCCATCGGTTTGGGGATGATAGGCTGAGCTTCGTATGACCTGGGTCCCAAGTGATTCCTGCAATTGTTCCCAAAATCGTGCCACAAATGGTGCTCCTCGGTCTGAGACTATAGTCCTTGGTATCCCATGCAGACGAACTATCTGGTCAATGTAGATCTCTGCATATTTCTCTGTCCTGTGGGTGGTGTGCACTGGCAAGAAATGAGCAGTCTTAGTTAATCTATCCACAATAACCCAAATGGAATCATGGTGCCTAGAGGTATTGGGCAATCCCACTATGAAGTCCATGCAAATGTCCTCCCATTTCCAAGATGGTATGGGAAGGGGCTGCAAAGGGCCTGCTGCCTTCAAGTGACTAGCTTTTATCCTCTGGTAAGTGTCACACTCGGATATGTACTTGGCAATTTCCCTCTTCATTCTGGTCCACCAATATAAAGATCTGAGATCATGGTACATCTTGTTGCTACCAGGGTGCATGGAGAATTTGGAAAGGTGAGCTTCATCTAATATCTTCTTTCTGAGCTCCATGTCCTTGGGAACAACCAATCGATCTCCAAACCATAGAATTCCCTTGTTGTCTTGATGGAAGCACTTGTATTTTTCTGCCTTTTGCTTGATCATTTCCTTGATAACCTGAACACCCTTATCCTCAATCTGTGCCCTGACTATTTGCTCTTGCAATGTGGGCTCCACCGAGATGAAGCTTAGGTCACTAGAAGAGACAACTTCCAGGTTCAACTTGCACAATTCATCGCACAGGGTGGTAACTCTTGCATCCATGCTCATACAATTGCACTGGGCCTTTCTGCTCAAAGCATCTGCCACAACATTGGCTTTGCCAGGATGGTAATGCACCTCTAAATCATAGTCCTTGATTAACTCCAACCATCTTCTCTGCCTCATGTTCAGATCTGCCTGAGTGAAGATGTATTTGAGACTCTTGTGATCAGTGTAGATGTTACAGTGAGCTCCCATCAAGTAGTGTCTCCATATCTTAAGAGCATGAACCACAGCTGCCAATTCCAGATCATGTGTGGGGTAGTTCTGCTCATGGGGTCTGAGTGCTCGGGAAGCATAAGCAATGACTCCGTTATCTTGCATCAAGACACATCCCAATCCTCTACCAGAAGCATCACAATAAACTTCAAATGGCTTTGTGTTGTCAGGTTGAGCTAGCACTGGGGCTATTGTCAAATGCTGCCTCAAAGTGTGAAAGGCATCCACGCACTTTTGGCTCCAATCATACTTGACTCCCTTCTTCAACAGTTCAGTCATTGGTTTGGCAATTCTGGAGAAATCCAGAATAAATCGTCGATAATACCCTGCCAATCCCAGAAAACTCCGAATCTGCCTCACTGTAGTCGGGGGTTTCCAATTCATCACCTCTTGTACCTTCTCAGGATCAACTGATATCCCATCCTGAGAAATTGTGTGACCCAAGAATTTGATCTCCTTCGGCCAGAACTCACATTTAGACAACTTAGCATAAAGATGATGATCGCGCAGTCGCTGAAGCACGATGTGCAGGTGCTCAGTATGTTCGTCTTCATTCTTGGAATAGACCAGAATATCATCAATGAAAACGACCACGAACTTATCCAATTCTGGTATAAACACTGAGTTCATCAGGTACATAAAATAAGCCGGGGCATTGGTCAGCCCAAAAGACATCACCAAAAATTCATACAACCCATATCTGGTAGAGAAAGCCGTCTTGGGAATATCACTGGCACGGATCTTGATCTGATGGTAACCTGAGCGAAGGTCTATTTTGGAGAATACCTTGGCTCCCACCAACTGATCGAACAGAACATCAATGCGGGGCAGCGGGTATTTGTTCTTGATAGTCACCACATTGAGAGGGCGGTAGTCAACACACATCCTCAAACTTTCATCCTTTTTCTTTACAAACAAGGCGGGACATCCCCAAGGCGAAGTACTTGGGCGAATAAACCCCTTGTCCAACAATTCTTGCAATTGCTTTTTCAGTTCTGCCAATTCCGTGGGAGGCATCCTATAAGGTCTCTTGGAGATAGGAGCAGTCCCGGGTTGTAACTCGATTGCGAACTCAATGTCTCGGTCAGGTGACATCCCTGGCAACTCATCTGGAAACACATCCGGGTAGTCACGGACCACTGGGATCATTTCCACTGGGGAATCTATCATAACGAAGGCACAAGAACGGGTACAACCCTGGTCGGGCAGATATAAGGTAATCTCGCCATCCAAAGAAGAGTGGATTTCTATGGCTCTGGCTGCGACATCAATCACCGCGTGGTGCCGTGATAACCAATCAGTCCCTAGGATGATATCCACACTATCCAACCCCATTATCAAGAGAGTGGTTTTGAAAATGAAACTACCCAGCCTAATTGGTACGTGTCTATTGATCTGATAGGTGGCAACCCTGCCTCCTGGTGTTGAGATTGTAATACCCCCATTGGTGTGGTGAAATGGCAATTGACACTTGGCACTAAATTTGGTACTGATAAAACTGTGTGATGCACCAGAATCAAAAAGAACAATAGCAGGATAATTCAAAACTGTAAAGATACCAGTCAAGACGGGTGCTCCCTCTGGAATATCAGCCATGGTGGTGAAGTTTAGCCTGCCCTGCCTCACTTGCACCTTCTGTCTCTTGCCTTGATTCTGATTAACATTCTGCCCCTACCTCTGCTGGTTCCTGGGGCAATTCTTGGCGTAGTGTCCGGTGTTGCCACATGTGAAACACCTGTTATAATTTGCCTGGCGGTACTGCTGCTGCTGGTGGTTGTTCCTCTGAGCTGGAAACTGGGTGCGGTTGGGTGCCTGCTGCTGCTGCTGTGGTCGAATCACCCATCTCCCTTGCTGCTGCTGGGGTCCCCTGTTCTGAGTGTCAGACACAATCCTGAAGCGCTGTGGCTGAGCTGAAGGTCCTGCCACAGGGGCCTTCCTCTTCTTTTCTGCCTGTCGAGCTGTAATGCAGTCCTCCTGGGAGATAGCCATATTGACCAACTCATTGTAGCTGTTGGCCCTGACGGTGTTGAGATGGTCACGGAGCTTAGTGTTGAGCCCTCTCCTGAACCTGTCTCTCTTCTTCTCATCCGTATCTGCGTGATATCCAGCATACTGGCACAAGTCATTAAAAGCCTGGGCCTATTGCAACACTGTCCTGTTGCCCTGAGTGAGTGCCAGAAACTCATTGAGCTTTCGGTCCATAATCCCGGCTGGTATGTGGTGTCCCTGGAAAGCTGCCTTGAACTCTCTCCATTCCACCTCTCGATCCTCTGGCTGCATGGCAAGAAAATGGTCACACCAAGTCCTTGCGGGTCCGCGAAGCTGCTGGGTGGCAAACCTGACTTTAGTGACCTCTAAACAAGCTCCATGGAGTAGCGGGAATTTAGATTCCACTACGCGCAACCACACATCTGCATCAAGTGGGTCCTCTGCCCTTGTGAACAATGGTGGCTGGGTACTGAGGAACTCCTGGTAGGTAGCTGCCGCGGGGTGACGCTGATGGTCTCCACCACCATAGTGCTGAGGTGGTGGCTGACGCTGAGCTAGCTGCCTCAAGATCTCATTCTGCTGAGCCATTAGCTCCTGCAGAGTGGGAGGCGGTGGCGGCGATGGAGGAACGCGCACATTCTGGCCACGACGCTGCCTCCCAGCCATCTGAAAAACCACATATATACTTAACACCATATCTCCAAGTTCAAGGTTTAATCGCGGCGAAAAGAGTCAAAAGCAAAATGATAGATTCCAACTTAAACAGAAAGGATTTAAAAAGGCATAAATTTTTCCTTCCAAATTTAAGACTGATAACAGCATCCCTCAATCATGCTTCCAAGAGAGTTTATCACGGCTACATCATTTGTCCAAAAAAAGACTCAACTCTATCTAGCCTAGTACCCCACGGGTGCAAAAGCTAAGCTAGCTGCGAGGAGTCCTACCATCACCAACGTCTAACTCTATCCCGAACACCTAGTGGGCGAACGAGGCAACACTCGACTCGGGGGAAGGTGGTCTCCCTGAGCCAGCAGTGTCCAAACTAGAGGCAGGCTCATCTCCTCCCTCGATGTCGACGTCCTCGTTGGCCTCAATATCCTGGATCTCCAGGTGGTGCATATCCAAGTGCTCGTTAGCCTCAGCAAGCTGCTGCTGAGTGTTAATGAGCTGATCCTCGAGAACCTCGATGGTGTTCTCCCTGGTGCCCACTAGTTCCTCCAACTCTTGGATATCAGTGGATAGCTGCTCCACCTGCAAGTCCTTTTCCACCATTTTAGTGGACAAATCAACCACGAGCTCCTCTCTGTTGTCCAGGGTGATCTTTGTGGCCTCCAACAGTGCCATCAGATGGGACATCGCCTCACCGCGCATCACTTGTAGACGGTACAGAGCATTCATGCACCGTACAGTCAAGTGCGCAGTCTGTCCTGGGTAGATGGCCCAGATATCCTTGGCATGCTCCACCCGATCCTTCCACATTGGGTCGTCCTCCCTCTCGGCGGGGAACAAGCCAATGGGGTGGGTGGACAGCTCCAAAGGATGGAACCCACAGAAAGTGGTCAACCCGTGCAGAGCGATCGCCTCGATCGTGTCCTCAGCCCGGTATCCAAAAGACTCAGAGTCCAACGAGCGCCAGCCTGGCTGCAGGGGATGAGGCTCCAAGGTCATCCTCACCCTGCAACGGGGTACTCGGTGCTTCTCGAACTGCTGCACCGCGTATTGAGGGGGTGTCGTGTATCCGGCCCCCTAAAGTACCTCCCACAAAATGTGGGGAAAGCCCTCTCGTGCAAGCCCGTCAGTGTGGGATAGTGCATTTCCGTCCTCTGAGGATCCGTGGGAAGTCATCTGTGTATGGTTAAGCGTAAGTAAAAGAAAAAGAATTATAAAAAGAACAAGAAAAATAAAACTCAGCCTTCCTCTAGTTATATAAAAAGGTACTGGGACTTAGTTGGTTATTATCTTGTTTTTAAGTCTTTACTCAAATATCCATTTGTTTAATTTAGAAATGCATGCATGCTCGTCTTGAACGACCTCACCAATATAAGGGGATAGGGAAGAACTCCCATCCCTTAAGGTGGCCTGTAGGGCCTAATCACTTAGCCACCTAACTACCCTTCTATCCTCCCAAGGCTTCACGTCCTAGGTCTATCCTGCTCGCCCTACTATCTATCCAACATTGTTTCTAACCAGTTTTATTTCGGAAAAAGGATGGTATTTACATTTTATTGATTCCTCTGTGGTGGTACAAGCTCCGATACCAGCTGTGGCGGAACTGCCCGAATTATTCCAAGTTAAGTGCCTGAGCCCTGCCTTAGAGGCTAGACCACACTTAAATGGGAATAATCCGTCAATCCCTCGGATCTAGTCCGACACGGCCACTGACAGGATCAAGTACCACAATCTCACTCGAAGGTGAGTCACAGAGCAAATACAATAAAGCATAAAACCATACATGAAGGAGTATTAAATTATTACATCACCATCGGAGTTTTTCAAAAGTAGTCATCATTGTTCGAAGTGCAGCGGAATAAAACTAACGGTAAATAAACAGAGAGATGGGGAAGCCTGTCCCATCACTCCTCATGCTCCTCCTCAGCCGAGGCAGGGTCCCACTCGACAGTCCAACCCGGTGGCAAGATGGACGGCCAAGTCACTCCAGCAACCATGTCCTCCAGAGAACCTGTAAAATTATGCCACAAGCAAGGCTGAGTATACTAATACTCAGCTAGACTTACCCGGTGTGAGGAGTCTACTCCTCTACCTCTAGACATGCAGCTGTTTGGCTATGGGGTTTGGTTACCAAAAGCACTAGCTGAGTTTCTAAATCAAGTTTTTAACTTTGTCAAATTAAGTGTGACTCTCTTAAGGCTAAAGATTTACTATCTACTCATACATAGTAGCAAACATTTTTAGCAATCAACATCTTGTATCATCTCATCACAATTTCACTTGTTACTCAATGTAGCAGCATGGATCAAGCAGTCTCATTAGCTGCGAGAAGCAGACGATTCGAATCGAGTTTTTATCCTTGCAAGGTAAACCTAAACACACGACATGTAGGGGCACTCCGTCCCCACACACATCAACCGTCCCCATCGATTCCCCGTCAGCAGATCAGGGCTCACCGCCTTGGCGTACAATGCCTCACTGACCCCGACTGCCGTCGTGCAGTGACCGCACTTGTACCCACCATAACCGGAATGGGAGACCACGTCTCAGGTCGCGTGAGGGGCAAAGTCTACTGCCAGGTTCAATCAGGTACTAGGCTTACCGATTTACCATATTTCTCGGCATGTGCTTAGTACGTTCAAACGCTTGACACACGATACCACACCTTAATCCTTATTCCAATTTTTATCCCGTGGACAACCAATCCCCCTGGATTGTTGTCCACAAACCAGCATCATTATCATAAGAAAGTGGATACAATCAATTTCTTGACCTCGCGCGAGTGCTAAAAAAATCACTCGACTTCTACCGAGATCCCTAATTAGTAAAGCAGCTACTCGACCTAGCATACTAGTATTCATCTCAACAGGATTCCTGAGATCATGCAACTAGGGTTTCAAACAACTCCTACACTTAAGTGCACATTCAATCCTACAATCAATAAGTGTAGTAAAATAGCATAAATAACAGGTTATGCATAAACCGGGGCTTGCCTTCCAAAGCAGTGGCAGGCAGGTCCTCTGGTGCAGGCTCTGGTGCTGGATCTGGAGCTACCTCCTGAGCAGCTCCTTGCTCCGGCACGAGGACGTACTCTCCGTCAGCAAGGTTACAGTCTATCGAATGCAATGAACATGTATGTCATGATTGTGCAAGATTAATAACATTATGCCAAAAGAAACTAAGTTAAGGAGTAACTTAGGGTTTCTGGGTCATGCGGGGCTCCTAGCGGGTTATGCTTATCACTTTTAGGTTTAGGTTTTTGTTGAGGATAAACATAGGGAATTTGTATTGCTTTTGTATACTTCAGTGGACAAGTTATAAAGAGTTTTTAGGATGACACTAATTTCCTGTTATTCACTTTTCCTTTTCTTTATTTTCTACTTATGGTTTCTAGGGTAGGTTTGAACTATGACAGTGGGTTACTATCTTCCAAAAATTCCATAAAAATTACAGTGGGTTGCCATTTGCTATTCTAGCCTGCTTTAAGAATTTGAGGCTGTACATGTGAAGGTTTTGCTTTAGACAAAAATAACAAGAGTTGTGTAAAATGGGCCACTTTACACTATATATCCTAATTAGGGGTGGGTTCTGTCCTAAAGCTTATTTTTGCTGGCATCTAATAGCCATAATAGGCTTTTGCGCCAAAAATCACAGAAATCTATGGGATGGTCATTTAGTTATGATTTTCTAAAGTTAAATGTCAAAAAGGCACTTTCTACTACATTGTTATTTGAAAAAATGTCAAACAGCAGATTTCATATTTTTCCTAAGTTCTTATTAACCAAACATTAGTTATCCCAAGGGTTGGGGTGTTTTCACCTTGAGGTTATTTTTGTAGGGTTTTTCTAAGTTTTCCTTGTTTTATTAAAATAAAAGGTATTCTACTTATTTTATACTAAACCAGGGTATGATAGATTTTTCCAGTGAACTATATTGAATAAGTACCCTAACAAAAATAGGGGTGCCCTCTGGTTCATTATTTCAATCACATTTTCTATTTTCTTAACTTTAAGCATATTGTAAAATAAGGGGTAAAAACTAATTTAATGTAGTGGACAGGGAGATTCAACATTTTTAATTAGGTCAGTAGGTGGATGTCACACCCGGCTTTAAGGAACAAAGCCAGGTGCATCTCATACATGCGCCAAGAAGACAACATATACAATAACAGAGTGTATAGAGATAAATGTCAATAACGTCAGAGTATTTATTACATAGCGGAAGACTTATTACAAAATAAAATAATAAAGATAAAACGAACTAAGGATCGTCGGCGCCAATGTCAACTGAGGAACGCCACCTAGATCAGATCATACTCCTCGCCTTGTGGCTCCTCCTGAACCACCTGCTCTTCTCCTGTGGGGGGGGTGTGAGACAGCAAGGGTGAGCTCACACATGATCATCGCTCAACAAGTTGTGGGGAATAATGTGACATGAACTCACCAAAGGTGGGAGCTCATGGAGTGTAAGGCTTATCAAAGAGAATGGTTAAAGCTGAGCATTTCTTTTAAGTAGTTGGTCAAAATTTTATTAGCAATTACTAAGTGTAAGTACATACCAAACCTTAGATAAAGTAATAGAACAAAATTAATAACAAACCCATGCAATGCAAATGACAAAATTGAATTCAAGTTCCATAATTTAAACATCAGAGAGTCCTGAGCTGCTCATGACCGTGAGCTCGGCTAGTATACCAGTTTTACACTCTGCAGAGGTTGTACCCTTTACCCACAAGTCATGTTACCCATCTGCCAAGGGGTCGCGAATCCCATACACCTCTACCTAGGAAGCGCGGTAGGGCAACACTACGAGGCCTTTACAAAGTTCCACTAGCTTCCGAAAACCCGCTACAGTTTATAGGAAGTTCCAATGCAGGGTTCCTGGCTGACCGCCATCGCAGCAAAATCAACCAGGGACCTCCCTACACTGACCACCCCCCTACTGCCCTTGCCCCTTTCGGGTAAGGTAGTCTTCCACTAGCTTTCCTAATTAGTCAGCCAAGGGCGTCCCATTAAACCCTTGTGGTGGCACGTGGTTCTCAAGTTAAGCTCTATGTTCCAATTAACATTAATGATCTCAACATGAACATAAATAGAATAACAAAAAGAATTGGAACATAGAGGTAATAAATGATTATCCCAAAACCAGGTAAAGCAATAGCAAACTACCCAAGTGAATCAGGGGTAAACAAGGTAATGAGATAAACAATCTAGGGTGACCTATTGGGTCCCATCAAAATTAACCTATGCATGAATAAGTGATATTAAAGAACATTATTGGGTAAAATGTGGTCAAGGGCACAACTTGCCTTCAATGAGCTCCTGCTCAGCTACTTCAACCTGCTGCTCACCAGGATCCCCAGTCACGTGTTCTTCTACTCGCCACAATACAAACAAGCACAGTGTATATAGAGAAATTAACATTACATCAAACATATGAATAAAATACACAGTAATAATCTACATATTAAAATAAAATCCTAGCAACAGGAATCATAATTTTTGGAGTTATAGAATTTAAGTTATGGAGTTTCAAAGGTTTTATGTGCTTAAAATAGGATTAAGTGATAAATAAATTTCTTACTGTTTTCATGACATAACAGAGGCTCCAGGTGATAGAGAATAAAATTACAAAATTATAGGAACTGGAATGGATTAATTTGGAGTTCATATGTATTTTCTATGAATTATCAAAGTTCTAGCAATTATTTTGTATTAAAAAGTAATTTCTATAATTAAATAACTGAATTTAAAGAACTATGGACTAGGCCTCAATTTCTGTAAATGCCAGGGGCCTCGGGACAAGAAACCCGAGACACAGTCAACAGTTACAAAGGACCGCGGGTTGTTTTCACCAAAGTCCGAGGGTTCATGTGCAAACACGCCAGGCCGAAGGGGTATCCGATGATCCTAGCCGTCAGATTAGGAACGGACGCCCCAGATTAAATCTGATCAACCTGAACCGGTATGCATCACGAGCGCTCTGATCCATATCCAACGGCTCGGATTTAATGAAGCCGAGATCTCGCCGCAGCCCTCGGATCTAGATCAACGGTCACCACCACTTGTGGCGAAAGGGTACGCCAACACTAATTCCCGACCGTCTGGCCCGAATCCAACGGTCACAATTCACCCTACCTAGCTCTGGTCAGGCGCGCGGCGGCGCTATCCCAGCCGCGGCAGAGATCTCGCCGAAGTAGGTAGGTCCATGGCTCCAGTGCGCAAAACCCTAATACGCTAGGCGTTACACTACCACGGAGCTAGAGCGAGTATGGCACAGGGTTTACTTACCAGAAAGGGACGATGGTTGAGCACAGACGCGGCACACGGCGGAAGCGCGGCGGAGGTGCGTCGACGTTGAGAAATTGAGGGCCGGTCCAGCCACCCACGCACTTGATTCCACCGGAAACCCGTCCGCCACGGTCCCGGGGTACTCCTGGAGCAATACCGGCGTTCACCACGGCTCTAACGGCTAGGAACGACGGTGGCGGCAACTTCTTTCTGCACGGGCGCAGCAATGGCGGGCGCAGCTGCGAGTGGTCAGAGGGAAGCGCTCGGATTTGAGGGAGGATAGATGGGGAGGAACGGGTCTTGGGAGGCGCGACGTGAAAGCTCTTTATGGGCGGATAGTCGCCCGCGGAGGGGATCCCGGGACGCGCGCGGCAGAAGCGGAACTCCGTTGCGCGGTGCGATTTTAGCGGAGGTCCGGGATGACAGGTGGGACCCAGGCGATAGTGAAACAACGGCGCGTTCAAGTGGATTTCCCAGGCGCGCGCGGTATGACTGGCCAGTGGGCCCGCCATGTCGGCACCAGCGTGGATGAGGGAGCCAGATGATGGGCCATGCGGTGGGAAAACGGGGGTTGGGCCGAAAAGGGGAGTCTGAGGCCCAGTTGGCTCTTTTTTTATTTTATTTCTGCTTTCTTTTATAGTAAATTTGAATCAAGTTTGAATTTCAAAGTAAGTTTCACCTTTGAGTCCATTTTAAAAAAATCCACACTCTAGTGTAGGAATAACATATTTTTATTTAGTTATTTTTATAATATTTATTTTCCTTTCCTTTTCTCAATTCTAGAATTTCTTCTAGCTTCTAGATTTCTTTTTTTTTTGAATTAATATATTTCTTGTCTCTTTATTTTTATATTGTCACAAAATGCATACACACAAAAAAAATCGAGCATGATGCATAATTTGGTAGTATATATTTTTATTAATTGTTTTTGGGCATGGTGTTCACATATGATGATGCATAAAGATCAAACTCACATAAAGAGAAATTGTATCTCTATTGGTATTATTTCTAGCAATTTACAAAGTGGGTGTTACAAATCCTACCCCCCTTAAAAATAATCTCGTCCTCGAGATTTAGGAAGAACGAGGGAAAAGGTGGGGAAAATCTATGCGAAGCTCTTCTTCTCTTTCCCAAGTTGCTTCAACTTCACCGTGGTGACTCCATTGGACTATGCACATCTTTATCACCTTATTTCTTGTAACTCGAGTCAAAGTATCCAAAATCTTGATCGGGTACTCCGTGTAAGTCAAATCACCTTGAACACTGAGCTCTTCCATTGGTAACTGTTCCTCGGGAACACGGAGACACTTCTTAAGTTGAGACACGTGGAACACATTATGCACATCTGATAAGGTAGCGGGTAACTCGAGTTGGTATGCCATCTCCCAAACTCGCCTAAAAACTCTGAATGGTCCAATAAAGTGAGGGAACAATTTGCCCTTAACTTTAAATCTCCTCATTCCACGAAGTGGTGACACCTTGAGATACACATAATCTCCTTCTTCAAATTCCAGTGGTCTCCTTCTATTATCAGCATAGCTCTTTTGCCTGGTTTGAGCCACTCTCAAATTCTCTCGAATTATACGAACTTGTTCTTCTGCTTCTTGAATCAGTTCAGGCCCAAAGAACTGTCTCTCTCTAGTAGTCTGGTCCAAAAATAGAGGAGTCCTGCACTTCCTTCCATATGGAGCCTCGAACGGTGACATCTTCAGACTGGCCTGGTAACTATTATTATATGAGAATTTAGCATAAGGTAGACTCTTGTCCCAACTACTACCATGCTGAAGGGCACAAGCTCTCAACATGTCCTCCAAAACTTGATTGGTCCTTTCAGTCCGTCCATCAGTCTGAGGGTGATAAGCCGTACTAAAATTCAACTTTGTACTCATATTCTCATGAAAGCTTCTCCAAAATCTTGAGGTAAACTGTGAACCTCGATCTGACACGATCTTCTTTGGTACTCCATGTAAACACACAATCCGAGCCATATATAACTCTGCTAGCTGAGAACCTTTATAAGTGGTCTTGACAGGAATGAAGTGAGCCACTTTAGTCAATCTATCCACAATCATCCATATAGCATCATATCCTTTCTGGGTGCGAGGCAATCCAGTAATGAAATCCATACCAATCTCTTCCCACTTCCACTCGGGTATCTTCAGTGGATGTAATAGTCTAGCTGGCCTCTGGTGTTCAGCCTTAACTCTTTAACATACATCGCACATAGCCACATGTGCATCCACATCTCTTTTCAATCCATACCACCAATACTTCCGTTTTAAATCCTGATACATCTTGGTACTACCAGGATGAATAGAATAGTCCGAATCATGGGCCTCCTTTAAAATAGTCTCTCGAAGGCTTTTAATATCAGGAACACACATCCTGTCCTTGAACCATACAGTGCCCTGCTCATCTTTCGTGAATTCCGGACCTCGACCCTCAGTAATCAGATCCTTAATCAACAATCTGTCCTTCTGCGGGTTTCTTGCTCCAAGGTAGGTTCCACATCAATAATAACTCCTTCAGTGTGAGCAACTATCCCCAGGTTAAGTCTCCTGAAATCCTCAACAATCTCATCGGGTAGCTGGGCAACAACAGCTGAATGGACATGCTCCTTTCGACTCAAGGCATCTGCAACCAAATTTGCCTTGCCCGGGTGATAGTGAATCTCCAAATTACAATCCTTAATAAGCTCCATCCAACGGCGTTGCCTAAGGTTGAGATCCTTCTGAGTGAATATGTACTTCAAACTCTTATAATCCGTATATACTTGGCACTTAGTCCACATAATATAATGTCTCCAAATCTTAAGAGCGTGCACAACTGCTATTAGTTCCAAGTCGTGAGTGGGGTAGTTCAATTCATGTTTCCGCAACTGACGGGATGCATAGGCGATCACATGTCCTTCTTGCATGAGCACACATCACAATCCTTGGCCACATGCATCACAATAGATATCAAATCCTTTCTGTAAGTCTGGCATTACCAACACTGGAGGTGTCATCAATCTCTCCTTCAATTGATCAAAGCTCGCTTGACATTTCTCATCCCACTTAAATTCTTTTCCTTTCTCCAAAAGCGATGTCATAGGCTTGGCAATCTTAGAGAATCCTTCAATAAATCTCCGATAGTAGCCTGCTAATCCCAAGAAACTCCGAATCTCAGTAACTGTAGTGGGTGCTCTCCACTCCATTATCTCCTTAACCTTAGCAGGATCCACTGCTATTCCTCCATTAGAAATGATATGACCAAGAAATGGCACCTCGCCAATCCAAAACTCGCACTTGCTGAACTTGGCATATAGCTGGTTATCTCGTAGCTTCTGTAGCACCAACCTCAGATGTTCCTCATGATCGTTATCACTCTTGGAATAACTAAAAATATCATGATGAAAACCACGACGAATCTGTCCAGATCATGAACACCTTATTCTTCTGATCCATAAAATAGGCTAGTGCATTAGTTAGTCCAAATGACATAACAGTGAACTCATATAAACCATATCGGGTCGAGAAATTGTCTTGGGAATGTCCGATGGCCTAATCTTCATTTGATGGTATCTCGATCGGAGATCAATCTTCGAGAATACTCTTGCACCTCTTATCCGATTAAATAAATCCTTTATACGGGGTAGTGGATACTTGTTCTTCATAGTAACATCATTAAGAGATCTATAATCCACACACATCCGCTGCGATCCATCCTTCTTCTGTACAAACAAGACTGGTGCTCCCCAAGGTGAGGAACTCGGACGAATGTACCCAGCCTCTTGTAACTCAGTTAACTGCTTCTTAAGTTCCTTCAACTCCTCTACGGACATCCTATATGGCCGTTTAGAAATAGGGGCGGTTCCAGGTAAGAGATCAATAACAAACTCAACTTCTCTATCAGGTGGCATTCCTGGTAACTCCTCTGGAAAGACATCCGGAAAAATCTCCAATCCGCACGGATGTTGTCACCCACCAACTTCTCATCTACTAAGAATGCTGCTAGTCTGATGGTGATAGTTACTGCAACTTCAACTTCAAAACTTTATCCTTTAGAACTGGTGAGTTCTACGGTTCCTTTAGCATAGTGTATAAACTGTCTTTACCTTTCTTAACCGTGACATACCAAGGATCAAGCCTATACTGCTCTCTTCTAACAGTATAGGGGTAGCCCATTTGGGTCAGGAACACAGGGTAAGAAAGAAAGGATTATAGACAAGGCGAGTAATTACGAGGCATGTTTCTGCGGGGGATTTATTAGCTAAGTGGATTAGTGTGTTATCTACTAATGCTAATACATTATCTTATGGTGGTACATGCGAAGATGCCCAACTATAATGTTTCAATCAATCAAAGAAGCAAATCAGGCATTTAGCATCAGCACAATCAACCAACATTTTTAATAGAGAAAATAATTTTTTTATATTGTCTTAGGTTCCCTATCTCTTAAAAAGATCATAGTCATAGGATTCCAAGGTGTGAAATCCATCTTGTCTTAGAGTAGAAAAGATAAGATTAACCAGAGTAGAGTAGCACAAGGTGAGACAAGATCAAGATGAGATGAGTATAGAATGAGTCAGAGTAAGGTAAGTAATGAAGGGTTTGTCCATTTCTATCTAGGTTTCGTCCTACAGTCAACATTTCCTCTGATACCACTTCTGTCACACCCGGCTTTAAGGAACAAAGCCAGGTGCATCTCATACATGCGCCAAGAAGACAACATATACATAACAGACTGTATAGAGATAAATGTCAATAACGTCAGAGTATTTATTACATAGCGGAAGACTTATTACAAAATAAAATAATAAAGATAAAACGAACTAAGGATCGTCGGCGCCAATGTCAACTGAGGAACGCCACCTAGATCAGATCATACTCCTCGCCTTGTGGCTCCTCCTGAACCACCTGCTCTTCTCCTGTGGGGGGGGGGGGGGTGTGAGACAGCAAGGGTGAGCTCACACATGATCATCGCTCAACAAGTTGTGGGGAATAATGTGACATGAACTCACCAAAGGTGGGAGCTCATGGAGTGTAAGGCTTATCAAAGAGAATGGTTAAAGCTGAGCATTGCTTTTAAGTAGTTGGTCAAAATTTTATTAGCAATTACTAAGTGTAAGTACATACCAAACCTTAGATAAAGTAATAGAACAAAATTAATAACAAACCCATGCAATGCAAATGACAAAATTGAATTTAAGTTCCATAATTTAAACATCAGAGAGTCCTGAGCTGCTCATGACCGTGAGCTCGGCTAGTATACCAGTTTTACACTCTGCAGAGGTTGTACCCTTTACCCACAAGTCATGCTACCCATCTGCCAAGGGGTCGCGAATCCCATACACCTCTACCTAGGAAGCGCGGCAGGGCAACACTACGAGGCCTTTACAAAGTTCCACTAGCTTCCGAAAACCCGCTACAGTTTATAGGAAGTTCCAATGCAGGGTTCCTGGCTGACCGCCATCGCAGCAAAATCAACCAGGGACCTCCCTACACTGACCACCCCCCTACTGCCCTTGCCCCTTTCGGGTAAGGTAGTCTTCCACTAGCTTTCCTAATTAGTCAGCCAAGGGCGTCCCATTAAACCCTTGTGGTGGCACGTGGTTCTCAAGTTAAGCTCTATGTTCCAATTAACATTAATGATCTCAACATGAACATAAATAGAATAACAAAAAGAATTGGAACATAGAGGTAATAAATGATTATCCCAAAACCAGGTAAAGCAATAGCAAACTACCCAAGTGAATCAGGGGTAAACAAGGTAATGAGATAAACAATCTAGGGTGACCTATTGGGTCCCATCAAAATTAACCTATGCATGAATAAGTGATATTAAAGAACATTATTGGGTAAAATGTGGTCAAGGGCACAACTTGCCTTCAATGAGCTCCTGCTCAGCTACTTCAACCTGCTGCTCACCAGGATCCCCAGTCACGTGTTCTTCTACTCGCCACAATACAAACAAGCATAGTGTATATAGAGAAATTAACATTACATCAAACATATGAATAAAATACACAGTAATAATCTACATATTAAAATAAAATCCTAGCAACAGGAATCATAATTTTTGGAGTTATAGAATTTAAGTTATGGATTTTCAAAGGTTTTATGTGCTTAAAATAGGATTAAGTGATTAATAAATTTCTTACTGTTTTCATGACATAATAGAGGCTCCAGGTGATAGAGAATAAAATTACAAAATTATAGGAACTGGAATGGATTAATTTGGAGTTCATATGTATTTTCTATGAATTATCAAAGTTCTAGCAATTATTTTGTATTAAAAAGTAATTTCTATAATTAAATAACTGAATTTAAAGAACTATGGACTAGGCCTCAATTTCTGTAAATGCCAGGGGCCTCGGGACAAGAAACCCGAGACACAGTCAACAGTTACAATGGACCGCGGGTTGTTTTCACCAAAGTCCGAGGGTTCATGTGCAAACACGCCAGGCCGAAGGGGTATCCGATGATCCTAGCCGTCAGATTAGGAACGGACGCCCCAGATTAAATCTGATCAACCTGAACCGGTATGCATCACGAGCGCTCTGATCCATATCCAACGGCTCGGATTTAATGAAGCCGAGATCTCGCCGCAGCCCTCGGATCTAGATCAACGGTCACCACCACTTGTGGCGAAAGGGTACGCCAACACTAATTCCCGACCGTCTGGCCCGAATCCAACGGTCACAATTCACCCTACCTAGCTCTGGTCAGGCGCGCGGCGGCGCTATCCCAGCCGCGGCGGAGATCTCGCCGAAGTAGGTAGGTCCATGGCTCCAGTGCGCAAAACCCTAATACGCTAGGCGTTACACTACCACGGAGCTAGAGCGAGTATGGCACAGGGTTTACTTACTAGAAAGGGACGATGGTTGAGCACAGACGCGGCACACGGCGGAAGCGCGGCGGAGGTGCGTCGACGTTGAGAAATTGAGGGCCGGTCCAGCCACCCACGCACTTGATTCCACCGGAAACCCGTCCGCCACGGTCCTGGGGTACTCCTGGAGCAATACCGGCGTTCACCACGGCTCTAACGGCTAGGAACGACGGTGGCGGCAACTTCTTTCTGCACGGGCGCAGCAATGGCGGGCGCAGCTGCGAGTGGTCAGAGGGAAGCGCTCGGATTTGAGGGAGGATAGATGGGGAGGAACGGGTCTTGGGAGGCGCGACGCGAAAGCTCTTTATGGGCGGATAGTCGCCCGCGGAGGGGATCCCGGGACGCGCGCGGCAGAAGCGGAACTCCGTTGCGCGGTGCGATTTTAGCGGAGGTCCGGGATGACAGGTGGGACCCAGGCGATAGTGAAACAACGGCGCGTTCAAGTGGATTTCCCAGGCGCGCGCGGTATGACTGGCCAGTGGGCCCGCCATGTCGGCACCAGCGTGGATGAGGGAGCCAGATGATGGGCCATGCGGTGGGAAAACGGGGGTTGGGCCGAAAAGGGGAGTCTGAGGCCCAGTTGGCTCTTTTTTTTATTTTATTTCTGCTTTCTTTTATAGTAAATTTGAATCAAGTTTGAATTTCAAAGTAAGTTTCACCTTTGAGTCCATTTTAAAAAAATCCACACTCTAGTGTAGGAATAACATATTTTTATTTAGTTATTTTTATAATATTTATTTTCCTTTCCTTTTCTCAATTCTAGAATTTCTTCTAGCTTCTAGATTTCTTTTTTTTTGAATTAGTATATTTCTTGTCTCTTTATTTTTATATTGTCACAAAATGCATACACACAAAAAAAATCGAGCATGATGCATAATTTGGTAGTATATATTTTTATTAATTGTTTTTGGGCATGGTGTTCACATATGATGATGCATAAAGATCAAACTCACATAAAGAGAAATTGTATCTCTATTGGTATTATTTCTAGCAATTTACAAAGTGGGTGTTACAGTGGACATAGATTTCTCCAAATTTTTCTAACCCTAGCCAAATAGTACAACAATTTTTCTTTCTATTATTGAGCTTTTGGCCAAAACTATAATTAAATCAGAACCTTATAGTTTTCTATAGTACATAGGGGGGTTTATATTTTTCTTAAGTAGGTTACATTATTTGGAGTCTGACAAAATTGGTTTGACCAAATTTGGATGAACTAAACTGAAGTTATGGATTTTCAAAGTTTCTGTTCAAATTTAAAATCAGGTTTAATAAGGTTTTCTGAAAAAGCAGTTTGCACCGAGGTCCCTGGGTTAAAGCTAAATCAATCTTCGCAGTTCTACCCTTGCGCCACTATTCCCCCGGGTCTCTGACAGTTCAAAAAGCCCCCTGACTTTCTCTTCCACTCACCCGCGGTCCCTCTCAGGTGTAAACAGTACCCGCAGAGAAGAAAAGGGTGGCGCGGCTTACCGGCGACGAGAGAAGTCCGGCGAGGGGTCGGGTTAGCTCGGGGAGGTTTTGGCGGTCACAACGACGTACGACTCGCCGGCGGGGATGGCCGGAATCGCTCAGTCCACGCGCGCGGCGGATGTCCTCGGCGGCGGCGGGTGTACCGGCCAAACCACGGCGACCTATTCCAATCCAACGGCACGGTGAGTTCCCTGGGGTGATGTAGAGGCTACCTGTGCATTGAATTGAAAAATGGCGCAGTGATTTACCCGGTCCACGTGCGCCGGCGGGGGAAGGAACTCCGGCGAGCACGGTTTCGCTATTCCGGTGACGCGGGTCCTCGGTTCAAGCTTGAGTAAGCTTCACGGCCTCACCAGGAAGCTATCTGAAGGCTTGGGTCGAACGGAGGAGGACGGGAAAGGGGCTGGCCACAGTGGTTGCTCTCGGGCGGCACTGGCGGGTCGCGGGGAGGTCGCCGGAGCTAAGGGCTGGCTCGGGTAAGTCAGGCGAGGTACGGAGGAGGCAACGGGGAAGGCCGCGTCGAACACGTGGGAGCTCGCTTCTGCCATGGTTCAACGGCGGATTTGAGCACCATAGCATGTGTATCTTGGCAAAGTCACTGTGTACAGTCGCTTCCCTGCTCCATATCCTACCTTTTTGCTGTGAGTTCCAAGTCAAGATATGGTCGGGATAGGGAGATAGAGGGGTGAGAAGTTGGCTGTGTCAGCTAGGTCCAAGTCGAGACAAAAATGGTGCCAAGTCGTGTCAAACGCCCTAGGGTAGGTGTCACCTCTTTCCAGGGCATTCTAGGGTTAATTTGGCGCCACTTTGTCAATTGGGTCGAAGTGTTTTGAATTTTGGATTAAGGTGAACAGGTGGGATCTTTATTCAAGGGTTAGTTTTTAGACTTAGGCAAATTCTAAATTTTCCCTTGTGCTCAACCTTGGGTGAACTTTTTGGGGCTTTTCTGAAATCTTTTTGGGGTTACTTTCTTACTATCATTTGTAGGTTATGAAGTATACTACAACTTTTATATTTGGCCCAAGCCATGATCATAAAGTTTACATGACCTTTTAATCCTAGCTTCAATTAGGGTTCCTATTGCCCAAGAGGGGTTTGCTTTAGGTTTTGGAAAATCCCCCCCTTAGATGTGCATGACAAGCTAGGGCATGGTATCCAAGATGGTTGGCACTTGTTTAGGACCTTGAATTCCAAGTTTGAATGTACTTTGCCCAAACCAATCCACATGTGATAATAGGTTAAAAAGGGGTGGCCCTGGGTGGACACCCTGAGTAACACCTGGGGTGTTACAGCGAGGTCAACGACGAGCCGACCAAACCAAAACTCCATGACACCGACCGGCACACGGGCTAGAGAACGGCGGCTGGCGTAATCCGAGCTGGAGAAAACGGCACATGTAGGAAAACTCCGGTCGGGCAAGCTAGGAACACCGACGAGCACGCGCGCAACAGTAGGGACCGAGTAGAGGCCGAGCTGGGCGACTACGCGCGATCATGGGCAAGCACGGGCATGGGAGGGACACCGAGGGAGCTCGACATGGACGAGCTCGGACTAAAGCACGTGCGGCAAGGATAGTCGACAACAAGATGAAACCACTGAAAGGCGAGGGCGCTTGAGACCGTCCAGGGAGAATCGACGACGACCAAGCAGAGGGGCGTGCGCAGGGAGGAACTCCACGGCGGGGGTCGCGACTTGGGAACTACCAGGGATATTGGCATGCCATCATGGCTGGAGCTGGAGAAGGCGTTGGGGCAGGGACCGAACAGGGAGCCAGTGAGGAAAAGCTCCGTGAGCTGTTCGCGAGCGAACAGAGGGGAAGGGGAGGGGCGCGCAGGGGCGAGCAATAGAGAAGGAGCGAGCGATCGCCATGGAAGCAGGGCTGCGCGCGGCGGGCAGAGAGAGAAGCAGAGAAGGAGATGGGAGGAAAGTAGCTCGTCCGCGCGCCATGGCGAATAGGAGCTGGGCGCGGCTGGAAAACAATAGAGGAGGCGTGGCGGCTAGCGCAGGAGCAGAGGCGCGGTGCTGGAGGGAGAGCAGGGTGCACGCGCATGAGAAGATGGAGCAGGGAGGAAGATGGGCGCGGAGTTGGAGGAGGACGCCGCGGCACAGGAAGAACGCGCGCGCAGGGGAAAAACTAGGCGCCTCGTGCAGGGGAAGAAGAAGCCCGGCTGCTAGAAGATAAGGCCAGTGGCCGGAAAAATCTGGAGGGCAGAGCGCGCTTGCTGGAGATAAGGAGTTGCTGAACAAAAAATCAGAAGGGGATGGGCGGCGGGAGGATAGAGCCGACTGGGAGATTTTTCTTACATTTTTTTATTTCCTTTTTTAATAGAGAATCACAGATATTTTGGGATCACAAATTTTTAGCGATGTACACTAGGTCAACAGTACCTGTGACACGGTTTGATTTGATTCGAAACCTGATAAATTTGATCTGCGGTCCGAACACATGATTCTGTGGTCACGGGTAATTTGCGTGGTAATCAGATCTCAATTATAATTCCTTGATTATCAACCTCGCCCAAGATTTCTCTCAGATAACGCGCGATCCTAATTATTTTGCACCTAAAATTTTGGTCGTCGATTTCAAATTAATTTGCACGGGATAAATGCGTAAAAGGAGGTTGAGCTTCTGAATTCGTATTCGCGCGAGCAATTAATTTTAAATAATCACCGGACGCACCGATTTTCGGAACAACTATGTTCCGAACATCACGAAAATTTAGGAAGATCCCGGATAAATAAAAACGATGTTGAACTTGCGACAGACAAAACAGATGCGATATAAAAATTGCGATAGACGAAGATGATTAAAATTTAGCATCCGTTTTATCCACTGATATTACGCACTTAAATCCATACTCGTTGTCGACCAGAATATAAACATCAGGGGAGTTACATTAAACCAGAGTACCACTTCGCCCAGGCCTCATCTCGGTCATAGATCATCTGATGTGTGGTCGGGGGGCAGATCGCATAGACATTAAACATGAGCTGTAGATCTCACATCCTGCGCTCGTCATCACGTATCGGTTCAGTAAGGGCTGGATATAATATCGTGCGCCCATCTCAGATCGCGTGGCCGAGATTCAAACATACCCCTTCACTGCGCGAGTTTTGCAGAAAAACCCTTATACTTTTAGAGAACCAACCCGCGGTCCACAGGGACTATTCACTGTGTCTCGGGTATCTTTCACCGAGGCTCCTGACCTTTCTGGAATTCGAGGCCCTGTCCAAAGAACAGAAAGAAACCAGAGAAATTAAATTAGAAATAGATTTTTAGTATTAAATTAATTACAGAAACTTGTTTAAACCCTAGAAAATTCATATGAACTCCAAATTGATCCATTCCAATCTCTAAAATTTCGTAATATTAATGTTTATCACCTAGAGTCTCTGTTTTGACATGAAAACAGTATTAAAATTAATTTCCCACTTAATCATATATCAAGCACATTAAACCTTTGGAAATTCATAACTTAAAAAAAATAATTCCAAAATTAATGATTCATGTTCTTAGAATTTTATTTTAATGTGTAGATTATTGTTATGTATTTTGTTTACATGTTTATTGTGATGTTAATTTTTGCTATACTATGTATGTTTGTATTGATGCGAGTAGACGAGCAAGCTACTGAGGATCCTGGTGCCCAACATATAGAAGTTGTTGAGCAAGAGCTCATTGAAGGCAAGTTGTGCCCTTGATCACTTCCTTTTTACCCAGTCATGTTCTTATTAATCATAATGATCTGCATAGGTTAATTTTGATGGGATCCGATAGGTTACCCTAGTTTTGGCTATCTTTATACCTTGTTTTACCACTGAATATTTTTGGGTAGTATATGCTATTGCTTTATATGGTTTTGGGTATGGAGATATACATCACTCATTGTTACACTTTTGTTATCAGTTATTATTTACTGTTCATGATAAGATCATTATGTTAATGGGAACATGGAGAACCACCTAGGAAAACAGTGCTACCACAAGGGTGGTATGGGACACCCTTGGCTGATTAACTAGGAAAGCTAGTGGATGACTACCTTAGCCGAAAGGGGCAAGGGCAGTAGGGGAGTGGTCAGTGTAGGGAGGTCCTTGGGTTGATTTTGCTGCGATGGCGGTCAGGCAAGGGATTCCTGCACTGGAGGTTCCTAGAAACTGTAGCAGGTTTTCAGAAGCTAGTGGAACTTTGTAAAGGCCTCGTAGTGGTACCCTGCCCTGCTTCCTTGGTAGAGGTGTATGGGGTCCGATCAACCCCATGGAAAATGGGTAACACGACTTGTGGGTAAAGATGTGCAACCTCTGCAGAGTGTAAAACTGGTATACTAGTCGTGCTCACGGTCATGAGCGGCTTGGACACTCACATGATTAATGTATGGAATTACATTCAATTTGTCATTTCATTGCATTGGGATTATTTTATTATTACTTTTACTTATTATTACTATGGTTTGGTATTTATGTACACTTAGTAACTGCTAATAAAATTTTGACCAACATATAAAAGCAATGCTCAGCTTCAGCCTTTATTACATTGATTTGCCTTACACTTCACATGAACTCCCACCTTTGGTGAGTTCATGCACATTATTCCCCACAACTTGTTGAGAGATGAACATGTGTGAGCTCACCCTTGCTGTCTCACACCGCCCCCCCCCCCCCCCACAGGAGAAGAACAGGTGTTCGAAGAGGAGCCGCCTAACACTGAGGCTTTCGACTTGATCTAGGTGGCGTCTCCCAGTTAGCCTTGTGGCGCCAAGGAATAATATTTAGTTCGCTTTATTTTATCATTTATTTTTGTAAGATTTCCGCTATGTAATAAGTACATTTATGATATTTATGACATTTATCTATATGCACTCTGTTATTATATGTGTTGTCTTCTCTGGCGCATATATGAGATGCACCCGGCTTTGTTCCTTAAATCCGGGTGTGACAGTTTTGTATACCCAGACTATTGCTATCCCTCGCGAAAGCAGGGAAAGAAAAGAAAAGTTGATGCGTCAGCCATCTCTGTTACACTGAAGGGTAAAAAGATCATGGTTTTGACACACCGGCCTAGTACATTGAAACGGCCACGGTGTCAAAGCTTGCTGAGGGGACTTCTTCCGCCGCTGAGCCGGAATACCCCGCTCCTGCCGGTGCCAAGGGAGAATCGGCTGAAATGCCGAAAGTAATGGGACAGGAGAAAACCTAGTCGGCCATAGCGCCGAAGCGTCCTGTCGAAGCCAAGGAAAGAACGGTCGAAGAGTCGGTGCTAGAGGAGTCGGCAGGACTGCCAAAAATCCTAAGCCCGCCACCAGAGCCAGAGTTGCCGAAAATTCGTGCAATAACTCCCAAAAGGAGGAGAATGGCCAGAGTTTTGGACGTTGTCATGGAGTCGACGAGGCTATCAACTCCTGCCTCTACCAAAGAGAAAAATATAAAGGAGGCCACCGAAGCTATTACAACTCGTGTTGAAGCCGAAGTTGGGCCCTCAATTCCTGCCGAAATAGGGCCTGTTGAAATTGTTGAAAAGGATATGGAAGAAGGACCTTCGGATGCCGCTCTAATTTTGGAAAAAGAAGGCACACGCAAAAAGGTTAAATCTCCTACCCCCGAAGCGTCTACAGAAGAGTTAGATTTTATCATACGACATGCTTCAGGTAAATAGTTGTCAGAAGAGCAGATTGCGGAAGCTAAACATTATGCGAAGGAATTAAAATATCCAAAAGGATCCTTAGTGTATAATGACACTGATGAAGACGACTTTTTGTACTGTCTTCCAGACAACAAGGAGTTATCTGTTTGCCGAGAGATGGCAAGGAACATTGGGTTTTCCGAAGCTCGAGGTTGGCCTCTCTGCAATGTCGAAGGATGACCTTGCAGACAGCCTCGCTTATAACAGTCTGATGGTAAGATGCTTTGACTTACAAATAGATTATTTTTGTATCTTTTACCATTATGCTGACCCCCTCCCCACTTTTTTGTAGGGCTTAATCTTGAGCAATGCTTTAAGGGCACAAAAGAATGCTGAGGACGAAAGCTACCAAATAGCCCTTGGGAACCTTCGGTCAAAGGTTATCAGACTGAGGAATGAAGCCGTAGAAAAGAATAAAATTCTGCTTTCCTTGGTAGACAGAGTAAAGGTAGCGAAGCCAATCTTGCTGCACAGTCCGAAGCTCATAGAGCCGAAGTTGAAAACTTAAAGAAAAAGCTTGCCGAAAAGAATGAGGATTTTGAAGTGGCTAAAGCAAAACAAGAAATAAGCGAATGAACTAGCTCAAGATTGCAAAAGAATGTGGATGAGCTTCGGGATTCGAAGGAGAGGTATTACAAGAAATCCTTGGATTGTGCTAAGAAATTGAAAGATAGTTTTGCAAAGGTGGGTGCATACTCATAGGAGCAAAACTTTATTAGAGGCGATCCCGAAGGAATCATTGAATGGATCGGTGAAGAAGCTGAAGCTTTTGAAGAAATTCTTAGCGATCGTGGGGATTTTTGCGCCTTCGCTGGTGCCCGAGGGGTTGTTGCAATTTTAGAGAAAACTGGTTGTGTACATGTTAAAGTTATAGCCCAGACGGAAACCGTCTTCTCCATAGACAACACGAAGGATCCTTCGGCTGAAGCTACTTTGATGGGCGGGAAATTTTACTCCAACGTTTGGATGAAGGGTGGCCGGGAAATAGCCAACGAAGCTATAAATAAAAATGAAAAAGAATCCCATGATGCCCGAGAAGAAGCCAAGCGAGCAGAAGAGGCTGCTGAGCGCGCAAGGCGTATAGGTATTTTTACTGAATCCTAGTTTCAGTATTTTTTCCTGGCTTTGAATTAACAACTTGTTATTTTACTTCAGCTGAACTATCACCGCCACCCGAGCCATATGATCCTGAAGCTGGTCCAGTCATGAAAGCAACATTACAAACAATAAAGATTGCTGAAGAAGCCGTTGACGAAGCTGTCAAAAAATTGTTGAATGAAGCTGCCGAAAAGATTCTAAAGGAAGACTGAATTCTTGTACCCTTAAGAAATGTAGTGTTTTGGGGAAATGTAATATTCGTACATAAGTTAAACATTATATATTTATATGTATATTAATGTAATATATTTCTTTGTGATGCATGAAATTTGTGTTCATACCATTTTTGAGCCTTCGGTGAAAACAAACCTTCCCTTCTTTTCATGCTTCGTAAAGAAAGAGCCCTTCTATGCACAGCTGTTATATAATATTGTTGTCGACGAAAATTTTCTTGGCATGTAAAATTATAATTGTCGATGGTGTACTTTGTGATCCAGCACACTGTTTCATTCATCGCATATTTTCCTTCTGCACAATCTTGTTGCTGATGTGACATGATATATGATGTAATGCTATGAGAAATGATGCGATGGTATGATGCAGCATGATGTTTTATGCCGAAGACACGTACCCACACGAAAACACACCCAGACTCTGCATCCCCTTAGGAACGTCTTTTGAGTCTCTTCACCTTCTATTTTGGTGGCATTTAAGCTCTGCATCCCCTTAGGAACGACTTTGAAGCTTCTTCACCTTCTATTTCGGTGGCATACTGGCTCTGCATTCCCTTAGGAATGACTTTTGAGCTTCGGAACTTACACTGCGCTCCCTTAGGAATGACTTTGTAGCTTCGGAAATTACTTTGCGCTCCCTTAGGAACGACTTTGTAGCTTCGGAATTTACTCTGCACTCCCTTAGGAACAACTTTGACAATCGATGGTGTAACTAAAGTATTATTATTACACATATTAATTCTTCCTGAATTGTCTTTCGTGCAAGAAAATATAAAGGCAGAAAAATTTAAAATACATCAGATCAGGATATTCTTTAGTCGCACCACTGTAGCCTCTTTAGTAAATGTGCTTTGATTCAGGCACAGTGCTATTGACTGTGGGAGCTTCAGACTCCTCCCGAAGGTCGCGTTGCTGTTGAGCATGGTGTTGCCCTTCTAGATGCTGACTGTGTGCTAGTGGTGGTGGTGGTGGCAACTAGGCCCAGGAAGCTTGAGAATGGCTTGCCGAAGCGATAGAAGCCGTAGGCTGTTGGTTGCCCACATACCCCAGGACATAAGGAGAATAACACGAAGCAGTGTGGAGGACTTGCTTCGGCTGACTCTACCGCGTTTCAGCTTCAGCAATTTCCTTCTGCTTCTGAATGGTAACATGGCATGTCCTTGTTGTGTTGACTTTGTCCTCACCACAAAAAAGACGGTACAGTTTCCTGGGTTGGTTGCCAAACCTTCCTCCACTTAAACTTCTTCCTCCTCTACCCCTCGGAGCTGGTGGTCTGAAAGAAGTCATGCTTGAAGACTGAGAATTTTGATGACTATGCAGAGCATTGCTGGCCCTTTCATCATTGGAATTGGAGTTGTGAATGGACCGGACATGCCTAGGATGAAGAGTCCCTCCGAAGCCCCTAGTCATCTCGGAGAACCTGTAGGCCTCCTCCCTTCTTTGGCGAAAGTCATTGTCGGCCCGGATGTACTGATCCATTTTCTAAAGCAGCTTCTCCAAAGTTTGTGGAGGCTTCCTAGCAAAATAATGAGCTGTGGGCCCTGGCCTATGTCCCTTGATCATGGCCTCAATGACAATCTCATTGGGCATTGTGGGTGTTTGTGCTCTTAGTCGCAGGAACCTTCGGACATACGCCTAAAGGTATTCTTTCTGGTCTTGTGTGCATTGGAACAATGCCTGAGCAGTAACTGGCTTCGTCAGGAAACCTTGGAAGCTAGTGACCAGCATGTCTTTGAGCTTCTGCCATGATGTAATCGTGCCTGGTCAAAGAGAGGAGTACCATGTCTGGGCCACACTTCGGACTGCCATGACGAAGGACTTTGCCATGATAGCGGCGTTGCCTCCATATGAGGATATTGTTGCTTCATAACTCATTAAGAATTGCTTTGGGTCTGAGTGCCCATCGTACATGGGCAACTATGGTGGCTTGTAGGATTGTGGCCATGGAATAGCCTGCAGTTCTGCAGCCAGGGGAGAAGCATCATCAAAAGTAAAGTTGCCATGATGAAAATCATCGTACCATTCATCGTCATTGTATGAGTTCTCTTGACGAAGCTCCCTGTGCTGAGGCCTTCGGTCCTGGTCATCTTGAGTAAGATGACGCATCTCTTCATCAGCTTCATCAATCCTCTTCTGTAGATCGGCTAGACGGGCCATATTCTCCTTCTTCCTCTGTACCTGCTGATGATTCCAGGTCCCTGATCTCCTGGTCCAGCTCCTCCTCCTAAAGTGTTGGGCTAGTAGCCTTTCTCTTCTGGTTTCTAGCTTCACGGAGAGGGAGTGTCTCCTAGTTCGTGTCCAGTGGCTGCAGTGCAGCCCTTGGCGCTGCTGTCTTCTTCTGCGGTATAACGAAGTTTGATGCTTTGCCGAAGGTTGTGGAAATGAGTACACCAGAGGTGGGCGCCAATGTTGGTCCTTGTTCTCAGATGCTATACATTAAGAACAAAGCAACACAATTGTTAATGATTAAAGGTCTTCATCCTTCAACACATTATCTCCTTTCGGCTATAATGATCTTCAGACGAGTGTCATGAAGGACATACCTTCATCATCTCAATGAACAAATATAAATGAAGGTACATGAAATATAAAAGAATGTAAATAATGATGGTATATCGACAAATTATTTATATTCTCATTTCAGAAACATGGACAAATACTCACAACGTTTATATTTACATTAATACCTTCGGCTTTCCAGAAGGCGAAAATGCGAGAGTGACGCAAGAATGATTATAGTTCAACGTGAACAGTACGGAGTTACTGTTCATCTATTTATAGGCGCGGGACACAGCCTGGACAAAATTACATTCATGTCCCTGACTTTTATTGTTAATCATAAGGCAAGCCATCATGGACTAAGTAGTCTTTTCTCCCTTAAGTCGGTTCCATCTTTCACCTTCGTCATTATACTAAGCTGAAGCTCTTTAAGCCACAGCTTCAGCGTCCATTCATCCTGCCTTTAGGTCGTGTCTTCATATCACTCATACCTTCATCTCAAAGCCGAAGCCTCCTGTAATAGTCTGTGTTACACTGAAAAACATATTAGTCACGTTTTTTAGGACCTTCGGAAGAGTTAGTCCCCCAACAGGTGCATCATGTTGGAATTAATTGTTTGTGCATTCAATAATAATAACAATAATATTAATAAAAATATAATAATAATTTGAGATTTGGATTGAACACTAAATTGAAATTTAGGATTTGAAAATAGAAATTGAGAAAAAGGAGAGAAAGAAAAAAAGAATGGATATAAAAATATAAATAATATATACAAATATATCTCCAAAAGTGGTACTTTTAATTGCGCAATATAATTTGAGGATAAACTTGCCACAATTTTGAATTTAAATTAGAATTAAACTTTGAATTTGGAAAGGAAGAAAAGAAAATAAAAATAAAAAAAAGAAAAAGAAAAGCAAATCGGAAAACGACCGCATGGGCCAAATGTCCCTGGCCTCGGCCGATCTTGCCCTTTTCTCTCTGCGCGCGCATCCAGCAGCGTGACCTGACGCTGAGGTCCGGGTCCCACGTGTCAAACACAGCGGCACGCCAGTGCTTCCGTTTTCCCACTGACCTATGGGCCTGTGTAGCAGCTTCATTTTCCACCGCGCTATGACTGGAGCGTGGGGCCACGCGGTCAGACCTCTCTCCAACAGAATCGCCCGCAGTCCTCGGATCGACCGGCGCCGACGCGAGCTCCTCATCCATGACCGCCCGGATCCTGCAGCCTCGTTGTGCCTATAAAAAGAATCGGTTGTGCCCCGTTCCTGGTGACCGACCCAATCGCGTAGACGACTAGAGCCTTGACGTCGAAAATAGAGAGAGAGGCAGGGAAGGAGAGACGGGTGGAGCCGTTGTTGGCTTCGTGCCAGATCTCGGTTTGTCGCCAGGATCAAGGTGGTCGCGACCTTATCATCGGCAGGTGAGTCTCCCAGGGTTGTCGCTTTCTCCGTTCCTTTTCGTACGGTCGCGGTTGACGAGGACTCGCTTGGTGGTTGTGGTCGGTCTAAGCATCGACCGCCTAGGTGTATCGGTCGCCCCTAGTACTGGCTTGCGAGGAGAGAGGATAATGGGCGTGAGGTAAAAAATGGACTAGGACCGTCCAATTGATAATAAGCGTCTTAGATTAGATTAGCTTACCCCTTCGCCTGGATGGAACCCCGTCCGTCGATTCCAGATCGGGCGGATGGAAATCGATCGCGTGATTTTAAAACTTGGACCGTCGATCTCGGATTCGACCGCTAGCGTTGCGAGTCCGTTCATAATGTGCCCAGATTTAATCTATGTCGTTGGCCACGGATCCGAGGGCTCTGACGGGTTGATACCCCTTCGCGCGCGTCTGTTTACAAAAGAGCCCCTCGAGTTTCAGTAAATAAACCCGCCGTCGACCCGGGCGCTCTCTAAGTCGGGGAGGTTTTATAGTTTAGCTCCTGGGTTGTTTGGAAATTGGGGCTCAGTCCAGACAGTGAGAAAAACATATAAAATCATTTAGAAAATGAATTTTTAATATGAAAACAATTCCTAGAACTTGTGTAATTCATAGAAAATTCATATTAAGTCCAAATTAATTCATTCTAGTTTCTATAATTTGGTAATATTATTGTTTATCACCTAGTGTCTCTGTTGTGACATGAAAGCCACAATAAAATTGATCTCCTAATTAATTTTATATCAAATACATAAAACCTTTGGAAATTCATAACTTCCCCATTTTAACTCTGAATTGAACTGTTCCAGTTGCGTTAGCTTCATATGAATATTTACTATGCAATAACAACATTTATTATACCATGTCTCATTCTTTTATAATTAGATCTTTATTTAACTTATGTAGGTTAGTCTTGTTTATCTACCAATCATTATAATCTACTAAAATATGGTCTATGGTCAATTTATAATTTAGATTAAAGTTGAATTAATTACTACTTTAGGTTATCTTCTCTCTTGATTTATAAAATAAACATAAAACCTAGTTTTAATCATTTAATCACATCATAACTTGATGATCGTAACTCCGATCTTACTAGTTCTTGATCCCACGATCTCGTAGCAATGCGTAGATCATTATTATGCAGTTTGTTCTTATGTTTGGTGTGATGTTAATTTTATCTATACCATGTTTGTTTGTATTGCCACGACTAGCAGTGAGGTCACGAGGATCTGAAGATCATCCTGGTGCCTGGAATCTCAAGTGCAAGGCAAGTTGTGCCCTTGACCACTTTTTACCCAATAATGTTCTTTAATATCACTTATTCATACATAGATTTAATTTTGATGGGATCCAATAGGTCACCCTAGTCTGTTTATCCTTTTTACCTTGTTTATCCTTGAATCATTTAGGTAGTTATGCTATTGCTTCACATGGTTTTGGGTTAATATTTTATTATATCCATGTTCCAATTATTCTGTTCTGTTATTTATGTTCATGTCAAGATCATTAAGTTTAATTGGAACATGGAGCTTAAATTGAGAAACACGTGCAACCACAAGGGTGGAAAGGGACACCCTTGGCTGACTAATTAGAAAAGCTAGTGGAAGACTACCTTACCCGAAAGGGCCAAGGGTAGTAGGGGAGTAGGCATGCAGGGAGGTTCTCGGGTTGATTTTGCTACGATGGCGGTCAAACGAGGGATTCTTGCAGTTGCTCTTCCCATAAACTGTAGCGGGTTTTCAGAAGCTAGTGGAACTTTGTAAAGGCCTCATAGTGTTACCCTGCCTCGCTTCCTTGGTAGAGGTGTATGGGGCCCGTACAACCCCGTGGCAGATGGGTAACATGACTTGTGGGTACAGGGTACAAGCTCCACAGAATGTAAAACTGGTATACTAGCTGAGCTCACGGTCATGAGCAGCTCAGGACTCTCGCATGATTAAACTATGAAACTAAATTCAATTTGTCATTTGCATTGCATGGGATTTATTATTAATTTTGTTCTATTATTATTATGGTTTGGTATTTACTTACATTTAGTAACTGCTAATAAAATGTTGACCAACTTTAACAGTGATGCTTATCTTTAACCATCCTCTTTGGTAAGCCTTACACTTTACATGAGCTCCCACCTTTGGTGAGTTCATGCACATTATTCCCCACAACTTGTTGAGCGATGAACATGTGTGAGCTCACCCTTGCTGTCTCACACCCCCCATAGGGGAAGAACAGGTGGTTCAAGAGGAGCCACACAACGAGGAGTTCGATTTGATCTAGGTGGTGTCTCCCAGTTGACTTTATGGCGCTAAGGATGGACTTTAGTTCGTTTTATATTTATCCTTTATTTTGTAAGACTTCCGCTATGTAATAAGTAAACTGATTATATTGTGACATTAATCTCTATTCACTCTGTTATTATATGTGTTGTCTTCTTTGGCGCATATATAAGATGCACCCGGCTTTGTCCCTTAAAACCGGTTGTGACATCGCTGCATCCGACGACGTTGCCGAGTATGAAGCCTTAGTCAATGCTTTGCGCATCACCATTGAGCTAGGGGTCAAACTCCTAGACGTCCGAGGGAATTCCCAGCTTGTCATTTACTAGGTGATGAAAAACTCGAGCTGTCATGATGCGAGGATGGAGGCTTACTGCGAGGAAGTTTGGTGCCTCGAAGATAAAACTTTTCGGCCTGGAGCTCAACCACGTCGCACGCCGGTACAACGAGGTAGCTGATAAACTGGTGAAAATCGCCTCAGGGCGGACCACAGTCCCCCCAAACGTCTTCGCCAAGGACATCTCCAAACCCTCGGTAATTTTCAAGGAGGCGTCCGAGATCGTCCCCCACGAAGAAGCGCCCCCCGCCAACGGACCCGAGGCTATGCAAATTGACGGCGACGAAGACCGAGCCGCTCTAGCTTTGGACTGGAGGGCACCTTACCTGGAGTATCTTCTCCGGGGAGAACTCCCTCTAGGGAAGACCGAGGCTGAGTGCCTCGCCCGCCGAGCAAAGACCTTTACGCTGAAAGGAGAAGAAAAGGAGTTGTACCGATGTAGCCCCTCGGGAATATTTCAACGGGGTATACCAATCATCCAAGGGCTGTAGTTGCTGGGAGAAATCTGTTGGGGGCTTGCAGGCACCACAACTGGCCGACTGCAGTAGCAGATGCTATCAAGATCGTGCGGTCCTACCGAGGCTGCCAGTTCTACGTGAAGCAGCCACATATGCTAGCTCAGGCCCTTTAGATGATTCCAATAACGCGGCCCTTCATGATATGGGGATTGGATCTCGTTAGTCCTCTGCAGAAGGCACCTAGGGGCTTCATGCACCTGATGGTTGCTATCGACAAATTCTCTAAGAGGACTGAGGTCCGGCCCCTCAACAACTTTAAGTCCGAGCAGGCGATTGCGTTTTTCATGGATATCATTCATCACTTCGGGGTCTCCAACTCAATCATCACCAACAATGGCACCCAGTTCACAGGGAAGAAGTTCCTCAGCTTCTGCAGCGACCATCACATCCATGTAGATTGGTCAGTAGTAGCACACCCGAGGTGCAACAGGCAAATAGAGTGTTCCAACAACATGATCCTACACGGCCTAAAGACAAGGATCTTAAACGACCAGAACAAGTTCGTCAGGCGATGGCTCGATGAGCTCCCTTCAGTAATCTGGAGCATGAGGAGTACTCTTAGCTGAGCCACGGGGTTCACACCATTCTTCTTGGTCTATGGGGTCGAGGCTATCCTACCGACCGACCTAGAGTATGGTTCCCCTAGGCTACTGGCGTACAGCGAACACAACAATCAAGTCAATCGTAAAGACTCTCTGGACCAGCTGGACGAAGCTCGGGATGTAGCTCTCCTTCACTCAGCAAAATATCAACAATCCCTTCGGCGCTACCATGAACGACGAGTCTGACCCCGGGGGTTCCAGGAAGGTGACGTGGTGCTTTAGCTATGACTAGACAACCAAGGACTCCACAAGCTCACTCCCCCTTGGGAAGGACCCTTCATCATTTCCAAGGTGCTGAAGCCGGGAACATACAAGCTCTGCAACAAGGAAGGAGAAGTCTACGACAACCTGGAATATAGAACAACTACGTCGCTTTTACCCTTAGGCATACAGGCCTAGGCCTAATTGTACTATGTTCCGCATATTTAATAAAGAATGGTTCTCAAGAGAGGCTAGGCCTTGCTTTCAAAACTGAGCCTCCCTTGGGGGCTAGAAGGGGGAATCCCTCCTCTGTGTTGCCTTTTTTCTCGCAGTTTTGAAAAACGAACACGTTTCGTATCCTCGCCATAAGTTGTAACACGAAAAACCCTAGGAACAGAGGACGTCCTGACTAAGGAGGAATAGATGAGCCGCGGGAACACCTACGCCTCAGGGATACGGTTTCCTCACTCACTACTCTCTCCCCAAAGGGAAACTCTCGTTCTAATGGGGACACCGTGGTAGGACTAAGGAAACAAAAAACACACATCAAAAGGATACGAGTTTAAACACTTAGTATCTGCAAAGAGTCTTAGCATATATTACAAAAAGATTGATAATTCATCGCAGGGCTAGGGCCATCTTTCATGCCGCTAGAGGAGGTCCCGCAGAGGGCTCGGTGGCTGCAGGCAACTGGGGAAGAGGCATCGCCACGTCCTCAAAGTGACAAGACAGCTAAGTCCCCAGCCCCTCGACGACATCCATCCGCCTCTGCCCTTCGGCAGCAGCCAGCTCGGGCTCGTCGGGGAGCACAAAGCCGTCACACACCCGCTCGAGGTCGGTCTCATAGTGGGAAGCGACCACCGCCAGGGCTCGCTTCACCCCGAAGTGGACGACCCCGCGGAGCTCACCCCATACGAAGTCGCCCAGGGCTTGCATGCAAGGCCGCATGGGTCCACCCCGAGGCACGCCCACCACATCGAGGTCTTGAAAAAGGTCCACCACTGCCTCGGGCACCTCCCTCAGCTTGGCCCCCTGTTGCTCCACAGTCCGGGTCATGCCCTCTAGACTCTTCTCAAGACCTGGAAAGTGGACGAAGGGGTCAAGACAAGGCTAAGACAAAGAGCCAAACCCGAAAGGCAAAAACAAGACGACAACAACACACCTTCTATCCGGGCGCCTAGAGCCGGCCCGAGGACCGTTCGTCTTCCAGAGACTTGGCGAGGGAGTTACATTCCTCCGTCACCGCATAGAGGCCCTCCTGCACTACCGCAGCACCCCGTAGTAGTGCGGCAAGGCCTGCATGAAGCGGCTCGCCGAAACCCCGAAGCCATGTTCATGGAACGAGGTAAAGCTAGCGATGTAGCCCGTGGGCGGATTCGGCACCTACTCATCGTGCGGCGCGATCCACTCGGGCTGCGGGCCGGTGATTCGTTGTCGGAGAAGACCTGCGTCAACCAGCACTTCCAGATCAATGTTGGTAACAGAAGACACAGGCCACGGCCCACAGGTCGCAGGGAGGAAGGACAGTGATATTTTCTGCCATCGAAACAAACAGAAGGTGAGAGGAAGGCAAAGAGCTCTCTGGGCAAAAGGTGAAAACGACGTTTGAAGGAAAAGGATTGAAACTGCAAAGGTAATGGTCTGAAGCTCTCCCTCTCGGTTAGCTTTATAGGACGAACAGAACCACCAAGGTACGATTCGAAAAGCGGCTAGATGACGGTCGTTTCGAATCCCGCAAGCACGCATGCCGCGAACGGTCGATGGGAAGGTAGAACGTCTTGTCGCATTAAATGACTGTGTCCCCTCTGAGGAAAAACACGACGAGCGTCGTTCCGCGCTCCGCCTCAAAAGGTACACCCTCTCCCCTCGACTATACCGCCTCCTACTCCCCTCGGCAACCAAACTTGAAAGAAGTGTCATCTACCTCGGGCAACCCCCTCGGAAAAGGAGCAGCGAATCAGAAAAAGTCGTCTTCTACCTCTGCCTATTGCTTCGGGAGGAAAAAAGGCATGTAAAGATACTATTCAAAGATTTGAAGGCTCGGCCCTCAGCAGGGTTCAGACAAACCATGTCAGGACTTCAGGGCTCGAAGCCCAATACTGATCAGGGGTTCCAAGGCTGGCCCCTCGAAAGGACTCCAAAACCACCCCAAAGCACAGAGTCAAGGATGACTATAGGTACGCCCTTACATGGCCATATCTTGGGTTGCAACCCGAGGTATGTTAAGACATATCCGAGAACCCCCAGGACGATTCGTGATGGTATCCCATCATAGGAAGGCATCGAGCCCTCGAACCCCATCGACAGGGTCTGGGACCAGGCGAATCACCCGCAGGTACCTTTGGGGTGTGTCTCTGGACCTCAAGTTGACTCCAATCGAAAGGAGCTCGGACCCCCACTCGGATCACCCATTAACAGCTCAATGGAAATGTCATGCTTGTTGCCCATCAAGGGTAGCATGGAGCATTCCTCCTCTTCCTCCTCGCAGAGAGGTGATGAAGGGGCGTACGAACCAAAAGTCGAGACATCCCTCGATTGACCCATTGCTCCGTGCAAGGGCTTGGGGGCTGCCCTCGCAAATTACGTCAAAAGGCTCCCACGGACTGACCAAAGATCAAACGGGACCTATCAAAGCACAAAAGCCCCCGAAGGAGTCAAACCACTCCTTCAGGGCCTCGGGGGCTACACCCGACGGGTGTGCGCGCGTGCACCCATCGGAAAACAAGCATGTCCTATCTCTTAAAAAACAGCATGCTCACGGGTAAGCAACAGAGCCTCCAAACAAGTACTAAGAGTACTTCCTTGGAAGGCTCGGGGGCTACTGTCGGGGGCAATAATTAGGGACACCCAAATTACCCCCTAACAAACGCACTCAAAGAAATAAGGACTAAACTCTTGATGGGTGACATCCGAGCCACCTATGAAAAGCCGACACGTCCCCCGAGGGTCTCCCACCTTGAGCAGGCCTGCGCTTGCCCGAAGTCGACGCCACTCACTTCGCTTCACCCGAGGTCACCTCAGCGCAGTCCGTCTCGCCCAAGTAGGCCTCGACCAGAAAGTACAAGGGCGCTCAAAAACAGGCAGAGGACAGGTGCATTTAATGCATGCGCCAACCCGCGCTGTGGCAGCGGAGCATAGTGGTGGACAAGACAGTGATCACGTCTAAGCGCAGCGGTATGATTACGCCTGTGCCAAACAGTGCACACACGCCGCCTGGCACCCTACGGTGGGACGCCTAATACGACAAGCTGAGCGGACGAGCCTTCAGGTGCAACCTCTCTGCCTTGCTCGACCCAAGCTCAGCCCTCGGGCAAATTCTCTGCCTCGCCCGAGCTCGGCCTCAGCCACCGACTACGTCGTGAATCCTGCAGACAGCCACTCCACCCGACTGTTTGCGCACGTCAAGGGATAGCTGGGCTGGCACCTCGGGAAGACTTCTGCATCAACTAAGCGAGGGCTCTAATCACGATGAGTGATGCAGAGAATCTCGACGTCATCACACGCCAGGACGATGACACACCCCGTAAGCAGCCTTTGGCCCATACCCCGGTGCTGTTACAACCACTACGGCATGGGCGGCCTCTGCCTCGGGAGCTTGGTTGTACGGACGACCCCTCGGTCTCGGCCTCGGCTCACTATGGGAAGTCAGCAGGCACGAATCTACTGCATGGTTCACCATCACATCAGATGCCACGACATCTCTCCTTCAAATACAAGACTCAACTTCACCATGGACGCTCCCCTGGTGTATAAATAGGGCAGTGGTCCCTCCATTGACAAGAAGGGAGACACACGTAGACAAGTTCTTGCTCTCTCACTTTGTCTTAGATATTGGTACTTGCCTCAATCATCTCTAGGAACTTGGGAACTTCCCCTCTCCCGTTGTGCTTCTAAACCCCTACTACAGGCACCACGGTGGGAGTAATATAAGCCTCATCCCCTCTGCTGGAAGTAGGGCCTCGAGAAGCCTAAACTAGGATAATCGCTTGTGTCATCTCGCACATCATCTAGAGCCAGCCACGCGGCACATTACTGGTTGGTTAAGTACCCGCAGTCCAAACACCGACAATAAGGTTCTTACTAATCCTATTTGGTGCCCCTATGCAAAGGGAAGCTCTTGCAAGGGCCAATCACCCGAAGGTAACTCCGTAGATAGTCGCAGACATTCTCCACGCACAAGTGGTGCTCCGCTTCTGTCTTCTCTCGGATGCTCACCGACGTCTTCACTATTGTGCTTCTGGACGAAACGCCATGGGCCTCTTTCCCTCTGGTACACGATGGCGGTCACACCACAAACGCGGTTGTTGTGATCTTGCAAGACTCTCATCCCACTCGGTACAATTACAATGGCTCGCACAAGAGCTGAGGGTGTCTAACCTCACTCAAACAACTAGGTCTAAACCTAGAGCAAGTGCACTTAAGTGGTCTAACTAACCTAATCACTTCGCAAAGCACCTACACTAATATCTCACCGAGTGATCCTATTAAGCACTTGGGTGTATGGAGCCTTGGATTGGTGTCTCAACACACTAGCAATGTTTCTCAACTCTTACAAATGGTCGGTTGGGTGGGTATATATAGAGCCACAAGCCTAAAAGAGTCGTTGGAAGGTTGGCAACTTTTCTACATCACACTAAACCAGTTCGATACACCATATGTGTACACCGAACCTGGTCTGGTGTGCTTCCACGTCAGCTACCTTTGTTGCTCTAAATGATTCTATGTGCCATGCCGGAGGTCCGGTGCATATCGGACTGGTCCGGTGCCTGTCACGTTAGACAACCGTTAAAACTAATCGTTGTCGACCATTGAGCCTCTGTGGTACGGTCTGGTGCACCAACAAGCTTAGGGTGTTGGAATACGATCTTTACGTACTTGGTCCGGTGCCTAGTCCGATGTACCATCTGACTGGTCTGGTGCATCCAGAAACAACACAATCTCCTATTCTTTAGGTTTCTTTACTTGGGTTTTTCTAGTATATTGGTAAGTCAATAATAGGTCTTTTTGAGATGTTGTTTCCTCAATGTCCTAGTCTAAGTCGACTTTGCATCATGTGAACTATAAAGATAAACATTAGCAAACACATTTGTCCACATGTTATGTTGATCATGTAACACCAAAACACTTAAACAAATGTGTCATGGTCCATTTTCCTTGCAAACATCGTTAGTATGTAGTTAATTAAGAAAAACATTTTCTATGTTTGATACACTATTAAGATAAATCATTGTCCTAACTTGTTCATATATATATATAACGGGAGCCTTGGGCTTTCAATAGTTAAAGGAAGCCCAGGCCGACCATCCCTGCAACGTGGTTCAACCCAGCGCGCCGACTCAACCAGGCTGTCGGGTGCGCCACCCTCCCCACGTCTGTACGCGCAAAAAAGGAAAGCATGCATGAGTCAAATACGTTCCCTTGCATACGCGTAAATTTAGGAAAAATATGTGTGACAATTTCTATTTTTTAATGCTTTATTTCCTCCATAAATTTAGGATCGCTGCAACAGCCATGCAGCTAGACTCGTAAGGATCATTTTATGATATATACTAATACTAAATATGCTACACTGTGTAGATAATTTTGCAATTTGGTATACTACATAAAAATCTGTTACCAGCTGCATGCGCACGAATTTATGATGGAAAGAATGTGCAATGAAAGGAAATGAATTGCACGCATAGAAAGAAAAAATCGTATTTAATGTTTTATTTACTTCATAAATATAGGATCCCTCTAACAGCCATGCAGTTAAACACATTAGAACTAGTTTATGATATATACTGATACAAATTATACTACACGGTGTAGGTATTTATACAATTCGGTACACTACGTAAAAAAATTGGCATGTTGTTTACTGGTGGCCGCATCTCTGGGTTGGAGCGTAAAAACCATAAGTTTTGAGCATAAAATCCCTCAATTATAAGAGCAAATTGCGAGCCAATGTGAGAGGTTGATAACTCTAGTAGGTTGTTATTACGATCCTATTTTTATGGCAGATCCAAAAAACATGGTAGCCGCACGCATGCGGTTTCTATTTTTATACAGATCCAAAAATTATGGCAAAATGCATACATGAGTCAAACACGTTCCCTTGCATGTGCGTAAATTTAGGAAAGATATGTGTGACGGTTTCTATTTTAAATGTTTTATTTCCTCCATAAATTTAGGATCGCTGCAAGAGCCATGCAGCTAGACTCGTAATGACCATTTTATGATATATACTGATAGTAAATATGCTACACTATGTAGATAATTATGCAATTTGGTATACTGCGGAAAAATCTGTTACCAGCTACATGCGCACAAATTTATGATGGAAAGAATATGCAATGAAAGGAAATGAATTACATGCATAGAAACTAAAAAATTGCATTTAATGTTTTATTTTCTTCATAAATATAGAATCCCTCCAACAGCCATGCAGCTAAACGCATTAGAACTAGTTTATGATATATACTGATACAAATTATACTACACGGTTTAGGTATTTATGCAATTCGTTACACTGCGTAAAAAATCTGGCATGTTGTTCACTGGTGGACGCATCTCCGGGTGGAGCGTAAAAACCTTATGTTTTGAGCATAAAATCTCTCAATTATAAGCGTAAATACCGAGTCAATGTGAGAGGTTGATAGCTCTAGTAGGTTGTTATTACGATCCTATTTTTTATGACAGATCCGAAAAACATGGCAGCCGCATGCATGCGGTTTCTATTTTTATACAGATCCAAAAATTATGGCAAAATCGTGGGAGTTTCCATTGCATGCGCGCAAATTACTAACAACATAAATCAAGGAATTGCCTTTCCAATATGCATGCAAAAAATATGCATGCAATAAACTAATATACGAACTCCGCGTTTAAGCATAAAATTGTACAGTTTTTAGCGTAAATAATACATGTGGTAGGCATTAAACACAATAATCGAAAAGAAAACACGAATCGAAGTAGGTTGTGTCCGGGGGACGTCGTTGATGACACAAACACAAATGTAGGTCATCAATCGGGCCGCCCAAACTGCGCCAGATCGGAGAATGTCACGCGTGATCATCGCTGCACGCATCTCGCGTCTTTCGTGACGCCGCTCGCTCGAACCTCATGCCTCATGCGTCACCGTCGCTACTCGCACGTCAATGGGCGTCGCTTGCTCGCCGGCCTTGGAAGTGCCGCCTCCTCGGGGCCTCGGGGATGCCGTCGCTTGCCCGCACAAGCGCCCCGCTGTCGCTCGTCCTCTGGATCAGGGACCCACCGCCAGTGACCTGGGAACCACCGCCACTACTCTGGATCGAGGAACCTCTGCCACCAGACGTCGAGGTCATGGAGCTGCGGCCACAGCCTGGGGGTCCACCACCGCGCACGCTCTAGGGCAACCGCCGTCGCCGCATGCGGCATCGCTAATGAATCGCGGTGGAGCGTAAATGTATGGCCCAAAATTTGTTTAAAAAATATATAATAAATCAACAAATATGGTATTATAATGCTTTGGGAATTAGGGATTTTTTTAAAAGGAAACCATTTATACCTCCCATGAATAACTAACAAGGAGAAGAATAAATAAAAACATTGTAAACAATAGAAGTTATATTCACATTAGTATGAATTTGGACTCTTGGAAATTTGAATATCAAACATGGATTTGAAAAGTGTTGAGAAAGATAACTATGATAATCATTTAATGCTTTTCAAATTAAATGGTGAGAGGAAGATAAATAAAATAATGATAATAATAATTATAATAAATATGAAGTTAGAATTTGGTCCACATTAGAACTATGTTTTAAATCCAAAATAGGAATATAACATCTTAAATAGAAAACAAAAATAGAGAATAAAATAGAAAATAGAAAAGGGAAAATACTACACCGAAAATAAAGAGAATAAAATATTTAATTAAATTAAAGCATCCCATTCTGGAGTACTCAATGGGTATGTTTAAATGGGTATAAATTTATAGTTAAATTTGAATTCAAATTTGGATTAACAAAATGAATAAAAGAGAAACTAGAAAAAGAAAAGAATAAAAAAAAGAAAGAAAACCCTGCCTGGCCCGAGTGTCCCCATTCCGGCCCACCTCCCGTTTACAACCCCGCGGCCCACCTTCACTTCCACCCCGCGCGTGCACATTCGTGTTACACTGGCATGTAGTCCCACGAACCAGCCGCTCTGCGCCCTCGCTCTGCATCACGCGCGCTTAGCTCTCTCGCGTCACCTATCTATCTGACGTGTGGGTCCCACCTGGTCGGACTCGTCTTCCCCTCCACAACAGACCCACGCGGCGTCCACGGCAACGGCCACCGCGATTCTCGCTTAGAGCAACAACCGCGCAGACCACTTCCTCACCGGCGCCACTGTCACGCGGGCCCACCCTAGCAGCCTCTGCGCCAACGCCGTCGTCTTCTCCGCGCGGTCACCTGCACCCACCCGACCACGAATGGCGGATCTCGATCCCCATAAACCGGCATGATGCGACCACCGCGCTCGGACCTTACCACTATGTGACCACCGCCTCTTTTCCCTCGCATCATCGTAGTAACCTAAGTACCCGAAACATAGAGAAGGAGTGGGAGACAGAGAGTGCGGCGTGGTTGAGCTCGGTCAACCGTGAGTTGCGTGGCCCCGCCGTTGATTGAGCTCGGAGAGTTGCCGGGGAGGACCGTCTTGACCGCCCGAACGTGGGAAGGGCATCATCTTCCACTGTGGGGCGCCGATTGCGGGTGAATTGCTCGTCGAATCTCTTCATCCGCCACGGGGCCGCTCCGCACTGCAGACGACGCACTCACACGCGCTGTTACTGTTATGAGTCCCTTTCCCGTGTTCGCGTTCATTACCGCAATGAGTAGAACTCTTCGAATTAAAGTTTAATGCGCTGGTGATGGGGAATCTCTTCGCCAGCAATGGAGATCGCCGTCGTTGGCGCGCGGCGCCGTACTCGGTTAGTCGAGAGGTAGGGGATAGGCCTAGTGTCGTCCTATCTCCTGGGAAGGGCTCAGATTAGAAGTCGAATACCCTTTCGCCCGCAGTCGATCTAAACCGCAGATCTCCTAATCGACGGCTACGATTAGATCGCGCTAGTTTATAATCGTGGTCGTCGGATCCCGAGGAACGACGTAGATTAAAACGTTGTGTAACCCTTCGTAACATAAAATATTGATCGTTGTTTGGCTAATGGGCGGATCTGATGAACCCGTGATGTGGCGATCTGTCGGCCGCGGATTCAGGATCGTGTTGCCGAGATTGCGTACCCGTTCGGAATTATTGTGTTATGATCCGGGTCGTCGGCTTCAGATCTGGCGACTAGAATTCATCCATACCCCTTCGCAGTGTGCATTTTGCATATGAAACCCTACAGTCTGGGTAATGAACCCGCAGTCCTTGCCTGGGTTCTCTATGTCTTGGTACACTTTGCGCCAGGGCCCCTGCACTTCTGAGTATTTGAAGCCTAATCCAGAGACTAATGAAAATGGGTAATTAATAACATAAATTGTTTTTAATGTATAGATAAGTGTTAGAACTTGTTTAATTTGTAGAAAATCCATACTAAGTCCAAATTAATCCATTCCAATTTCTATAATTTTGTAATATTATTGTTTATCATTTTGTACCACTATTTTCACATGAAAGTCACATTAAAATTTATATCCTATTTAATCTTGTACAAAACACATAAAATCTTTAGGAAATTCATAACTTCCCCGTTTTAACTCCGATTTGATCCGTTCAAGTTGCATTAGTCTCGTATAAATATTTACTATGCAATACATTTATTGTACAATGTTTCATTCTTTTATAATTGGATCTGTATTTAACTGATGTTGGTTAGTCTGGTTAAACTACTTATCATTATAGACTACTAGAATATGATCTATGGTCAATTTATAACTTAGATCAAATTGAGTTAATTATTTATAAGATATTCTCTTATATGATTTATATTAACCAAATATAATATAGTTTAACATTTTAATCACATAAATTTTCTATAAAATCATAACTCCGATCTTAGTAGTTCTCGATCCCACGATCTCGTAGCAACGCGTAGATTATTATTATACAGTTTGTACTTATGTTTGGTGTGATGTTAATTTTGTCTATACTATGTTTGTTTGTATTGCTACGACTAGCAGTGAGGTCACGAGGATTTGGAGATCATCCTGGTAACTGGAATCTCAAGTCCCAGGCAAGTTATGCCCTTGATCCACTTTTGTTACCCAATAATATTCTTTATTATCACTATTTAATGCATAGGTTTAATTTTGATGGGACCCAATAGGTCACCATAGTCTGTTTATCCTGTTTACCTTGTTTACCCCTGATTCACTTGGGTAGTTATGCTATTGCTTTATATGGTTTCGGGTTAATATTTCATTATATCCATGTTCCTATTATTTTGTTATGTTATTTATGTTCATGATAAGATCATTATGTTAATGGGAACATGAAGCGACCACCCGAGAAAACAGTGCTACCACAAGGGTTTAATGGGATGCCCTTGGCTGATTAACTAGGAAAGCTAGTGGATGACTACCTTACCCGAAAGGGGCAAGGGCAGTAGGGGAGTGGTCAGTGTAGGGAGGTCATTGGGTTGATTTTGTTGTGATGGCGGTCAGGCAAGGGATTCCTGCACTGGAGCTTCCTATAAAATGTAGCGGGTTTTCTGAAGCTAGTGGAACTTTGTAAAGGCCTCGTAGTGTTACCCTGTCCCGCCTCCTCGGTAGAGGTGTATGGGATTCATGACCCCTTGGCAGATGGGTAACATGACTTGTGGGTAAAGATGTGCAACCTCTGCAGATTGTAAAACTAGTATATTAGCCGTGCTCACGGTCATGAGTAACTCAGACCCTCACATGATTAATCTATGGAATTAAAACTCAATTTGTCATTTGCATCGCATTGGGATTATTTTATTACTATTTTTACTTATTATTGTTAAGGTTTGGTATTTACTTATACTTAGTAATTGCTAATAAAATTTTGATCAACTTATAAAAGCCATGCTCAGCTTCAACCTTTATTTTGTTGATCAGCCTTACATTTCACATGAACTCCCACCTTTGGTGAGTTCATGCCATATTATTCCCCACAACTTGTTGAGCGATGAACATGTGTGAGCTCACCCTTACTGTCTCACACCCCCCACAGGAGAAGAACAGGTGGTTCAAGAGGAGCCACATCGAGGAGTTCGATTCGATCTAGATGGCGTCTCCCAGTTGACTTTCTGGTGCTAAGGATATATTTTAGATCCTATTATATTTATCTTTTATTTTTTTGTAAGTCTTCCGCTATATAATAAGTACTCTGATTATTGTGACATTTATCTCTATACACTCTGTTATTATATGTGTTGTCTTCTTTGGCGCATGTATAAGATGCACCCGACTTTGTTCCTTAAAGCTCGGGTGTGACAGTAAAAAATTGAACCCTAGCACTCCAGATCCTGTTTTATAGACGTCCGGACATGGTCCGGCTCAACCTGATTGCACCGTCCGACCTGAGCTTCCTCTAGTTATTGGAAGCCCAGGGCTCCTAATATATAAACTATATATATATATATATATATATATATATATATATATATAGCAAATTTATGATTATAGAATTATTTAGATGTTGAATTCGGGATGTTTTAGTTTAGTTCTGATCATGGCAACGATATAAATTAAAAAGTTCTTCTAAGTTACCTTTCATAATGATATAGTTCGATAATATAGGGCTTACTTTGTATATTTTTTCGGAATTTTTCTATAGCTGAATATATTTAATACTTTAATAGATATTATTAGTGATAATGATTAGATTTTATCAAATTATATGTCAGATGTTTCTATTTATTAAAAAAATTGCAATATATCGTTTTCCTCCCAACATTTATCGTGAAGATTATTAGTGAGAAGTTCCATAGTAAATATGGAGATTGTTGGCACATGATTTTTTCTTTTTGAGAAATGATTTTATTAGGATCAAACAACGAAACTTTTTAAACATCTCAACCCACACACGATCCATCGAACATGGTCAATTAAACAAAGGGCGAAAGCCCGCCTCGTTGACCCTTACAACTCACCAGCTCCGAAACAAAACTTCTCACTCTCGCTCTCTCATCATCAGTCATGCCTGCGCTCCCAGCCGGCCCCATCGCCCGCCGGAACGGCCTCTCCACGTCGACCTCCCCACCACTATATAACCGCCCTACCCTTCCCTCACCGCAGACCCCCGCCATTACCACCACCCTTTCCTTCAGAATCCCTTGTCTCTGCGTGCGTGGCAACAAGCGCACGGCCATTACCAGAAAGCCTGCTCCGCTCTGCTTGGTTCCATTCCAAGAAGCAAAAGAGGAGGAGGAGGAGGAGGAGGAGGAGGAGGCGGCGGACTCAGACTGCAATGAGGGAGGAGATGGACATAGACGCGACCGGCGCGGGCTGGCTGTCGTGGCGAGAGGCGGCGGTCGCCGTGCTCGCGTGGCTGGTGTTGCACGTGGCGACGCGCGTGGCGGATGCGCTTTGGTGGCGGCCCCGTCGCCTGGAGGCACACTTCGCGGAGCAGGGTGTGCGCGGGCCGCCGTACCGTTTCCTGCTGGGGTCCGTGAAGGAGATGGTGGGGCTCATGGCGGAGGCCTCGGCCAAACCCATGTCGCCGCCAACCTCCCACAACGCGCTACCCCGCGTGCTCGCCTTCTACCACTACTGGCGGAAGATCTACGGTGCGTGGCTTGGCCTCTGTCTCCCACATCTCGCTTTCGCCCATGTGTTGCGTCGCGGAGCATGTGTCCCCGCCCCTCCCCCCACACCCCGTTCCGTTTGATTGCTCATCTTTTTGGTTGCCTCTCCGTGATCTGTTCCCTCCCTGTCCGCTTTCCGGCGTTCCCCCCTCTCTCTCTCTCCTCCTGCAGAATTGCTCCCCTGTGCATGTCTGTTTGCGGCCAGGGGCTCAGCTTTTGTCTCTTGTGCGCTTATGGGACTTATGGTGTTTACTCCCTCTTCGGCTCTTCCTTCCTTCTCCAGACTCGTTCCCAGAGACATGTCAACAATCTCACCTCGGTTGCTGCCCTGCCATGCTGCTCTTTGTCCTTCCCCTGCTCCTGCTCGCCTTGCCCCTCTGGCTCTTGCATTCAATGGAGCTGGGCTTTGGATCATGAGCGGAGCACATGGGAGGAAACTAGCGCAGTACATATCCAAAGTCTTTTTCTTTGTTTTTTTTCTCTCTTTTCCCTTTTGTTTGTGCGTTCTGGGCAATTCGCGGTTCGACGATCAGTTGGTTGGCAATGGTTGGTTGATCGATTGGCGTCGTTCTCCACATGTGCAGGACCGAGCTTCTTGATCTGGTTCGGACCGACGCCTCGCCTAACGGTAGCGGAGCCGGAGCTGGTGCGCGAGATCTTCCTCACGCGAGCAGAGGCGTTCGACCGCTACGAGGCGCATCCCGTCGTGCGCCAGCTTGAGGGCGACGGCCTCGTCAGCCTCCACGGAGACAAGTGGGCGCTCCACCGCCGCGTGCTCACCGACGCCTTCTACCCGGACAACCTCAACGTAAGACAGAGGCCGCGGCGCTCTGGTCTTCTAGTGGACGCCCGGTTCGTCTTCGTCGTGTTCGGTGCCTGACGCGCGCCTTCTTCTTCTTGTTGGTTCTTTGCAGCGGCTGGTGCCCCACGTCGGCAGGTCGGTGGCGGCGCTGGCGGCGAAGTGGAACGCCATGGCGGCCGCCGCTGGGAACGGCGAGGTGGAGGTGGACGTAGCGGAGTGGTTCCAGGCTGTGACGGAGGAGGCCATCACGCGCGTCACCTTCGGCCGCAGCTACGACGACGGCCGCGTCGTGTTCGCCATGCAGGGCCGCCTGATGGCCTACGCCTCCGAGGCCTTCCGCAAGGTCCTCGTCCCCGGCTACCGGTGCGTACTACCTGATGGCGGCGCATCTCGTCTCCGTCTCGGATTTTCATTCAAGATACGACGCGTTGTTTGCAGGTTCTTGCCCACCAAGAAGAACTGGCAGTCGTGGAAGCTGGGCAGGGAGATACGGCGGAGCCTGACCCGGCTCATCGCCCGGCGCAGCGGCATGGCCGAGGAGGAGGAGGAGGTTCAGGCCGGCCACTCCGGAGGCTTCCGCGACCTTCTCGGTGCCATGATCAATGCCGGTGAGAGGAAGACGCCGGCGGCGATCCCGGTGGCGGACATGCTGGAGGAGTGCAAGACTTTCTTCTTCGCCGGCAAGCAGACGACGACGAACCTTCTGGTCTGGGCCACCGTGCTCCTGGCCATGCACCCGGAGTGGCAGGAGCGCGCCCGCAGCGAGGTGCTCGACATCTGCGGCCCCGACGAGCTCCCGTCCAAGGAGCACCTCCCGAGACTCAAGACTGTGAGTCCCACTGCCACGTCACCCGCGCAACTTTCCTACCCAATTTCTTTTCGAACCTCCTGCCGTAGGCATTTCCATCATTCCAGTCGACGCTGAGACACAGTGCTGTTTTCCTCGTGGCAGCTGGGCATGATCATAAACGAGACCCTCCGGCTGTACCCGCCGGCGGTGGCCACCATCCGCCGCGCCAAGACGGACGTGCAGCTCTCGGACGGGTGCATGATCCCCCGCGACACGGAGCTGCTCATCCCGATCATGGCCATCCACCACGACGCCAGGTTCTGGGGCCCCGACGCCGCGCAGTTCAACCCCGCACGGTTCGCCGGCGGCACGGCCAGGGCGGCGAAGCACCCGCTGGCGTTCATCCCGTTCGGGCTGGGCTCCCGGATGTGCATCGGCCAGAACCTGGCACGGCTGGAGGCCAAGCTCACCATGGCGATCCTGCTGCAGCGGTTCGAGATGAAGGCGTCCCCGAACTACATCCACGCGCCGACGGTCCTGATGCTCCTCTACCCGCAGTACGGAGCGCCGGTGATCTTCCGGCCACGTTCGGCGCATCCGGCAGCCTCATAGCGCAGATGCTTCGCCTGTCCCCCACATTCTTTTGTTGATTGAAACTGATGGGAACGCCGCAGGTCTGCCTGGTGCTCGAAAGCCATAGGACGTGTCCCAAATACTCCTTCCGCGACCCCCTGTGTATATGCCAAGTGATACTAGAAGCCAAGAAGCACTAACTTTCTGTCCTAGCCTGCGCCTCGGGGCCTACCCAGGTTGCCCGCCGGAAATGCCCTCGTTAATAGACCAGATCAGGCCCAGCCTTTTTTGTTCCCTGCCCCATGGCGTTTGTGTGGTATGTGTATGTATTTGTAATCTGTATAGAGGTTTGCTATTCCATCTTCTACGTTCCTAGTAGAGACGAAAATGCAATGGGAAAAAAACAGAGATTGAGAACAATAGCATTTGTTTAACTTGTACTCCCTCTGTTTTTTTATTTGTCACGCTTTAGTTTAAAAATATTTTAACGGGCAACGAATATTCGAGAATGGATGTTGTATTAATCTAAACGGCGCCCCTGTCCTTTTGCTGGTCTCTTTCGGTTCTGTGGCCGGTGATCTCTTTGCAAAGAGAGAACAATTGCATTTGCGCTTGGTGATTAATCCTTTTTTGTCGATTCTTCTTTTTGTCAGTGTATCCTGATTTCACTAGCTAGACCACACATTGTGCCCCAAGATTAAGGGCGGGATAAGATCACGCGAGATCTATCTGGTTCCCATTCCCATGGATGCTAAACTAGTTTTATTCGCATTAGTTAGGCACGCCTATGCTCATGAACCAGTAAAACCACGTTTTGCACGTTTTTCCGTATGAGCTTAACCCAGCTCGTACAAACAAGATCCGGTACGGTATCCACTCAACAAGATTGTTTTTTGAGCTACAATGTGCAGTCATCAATTATATAAAATACTAAATGAAGAGCAAAAAACCGAGCCATCATTTGCAGCCATATGCGGATATACCAGCTAAATGAGCCCAGCGGTAGCCGGAACAATTAACCCATGTAGAAACACCGACTTTTTTGTTCTTTTTTTTTTAAAAAAACACACGTTTATATATTTGGTGAGACTATTACCTTCTTTGGAACTAGGGATCAGCATTATCACCTGTTACACATAAGGTGTCGTTTGCTTCACAAAATGTAACATAAATAACAACACTAATGATTCACACACACGAGTACCGACGGTAATAAGTTTCTAGTGTGTTATCTGATTACAGTTGGACTTAAACAAATATGGTTTAACATTATCAGTTATCCATTACGTTACAATTTTTTGAACCAAACAACACCTAAGTTATTTAGGTAGGTCAATTATATAATTGATGCATATGTTTTATGCATAGTTTAAAATTTTATTATATTTAGATTTAATATAGGTTAAGTTTAGTTGTTATCTAAAGGTTTTTTTATGTATGAATTTAGGGTTTATTATTAGTTTTAGTTTAGTTACTCATTTAGTATAGGTTATTTACTATAGTTAGTTGTTATTAGTTTTAGACTAATTTAAAATGCTTAGAGTATTGTACAAGACAAAGATACTTGTTGAGGGCTTGGAGTTTATATTAAGACCTATGCCTCCAACCTCGAGACTACTACCTACGATGCTGAGGTTAGATTTTAATACAGGTATGGTTATATTTTATTCAATTAAATTTAATAAATCTTAGACCCATATTAAATTTGATGGGACCTCTAGGGCCCTCGGGGCGTTGAGACACTCCAAGGCCATTGGGGCTATTTAGAGCTATCAAGGACCTCTAGGGCTGTTAGGGCCTTCTGGGGTGTCAGGACCTTTAGGGTCGTCAGGAACCTCTAGGGTTGTTGGGACCATTTTGGGACATTAGACCATCTGAAGTTTTTAGGGCTATCAGACATGCTGTAACTAATGGTTCTTGCTTTTATTTTGGTTACTAAGTGACAACTTAGATGGACTAATACATGTTTATGTTGGGATACACGAGGTTTAGTCCATAGGTACACTAGTGTAAGTAGCTCTAGCCATGGAGGAAATGGCCTGAACATGTGAAAATCGCCTAGAGGGGGAGTGAATAGGGTGAAACTGAAATTTACAAAGTTAATCACAACTACAAGCCGGGTTAGCGTTAGAAATATAATCAAGTCCGCGAGAGGGTGCAAAACAAATCGCAAGCAAATAAAGAGTGTGACACGCGGATTTGTTTTACCGAGGTTCGGTTCTCGCAAACCTACTACCCGTTGAGGTGGTCACAAAGACCAGGTCTCTTTCAACCCTTTCCCTCTCTCAAACGGTCCCTCGGACCGAGTGAGCTTTCTCTTCTCAAATCAACCGGGAACAAAACTTCCCCGCAAGGACCACCACACAATTGGTGTCTCTTGCCTTGGTTACAAGTGAGTGTTTGATCACAAGAAAGAATGAGAAAGAAGAAAGCAATCCAAGCGCAAGAGCTCAAAAGAACACAACAAATCACTCTCACTAGTCACTAATGCTTTTGTGGAATTGGGAGAGGATTTGATCACTTGGGTGTGTCTTGTATTGAATGCCTAGCTCTTTTAAGTGGTTGGAAGGTTGAAAACTTGGATGACTTGAATGTGGGGTGGTTGGGGGTATTTATAACCCCAACCACCCAACTAGCCGTTTGGTGGAGGCTGTCTGTCGCATGGTGCACCGGACAGTTCGGTGCACACCGGACACTGTCCGGTGCGCCAGCCACGTCACCAGGCCGTTGGGTTCCGACCGTTGGAGCTCTGACTGCTGGGCCCGCCTGGATGTCCGGTGGCACACCGGACATGCACTGTAGAGTGTCCGGTGCGCCACTTCGCGCGTGCCTGACTTCTGCGCGCTCTGGCGCGCATTTAATGCTGTAGCAGGTGACCGTTGGCGCCGAATAGTCGTTGCTCCGCTGGCTCACCGGACAGTCCGGTGCACACCAGACATGTCCGGTGAATTATAGCGGAGCGAATTCCCGAAGCTGGCGAGTTCCGGAGTCGCTCTCCCCTGGGGCACCGGACACTGTCTGGTGTACACCGGACAGTCCGATGAATTATAGCGGAGCGCCTCTGGATTTTCCCGAAGGTGAAGAGTTCAGCGTGAAGTCCCCTGGTGCACAGGACACTGTCCGGTGGCACACCGGACAGTCCGGTGCGCTAGACCAGGGCTGCCTTCGGTTATCCCTTGCTCTCTTTGTTGAACCCAATTCTTGGTCTTTTTATTGGCTAAGTGTGAACCTAAGGCACCTGTATAACTTATACACTAGAGCAAACTAGTTAGTCCAATTTATTTGTGTTGGGCAATTCAACCACCAAAATCATTTAGGAAATAGGTGTAAGCCTAATTCCCTTTCAATCTCCCCCTTTTTGGTGATTGATGCCAACACAAACCAAAGCAAATATAGAAGTGCATAATTGAACTAGTTTGCATAATGTAAGTGCAAAGGTTGCTTGGAATTGAGCCAATATAAATACTTATACGCATGGATTGTTTCTTCATTTTTAACATTTTGGACCACGCTTGCACCACTTGTTTTGTTTTTGCAAATTCTTTTTGTAAATCCTTTTCCTCTCTTTTTGCAAATAGTCAAAGGTGAATGAATAAGATTTTGCAAAGCATTTTCAAGATTTGAAATTTTCTCCCCCTGTTTCAAATGCTTTTCCTTTGACTAAACAAAACTCCCCCTAGATGAAATCATCCTCTTAGTGTTCAAGAGGGTTTTGATATATCAATTTTGAAATACTACTTTCTCCCCCTTTTGAACATAATAAGATACCAATTTGAGATTTCCAATTGAAAATCATTTTTAAAATTAGGTGGTGGTGCGGTCCTTTTGCTTTGGGCTCATGCTCTCTCCCCCTTTGGCATAAATCGCCAAAAATGGAGTCATTAGAGCCCTTGATAACTACTTTCTCCCCTTTTGGCAAATAAAATACGAGTGAAGATTATACCAAAAGACAGAGTCCTTTTGCTTGGGACTCATGCTCTCTCAAAGATGGAGAGTTGCCCGGAGCGACGGCGAAGGATGAGTTACGGAGTGGAAGCCTTTGTCTTCGCCGAAGACTCCAATTCCCTTTCAATACACCTATGACTTGGTTTGAAATAGACTTGAAAACACATTAGTCATAGCATATGAAAGAGACATGATCAAAGGTATATAAATGAGCTATGTGTGCAAATCAACAAAAGAAGTTCCTAGAATCAAGAATATTTAGCTCATGCCTAAGTTTGTTAAAGGTTTGTTCATCAAGAGGCTTGGTAAAGATATCGGCTACTTGATCTTTAGTATTAATGTATGAAATCTCGATATCTCCCTTTTGTTGGTGATCCCTTAAAAAGTGATACCGAATGGCTATGTGTTTAGTGCGGCTATGCTCAACGGGATTATCCGCCATGCAGATTGCACTCTCATTATCACATAGAAGAGAAACTTTGGTTAATTTGTAACCAGTCCCTAAGGGTTTGCCTCATCCAAAGTAGTTGCGCACAACAATGTCCTGCGGCAATGTACTCGGCTTCAGCGGTTGAAAGAGCTACGGAATTTTGTTTCTTTGAAGCCCAAGACACCAAGGACCTTCCCAAGAACTGGCAAGTCCCCGATGTGCTCTTTCTATTAATTTTACAACCCACCCAATCGGCATCGAAATAACCAAGTAAATCAAATGTGGATCGCCGAGGGTACCAAAGCCCAAACTTAGGAGTATAAACTAAATATCTCAAGATTCGTTTCACGGCCGTAAGGTGAGCTTCCTTAGGGTCGGCTTGGAATCGTGCACACATGCATACGGAAAGCATAATATCCGGTCGAGATGCACATAAATAGAGTAAAGAACCTATCATCGACCGGTATACCTTTTGATCGACGGATTTACCTCCCTCGTCGAGGTCGAGATGCCCATTGGTTCCCATGGGTGTCTTGATGGGCTTGGCATCCTTCATCCGAAACTTGCTTAGAATATCTTGAGTATACTTCGTTTGGCTTAGGAAGGTGCCCTCTTGGAGTTGCTTTACTTGAAATCCTATGAAATACTTCAACTCCCCCATCATAGACATCTCGAACTTTTGTGTCATGATCCTACTAAATTCTTCACATGTAGACTCGTTAGTAGACCCAAATATAATGTCATCAACATAAATTTGGCATACAAACAAGTCATTTTCAAGAGTTTTAGTGAAGAGTTTAGGATCGGCTTTTCCGACTTTGAATCCATTAGTGATAAGGAAATCTCTAAGACATTCATACCATGCTCTTGGGGCTTGCTTGAGCCCATAAAGCGCCTTAGAGAGTTTATAAACATGGTTAGGGTACTCACTATCTTCAAAGCCGGGAGGTTGCTCAACATAGACCTCTTCCTTGATTGGTCCATTGAGAAAAGCACTTTTCACGTCCATTTGATAAAGCTTAAAGCCATGGTAAGTAGCATAGGCCAATAATATACGAATTGACTCAAGCCTAGCTACGGGTGCATATGTTTCACCGAAATCCAAACCTTCGACTTGGGAGTATCCCTTGGCCACAAGTCGGGCTTTGTTCCTTGTCACCACACCATGCTCGTCTTGCTTGTTGCGGAAGACCCATTTGGTTCCTACAACATTTTGATTAGGACGTGGAACTAAATGCCATACCTCATTTCTCGTGAAGTTGTTGAGATCCTCTTGCATCGCCACCACCCAATCCGAATCTTGGAGTGCTTCCTCTATCCTGTGAGGCTCAATAGAGGAAACAAAAGAATAATGCTCACAAAAATGTGCAACACGAGATCTAGTGGTTACCCCCTTATGAATGTCGCCGAGGATGGTGTCGATGGGGTGATCTCGTTGGATTGCTTGGTGGACTCTTGGGTGTGGCGGCCTTTGTTCTTCATCCTCCTTGTCTTGACTATTTGCATCTCCCCCTTGATCATTGCCGTCATCTTGAGGTGGCTCATTTGCTTGATCTTCTACTTCATCAACTTGAGCCTCAACCTCATTTTGAGTCGGTGGAGATGCTTGCGTGGAGGAGGATGGTTGATCTTGTGCATTTGGAGGCCCTTCGGATTCCTTAGGACACACATCCCCGATGGACATGTTCCTTAGCGCGATGCACGGAGCCTCTTCATCACCTATCTCACCAAGATCAACTTGCTCTACTTGAGAGCCGTTAGTCTCATCAAACACAACGTCACAAGAAACTTCAACTTGTCCAGAGGACTTGTTAAAGACTCTATATGCCCTTGTGTTTGAATCATATCCTAGTAAAAAGCCTTCTACAGTCTTAGGAGCAAATTTAGATTTTCTACCTCTTTTAACAAGAATAAAGCATTTGCTACCAAAGACTCTAAAATATGAAATATTGGGCTTTTTACCGGTTAGGAGTTCGTATGATGTCTTCTTGAGGATTCGGTGTAGATACAACCGGTTGATGGCGTAGCAGGCGGTGTTGACCGCCTCGGCCCAAAACCGATCCGAAGTCTTATACTCATCAAGCATGGTTCTTGCCATGTCCAATAGAGTTCTATTCTTCCTCTCCACTACACCATTTTGTTGTGGAGTGTAGGGAGAAGAGAACTCATGCTTGATTGCCTCCTCCTCAAGGAAGCCTTCGATTTGTGAGTTCTTGAACTCCGTCCCGTTGTCACTTCTAATCTTTTTGATCCTCAAGCCGAACTCATTTTGAGCCCGTCTCAAGAATCCCTTTAAAGTCTCTTGGGTATGAGATTTTTCCTGCAAAAAGAATACCCAAGTGAAGCGAGAATAATCATCCATAATAACTAGACAGTACTTACTCCCGCCGATGCTTATGTAAGCAATCGGGCCGAATAGATCCATGTGTAGGAGCTCTAGTGGCCTGTCGGTCGTCATGATGTTCTTGTGTGGATGGTGGGCACCAACTTGCTTCCCTGCTTGGCATGCGCTACAGATCCTGTCTTTCTCAAAATGAACATTTGTTAATCCTAAAATGTGCTCTCCCTTTAGAAGCTTGTGAAGATTCTTCATCCCAACATGTGCTAGTCGGCAATGCTAGAGCCAGCCCATGTTAGTCTTAGCAATTAAGCAAGTGTCGAGTTCAGCTCTATCAAAATTCACTAAGTATAACTGACCCTCTAACACTCCCTTAAATGATATTGAATCATCACATCTTCTAAAGACAGTGACACCTACATCAGTGAATAAACAGTTGTAGCCCATTTTGCATAATTGAGAAACGGAAAGCAAATTGTAATCTAGTGAATCTACAAGAAAAACATTGGAAATAGAATGGTTAGGTGATATAGCAATTTTACCCAATCCTTTGACCAAACCTTGATTTCCATCGTCGAATGTGATAGCTCGTTGGGGATCTTGGTTTTTCTCGTAGGAGGAGAACATCTTCTTCTCCCCTGTCATGTGGTTTGTGCACCCGCTGTCGATTACCTAGCTTGAGCCCCCGGATGCATAAACCTACAAAACATGTTTAGTTCTTGACTTTAGGTACCAAATGGTTTTGGGTCCTTTGGCATTAGACACAAGAACTTTGGGTACCCAAACACAAGTCTTTGACCCCTTGTGCTTGCCCCTAACATACTTGGCAACTACCTTGCCGGATTTGTTAGTTAAAACATATGATGTATCAAAAGTTTTAAATGAAATGTCATGATCATTTGATGCATTAGGAGTTTTCTTCTTAGGCAACTTAGCACAGGTTGGTTGCCTAGAACTAGATGTCTCACCCTTATACATAAAAGCATGGTTAGGGCCAGAGTGAGACTTCCTAGAATGAATTCTCCTAATTTTGCTCTCAGGATAACCGGTAGGGTACAAAATGTAACCCTTGTTATCTTGAGGCATGGGAGCCTTGCCCTTAACAAAATTAGACAATTTCTTAGGAGGGGCATTAACTTTGACATCGCCTCCCTGTTGGAAACCAATGCCATCCTTAATGCCAGGGCGTCTCCCTCTATAGAGCATGCTTCTAGCAAATTTAAATTTTTCATTCTCTAAGTCATGCTCGGCAATTTTAGCATCTAATTTTGATATATGATCATTTTGTTGTTTAATTAAAGCCATGTGATCATGAATAGCATCAATGTTAATATCTCTACATCTAGTGCAAATAGTAACATGTTCAACGATAGATGTAGAGGGTTTGCAAGAATTAAGTTCAACAATCTTAGAACGCAATATATCATTTTTATCTCTAAGATCGGAAATAGTAGCATCGCAAACATCAAAATCTTTAGCCCTAGTAATTAATTTCTCATTTTCAATCCTAAGGCTAGCAAGAGATATGTTCAATTTTTCAATCCTAGCAAGCAAATCATCATTATCATTTCTAGGATTGGGAATTGAAACATCACAAATATTAGAATCAACCTTAGCTAACAAATTAGCATTCTCATTTCTAAGGTTGTCTATAGTCTCATGGCAAGTGCTTAGCTCACTAGATAATTTTTCGCACTTTTCAACTTCTAGAGCATAAGCATTTTTAACTTTGACATGCTTCTTGTTTTCTTTGATTAGGAAGTCCTCTTGGGAGTCCAAGAGATCATCCTTCTCATGGATGGCACTAATTAATTCATTTAATTTCTCTTTTTGTTGCATGTTTAAGTTGGCAAAAAGAATACGCAAATTATCTTCCTCATCACTAGCATTATCATCACTAGAGGATTCATATCTAGTGGAGGATTTAGATTTAACCTTTTTCTTTTTGTCGTCCTTTGCCATGAGGCACTTGTGGCCGACGTTGGGGAAGAGAAGTCCCTTGGTGACGGCGATGTTGGCGGCATCCTCGTCGGAGGAGGAGTCGCTAGAGCTTTCGTCGGAGTCCCACTCACAACAAACATGGGCATCGCCGCCCTTCTTCTTGTAGTACCTCTTCTTCTCCTTTCTTCTCGCCTTCTTGTCGTCACCCCTGTCACTGTCACTAGAAATAGGACATTTTGCTATAAAGTGACCGGGCTTATCACACTTGTAGCAAACCTTCTTGGAGCGGGGCTTGTAATCTTTCCCCCTCCTTTGCTTGAGGATTTGGCGGAAGCTTTTGATGACAAGCGCCATTTCCTCATTGTCGAGTTTAGAGGCGTTGATGGGTGTTCTACTTGTTGTAGACTCCTCCTTCTTCTCCTCCGTCACTTTAAATGCGACCGGTTGTGCTTCGGACGTGGAGGGGCCGTCAAGCTCGTTGATCTTCCGTGAGCCCTTGATCATAAACTCAAAGCTCACAAAATTCCCGATTACTTCCTCGGGAGTCATTAATGTATATCTTGGGTTGCCACAAATTAATTGTACTTGAGTAGGGTTAAGGAAAATAAGTGATCTTAAAATAACCTTAACCACCTCGTGGTCATCCCACTTTTTGCTCCCGAGGTTGCGCACTTGATTCACCAAGGTTTTGAGCCGGTTGTACATGTCTTGTGGCTCCTCCCCTTGGCAAAGACGGAAGCAATCAAGCTCCCCCTCGATCATTTCCCACTTGGTGATCTTGGTGAGTTCATCACCTTCGTGCGCGGTTTTGAGCACGTCCCAAACTTCCTTGGCACTTTTTCATCCTTGCACCTTGTTGTACTCCTCCCTACTTAGAGAGGCGAGGAGTATTGTTGTGGCTTGGGAGTTGAAGTGCTCGATTTGGGCCACTTCATCCACATCATAGTCTTCATCCCCTACGGATGGTACCTGTACACCAAACTCAACAACATCACATATACTTTTGTGGAGTGAGGTTAGATGAAATCGCATTAAATCACTCCACCTAGCATAATCTTCACCATCAAAAGTTGGTTGTTTGCCTAATGGGACGGAAAGTAAGGGTGTATGTTTAGAAATGCAAGGGTAGCGTAGGGGGATCTTACTAAACTTCTTGCGCTCATGGCGCTTAGAAGTTACGGAGGGCGCGTCGGAGCCGGAGGTGGAAGGTGATGAGGTGTCGGTTTCATAGTAGACCACCTTCCTCATTTTCTTTTCTTGTCGCCACTCCGATGCGACTTGTGGGAGGAGGCTTTCTTCTCCTTCCCCTTTCCGTTTTTGCGGGACACTTCGGATGAAGCTTTCCCGTGGCTTGTAGCGGGCTTGTCGCCGGTCTCCATCTCCTTCTTGGCGTGTTCTCCCGACATCACTTCGAGTGGTTAGGCTCTAACGAAGCACTGAGCTCTGATACCAATTGAACGTCGCCTAGAGGGGGGGGGTGAATAGGGCAAAACTGAAATTTACAAAGTTAACCACAACTACAAGCCGAGTTAGCGTTAGAAATATAATCAAGTCCGCGAGAGAGGATGCAAAACAAATTGCAAGCAAATAAAGAGTGTGACACACGGATTTGTTTTACCGAGGTTTGGTTCTCGCAAACCTACTCCCCGTTGAGGTGGTCACAAAGACCGGGTCTCTTTCAACCCTTTCCCTCTCTCAAACGGTCCCTCGGACCAAGTGAGCTTTCTCTTCTCAAATCAACCGGGAACAAAACTTCCCCGCAAGGACCACCACACAATTGGTGTCTCTTGTCTTGGTTACAAGTGAGTGTTTGATCACAATAAAGAATGAGAAAGAAGAAAGCAATCCAAGCGCAAGAGCTCAAAAGAACACAACAAATCACTCTCACTAGTCACTAATGCTTTTGTGGAATTGGGAGAGGATTTGATCACTTGGGTGTGTCTTGTATTGAATGCCTAGCTCTTGTAAGTGGTTGGAAGTTTGAAAACTTGGATGACTTGAATGTGGGGTGGTTGGGGGTATTTATAACCCCAACCACCCAACTAGCCGTTTGGTGGAGGCTGTCTGTCGCATGGTGCACCGGACAGTCCGGTGCACACCGGACACTGTCCGGTGCACCAGCCACGTCACCAGGCCGTTGGGTTCCGACCGTTGGAGCTCTGACTGCTGGGCCCGCCTGGATGTCCGGTGGCACACCGGACATGCACTGTAGAGTGTCCGGTGCGCCACTTCGCGTGTGCCTGACTTCTGCGTGCTCTGGCGCGCATTTAATGCTGTAGTAGGTGACCGTTGGCGTCGAATAGCCGTTGCTCCGCTGGCTCACCGGACAATCCGGTGGACACCGGACATGTCCGGTGAATTATAGCGGAGCGAATTCCCGAAGCTGGTGAGTTCCGGAGTCGCTCTCCCCTGGGTCACCGGACACTGTCCGGTGTACACCGGACGATCCGATGAATTATAGCGGAGCGCCTCTGGATTTTCCCGAAGGTGAAGAGTTCAGCGTGAAGTCCCCTGGTGCACCGGACACTGTCCGGTGGCACACCGGACAGTCCGGTGCGCCAGACCAGGGCTGCCTTCGGTTATCCCTTGCTCTCTTTGTTGAACCCAATTCTTGGTCTTTTTATTGGCTAAGTGTGAACCTAAGGCACCTGTATAACTTATACACTAGAGCAAACAAGTTAGTCCAATTTATTTGTGTTGGGCAATTCAACCACCAAAATCATTTAGGAAATAGGTGTAAGCCTAATTCCCTTTGAACATGTTTAAGAGGCTTAATTATGTCAAAGAAGGGGCTTATTGCGTATGAGACATGACATGGTGTTATGTGGTTAGGTGGAGAAGATTGCACATGTGAAGGGCAAGTAAGAAGGATTTGAAGCGATGCATCACATATGGCAGAGAAGCTTGAGCAAGGACTTGGCTTTGATGGACCAAAGCAATGATGAAGAGCAAACAAAGTTGCTATAAATAAACCAATAAGCCTACATAATGACATGTCGATCTTAACATTGATGGAGAATGATCAAAGGTAGTGTGGTTGGCTACATAAATGAATGATCATTGTTCATCATATAATGAAGATGAAGGTTGGATGCTTGTGTTGCATCACAATTGGAAAAGAACATGAAATGTAATAGACAGGGAAAAGATATGACTTATAGGGCATTTCATTTCACCGCTCAAAGGTTATGTAGAGAAGAGGTTGACCAGGTTTAGGATAGATGGTCATACTATTAAGTGGAGCAAATTTATTCAGATGTGTCTAGTGACTACATCATACATGTTTGGTGACAACACCGGACATCTAACACATGTTAATGGCTAGTTTATAGTCATTGAAGAACTGGACGTTGGAAGGGCACCAACATGTCTGGTGCAGCAATTGGCTAAGTAATAGACATGTTTGATGCCTCTGATTTTAGTGTTTCAAGTGTAATGGATTAGATTACTTTGTTGGGTTATAAATAGACCACTTGACTATAACCTCTAACACCATATTTAAAGCTTTAGAAACACACTGCACTCATTTGCAACACATAGTTCATCAATTGGGTGATATTGGAGTGCTACTATTGCATTTGTGCAGTGTTCATGCATCTTGTGGAACTAGTATAGTGAGTTGGGATGGTTCAGCTCTTTTTACTCTTGGTGATTGTCTTCCCCTAGACAACCCAAAGGTTGTAGGATCGTTGACGAGTATTGGAAATTATCGCCGACTTCGATCATTCTTGTGAGGGACTTGTCTTCATTCCTCGTTGGAGATTCACATAGAGCAACTATAGTGGAATAGTGGCTTATTGGATTACTACTTTAGCATGATTCTTACAACACTCTTATTATGGGCTTGGCTTATTATGCTAATAAGCGCTTAAATCACCTAGTTTGGACTCACCATAGTAAAGTTATAGGCTGCTAGCAGGCAATTGAACCTCAAAAATTAATTATTGTGGCATCTCTTGCCCTATGTGGTTCGCATTCCAAGCTATTATTGTAGTTGCATTTACTTGTTATAGCATACTAGTTGATTTTCTCTTTGAGCAATTAGTTTTTTAGCATTATCTCTTTCTTAGGAAAGTAACATGCTCTTTATATACATATGTTTCACAAGCTATTCGTTTGTTTAGAGAAATAGACTTGAACTAAATATATTAGCTCTAGCTGCTCTTGTAACTTTTATATAATAATTTTATAAGCTATTCACCCCCTTTAGCCATCTAGATTCTTTCAACAATGGAAACCTATCCTATGTGATTAGAGATCCCATGAAGTAGTATGGTGAAATAAGCTGGTGGTATACTGAGAGGAATGACCCTTACTAGGTGTTGGTCACTTGTTTTCAACTACTATATACAATCAAAAACAAGGCAACACAATGTTTAAAAAGTAGAAGCCTTCGTCCTTGAAGTGTTCTCCCTTCGGGACAACTTCTCAAGAACGAAGGTTGAACATAATCGAATGGATTACACACAAAAATATGACGAAGCTAAATATGATAACTCATCTCAAGTGCCTTAGCATTCCATTTCTTTTTCATACAAAACAAGTTTACATCATACCTTCGGCTTCTTGATGCACGATAGCGTGAAGGTGCTTCGAAGATTAAACTAAGCGAAGCTATAGCACCTGGCTAAAGGTAATTTATGCAGGACACTGTTCATCTAGTTATATGGCAGAGGTACAAATTCGTATAAATAAAGGGTAATATTGTCTTCTATCTTTATCATCTTGGCTATAGAATCTTGTAAATGCAATCTTCTAGCCTTGTCTGTGTTCTGCCTTCGGCCCCCTCCCCATATAGTTATGACGAAGCTAATACCTTCGTCCTTTTTATTGGTCTATTACGAAGGTAGCTAGCACCGAAGCACCTGCAACATCTAGAGATGTATCGAGAAATAATGGTCATCTGTGTTTTTTAGGACCGTCGAAAGACGAAGGCCCCCAATAGTAGCCCCTCGCAGTATTATTTCGTTTCCTTGTAATGGACTCAGACTGCGAAATGAACAGAGACCTTATGCCGAAGGTCCAAAAAACACATTCCCATCACTAAATAGCGAAATTTCTGAAATGCGGTGGGGGCATTTTGCAGTGGTAGTTTACGTATAAATAGAATGATCATCATAAAATATTTATCATGCTATTGAGCTGCCTTGTTGCTTTGAGCCATTGAGTTGCACTTGTTTTTAGCTTTGGTTGCCTTTTTGTTTGAGCTAAGATGGCCGAGGGCAATAAGAGTGAAGATCTTGCGCTAACTGGGTTTTATGAAGCTATGGAGAAGAGTAATGCTGCAAAGATTGGTGACGAGATACTAGCCGGATTGTTAGATGATTATAAGGATAGTGAAGATTTTGACTTCGAGAGTGATGCTGATAATTCAGAAGATCGACCATGGAGACCGAGCCATGTTAACTTCGGGAAAGTTGATTGTGAAAATGGAGCATATTGAGGCTATGAAAGGTAAATATTTTCATGATGTATCTATAGTGAGGCATGGTGGAGAGAACACTATTCCTCTTCCCGAAAAAGACGAAGTGTTTATCTATCGAAGCTTTTTGAAAGCTGGGCTACATTTTCCTCTTCATAAAATGCTGGTCAAGGTCTAAAGAGATTCAAAGCATACCTCCATCAGCCTACTCCCGAAGCCCTAGTTAAGGTTGGGATCTTCATTTGGGTAGTGAGGAGCCAAGGCTTAGAACCAGATGTTGACTGCTTTTGCAATATTAATGAGCACTTGTATCAATCAAAGGCTACTAGAAAAGAGCAGTATCATAATAACTTTGGTTGTTATACCTTTGTGTACCGATCAGATGTTAGGCGCCCTGTCCCAACTTTTCGATAGAAATGGCTAGGCTCATGACTGAAGCAATGGTTCTATGTTAAAACTGACTTGGATAAGAGGTAATATGCCAAAGGTGTGATTCAGTGGCCTATCCGATCTCGCTTCGGTATAAAGATACTAGGTTTTGTGAACACAGAAAGAGCCCAAGCCTGCCTGGTAGCGTTTAAAGCTGTGTGCAGTTACATTAGCACCAGAGATTTTGTTCAGGAGCACATAACTTTCAAAGTATGGCCCCTTGTGAATGAGTGGGAGATGTCGAAGGAAGTTGATGCTAGTTCGAGCCAAAGTGCTGGAAAAGGTGGTTTAGTGTATCTGAAATATACCTATCGTTACATGGATCGGTTTGGTGAACCAGATGGCGAGTGGCTTGAAGCTATTGAATCAACTTGAGATGAAATGTTAGGGGCCTATACGAAGGCTGAAGACGAAGCCATGAATATTGCTTTTGGTGCCCGGGGAAAGAGAAGGTTGAACATGGTGTTTGATGTTATTGGTTTTATTTATCCTAACTTCTAGTTTCCTGCACGGAAGAAGGGTCAAAAGAGTAAGAGTGCTCTAAAGACCTCTTCTAGCACCCCAAAATAGAAAAGAGTGAAGATTCTGACTAATCGACCAAAATCATATTACACTGAAAGGGTAGTAGAACTACCTGTATTCTCGACTGCCGAGTCAAGTGAGACGAAGGCTATTGAGTCAGGTGAAACAAAGGTTATGTCCCAGAAGGAAACATATTTTAATTTTTACTTCGACTTTTAACTATTTATCAATATGCTTATTTTATTTTGAATTTCCAATTCATAGAACAAAAGGAATCAAAAGAAGGGAATAACTGAAACTCCAATTTGGGATGAGATATCCGTGGTCGATATGGAGCCGATGATGTCAGGCGGTGTGTAGGAGGAGCTGAAGCTAATGTCTACCATAATAGGGACCCCTCGCAAGGGAAAAGGATGGCTAATGTGCTGAAGGCTGTTTTGAGGCCTGCAAAGATGGCCTCGCCCGTAACGCCGAAGATTAGTGAAGATGTGATAACTAAGCTGAAATTGACTATCGATATAGAGACGTCTCTTGATATAGACAAAGCCAGCTCTTCGAAGGCTGATTTAATAGAAGATGCTGCTAGATAAAAAGAACAAGATAAAGTCAAAACTTCCAAGGTTGAAGGTTTGCAGAGAAACAACCCACGAATATATTACTCGCCATGCTTCGGGTGAAAAATTAACTAAAGAGTAGATTGCTGAAGTTCGACATTATGCTTAAGATTTAAAGTATCCTTCGGGCTCTCTTATGTACGGAGGCAATGAATATCTATACTGCCTACCGGATAACATAGAAATTGACGTATGCCGTGAGATGATGGATAAAATTGGTTATCCGAAGCTTGAACTTGGATTATCTGCTATGCCCAAGGACCATCTTGCGGACTGTTTAGCATATAATAATTTGAAGGCTTGCAAACATTTCTTTTCCTCCCTTTTTGCCCTAATAATAATTTGTGTTATTTATTATTTTTCGTTATGCTGCTGTTAGGGACTTACTCTGAGCAAAGCTTTGAAGGCCCAGAAGGATGCCGAGGATGAAAGTACTTGAATAGCCTTCGGAAACATTTACTTAGAGCTAATTGACCTATGACACCAAGCCGTAGAGAAATATAACATCTTAATCTCTTTAGTTAACATGCTAAAAGAAAGCCATGCTGAACTGACAAGATTTTTCGAAGAGAATTTAAAATTTTTGAAACAAGAAGATGAGAAGAAGGCTAGTGCAAAATGCACCGCTGACCTAGAGTCTATGTTGGTGGCATAAGCCGAGTCACATAAATCTGAGGCGCTGAAGCTGAAGGAAAAATTTGAAGAAGTAAATGAAAACTTTGAGGTTGAAAAAGCGAATCGTGAGATAGCTGAAGCTAAACGCAACAGGGTTCAGACAGATATTGAAGAAATTTGGGCGTCGAAGGAACAATGCTTCTCTACTGCTGCACATTGCTGCGAGAAGCTAAAGAATATGTTTGCTATCGTTGGTGCTTTTTCAAATGATGAAAATTTCATTCGCGGCGATGCTGAAGGAGCAATCAGATGAATAGAAGGTGAAATTGAAGCTTTTGATGATGTTCTTACCGGTCAGAGAGACTTCTGTCCCTGCTTGAAAAAGCTGGCTCCGAACATGTGAAAGCAATGGTTCGACCAGACTTTATGATTTTGGCTAATGACATAAAGAAGCCTTGAGCCAAAGCTATTGCACTGGGGGAAGGTTTTATTATAAGATCTGGCTTGCAGGCGACAGACAAATGGTAGATGAAGTTATTAGATAAAGTGAAGGAGAGGTTCTTTTCGGATACTAGAATCTTATCCTTCAATTTTAATATAATATTTTGTAATGAATTGCTCTTTGGTTTTTCAGACTCACCAAGCCACCAAAGAGGCTAAAGAGACTGAAGAGGCTTTGTGGTTGGAGAAGCTTATTGGTACACTTGATTTTTTTCCTGTGAGTTTTAACTTTGTGATAACATAGCTTTGTGATAACTAGGTTATATGACACAAAATGATTTCTTGTACAGCGGTACTTTCGCCACCATTGATACTGTATGATGCCGAAAATGATCCAGAACTAAAAGATATCCTTGCCAAATTTAAGGTGGTGTATAAAGCGGTCGACGAAGCTGTTGACACAGTCCAGAACGAAGCTGCTGAGATTGTTTTGAACGAAGACTGAGAGATTTCTTTAAAAACATTTTTAAATACATGTTTGAGATGTGTGTAAAAAACATTTTAAGTATGAGTTTGCTGTGTATACGAACAATTATATGGAATGTATTCTGTATATAAGTATGATTTGCATGGTATTTCTTTATGTAGCGTGAAATAAGTATACATACCATTTTTAGCTGAAGGCGAAAAACACCTTCTCTTCTTTTCATGATTCGTAAAGAAATGTTCTTCCAGCCGAAGGTCTTATAATGCCTTGAAAAATACCTGATTGCTGAAGAATAACTGTTTCTCCTTCTTCGCCTTTCTGTCTGTATTACATAATCTATACGATAGTAATAAGAATCATATTCGAAGGTAGAACAGGGCGCTGATGATTTTGAACACGGCTTCATTCTTTAGATTAGATTTTGCATTCCATAAAAAACTGCTTTGGAGTCCTTCACCTGTACATGGGGGGAGCAATTCCCCTTCTTTTCTGCTTGTGTTTATGAATAATGATATGTATGATGTGATGATGAAATGATGGTATGATGCATAATGTTTGATGCTCAAGATGATGATAAAAAGGAAAGAATGCTGGTGTATCTTTGTAATCTTTTGTATCATGACTCTGCATTTCCTTAGGAACGACTTTTGTGTCCTTTACACCTTTACTAGATGTTTTCAATGAGCTCTGCATCCTCTTAGGAACGAGATTGGAGATTTTAGACGTTTACTAGGTGTTTTCTTTGAGCTCTGCATCCCCTTAGGAACGATTTTGGAGCTTTTGCACCTTTACTAGGTAGGAACGACTTCGAAGCTTTTACACTCGATGGTGTAACTGTAACACCCCAGGTGTTACTTAGGGTCTTTCTCACAGCATCCCACATGTGACCTATTACCACATGTGTTTGGACTGAGGGAAAAAGGCACCAAGATTTAGGAGCCAAGCCCTAACCAGGTTTCATCACCCTAAGAAAGCATGCAATAACCATGTCAAGCCTAAGAAAGAAGGGAAGTGCCAAAACCCTAGATTTCCTCTCTTGAGAACGCTAGAGCACCAAAGAGAAACTCAGTAAAAAGACCAAGTAAACCACATTGTCATGACTTGGGCCAATTATAAAAGTTGTAATACACTAAATAACCTACAAAAAATACTAAAAGAGTTGTCCCAAAAGGGTTTTTGCAAAATCTTCAAACCAGCCAATCAAGTGGGGGCTCTAAAGGAAAATCAGGATTTCAGTTTTCTGAAATCAAACCCCCTCGCAAGGATTAGGTGCGTTCACCATGCTCCATAGCTCAAATCAAATCGCTCCAATTGACAAAGTAGTGTAAAATTAAACCACCTAGCCCCTATCAAAAGATGGCATTGGGACTCTACCCATGGACAAGACAGAACGCTGGATTTGCCTCGGAACCCCACTGGCCGACAATCCACATTTCCAGACCATGTATCTTTTGCACCAGTGGCCAATATCTTTGAACCCCCATACAAAAGAGCTTTCTTGGAGTCGGGAGAACATACCATGTACAAAGACCTTGCCAAGATCGGGCTTGAAATGGTGACTACACGCGCGAGAAGGAAGGCTCAAGCAAACAAGGCACGTGTTCGACCCGGGCTGGCACGCCAGATCTGGGCCAACCTGCGTGTGCGTGCGCCCTGGTACCAGCGGTCGGCCACTCCATTGCCGCATGCGCTTGCGCCTATAAATCCCTCCCCATGCGTGCGGCAGTTCACTCCTCAACCCGCCGCACTCCCCCGAACAAAGCCAGAACTCCGGTGAGCTCCACATCGCCCGCCATTGCCGCCCGAGGCTCACCGTCGTGGCCAGCCTGCCCTCACCATTCCATCGCCTAAGCAAGCATGCCAGAGACTTCCCCGCACCCTCCCACAGCTAGCATCCTTGCTCGATTAAACTCTACCATGCCAGAGGGGCCTCGCCACTGCCAGCCGCTCACGGTTTGCCGCCGGAGCACGGTGACCAACCATTCTGAGCATCCACCGCCAAATCCAAGCCTACGGACAGCTTCACCGAGGCCCTACCGAGCTCCCTGAGCATTCCCGTGGAGCTCTACTACCCTAGGCCCCCAGATTGAAGCTCGCCACCGGCTTTCACCCGCCTACGCCCGTGGACCCGCTTGCTCCGCTCGCCGTCGGCCAATCACCGCCGCCACCGGGATCGCTAGACCAACCCGAGGCTCCGCGACCTAGTCCCCAGCGAGCTACCATGCCCGGTATGCCATGATTTCTCGACGTTGTTTTGGCTACTTTTCCGGCAAGGGGGAAGGAACGGGGGTTGAAGACCTTGAAAACCGAAGGGCCTTTCTGCCTTGTCAGCGACTCATAGGAATAGTGACCCAGGGACTCATTTGTAAGGTACCAGAGAAAAGATAAGCTAGGGACCCGAGCGCAAGATGGATTTTCTTTTCTATTTTGGAATTCTAATTTTTTTAATATACAGTAGACTTACAAAAAGCATAACTTAAATAATATTCATCCAAATTCGGTCAAACCAATTTTGCTAGAGGCATAATATAATCTACCAAGCAAAAATAGTAGACCCCATATTTCCTATATTACTTTTTAAGGTTTTGATTTAAATAAGAAAACCACTTAAACCTTGAAAATAAGGAAAATGGTAGAAAAACTTTTAGACTGAGGTTAGAAAAATTTATGGAGATACTTGACCAGTAGTTACAATGTTTAAAAATGTTAAGCACCCCAGTACCCAAGATTAAGCAAATTTTATCCCCTAGGACTTGTTTTTATGCAAACTTGGGAAAAAAGAAAAGAGCACTAAAAATAGAAACAAGAGAGCAATATTATTATTCCTAGCAAGAATAAGTGATAAAGTTCAGGGAAAAAATATAAGAAACCCTAGTCCAGTACTGTTCTGGAATTTATGATTTAATTTAGGTATTGAGTATTTAAGTAAGATAATGATTAAAAATAATAGAACATATGCAATAATGTTAAGAAAAATTGAGCAGACCCTTGACCCCTAATGTACCACTACAAAAATAGTAACCACCCCAGAATATCAAAGTGAGTGGGTTAAACAAATAAACTAGGATTTTGCTAGTATCTCTAGGAGACAAAAAGAGGGACCAAATGTAGAAAACAGTGAACAACCTTATTTTTCCCTAAGTACTTGAGATATGTGCTATAAGGGAAAATATAAAAATGAGGTAGTTACATAGTAGAATATACCCCACTCCATGCCCCATGAGAAAGTTTATGGATTCTAAGAAATCATACAACCCATCCCTTATAAGTAAAAATAACCAACTTCAGGAATGATTGCTCTCGCGCAAAGAAGAAACTAGAAAAACTGTGAAATATGTTGTTTGGCATTTTTCAAATAGAGTGTTAGTAGAAATCACCCACTAAGCCCCAAACTTTAAAAAATCACCATTAAATAACCATTAGATATCTTTGGTTGCAATTTGGCATAGGTGCATAATATTACCCATAAACATCAGCAAAAATAAGTGATAGGGCAGAAGCCACTTCTACACAAGGGTTGTAGTTTAAAGTGCCCTCTTTGCACTAGACCTTGTCATTTTTGTACAGAGATAACCACTTCCATTTTACATGCCAAATTTTGAGAAGCCAACAAGAAGCCACTCTAATTTTTATAGGATTTTTTAAAATATTTCTAAATCAGAAGCGTAGTTCAACCTACCCCATAAAAGCCCTTAAAAATAAAAGGGGAAAGAAATCCTTGAATCCTAGTATGGACCTTGGACATGTACAAATGTATATAAATATGTTGCATTCATACTCATGCAATTGCATTCATTAGATTGCAATCTCGTGGACGGAGAGTACTGTTGGGGGTCTTCTTCTCCGCCGAGGGTCCTCAAGGCAAAAACACCTTCGGTGAAATGATACAAAAGCTTGCTGAAGTTACCTTTAGCTTCGGCTCAACTCCTCGAGACAAAGGTCAATAGCTTCGGCCCATACCAAGCAGAGAAGGAAAAAAGACTAGATAGACCTTATTAGTTTTAATTGCTTGTAAACAAATGTTCAAGGGCATGGATGTAATTTTACCCGGGTTGTGTCCCATGCCTATAAATAGATGAACAGTACCCTCATATTGTTCACGCTGGATTGTAATTGCTCTCGCGTTATTCACACATCTCAACCTTATGCCAAGCCGAAGGTATTAATGTAACATAAACATTATTGATATTTACTCATATTTACAGAATACAATGCGAATATATTATGGATTCATGGTTATGATCTTTATTTCTTTGCGTTCTATTGCTTAACTATTTATATTCCTATGTTAATGTGATGAAGGCAATGCCTTCATGACCTTCATCCGAAGATCATTATATCCGAATGGAAATAATACTTCGAAGGACGAAGGTCTTTAACCATTGACAATTGTGTTGCCTTGTTTTTGATTTATAGCGTTTGAGAACAAGTGATCAACAAGTATGTCTTGATCCAAGAGCAAGAGGCACAGCAAGAAGAAGCCCGGGAACCAGCTCCCAAACTCGTCGCCGAAGAACCTCCCGCTGCACTCGCATTTGAAGGCAAGCCCGGTCTATGCTTAACCGTTATATATGCTATTTTACTGCACTTAATGTTTGTAGGCTTGTATCATGCACTTAAGTGTAGGAATTACTTGAAACCCTAGTTGCATGAATTCAGGATTCCTTTGAGATGGATACTAGTATGTTAGGTCAGGAATTGATTGTATTCATCTTGATAACAGGATCTATAATGGTCTATAGACATGGATTCAGGGTGGATTCCTTGTCTGTAAGACAGGAATGGACTTAAGGATTAATGTGTGGATACCTGTGTAAAGCATTTGAACGTACTAAACACATGTCGAAAAATATGGTAACCGGTAAGCCTAGTACCTAAGTGAAGCCAGGCGCGGACTTTCCTCCTCTCTTGTCCTGAGACGTGGTCTCCCATGCTAGCTATGGTGGGTGCAAGTGCAGCCACTGCACGACGGCGGCTGAGGTCAGTGGGGCATTGGATGCCAGGGCGGTGAGCCCTGACCGCCAACGGGGGATCGATGGGGACGGTTGATGTGTGTGGGGACGGAGTGCCCCTACATGTTGTGTGTTTAGGTTTACCTTGCAAGGTTAAAACTCGATTTGAATCATCTGCTTCTCGCAGCTAATGAGACTGCTTGACCCCTTGTACTGCATCGAGTAAGAAGTGAAATGAGGTTTCTTGAGATAACATGTTGATTGCACTTAATGATTGTTACATTGTATGCTTAGAAAGGAGCAAACCTAGTGTAAACGGATATGCTAGAACTTGAAAAGCTAAAACCTGTTTTTTAAACTCAGATAGTGCTTTTGGCAAACCAAACCCCCCTCAGCCAAACAACTTCATGGTCTAGAGGTAGGGGACTAGACTACTCACACTGAGTAAGTCTAACTGAGTATTAGTATACTCAGCCTTGCTTGTGGCATTATTTTTACAGGTACACTGCAAGACATGGTTGATGGGTGTGACCTGGCTAGCCACCCTGCCACCTGGTTGGACGGTCGAGTGGGATGCCGCCTCGGCTGGAGAGGACCAGGAGGAGTAGTGGGCTAGGCCTTGCCCTATTCCTCAGTATCGATGTTATCTATTATCCGCTGCAATATTAAGAACATTGTTATCTTTTGGTAAAACTCTGATTTATGTAATAACTTAAGTACTTTAACTTGTGGTTTCATGTTTATTGCATTCTCTCTGAGTCTTATCATCATGTGAGCTAATGGTACTCAATCCTTGGTAAGTGGCTCTATCGGACTAGATTCAAAGAACTTACGGGTTATTCCGATTTAAGTGTGTTGCTGCCTTCAAGGCGTGACTCGGGCACTTAAGCTAGAATAATTTGGGTGGTTCTACCACAGCTGGTATCGGAGCGAATACCATTACAGAGGAGTCAATAAGTCATGAATGCCAATATTTCAAAAATAAAACTTGCTTAGAAACTATTGTTGGATCGTTAGGACTAGAACACTAGACCTATGATGAAAGGCCTTGAGAATAGTGGGGTAGATAGGTGGATATATAAGTAGGAGATATAGGCCAACACTATGATAGAAGGGATGCCCTAGGAGCACCCCTATGATTGATGAGATGACGTTCATTCGAGCATGCATGCATTGTAGTAAATCAACACTAAAAAGGGAAAAAGTGATTAATTAAAAGTTGAAGGGAATATATTGAATCATGACCCCTAAAAACATTAGTTAAGGATGAGTAACAGGAAGGTGGGTTAAAACAAATTATTCCAAACTAACCATCCTCCTTTAACTTAAGCACGCTTATCTCCTTACCGCTACCGTAGCACTTACACTTACCCCTCCTTCACAGATGGCTTCACCTACCCCCACTGATGGAGGAGACACCTGCTTCAGCTTTGACTACCTTTCCTGCGAGGGCTTCCCCTCTATCTTGTGGGAGGTACTCTACTCTGCTGGGTACCCCACACCCCCTCTGTACATGGTGAAGCTGTACGAGGAGCATCGGGTGCCGCGCTGTAGGGTTTGGCTAACCCTAGAGTCTCACCCTCTACAGCCTGGGTCGCGTTCACTTGATTCCGAAAATGTCGGATTCAGGGAGACAACACCACTGAGGCCGCGGCACTGAAGGCTTTGACGACCTTCTGCGGATACCACCTGTTGGAGATGATGATGCACCCACTTGTACTCTTCCCCGCTGAGAAGAGGGATGATCTGATGTGGTGCAACAGAGTGAGCCACATCAAGGATGTGTGGGCCATGCATCCCGACCAAGTCGGGAGGATCACCGTCCAGTGTATGAGTGCACTGTACCGCCTGCAGGGCCTGCAAAGCGATGCCATGGTGCACCTAACTGGGCTCGCTCAAACTGCAAAGATCACCCTCGACGATAGGGAAGACTTCGTGGTTGACCTGTCTTCAGAATTGGTGGAGAAAGATCTACAGGTTCAACATATGAGCAACTGCATCCAAGCATTGGAGCAGCAGGTGGAAATCTGGGACAACACCATTGGGGTCCTATAAAATCAGCTCCACGATGTGCAAGTGGAACTTAAGGAGGCCAACGCTCACATAGAAATGCATCACCAAGACATGAACACAATGGAGGCAGGTAGTGAAGAGGAGGATGCCAAGGAGATCAAGCCAGCTTCCAGTCTAGACACGGCCTACTCCGGAGTTGTAACACCCTGAATTTGGGGATATAAAATTTCTTTCTTATGATCATCCAAATTCAAGTGTTACTCTTCTCTATCTCACTCTAGTTTCACTCTCCCTCTAGTTTTCTCCCTGTCTTTTTCTTTTAAGTAGAGTTAGTTGTATTAGTGAAGGATTATTTATTTTATTTTGCCCAAAACTTATGAGTCATGGAATGTTGCATCATATTGAGCCTAAATATTCTTTGAATTGCTGCATATATTTGATTTGGTTTGAATTTGAAACTTGATTTGAATTTGAATTGAAAACCCTAGAGAAAATAAATAGAAAAGCAATTAGAAAATCCCTAGAAAAAGGAAAACCAATTTCAGAGCTGCCAAGGCTCTAGAAATCCATTCTCCCACCTTTGGGGAGCTTACTTTGTACCTACCTAGCCAGGGGAACACCCGGTCTTGTGCCTTTTCCATGATAGAGCTACCCTTGGAGAAGATTCGAGTAGTCTGTGAGTATGCAGATGTCTTCCCGGACGAGCTGCCAGGAATGCCGCCAGATCGGGACATCGAGTTCACCATATAATTGCAACCGGGAACTGCACCTATCTCCAAGAGGCCCTACAGGATGCCACCCGTCGAGCTTGTAGAATTGAAGAAGCAATTACAAGAATTGTTGGACAAGGGATTTATCCGCTCAAGTACTTCACCTTGGGGATGTCCAGTCCTGTTCGTAAAGAAGAAGGACGAGAGCTTAAGATTGTGCATAGATTAGCGCCCACTCAACGCGGTGACTATCAAAAACAAGTATCCTTTGCCTCGTATTTGTTGGGGACTTGTTCTCAAATGCTATGAATTAAGAACAAGGCAACATAAAATGTTAAATGTTAATGCCCTTCGCCCGCTGAAGCATTATTTCCTCAAGGATTTAATGAACTTCGGACGAAGGTTAAAACGGTACAATTACGAAGGTTGAATCTTCGTAATTGAACTCTCAGAGATTATATAAAATAATGCGAGATATAAAGCATTAAAGACAAGTAAATTGTAAGTAAACGCCATCATTTACATATTATATAAACTTGATGTATTTGAATATTAGATACATTTATACCTCTGCCATGGCAAAGAATAATTTCCGAGTGATGCGATTACAATTACAGGAATGCGTGAACAGTAAAGGAATACTGTTCAGTATTTATAGGCACAGGACATTGCCTGTGAGGAATTACAATCATGCCCCTCATAAAAGTTTACAACATTGACTCAGACCCTTATGGGCTAAAAGGTCATTCTATCTTTAAGTCGGTTCGACCCTTCATCTTCGGATATGTTGTAATACCGAAGCTTCATGAATGGTGCCTTCGGCGTCACGTACGAGTAGCTTTAGCCGAAGCTGTCTCTTTCTGCAGGACCTTCGGTGACGAAGCATGGTCCCAACAGTAGCCCCTTCGCGGTGCTAGATCGTTTTTCGTAACGAGCTTGATCCGTGAAAAAAGTCTCTTAGGCTTCAGGAAGCCGAAGGTCCGAAAAACATCTTCCCTGAGCTCGTTGTCGAGAAACGATACAGTTTCCGAGTGCGTAACGGTCCCACCCTGCAGGTTTACTATTTGGTCTTTGCGGCTCACCGCGCAGCGGGTGCGAGCGGCTGTTTGTCTGGTGCAAAAATCCTGACGATTCACCTTCTTACCTGCAGCACTATATAAACAGACAGGTAGGTGTGAAGTTACCACAACATTCATTGATATTGCACTGTTTTGCTGCCAAAATTTTTAACCATAGCCGAAGCTTGACTCTCTCATTCAGACGAAGCTCCAGTTTAGTTCCTACTTCGTCAGAAGAAAAGCTTCGGGAGAAGAAGTTATTTAGTTCCCAAGAAATCTCTCAAGAAATTCAAAATTAAATGGCCAGAGTGCGCTCTACCGCTAGAGTTGAGCGTGAGGGAGGCGAAGCCGAAGGAGCGGAGACTGTTCCTATCTCCGAAGCAATGCAACGATCCGGATTGGTGACCTCGGAAGGAATCCCCACTGCCGAGACAGAACAGACTGTTGCCGATACAGAACAAGCTGCTGCCGAAGCGGAGGAAGGAGATATTGAGGAACCTGATTCCGATGATGATTACCATATTGCCGTACCGAGCAAGCCCAGCCATTTGGACTTCGGAAAGTCGACTATTTCCAAGGCTGATTTCTCCAAAATGGTGAAGTCGGGCTATTTCAGTGAAAATGAGAAGAAGCTGCTTCGCTTTGGGGGGGGGAGGAAACTACCCCGAAGCCAGAAAAGGATGAAATAGTTATTTTCAAGAGTTTTCTAAAAGCTGGGTTGAGATTCCCTTTAAATAGAATGATCTCAGATGTGCTGCAAAAGTTTGGTATCTATTTTCACCAACTGACTCCTAACGCCATTGTCAGGCTTAGCGTTTACATCTGGGCTCTCCGAAGCCAGGCGGTGGAGCCGTTTGCCGATAGCTTCTGTCGAGTTCATGAGCTGCATTACCAGACTAAGGCCAAAAAAGATGGATTGCACGAAAATTTTGGTTGCTATAATTTTGCCTATCGGAAAACCACAAAGTTTCCTGTGATCAGCTACCGAAGCAAATGGCCGGCAGGCTGGAAGTCAGACTGGTTTTATGTAAAAGTTGACGAAGACAAAGAGAAGCTGGTACAGAGCCCTCTTGAACTGATCTTCGGAGAAACAAGACCCCGATGCAAAATGGCAGTAGAAGGTCCAACTTGGGCTGCACTGGCTGAATTCAAAATTATTGCAGAACATATTGGCACTAGAGATTTAGTGCAGGAATTTCTGGCCTTCATAGTATTTCCAACTATGAAGGAGTGGACTATGCCGAAGCTTAAAGGAGAAAAGAAAGACGGGGAGCTTGTCCGACTACCTTATTATTATAAGTAGGGATGAAAACGGTCGAAAACGGTCGGTAAACACTAAAACCATTACCGTTTTCATATTTTTTATCGGAAACAAAATCGAAAACGGTAACTCCGGAAACGGAAACGATATCGGTATTTCGGAAACATCGGAAACGAAAGTTCGGTGCGGAAAATACACCGGTAACGGTCGAAATCTAAAATACGATCGGTAAACGTATCAAACTTCACAATAAAACAAAATTGACAAAAGATCACAAATATCACAAGTTCACAATTCATGATATAACAAGTTCACAAGGATCACAAATTTATAATATAAAAAGTTTACAAAGATCACAAGTTCACAATATAACAAGTTCATAAAGATCACAAGTTCACAATTCACAATATCCACTCGATTTAGTTGACATGACATGCTTACTCATAAAATATTTTTTCTTCACATAAAAGGTTTTTTCATAGCCTCACAGGAAAACCCTAAAATCTAGTGTGTGAAAAAGACAGACTGTCGACTCTCTATCATTATATATTACTAATACATAACATGTGCATAAAAAATGATGGATTCGTTCGAGAGACCAAATCGTTAATCTCAATTGCCTTCCAACACCATCTAACCCCAAAAAAATCTTAAAGCATCCAAAAAATACAAAAATAAGTAATCCTTATTCAGAAATGTACAGACGATGCGAAAAAATCACATGCTGGAAAATTCCGAAAAAATTCCGAGACACAATTCCGGAAATTTCCGAGACACAAATCCGGTAATTTTCGACAAAAACCGGTAACCGATGGAAACGGTCGGTAAAACACCACGCCGATTCCGATACCGATTCCGATAGAAAATTCCGAAAACCGATTCCATTTTTGAAAAATACCGTTACCGGTGAATCCGATCGAAAAATTTCGAAATCGGTTTCCGGAATTCCGAAAAATTCCGAAACCGTTTTCATCCCTAATTATAAGTTTAAAAAATATTTTAAAGCACCCTGCCAAGAATGGCTCAATACAATTGAAATAATGAGTAATGAAATTCTTGGAAATTACTCCAAAAAAGAGGACCAGCTGATGACAGCAGCCTTCGGCACTCGGCCGAAGCGAAGGCTGAACAGGGTGCTTGATGCTATAGGATTTGAATATGCTGATTATGGTCGACTGGGCGGAGATGCTGGAGGTCCGAAGCGAAAAAGAATTGCCAGTGCTACTGACGAAGAGGTCGCCAAGGTAGCTAAAAAGAAAAAGAAAGATTCTAAAAAACTTAGCCCTGAAGAGTTAAACCCTGAGCTGGCCACTGCGAGAAAGAGAAAAAGTGCATCTCCGGAACCAGAAACGCTGGTTCGAGAAGAAGGTACTCCTGCAACGCCTTCTGCTGTCGAAGTAGAAGAGATTATGAAGGTAATGACTGAACCCTTGCCTATCAGGCTAAGTCCGCTGGCACTGGAACTGACGAAGTTTTTTCAGAAGGACAAGGCAGCTTCGGCAGACGAAGGCCCTGCACTGCCGAAAAAACGAAGGATTATTCAAATAGCAGATGTAATTCATGGGACACCGTCACCAACACCGGCATCAAAAATTGCCATTGATCAAACTGTCGAAACTGCCGAAGCTAAAGGCGCCGCAGCCGAAGCCACCAGAGCGGAAATCTTCGAAGCTGATATTGGCGCAGCCGAAGCTGCCGGGGCTGAAATCGGGGCCACAGAAGACCCGAACCTAGAAGAGACACTTGAAGTTATCGATAACATACTCTTAAAAATGACTGAGGAAGAATCTGTTGTGGCTGCGGCAAACACAGCTACTGAAAAGGGGAAAGAACAAGCTGAGGACATTTTGGAGGAAGAAGATTTTGAATTTCAAGATTTACTTGGGCAAGGACTGACAGACGCTGAAAAAGAAGAGCTTAAAAAATGTGCTATAGCCTGCGGATATAAGCCAGGGGCTACACTATTCGGCGGTGTTAACGAAGGAAAACTGAGGTGCCTTCGAAACCGCAGCGAAGCTAAAATTGTTAGAACCCTCTGTAAAAATATTGGCTTGCCGAAGCTAGAAGCGGACCTCTGCCGTTATCAACGACACCATATCGCCGGAAGCTTGCTTTATGCTAACTTTAAGGTAATAAATATTTTTGTTATTTTATTATTATTATTATTACCTTTTAGGTCGTGTTCTAACGAAGATTGTTTCGACAGAGCATATTATTAAGCAAGGTTCTAAAAATGCAACAAGATCTTGAAGAAGAGAAGAATAAAGCCGTCATCCAAGATTTATCTGAAAAAGTTGAAAATTACGAAGCTAATCTGAAAAAGAAAGACTTCACCATCCAGGACCTTGAAATCTTGGTTAAAGAGCACGAAGGTGCATTAGAAAAGAAAGATTTTGTTATTCAGACCATGGAGGGTTCTTTGGCTGAAGTCCAAACTGAGAATAACAAGTTAAAGAATGAATTGCTCCAACAGTCAGAAAAATTTGAGCAAGAAAAGAAATATCTTGAAGCAAGCCTGAAAACCGAGGTGGATAAAAATTCCAATTTGCAGAAATCCTTTAAAGAACTTCAAGAGAAATGCTTGAGCTTCGGCAGCCGATGCGTGCAGCGGCTGAAGGATGTGTTTCATTCTGTTGGAGCCAGCTCTGCGAAATTTACACCTTCAGCTGAAAATCTGCCCAACACATTGGAATATATTGAAGGCGAAGTTGATGCCCTCGACGAAGTTATTGGTGGGCACGCCGATTTCTGTGCCCTGGTAGCTTCTCGGGGCACAACTACTACTTTTCTGAAGGCTGGCTGCACGCATGGAAATATTGTGAACAGACCAAACTTTAGCTTGTTAGCATCAGATCTGATAGATATCCCAAGCCTAGCCCGAAGCATTGGAAATAGATTCATGACCCAGATCTGGGTAAGTGGCGGGCGAAAAATGGCAACTGACGAAGCTCGAAGCCATCTTGAGCTGGTAAGAAACTTTATGTTTGTTACTTTTACCTTCTCCTTTGAAATTTGCACCTTTCTTATTCTGCTGTTTGGTATACACAGGATGACGAAGCTGAAGAATGACGAAGCTGAAGTTTGACGAAGCTGAAGATGAAACCTAGGCTGAAGCTTAAAATTGCTTACAATATGCTCTCCTGCAAAAATTCTGGAGAAACTTTTGTAATATATAGCTATGGAACAACTCATGTAAATTTGTACATACCTTGTAATATATTCTGTCTCCCTTATCCGCATACAGTCTGCTTTGCTATGGACGAAACTTCTCTTTTGAGCCGAAGGCGAAAAACACCTTCCCTTCTTTTCGTACACAACGAAGCATGAAAACATTTTTCCTTCGAAGTTTTTCCTCATTTCTGAAGCACCTATCTTCTTTTGTGTAGTATGATGGTGATTCTATATATGTCTAAATGGATGTTTATGAATGCAAATGACATGATGAAATGTACTGTGCAAATGAATATTGGGACACATGTTCAAAAACCATAAGCACAGCCCTTCATCCCCTTAGGAATGATACAAATCTCTTTGCCGTTTACTTTTCGGCTTCACCGTTTACTTTTCGGTGTATCAGCGTTGACTTTTCGCTGTAAGCCTCCCTTGGGAGCTTCTTCGCCTTTTACTTTCAGCGAAATCAGCGTTTATTTTTCAATGTAAGCCTCCCTTAGGAGTTTCTTCGCCTTTTACTTTCAGCGGAATCAGCGTTTATTTTTCGCTGTAGGCTCTGCATTCCCTTAGGAACGACTTTTGAGCTTCTCCCTGTTTCCTTTTCTTTTTTCCTTTGCATTTACATTTACATTTTTTGGGGGATCTCATTCTCATAGAATTGAAATAAGGAAAATTACATGTTGTGGCCCCATTAAAAACCTTTCTCCCCCTTTGGAAAGGAAAAGGGTGCCACAAAAAAGAATATAAAAAATTACATTAAACTAAACATAATATCGCCAAAGCTCATCCGCATTCCACGATCTAGGAATGTCGTTGCCGTCCATATCCTTCAATCTGTAGGAACCGGGTCTTGACGAAGATACTACTAGAAAGGGGCCTTCCCACTTCAGCTGTAATTTGCCTACTATCTCAGGATTGGCTACTCTTCGAAGTACCAAGTGTCCTGGTTCAATGTTCTTCAGCTTGACCTTTCTGTCACGCCATTTTATTGTTTCAGCTTGATATTTATTGATGTTTTCCACAGCTTGAAGTCTGATCCCTTCAATAGCATCTTTTTCTACAGAGCAATCTGCTTCGTTTTCGCCTTCTGCCGAAGCTACTGTCCTTATTGATCCTGTTTTGGCCTCTTCTGGGGTTATTGCTTCATCACCGAACAATAGTTTAAAGGGTGTAAAGCCTGTCGACCTTGACATGGTTGTGTTATGGCTCCACACCACTTTGATTAACTCGTCTGGCCACTTTCCCCTGGGCTGATTGAAGATTGACTTCATTATTCCTGTCATTATGATCCCATTGGCTCTTTCGACAAGTCCATTTGACTCTGGGTGTCGGACTGATGCAAAATGGATCTTCGTGCCTATTTGATCACAAAATTCTCTGAAGGCTTCAGAATCAAACTGTGTCCCATTATCCACAGTAATAGCCTTCGGCACTCCGAAACGACAAACAATGTTTTGCCAAAAGAACTTTTGAATTGTAAATGAAGTTATTGTGGCTAAGGGATTTGCCTCAATCCATTTGGAAAAATATTCCACTGCCACTACTACATATCTTAGGTTCCCCTGTGCTGGTGGTAATGGACCTAGCAAATCAAGACCCCACCTTTGCAACGGCCAAGTGGGTTGTATTAATTGAGTTAAAGACGAAGGTTGTTTTTGATCTCTTGCACATTTCTGACAACCTTCGCACTTTTGAACTAAATCCGCTGCATCCGAAGCTGCCTTTGGCCAATAAAATCCTTGGCGAAAAACTTTCCCAAACAAGGGCCTAGATCCAATGTGAGATCCACACAGGCCTGCATGTATTTCCTTCATTAATTCTATACCTTCGGATCTGGATAGACACTTGAGCAATGGGGAACAGACCCCACGCTTGTATAACTCCCCTTCTATTATGACATATGGTCGAGCTCTTGCTTCTATTCTCCTGTTATAAGCTTCGTCGTCTGAAAGAAAATTATCCTGAAGAAAAGAGATGATCTCAGTTCTCCAATCTTCACTATAAACAGGGGATATGTTAAGTATTGCTCTTTCAAGAAGCTCGACCGAAGGTGCTTTTATTGTTTCAAAAAATACTTCCGAAGGTATAGGCAGCCCCTAGGCTGCTGACTTAGCCAATAGATCAGCGTATTCATTTTCTCCACGAGGAATATTTTTGACAGAGAAACCTTCGAAGGAAGCCTCAATCCTTCGGACTGTATCTAGATACTTTTCAAGCTTCGGGTCTCTTGCTTTGTAGCTCTTGTCAATATGACCAGATATAACTTGAGAATCAGTTTTAAGAATGGCCCTTCTGATTCCCATTGCCTTTAATTTCCGAAGACCCAAGAGCAGAGCTTCATACTCAGCGATGTTATTTGTGCAACTAAAATCAAGTCTTGCCGCATAACAAGTTTTAACTTTGGAAGGTGAAACCAACACAGCAGCCGCTCCTGCTCCGAAGGTTCCCCAAGACCCATCGCAAAACACTATCCATGCTTCGGTATCTTTATTTGTTTCTTCCTCCTGAGCCCCTGGCGTCCAGTTAGCAATGAAGTCTGCTAACGCCTAGGACTGAATCGAAGATCTATGAACATAATCAATACAAAATTCATTGAGCTCTGCAGCCCATTTTCCAATCCTTCCAGTAGCTTCTCGGTTTCTCATAATATCCTTCAGAGGTTGTGAAGAAGGAACAATTATGTTGTAAGCTTGAAAATAGTGCCGAAGCTTCCTGGAGGCCATCAAGACAGCATACAGTACCTTCTCCAATTCTGTATAATTTTTCTTTGATAAACTAAGAACCTCGGATACAAAATATATTGGGGCCTGCCTCTTAACTTGGCCTTCAAGCTTCTCCTGGACAAGTGCTGCACTTACCGCTGAGTGCGAAGCTGCCACATATAATAACAAAGGAGCCCCTGGCGTAGGTGGAGTTAATGTTGTTAGATCTATCAGATACTGCTTCAGCTCTTCGAAGGCTTTCTGCTGGATTGGTCCCCATTGAAAGACTTCGGCTGACTTCAGCACTTCGAAGACTAGTAAGTTTCTTTCTGCTGATCTGGATATGAATCTGTTGAGAGATGCCAGCCTTCCTGTCAATCTTTGAGCCCCCTTTTTTGTACTTGGTGGTTCCATTCGAAGTATAGCTTCGATTTTACTTGGGTTGGCCTCAATTCCCTTTGTTGAAACTAGGCAACCAAGAAATTTCCCCTTCTTTACTCCGAAGACACATTTTTCTGGATTTAGCTTTAGACCAGCCTGTCTGAAATTAGCGAAGGTCTCCTGTAAATCAGCAATGTGGTTATCTTGCTTCGTGCTTTTTACAATGATATCATCAACATAGGTTAGAACATTCCTGCCTATCTAAGAATGGAGAACCTTCGCTATCATTCTGCTAAAGCTTCCTCCAGCATTTTTAAGCCCCTCGGGCATCCGAAGGTAGCAATATGTCCCACTAGGGGTTATGAAGCTGGTTTTCGGTTCATCCTCCTTCTTCATCCAGATTTGATGATAGCCAGAATAGCAATCCAGCAAACTCATAAGCTCTGATGAAGCTGCTGCATCGACTAAAGAATCTATCCTTGGCAATGGAAACTCGTCCTTCGAACAGACCTTATTGAGGTCAGTAAAATCGATACACATTCTCCATTTACCATTGGCCTTCTTCACCATAACAGTGTTAGCCAACCATTCTGAGTATTTTACCTCTCTAATAACTCCGGCACTGAGGAGTCTTTTCACTTCATTCCGAGCGCCTTCGGCCTTGTCATCAGACATCTTCCGAAGCCTTTGTTTCCTGGGTCTGAAGGATGGATCAACATTGAGCGAGTGCTCAATAACATCCCTGTTAACTCCACAAAGATCATTAGCTGACCAAGCAAAAACATCTTTATTGTTGAACAAAAACCTTATCAAGGTTTTCTCCTGCTCTTCGGACAATTGAGATCCCAATAGCACCTTCTGCTCTGCTATATCCTCACATAAGAGCAAGGGTTTCGGCTGGTCAGCCGAAGCAGCTTTTTCCCTTCTGAACTTGTATTGCTCACAAGCTTCAGTTCCATCTATATTATGGATTGCTTTTGAGTCTGTCCAATTTCCTTCGGCCCTTCTGGCAGCTTCTTGACTTCCATGAATAGCAATGGGCCCTTGGTCCGAAGGTATCTTCATGCAAAGATAAGCTGGATGCAAAATTGCTTCGAAGGCATTAAGAGTACCACGACCAATGATTGCATTGTAAGGGTATTCCATGTCAACAATATCAAACACAACTTGTTCAGTCCTTGTGTTGTTGATAAATCCGAAGGCCACTGACATTGAGATTTTGCCAAGTGCTACAATCTGCCTTCCTCCGAAGCCGCAAAGAGGATGTGTGGCATCAAGAATTTTATCTTCGGGCTCTTGCATCTGTCTGAAGGCCTTAGCAAATATGATATCAGCTGCACTGCCTATATCAACCAAAACATTATGGACCAGAAATCCTTTGATAACACAAGAGATAACCATAGCATCGTTGTGTGGGTAATCCTTGAGTTGAAGGTCCTCTTGGGAGAAGGTAATAGGAATGTGAGACCATCTTGACTTGATGAAGGGTCCTTGCACCCCGACATGTTGTACCCTTCTCTGTGCCTCCTTCTTCTGCTTCTTGTTGGCTGGCTCTGAACATGAACCGCCTGTTATCGGGAGTACCAGCTTCGGAGCCGAAGCAGCTCCAGCTTGAATGTTGAACGAAGCCATCAGCTCAGAAAAGTGGAAGTGAGTTCACCGGAGGTGGGCGCCAATGTTGGGGACTTGTTCTCAAATGCTATGAATTAAGAACAAGGCAACATAAAATGTTAAATGTTAATGCCCTTCGCCCACTGAAGCATTATTTCCTCAAGGATTTAATGAACTTCGGACGAAGGTTAAAGCGGTACAATTACGAAGGTTGAATCTTCGTAATTGAACTCTCAGAGATTATATAAAATAATGCGAGATATAAAGCATTAAAGACAAGTAAATTGTAAGTAAACGACATCATTTACATATTATATAAACTTGATGTATTCGAATATTAGATACATTTATACCTCTGCCTTGGCAAAGAATAATTTCCGAGTGATGCAACTACAATTACAGGAATGCGTGAACAGTAAAGGAATATTGTTCACTATTTATAGGCACAGGACACAGCCTGTGAGGAATTACAATCATGCTCCTCATAAAAGTTTACAACATTGACTCAGACCCTTATGGGCTAAAAGGTCATTCTATCTTTAAGTCGGTTCGACCCTTCATCTTCGGATATGTTGTAATACTGAAGCTTCATGAATGGTGCCTTCGGCGTCACGTACGAGTAGCTTCAGCCGAAGCTGTCTCTTTCTGCAGGACCTTCGGCGACGAAGCATGGTCCCAACAGTATTGATGTTTTTTTTTGACCAATTGGTTGGAGCTAAGGTGTTTTCCAAAATAGATCTTCACTCCGGCTATCACCAAATTAAGATACGGGCAAGTGATATTCCAAAGACGACCTTCTCAACCAGATATGGGCTGTATGAGTATCTGGTGATGTCGTTCGGGTTAACGAATGCGCCCGCATACTTCATGTACCTGATGAATTCAGTCTTCATGCCCAAGCTGGACAAATTTGTGTTGGTCTTCAACGATGATATCTTAGTATACTTAAGAAATGAAGAGGAACATGCTGGGCACCTACATATCGTACTCCAACTTCTGAGAGAGCAGCGCCTTTATGCCAAATTGTCTATGTGTGATTTTTGGCTAAAGGAAATTAAATTCTTGGGTCACACTATCTCTCATGAAGGGATAGCTGTTGATCCGGATAAAGTGCAAGAGGTGATGAATTGGAAGCCACCCACCACTGTCCGTCAGATTCGGAGTTTCCTGGGATTGGCAGGGTATTATTGGCGGTTTATTCTAGATTTCTCCCGGATTGCTAAACCCATGAAAGAACTATTGAAAAAGGGAGCAAAGTTCAAATGGGGTCAGAAATGTGAAGATGCTTTTCACCCCTTGAGGCAACATTTGACCACAACACCTGTGTTGGCGTAACCTGACAACAACAAGCCATTTGATGTGTATTGTGATGCCTCTGGCACTGGACTCGGTTGTGTTTTAATGCAAGACAACCGAGTCTTGCCTACGCATCAAGAGCACTCAAACCTCAGGAACAGAATTATCCTACTCATGATTTAGAATTGGAAGCCGTCGTCCACGCCTTGAAAATTTGGAGACATTACTTGATGGGAGCTCGCTGCAATATCTATACAGATCATAAGAGCCTCAATTACATTTTCACTCAAGCCGACCTCAACATGAGATAGAGAAGATGGCTGGAACTGATCAAGGACTATGACTTGGAAGTGCATTACCACCCTGGGAAAGCCAATGTGGTAGCAGATGCCCTATGTTGGAAGTCACAATGCAATTGTATGACAATGGATCCTTGCATCAATACCCTGTGTGACGAGTTGAGTAAGATGAGGATTGAAGTAATTCCTTCTAGAACCTTGAACTACATCTCCATCGAACCAACCTTGTTAGACCAATGATCCAGCTTGAGCCCTCGGATGCATAAACCTGCAAGGAAATTAGGCTTGGAGTTTAGGTCCCCAACTTGTGTTGGGTCTTGTCAGGTTAGTTACATAATATTTTGGAACCTAGATGCAAGTATTACCTTTCTTGCATTTTGGTCCCACATTTGTAGCAACGATTTTGTCATTCTTACAATGAATTACATTGGAGGCATCAAAAGTGCGAAATAAAATAGAAGGTCCATGAGATGCATTCCTATACCTAGGCGCATGAGAAACAACATGGGAAGCATGGCGCCTAGTTCTATTCCTATTAGAATCACTAGAAGAAGCAAAAATAGTGCGAGGAGTAAAAACACCATCATGACACTTGGGAAAAGTAAAACTATCATTACAAGTATCATGATGAGCAATAGGAGAAGCATTCTTGACATGAGAATACAAATAAGCATGGTTTTTCTTTTTATGAAAAGAATGCAAGCTACTAGCCATAGGTGCCTTCCCCTTCTCCTTTGTAAAGTTGAGGACCTTTGACTCTTAGTGTTCTTAGTTCCCTTTTGGAAACCAAGTCCATCCTTAATGGAGGGATGCCTACTAATGGTGAAGGCATCCCTAGCAAATTTAACTTTCTCTACTTCATTTTTCAAGTTTTAAGTTGAACATTTAATTGAACAATTTCATCATTCAGCATTGCAATAGTAGAACCATGATTACTACACGCATTAAAATCATGGTCTTTACATTTTGCACAAATTGAAACATGGTCAATGGATGAACTAGCAATACTTAATTTCTTTATTCTAGTATTCAAATCATCATTCAAACTCTTAAGGCTAGTAATAGAGGAATGACAAGAAGACAATTCAAATGCAAGCATTTCATTCTTTATTTCTAAAGCAAGAGTTTTTTCTACTTCTACTACTTTATCATGTTCCCATAAAGCAGATCCCTCTTGTTTTTTCTAGCAATCTATCCTTTTCATTAAGAGGATCAATTAATTCATTAATTTTATCTACCTTAGATCTATCTACGCCCTTGAAAAGATTGCTATAGTCTACATCATCATCATCACATTCTTCATCACTAGATGAGGTATACTTAGGAGTATCGCGTGTACGTACCTTCTTCTCTTTTGCCATGATTCAAGTGCGATGCTCGTTGGGGAAGAGGGAGAATTTGTCGAACGCGGAGGCAGCAACTCCTTCATCGTTGGAGTTGGATGAAGAGCAGTCCGAGTCCGATTCCTTCCCGATATGTGTCGCACCCTTTGTCTTTCTATACAACTTCTTTTTCTCCTTCCCTTTCTTGTCTTATACCTGGTCATTATCATTATCGAGACATTGAGCAATAAAATGACTAGTCTTACTGCATTTGAAGCATGAACGCTTTCCCCTTGTTTTGTTCTCGTTGGGTAATCCTTGCGTCCTTTCAATGCGGTCTTGAAGCATTTGATTACAAGCTGTCATGGTCCGTCCATCTTGTTACCTGGGGTTTTCATAAAAAAATGCGGTATATTTTGGTATACCTAGGTTTTTCACAAATAAGATTAACAAGATGAGGATGAATAATAGTAAATCACCTTAACATGAGGTGCACAACGTCATGGTTTGTCCATCTTGTGCTTCCATATCTTCGAATTTTGTTCACCAGGATCTTGAGTGTAACACCCTGAATTTGGGGGTATAAAATTTCTTTCTTATGATCATCCAAATTCAGGTGTTACTCTTCTCTATCTCACTCTAGTTTCACTCTCTCTCTAGTTTTCTCCCTCTCATTTTCTTTTAATTAGAGTTAGTGGTATTAGTGAAGGATTATTTATTTTATTTTTCCCAAAACCTATGAGTCATGGAATGTTGCATCATATTGAGCCTAAATATTCTTTGAATTGTTGCATATATTTGATTTGGTTTGAATTTTAAACTTGATTTGAATTTGAATTGAAAACCCTAGAGAAAATAAATAGAAAAGCAATTAGAAAATCCCTAGAAAAAGGAAAACCAAATTCAGCCCAAACCGGCCCACTTAGCCTAGCCCGCGCACGCGCGCCCGCGCCACCCCTGTGCCTGACAGGCGGGCCCCGCCTGTCGACGCCAACTAGCGCGCCCTCTCTCCCCCTCTCTCTCTCGTTGCCCTGTGGGCTAGACCTGTCGGCGCTGGTTCCCTTGCGTGCGCCCACTCTCCCTCTCTCTGCCCCGTCGTCCTCAACCTTCCACCCACGATCTCCCCACCGTGGACACGGCCACGACCGCGCGTTCTTTGGCCACGTCCGTGCGCCCGCGCCACTTTTGAGCCCCTCGCTCTGCTCCCCACCTCTCCTCTCTCATTTGAGCCCTCTTCCCAACTCTGTCGCCCTCTCTCTCGCTCTGCCCACACGAGCAGGGAGCCCCGCCATCGCCCACTTCTTGTTCCGTTGCCGTCGTCGCGCTTGTGCCCCGACCAGTGCCACGGTGAGCTCCGCCTTACTGTCAGCTGCTTGGGACACCCTTCGGTGTGCCCTCTCCCTCCCTGCTGCGTCCGGTCCGCGCTCAGCAGAGTAGCTTTTGCGCAGCCGGAGCCCCGCCGTCGTCGACCCGAGGTTCCATCGCACTTTCGCCGTCCTCCATGTGCCCCAGAGTTCGCACTCGAGGTGAACACCCTTCCCATGCCTTTATTTCACCAAGTATTGCCCCAGCGCCCACGCAATTGCTCACTGGAGTTAGCTGCGCCGCCGCGGAACCTTTTCCACCGCGGTCTGCGTTCTTTGGCGCCCCCGTGCTAGTTCTACGCCCACGGTCGTGTTCGCTGTGTCGCGTTGAGCGTGTCTGACCCTTTCCCTAAGCCACCAGAGCCCTGCCGTGGCCAGCCTTCCCGTCTCCGGTGAACTCTGGCCACCGCGTGGCGCCACCGCGCCCAAGCCAGCCCCTGGCCGTTAGATCTCGGCCGTCCATCCGAAATTGGATGGTTTCGACTTAACCCGAGTAGATCTAATCCTAGCCCTTCGATCGGGATCTGACCGCCCCTCTCTCTTCCCCCTCACCCACGTCTCTGCCTCTGGGCCCAGCTAGTCAGTCCGCCCTGACCCGCAGACGCCTTGGCCTTGCTTGTCAGCCGTGCCCGCGTGCCCGCACCCGCGCGCGCCCACGCGATCTAATCTGGGCTGTTGATCTCTGATCCGATGGCTGAGGTTACCCCGTACCCCTTCGCGTGTGAGTTTTGCTTAAGAACCCCCCTGGTTTTAGGAAATCAACCCGCTGTCCTCTGTTTTAGCGCATAGGTCCCTAGTTTCTTTAGAATAGCCCCCTGGACTTTTATTTAATTACAGATTTAGCCCTAATTTCATATTTCAAACTTCAAAACTTGTTTATTTCATATATTTTTCATATGAACTCCAAATTTAGTGGTTCAAATTGCAAAATGTTCACAAGATTATTCTCTGTTCAAATAAAATATGACCAACTGTAATATGTATACTTTAATTTTTTCACTTAGAATATAGAATTAAAGTATATATTGATTTATTTATTTAATGAAATAAATAAAAGGAGAATCCTAAGAGTAAAGTATATTTAATCTTGTGAGATTAGTGTTATGCATTTCATGGATTCATTTTTGGTTTAACCTTTAGGTCTTAATGAAATAAATAGAATTAGGTATGTAATTATGGATAACACTTAAAGGATAATCAAATTCCTAAATGAGAGTAGTTCATCTTATAATTTAATCTTTTCTTGGTATAATTATTACTCAACCCTTTTGAGCTATGTTCCAACACTTAGAGAGTAATTAATCCCCAATTGAGATTAGTCCATTTTATAACTTGATCTTATTCTCCTTTATTTATTGTTACCTCTTTTTGAGTTGTGTTCCAATGTTTGTACATGTTTGATGTGATGTTCATTTTTACCTTCCAAATGTATTGAATGTATGCTCGCTTTACTTAGACAACGAGCAGCTCGTGGTTCTTGAGTGTGTTGCCGAAGATCCCTCTGAGCAACAACCCGGTGAAGGCAAGTGTCCTCAGACCTATCATGTCCTACTTTACTTTATAATTCACTTTCCCGCATTACATTATTGAATCTTAAGGTTTGACTAGTCTGTATTTCCCTTACCCTTGTTTACCTTTTTGGGTTAATCATGGTTAGCTTATGCTATTGCTTTAACTTAATAAATGAACATGATGTGATCTTTTATGATACGATGATGTTATCCCGATGGGGTCCTTGTGATTACTTTAGGTGGCTCAGGCGGTTTTCTGAGTACCTCTCCGTTAGGACTAGTTTGGGGAGTGACAACCCGGGATAATAGTGCAACCATGAGGCACTACTACAGATATGCTTATTTAAGACACACATTTTAAGACGGATATCGGTGCATTTTATAGAAGCGACTTTTATCATATGGTGATGAGTAAGGTAAGACGGTTTGTTGGAGATCCGTCTTTAATAAAGAAGTGTTTTCAGATAGTTACTTCATAATAACTGTCTTATATTGATTCAAGACGGATTGTTATTGGAATCCGTCTCAAATAAATATACCTTTTGAGTCATTAAGATTGCAAGAATTGTCTTAGATTCTGGTTAGTATATTAGACATTTCTGTATATGAAACATCTCAATTAAAAATATTATTAGAGTCACTATAAGAACTGTCTTTGATGTTAGTGAGTATACTAGACACTTCTAAATATGAAACCGTCTTCGTATGATATTTCTGATAAGTTGTATTGTAAAAAACGTAGTAAATAGTGAATTCATCTTAGTTTGATGATATATATGATATAAATGTAAAATTTAGCTCTGTAACTTGATATAGATGATAAATGGACCCACATGCAAACCGATAAATAATGTCCCACAACGGACCTAAGTAATCATTTTGTTTTATTTCCTATCATTTATGGTGTGTTTGGTTTGTGGAGCCACCCAATACTTCATGAGGTGATCCATCATAAGTTCATTCCATCAATTTTGGTGGAATCAACCCACTCCTCATGTATATACTAATTATTAGCTTACGAGGAATGGGGTGGTGATGGATCAACTCATTCTATTCAACAAACCAAATAAAAATGTGAGGAGTGAGAAGAAGATGAATCACTTCATTCCTCAAACCAAACACGCCCTTAGTTACCGACTGTTGTTTTCCTATGATTTTACTTTATTGAGGTGTAATTTTTATTATTCTAATTCTTATTATAATTTCTATCATGCGCGTATATGTTCTAATAAATAGAAAAGTGTGAACATGTGGCAGAGTCTAAGTAATTCCCTGTACACTATGTCGTGGGCCTATGATTGAATTAGAGAAATAAAGTCCAACCCTAGAAAACTCTGGCATCCTCATGCCAAATCAGCCGCTAGGGCTGCATTCATCCACATCGTGCTTATCGCCTACCTCAACTCCGACTCCTGCTCGTCGCTCGCCGCTCGCCGCCACGTCCAGCTCTCTCTGCCCCTCTGGACTAGCCTAGCCCCTCCCGCTCACCGCGTTGTCTCCAGAATCTGGCCTACGACCGTTGACGGCTGGTGCCCCCTCTGGCAATCGGTGGTCGTGGTCCGTCCTTGCTCACCCCATTCAGATCCGCTATGCGCGAGCCTCCCCTTCCCTAATCACGCGCCCCCTGCCCCAGCGATCCACAGCTGCCGCCCCCTGTCCCGTCGATCCGTAGTTGTCACCTCCCCCAACCCCTAATCACGCGCGTCTCGCTCCCACCGATCCGCGGATCGGCTCTGCTCCAACCCTCCTCCGTCCCTGAGATGCAAGCGAGCATCACGGGGGATTTCTCCCTTGAGATGTTGCCTGAGAGGTGCTGCTGACCGAGTAGCATCATTGAAGAGTTACTGTCGAGCACTTGGATTATGTGATCGATGTGCAGAGAAGTGGTTCCAAGGGCACAAGTGTGCCAACACGGTGCAACTTCACGCCATTGAGGAAGTCTAGGATTTGCTCACCTTGGTGAAGCTACAGTGGAAGTCATTGAACCAACAGAGGAACTGATGATGGTTGTATCCCTGTCTAATGCGGCATGGTTTGGATCTGACACGATATCAACCATGAGATTACAGGGTCAGATTCAACAACATAATCTCTTAGTTCTTATTGATTCATGGTCTTCACATACTTTCCTCAATGACAGTCGTCGACCACTATTGTTTGGAGTCCAAGAATTGACAACGCCAATTACAGTTTAGGTTGCTAATGGCCAAGTTATTACCTGCTCACACCACCTTCCAGCAGCTCAATGGACCATGTAAGTTTATCAATTTTCAGCATCTCTCAAGTTTTTGACTCTACCATCATTTGATTTGGTGGTTGGTATGGAATGGTTGCAGCGGTATAGCCCGATGAGAGTGGATTGGACAAACAAGCAGATGGTTATTTCTTACCAGGAAAATACTATCTACCTTTAGGGTATCAGGTCTTCCTTACTAGTGGGAATGGTGGTGGAATTATTGTTACTATCTGAAACATCATTATCCACATCTGACTCTAGCATAGCAGCTGTTGCAGTGGATTCCAGAGTGCAAGCTGTACTCGACAGTTATCCTAGCATTTTCATCGATCCAGTGGGACTCCCACCAACCCGCCCGTGTGATCATTCAATTTCATTGATCCCCGGTGCCCAGCCGTTCCACATAAGGCCATACCGTTACCCTCCATCCCTCAAAGATGAAATTGAAACTCAAGTTAAGGAAATGCTATCCAGGGGGTGATACAAAAGAGCAGCAGCCCCTTTGAATCTCCAATTCTCTTGGTCAAAACGAAAGACCACTCATGGAGATTCTGTGTAGATTACCGTTATTTGAATGCCACGACGGTGAAGAGTAAATACCTTGTGCTGATATTCGATCAGTTCTTTGTGCTCAGGCACTAGGCATGTAGAGGTATTTTTTGTTGTTATTTTCTCTTTATGTGGATGTGGTTACAAGGCTGTTGACAAAATATTACTACTCCATTGTCCTCCCTCTCACCCATAAGGTATTTGATATATTACTTTGTCCAGTCGATGCAGCTTACAAGGCTGTTGACAAAATAATCCAGGTTTGTTGGCACACTTTTAATCTTTCTTGTACGGGTACACTACTTCTAACAATGGAATATGAATGTTGTTTTTTGCGCAAAAGTTCCCTCGCTTTTAGCATCGTTTGATGGGTGAGGACACACATCGCCTCCAAATACTAGAACGCTAGGGATATTTGTTCTCTCAAATAAAGCTTTACCTGTTATATTATATAATACTTCCGTAAGAAGAGCTGTTAGTCGCTGGAGTGAATGGAATCTGGTTGGTTGGTGCCTCCAAGTTGTTTGGTCTACCGTTCAAATGCCTTATTATTCTGTGAGCTGTTTTAAGACTAGGCCTCAATTTTTTTCCAGGCAGAAAGTGCTACTGCCGCTCTCAACTGTAGCGGTGTGGTACTGGGATCCTTGCCAATAAGGTAAAGCTCTGACTGATCTTCTTACGCTTTTGCATTGAGGAAGGAGCTCTTCTGGGCGGTTGGATAACAGAGCCATTCTAGTGTGTTTTCAGGGTGAGCCCGTCCAAGATGCTAGTGCGTCCCCGTGCCCCTCGCCAGCTGATGTCGTCCTAGGTATACATACAGGAGGTGCTGACGATGGCACTGCTCATATATAAGTAATAGAGATAGACATGTATGAAAAGGGTCTTTTGTTTTCAAGTTGTGGGCTCGACCTTTGTTTTCTCTCTCTCCTTGATTCACCGTTGGTCGAGGCTGTTTTTTTACCTTGCACATAGAGGAGAGCTTCAGGTTGTCTGATGCTTTAGGTTGGTCTTTTTTTTCTGTAGGCTCTGAAGCCATCTTCTGGACCTCACAAGTCCAGGGAGTGCCTGCCTCTGATCCTCATCATCAGGAACATGCTCAAGTAGGCATTGACGTACCGTGAGGTCATTTCTATCCTGATGCAACGCCATGTACTCGTTGATGGCAAGGTCAGGACTGACAAGACCTACCCTGCTGGGTTGATGGGTATGCCGATATCTCTATTAATGCATAAAGATACCTATACACATATCTTGGTAGCTGTGTGAGGTTGCTGTTTTTCGTTAGTAGATCTATGTACCTTATCCTTGCTATACTGTCCATATATGTTGTGTGCATGAAAGTCTTGCATTGAAAATGTCATGTGCTACAACCGTTAGGACTATTAATAGATGTTGCTCTTTCTATCTATCCATTTACATCGCTGGAAATTCCCATGCCCTTTCATAGTACGCCTGTGAAATGCTCACTGCTTTTCTATTGGTTTGTGTGTAGTTCAAGCTCTACAAGGTGAGGTTTTGTTCAGTTTGGCCAGAAAGGCATCTCCTACATGAACACCTATTTGTTGTACAGGAAAACATAGAATGGAATTCAAATTTGGTGGCCGCAAAAGTGTGGAGACTTAAATTCATATAAAGTTAGGCTTAACATCAGTGCAAACAGTTGTATTTTAGTTTAGATTTAGAGTACACTTATGTATGCGTTGTTTGATAATGCTTATTTATGATATATTGAGTTGTACTTATTTATATTATATTAATTATAATGTTGTTCAATATATGTGTATGTATATTTCTCTTTCAAATTATTATAACGTGATATCTGAAAAATGATTATAAATTGAAGAATGTACTGCCATTTAAGTCATTTCGTTTAAATCTTAATAAGACGGTCACCAAAATGTCTAATATTAGTCTCCTAAATAAGATGGTTTTTAAAACGTCCATTATTAGTCACCTAAATAAGATGGTTTTCCTATTGTAATCGTCTATTATTGTAGGATATTCGAGACAGTTTGATAAATGCTTTATGACTTATAATGTTTGTATTCTCTACGGTTTTTAGAAGCAGTGTCTTAAACAAAAACCTAATTCAAGACGGTTTATCGGACAAAATGACTTAAACAAATATCTTTTTCAGACGGTTATAAATTAAAAATTGTCTTATATAATATCTTTTAAGACGGTTTATAACCATCTTAAATGTGGGACATCTTTTACGACTCCATCAATGTAACACCCCTGGTGTTACTATAACTAAAACTTGAGCATGGCATCATAAGCATTGGCATTGCATATGTTTGACACACCTAGAGTGCATTCACTAGGCAAAAATTCAAACAAGTGGTATTGTTTTAACGTTTTGCTAATAGGACCCTAGATAGGAAGCTTCACCCTAAATAGGGATTAAAGGGGTAAAACTTAACCCAAGTTAAGAAAACCTAAAGACTTTAGGGAAATAGTTATAAAATATCCCCAAAAATAGAGTTGAATCACATTTATACCCCTAAGATACCAAAAACCCTAATTGGAACCCTGGAAAACCCTAAAACTAAACCCTAGGGGCCTATGTGCAAAATTAGTCCACTTTTGGACTAAGGTGCAAAAACCAAGTCAAATAAGTATCCTAAGTCATTTGGTTCACAAATATGTGGACTTGAAAGCTAAACCCTAAGTTTTGGACTCATTTGCAAAAAGGACCTTGATTTTGATTCCTATGCTAAGTCTGAAATCAGGGTTATAGGCCCAACTTTGGGGCTGTGTAGCTTTCAAAATAGTGAGAATTCATGTTAGGTGACCACATCAAAGTTGAAGACCAATCATAGGAGAACAACTTTGTTTAAGGGTTCAAGCCATGATCCTATGAGAAATTTGGAGAAAAACCCAATCAAAGATGGACTGTCAGGCTGCCTGAAGTCTGAAATACAGATTAACAGTGTTGTGAGATAAATTTTGAGCTCGATTTTGAAGGGGATCCAGTGACTTTTTGTGGGAGCACATTGTAGCAAAATGATAGACGGATTATAGCTCTATAACTTTGCTGCAGAAAGTTGGCTTAGGTTTCACATGAAAATTTGAGAAAACTGGGCTCCAACTTGGTCAGTCAGTCGAGCTTTTTACTGAACCCAGTGCACTGTTCACCGTCTTCAGAAAATATCGCGCGGTGGATAAAGATCAGCCCCTCGCCGGCGATAAGGACGCCACCGCGGCGTGGGATGGGTCGCCGGCGTGTGCGGTAAAGGATTCCTGGTGACGTGGCCAAAAGTTACTGAGGTGGCGCAACCCGGTTAAACGGCGGCCACCGGACTTGTGTCGTGGCTCTGCCGTGCGGGTGAGCTCGCCAGCACGATTACAGCCGGTGAAGCTCATTCGATTCCGGCCGGTAGACTATAAATTGAGGGCGAGCGTTGCTTCTTCACTGTATCCCACATCTCAGCAACTAAGCGCCCGACTCAAGATCACCAAAAAACCCACGTAGCCCCCAAATACCTCGCTCCCTTGTTCTTAACTCCGCCGTGAAGAACATCTCCGTGGCCAGCTTTCCTCGAGTGAGTACTTACCCAATTGTTTCATGTTCTTGCTTGCTATTAGCCCCCTATTGCTCCCAGTACCAACCAATCGAACTTAAGCCGAAACCTTTCACCGGAACGTGCGGTTGCTCTGTAAAACGCCGCCGTAACCCACCCTCACCGTCGACCTGCTCTTCGGCTCGTATTCTGCCCAAACCAAAGAGTGTGCATAACTCCTGGTGAACCCGTGAATCCTTCCTCAGCCTCAATTTGGTCGACCCCGCCGTCGTTTGGCCGGAACGCGTTCGTTCCTATAACCATCCGCCTGTCACCATGAACCAGTTGTTTTAGAGCTCCAATTCAAAAATTGAGTGAGGGGAAACCTCGGGTTAGGTCGGAATCTGGAGTCAGTCGTCGGTGAGCACCAATCCTTGCGTGCTCCGCCCAGTCCAGCTCGTCGGAGAATGGCTCCCGCGCGGTTCGCCGTCGGGGATCAGTCGGTGTGAAGAGATAGAAGTGGGAGGACTTTTATGCAAACTGTCAGCGACTGTGTTAAACAGTGGAAGACCGGATCCCAGTTAGTGAAAACCCCGAGGACTTTTGCGCAAAACAGCCAGCGCGCGGACGCGGGCGCACTTTTCCTCTGGTGTTGGGCCGCTTGGGCTAGAATTGGCCCAGCACTGTTGAACCTTTTCCTTTTTCTTTTACAATAGAGCTTTAGAAATTTGTTAAAAATTGTAGAAAAATGGTAAAATTGTGAAACCAGTTTTCCTAAGCTAGTTATTTTCCCTAGAATTTAATAAAAATAAGTTTGTGATTTTTAGAGGAAATAAGAAATTTTAGGGTATTTAAAGTGGTTAAAAGTATTAGTTATGGATTTTTAGAAAATAATGGATAAGTCCAAAAATGCCCAAACTTTTTATGGGAACTTAAAACAATATTTAGAAGCCTTGGGTAGAGTTTGAATTGATTTGGACCATGTTTGATAATTAAAACCCCAAAACACCCCCCTGCCCTATGAACTCCTTTACCGACTCCGGAAACCCTAAATTCTCGGAGTTCCGTGAAGGAAAGTTGTATTCAAGACATAGATAATAAGTTTATATTATCTTTGCATCCTCATGAGCATCCCATGGCATCTATTCTTATACATATGTATGGTTATGATTAGAACGTGAAGAAGAAATCGAAGTAACTGAAGAGAAGACACCACCACCTTCGGAATCTCAGGCCGGAAATTGTTTCTACTTTCATATCTGCGGATCCGAGCCTGACTCACCTGTGAACGAAGGCAAGCCCCGATGCATGCAACCCCTTTCCTTGTGTTTTTAAATACTTTTCGCACACTTAAGTCTAGTGAAATGTGCATTAGGTTCATAGGAGTTGCTTGGAACCCTTTGATGCATTGCTTTCCTTGATATCCATACCTTTATAGATACTTCTATAAAGTATCAAAATATGATTTACAAAAAATGCTTAGCCTTGCTTAGACCTTGTGAATAGAGGTTGTCCTCAGTCTAACCCGGGAGAGGATGGCGTCTACCTGCAAGAATATTTTCATTTGGAGCAATAGTGGGATCTTACTGCAAAGTTCCCTGTGATGCTCTTTCATCTTAAGGAACAGACACAATCCTAAGGATGGAAATACTTAAATTGAGACTTGGGTTAGGAACAGGTGATGTTCTACCCAGGTTGGTTAAGGATTAATGCGTATGTAGGCATGCTGACCGAGGACCCTTTAACTGGTCACATGCCTCGTCATGGGTAAGCCCTGCCTCGGGCAGACTAAGGCTAGAATAAGATAACACGAAATGGGCGTGGAGCGGTGGCGAGAGTAGCGTGTACCCTCCGTGGCAAGAGGCCGGTCGGTGGTGTATCTGTGCTCTCGGTTTGCGTGAACCTGATCTGGTCTTAAGAACCCCGGTGGCGGGTTGACATATGCAAGGGTTAAGTGCTACATATGTCATGTGATTGGAGATCCTCAGCTGAGTATAATCGATTCGGATCGCCGTACCTTCGCGGTTATGAAGACTTGGTCACTTTTCTACAACCTAAAGTCAGGATGTGAACACTATGGATAAAAATGATGTTGTATTGATGAGATGTTGAAATTAGACTAGATGCAAATAGAGTCTATTAATACTTAATATGGCGTTAAAAGATTGAAAGTAAGGACTCACTTTAGTAAGCTACTTCTGCAAAAGTATAAGTTGATTTTTGCTAAAGCCTCTCCTTGACTCCTATTTATCCAGCATACCCTTGAGAGTCTTTTCCTTAGTCGGGTAAGACTTGCTGAGTAATTCCATACTCAGGGTTTATCCCTTTGTTGTTTTTAGGTGAGGAGGCGACAAATTTTTGTTGCTTTTGCTCCAAGGTGGTACCAAATGAAGAAAAACAAGACTGAAGTTCAGGAGGACTTGGTCCTCCACCTAGGATCTTTTGCTTAAAGCTTATCGGGAGGAGTTTGTGCCTCCCTTGGTTTGTATAATATTACTACTCTGCACTCGCTCTTAGTTCTGGTCTGTAATTAAACAACTTGAGCTTGTTTTTTAATAAACGTAAGTTATGTATTCGCTTCCGCAATTCTTTATCTCCGATGTTCTGTAATGTCTGCAAGACGGGTGAAACGTTCCTGGTAAGGTAAGGAAAGATACCGAACTTGTCAAGTGACTTAGGAACATCTACAGGGTGCCTGATGTCTGTTAGACAAGGACAACTGTAGGTGGGCCTAATTACTTGGGAGGTTCCGTCACAATCAAATTTGGACACTTCATAAGTGTCTTAAGATGTGAAAATTAACCGTCTCATATAACATGTTTTGTAGTAGTGAGGGTGGAATCGGATGCCCTTAGCTAATTAATTAGAGGAACCAGAGGAGTAGTTGAATTCACCGTAGGGCCGTTAATCAGGTCTGGGCATAGTACTTGCTCTGCCGAGGCTGGTTGTAGAGGTTCTTTGATTTGGTTTTGTTAGTCACCCTACCTCTGGGAGATGTACTGTGTTTATCAATCTGGAGAAACCTAACGGGCGGCTATGACCTCTGGGAAATCTTTGTAACGGCTATGTAGTGAGACCCTGCTAGGTCACCTTGGTAGTGATCAATGGGGAGGCTAGAACCCCGGGCAGAATGGGAATCACGGCTTGTGGGTAAAGTGTGCAACCTCTGTAGAGTGTTAGAAACTGGTATATCAGTCGTGCTCACTGTTAAGAGCAGCCTTGGGATCCTCTTTGATTAGAAGAACTTTGATTACTTTTATGATGTTAATTAGCAATGGTGATTATAATTCTTATCTCTGGTATTTCCTCTTGGAGGGAGTACTGTTGGGTAATAACGGGGTTACTTCTAAAATTTGGCTATACTTAAACTAATAAAACTTGACCAACTAAAAGCAACTGCTTAACCTAAACTCCACATACAGCTAGTCAACTTTAGCCAAACAGGACATTTGCTGAGTACGTTGAAGTGTACTCACCCTTGCTTTACAAACCACCCCACCCCAGGTTGTCCCCACTATACTCAGTGCTCAGGATGTGAAGTTGGCAACATGGAGGACTTTGAGGAGCTCCAGGACTACGACGAGTTCTAGTTTACTTTAGTGGCAAACCCCCAGTCAGCTGCCTGTGTAGGCTTATCTTCTACGTTTCGTTACTCCGCACTTTGATGTTAATGTTAAGCACTATGGATATGTAAGACTCTACGGATGTCTCAAATATCTTGATGTAATTAAGTACCTTTTTGCTATTTATTTCGAGCATTGTGTGATGATGTCCAAATATATAATCGTTGTGTACGTGAGTTCTGATCCTGGCACGTACATGGTTCGCATTCGGTTTACCTTCCAAAACTGGGTGTGACATAAGTGGTATCAAAGCCTTGCTGACTGTAGGACCGCTAACCTAGACTAGAATGGTCGACCTAAGGACTATAGACCATTATTCTTACCTTGACCCTAGAGTCTTTTCAAAAGTTGGTTATTTTGACCAACTCTATGTTATTTACTTATCTCAAAAGTTTTGTCTCACTTTTTTTTCTGTTTACTTTCTGGTCTCATAGTTCTACTCTTACTCTTGTGCTTCTGATGTCTTTTGTAGATGGCCCGTATCAGGTGCACTGCACGTAAGTCTGTGATCCCCTTTTTGCCTTCTCGCCTGGCGGAGCGTCCACTGCGTCGCACGGTGTCAGATCAGTCCAGTCACCTAGAGAGATTGCATCATTGCCTGCACGAGGAGCAGGAGCAGCAGGACTCTTCCCCGCCTCAGTAGGAGGTGGAGTCTGAGAGGCTGCCTTCCCCTGCACCTCAGCTAGAGATGCCCCCTGCACCACTACAGGGCATCCCGACAGCTAGAGGAGACCATGACGGAGACGGAGACGACGACGACACCGGTGGCAGTTCGAGCCACGGCACGGAGCGCTCGGAGGAGCCAGAGCCGAAGGGGTGGATCGCTAGACCTATCAATCGTGACGCTTCTCGCGGGTGTCACTTACACGACGCTCTCGATACCCTATTGCGTCGAGACATCGACCGACACACCTGGTCTATCGAGTACCGTTGTGTAGTCTACCAGCATTATCGCGGGTTATACCCAGACCAGTGGGAGGCTACTTGCTTGGTGCATCGTCCGGACGATGATCTCCAGGGTGCACAGGCCTTCTCAGAGCACTATTCTATCACTGAGAGGGACACTGCCGAGGTAGTCATGCAGGATGGAGCACGACGGGCACTTTCTGAGTATTGCTTGTTGTTCAGTGGGGTAGCTGACGACCTTGACCTGAAGTACTACCCTTGCCGTTCGACCGGCAGTGCTGGAGGTGTGATTGTCTCGCCAGTTGGTGAGGGCAATCCCAGGCTAAGCAGCATGGTCAATCTGGTCGCCGTATTCAACACAGAGTTGGACCACGCCCTTGACGAGTTGGGCAAGGTTCAGGCGGAGGTTGCGGAATTGCGTGCTGAATGCGCGGCACGCCACTATCTTGATGGTGGTTCTCCCGCCCCTGTCGGGATTCAGCACCCTTACCGCTCACCACCCCGTGGTCGCTTCGACTATGGTACCCCATACTGTAGGACCCGCATAGATTTAGATCCATAGATCGATGGAGTCGGAGTCTGTAATAATGTTTAATTCAGTGTCTTAGTCTAGTCAGTCTTAGTTAGAGTTAGTTTGGTTATCTTTTGTTGGATGCTTGTCATGATGAACATGTAATGAAGTTGGATCTTTGTAATGATTGTCACCAAGGTGTGGGTGTCTCTTGCAACTTGGTGTAGTTATTAATAAAGTCAGTTATTTAGTTGAGTGATCCATTTATTTCCACTTTCCTCTTTATCTGAGAAGTTGTCAGTGAAGATGATCAATTGTTCAGTGCTATGAAGATTTTTTCGTATATCTTTTCTGACTGCAGAGTCATATTTGATATGTGTGTGATTTCTACAGATGTCTGAGAACAGGCGCAAAGGTGCGAGGCATGCTCAGCCAGAGCAGCGGGCACCCCAGGAGGAGGCAGCCCCGCAGCAGCATTTGCCACCGCCACCACTGATGACCATTGAGCAGATGTTCATGATGTAGGCCCAAGCAGTTTAGGCAATTGGTCAGACCTTAGCAACGATGCACCAGGTGCAGCAGCAGCCACCACCACCATAGCCTCCAGTGCAAGTTCAGATGCCACAAGTGCCTAGAGACAAGAGGACAGAGTTCATGAGGGGCAATACCCCTGTTTTTGCCCACTCTGCGGATCCCATGGACGCGGAAGATTGGCTGCGTACCGTGGAGCGTGAGTTGCACACTGCTCCATGCCATGATCGTGAAAAGGTGTTGTATGGTCCCCGACAGCTAAGGGGAGCAGCACAGTCTTGGTGGGAGTCTTACCTCGCCACCCATGCCAACCCTGAAGCCATTACCTGGGAGGAGTTCAGGGACAACTTCCGTCGCTACCATGTGCCCGAGGGACTGATGATAGTGAGGAAGGAGGAGTTTCTCGCCCTGAAGCATGGTCCCATGTCCGTCAGTGAGTACAGGGATTAGTTTTTGCAGTTGTCACGTTATGCCCCAGAAGATGTCAACACGGATGCCAAGAGGCAGTACCGTTTTCTGAGAGGATTGGTTGATCCCCTCCATTACAAGCTCATGAACCTCACTTTCCCCACCTTCCAACATTTGATTGATAGAGCAATCATGACTGAAAGGAAGCATCGAGAGATGGAGGATAGGAAGCGCAAGATTGGTGGGCCTCAGGCCGGGAGTAGCAGTCGTCCCCGCTACTCAGGCAACTCACCCCAGCAATTCAAGCAAGGTCACCAGCAAGCACCAGCACCAGTACTAGAGGCAGTTTCCTCGGTAGCAGTAGCAGTACCATCTGAACACTCAGCGGGGAGGAAATCAGTACCAGCTTCAGAACAACCAGGCAGCTCGTCTTCCTGCCCCAGCAACCAACCAGAATGGCCAAGCAGCCCCAGCACAAGTAGTAGGTCGTGCATGCTTCTACTGTGGAGAACAAAATCAGTGGGCGAAGAATTGCCCTAAGAAAGTAGCTCAGTAGCCGCCAGCAGTCAATGTCCCAGCAAGACAAGGAGCGCCATAGCAAGCACCAGGAGTCCATGGTCAGGCTTACAACCGTAGAAAGGTGAACCACCTAGAGGCCGAAGTAATCCAGGATGCTCAGGACGTGGCAGTAGGTATGTTTCCAGTCGAATCCTACCTAGCAAAAGTACTATTTGATATTGGTGCCACACATTCTTTTGTTTCTGCATCTTGGGTAGAATCACATAACATCCCCATAGAACCATTGATCCCACCTTTAAGAGTTAATTCAGTTGGGGGAAAAGTTCAGTCCGATAGGATTTGTCCGAATCTAAGGATTGAAATAAAGGGGATAGACTTCCCCGCTAGCCTAGTAGTAATGGGAACTCAAGGGTTAGATGTCATCCTAGGGATGAATTGGCTACATAGAAATCAAGCCACTGTCAGCTGTGACAAGAGAACAATGAAGCTGGTGTCCCCATCCGGAAAGGAAGTAGTAACCAAGATGTACTTACCTGAACTAGGAGAAGGAGCCTGTCACCATTTATCAGTAGATGACATGGAGTCCAATCCGATTGAAGCAATTAGGATTGTGTTAGAATTCCCCGATGTATTCACTAAGGAGTTACCAGGTATGCCACCTGAAAGGAAAGTTGAATTTGCCATAGAGCTTATCCCAGGCACTGCCCCTATTTCCAAGAGAGCTTATCGAGTGTCCAGACCAGAGTTGGTGGAACTCAAGAAGCAAATTGATGAGTTGTTGGAGAAAGGCTACATCAGACCAAGTACCTCACCTTGGGCAGCCCCAGTATTATTTGTGGATAAGAAGGATGACACGAAGAAGATGTGCATCGATTACAGAGCTTTGAATGAAGTCACTGTCAAGAATAAGTACCCCCTGCCTCGTATTGAAGACCTATTTGATCAGTTGAGAGGAGCCAGTGTGTTCTCAAAGATAGATATGAGGTCAGGTTACCATCAGCTCAGAATCCGACCCTCAGATATACCGAAGACAACATTCATCACCAAGTATGGACTATATGAGTTCATGGTTATGTCATTCGGATTGACGAATGCGCCAGCTTACTTCATGTACCTGATGAACAATGTGTTCATGGACTATCTCGACAAGTTCTTAGTGGTGTTCATTGATGATATTCTCGTATATTCCCAGAATGAGCAAGAGCATGAGGAACATTTGAGGAAGGTACTTCATATGTTATGAGATTGCCAGTTGTATGCCAAACTTAGCAAGTGTGAGTTCTGGATCAGCGAAGTTCTATTCTTGGGTCATATGATAAACTCCATCAACTCCATCTTGGTGATCATTATGGCATCATTACCCTCATGAGAGATTTTGAGAGTGTCCCATATTTGCTTGGCATTGTCCAAACCACTAACCTTGTTTGTATTCATCCATGCATAGAGATGCTAAAAGAACAGTAGCAGCTTGGGAATTTTTATGAATTTTCTCATTAATAAATATGGCATTATCATTGTTATCAAAATGCATTCCATTTTCTACCACTTCCCAAATACTATGATGAAGAGAAAATAAATGCCTATGCATTTTATGACTCCAAAAAGAATAATCTTCCCCATCAAAGTGAGGGGGCTTGACAAGAGGAATAGATAATAAATGAGCATTGGAGTTGTATAAAATACGAGAATAATCAAAAGAATAGTTTTAGTTAACCATATTTTTCTTTGACGAGGAATCATCATTGTCCTCGTCCTTCTGTGAAGATGAGGTGGTGTCATTGTCATAGTAGATTATTTTCTTGATAACCTCTTCTTTTTCCCATCCTTCCTCTTGTTGTTTGAGCCTAAGTTGGTGGGCTTATCTCCTTTTGGCTCATTGTTGTTGAAGGTCTCCTTCTCCTTGTCATCGATCACAAACCCCTTGCCCTTAGAATCCATCATTTCGGGTGGCTAGTCCCTTGATGAAGAGAACGACTCTGATACCAACTGAGAGCACCTAGAGGAGGGGTGAATAGGTGATCCTGGAAAAAATCAACTCTAATCTACACAAACTTGGTTTATAATAAGTGTCAGAGAAAATTAAAACCAAGTTAGGATGAGAAGATAGACAGAGAACTCTTCTCTTGATTGCTCCTTTAAGATGAGTATTAAACTCAAGAGCAATATTGCAAGAGAGTAGATAACTCACGAAGATAGCAATCGCAATAAGTTATTGGACAAGTAACACAACGATTTTTACCGTGGTTTGACCAATGCCTACTCCATGTTGTGGTGACCTCCTTTGGTCAAGCGTTGCACTCAACCCCTCTCAAGTGATCTAAACATCAAACTTGAGTGCCAAAGATATCTTCCTTATACCAAAGTCCCGTTGTGAGGAATCTCCACAAATTGGAGTCTTTCACGCCTTACAAAATTGTTTACAATCAAAACATAAGTAAGGATGGGAGTAGATACACACACAAGAGCACAACACAACAACAACACGCACACAAGTGAAAAGTGAGAGCGCAAGGAAGACAATGACAGAGTTATAACTCAAGAACACACTCAAATCTTTCTTTAGCAAAACGATAGCGTGGTCATAAAGATTCAAAGTTGTAGTGTGCTCAAAGAGTGCTTGGGTTTTAGCTCCATGCGCCTAGGGGTCCTTTTATATCCCCAAGGAACCAAAGGAGTCTTTTGATCTTCATTTGGAGGGCACTGGTTGCCTTCTGTTCGTCGGTGCACCGGACTGTCCGGTGCACACCGGACACTGCACAGTAGACAATTTCTTTCCTTAATCAGTCGAGCCGACCGTTGCTAGCCATTGGTCCCTTGGCACATCGGACAGTCCGGTGCGGCCTGGTGACCGTTGGCCGGGCTGACGTGTCCTGCGCAGATTGCGTAGCCGACCATTAGCCAGGTGCATAGCTGCCACGCTGAATAGTCCGGTGAGCTATAGCCACGGTGCCTCACAAATTCTCGAGAGCGGTTGGTTCGCCGGTTGGTAGCCTAGGCACCAAACACTGTCCGGTGCTCCCCAAACTGGCACCAGTTTGGCTAAACTTTGCCAAACAAAATTTTTCTAAATTGGTTCTACCTGAGAAGTTTCCTAGCACTTAGATAAACATAGTTAGCAACTAAAACAATTTACTAAGTACTTGGATATTACCTTTGTTCCTTCTATGCAATATGATTTGCAATATGCTCCAAAATGCACTATTCCTATATTTCTCAATTTGCCTTTCAAACACCTGTGCTCATGCTCATATAAAAACTGTTAGTCCATAGTAATGTGTTAAGCACTTAATCACCAAAAACAAATAGAAATGGTCCAAGGGCACATTTCTTTCACGACGAGGTTAGGGACCTTAGAGGTTAGGGCCCTCCGGAGTGTCAAGGAGATTTGATGTTGCTGGGACCATTTTGGGGCATTGGGTCATCAAAGGTTTTGGGTCCATTAGGGTCTATGAGGCTATCGGTCATGATCATCTTTGTGTTTGTGACTGGTGTACTCATGAGGTTGTTTGCCCCTCACAGTAAATTAATGGAGAAACCATATTAATTAATGGAGGCGTAATGGACCAAGGTGAAGTAATGGACATACATTACCATAATGACTCCATCCTTCTACATTCCTTAAACTCCTATCACTATCTCGTTTTATTGCACGAGTAGTCATGGATTGATGTGCTCACATAAACACCATTTTCTTCTTAGTTGAGTTGCCACAAGAGTTTCCCCATGTCAATATTTTGCACATAAAGAGAGAGTAGGGAGAGTAGGCCTCTAAAACCATCATTCGCATGAGAAACGACTATTCATATGTGCAAACAATCATATTTTTGGAGAACGTGTGACGATCGCTCATTGGACATCTTCTTCTTGGTGGACGCTAAAGGATAGCATTACAAATATCTACCTACACTGATTGTGATCCACGACTTCAAGCAACACATGATTTTAATTCATGTGAATTGAGATACTAGTGTCTTGAGCATGAGTTTCTATGCTAGGTATATTTTATACTAAATTAATAGAATTTAGTTTATTCTTTTACTATAAAATTATGTTATAAATTTTTTGAATTAAAATTAGTATAAAAATATTTAAATTTTCTAAAGAGAGGGATCGGGATGCGAGGTGTGAGACATGTCACGTGGGGCCCTAGCAGGGCAGGCTGGGGAGCTGCAACCAAAACAAAGTTGGGACTTGGGGCGCAGGCGTAGCGAAGGCTAGAGGAGGAAGGCGAGACTGGTGCGCCATGGAGGTCATGATTGTTGTGTGCACATGCTTATCTCTAGGTCTTAACTACAGCTGGCAATTAGGCAGGCTCATCATGCTTGGGCTAAACAGGCTTGAACGAAAGGGCCTAAAAAACTTTCGGGCCGTGTTGTGCCATCTGAAAGAGTAGAAACAGTGGCCAAACCCAATCCTAAAGCACACCGAACCTTCATCAGACCTTGACGGCCTAAGCCCGGCCCACATATTTGAACCACACAAAGTCCAAACATTACAACCACAAAAAGTTCATAGCTTACTAAATTAAATAAATTAAATACTGTAGGTTTTATCGAAACGGGCCAGCCCAAGCTCGATCCATGCTTGCGGGCCATGACGGGGCATGACAGGCCGAAAACTAAGGCCTAGCCTAGCCCCACCTTTGGGTCACGCTAGTCCGGCTCATAGGACTCTGTGATGAGCCATGTTTTGGGCTCTAGATTCTGGGTGGTCAAAAAGACTAGCCTATGTTACTTGCACTAGTCTTAACTGTCACTGCAATAAGTAGCCCAGACAGTTAGGTAGTGTTTGGTTTAGGATTATGGTGGGATGGAGTCGCTATGTTCCCAATTTATTATTGTTTGGATTAGTTTCATGTATGATAGAGTAGTTCTAAAAAGAAAATTTATGCTTAAATGTTGAACCATATGGATCCATAAAATCTTCTGAATGGAGCCACACACTGAAATGCAGCCGCTCCCATCCCAACTGGCTCAAAAACCAAATACTACTTACTGTACCAATGGACAACGGCACGAGCTCGTCTATGCTATTTTTTTCCTTCTTTCTGTCTCCTCTATGGATAGCAATATTAGGTCGCCTCCAACGGGAGCGAGGCTTCAAGCTAGCCGATAGAAGTGAAGTTGAGAGAAGAACAAAGATCCTAATCACCAGAAACTGAGTTAGACCCTAGTCTTGCACGCTTTCCTATAGATCATGTAGTCTTTATTTATGTGTCCCCTCGTCACAGCTAATTTTCTTTCTTTTTTCCGTTTTGTGCCATATCAGCAGGCGATTTGACTGAACTGCTGCGGATGATCTTTGCCCTCTCAAAATGAACTAGGGGTAGGGGCTAGTAAAGCTATTATTATTGTTTTTAAAAATAGGAGAAGTGACTTCTAATTAAAATGTATTAGAAGAAGAAAAGAACTCAAAACAAATTACTGAGTACAATATATATGTTGGACGCCTTATACTTCCGAAGGTCCTCAAAACACTAACTTAACCATCACTCTTTAATCTGTTTTAAGTGGAACATGCAGAATGTCGAAGGAAACATTCGACTGAAGCTATCGCGTCTGCCAGCACGAAGCCATCGATTTCAAAGGAATCGAAAATGAGTGACCAACATTGGTGCCCACCTTCGGTGAACTGATGACCATGATGAAGAACATGACAAGTTTCAACAATTCATCATCAAGCTTGAAGAAGCTTATTGTCCCGATCATGGGGGATCAAGCTTGGAACCAACTACAAAAGTCATAAGAAAGAAGCTCAGTGAAGGTTACAACATGTTGGTGTCCAAGGACCCTACATCAAATCTAAATTGTCTCACATCCCAATTATCTTCTCCCAAAAAGATCTCTAGCTCAAGGACTATCCACACAATGAGGCCATGGTTATATCTAGTGTTATCAAAGGTTTTCTTGTCCACAGTGTGTTGGTGATACAGGCAGTGCATCAGATATCATCTTAGCAAAAGCTTTCAGACAAACACAAGAATCAGAAGACAAATTGCAAGAAGCAGCATATCCTCTATGTGGCTTCGGAGGAAAGCATATATCATCACTAGGGAAAATACCAATGACAATGACATTCAGTTACATCCACAACACAAGAACTAAAGAAGTCAGGTTTGGTATAGTGGATATGGCGTATCCTTATAATCACTGGGGAAAATACCAATGACAATGATTAGATGATATAGTGGTAGAGTGTAACACCCGGGCTTTAAGGGACAAAGTCGGGTGCATCTCATACATGCGCCAAAGAAGACAACATATATAATAATAGAGTGTATAGAGATAAATGTCACAATATAATCAGAGTACTTATTACATAGCGGAAGTCTTACAAAAATAAAAGATAAATATAAAACGAGCTAAGGATCATCCTTGGCGCAAGTAAACTGGGAAACGCCACCTAGATCAGATCAAACTCCTTATTGTGCGGCTCCTCCTGAACCACCTGTTCTCCTCCTGTGGGGGAGTGTGAGACAGCATGGGTGAGCTCACACATGATCATAGCTCAACAAGTTGTGGGCAAACCAGTGGGCATGAACTCACCAACGATGGGAGTTCATGTGATGTGTAAGGCTAATCAACAAGAGGGGTTAAAGCTAACCATTGCTTTTAATTAGTTGATCAAAATTTTATTAGAAATTACTAGATGTAAGTAAATACCAAATCTTAATAAAAGTAATAGAACAAAATTAATAAATAATCCCATGCAATGCAAATGACAAATTGAATTTAAGTTCCATAAATTAATCAGGTGAGAGTCTTGAGCTGCTCATTATCGTGAGCTTGGCTAGTATACCAGTTTTACACTCTGCAGAGGTTGTACCCTGTACCCACAAGTCATGTTACCCATCTGCCAAGGGATCGCGACTCCCATACACCTCTACCAAGGAAGCGAGGTAGGGCAACACTACGAGGCCTTTACAAAGTTCCACTATCTTCCGAAAACCCGCTACAGTTTATGGGTAGAGCACTTGCAAGAATCCCCCGTCTGACCGCCATCACAGCAAAATCAACCCGAGAACCTCCTTGCATGCAACTCCCCTACTAACCTTGCCCCTTTCAGGTAAGGTAGTCTTCCACTAGTGTTGGTCACTTGTTCTCAAATGCTACGAGTTAAGAACAAGGCAACACAAATGTTAATGGTTAAATACATTCGTCCTTCAAAGCATTATCTCCCTTAGGATATAATGATCTTCAGACGAAGGTAATGAAGGAATCACCTTCATCATCTCAATATGTAATGAAAAGCAGGTACATATGTTACATACAGATAATATAAATACTCATATCGAATCATTAGATCATTTATATTTTCATTATATAATCATGAACAAACATTAACAATATTGAGTTACATCTATACTTTCGGCTTGACAGAAAGTAAGAATTCAAGAGTGACGTGCGAGAGAGTCCAAGTCAGTGTGAACAGTACGGTGTTATTGTTCATCTATTTATAGGCACATGACGCAGCCTGGGTAAAATTAGATCCAGGTCCTTGACATTTTCTATTGACTAAGGAATAATCTGTCAAGGACTAAGCAGTCTTTTCCCCTTTAGGTCGGTTTCATTCTACATTACTGTCTTTGCACTAAGCCGAAGCTTCATCATCCATAGCTTCGGAACTGATTCATCCTTCTTCCGGACCGCTCCTTTCATACCGCACGCACCTTCATCTCAAAGCCGAAGGTTCCTGTAACAATATATTACACTAGGAAAACATGTTAGTCGTGTTTTTGAGGACCTTCGGAAGACGAAGGCCCCCAACAACTAGCTTTCCTAATTAGTTAGCCAAGGCTGTCCCATTCCACCCTTGTGGTGGCACGTGTTTCTGAAGTTAAGCTCCATGTTCCAATTAACATTAATGATCTTGACATGAACATAAATAAAATAAGAACATAATTGGAACATAGATATAATGAATTATTAACCCAAAATCATGTAAAGCAATAGCAAAACTACCCAAGTGATTCAGGGGTAAACAAGGTAAAATGGATAAACAGACTAGGGTGACCTATTAGGCCCCATCAAAATTAACCTATGCATGAATAAGTGATATTAAAGAACATTATTGGGTAAAAAGTGGTCAAGGGCACAACTTGCCTTCAATGAGCTACTGCTCAGCAACTTCTATCTTCTGGGCACCACAATCCTCAGTCACAGGTTCTTCTACTCGCCACAATGCAAACATGCACATTATATAGAGAAAATTAACATCACACCAAACATGTAAACAAAATTCATAATAATAATCTACACATTAAAATAAAACCCTAGGAACAGGAATCATAAATTTTGGAGTTATAGATTTTAAGATATGAATTTCCAAAGGTTTTATGTGCTTAAAATAGGATTAAGTGGGAAATTAATTTTCTTACTGTTTTCATGTCAAAACAGGGACTCTAAGTGATAGAGAATAATATTACAAAATTTTAGAAACGCGAATGAAGTAATTTGGACTAAAAATGAATTTTCTATGAATTATACAAATTCTAGCACTTATTTTTATATTAAAAATCTATTTTCTATTTGTTTTCTTTTGTTTTATACTATTCTGGACTGGGCCTCAATTTCCAGAGAAGACAAGGGTCACGGGGTAAAATTCCTAAGACCCAGTGAACAGCTGATAGGATGGCGAGTTGAATTTCACATTAACTAGGGTCTCTTTTGCACATTGACCATGCCCGAAGGGGTATTGTGGATCCCTGTCGTTGGATCAAATATGACCGTCTCAGATTAGATCTTTAGTTTACAGAACCGGTACACACTAACAGCCAGTGGATCCAAGATCCATGGCTCAGATTCGTCCAAGTCAAACTCGCACCCAAGCCCACATATCTGATTCCTACGGTCACAATTTAATGCTCCGAATCGGTATAACACATCTAATCGCAACCCTCCAACGTATATCTCACGGCCATGGGACTTCTTCCTCTACTCTCTCAATCCTGCGGTGGCGCCGCCCACCAGTCCGCCGCCCAGCTCCGGTGAGGTAGACAATCGACGTTCACTAGGCGCTAAGCACCAAATTGAACCGAACTATACCATGCGAAAGACAATACGAGCACTAGCGATGGGTTTCTTACCAAGGAAACATAGTACAGGGGCCTGGCCACGGTGTCATGCGGGCAGGCGGATTGGATGTAGCGCCGGTAAGAATTTGACGCACGCCTGGGGATTGTATTCCCCCGGTGAGTCAAAGGGCGGATTCCGTGGCGGCTGGTGAACCCCTCTGCTCTCTCGTCCAACCCCAGCAATGGTGTGGTCACCAATCGATGGCGGCGGGTTTTCCACTTCCACAGACTCTGTAATGGCGGCTTCGGTTAGCGCTGGGGAACTAGACTTGCGCGATACGGTAGCAGGGGAAAGAACAGGTCACGGGGACACCCATTTATCCCACGGGGTTTCGGTTTGGAAGGAGGGGGAGTCGCCCACGCTCCCTGTCATGGCGGCGGTATTCGCGCCTTCCGTTGCGATGGAGACAAACACGCTAACGCGCGGGCCCGAGTTCCAGAGACCTGAGCAATCGGCAGCCGAGAGGGAAAGGCAATGTCCAGTGGGGCCCACGGCCAGAGAGGGCGTTGTGAGTGCGGCGCGGTCACGCGGACGCGGGGACAGGCACTGACCAGTGGGGCCACAATCCAGCGAGCGTACGCGGGGCAAGGTGGGCCGCACGGAGGTGAGGGTTAGGTGGGCCGAATTGCGCGAACCAGGCCCAGCTGCAGGATTTTTCCTTTTTCTTTTATGTTTTATCTCCTATTTTCCAAATTCATGTGTTCAAATGAATTTGAATTGATTCTTTGGACTTCATACTTTTAAGTATCAGATAAAATTATCTTATGAATAATCTTATATCATTTTCGAAATAACTATTACTTGTTTACTGTTATGATTATTAGCCATCCTCCAATCTTCCATTCAATTTCTCCAAATTCTAAATTGTGAATTAGATATTACTGTAATTCTATTAATATTATTATTACTATTATTAAATGCACACACAATTAAAACCCAGCATGATGCACATATTATTTGGTTGTCATTTATTTATTTGTTTAATTGTGGTGTTCACATGAAATGATAAATATAGATAACGTGAGTATTACAAATCCTACCCCCCTTAAAAAGAATCTCATCCTCGAGATTTAGGAAGGACCAGGGAAAAGATGGTGAAAATCTATGTGAAACACTTCTTCTCTTTCCCATGTAGCTTCATCTTCTCCATGGTGACTCCATTGCACTTTGCACATCCTTATCACCTTATTTCTTGTAACTCGAGTCAAAGTGTCAAGAATCTTAATAGGATACTCCGTGTAAGTCAAATCTCCCTGAACACTAAGCTCCTCCATTGGTAATTGCTCCTCAGGGACACGGAGAGACTTCTTTAGTTGAGACACATGGAATACATTATGCACATCAGATAGATTATCAGGTAGCTCGAGCTAGTATGCCATCTCCCCAACTCGCCTAAAGATTCTGAATGGTCCAATAAAGCGAGGGGACAATTTGCCCTAAACCTTGAATCTCCTCATTCCACGAAGTGGTGACACCTTGAGGTACACATGATCTCCTTCCTCAAATTCCAATGGTCTTCTTCTATTATCAGCGTAGCTCTTTTGCCTGGTTTGAGCTACCCTCAAATTCTCCCGAATTATACGGACTTGTTCTTTTGCCTCTTGAATAAGTTCAGGCCCAAAGATCTGTCTTTCTCCAGTCTAATCCCAATATAGAGGAGTCCTGCACTTCCTGCCATATCGAGCCTCGAATGATGACATCTTCAGACTGGCCTGATAACTATTATTATATGAGAACTCAGCATATTGTAGACTTTTATCCCAACTTCCTCCTTGCTGAAGTGCACAAGCTCTCAACATATCCTCCAGTACTTGATTAGTCCTTTGAGTCTGTCCATCAGTCTAAGGGTGATAGGCTGTACTAAAATTCAACTTCGTATTCATATTCTCATGAAAGCTTCTCCAGAATCTTGAGGTAAACTAAGAAACTCGATAAGACACGATCTTCTTTGGTACTCCATGTAAACACACAATCCAAGCCATATATAACTCTGCTAGTTGACAACCTTTATAAGTAGTCTTGACCAGAATGAAATGAGCTACTTTAGTCAATCTATCCACAATCACCCATATAGAATCATATCCTTTATGGGTGCGAGGCAATCCAGTAATGAAATCCATACCAATCTCTTCCCACTTCCACTCGGGTATCTTTAGTGGGTGCAGTAGTCCAGCTGGCCTCTGGTGTTCTACCTTAACCCTTTGACACATATCGCACATTGCCACATGTGCAGCTACATCTCTCTTCAATCCATACCACCAGTATTTCTGCTTCAAATCCTGATACATCTTGGTGCTACCAGGATGAATAGAATAATCAGAGTCGTGGGCTTCCTTCAATATAGTCTCACAAAGGCTATCAACATAAGGAACACATATCCTGTCCTTGAACCATATGGTGCCTTGCTCATCCTCCATGAATTCTGGACCTCTACCTTCTGTAATCAGATCCTTAATCTCTTGTATTTTAGCATCACCAATCTGTCCTTTGTGGATTTCTTGTTCCAAGGTAGGTTCCACATCAATAGTAACTCCTTCAGTGTGAGCAACTATCCCTAGGTTAAGTCTCCTGAAATCCTCAACAATCTCATCAGGTAGCTGGGCCACAATAGCTGAATGAACGTGTTCTTTCCGACTCAAGGCATCTGCAACCAAATTCGCCTTGCCCAGATGATAGTGAATCTCCAAATCATGATCATTAATAAGCTCCAACCAACGGTGTTTCCTAAGGTTGAGATCCTTCTAAGTGAATATATAATTCAAACTCTTATGATCCGTGTACACTTGGCACTTGGTTCCCATGATATAATGTCTCCAAATCTTAAGTGCATGCACTACGGCTGCCAGTTCTAAGTCATGAGTGGGGTAGTTCAACTCATGTTTCCGCAACTGACGAGACGCGTAGGCAATCACGTGTCCTTCTTGCATAAGCACACATCCCAAGCCTTGGCCGCATGCATCACAATATATGTCAAATCCCTTCTATAGATCTGACATAACCAACACTGGGGGTGACATCAACCTCTTCTTTAATTGATTAAAGCTATGTTGGCACTTCTCGTCCCACTTAAACTCTCTTCCCTTCTCCAGAAGTGAGGTCATAGGCTTGGCAATCTTAGAGAATCCTTCAATAAATCTCCGATAATATCCAGCTAGTCCCAAGAAACTCCGAATCTCCGTAACTGTAGTGGGTATGCTCCACGCCATTATCTCCTTGACTTTAGCAGGATCCACTGATATTCCTCCGTTAGAAATGATATGTCCGAGGAATGGCACCTCATCAATCCAGAACTCGCACTTGCTAAACTTGGCGTAGAGTTGATTATCTCGAAGCTTCTGTAGCACCAATCTCAGATGGTCCTCATGATCACTATCACTCTTGGAATAAATAAGAATATCACCGATGAATACTACGACGAATCTGTCCAAATACTCCATAAACACCTTATTCATCAAATTCATAAAATAAGCTGGTGCATTAGTTAGTCCAAATGACATAATCGTGAACTCATATAATTTATATCGAGTCGAGAAAGCCGTCATGGGAATATCCGACGGCCTAATCTTCATTTGATGGTAACCCGATCGGAGATCAATCTTCGAGAATACCCTAGCACCTCTCATCTGATCAAATAAATCCTTAATGCGGTGTAACGGATACTTGTTCTTCATAGTAACATCACTAAGGGATTTATAATCCACACACATACTTTGTGATCCATCCTTCTTTTGTACAAACAGAACCGGCACTCCCCAAGGTGAGGAACTCTGACGAATGTACCCAGCCTCTTGTAACTCCGTTAACTGCTTCTTAAGTTCTTTTAACTCTTTTACAGACATCATGTATGGCCGTTTGGAAATAGGAGCAGTCCCAGGTAAGAGATCAATGACAAACTCAACTTCCCTATCTGGTGGCATCCCTGGTAACTCCTCTGGAAAGACATCCGGAAAACCCCTAACCACACGGATGTTGTTACCAACAAACTCCTCAGCTATAAAGAACATCACACGTCTGGAAGAGGTAGTTACTGGAATTTCAACTTGAAATCTTTCTCCTTAGGGCTAGTGAGTTCTACAGTACCCCTACCACATAGTATACTAGCCTTTGCCTTTCTTAACCATGACATACCAAGAATTATATCTATGCTGCTTTCCTCTAATATTATAGCAGTAGCCCCGAATTCTCTTCCCATAATTGGCAATGTCAATTTATGTGTCATATGAATTGCCTCGACAGGCCCTTTAAGTGTAATTACTATCATTGGTGTTTTCATATTTTTCAGTGGTAACTCATTTGGGTTGGCATATCGAGCAGACATGAATGAATGTGTAGCACCAGAATCAAATAATATTGTTGCAGGAATTGCATTAATGAAAAACATCATAAGTGCAATGTTAGCTCCATCAGGAGTAGCATCAGCGCTGACTTGATTAACCCTGGCAATAGAGAATCCCTTGCCAGATCCTGGAGTCTGCTGCTTATTCTGAACTGGGGTAGTAGCAATCCTCTGTGGGCAAACATTTGCATAATGTCCAATATTCCCACACTTGTAGCAAGTAGTGCCTGTACTCTGTCCTGAAAACTTCGTCAGGGTGCTAGTGGGGGTAGCCTGAAGAGTCAGTGGAGTCCCCTAAGGTGAGTGCTGAGCTGGGCGCTGGCCTCCGCCAGTGTGAACTAGTGTACCCTGGGGTGAACTATAGCGTGGACAAACACTGCTGCTTCCCTGATCCTGTGATATAGCCTTCCTCTTCAAATCTCCCAGCTGAACACGCTTGTGTTCAATAGCTAGGGCCTTGTCAAGCAGCCTGTGGAATGATGGAAATGTTTGTGCCACAAGATCATACTGCAGGGGTCTATTGAGTCCTTCAATAAAATGCTCTTGCTTCCTCTCATCTTCAGCAACTTCATCAGGTGCATATCTAGATAGCTGGATGAACTTATCGCGGTACTCGCTGAATGACATGCTCCCCTGCTTCAGCGATAGAAATTCTTTGTTCTTAATCTTCATTAGTCCAGCTGGTATATGATAGTTCTTGAACTGCGTAGCAAACTCCGCCCATGTGATAGTATCAGCAGCATCGTGGGCAGCAGCATATGAATCCCACCAATCAGCAGCAGGACCTGTCAGACGACTAGAAGCATATAGAACCTTCTCTTGGTCAGAGCATTGGGCAATTATCAACATCTTCTCCACAGATTTCAGCCAATCATCAGCGTACAGTGGATTAGGAGAACTAACAAATGTCGGTGGCTTATGGCTCATGAACTCCCAGTGCTTGTCCCGGGGTGGAACTGGTGGTGGAGGTGGTGCTTGTTGCTGCTACGCCCTTCTCTCCTGACGTATCTTCTCGCGTTCTTGGCGCATCTCCTGGCCTATATCCTCTCACTCTTGGCGCATCTCCTGGCGTTCTTGCCGCATCTGCGCATGCATATCCGCCATGGTGTCCGCCATCTGCTGCATTATCCTCATCTGTGCTGCAACAACTGGTCAACTCCTGCTGGTGGAGGCTATGGAGGATCCATCTCAGGTTGTTGTTGTTGTGGTTGTCTACAGGGGCAGACCCAGGCCCATGGCCACCTGGGCCACGGCCCGGGGTGCAGGCAAAAAAAATAGAACTTCTACGCAGCCCATGCCCACGGACAGACACCGAAGGCGAAGATTGAACCCTAGCCGCCACGGTGCCGCGCCCGCCGCCTCTGCCCTCGCAGAGTCGCCCGACCACGCGCACTCCTATCCTCGTCCGACCAAGCGACGTGTGTTGTCGCGCACTCGCGCCCTGCGGCGGTGGCGTGGTGTGGCCTCGCCCGTCCGGCCACGCGCGGACGTGTCGTGCGGTTGTGGCCTGCGGGCCTGCCGCCTGCGGCTCGCCTCGCCCGCCCGCCCGCCCGGCCACGCGTCGTGCGCCGTCGCGCCCTGCGGCTGTGGGCTGCGGCTCACCAGTCACCTCACCGGCTTGCCCATCCATCGTCCGACCGTCTTGTTCATGGTTTAGAACTTTAGATTATCTTCCATTCCACAGGTTCGTCATCATTGTTCATGGCAAATCTTAACCGTGACTTCAGATTTAGATTTTCTTCCAAAAGTGGTCAGTCATTGTTCATTAAATGTTCTATAGAGATTTATTGTGTTTGAAAAATGTTTCAGATACAATACAAGGAGCCAGTAACAATCAAAATGAAAAAGAGGCATAGAACATTGCAATGAAGAAGAGATAAGTTAATTGAGCTTGCTAAATTGTATGATGTGGACTTCTATATGATTGCATAGTTTTGAAAGACCAACTTGAGATATTCATTATTGATATGAGAGCTGATCCAGATATTCTAAGTTGCAATGATCTAGGCATGAGAACCCGCATGATGTGTTATTGATGTGGACATCTGTGGAGAGAGCTTTCTCATCTATGAATATTATTAAAACTGAGTTGCAGAATAAGACAGCAGACGAATGGCTTAACCATCGTATGGTGTGTTATATTGAGAGCGATATATTTACATGCATTGATGATGCAAAGATATTGGATTATTTTCAAGGCATGAGAACCCGCAGGATGAATCTACCTCGTACTAGTGGTATGTACCAATTACTAATATTTTTAAATTTATTCAACATTACCTTTCAAGTCAAGTTCTTAATATGATTTCCTTCAAGCTTCTGGAGCAAGAAGCACTGATGTTGATATGATGCATTTGGAAGGAGCTACATCATAATCTGTATGTCATCTTTAACATTTATGAAAATATTGTTTTGTCATACAAATTTTTTTATATGCTATTATTAGAGTTTATGGTCGCTTCGGCCCAGGTCTTAGCTAATTTCTGAGTCCGCCACTGGTTGTCTATATATCCTCCAAGTGTGTTGTTTGGGAGGTAGATCAATTCCACCACCCTTCCTGTTATTCACCATCTGAGTTAGAAACATATGGTAAGAGAGAAAGGATTATAGACAAGGCAGGTGATTACCAATCATGTTACTTTGGGGATTTATTAGCTAAGCAGATTAATGTTTTACCTACCAAAGCTAATTCATTACCTTATGGTGGTACATGCTAAGATGTCCATTTATAATATCTCAATCAATCAAAGAAGCAAATCAGGCATTTATCATCAGAGCAATCAACCAACATTTTTGAATAGAGAAAATAGTTTAAATTTCGTCTTAGGTTCCCTATCTCTTAAGAATGTCATAAATGTAGGATTCCAAGGTGTGAAACCCATCTTGTCTTAGAGTAGAAAAGATAAGAGTAATCAGGGTATGACAGCAAAGGTGAGACATGATCAAGATAAGTATAGAAAGAATTAGAGTAAGGTAAGTAGATAAGGGTTTTGTCCATTTCTATCTAGGTTTTGTCCTACAGTCAACATTTCCTATGATACCACTTCTGTAACACCCGGGCTTTACGCGACAAAGTGTAACGACCCGAATTTGAGAGTTAAATTTTTCTTTCTCCATCACTCGCCAAATTCGGGCGTTACCTTTCCTCTTTAATTTTCTTCTCGCTATGCCGTGTTCTTTTCCAAAGATTCTAGCGAGATTTAGCTCGAGACCTTGTGTGAGTAAACCCTACAAATATTTTCCTCGATTGTTGCATCATCCCGGACCATGATTTTCTTGCTTGTGGTTGAGTGATTTGTGAAAAGCATTCTTGGAATGGAGTTTAGAGCTAAATAGGAAAAATGGAAAAAGGGAAAATAGAAACCCCCCTCTCTCTTGGGCTGGCTCCCCGCCGTGGCCCAGCCAGCTCCCCCGCGGCCCAGCTCGCCCGTGCAGCCCAGCCGGCCCCCTGGCACGGCCTGCCCCGCCCCCCTCGTGGGCGGTTGCAACCGCCGCCGCGCCTTGGTGGGGCCCACCCGCCAGTCACCCCCTCCCCAAAACCGCATCTCTCTCCTCTACCCCCCCCCCCCCCCCCCGCGCATGTTCTCTCCTCCTCTTCCCCCCGCCCGGCTCGCCCATCGCCGCCCGGAGTCAAACCGCCGCCTGCCACTTCGTCCTCACCCGCGGTGAGCCCTCTCCCTCCTCTCCCCCGTCCCCTTCTCCTTCCTTGGCCCGACGCGGCTCCCTCCCTCTCCCTCGCGCTCGCGCGGCCATGGCGCCCAGGCCCGGCGCGGCACGCGCGTCCCCGCCCTGGCACGACCTCGCCCCCTGCCCCGCGCAGCGTCGCTCGGTCCGGCGCGCGACCCCGGCATCCCGCCCCCACCCCGGCGCAGCCCCCTCCCTCCCCCTCGCGTCTGCCCCGGCGCGCCCCCTGGCCATGGCGTGCCCGTCCCGGCACGCGCGGCCCCGTCCGTTCTGGCGCGCGCTCCCTCGCTCGTGGTCCCGCTTCCCTCGCCCCAGCGTGCTCCCCCGCCCCGGCACGCTCCCTAGCCCCAGCGTGCTTCCCCCGCCCCGGCGCACTCCCCTGCCCCGGCGTGTCCGCCCTGCCCCGGCGCGGCGGCCCAGACTTGCTCGCCCGGCGCGGTGCAGCAGCCCCGGGCGGCCCGCCCATGCCCGCTGCGGCCCCCCGGCTCGCCCGCCCCTCCGCGTGCACGGCGCGCGCGTCCGCGGCGGTGCGGCCCCCGGCGTGGCGCAGCCCGGCCGTGGAGTCCCGCCCGGCGTGGCCCCGCTGCTCGCGCGGTCCGGCCTGGCCCCGGCGCGGCCCCGCTGCTCGCGCGGCATGCACGCGGCTTGGCCCAGGCGTGGCTCGTTCGCTGCGTGTCAGGGCGGTCTTGCGCGTGCTAGTGCTCGCGTGGTGCATGCAGCGTCTTGGCGTGGTTCGACGTGCTCCCGGCGCGACGAGTAGCGCTCCGCCACGCAAGTGACTTACCCGTCTACCCCCTAGACGTGCCCGTCTACCCCTAGACGTCCCGTCTATCCCCCCCTCCGTGTATTCTATGCGCACGAAATGTGTTGTTTATTTTATGTAGTTGACCTCTACTTAAAACTGACCACGTTAATCAACTCACGTAGTTAATCAACGACTTGGTTTAATGTCGACTAATTGGAGATAGTTGTAACTCTATTAGTGCATGTGATTGATACCTGTTAGTATGAATAGGTAGAGTCAGACAATGGAATAATTAATTGCACACCTACACGTGGTATACCTCGACTATAGCTTTAGCCACTGCGAGCCCCTTCTTTTTCTATTTCTAGCAATTGAGAATGCAAATCGTATGTCATATCTTATGCATATCCAATCTATCTGTTCTCTTGTATGATCTATTGTTTATTCCCTAATTCAAAGAGATGGATGTATGTTTGCGCTTGCATAGATAACGGTCTGGTTGAGGAGTCCGAAGAACTCGCAGGAGAAGACCTGAGCAGCAGCTGGTTGGTGGAGGCAAGTGTCCCTTGACCCACTTATGTCCTATACATTCCTTAATTCACTTTCCGCATTTACATAGTCTATACCTAAGGATTGACTAGCTTTTTTTATCCATGTCTTTGCTTACCTATTTGGGTTGGATTATTCTAGTTTAGCTTCATGCTAGTGCTTCACATTAATCAATGAACATGATGAGATTTATCTATGATACACTGTTTTCCTTCTTATTTATGATGATATACTTGTGGCATTTAAGGGGACTCGAGCGGTTTCTCGAGTGCCTCTCCGTAAGGACCTGTTCGTTGGATGACCGCCCGGGAAAACAGCGCAACTATGAGGGTGGAATGGGACGCCCTTAGCTGAATAATTAGAGGAACCGAGGTGTAGTTCGCTTTGCCGTCGTGTCGTTGATGGGGCTCGGTGTATGCGGCTCGCTTTGCCAAGGTTGGTTTGCCCCTTGGGGAGGAGTGCAGTGCATTTAGGAAACCTAACGAGCGGCTACAGCCCCAGGGAATCTTTGTAAAGGCTACGTAGTGATACCCTGCTGCGTCACCTTGGTAGTGATCAATGGAGAGTCATGATCTCCGGGCAAAAAGGGAATCACGACTTGTGGGTAAAGTGCGCAACCTCTGCAGAGTGTTATGAAACAGATATATCAGCCATGCTCGCGGTTATGAGCGGCCAAGGGAGCTCCACTGATTAGAGATACTTGATCAGAGATGTTCGGATTATAGGTGGCGATGAGAATGGTGGTTTCAGTATTTACTATGGTAATGGTAAGTGGTATTCTTTCCGTTTTGAAAGGGTACTTTTGGGTTAACCACTTGGGTTAATACTAAAATATGGCTCTCTCTACTAGAAATAATAATCTGACCAACTAAAAGCAACTGCTTGACTTACCCCCACATAAAGCTAGTCCACTACAGCCAAACAGGACATTTGCTGAGTATGTTGATGTGTACTCACCTTTGCTCTACACACTAAACCCCCCCTTCCCTAGGTTGTCCGCGTTGCAACCACTGCTCAGGAGCAGATGAAGCCATGGAGGAAGACTTCCAGGAGTTCCATGATTACGATGAGTTTTAGGCGTGGGTTAGCGGCAACCCCTAGTCGGCTGCCTGTGAAGGTCGCGTGTATCTACGTTTCGTTTTCGCACTTTGATTATTGTTAAAGACTATGTGGATGTCTCAGACATTATGATGTAATTGACTATTATTAATCTTTTATTTTATTATTTGAGCATTGTGTGATGATATTCAGTTATGTAATTGTTGTGTACATGAATTGCTGATCCTGGCACGTACATGGTTCGCATTCGGTTTGCCTTCTAAAACCGGGTGTGACATAGGTGGTATCAAAGTCGTGCTGACTGTAGGACCGCTAACCTAGAGTAGAATGGTCATTCTAAGGATTATAGACCCCTATTCTCACCTTGACTTTGGTATCCCTTCAAAAGTTGGTCACATCGACCAAACCTATGTTCTACTATATATTATACCTTGCTAAAAACCTTTTTGTTTATTCTAATTCCTCATTTATTTATGGTTTACTTGCTGGTCATATTAGTTCGGTTCTCACTCTTATGCTTACGGTGTCTTTTGTAGATGGCTCGTCTTAAACACACTGCACTGAAGTCTGTCATCCCCTTCTTGCCCTCTCATCTTGCTGAGCGTCCGCTTCGCCGTCCAGTGACTGGTCAGTCCAGCCACTTGGAGAGGCTGCACCACCGCCTGCATGAGAAGCAGGAGCGTCGACGATAGGAGCTGGAGCAGCAGAGTCTGTGAGGAGCTACTCCCATGTGCTCCCGCTGGAGGTGCCCCCCTGCACCACCACTGAGCGCCCAAGTCGCTGGAGTAACTATTGGAGGAGACCCAGACGACGGAGGCAGCAACAGCAACCCAAGCCTCAACACCGACCTTGTAACACCCCTGGTGTTACTGCCACTAAAACTTGAGCATAACATCATAAGCATTGGCATATCATGTGTTTGTCACACCTAGAGTGCATTCACTAGGCAAAAATTTCAAACAAGTTGTATTGATATGACATTTTATGGGTAAAACCCTAGAGTAGGATACTTAACCCTAAACTAGACTCAGAAGAGTAAACAAAGCTTAACTAAGAGAAAACTTCAAAACTTAGTTAAAATGATCATAAAAGGTCACTAGGAATGGACTTAAGTAGCATCCAAACCCTAGAAGCACCAAAAACCCTAAATAGACCCCTGAGAAACCCTGGACTGAAACCCTAGGGGGGTTGTATGCAAAATGTGCACATTTTTGGACCTAAATGCAAAAACCATGAAATTAGGGTATCTTAACTCATATGGTTCACATGTATGTGGATTTGCAACTTAAACCCTAAGTTTTGGGCCTATTTGCAAAAAGCCACATTTGAGCTCTATTGAGTTAAGTCTGAAATTCAGTGGAATGGGCTCAACTTTGGGGCCCTATATCTTCCAAATTATGAAGATTTTGCCCTAGGTAAACGCATCAAGTTTGTAGACCTATAAAAGGATAATAACTTTGCTATAGAGATTAAGCATTGGTCACATGAAAAATTTGGAGTAAACTTGGCCCAAAGATGGGCTGTTAGACTGTCTTAAGTCTGAATTCAGACTAATAGTGTGATTGAGCCACCTTTGAGCTGGGATTCGAGCATGATCCAGTAAGAATTTGGGAGTGACTGCCATAGTAAGATTGAAGCTGAATAGTAGAGCAACAACTTTCTTCAAGATGGATTAGGAAGTCGCTGCATGAGAAGTTAAGATCCAGGCCTTGCAAGTAGGCTGTGAGGCTGACTGAAGAACCATCCCATGGTACAGTAACTGAAACAGATTACATGTTCAGCCACCCTCGCCTCCGGTGACCTTTGCGCCGTGATTTGCGCCATCACCGCAATTCGTGCTCTCTGGTAAGTGGATAACCACGACGGAGTAAAGATCTTGTCACCAGATCAGCTCAGGCTCGGTCGCGGATGAGTTTCACCGTACCCACTTGCTCGTCGTGTGGCCGGGATAGACCTCGCCGCCGTTGGCCGCTCACCGCTGTGCGCCACGTGCTAAAGCGCTAGACCACGTCGCAGTGGAACACTTCATGCATGCCGGTGATCGCCGAAGAGCTGCCATGGTGAAAGCCACTAACCCCGAGCGCTAGTAACCTTCTTCCTCTCCGGCCGCCAGCGCATCATCGTGAAATTGGACGCCACTGCTCAAGCCTGCTATAAATTGCCAACCCCGCTTGCTCCGCTAGGCAGTTGTGCAACCAGTGAAGCAAACCGTGCCTCGAATCATCCCCTAGAACTCCCCAATTTGGGATTTCCCCTAAATCACTCAAGAACACCGAGCGGTTTGACCTCGCTGTGGCCAGCGCATCTCAGGTCCGTTTATGTCCTCTGAGTCCTCGTTTCAGTATCCTGGGATGCTCCTGATACTCTCTGACCCATCCAATTGAGCTAGAGTCCCTAGGATCGTCGGGAACGTGTTCGGTTACCCGTGGTGTCCGTTGTCACCGTGAATAGAGCGTGTTAGGGTCCCGTTAATGAAATTAGTTGAGGGGAAACACTCATTAGGACTTGAATTCGGTCTCTGCCAAAGTAGAACGCCGGTCATCGAGTTAATCGGCCGGTACAACTTCACCGGAGCTCGGCCCCGCGCTGTCCGCCGTCGTGGACTTCGGACTGTGAAGAGATAGAAGTGCAAGGACCTTTTTGCAAATGTCAGTGACTCAATTAAATAGTGTGCAGGATTCTTCTATAGATATTCAAACCCCGGAGGGCTCCATTGTAAAACTGCCCCGCGGGCGCGGGCGCGCGTGGATTTCTCCCCTGCTGTAAGCTGGTTGGGCTGAATTCAGCCGAACACTATTCATTGCTTTTCCTTTTCTTTTTCTACCTGGATTAAAGAATTTCTAGAAAATTACAGAAAAACGCTAAAAATACCAAACCAATTTTGCTAGGCTTTTAATTTTCTATAGTATTTAATAAACATAGTTTCATGATTTTTAGTTCCAATAGGGAATTTTGGGACATTTAAAACAGCAAAAAATCATACTTCTGGAATTTTAGAGAGTAATTAATAATTCCAAAATTCACCAAACTTTTTAGATAAACTTTAAATATTATTTAGAAACCTTGGGTAAAGTTTGGTATGATTTGGACCATGTTTGATACTTAAAACCCAAAACCCTAGCCCCTGTCCTATGAACTTCACTATAGACTCTGAAAACCCTAGTTTCTCAGAGATCCGTGAAGGAAAGTTGTATTCAAGACATTAGATTATAAACTTTTATTATCTTTCCATCTTCATGCGCATCACATGAGCATTCAAGATTATATATGATTATATCTAGAAAACGAGGAGGAAATAGAAGTTGAAGAAGCGAGGACTTCACCACCACCACCTGAAGAACCTCAGGCAGGAAACTGCTTCTACTTGGAAATGTGTGGAGTAGAGCCTGATTCACCAGTAACACAAGGCAAGCCCCGGTGCATTTGCCACCTCCTTGTTACTTTTAAAATCTTTCTCACTTGCTTGACGCATTAGGTGATAGGAGTTGTGTGCTAAACCAATTCCTGCATTTCCTTCCTTGGATTTGATTACTTCTCCTTAATCCCTGATTTACAAAAAGGTTTCTCTTATGCTTAGCTTTGCTCTTGAAAAACAAAATGTTTTGTTTTGACAAAAGATGATGCTTCAAGTGGGTGGGATATTTTCAAAAATAAATTTTGATGGTGGATCCATCATGGCCATGATGGGTTCAACATCGGAAAAGATGTACCTCTACCAGGTACCAAACTTTGGGTTTGAAATGATAAAGCTGAGACCGGGCGGGTGACTTGCACGAAAAGAGAGTCTCGGTGTACTGTCTCCGTCTAAGTCGATTAAGGACCTTGTCGATGTAGGCTTGATGATCGAGGACCCTTTAACTGGTCACATGCCTCGTCATGGGTAAGCTTTGCCTCAGGCAGACTAATATACCAGAATAAGATAACATGCAATGGGAGTGGAGAGATGGCGAGAGTAGCGTGTACCCTCCGTGGCAAGAGGCTGGACGGTGGTGTATCTGTGCTCTCGGTTGGCGTGAACCTGATCTAGTCTTAAGAACCACGGTGGCGAGTTGACATATGCAAGGGTTAAGTGGTACATATGTCATGTGATTGGAGATCCTCAACTGACCTACACGTAGCAATCCAGTGAAGATGAAGGGTTGTTAAGAAATTGGCTAGTATAAGTTAAGTGAATGAATTAGGGTAGGAAGAACTCTAGCTGCAGGTAATTTTACTTAACCTGACAAATAAAACTGGATTTTTAAGGATCCACTGTTAGTAAGCATTTCTGCAAACAGAGTCTATGATTATTGATAAGCCTTACCTTGATTCCCAAAGGCCAGCATATCCTTGAGAGTCTTTTATTTTGACGGGTAAGACTTGGGAAAGTACATTTCGTACTCAGGGCTTTGTCCCATGTTGTTTTAGGTGAAGAAGCAGCAAACTTTTGTTGTTTCTGTTAAAAGGTGGTACCAAAAGAAGAGAATCAAGACTAAAGCTGCGGGAGGAAAGGTCCTCCGTTAAGAAAAACTTTTTACTGTTTATTCGGGAGGGGTTTTTGCCCCCCAGGTTATGTAATAATAATACTCAGCACTCATATAATTTGTTCTGGTCTGTAACTATATAACTCTGTCTTACTTTTCAATAAAGTAAGTTATTGTAACTGCTTCCGCATTTTCGTACCTCCGATGTATTGTAATGTCTGCATGACGGGTGAAACGCTCTTAGGAAATGTAAGGAATTCAGATATCGAACTTGTCAAGTGATCAGGTGCACCTGCAGGGTTGTCTGAGGTCTGTTGGACAAGGACAACTGTAGGTGGGCCTAATGACTTAGGAGGTTCTGTCACAGCTGGTATCAGAGCGAAGCCCATCTCTGCAGATGTTACGAGACATTTTCAAAAAGAATTTTCAAGTACTTACCTCAGAAAATTTCTTTCCTTCTTATCTAACTACCTTCTAGAGTACTTATTTTAAAGACCAGATAGTAGAGTGCAATGTATAGAAGGATGTGAATCAACTAAGGTTGATTTGTAATTATGCATGCATCATACTACAAACTATGTTAATGAGATTTTCCCCCTCATGGAGATATGTCACCACGCACAAGGAAAACTGCGCGCAAGTCTACCAGACCAATTGGCGTACCTCGCCATCAACTAGCCCCAAGGCATGAGGACAGTAGTAGTGGTAGCAATGATCCAATCGGGGATCTGGAAGCTCAAGTAGAATAGCTTCGAACAGAGCTCCATCACAGGAACGATATATGGGTCAAGGATGGTGAGCGAATAAACGAATTAAGAACTGACATCCACCACCTGCAAGACCAACTTGCTGAACAAGATCTAGCGCTCGATTGGGCGGTTAACTCACGTTCACTTGCTTGGGCCAAGGAAGCCAAAGCTCGAGCCCGCGTGGAGGAGCTTAGCACAGCCGTGGACAACTTGCAGGTTTACTGTAATACACTACATGAAGAAGTTCATGTATTGTATTCACAACTCCACCCTAACGTACCTGCGGATCCTGTCGGGATGGAAGCCGGACCATCTGGAGCAGCGGGTGAAGCCCTTGGTGGGGAACTGGACCTTTTCGGGCCCCCTCCTTCAAAGTATCTGGTCGACGAATGGTCTCCTACACCTGATAGCGAAGCTACCAAAAGTGATAAGAAGCTAGAGTAGTGTAGTATAGAAGTAGTATTAATGTATAATAGTTAATGTAATCCTGTTGTAAATTCGAGTCTGTATCATTACTCTTTTAAGTAATGTAAAATGGATGGTTTTCTTTGGCATATTATATGTTCCACATGTTCTTTGCCTCAGATGCCGTCTAGGACTCGTGGACAGGATGGTGCGGGAACCTCACGTGGGAGGGAAGCTACTCCTAACCCGCCACCAGTACCCCCAACCTTGGCTAAGGTTATCGCTTCCTTAGTCAATGCCACAACCGATAACACTCGCTTTCTGTGGGAAATGGCTGGACAACAAATGCAACAGCAAGGCGGGCGAGCGTATCCGCAAGGACCCCGTGAAACTTCATATTTGGACTTCTTAGAGACACACCACCCGTTATTTGTCAGGGCAGAAGATCCTCTTGAAGCAGATGAATGGATCCAAGTTATCGAACAGAAGTTTGGGCTTCTCGATGCATGGAGACTCAAAAGCCCTTATTTGCGGCACATCAGTTGCGAGGCCCTGCCAGCACTTGCTGGGGAAACTATGTGGCTATCCAGCCTGCTGGTCATCAAATTACCTAGGACGAATTCAAACTGGCTTTTCGGGAGCACTATATTCCTGAAGGGGTGCTCCATATGAAACAGGAGGAATTTATGAAGCTCAAATAAGGTGGGGATACTGTCACTCAGTATCTCAACAAATTCAACCACTTGTCCCAGTATGCCATCGATCAGGTCAATATTGATCTGAAGAAGAAAAATTGTTTTATGAGAGCCCTCAATGACCGGTTGTAGCAGAAAATGGCCACGTGTCTCGACCTCACTTATAGCAGGGCTGTTAGCACGGCACTGGCAGTCAAAGCCAAATATGCAGGCCCGGGAAAATCAAAGGGCTATGGAGGCGACTGGCCCAATCAGGGGCCTAAGAAAACACAAAGGTTGGTAATCCGACCTTTTAATCAGAATCGTTCTTCATCACGTCCACCCTCCTACCCTTTCAAACAACCGGTCTTTATCTGTCCTGCTACTGCCCCCACCTCAACCAACCAGCCGAGTGCCCCTAGTACTCGTTTCCCTGCTCTCCCAAGCTCCTCAACAGGCTACTTTAATTGTGGAAAGTTTGGACATTTTATCAAGGACTGTCCATACCCAAAGTAGAACCGATCAAATAAACAGCAGAGTTTTGGGAGTTTTGCTCAAGGCAGGGGAAATGCGGCGAACAATACCGTGGGCAAAAACATGAAGAAAACTGGGCGGATTTATTATACGCAAGTGGCCACGAAACCGGATGGAGAACCGGTTTTGATGGGTACGTTTCTCGTGGCCAATCACCCTGCAGTTATTCTTTTTGATTCTGGTGCTTCACATACATTCATAAGCAAGAAGTTTGTGGAGCAACATTGCATTCCATACAATGAATCAAGGGAAGGGTTTATAATTCATTCGCCTGGGGACAAATATTCACGAAAAAGGTGGCTTACCATGTGCCCATAACATTGGCTGAACGGGACTTTCCCACAAACATGATTGTTCTAGAAGGCCAAGATATAGATGTAATTTTGGGCATGAATTGGTTAGCCCAGCATAAAGCAATCCTCAACACTGATCTGAGAACCATCAGGTTGAGTTATGGCCAAGAAGAGGTTCTCTTGTCCATCCCCGTAGCTATTCCAGCTAAACCAACTGGCAGAGTATATGAAGCCATTATACCGGAGATCCAAGATATTCCGGTAGTATGTGAATTTCCAGATGTCTTCCCGGAAGATCTGCCTGGATTGCCTCCAGAAAGAGATGTAGAATTTGTGATTGAGTTGAAGCCCGGTACGGCTCCTATTTCTAGAAGGTCGTACCGAATGCCTCCGAATGAATTGGCAGAACTCAAGACCCATTTACAAGATCTACTAGAAAAAGGATTCATCCGACCAAGTTCATCACCTTGGGGTTGTCCAGCCATCTTTGTCATGAAGAAGGACCAAACACTTCGTATGTGCGTGGATTATAGACCCCTTAATGAGGTCACCATCAAGAATAAGTACCCTCTTACCCGGATTGACATTCTAGTTGATCAACTTACCGGAGCCCGGGTATTTTCCAAGCTTGACCTTAGGTCGGGTTATCATCAGATCCGTATCCGACCCGAGGATATACCTAAGACTGCATTCACTACGTGGTATGGATTATTTGAATATCTGGTTATGTCTTTCAGACTAACAAATGCTCTTGCCCACTTCACCTATCTGATGAACTCGGTATTCATGCCCGAGTTGGACAAATTCGTGGTGGTGTTCATTGATGATATCTTGATATATTCTAAGAATGAAGAGGAGCATGCTCGGCATTTGCGGATCGTGTTAACGCGCTTAAGGGAGCATCAACTATATGCTAAATTCAGTAAATGCGCGTTCTGGCTGGAGGAGATCCAATTTTTGGGACATGTATTATATGCCAAGGGGATTGCCGTGGATCCCAGCAAAGTCAAGGATATTTTGGTGTGGAAACCACCAACTATGGTGCATCAAGTCCAGAGTTTCCTTGGACTAGCTGGTTATTACCGCTGATTCATTCTAGATTTTTCTAAGCTTGTAAAACCAATCACAAGTTTATTGAAGAATGATACCAAATTTAATTGGTCTTCGAAATGTAATGAAGCCTTTGAGCAGCTGAAAGTATTATCGACCACTGCTCCGGTATTGGCTCAACCGGACATTGAAAAGCCCTTTGATGTGTATTGTGACGCATCAGGGAGTGGTCTAGGCTGTGTTCTAATGCAAGAAGGCCGAGTGATAGCCTACGCTTCAAGGCAGTTGCGCCGGGATGAGGAACATTATCCAACTCATGACCTGGAGTTAGCTGCTGTGGTTCATGCCCTAAAAATAGGGCATCATTATTTGCTGGGGAATGTCTATCACATTTATACAGATCATAAAAGTTTGAAGTACATCTTTACCCAGTCAGAGCTTAATATGAGGCAAAGGAGATGGCTCGAGCTGATTAAAGATTATGAACTGGACATTCACTATCACCTAGGCAAGGCTAATGTAGTGGCAGATGCGTTAAGTCGCAAGGCTTCCTGCCATTGTCTGACGATGAAGACTTCTGACATTACGTTATGCCAAGAAATGGAGAAATTGAACCTAGGAATGATATAGCATGGGACTTCAAATCACTTGAAGCTTGAGTCGGTCCTCCTGCAAAGAATAACTGACGCACAAAGAAATGATGAGGGTATGAAACACATCCAGGAGAAAATAGCGGCTGGTAATGCCAACTATTTCAGAAGAGATGATCAAGGTGTTGTATGGTTTAACAACCGCATAGTTGTGCCTAAGAATGAAGAGATCCGCCAGTAAATTCTAGATGAAGCACATCTTAGTCGCTATTCTATTCATCCCGGAAGCACTAAGATGTATCATGATCTAAAACAGCATTATTCGTGGACAAAGATTAAAATTGAAATCGCACGCTATGTGGCAAGATGTGACACTTGTAGACGTGTCAAGGCCATACACATGAAAGCTGCTGGTCCATTACAATCTTTACCTATCCCTACATGGAAATGGGAGGATATAAGCATGGACTTTATTGTGGGATTGCCCAGGACCGCAAAAGGGTATGATTCTATTTGGGTTATAATTGATCGGCTTACGAAGATTGCTCATTTTCTGCCAGTCAAGACATATTACCCGGTCCTCACTAATGCCTAGATGTATATTACTCGCATCCTCACTTTGCACGGTGTTCCAAAGACAATAGTGTCGGATCGTGGACCTCAATTCGTATCCAAGTTCTGGGAAGAACTTCATAAATCCTTGGGTACTAAATTACTCCACAGTTCGGCCTATAACCTCAAACTAGTGGACAGACTGAGAGAGTACATCAGATACTTGAAGATATGTTACGAGCATGTGTTCTGGAATTCCCACAGAAATGGGATGACTGTTTACCATTAGCGGAGTTCTCGTACAATAATAGCTATCAAGAGAGCATTAAAATGGCACCCTTTGAAGCTTTGTATGCGCGACGGTGTCGTACTCCGTTAAACTGGTCTGAACCAGGTGAAAGGAATTTCTTCACGCCAGATATGGTAAAGGAGACATAAGAGAAGTTCAACGAATAATTCATAATTTGAAAGAAGCTCAAGCTCGTCAGAAGAGTTATGCAGACAAGCGACGAAAACCCCTGTACTTTCTAGTTGAAGATTATGTCTACCTGAAAGTTTCACCAATGAAGGGTGTATCACATTTTGGGGTAAAAGGGAAGCTTGCACCCCGGTATATTGGTCCTTTCCCTATTCTTGAACAATGTGGACCAGTGGCATACCGACTCCAGTTACCAGAAACATTGTCTGCTGTACATAATGTGTTCCATGTGTCTCAATTGAAGAAGTGTCTTCGGGTTCCCGATCGAACCATTGAAGTAACGGATGTTGCCTTAGAACCATACTTGACATATTCTGAACATCCTATTCGAGTCTTGGATCAAAAAGACAGAATTTCCCGAAGGAAAACTCTCAAGTTTTACAAGAAACAGTGGAACCAACATACCGAAGATGAAGCTACTTGGGAAACTCAAGACTTTTTGTATAAGAATTTCCCATACTTTTTAGCTTCGTGAAAATTGTAAGACGTGTACATTGTTGTGATAGAGGAATGAACCCCATGTCACCCCTGCCTTATACCCAAAATAAGGAAATAAAGATATGTCGTGTTTCCTTTTCCATTACTTGCCCTAAATTTTTTAATCTCGGGATGAGATTCTTTTATGGGGGGAAGGATGAAACACCCTTGGTGTTACTGCCACTAAAACTTGAGCATAACATCATAAGCATTGGCATATCATGTGTTTGTCACACCTAGAGTGCATTCACTAGGCAAAAATTTCAAACAAGTTGTATTGATATGACATTTTATTGGTAAAACCCTAGAGTAGGAAACTTAACCCTAAACTGGGCTCAGAAGAGTAAATGAAGCTTAACTAAGAGAAAACTTCAAAACTTAGTTAAAATGATCATAAAAGGTCACTAGGAATGGACTTAAGTAGCATCCAAACCCTAGAAGCACCAAAAACCCTAAATAGACCCCTAAGAAACCATGGACTGAAACCCTAGGGGGGTTGTATGCAAAATGTGCACATTTTTGGACCTAAGTTCAAAAACCATGAAATTAGGGTATCTTAACTCATATGATTCACATGTATGTGGATTTGCAACTTAAACCCTAAGTTTTCGGCCTATTTGCAAAAAGCCACATTTGAGCTCTATTGAGTTAAGTCTGAAATTCAGTGGAATGGGCTCAACTTTGGGGCCCTATATCTTCCAAATTATGAAGATTTTGCCCTAGGTCAACACATCAAGTTTGTAGACCTATAAAAGGAGAATAACTTTGTTATAGAGATTAAGCATTGGTCACATGAAAAATTTGGAGTAAACTTGGCCCAAAGATGGGCTGTCAGACTGTCTTAAGTCTGAATTCAGACTGATAGTGTGATTGAGCCACCTTTGAGCTGGGATTCGAGCATGATCCAGTAAAAATTTGGGAGTGACTGCTATAGTAAGATTGAAGCTGGATAGTAGAGAAACAACTTTCTTAAAGATGGATTAGGAAGTCACTGCATGAGAAATTAAGATCCAGGCCTTGCAAGTTGGGCTGTCAGGCTGACTGAAGAACCATCCCATGGTACAGTAACTGAAAAATATTACAAGTTCAGCCCCCCTCGCCGCCGGTGACCTTTGCGCCATGATTTGCGTCGTCGCCGCGATTCATGCTCTCTGGTAAGTGGATAACCACGACGGAGTAAAGATCTTGGCACCAGATCAGCTCAGGCTCGGTCGCGGATGAGTTTCACCGTACCCACTTGCTCGTCGTGCGGCCGGGATAGACCTCGCCGCCGTTGGCCGCTCACCGCTATGCGCCACATGCTAAAGCGCTATACCACGTCTCAGTGGAACACGTCATGCATGCCCGGTGATCGCCGAAGATCTGCCACGATGAAAGCCACTAACCCCGAGCGCCAGTAACCTTCTTCCTCTTCGGCCGCCAACGCATCATCGTGAAATTGGACGCCACCGCTCAAGCCTGATATAAATTGCCGACCCCACTTGCTCTGCTAGGTAGTTGTGCAACCAGTGAAGCAAACCGTTCCTCGAATCATCCCGTAGAACTCCCCAATTTGGGATTTCCCCCAAATCACTCAAGAACACCGAGCGGTTTGACCTCGCCGTGGCCAGCGCATCTTAGGTCCGTTCATGTCCTCTGAGTCCTCGTTTCAGTATCCTAGGATGCTCTTGATACTCTCTGACCCATCCAATTGAGCTAGAGTCCCTAGGATCGTCAGGAACGTGTTCGGTTACCCATGGTGTCCGTTGTCACCGTGAACAGTGCGTGTTAGGGTCCCGTTAATGAAATTAGTTGAGGGGAAACACTTATTAGGACTTGAATTCGGTCTATGCCAAACTAGAACACCGGTCATAGAGTTAACTGGCCGGTACAACTTCACCGGAGCTCTGCCCCGCGCTGTCCGCCGTCGTGGATTTCGGACTTTGAAGAGATAGAAGTGCAAGGACCTTTTCGCAAATGTCAGTGACTCAGTTAAATAGTGCGCAGGATTCTTCTATAGATATCCAAACCCCGGAGGGCTCCAGTGTAAAATCGCCCCACGGGCGCGGGCACGCGTGGATTTCTCCCCTGCTGTAAGCTGGTTGGGCTGAATTCAGCCCAACACTATTCATTGCTTTTCCTTTTCTTTTTCTATGTAGATTAAAGAATTTCTAGAAAATTACAGAAAAATGCTAAAAGTACCAAACCAATTTTGCTAGGCTTCTAATTTCCTATAGTATATAATAAAAATAGTTTCATGATTTTTAGTTCCAATAGGGAATTTTGGGACATTTAAAACAGCCAAAAACCATACTTCTGGAATTTTAGAGAGTAATTAATAATTCCAAAATTCACCAAACTTTTTAGATAAACTTTAAATATTATTTAGAAACCTTGGGTAAAGTTTGGTATGATTTGGACCATGTTTGATACTTAGAACCCAAAACCCTAGCCCCTTCCCTATGAATTTCACTATAGACTCCGAAAACCCTAGTTTCTCGGAGATCCGTGAAGGAAAGTTGTATTCAAGACATTAGATAATAAACTTTTATTATCTTTGCATCTCCATGAGCATCACATGAGCATTCATGATTATATATGATTATATCTAGAAAACGAGGAGGAAATAGAAGTTGAAGAAGCGAGGACTTCACCACCACCACCTGAAGAACCTCAGGCAGGAAACTGCTTCTACTTGGATATCTGTGGAGTAGAGCCTGATTCACCAGTAACACACGGCAAGCCCCGGTGCATTTGCCACCTCCTTGTTACTTTTAAAATCTTTCTCACTTGCTTGATGCTTTAGGTGATAGGACTTGTGTGCTAAACCAATTCCTGCATTTCCTTCCTTGGATTTGATTACTTCTCCTTAATCCTTGATTTACAAGAACGATCCATCATGTACCTCTGCCAGGTACCAATCTTTGGGTTTAAAATGATAAAGCTGAGACCGGGCGGGTGACTTGCACGAGAAGAGAGTCTCGGTGTAGTGTCTCCGTCTAAGTCGATTAAGGACCTTATCGATTTAGGCTTGATGATCGAGGACCCTTTAACTGGTCACATGCCTCATCATGGGTAAGCTTTGCCTCGGGCAGACTAATACCAGAATAAGATAGCACGCAATGGGAGTGGAGAGATCGCGAGAGTAGCATGTACCCTCCATGGCAAGAGGCTAGACGGTGGTGTATCTGTGCTCTCGGTTGGCGTGAACCTGATCTGGTCTTAAGAACCCCGGTGGCGAGTTGACATATGCAAGGGTTAAGTGCTACATATGTCGTGTGATTGGAGATCCTCAGCTGAGTATTAATCGATTCGGATCACCGTTACTTCTCGGACATGAAGACTTGGTCACTGACCTACACGTAGCAATCCAGTGAAGATGAAGGGTTGTTAAGAAATTGGCTAGTATAGGTCAAGTGAATGAATTAGGGTAGAAAGAACTCTAGCTGCAAGTAATTTTCTTTAACCTGACAAATAAAACTGGATTTTTAAGGATCCACTTTTAGTAAGCATTTCTGCAAACATAGTCTTTGATTATTGATAAGCCTTACCTTGATTCCCAAAGGCCAGCATATCCTTGAGAGTCTTTTATTTTGACGGGTAAGACTTGCGAAAGTAAATTTCGTACTCAGGGCTTTGTCCCATGTTGTTTTAGGTGAAGAAGCAACAAACTTTTGTTGTTTCTATTCCAAGGTGGTACCAAAAGAAGAGAATCAAGACTAAAGCTGCGGGAGGAAAGGTCCTCCGTTAAGAAAAACTTTTTACTGTTTATTCAGGAGGGGTTTTTGCCTCCTAGGTTATGTAATAATAATAATACTCAGCACTCATATAATTTGTTCTGGTCTGTAACTATATAACTTTGTCTTACTTTTCAATAAAGTAAGTTATTGTAACTGCTTCCGCATTTTCGTACCTCCGATGTATTGTAATGTCTGCGTGACGGGTGAAACGCTCTTGGGAAAGGTAAGGAATTCAGATACCGAACTTGTCAAGTGATCAGGTGCACCTATAGGGTTATTTGAGGTCCGTTGGACAAGGACAACTGTAGGTCGGCCTAATGACTTGGGAGGTTCCGTCACAGACCTTTCAGCCGACCAGGAGCCGGAAGGATGAGTTGCTCGACCCATCACTCGCGACGCTGCTCGCGAGTGTCACTTCCACGATGCGCTCGACACCCTGCTACGCCAGGCACTCGACCGGCGTACTTGGTCCATCGAGTATCGTTGTGTGGTCTTCCAGCACAGTCGCAAGGTTTACCCGGACAGCTAGGAGGATACCTGGTTGGTGCGCCGTCCAGAGAACAGTCTCCGGGGTGCGGAGGTCTGCTTAGAGCACTATTCCATCTCTGAGCGGGACTCAGCTGAGGCGGCCATGCAAGATGTCACACGGTGTGCGCTTTCGCACTACTGCTCAGTGCTCGGTGGGGTAGCCGACGGTCTCAACCTGAAGTACTACCCCTGCCGTCCATCTGGCAGCACAGGAGGCGTGATTGTCTCACCTGTTGGTGAGGACAATCTTAGGTTGAGCAGCACAGTCAACCTAGTCGCCGTGCTAAACACAGAACTGGACCATGCATTAGACGAGCTGAGTAGGGCTCGTGCTGAGATCGCCCAGTTGTGGGCAGAGCGCGCGGAGCATCGTCACCTGGAGGATGGCTCCCCCGCTCCCGTCGGGACTCAGCACCCGTACCGCTCACCTCGGTGTGGACACTAGGCTTATGGCAACCCCGACTGCAGGACCAAGATAAATTTAGAACCATAGATCGTCAGTGTTGGGTCCTGTAATAAATGCTTAAATATAGAAGTTTTAGTCTTAGTCTTAGTCTCAGTCTTACTTTTAGTTAGTCTTAGTTAGACAAGGTAGTTTGCTTATCCTGTGCTTCTATGTTTGTCATGATGAACTATGTTGGATTTGGATCTTTGTAATGACTGTCACCAGAGTATGGGCATCCCCTGCACCTTGGTTTACCTGTTAAATGTTTATGGAGTTAGCTATCTAGTTGGGAAGCCTTTTTATTCCACTTTCCTCTTTATCTGAGAAGCTGCGTTTGCCTATGTTGGAAGTCAGCAAAGATGTTCATCTGTTCAGTATTGTGGAAGAATTCTATACTCTTTTCTTATGCTGCAAGCTTGCAAGATCAGTTCTGATATGTGATTGCATTCTGCAGATGTCAGAAAACAGGCGCAGAGGAGGAAGGCGTGCTCAGCTAGAGCAGGCAGCCCAGCAGGATGAGGCACCCCGTCAGCAGCTGCCCCCACCGCCCCGATGACCATTGAGCAGATGTTCCTAATGCAGACTCAGACAGTTCAAGGCATTGGTCAGACTCTGGCCGCCATTCAGCAGCAGCAACAGCCACCACCTCAGCCTCAGATGCCTCAGATGCCCAGGGACAAGCGTGCTGAATTCATGAGAGGTCATCCCCTAGTACACACTCACTCTTCTGACCCCATGAATGCTGAAGATTGGCTGCGCACTGTGGAGCGGGAGTTGCACACCGCCCAGTGCGACGATAGGGAGAAAGTTCTGTATGGTCCCCGTCTGTTGAGAGGAGCAGCTCAGTCTTGGTGGGAGTCCTATCTCGCCACCCATGCCAACCCCGACGTCATCACATGGGAAGAATTCAGAGATAGCTTCCGTCAGTACCATGTTCCAGCAGGTCTGATGACAGTGAAGAAGGAGGAGTTCTTGGCGCTCATGCAAGGGCCTATGTCTATCAATGAGTATTGAGATAAGTTTCTGCAGCTGTCCTGCTATGCTCCTGAAGATGTCAACACCGACTCCAAGAGGCAGTATCGTTTCCTGAGAGGCTTGGTTGACCCTCTACAGTATCAGCTGATGAATCATACCTTCCCCACATTTCAGCACCTGATTGACAGAGAAATCATGACAGAGAGGAAGCGCAAAGAGATGGAGGATCGCAAGCGAAAGATCAGTGGACCTCAGCCTGGAAGCAGCAATCGCCCTTGTTTCTCAAACAACCCACTTCAGCAGTTCAGACAGAACCAGCGCCCACCTCAGCAGCAGCAGTTTCAAAGGCAGTACCCTTAGCACCAGCAGCAGAATCGCTCGAACAATTAGTCAGGAGGAGGTCAATTCCAGAGGCAAAATCAACAGACACCTCGTCTTCCTGCCCCAGCAACCCAACAAAACAGTCAAGCAGCACCAGCTCAAGGCGGAAGCAGAGCATGTTTCCATTATGGAGAGCAAGGCCATTGGGTGATACAATGTTCGAAGAAGGCAGCCCAACAACAATCAGGCCCTAGTGCCCCAGCAAAGCAAAATGTGCCCTAGCCTGGAGCAGGCAACTGCTCCCAGCCACGCTACAACCATGGGAGACTGAATCACTTGGAGGCTGAAGCAGTTCAGGAAACACCCGACATGATAGTTGGTATATTTCCAATCGACTCCCATATTGCAGAAGTGTTATTCGATACTGGAGCAACGCATTCTTTTATAACTGCATCATGGGTAGAAGCACATAATCTTCCAATAACTACCATGTCAACACCCATTCAAATTGACTCAGCCGGTGGTAAAATTAGAGCCGATAGCATTTTCTTGAATGTAAGTGTGGAAATAAGGGGGATAGCGTTTCCCGCTAATCTCATAGTAATGGGTACTTTGGGAATAGATGTCATCCTAGGGATGAATTGGCTAGATAAGTATCAGGCAGTTATCAGTTGTGATATGAGGACAATCAAGTTGATGTCCCCACTAGGAGAGGAAGTGGTGACCGAGTTAGTCCCGCCTAAGCCGAAGAAAGGAAGTTGTTATCAGATGGCTATTGATAGCAGTGAAGCAGATCCACTTGAGATTATCAAAGTTGTGTCCGAGTTCGCAGATGTGTTCCCAAAGGTTCTACCAGGCATGCCACCTGAGCGAAAAGTTGAGTTTGTCATAGAGCTTCTTCCTGGAACCACCACCATCTTTAAGAGTGCTTACAGAGTATCTGGACCAGAGTTAGTTGAACTCAAGAAGCAGATTGATGAGCTGTCAAAGAAAGGTTACATCCAGCCAAGCACCTCACCTTGAGCCGCCCATGTCCTATTCATGGAGAAGAAGGATGGCACTAGAAGAATGTGTATCGACTATCGAGCTTTGAATGAGGTCACGATCAAGAACAAGTACCCCTTGCCTAGAATAGAAGATCTGTTCGACCAGCTGAGAGGAGCCAGTGTGTTTTCAAAGATAGATCTGAGGTCAGGTTATCATTAGCTCAGGATTCAACCTTCACATATTTCGAAGACGACATTCATTACCAAGTATGGGTTGTATGAGTTCACTGTTATCTCTTTTGGCCTAACAAATGCACCAGCCTTCTTCATGAATCTGATGAATAGTGTATTCATGGATTATCTCGACATGTTTGTGGTGGTATTCATTGATGACATTCTTATATATTCTCCAAGCAAAGAAGAGCATGCGGGTCATTTGAGGATGGTTTTGCAGAGATTGCGAGAGCACCAGCTGTATGCGAAGTTGAGCAAGTGTGAGTTCTGGATTGACGAAGTCCTGTTCTTGGGTCACATAATAAACAAAGAAGGATTGGCTGTGGATCCGAAGAAAGTGGCAGACATTCAGAACTGGAAAGCCCCAAAAGATGTTCGGGGAATCAAGAGCTTCATTGGAATGGTCGGATATTATCGGCGATTCATTGAAGGGTTTTCGAAGATTGCGAAACAAATGACAGCTTTGCTAGGCAACAAAGTTGAATTCAAGTGGACCTAGAAATGCCAAGAGGCCTTTGATGCGCTGAAAGAGAAGTTGACTACAACACCTGTCTTAGTCTTGCCTGATGTGCACAAGCCCTTCTCGGTGTATTGCGATGCTTGTTACACTGGTTTGGGATGCATGTTGATGCAAGAGGAAAGAGTTGTGGCCTACTCGTCCCGACAGCTAAAGGTTCACGAGAAGAATTACCCAATACATGACTTAGAGTTGGCAGTAGGGGTTCATGCACTGAAGACATGGAGGCACTATCTGTATGGGCAGAAATGTGATGTTTACACAGGCCACAAGAGTCTGAAGTACATATTCACTCAGTTAGAGCTGAATATGAGGCAACGAATATGGTTAGAGTTGATCAAAGACTATGAATTGGAGATTCATTACCATCTAGGCAAAGCGAACATAGTGGCAGATGCTTTGAGCAGGAAGAGTCAAGTCAATATGATGGTCGCTTGTCCGATGCCTTATGAGTTGGCCAAATAGTTCGACAGGTTGAGCCTAGGATTTCTGAATAATATGCGAGGAGTAACAGTTGAGTTAGAACCCACCTTGGAGCAGGAAATCAAAGAAGCACAGAAGAATGATGAGAAGATCATTGAAATCTGGCAACTGATTCTACAAGGCAGAGGTAAAGACTTTCAGGAAGATGTAGAAGGTGTGATATGGTTCAAAGACCGCTTGTGTGTTCCCAATGTCCAGTTTATTCGGGAATTGATTCTCAAGGAAGCTCATGAGACAGCTTATTTCGATACACCCTGGAAGTGAGAAAATGTATCAGGATCTGAAGATGAAATTCTGGTGGTATTGAATGAAGAGGGAGATTGCAGAGCACGTGGCTATGTGTGATAGTTGTTGACGGATCAAGGCGGAACACCAGACCCACTGGGTTGATGCAACCGGTGCGAATTCCTCTGTGGAAATGGGACGAAATCGGGATGGATTTCATAGTCGGATTGCCTTGCACTCGAGCCGGCTACGTTTCCATTTGGGTAGTAGTGAACCGCTTAACCAAGTCAGCCCACTTCATACCTGTCAAGACCAACTACAGCAGTGCAGTATTGGCAGAGTTGTACATGTCCGGCATCGTTTGTCTTCACGGTGTTCCAAAGACGATAGTGTCAGACAGAGGAACGGAGTTCACCTCTCATTTCTGGCAGCAGTTGCATTAAGCCTTGGGTACACATCTGAATTTCAGTTCAGCTTTTCTTCCACAGATAGATGGTGAGACCGAAAGAACTAATCAAATCCTCGAAGACATGTTGAGAGCTTGTGCGTTGCAAGATCAGTCCGGATGGGACAAGAGGCTACCTTATGCAGAGTTCTCCTATAACAACAGCTACCAGGCCAGCTTGAAGATGTCACCATTTCAGGCGCTTTATGGAAGGAGTTGTAGAACTCTGTTGCAATGGGATCAGCCTGGAGAAAAGTAAGTGTTTGGGCCAGACATTTTGCTTGAAGCTGAAGAGAACATTAAAATGGTTCGAGAGAACCTGAAGATAGCGCAATCAAGGCAGTGAAGTTATGCAGACACAAGAAGAAGAGAGCTGAGTTTCGAAGTTGGAGATTTTGTCTATTTGAAAGTATCGCCTATCTGAGGAGTCAGAAGATTCAGAGTCAAAGGCAAGCTAGCACCCCACTTTATTGGTCTGTATTAGATTTTCGCAAGGAGTGGAGAAGTGGCCTATCAGCTCAGCCTGCCAGAAAATTTGTCTGTCGTGCATGATGTCTTTCATGTGTCTTAGTTAAAGAAATGTCTACGTGTGCCAGAAGAGCAGCTGCCAGTGGAGGGTCTTGAAGTCCAAGAAGACTTGACCTATATTGAGAAGCCAACGCAAATTATTGAGACTGCAGACAGAGTCACCCGAAGGAAGACTATCAGAATGTGCAAAGTCAGATGGCATCATCACTCCGAAGAAGAGGCAACTTGGGAGCGTGAAGATGATATAATGGCTAAATATCCTGAGCTCTTTGCTAGCCAACCTTGAATGTCGAGGGCGAGATTCTTTTAAGGGGGATAGGTTTGTAACGCCCCGAATTTGAGAGTTAAATTTTTCTTTCTCCATCACTCGCCAAATTCGGGCTTTACCTTTCCTCTTTCTTTTTCTTCTCGCTATGTTGTGTTCTTTTCCAAAGATTCTAGCGAGATTTAGCTCGAGACCTTGTGTGAGTAAACCCTAGAAATATTTTCCTTGGTGGTTGCATCATGCAGGACCATGATTTTCTTGCTTGTGGTTGAGAGATTTGTGAAAAGCATTCTTGGAATGGAGTTTAGAGCTAAATAGGAAAAATGGAAAAAGGGAAAATAGAACCCCCCCTCTCTCTTGGGCCTGCTCCCCGCTGTGGCCCACCCAGCTCCCCTGTGGCCCGGCTCGCGCCCACACGGCCTAACCGGCCCCCTGGCGCGGCCTGCTCCGCTCCCCCCTCGCGGCTCAGCCGCGGCCTGCGCCCCACGCGTCGCGCCCCTGGTGGGGCCCACCCGCCAGTCGCCCCCTCCCCAAAACTGCCTCTCTCCTCTACCCCCCCCCCCCGCGCACGTTCTCTCCTCCTCATCCCCCACCCGGCTTGCCCGTCGCCGCCCGGAGTCGAACCGCCGCCCGCCTCTTAGTCCTCGCCCGCGGTGAGCCCTCTCCCTCCTCTCCCCGCCCCCCCTTCTCCTTCCTTGGCCTGGCGCGGCTCCCTCCCTCTCCCTCGCGCTTGCGCGGCCATGGTGCCCCGGCGCGGCCTCGCCCCCTGCCCTGCGCGGCGGCGCACGGTCCGGCACACGGCCCGCGACCTCGGCATCCCACCCTGGCATGCTACCCTGCCCCGGTGTGCTTCCCCTGCCCTGGCGCGGCGGCCCCGGCTCGCTCGCCCGGCACAGCGCAGCGGCCCCGGCCGGCCCGCCCATGCCCGCAGCGGCCCCCCCGGCTCGGCCGCCCCTCCCCGCGCGCGGCGCGTGCGTCCGCGGTGGCGCGGCCCCCGGCGTGGCACAGCCCCCGGCGTGGCACAGCCCGGCCGTGGCGTCCCTCCCGGCGCGGCTGGCCCCCGACGCGACCCTGTTGCCTTGCTCGCGGCACGCAGCGCGGCGTGCGCGTGGCATGGCCCCAGCGCGGCTCGTTCGCGATGCGTCAGTGCGGCCTTGCGCGCGATAGTGCTCGCGTGGTGCGTGCGGTGTCTTGGCGCGGTTCGCCGTGCTCCCGGCGCGATGAGTAGCGCCCCGCCACGCAAGTGACATACCCGTCTACCCCCTAGACATGCCCGTCTACCCCTAGATGTCCCGTCTATCCCCCCATGTATTCTATGCGTATGAAACGTGTTGTTTATTTTATGTAGTTGAACTCTACTTAAAGCTGACCACGTTAATCATCTCACGTAGTTAATCAACGACTTGGTTTAATGTCGACTAATTGGAAAAAGTTGTACACTATTAGTGCATGTGATTGATAACGTTATTATGACTAGGTAGAGTCAGACAATGGAATAATTAATTGCACACCTACACGTGGTACACCTCGACCATAGCTTTAGCCACTGCAAGCCCCTTCTTTTTCTGTTTCTAGCAATTGCGAATGCAAATCGTATGTCATATCTTATGCATATCCAATCTATCTGCTCTCTTGTATGATGTACTGTTTATTTCCTAATTCAAAGAGATGGATATATGTTTGCGCTCACATAGATAACGGTCTGGTTGAGGAGTCCGAAGAACTCGCAGGAGAAGACCCTGAGCAGCAGCTGGTTGGTGGAGGCAAGTGTCCCTTGACCCACTTATGTCCTATACATTCCTTAATTCACTTTTCGCATTTACACAGTTTATACCTAAGGATTGACTAGCTTTTGTTATCCATGTCCTTGCTTACCTATTTGGGTTGGATTATTCTGGTTTAGCTTCATGCTAGTGCTTCACATTAATCAATGAACATGATGAGATTTATCTATGATACGATGTTTTCCTTCTTATTTATGATGATATACTAGTTGTCGGCGTTTTGACCCCGTGGGGTCCCTGGACCGACGAGTAAATTATCGCCGCGTGCCCCAGCCCAGATGGGTCGGCGCGAGACGGAGCGCGAAGGGGGGAAAAAGCCGGAGGGAGACAGGCGTAAAAGGGGAAACCCGCGGCCTTCGTGTTTGTCCCGCGCCCAGGTCGGGTGCGCTTGCAGTAGGGGGTTACAAGCGTCCGCGTGGGAGGGAGCGAGAGGCTTATGCGCGCGCCGTCCCGTCCTTCCCTGCGCGGCCAACCCTCTGTAAGAGGGCCTTGGACCTTCCTTTTATAGGCGTATGGAGAGGGTCCAGGTGTATAATGGGAGATGTAGCAGTGTGCTAACGTGTCTAGCAGAGAGGAGCTAGTGCCCTAAGTATATGCCGTCGTGGCAGCCGGAGAGGTTTTGTCACCCTGTTCGTGTGATGTCGTGGCCGTCGGAGGAGCGCTGGAGCCTGGTTGAAGGACAGCTGTCGGGGCTGTCGAGTCCTTGCTGACGTCTCCTTGCTTACGTAAGGGGGCTGAGAGCCGCCGTCGTCATGGAGCACGCGGGGTGCCATCATTACTTGTTTTAGCAGGGCGAGCCAGATAGGACGCCGGTCTTGTCCCCCATAGCCAGAGCTAGCTAGGGGTAGGGTAATGATGGCCCCTCCAGTGGCGTGGTCGGTCTGAGCCCTGGGTAGGGCGAGGCAGAGGCTCCTCCGAGGTCGGGGTCGAGTCTGTCTTTAGAGGTCGAGGCCGAGTCCGAGCCCTTGGGTCGGGCGAGGCGGAGATCGTCGGCTGAGGCCAGGGTTGAGTCCGAGCCCTAGTGTCGGGCGAGGCAGAGTTCGTCGTCTTCCAGGGCCGAGCCCGAGTTCGAGCCCTAGGGTCGGGCGAGGCTGAGTTCGTCGTCTTCCGGGGCCGAGCCCGAGTCCGAGCCCTGGGGTCGGGCGAGGCGGAGCTTCCTATGGCGCCCGAGGCCGGACTTGGCTGCTGTCAGCCTCACTCTGTCGAGTGGCACAGCAGTCGGAGCGGCGCAGGCGGCGCTGTCCTCTTGTCAGGCCGGTCAGTGGAGCGGCGAAGTGACTGCTGTCACTTCGGCTCTATCGACTGAAGGGTGTGCGTCAGGATAAGGTGTCAGGCCTTCTTTGCATTAAATGCTCCTGCGATACGGTCGGTCGTCGTGGTGATTTGGCCAAGGTTGCTTCTTGGAGAAGATTGGGCCTCGGGTGAGCCGAAGGTGTGTCCGTTGCTTGAGGGGGCCCTCGGGCGAGACGTGAATCCTGCTGGGTCGGCTGCCCTTGCCCAAGGCTGGGCTCGGGCGAGGCGAGATCTTGTCCCTTGAGTGGACCGAGCCTTGACTTAATCGTACCCATCAGGCCTTTGCAGCTTTGTGCTGATGGGCGTTACCAGCTGAGATTAGGAGTCTTGGGGGTACCCCTAATTATGGTCCCCGACAGTAGCCCCCGAGCCTCGAAGGGAGTGTTAATACTTGCTTGGAGGCTTTTGCCGCACTTTTTTGCAAGGGGACCGGCCTTTCTCGGTTGCGTTTTGTTCTAGTGGGTGCGCGCGAGCGCACCCGTTGGGTGTAGCCCCCGAGGCCTTGGAGTGGTTTGACTCCTTCGAGGTCTTAATGCGTTTCGCGATGCTCCGGCCGGTCTGGTTGTTCCCTCATGCGGGCTGGCCGTAGCCCGGGTGCACGGTCTGGTCCCAAGTTCTCGGGCTGGTATGTTGACGCTGCCAACGGTTTGGCCGGAGCCGAGTTTGCGAGAGCAGCCCCCGAGCCTCCGTACAGAGCAAGAGGACGGTCAAGGACAGACTCGACGTTTTTACATACGCCCCTGCGTCGCCTTTCCGCAAGGAGGAGGGGGGGGGAAGCGCCATGTTGCCCTTGGAGGGCGCCGAACATGGTGTCTCTAGTGAGCTGCTAACGGGTAATCCGAGTGGACGCCTGTGCCCCATTTGTTAGGGGTTGGCTAGTGGCCCGGAGGCGCGCTCCAAAAGTACCTGCGGGTGATTTGCCGGACCCGGTCCCCTTTTGACGGGGTCCGAGGGCTCGATGCCTCCCTCTGGTGGGATTCCGTTACAAAATCGTTCCCGTGGGTCTCGGAAATGTCCTAGGGTACCTCAGGAGCGTAGCCCGAGCCTTGGTTATGTATCGAACGTACCCAGGGTCATCCCTCGCTCTGCGTCTGAGGCGGCTGTGAACCCTTCGGGGGCCAGCCTACGAACCCCTGATCAGTAGTGGGCGCGGAGCCCGAGTGGCCTGAGGCGGCCGTTGAACCCTTCCGAGGGGCCAGCCTTCAAACCTCTGACCAGTAGTGGGCGCGGAGCCCGAGCGCTCTGAGGCGGCTGTCAAACCCCTCCGAGGGGCCAGCCTTCGAACCTCTGATCAGTAGGGGGCTCGGGGCCCGTTTCCTTCGCGGAGAAGGATCCCTTTCAAGGTATCCCCTTTCCTGGTCCCTGTTGTAACAGAGAGAAAGAGGAAGAGGAAAAGGATACGAAATCGAATGACGTGGCGCACCTTTTTTGACGCGGTCTTTATGGCGGAAGCGAAGCGTCGCCTGCTTCGTCCGCCAAAGGCGCCGCCTGTCCTGCCGCAGAGTTAATGCGACGGGACGAGTGGTTCGCGGGGACGGAACCGGAGTTCCGTTTGTAATGGCACCTTGAGTGCCGGTGTCTGTTCATTGTGGCTGTCGGGGCCTGAACATGTATGTATTTTTGGCAAGGAGCCGTGTTTTTTCCTCATTTCGAGCACTAGGACTCGCCTGTCGGCTAACTGAACCGCTTAACCAAGTGTGAGTTGCCTCGTGCGAAGGCGACGAGTGAGGTATCCGTATCCCGGAGGCGTAGGAGTTCCTCGGCTCAGTCGGCCTTGCCACCCGAGGCTTCTCTTGCTCAGTTTAAGGAAACCCTCGGCCGCTCTTCGATGAGCCGAAACCGAAGGCAGCAATGTCAGTGTGGACAGAGGCGGAGTTGGCTCGAAAAGAAGACTTCATCGGCCGGAGCCTGGCCGGGTCGTCCGCTGGTGGGACTGACGCCGGAGTCGAGTTGCCGAGGCCACGAGCCGGGCTGATGTCCTCGAGAGACAGCTAGCTGAGGCTTCGGGGTGGCCAGCCGAGCTGTCTGCTCGGGCCGGATTCCTGGAGAAGACCCTGGCGACGATGGCCCGGGCGCGGTGCCGACGTCGTCCTTCGGAGTGGAGATCCTCTGACCGTGTTGCCGTCCGAGGCTCGGTCGGACTTTGCCGAAGGTGTAGTTGACGCCGAGGGTGCTGCTGCTCCCCCTCCGTCAAGGTCCGAGCCTGCAGGATCGGTTTATCTTGTAGTGTGCATATGTTTTCTGCGGCCGCCGAGGCCCAAACATACTGTCGTCGTGTTGTAAAGCTGCATTTCTTTTCCTCTTGTTTTGAGTATCTGGACTTATCTGTCGGTAACAGAATTGTTTGTCCGAGCGAGAGCTACTTTTCACGGAAGGTGATGAGTGAGGTTGTCAGGGCCTAAGGGACAGAGGTATCCGTATCCTGGAGGCGTAGGAATCCCTCGGCTCGGTCAGCCTTTCCGCTTACATGTGCTCTTACTCGTCCGTAGGATTCTGCCATTGATATAGTCGAGAAGGCTCGAAAAATCGTTTCGGTAGAAGAGTTTTTGAGCGTGAAGACTTGTTCGGTCCGCGGAATCTCCTATCCGAGCGTGAGTTACTTATCGCAGAAGGTGATGAGTGAGGTATCCGTATCCCGGAGGCGTAGGAGTCCCTCGGCTCGGTCAGCCTTGGCTGCTTACGTGTACTCCGTCGTTTTCAGGATCCCACTTTCGAAGTAGTCGAAAAGCACGAAAGACGTTCTGGCAGAAAAGATCTTCTCCGAGGAAAATTTTGACGCGGAGGGGGTTCCCCCCTTCTAGCCCCCGAGGGAGGGTCGGGCTTTGCTGAGGCAAGGCTGACCCTTCCTTGATGGTTAGACTTTATGCGTGAATGAGGTGTACGAACGACTTGAAAGCATCTTAAGGGTAGAAGCGACATAGCTGTCGGATGTTCCAAGCGTTGCTGCAGACCTCGCCTTGACTGTTGGCCATCTTGTATGTCCCGAGCTTCAAAACCTTGGCGATGACGAATGGCCCTTCCCAGGGAGGAGTTAGCTTGTGCCGCCCTCGGGCGTCTTATCGCAGCCGAAGCACCAGGTCGCCCACTTGGAGGTCTCGGGACCGAACCCCTCGGGCGTGGTAGCGTCGCAGGGACTGCTGGTACCGCGCCGAGTGTAGTAAGGCCATGTCTCGAGCCTCTTCGAGCTGGTCCAGTGAGTCTTCTCGGTTAGCTCGATTGCTTTGGTCGTCGTAGGCCCTCGTCCTCGGGGAACCGTATTCTAAGTCTATGGGCAAGATGGCCTCGGCCCCATAGACTAGAAAGAACGGTGTGAAGCCCGTGGCTCGGCTTGGCGTTGTCCTCAGACTCCAGACTACCGAGGGGAGCTCCTTCATCCATCGCTTGCCGAACTTGTTGAGGTCGTTGTAGATCCGCGGCTTGAGTCCTTGCAGAATCATGTCGTTGGCACGCTCTACTTGCCCATTCGTCATGGGGTGAGCCACGGCGGCCCAGTCCACCCGGATGTGGTGATCCTCGCAGAAGTACAGGAACTTTCTGCCAGTGAACTGGGTGCCGTTGTCGGTGATGATGGAGTTCGAGACCCAAAGCGATGGATGATGTTGGTGAAGAACGCCACCGCCTGCTCAGATCTGATGTTTAGGGGTCAGACCTCGATCCACTTGGAGAATTTGTCGATGGCGACCAGCAGGTGCGTGTAGCCCCCGGGTGCCTTCTGCAAGGGGCCGACGAGGTCTAGACCCCACACAGCAAATGCCCAGGTGATGGGTATCGTCTGCAGGGCCTGAGCGGGCAAGTGTGTCTGCCTCGCATAGAATTGACACCCTTGGCAGGTGCGGACAATTCTAGTGGCGTCGGCCACCGCGGTCGGCCAGTAGAAACCTTGTCGGAAGGCGTTTCCAACAAGGGCTCGAGGTGCTGCGTGATGACTGCAAGCCCCCGAGTGTATTTCTTGTAAGAGCTCCTGGCCTTCGGCGATGGATATGCATCGCTGGAGGATGCCTGAGGGGCTGCTATGGTAGAGCTCCTTCCCGTCCCCCAGCAAGACGAACGACTTGGCGCGCCGTGCCAACCGCCGAGCTTCGGCTCGGTCGAGGGGTAGCTCTCCTCGGTGGAGATATTGCAGGTACGGGGTCTGCCAGTTTCGATTAGGCGTGACCCCGCTCCGCTCCTCCTTGACGCGCAGTGCCTCACCCTCGGGGGCCGAGGATGCCTCGGGATGAGCTGAGGGTGCCTCGAGCTGAGCCGAGGCCTTCTCGGGCTCGGGCGCGTCGTCGGTCTTGACGGAGGGTTGATGCAGGTCTCGGGAGAAGACGTTCGGGGGAACCGTTGTCCGCCCCGAGGCTATCTTAGCCAGCTCGTCCGTAGTCTCGTTGTATTATCGGGCGATGTGGTTGAGTTCGAGCCCGTAGAACTTGTCCTCCAGGCGCCGAACCTCATCGCAGTAGGCTTCCATCTTCGGGTCGCGGCAGTGGGAGTTCTTCATGACTTGGTCAATGACGAGCTGCGAGTCACCGCGAGCGTCGAGGCGTCGGACCCCTAGCTCGATGGTGATGCGCAACTCGTTGACCAGAGCCTCGTACTCGGCCACATTGTTGGACGCTGGGAAGTGGAGGCGTAGCACGTAGCGTAGGTGCTTCCCGAGGGGCGAGATGAAGAGAAGGCCCACCCCTGCCCCTGTCTTCATCAGCGACCCGTCGAAGAACATGGTCCAGAGCTCTGGTTGGATCGGAGCTGTCGGGAGCTGGGTATCGACCCATTCAGCCACAAAGTCCGCCAAGACTTGGGACTTGATGGCCTTCCGAGGGGCGAACGAGATTGTCTCGCCCATGATTTCCACTGCCCACTTTGCAATCCTACCTGAGGCCTCTCGTCACTAGATGATCTCCCCCAGGGGGAAGGATGACACCACAGTCACCGGATGAGACTCGAAGTAGTGTCGCAACTTCCGCCGCGTAAGGATCACCGCGTACAGCAGCTTCTGAATTTGTGGGTAGCGGATCTTGGTCTCGGACAGTACCTCACTGATGAAGTAGACTGGCCTCTGGACGGGCAATGCATGCCCCTCTTCTCGTCTCTCAACCACGATCGCGGCGCTGACCACCTGAGTGGTAGCGGCAATGTAGATCAAGAGGGCTTCTCCGGCAGCGGGGGGGCACCAAGATGGGCGCGTTCGTGAGGAGCGCCTACAGGTTCTCGAAGGCTTCCTCGGCCTCCGGGGTCCAAGTGAAGCACTCGGCCTTTCTTAACAGGCGGTACAGAGGTAGGCCTCTTTCGTCGAGGCGCGAGATGAAGCGGCTCAGAGCCGCCAGGCATCCCGTGACCCTCTGTACGCCTTTCAAGTCCTTGATGGGCCCCATGTTGGTGATGGCCGTGATTTTCTCCGGGTTGGCCTCGATGCCCCGCTCGGAGACGATGAACCCCAAGAGCATGCCTTGGGGGACTCCGAAGACGCACTTCTCAGGATTGAGTTTTACGCCTTTCGCCTTGAGACACCGGAATGTCGCTTCAAGGTCAGAAAGGAGGTCGGAGGCTTTCCTCGTCTTGACTACGATGTCATCGACATAAGCCTCGACCGTTCGACCAATGTGTTCGCCAAACACGTGGTTCATGCACCTTTGGTATGTCGCACCTGCATTCCTCAAACCAAACGGCATGGTAACATAGCAGTACATGCCGAAAGGAGTGATGAAAGAAGTCGCGAGCTGGTCAGACTCTTTCATCCTGATTTAGTGATATCCTGAGTAGGCATCGAGGAAAGATAGGGTTTCGCACCCAGCAGTGGAATCCACGACTTGATCGATGCGAGGCAGAGGGTAGGGAACTTTTGGACATGCTTTGTTTAAACCAGTGTAGTCTACACACATCCGCCATTTCCCTCCTTTCTTTCTCACAAGCACAGGGTTGGCAAGCCATTCGGGATGGAATACCTCTTTGATGAACCCCGCCGCCATTAGCTTGTGGATCTCCTCGCCTATGGCTCTGCGCTTTTCTTCGTTGAATCGGCGCAGAGGCTGCTTCACGGGTCGGGCTCCATCTCGGATATCCAGTGAGTGCTCGGCGACATCCCTCGGTATGCCAGGCATGTCCGAGGGACTCCACGCGAAAACGTCGGCGTTTGCGCGGAGAAAGTCGATGAGCACTGCTTCCTATTTGGGATCGAGCTCGGAGCCGATCCGGATCTGCTTGGAGGTGTCGTTGCTGGGGTCGAGAGGGACGAACTTAACCGTCTCCGCTGGCTCGAAGTTGCCGGCATGGCGCTTCATGTCTGGCGCCTCCTTGGAGAGGCTCTCCAGGTCGGCGATGAGGGCCTCGGATTCGGCAAGGGCCTCGGCGTACTCCACGCACTCCACGTCGCATTCGTACGCGTGTCGGTACGTGGGGCCGACGGTGATGACCCCGTTGGGGCCCGGCATCTTGAGCTTAAGGCAGGTGTAGTTGGGGACGGCCATGAACTTGGCGTAGCATGGCCTCCCCAACACTGCGTGGTAGGTCCCTCGGAACCCGACCACCTCGAACGTGAAGGTTTCCCTTCGGAAGTTGGAGGGAGTCCCGAAGTAGATGGGTAGATCGAGTTGTTCGAGGGGCTGGACGCGTTTCCCGGGGATGATCCCGTGGAAAGGCGCCGCGCCTGCCCGGACTAAGGACAGATCGATCCGCAGGAGCCCGAGGGTCTCGGCGTAGATGATGTTGAGGCTGCTGCCTCCGTCCATGAGGACCTTGGTGAGCCTGACGTTGCCGATGACGGGGTCGACAACGAGCGGGTATTTCCTCGAGCTCGGCACGCGGTCGGGGTGGTCGCCCTGGTCGAAGGTGATGGGCTTGTCGGACCAGTCTAGGTAGACTGGCGCCACCACCTTTACCGAGCAGACCTCCCGACGCTCTTGCTTGCGGTGTCGAGCCAAGGCGTTCGCCACTTGCCCACCGTAGATCATGAAGCAGTCGTGGACCTCGGGGAACTCTCCTGCCTTGTCATCCTCCTTCTTATCGTCGTCGCGGGCCCTGCCACCCTCCGCAGGTGGCCCGACCTTGTGAAAGTGGTGCCGAAGCATGGCGCACTCCTCAAGGGTGTGCTTGACGGGCCCCTGATGATAGGGGCATGGCTCCTTGAGCATATTGTCGAAGAGATTGGCACCTCCGGGAGGTTTCCGAGGGTTCTTGTATTCAGCGACGGCGACAAGGTTCGCGTCAGCGGCGTCGCGTTTCGCTTGCGACTTCTTCTTGCCTTTCTTCTTGGTGCCACGCTGAGTGGACGCCTCAAGGACATCTTCCAGCTGGCGGCCCTTGGGCTGCTTGTCCTTCCGGAAGATGGCCTCAACCGCCTCCTGGCCAGAGGCGAACTTGGTGGCGATGTCCATCAGCTCACTCACCCCTGGTGGGGGTCTTGCGACCTAGCTTGCTCACCAGGTCGCGGTAGGTGGTGCCGGCGAGGAACGCGCCGATGACATCCGAGTCGGTGACGTTGGGTAGCTCGGTGCACTGCTTCGAGAATCGCCGGATGTAGTCCCAGAGAGACTCTCCCGGCTGCTGGCGGCAGCTTCGGAGATCCCAGGAGTTCCCAGGGCGCACGTACGTGCCCTGGAAATTGTTGGCGAAGGCTTGGACCAGGTCGTCCCAGTTGGAGATCTGCCCCGGAGGCAAATGCTCTAGCCAGGCTCGGGCGGTGTCGGAGAGGAACAGGGGGAGATTGCGGATGATGAGGTTGTCATCGTCTGTTCCACCCAGGTGGCAGGCCAGCCGGTAGTCCGCGAGCCATAGTTCTGGCCTCGTCTCCCCTGAGTACTTTGTGATAGTAGTCGGGGTTCGGAACCGGGTCGGTAACGGCGCCCGTCGTATGGCCCGGCTGAAAGCCTGCGGACCGGGTGGTTCGGGCGAGGGACTCCGATCCTCCCCGCTATCGTAGCGTCCCCCACACCTGGGGTGGTAGCCTCGGCGCACCTTCTCGTCGAGGTGGGCTCGACGGTTGCGGTGATGGTGCTCGTTGCCGAGGCGGCCCAGGGCCGCATGCGCTGTGTTGCGCGTGCGCCCGGTGTGGACCGAGGCTTCCCGCATGAATCGGGAAGTCGCGGCGCGATGCTCTGAGGGGTACCCCTGCCTTCGGGAGGCAGAGCTTTCGGCCCGTCGGACCGTGACATCCTCCAGGAGATTCTTGAGCTCTCCCTGGATACGCTGCCCCTCGGTGGTCGATGGCTCCGGCATCGCGCGGAGAAGTATTGCCGCTGCAGCCAGGTTCTGGCCGACCCCACTGGAAGCCGGTGGCGGCCTTGCCCTGACATCGTCGGCGATGCGGTGCTGGATGCCCTGGGGTAGATGACGCGCTTCTCCGGCCGGAGGTTGGCCTGCCCATTCCTGCCCGATGTCCCGGTGGAACGGCTCAAGTGTTCCTGCTCCCTCGTCGAGCCTGGCCTGCATCTAGCGGATTTGCTCGAGCTGTGAGTCCTGACCCCCGCAGGGACTGGGACCACACTTAGCTCCCGAAGGATGTCAACGCGAGGCGCAGGCCAAGGGGGGTCACCGTTTTCCGGTATACCAAGATGGTTGCCTTCGCTGGGACCCCCTAGATCGACGTGGAAACATTCACGACTTGGGCCGCAGTCCTTGTCGCCGAAGCTGCGGCTACCGTCTGAACAATCGGAAAGGCAGTAGTCGCATGCGGTCATGAAGTCCCGCATGGCACTGGGGTTACCAAGTCCAGAGAAATCCCAACAAAAGTCGGGCTCATCATCTTCCTCGGAACCCGAGGGCTCGTAGGTCGAGACGGCTGTCAGCCGGTCCCAGGGTGACCGCATACCGTACCCCGGAGGGTTTGGACTCGCCTCTATGAAAGCGTCCACCGAAGCGAAGTCGCTTGGTGGGTCGAGGCTGAAGCCAAAAGGCACGAGATGGGAATTGGTCGGTACCTCTTGGTCGATGGGCAGTGACGAAGTCACGTCAGGGGCAGACTGCACCGTCGTCTCAGGTACGAGGGTGACGCCCAGCAAGTCCTTTGCAAGCGTGCTGGCGTCGTCCGTCCGCTTGGAGTTGGCGTGTTGCGGGGAAACGACGCTCGTCTTCGTCTCAGACGCGAGGTCGATGCCCGACGTGCCCCCCGTTGGGGCGTCGGCGCCGTCGACTCGCTCGACAGCCGACGAGGTGCCGCCTCCTGCTTGGCCTTGGTTGCCCCGCCTCCTCCTCCGTCGGCGGGGGAGGGGACGGGACAAGCCCGAATGTTGTTCTTTCGCCAAGTGGGGAAGACGTCGTTGATTCCGCCGTCGGCGGGTGGGTTGTCGGCCGCCATTGTCGCTGTCGCGCAGCGGGGGAAGCAGTATCATGTCGTAGCTGCCATCGAGGGACATGAACTCAAGACTCCCGAAACGGAGCACCGTCCCGGGCTGGAAAGGTTGCTGGAGACTACCCATCTGGAGCTTGACGGGAAGCTGTTCGTCAACATGTAGTAGGCCCCTACCTGGCGCGCCAACTGTCGGCGTTTCGACCCCGGGGGTCCCTGGACCGACGAGTAAATTGTCGCCGTGTGCCCCAGCCCAGACGGGTCAGCGCGAGACGGAGCGCGAAGGGGGGAAAAGCCGGAGGGAGACAGGCATAAAAGGGGAAACCCGCGACATTCGTGTTTGTCCCGCGCCCAGGTCGGGTGCGCTTGCAGTAGGGGGTTACAAGCGTCCACGCGGGAGGGAGCGAGAGGCTTATGCGCGCGTCGTCCCATCCTTCCCCACGCGGCCAACCCTCTGTAAGAGGGCCCTGGACCTTCCTTTTATAGGCGTAAGAAGACGGTCTAGGTGTACAATGGGAGATGTAGCAGTGTGCTAACGTGTCTAGCAGAGAGGAGCTAGTGCCCTAAGTACATGTCGTCGTGGCAGTCGGAGAGGTTTTGGCACCTTGTTCGTGTGATGTCGTGGCCGTCGGAGGAGCGCTGGAGCCTGGCGGAAGGACAACTGTCGGGGCTGTCGAGTCCTTGCTGACGTCTCCTTGCTTATGTAAGAGGGCTGAGAGTCGCCGTCGTCATGGAGCACGCGGGGCGCCATCATTACTTGTTTTACCGGGGCGAGCCAGATAGGACGCCGGTCTTGTCCCCCGTAGCCAGAGCTAGCTAGGGGTAGGGTAATGATGGCCCCTCCTGTGGCGTGGTCGGTCCGAGCCCTAGGTAGGGCGAGGCGGAGGCTCCTCCGAGGTCGGGGTCGAGTCTGTCTTCCGAGGTCGAGGCCGAGTCCGAGCCCTTGGGTCGGGCGAGGCAGAGATCGCCGGCTGAGGCCAGGGCTGAGTCCGAGCCCTGGGGTCGGGCGAGGCGGAGTTCGTCGTCTTCCGGGGCCGAGCCCGAGTCCGAGCACTGGGGTCGGGCGAGGCAGAGTTCGTCGTCTTCCGGGGCCGAGCCCGAGTCCGAGCCCTAGGGTCGGGCGAGGCGGAGTTCATCGTCTTCCGGGGCCGAGCCCGAGTCCGAGCCCTGGGGTCGGGCGAGGCGGAGTTCGTTGTCTTCCGAGGCCGAGCCCGAGTTCGAGCCCTAGGGTCGGGCGAGGCGGAGTTCGTCGTCTTCCGGGGCCGAGCCCGAGTCCGAGCCCTAGGGTCGGGCGAGGCGGAGCTTCCTATGGCGCCCGAGGCCGGACTTGGCTGCTGTCAGTCTCACTCTGTCGAGTGGCACAGCAGTCAGAGTGGCGCTGGCGGCACTGTCCTCTTGTCAGGCCGGTCAGGCTCTGTCGACTGAAGGGCGCGCGTCAGGATAAGGTGTCAGGCCTTCTTTGCATTAAATGCTCCTGCGATACGGTCGGTCGTCGTGGTGATTTGGCCAAGGTTGCTTCTTGGCGAAGATTGGGCCTCGGGCGAGCCGAAGGTGTGTCCGTTGCTTGAGGGGCCCTCGGGCGAGACGTGAATCCTTCAAGGTCGGCTGTCCTTGCCCGAGGCTGGGCTTGGGCGAGGCGAGATCGTGTCCCTTGAGTGGACCGAACCTTGACTTAATCGCACCCATCAGGCCTTTGCAGCTTTGTGCTGATGGGGGTTACCAGCTGAGATTAGGAGTCTTGAGGGTACCCCTAATTATGGTCCCCGACACTAGTGCCTCTCCGTAAGGACCTGTTCGATGGATGACCGCCTGGGAAAATACTGCAACCATGAGGGTGGAATGGAACACCCTTAGCTGAATAATTAGAGGAACCGAGGCGTAGTTCGCTTCGCCGTCGTGCCGTTAATGGGGCTCGGTGTCTGCGGCTCGCTCTGCCAAGGTTGGTTCGCCCCTTGGGGAGGAATGTGGTGCATTTAGGAAACCTAACGGGCGGTTGCAGCCCTGGGGATTCTTTGTAAAGGCTACATAGTGATACCCTGCTGGGTCACCTTGGTAGTGATCAATGGAGAGTCATGATCTCCGGGCAGAAAGGGAATCACGACTTGTGGGTAAAGTGTGCAACCTCTGCAGAGTGTTATGAAACTGATATATCAGTCGTGATCACGGTTGTGAGCAGCCAAGGGAGCTCCACTGATTAGAGATAATTGATCAGAGATGTTCAGATTTCAGGTGGCGATGAGAATGGTGGCTTCGGTATTGACTATGGTAATGTTAAGTGGTATTCTTTCTGTTTGGAAAGGGTACTTTTGGGTTACCCACTTGGGTTAATACTAAAATTTGACTCTCTCTACTAGTAATAATAATCTGACCAACTAAAAGCAACTGCTTGACTTACCCCCACATAAAGCTAGTCCACTACAGCCAAACAGGACATTTGCTGGGTATGTTGATGTGTACTCACCCTTGCTCTACACACCAAACCCCCCCCCCCTTCCCCAGGTTGTCCGCGTTGCAACCATTGCTCAGGAGAAGATGAAGCCGTGGAGGAAGACTTCCAGGAGTTCCAAGATTACGATGAGTTTTAGGCGTGGGTTAGTGGCAACCCCCAGTCGGCTGCCTGTGAAGGCCGCGTGTATCTACGTTTCATTTTCGCACTTTGATTATTGTTAAAGACTATGTGGATGTCTTAGACATTTTGATGTAATCGACTATTATTACTTTTTTATGTTATTATTTGAGCACTGTGTAATGATATTTAGTTATGTAACTATTGTGTACGTGAATTGCTGATCCTGGCACGTACATGGTTCGCATTCAGTTTGCCTTCTAAAACCGGGTGTGACACAAAGCCGAGTGCACCTCATACATGCGCCAAAGAAGACAACATATATAATAACATAGTGTATAGAGATAAATGTCACAATATAATCAGAGTACTTATTACATAGCGGAAGTCTTACAAAAATAAAAGATAAATATAAAACGAACTAAGGATCATCCTTGGCGCAAGTCAACTGGGAAACGCCACCTAGATCGGATCAAGCTTTTCGTTGTCTGGCTCCTCCCGAACCACCTGTTCTTCTCCTATGGTGGGGTGTGAGACAGCAAGGGTGAGCTCACACATGATCATAGCTCAACAAGTTGTGGGGAAACCGTGGGCATGAACTCACCAAAGGTGGGAGTTCATGTTATGTGTAAGGCTAATCAACAACAGGGGTTAATGCTGAGCATTGCTTTTAATTAGTTGGTCAAAATTTTATTAGCAATTACTAGATGTAAGTAAATACGAAACCTTAATAAAAGTAATAGAACAAAATTAATAAATAATCCCATGCAATGAAATGACAAATTGAATTTAAGTTCCATAAATTAATCATGCGAGAGTCCTGGGCTGCTCATGACCGTGAGCTCGGCTAGTATACCAGTTTTACACTCTCCAGAGGTTGTACCCTGTACCCACAAGTCATGTTACGCATCTGCCAAGGCATCGTGACTCTCATACACCTCTACCAAGGAAGCGTGGTAGGACAATACTACGAGGCCTTTACAAAGTTCCACTAGCTTCCGAAAACCCGCTACAGTTTATGGGAAGAGCACTTGCAAGAATCCCCCGTCTGACCGCCATTGTAGCAAAATCAACCCGAGAACCTCCTTGCATGCAACTCCCCTACTGCACTTGCCCCTTTCGGGTAAGGTAGTCTTCCACTAGCTTTCCTACTTAGTTAGCCAAGGGTGTCCCATTCCACCCTTGTGGTGGCACGTGTTTCTCAAGTTAATCTCCATGTTCCAATTAAAATTAATGGTCTTGACATGAACATAAATAAAATAACAACATAATTGGAACATGGATATAATGAAATATTAACCCAAAACCATGTAAAGCAATAGCAAAACTACCCATGTGATTCAGGGCTAAACAAGGTAAAATGGATAAACAGACTAGGGTGACCTATTGGGCCCCATCAAAATTAACATATGCATGAATAAGTGATATTAAAGAACATTATTGGGTAAAAAGTGGTCAAGGGCACAACTTGCCTTCAATGAGCTCCTGCTCAGCAACTTCTATCTGCTGGGCACCAGGATCCTCAGTGACAGGTTCTTCTACTCGCCACAATACAAACAGACACAATATATAGAGAAAATTAACATCACACCAAACATGTAAACAAAATTCATAATAATAATCTACACATTAAAATAAAACCCTAGGAACAGGAATCATAAATTTTGGAGTTATAGATTTTAAGATATGAATTTCCAAAGGTTTTATGTGCTTAAAATAGGATTAAGTGGGAAATTAATTTTCTTACTGTTTTCATGTCAAAACAGAGAATCTATGTGATAGAGAATAATATTACAAAATTTTAGAAACTGGAATGAAGTAATTTGGACTAAAAATGAATTTTCTATGAATTATACAAATTCTAGCACTTATTTTTATATTAAAAATCTATTTTCTATTTGTTTTCTCTGGTTTTATACTATTCTGGACTGGGTCTCAATTTCCAGAGAAGACAGGGGTCACGAGGTAAAATTCCTAAGACCCAGTGAACAGTTGATAGGATGGCGGGTTGAATTTTACATTAACTAGGGTCTGTTTTGCACATTGACCACGCCCAAAGGGGTATTGTGGATCCCCGGCCGTTGGATCAAATGTGACTGTCTCAGATTAGATCTTCCGGTTACCGAACCGGTACACGCTAACAGCCAGTGGATCCGAGATCCATGGCTCAGATTCGTCCAAGTCAAACTCGCACCCAAGCCCACGAATCTGATTCCTACGGTCACGATTTAATGCTCTAAATCGGTATAACACATCTAATCGCAACCTCCAACGTAGATCTCACGGCCATGGGCCTTCTTCCTCTACTCTCTCAATCCCGAGGTGGCACCGCCCACCAGTCCACCGTCGAGCTCCGGTGAGGTAGACAATCGACGTTCACCGGGCGCTAAGCACCAAATTGAACCGAACTATACCATGCGAAAGACAATACGAACACTAGCGATGGGTTTCTTACCGAGGAAACGCAGTACAGGGGCCCAGCCACGATGTCATGCGAGCAGGCAGATTGGATGTAGCGCCGGTGAGAAATTGACGCACGCCTGGGGCTTGTATTCCCCCGGTGAGTCAACGGGCGGATTCCGTGGTGGCTGGCGAACCCCTCTGCTCTCTCGTCCAACCACGGCAATGATGTGGTCACCAATCGATTGCGGTGGGTTTCCCACTTTCGTGGACTCAGCAATGGCGGTGTCGGTTGGCGCTGGGGAACTAGACTCGCGCGATACGGTAGCAGGGGAAAGAACGGGTCATGGGGACACCCATTTATCCCACGGGGTTCCGGTTTGGAGGGAGGGGGAAGTCGCCCACGCTTCCGGTCATGGCAGCGGTATTCGCACCTTCCGTTGCGATGGAGACGAACACGCTGACGCGCGGGCCCGAGTTCCAGAGAGCTGAGCGATCGGCAGCCGAGAGGGAAAGGCGTTGTCCAGTGGGGCCCACGGCCAGAGAGGGCGCTGTGAGTGCGGCGTGGTCACACGGACGCGGGGATAGGCACTGACCAGTGGGGCCACCATCCAGCGAGCCTACGCGGCGCGGACGCGGGGCAAGGTGGGCCGCACGGAGGTGAGGGTTAGGTGGGCCGAATTGCGTGAACCAGGCCCAGCTGTAGGATTTTTCCTTTGTCTTTTATGTTTTATCTCCTATTTTCCAAATTCATGTGTTCAAATGAATTTGAATTGATTGTTTGGACTTCATACTTTTAAGTATCAGATAAAATTATCTTATGAATAATCTTATATCATTTTTGAAATAATTATTACTTATTTACTGTTATGATTATTAGCCATCCTCCAATCTTCCATTCTATTTATCCAAATTCTAAATTGTGAATTAGATATTACTGTAATTCTATTAATATTATTATTACTATTATTAAATGCACACACAATTAAAACCTAGCATGATGCACATATTATTTGGTTGTCATTTATTTATTTATTTAATTGTGGTGTTCACATGAAATGATAAATATAGATAACACATATATATAAAGGAATATAATTTCTCTTTTTAGACTTTTCTTACAAAGTGAGTATTACATAGAGGGACACTAAATGTCTTCGAAGCGATACTACACACAACATACCTTTGCATGAAGATACCATCTAATCAAGGCCTAATCTCGATACATGGAAGCCAAGAAGCTGCATGGTGGGCATAATGGAATTGGACATATTCCAAGGCTATTCATAATATAAATGAAGCTGAAGCTCAAGCCGAATAAAGACAGGTAAGAGATAAAGCAACATTAGCAGATCAACTGAAGCCAGTTCTTCTTTGTGAGGATGTAGCTGAACAAAAAGTACTTTTTTATCACAATTAACATCAGAGTAAGAAGAGGGACTAAAAAAATTCTATTTAACAATAAAGAAGTTTTCGCATGGTCAGCCAATGAATTGTGTGGAGTTGATAAAAGTATCATTGAACACTCCCTCAATGTGGATCCCATCATGAGGCCAAGGAAGAAGAAGCTTTGAAAAATGTTAGATGATAAAGTTGAAGGTGCAAAAGCGGAAGTAAAAAGACTCAATGCTGGAGTAACCAGAGAAGTCACCTATCCAAAATGGCTTGCCAATACTATCATGGTGAAGAAGGCAAATGGAAAATGGAGGAAAGATGAACTAGCTTCATCACCCTTAGCGACACATATTTCTATCCTTGGATGCCCGAGGGGCTGAAGAATGCTGGTGGAAGCTTCAGTAGAATGACATCAAAAGTATTAAGTCATAGATTGGCAGGAATATATTAACATATGTCGATGACATCATTGTCAGGAGTATGAAGCAAGAGAACCATATCTCAGATCTACAAGAAACATTTACCAATTTTCGAAAGGCTACTCTAAAACTTAACCCTGAGAAATGTATCTTTGGAGTAAGCAAGAGTAAATTTTTTGGTTGTCTTGTGTTGGAGACTCGTTCTCAAATGCTATGAATTAAGAACAAGGCAACACAAGAAATGTTAAACGTTAAAGTCCTTCGTCCTTCGAAGCATTATTCCCCTTAGGACATAATGATTTTCGGACGAAGGTTATGAAGGACATACCTTCATAAATTCAACATATAATAATGAAGAAAGAATCATATGAAACACCAAAGATAGCATAAACCATTATGTATTATTATCAACTCATTTCTGTATTATTATTATAGAAAAGTAGAAATAATATCAAATTACAAATGTACCTTCGGCTTTGAAAGAAGGCGAAAGTACAAGCGTGACGCAAAAGCAAATGCCAAGTCAGCGTGAGCAGTACGGGGGTACTGTTCACCTATTTATAGGCACGAGACACAGCCCATATAAAATTACATCCATGCCCTTTACATTTGGTAGTAATTCTATAGTAATCCACCGAGGTCTGAATAGCCTTTTCATCTTTAAGTCGGTTTCCTTTTCTGCTACCACGCCGAAGCTTTCCTGCTCACATCTTCGGCGCTGTATCAACCTTCGTATTATTTGGGCTTCTCCTACTGTGATATCGACTCGAGTCCGAAGATACCTGTTCACACATTATACTCCAGAAACACTGTTAAATCTTGTTTTTGAGGACCTTCGGAAGCCGAAGGCCCCCAACAGTAGCTCCTCGCAATATTAATTTGTTAGAATAATAAATTTAGATTGCGACATGGACGAAGGCCTTAAGCCGAAGGTCCGAAAAAACACCTTCCCTTTGCTAGAATAGCAACATTCACTGACAAGCGGGGTTTTTCAATTTTCAACGCACTGGGCATATAAATAAGAGCATACCGCGAGCTCATTTGGTACGCTCTCTTTCCATCTGCTCTTGCTCACTCAATTTTTAGCTCTTGCGCACCAAGACTTGCTTAGCTTTTTAAGTTTTTAAGCTTCGGCGTTGAAAACAGTTTTTTAGTGTTTCCGAAGATGTCTGAAGATAAGAAGGCTGCTACCGAGATGAAGCTGAGTCTCTCTGAAGAGAAAAACCTGGGGTTTCTTATAGCAATGTCGAAGACCAATACAGAAAAAATCACCAAAGAGATTTTATAGGTTTGTCTGAAGATACTGATGACAGCGACAGTTATGATGTGGATAGTGGTGGTGAAGACTCCGAAGATCGCCCTTGGCGACCAAGCCATGCGGTTTTCGGCAAATCAAGTATCAAAGAAAATCATCTTGTCAACATGAGGGGAAGATATTTCCGGGACTTGTCCGTTGTGAGGGCCGACGAAGGAGAAAAGACTTGTCCGAACCCTGAAGAAAATGAAGTCGTAGTGTACCGAAGCTTTTTGAAAGCTGGACTTCGATTTCCCCTGAGCAACTTTGTCGTAGAGGTGCTGAAAATATTTGAAGTCTATCTTCACCAACTTACCCCCGAAGCAATCATAAGGCTGAATATCTTCGTGTGGGCCGTGAGAAGCCAAGGTCTGGAACCTGATGCGAAAAGTTTCTGCAACATACACGAATTATCATACGAGACAAAACCCTAGGGTAAGGAACAATATCACAATAATTTTGGCTGCTACAGTTTCGTTTCTCGGTCTGGGTCAAGCTGTCCCGTGCCAACCTTTCGGAAGAGATGGCCCGGCGACTAGATGACAGAATGGTTTTATGTGAAGAATGACCTGAAAACACGGGAAGATATTAAAGGTATAATTATGCGCCCTATTTGGCAAAGCTTCGGCCTGCGGAGGCCGAAGGTTGAAATGAATGAAGCTACCGAAGAATGCCAGAGAGCCTTCGGAGTTATTTGTTCTTTTATTGGAACGAGAGATTTGGTCCAAGAGCATATTGCCTTCAGAGTATGGCCGCTCGCGGAAAAATGGGAAATGTCGCAAGAGACCATAAAGGAGGCTAACGAAGGTGGACTTATCAGGCTGAAGTATACTTTCAAGTTCGGAGATAAATTTGTTGAGCCAGATGATGACTGGCCAAAAAGCATTGAAAATGTAAGTGATGAACTACTTGGGGCTTATTCGAAGGCCGAAGATACTGCATTGTCAGCAGCCTTCGGAGGCCGGAAAAAGAAAAGACTGAACCGAGTGTTTGAGGCAATCGGGTTCGTCTACTCTGACTATCGTTATCCCATTCGAGGGCAGAAAAGAAAAGCACGACTTCTGCGAAAGAAGAAGCTGCAGCTGCTCCTAGTGAGCCAGCACCGAAAAGAAAAAGGATAAAGGTCCTCACACATCGGCCACGCTATATTGAACCAGCCTCGGTGCCTGAGTTCACCGGAGAGACCTCTTCGGCCACCGAGGCTGAAGAGCCAACCTTGCTGCCAGAAGTCGCAGAAATGGTCGAAGCGCCAACAAGAACAGAATTGGAAGAACCAAAGATTTTGTTACCAGAAACCAAAGAGATGGCCGAAGCGCCATCGACAGAAAAAATGGAAGAAGCAAAAGGATCAACTGAAGGATCAAAAATATCAGAAGTTTTAAGTCCTTCAGCAAATGTTGAGACAATAAAAAAGGGTCCAGCGGTGACTCCGAAAAGAAAAAGAATGGTCAATGTGCTAGATGTTCTGGAGACAATTAAGTCCTCAAGCACAACTCCGAAGAAGACTGTTGAAACTTCCGAAGAGAAAACTGAAATTTTTGATACTAAGGTTCCGAAGCAAGAAACTGAGGCTGAAGCTGGGCCCTCAGAGCCCACGAAGGTAAAATCCTTGGAAACCGAGGAAGAAAAAATGACGGAGCCAATCCTTGTTGAAGAAATCAGTGCTGTTGCCCCCGAAGCATCCCCCAAAGTCCTTGATTATATTGTTCGACATGCTTCGGGGAAAAAATTATCAGAAAAAGAAAAGCAAGAGGCCCAGCTTTACGCCCAAAAGCTGAAGTATCCAAAAGGGGCGTTAATATTCAACGGCAGTGGAGAAGAAGACTTCTTGTATTGTCTTCCTGACAGCAAGGAGATTTCTGTCTGTCGGGAGATGAGCAAGAGCTTCGGATTCCCAACACTAGAAGACGGGCTCTCGGTGCTGTCGAAAAACGAACTGGCCGACAGCCTGGCGTACAATAGCTTAAAGGTGCAAAAAATGAGATCTTTGTATTTTTTCTTGAGACCAAAATTTTTCGTTTGCTTAAATTTATTGACGCACACACATTTTTCTTTGCAGGGCCTTATACTTAGCAATGCCCTCAGGGCCCAAAAAGATGCCGAAGACGAAGGGTGCGTTATAGCCCTGAGTAATTGAACTAAGGAACGAAGGTCTCGAAAAAGATAAAATATTACATTCATTGATAAAGATAAAATATTACATTCATTGATAAATATTACATTCTGAGCCAAAAGCACTAGCTGAGTCTACAATCAAGTTTTAGCTTTTCAAGTTCCAGAATAATAATTTAGACTTGATGAGAACCTATCTATTCATACATGGTATCAAACATTATATCAATCAACATCTTTTGCCAGTCATCTCATTTCCACTTATTATCTCATTTCCACTTATTACTCAATGTAGTACAATGGATCAAGCAGTCTCATTAGCTGCGAGAAGCAGACGATTCAAATCCAGTTTTAACCTTGCAACGTAAACCTAAACACACGACATGTAGGGGCACTCCGTCACCACACTTATCAACCGTCCCCATCGATCCACCGTTCGTGGCCAGGACTCACCGCCTTGGCATACAATGCTCCACTAGCCCCGGCCGCCGCCGTGCAGTGGCCGCACTTGTACCCACCATTCTAGAATGGGAGACCCAGTCTCAGGACAAGTGGGGGGTAAAGTCCGCGCCCGGCTTCACTCAGGTACTAGGCTTACCGGTTACCATATTTCTCAACATGTGTTTAGTACGTTCAAACGCTTGACACAGGTATCTGCATGTTAATCCTTATTCCAATTTCGTCTCATAGACAACACATCCCATGGATTCGTGTCCACAGACCATCATCATTTTGTTATCAAAATGGATACAACGAATTCCTGACCTCGCGCGAGTGCTTGAAAAATCACTCGACTTCTACCGAGATCCTGATTAAGCATAGCAGATACTCGACCTATCATACTAGTATCCATCTCAAAAGGAATCCTGAGTTCATGCAACTAGGGTTTCAGGCAACTCCTACACTTAAGTGCACAGTACAAGCCTACAAACATTAAGTGTAGTAAAATAGAATATATAACGGTTATGCATAAAACCAGGGCTTGCCTAGAATTCAACACTGGTAGTGTTTGCTAGATGACACTCGCTTCACGAGCATCCACTGGTTAAGTCCATCATTCTTCAGGTCGTCCACCAACTGCATCTTGTGGTTGGCACCACATCACTTGCACGATCATCATATGAGATGCATGATGCATATGTATGAATATAATGAAAGTAGCACAAGATATTCAAATACACGGTAGCAAACTAAACATTAAATTGTAAGACACCGTAAACAACCACACGCACTAGCGCTAACTATCTACACGTCATCAAGCACACGTAAATCTGTATAGAAATTGGACAGATTCAGTTACTAAATTTGTGAACAGCACAACTTCTAACCGGTTAGACTTATGGCTGTCAAATTTTAACACAAGTAATATAATAAAGTTATCTACAACTTTTCTATATGGCGTTTTGACAGGTAATATGATTTAGTTCATTAAACAAACAGCACGACAAAAACAGTGCGTACAGCCCAAAACAACAACTAATAAATTTCAGCTCCTAATTACTTCAAGAATTGTCACGTTCTAGAGACTTGAACCATTCTAACACTTTACCATCTGTTAGAGTTAAAATAATCAAACAAGAACCAACAAGTCAACTTACAAATTTTATCCAAGTTATTCCGTGCGCTGGAGTTACCATAATCAATTAACAACGCACTCTCCACAATAATCAAATCATGTATACATGTATATCAAAGCGCTTTTCACCCAATAATTTGCATTTTAATTTAGACATCACATGAGCACCACTAAATTTACCCGCGACCATAACCATGCGCATTTGGACTACAACAAGCAATTTATTGCGATTACGTGCTTAACCAAACCATCTAACAATTTGGCTAACTAGCGCAACGACATAGCCGCTAAATAATATACACGTCGGCTTGCCTATTATCGTCGCAATCCGAGACACAACATAAACTACAACATTTTTTATAAACATACATATTCACAAGTATTTTCGCACACCGACCAACTCATACGAATCGTAAACCATCAGTCTACAATTCGCAAACACCATGCATTTACTTCCCAAATCATGAACGCATACATGTTTATCATACGAACCGAGTATTTCAATAATTATCCTAAAACAACCAACTCCATTACACACTTGTATCACAATTCTAATTGACTTACTTGAAGCATCTACTCGAAATTGTGAGCACAATCATGCACCATATGCAAAGCATAATTTAACGAACGCATAATACGCATCGTCACGGTTCGACTTATAAATATAGAGAAAGCGACGACTACTTTGGCATGTCACCACCTCTCTATATAAGCCAAAACAATTTCTACTATCAACTAAGAGTTCTAAGTATTAAACACATTATTACTTTCCACGCGCAAATAAACCTCAACTAAACACCAGTGACACCGATGTATTTTTACTAAACCCATCATGCGCATAACCCCGTCTCGCATACAACCATATAGTGGCGTGCACTCGAGACACTTCAATAAATGTGGCGCAACCACTAATATATGAACTCCGACACTCATGTCTTAACAATACATCCTCCACGCAAACTAGCATTTTCTAAACTACTCGTCGCATCAATAAATATATCCCATATATAAACACGAATCCCATCACATTGCATAAAACAATTACACTTTTCACATAAACACATGTCGATGCATTTCCCAAAACATAATCCACATTTTGTAACTTAGTCTTCGCATCAAACAACGTGTCGGGTACCGTAATTAGGGGTACCAACAATGCTCCTTAACCTGGCTGGAAAACATCTTCAGAACAAACCATACACGACCGATAAAGCGCGGTTCAAGTCAAGGCCTCGTCTACCAAGGGACGCAACCTCATCCGAGCCCAGCCTCGGGCAAGGACAGTAGTCCCGGATGGATTCACGCCTCGCTCAAGGGCCTCCTCAGGTAGAGGGCACACCCACGGCTCGCCCAAAGCCCAGCTTGGGCAAACTTTGTCGTGCAGCGACCTCGGCCAAATCGCCTTACCAACCGACCGTATTGCATGCGCATTTAATGCGGAGATCGCCTGACACCTTATCCTGACACTCGTGCCTCAGTCAGCAAGGTCGAAGTGACCGCAGTCACTTTGACCCTTTACTGACCGTTCTGACAGGAAAACAGCGCTATTCACCCCGTTCCGACTACTGTGCCAACCACTAGGGTAAAACTGACAACAGTAAGTCACGACCTCCCCCGAGTTCAGCCTCTAGCGCAATAGGGAGCTCCGCCTCGCCCGACCCCAGGCCTCGGCCTCAGCCTCGGCCTTGGAAGAAGGTCTCCGCCTCGCCCGACCCTGGGCCTCGACCTCAGCCTCGGCCTCGGGAGGAGTCACAACCTCGCCCGACCTCAGCCTGTGCCTCAAGAGAAGTATCCGTCTCGCCCGACCTCGGCCTCGGACCGACTATGCTACAGGGGATACATCATTACACTACCCCTAGCTAGCTGCCTCAGGCTATGAAGGAACAAGACCGGTGTCCCATCTAAATTACTCCGGTAACAGGTAATGATGGCTCCCCGCGTGCTCCCATGACGTCGGTTGCTCTCAACCCCCTACGGAAGCAAGGAAACGTCAGCAGGATCCATGCCACACCGCCATCTATGCTTCTACAGGGCTCAAGGCACTTCTCCGACGGCCACGTTAGCACATGTGCAGGGCTCAAGGCACTTCTCCGCCAGCCACGTTAGCACATAGCTACACCCCCATTGTACAGCTGGGCATCTCCTTGTATCTATAAAAGGGGATGTCCAGGGCCTTCCTAAGGAGGGAAAAAAGGGGGCGAGAGGGACGGTGCGAGCGAAGAGAGGTAGGCAGAGTAGGAGAGACGCGATGGAGGCTAACTCAGACAGCTCACCTCAGGGCTAGACTCTCTCTCTCTCTCGCTCTCGCTCTCTCGCGACGCTTGTAACCCCTACTACGAGCACCCCGGTGCAAGATAATATAAGCCTCATCCTCCCGCTTGTGTTCCATCTTGCATTAACCCATCTGGGTAGGGACACGCAGCGATAAATTCACTAGTCGGTTGACGGTCCTTGCGGGTCCGAAACGCCGACAGTTGGCGCGCCAGGTAGGGGCCTGCTGTGTGTTGACAAACACTTTCCCGTTGAGTTCCAGATGTGTAGCCTTCAGCAACCTCTTCAGCCCGGGACAGTGCTCCGCTTCGGGAGTCTTGAGTTCATGTCCCACGACGGCAGCTATGACATGGTACTCCTCCCCTCGCAGCACGACAACAATGACGACCGTCGGCTTGCCCGGTGGAGGCGAACTCGACGACGACTTCCCCCCGTGGCGGAAGAGGAACACCCGGGTTTGCCCCGCCACCCTCCTTGATGGAGGAGGGGGAGACGGGGCAACCATGGCCAGGCAGGAGGCGGCACTTCATCGGCTATCGGACTAGAGCGAGTCGACGACGCCAGCACCCCTGTGAGGGACATGTCGGGTGTTGTCCTCGCACCTGAGATAATGATGGGTGTCGCTTCCCAGCAACGTGCCAACCCCAAGCGGACTGATGACGCCAGCACCCTCGAGAAGGACTTGTTGGGCGTCAGCCTCGTACCTGAGATAACGGTGCATTCTGTCCCCGATGCGACTTCACCACCATCCATCAACCAAGAGGTACCATCCATTTTCCACCCTGTTCCCTTTAGATTCAGCTTCAATCCACCAAACGACCCCGCTTCGGTAAGCGCTTTCGCAAGGGCATATCCTGACCTTCTAGGGTACCATATGTGGTCAACTTGGGACCGACTGACGACCGTCTCAACCTCCAGACCCGTGGGTTCCAAGGAAGAAGACGACCCCGACTTTGGTTGGGATTTCTCCGGACTCCATGATCCCAGCGCCATGCGAGACTTCATGTCCGCATGTGACTACTGCCTCTCCAGCTACTCTGACGATGGCCATAGCCTCGGCGACGAGGGTTACGACCCAAGTCGCGAGTGTTTCCACATCGATCAGAGGGATCATGACGAAGACAACCACCTCGACATGCCGGAAGATGACAACGCCCCTGTGCCTGCGTCTCGCGTTGAGATCCCGCGGGAGCTAGCTGTGGTCCCAGTCCCTACGGGGGGTCAGGACACACAGCTCGAGCAACTCCACGAGATGCAGGCCAAGCTCGACGAAGAAGCGGGGCGGTTTGTGCAGCTCCAACAAAACATCGAGCAGGAATGGGCAGGCCAGGCACTCGCTGGAGGAGCGCGTCATCGGCCCGGGACATCCAGCGCCGTATCGTTGACGATGCCAGGGCAGGGCTGCCCCCGGCCTTCAGCGGGGCCGGCCATAACCTAGCTGTAGTGGCGATGCTACTTCGAACAATGCCGGAGCCATCCACCATCGAGGGGCGGCGTATCTAGGGCGAACTCAAGGATCTCCTGGAAGATGCCGCAATCCGACGAGCCGAGAGCTCTACCTCCCGAAGGCGAGGGTGCCCCTCGGAGCATCGCGCAATGTCCTCTCGACGCATGTGGGAGGCCTCGGTCCACACCGAGCGCACACGGGACAAGATGCCCGCAGCCCCGGATCGCCTCGCCGACGAGCAACACCGCTGCGATCGTCGAGCCTGCCTCGAGGAAAGGGTGTGCCGAGGCTACCACCCCAGGCGCAGAGGACGCTATGACACTGGGGAGGATCGGAGCCCCTCGCTCGAACAACCAGGTCCGCGAGTCTTCAGCCGGGCCATACGACGGGCGCTGTTCCCGACCCGGTTCTGAGCCCCGACTACCATCACGAAGTACTCAGGGGAGACAAGGCCGGAGTTGTAGCTTGCAAATTACCGGCTGGCTTGCCAGTTGGGAGGGACGGACGACGACAACCTCATCATCCGCAACCTCCCCCTTTTCCTCTCCGACGCTGCCCGGGCATGGCTACAGCATATGCCTCCTACGCAGATCTCCGACTGGGACGACCTAGTCAAGGCCTTCGCGGGAAATTTCCAAGGTACGTATGTACGCCCTGGGAACTCGTGGGATCTCTGAAGCTGCCGCCAGCAGCCAGGGGAATCCCTGCGAGAGTACATCCGGCGGTTTTCCATGCAGCGCACCGAGTTGCCCAACATCACCGACTCGGACGTCATCGGGGCATTCCTCGCCGGCACCACTTGCCGAGACCTGGTGAGCAAACTGGGACGCAAGACTCCCACCAAGGCGAGCGAATTGATGGACATCGCCACCAAGTTCGCCTCTGGTCAGGAGGCGGTCGAAGCCATCTTCAGGAAGGACAAATGGCCTCAGGGAAGACAGAAGGAAGATGCCCCCAAGGCGTCCGTCCAGCGTGGCGCAAAGAAGAAGGCCAAGAAGAAGGCGCAAGCAAAACGCGACGCCGTTGACGTGGATCTCGTCGCTGCTGCCGAGCACTGGAACCCTCGGAAACCTCCTGGAGGGGCCAACATGTTCGACAAGATGCTCAAGGAGTCGTGCCCCTATCATAGGGGTCCCGTCAAGCACACCCTTGAGGAGTGCAACATGCTCCGGCGTTACTTCAACAAGGCTGGATCCTCGGCAGAAGGTGGCAAGGACCAAGGCAACAACAAGAAGGGGGGCGACAAGGAAGAGGAGTTCCCGGAGTTCCACAACTGCTTCATGATCTACGGCGGACAGGTGGCAAACGCCTCGGCTCGGCACCGCAAGCAGGAGCGTCTGGAGGTCTACTCGGTGAAGGTAGCAGCGCCGGTCTACCTAGACTGGTCTGACAAGCCCATCACCTTCGACCAAGGCGACCACCCCGACTGCGTTTCGAGCCCAGGAAGGTACCCACTCGTCGTCGACCCTGTCATCGGCAACACTAGGCTCACCAAGGTCCTCATGGACGGAGGCAGCAGCCTCAACATCATCTACGCCGAGACCCTAGGGCTCTTGGGGGTCGATTTGTCCACGATCCGGGCCGGTGCAGCACCGTTTCACGAGATCGTCCCCGGTAAGCGTGTCCTATCCCTTGGGCAACTTGATTTGCTCGTCTGCTTCGGAACTCCCTCCAACTTCTGAAAGGAAACCATCACCTTCAAGGTGGTTGGGTTCCGAGGGACCTACCACGTGGTGCTGGGAAGACCGTGCTACGCCAAGTTCATGGCCGTCACCAACTACACGTACCTCAAGCTCAAGATGTCGGGCCCCAAGGGAATCATCACCGTCGGATCCACGTACCGCCACGCTTACGAGTGCGACGTAGAATGCATGGAGTACGCTGAGGCCATCGTCGAGTCCGAGGCCCTCATCGCCGACCTGGATTGCCTCTCCAAGGAGGCGCCTGATGCAAAGCGCCACGCCGGCAACTTCGAATCGGCCGAGGCGGTTAAGTCTGTCCCTCTCGACCCCAGCAACGATGCCGACAAGAAAGTCAGGATCGACTCCGAGCTCGACCCCAAATAGGAAGTAGTGCTCGTCGATTTCTCCTTGCAAACACCGAAATTTTTGCGTGGAGTCCCTTCGACATGCCCGGCATACCGAGGGATGTCGCCAAGCACTCGCTGGACATCCGAGCCGGTGCCCGACCCGTGAAGCAGCCCCTGCGCTGATTTGATGAAGAAAAGCGCAAGGCCATAGGCGAGGAGGTCCACAAGCTAATGGTTGCAGGGTTCATCAAAGAGGTATTCCATCCAGAATGGTTAGCCAACCCTGTGCTTGTAAAGAAAAAAGGTGGGAAATGGAGGATGTGCGTAGATTACACTGGTTTAAACAAAGCATGTCCAAAGGTTCCCTACCCTCTGCCTCGCATCGATCAAATTGTGGACTCCACTGCTGGGTGCGAAACCTTGTCTTTCCTCGATGCCTATTCAGGCTATCACCAAATCAAGAGGAAAGAATCTGACCATCTCGCGACTTCTTTCATCACACCCTTTGGCATGTATTGTTATACTACTATGCCATTTGGCTTGAGGAATGCAGGTGCAACCTACCAAAGGTGCATGAACCACATGTTCAGTGAGCACATCTGCAGAACGGTCGAGGCTTACGTCGATGACATCGTTGTCAAGACAAGGAAAGCCTCCGACCTCCTCTCTGACCTCGAAGTAACTTTCGGGTGCCTGCGTGCAAAGGGCGTAAAACTCAATCCTGAGAAGTGTGTCTTCGGAGTCCCCCAAGGCATGCTCCTAGGGTTCATCGTCTCCGAACGAGGCATCAAGGCCAACCTAGAGAAAATCGCGGCCATCACCAACATGGGACCAATCAAAGATTTAAAAGGAGTACAAAGGGTCATGGGATGCCTTGCGGCTCTGAGCCGCTTCATCTCGCGCCTCGGCGAGAAAGGATTGCCCTTATACCGCCTCTTAAGGAAGGCCGAGCGCTTCACTTGGACCCTCGAGGCCGAAGAAGACCTCGGAAACCTTAAAGCACTCCTTACTAATGCGCCCATCTTGGTGCCCCCCGCTGAGGGAGAATCCCTCTTGATTTATGTAGCCGCAACCACTCAGGTGGTCAGCGCCGCGATCATAGTCGAGAGACGAGAAGAAGGGCATGCACTGCTCATCCAGAGGCCGGTCTACTTCATCAGCGAGGTGCTATCCGAGACCAAGATCTGCTACCCACAAATCCATAAGCTACTGTATGCAGTAATTCTAACACGGCGAAAGTTGCGACACTACTTCGAGTCTCATCCGGTGACTGTGGTGTCATCCTTCCCCGTGGGAGAGATCATCCAGTGCCGAGAGGCCTCGGGTAGGATAGCAAAATGGGCAGTGGAACTCATGGGCGAAACACTTTCATTCGCTCCTCGGAAGGCCATAAAATCTCAAGTCTTGGCAGACTTCCTGGTTGAACGGGTCGACACCCAATTGCCGACAGCTCCAATCCAGGCCGAACTTTGGACCATGTACTTCGATCGGTCGCTTATGAAATCCGGAGCGGGTGTTGGCTTGCTCTTCATTGCACCCCTCGGGAAACATGTGTGCTACGTACTGCGCCTCCATTTTCCGGCGTCAAACAACATGGCCGAGTACGAGGCCTTGGTTAATGGATTGCGCATCGCCGTCGAGCTAGGAGTTTGGCGCCTCGACGCTCGTGGCGACTTGCAGCTCGTCCTTGACCAGGTCATGAAGAACTCCCACTATCGCGATCGGAAAATGGAGGCCTATTGCGAGAAGTTCGGCGCTTGGAAGATAAATTCCATGGGCTGGAACTCAACCATGTTGCTCGATGGTACAACGAAACCGCGGATGAGCGGGCGAAAATAGCCTCGGGGCGGACGACGATTCCCCCGAACATCTTCTCCAGGGACATATATCAACCATCGGTCAAAATCGACGACACGCCCGAACCCGAGGTGACCTCGGCCCAGCCCGAGGTACCCTCGGCAGCCGAGGGTGAGGCCCTGCGCGTTGAGGGAGAGCAGAACGGGGTTGCGCCAAACCAAAACTGGCAGACCCCGTACTTGGAATATCTCCTCCAAGGAGAGCTGCCCCTCGACAAGGCCGAAGCTCGGCGACTGGCTCGGCGCGCCAAGTCATTCGTTTTACTGGGTGATGAAAAAGAGTTGTACCACTGTAGCCCCTCGGGCATCCTCCAACGATGCATATCAGTTGCCCAAGGACAAGAGCTGTTACAAGAAATACACTCGGGGGCTTGCGATCACCATGTAGCACCTCGAACCCTCGTGGGAAACGCTTTCCGACAAGGTTTCTACTGGCCGACCGCGGTGGCCGACGCCACTAGGATTGTACGCTCCTGCCAAGGGTGTCAATTCTATGCGAGACAGACGCACCTGCCCGCTCAAGCCCTATATACAATACCTATCACTTGGTCGTTTGCCATATGGGGTCTGGACCTCGTCAGTCCCTTGCAGAAGGCACTCGGGGGCTTCACGCAACTGCTGGTCGCCATCGACAAATTCTCCAAGTGGATCGAGGTTTGACCCTTAACCAGCATCAGGGCCGAGCAGGCGGTGGCGTTCTTCACAAATATCATCCAACGCTTTGGGGTCCCAAACTCCATAATCACCGACAATGGCACACAGTTCACTAGGAAAAAGTTCTTGGACTTCTGCGAGGACCACCACATCCGTGTGGACTGGGCCGTCGTAGCTCACCCAATGACAAATGGGCAGGTGGAGTGCGCCAACGGTATGATTTTACAGGGACTAAAACTGAGGATCTACAACGACCTCAACAAGTTTAGCAAGCGATGGATAAAAGAACTACCCTCGGTGGTTTGGAGTCTGAGGACGACGCCGAGCCGGGCCACGGGTTTCTCGTCGTTCTTTCTAGTCTATGGGGCCGAGGTCATCCTACCCATGGACTTAGAATACGGTTCCCCAAGGACAAAGGCTTACGACGACCAAAGAAATCAGACTAGCCGAGAAGATTCATTGGACCAGCTAGAAGAGGCTCGGGATGTGGCCTTACTACACTCGGCGTGGTATCAGCAGTCTCTGCGACGCTACCACGCCCGAAGGGTTCGGGCCCGAGGCTTCCAAGTGGGAGACTTGGTGCTTCGGCTGCGATAAGACGCCCGAGGGTGCCACAAGCTTACTCCTCCCTGGGAAGGGCCGTTCATCTTCGCCAAGATTTTGAAGCCCGGGACATACAAGCTGGCCAACGATCAAGGTGAGGTCTACAACAATGCTTGGAACATCGAACAGCTACGTCGCTTCTACCCTTAAAATGTTTCAAGTCGTTCATGTATCTCACTTTCTTTACGTGCATAAATAAAGTCTAACCATCAAGGAAGGATCAGCCTTGCCTCGGCAAAGCCCGACCCTCCCTCGGGGGCTAGAAGGGGACAACCCCCTCTGCGTCAAAATTTTCCTCGGGAAAGTTTTCTACCAAAACGACTTTCATGCTTTTCGACTATATCGATAACGGAATCCTAAAAATGATGAGAGAAACACGTAAACGGCTAGGCCGACCGAGCCGAGGGACTCCTACACCTCCGGGATACGGATACCTCACTCATCACCTTCCGCGAAAAGTAACTCGCGCTCGGATAAGCGATTCTGCTATTGAACAAGTCCTAACGCATGAAACAAGAGGAAAGAAAAAGCAGCTTTATAATCCAACAATAAAAATGTTTAGGCCTCAGCGGCTGCAAAAACATACGCATACTTAAAACAAACTGTTCCTGCAGGCTCAGACATCGGCAGGGGGAGGAGCAGCACCCTCGGCATCGTTTCCACCCTCGACAGGATCTGGCCCGGCATTAGACGGCGACACGGGCGGAAGGATCTCCACCTCAAAGGAGGAAGCCAGCGCCGCGCTTGGGCCCTCGACGGCCGCATCAAGCCTCTGGACCTTGGCTAAGGCAGCCTCCTCTTCGTCGGGTAAGCAGTACCCCTCGCTGACCCGCTCCAGATCCACGTCGTATGGGAAGCGAGCACGGCGAAGGTCTGCCTAACGCCGTGGTACAGCGCCACGCGGAGTCTGTTGCGCACATGGCCGCCCAAGGCCCGTAGGTGACTCTGGGGGGAGCTACCCGAGCGGACGTCGTCGAGGCCGAAGGCCCGGCAAAAGCTCGAGATGGCCTCGGACACGGCCACGCGGTCGCCCTCCTTCTGCTCAGCCGCCTGGGCAAGCGCCTTGCAGTTCTTAACGGACTCGTTAAGAGCCGTCTTGAACCCTGCAGACAGCCGAACAAAATTCTTTAGACACAAGGAGAAGAATGGAGACAAAAACAAAGTCACAAAGTGGGCGAAACATACCTTCGGCCTAGGCACGCTGCTGCAAGGCCACAGCTTGGGCGGACTGGGAAGACCCGATGGCCACGGCCAGGCTCTCTGCAAGGGTCCTGGCCCGAGCGGACGCCTCGGCTAGCCGCTCCGTAGCCTCAGCCAACTGAACCCTAAGGGCCTCAGCCCGGCTCACGGCCTCGGCAGCTTGGCTCCGAGATCGGTCCCGCTCGCCGATGACCTGGCCAAGCTCCAGCTGCCGCTGCTGCATCTCCTTGGCCTGGGAAGCCACCTGCTCCCAGGCCGACGAAGCCTCTGCTCATGCCGACGCCGCCTCTGTCCCCGCCGCCGCTGCCTCCGACTTCAGCTCATCACAGAGCGACCGAAGGTCCGCCACCTCGGTGCTCCGTTGGGCGAGGTGCTCATTGGCCTTGGTAAGCGTGGCCCACTGGGATCGCAGTGACTCCCAAACGTCGCTTTCGCGGCGGATGAACAGCGACTTGGCGGTGCTCGTGTCCGCAAGCTCCTGAGGAAGGAAAACAAGATGTCACAAAGAATGCCCTGGTCACGCAAGGTGTACGTCTAAATCCTTACCTGGAAAACCCTGGGAACGTCCCAAGAAAGGATTTCCATGGTCGACTGAAGCGACCTCATCGCCACCTTGGTATGCTCACGGAAGCTATCCCGAGACTTCTCCTCCAACGTTAAGGGAGAGGAGGGGCTCCGAGGTGTCACGGCTCTAGAACCGGAGCGGCTACCCACACCACTCATTGGGATTGAGCTGCGTAGGGGTAAGGTCGCTGCTCCCCAGGACAGGCCATGGTTCTGCGCGCCCCTCCACCGAGGCGTTGAGTCCCCCTACAGTCGATGCATCGGGCACCACCGCCATCGACATACTCGGCCTTTCCTCGGCTAAGGTGGCAGGCCTCCGATCACCGACCTCGGCAACGACGGCCGCCCTCTCCTCTTGGTCGAGAACGGGGAGGTCAGGGATAACCGCAGGCGGCGGCGCCTCAACCATCCCGATGTCGGCGGCGACGGGCGGCTTCGCGGGCGAATCAGCGACAGCCCCGGAAGGAGTTGATGCTGGCACTGGCAACAAGTCAGCCGGGCTCGAGGCCGCGGCCGCGTCAGCAGCCTCCCCCGATGTGATGGCTGCTCCAATAGGGGGGTCAGCCTAGGAGGCTTGCCCCATGGCAGCTCGTGCCGCCAGGGCCCCCCGCTGGAGAGCGCCTTGTGCGGAGGCCAACCAACCAGCATGGCGCGCCGTAGCGCCGGCTGTAGAGGCTGGCCCCGTCTTAAGGGCCTTCGTGGGGGCCAGACCAGCCAAGCCCTGCCTCCGCTTGCTGAAAGAAAGAGAGAGAGCAAGTTCAAGACACACCAGTGAAAAAACCAAAACAGAGGTATCCTCAGATACTTACCCGCTCCGGGGCAAGGCCAATCGCGCCTGCGGGGAGGCCCCTCGGGCCCCGGTCTCCACAGGCGCTGCCGAGGGTTGCCCCGCTGCCGGCTTTGGCGCCGTTTCCGCCTCGGACGCCCGAGGCGCCGAGGGAGCGGCCTGCCCAGGCGTCGTCATGACGGCCGAGGGACCAGCCTCTTGTACGGCCGGCGTGGGCACCTGCTCTTGGGGGGGCATGCGGTTCGGACTGACCCCCCGGAGTCACCCCCATCATCTCGACCAAGGGGTCAAGTACCCCCTCGGCCTGCCTCCGCTCCTCGGACCAGAACCTTGGTGTCCCGGCCGCAGGCACTAGTGGTGCCAGCCCACTTGGAGGCTGGCTCGGCGACCCCTGGCCTAGCCTCGGGTCCGGGCTGAGGCCAAGTCGGGTTGCCATGTCATCGTCTTCATCATCATCATCATCATCATCATCGTCGTCGTCGTCCTCATGCGTCTCCGGCGATGACTCCAACGCGAGCCCATCCCTCGCCTGCCTCCGGCGACGCTTCTCCAAGGCTTCCCGAGCTCGCATCCTCTCGCGAGCTCATGCCTTTTCCGCGTCCTTCTTCTCCTTTTCCTTCTCTGCGGCGAGCCTACGCACGGCTCGGTCCGCCACGTCCTTTGGGACCGGTGGCCGGGCGGGTTTAAAACTCCTCAACCCCTGAGGATGAACAAAAATCCCAACAGTAAGAATCAAAAGCATAGAAAACTCGGCGCAAAACAGGAGGATTGGACACTTACCAGGGACACATACCCACGGTCGGGACGCATCGTGGGCTGGCTAAGGGTGCCAGCATCCAGCCTCCCTACTGTACATGCTACTCGCTTGAGGAGGTCGTCGGCGGAGAGGGAGGTCGAGGACATCCGTGAGCCCTCCAAATCGACCTCCGGCTTCATCTCCGAGAGCCGCAACCGCCGCTCTGCCAAAGGGAGCACCCTCCGGTGATGAATAGCGGCGACGACCCCTACAGCGATAAGGCCCTCATCTCGTAACTTCTACAAGGCGTGCAGAATAGGCTGGAGCTTCTCCTGGTTCTCGCGCGTGGCCCCCGGCGCCAGTTATTGCCGGCGGCAGTCACCACTCGTCGAGAAAACGGCGGAAGCATCCCGTCGTCGTTCCGGAGATAAAACCACCGGTTCTGCCGCCCCTTGTTCGAAGACACAAGGGAGGCAGGGATGTACTGCTGCACGCGCCCCGACCTTAGCTGGAGGGTGCAGCCACCGGCCCGCACCGCCATACTGACCTTCTTCGTGTCCGTCGACGCGGCGAAGAACTCCGCGGAGAAGAGATGAGTCCACAGGTCCCAGTGAGGGTCAATCCCCAAAAAACCCTCGTAAACTGCCGCGAAGATGGCCGCTTGCGCAATAGAGTTGGGGTTGAAGTTATGCAGCTCCACCCCGTAGTAGTGCAGGAGCGCTCGCATGAAGCGGCTTGCTGGCACTCCAAACCCCCGCTCATGGAAAGGGATGAAATTGACCACGTACCCCGGCAGCGGAGTCGGGTCGGCCTCGCTCCCGTGTGCCATCCGCTCCGGCTGCGGCCCACCGGAGAGAGGATGAAGCAAACCATCGGTAACAAGGGCCTCCAGATCCTCCACAGCAACGGTGGAGAAAGGCCATGGGTCACGCGACGGAACGACGGTCACCTGGTCAGCCATCGCCGAACGGAGGTGGTGGAGGCGGAGGGGATGAGGTGCGCGGTTTTCTCTTCTCTAGCTATTCTCTTAGGTTGCGGAAACCAAAGCAGAAGGCAAGCGCGAATGGCAGGGTAAAGAACCACCGATGGCCCCTCTTCCGGGTATATAAAGGCCCGGGCGAGATCCACCCAAAACTTCGCCCGAACCCGTCGCGAAATTCAAACTCGAAGGTGAAACGGTCTTTCTGTTCCTCGAACGACTCGAGCACGCGCAACAGATGCCCCGCAAATCGCCCGTCCTATCGCATTAACTCCTTGACAGGGCAAGCGACACCTCCGGCAGGCGAAGCGGGCACCGTTTCGCCTCCGTCATGATGAGGGGATATTTCCTTTCTGTGCCACATTATTTAAATTTATATCTTTTTCCTTTTCCTCTCTCTCTCTTGCCACAGGGACCGAGAAAGGGGATATTTCGAAAAGGATCCTTCTCAATGAAGGAAACGGGCCTCGAGCCCTCCTACTGATTAGGGGTTCGAAGGTTGCGCCCTCCAGGGTTCGGCAACCGCCCCAGAGCACTCGGGCTCCGAGCCCTTTACTGATCAGGGGTTCGAAGGCTTGCCCCTCGGAAGGGTTCGACAGCCGCCCAGAGCACGTAGAGTCAGGGATGACCACGTCCGTTACATGGCCAAGGCTCGGGCTACGCTCTCGAGGTACCCTAGGACATTTCTGAGACCAGCGGGAACGATTTGTAATGGAATCCCACCGGAGGGAGGCACCGAGCCCTCGGACCCTATCGAATGGGTCTGGGTCCAGCAAATCACCCACAGGTACTTTTAGAGCGTGCCTCCGGGTCACTAGTCGACCCTTATCGAACGGGGCTCGGGCGTCCACTCGGATTACCCGCTAGCAACTCACTGGAAACACCATGTTCGGTGCCCTCCGAGGGTAACATGGCGCTTTCCCCCCCCTCCCCTCCTCCTTGCGGAGAGGTGACGAAGGGGCATACAATAAAAGTCGAGACGGTCCTTGATCGTGCTCTCGCTCCATGCAGAGGCTCGGGGGCTACTCTCGCACCAGGCTACGGCCAAACTATTGACCACGTCAACAAACCAGCTTAAAAACTCGGAGCCTGACCGTGCACCCAGGCTACGGCCAGGCCGCATGAGGGAACAACAAGGCTGACCGAGGCATCACAAAAAGAATTAAGACCTCAGAGGAGTCAAACCACTCCTCCGAGGCCTCGGGGGCTACACCCTACGGGTGCGCTCGCGCGCACCCATTGGAACGGAACATGACCGAGAAGGGCTGGTCCCATTGCAAAAACTCCGGCAGAACCTCCAAGCGAGTACCTACACTCCCTTCGAGGCTCGGGGGCTACTATCGGGTACCATAATTAGGGGTACCCCCAATGCTCCTTAACCTGGCTGGAAAACATCTTCAGAACAAACCATACACGACTAATAAAGCGCGGTTCAAGTCAAGGCCTCGTCTACCAAGGGATGCGACCTCATCCGAGCCCAGCCTCGGGCAAGGACAGTAGTCCCGGACGGATTCACGCCTCACCCGAGGGCCTCCTTAGGCAGAGGACGCACCCTCGGCTCGCCCGAAGCCCAGCTTGGGCAAACTTTGTCGTGCAGCGACCTCGGCCAAATCGCCTTACCAACCGACCGTATCGCATGCGCATTTAATGCGGGGATCACCTGACACGCGTGCCTCAGTCGGCAAGGTCGAAGTGACCACAATCACTTCGCCCCTTTACTGACCGTTCTGACAAGAAAACAACGCTATTCACCCCATTCCGACTATTGTGCCAACCACCAGGGTAAAACTAACAACAGTAAGTCACGACCTCCCCCGAGTTCAGCCTCGGGCGCAACAGGGAGCTCCGCCTCGCCCGACCCCAGGCCTCGGCCTCAGCCTCGGCCTCGGAAGAAGGTCTCCGCCTCGCCCGACCCTGGGCCTCAGCCTCAGCCTCGGCCTCGGGAGGAGTCACAACCTCGCCCGACCTCAGCCTCGGCCTCGGGAGGAGTCACAACCTCGCCCGACCTCAGCCTCGGCCTCAGGAGAAGTCTCCGCCTCGCCCGAACTCGGCCTTGGACCGACTACGCTACAGGGGATACATCATTACCCTACCCCTAGCTAGCTGCCTTAGGCTATGAAGGAACAAGACCGGTGTCCCATCTAAATTACTCCGGTAACAGGTAATGATGGTTCCCCGCACGCGCCCATGACGTCGGTTGCTCTCAATCCCCTATGGAAGCAAGGAAACGTCAGCAGGATCCATGCCGCACCGCCAGCTATGCTTCTACAGGGCTCAAGGCACTTCTCCGACGGCCACGTTAGCACATGTGCAGGGCTCAAGGCACTTCTACGCCAGCCACGTTAGCACATAGCTACACCCCCATTGTACAGCTGGGCATCTCCTTGTATCTATAAAAGGGGATGTCAGGGCCTTCCTAATGAGGGAAAAAAGGGGGCGAGAGGGACGGCGCGAGCGAAGAGAGGCAGGCAGAGTAGGAGAGACGCGGTGGAGGCTAACTCAGACAGCTCACCTCAGGGCTAGACTCTCTCTCTCTCTCTCGCTCTCGCTCTCTCGCGACGCTTGTAACCCCTACTACGAGCACCCCGGTGCAAGATAATATAAGCCTCATCCTCCCGCTTGTGTTCCATCTTGCATCAAGCCATCTGGGCAGGGACACGCAGCGATAAATTCACTAGTCGGTTGACAGTCCTCACGGGTCCGAAACGCCGACACAACGCATCGCATATTTTCTATCATAATAAAAATACCCGAGTTCTTTTCTATTTCATTTTCTTCCCTACACGCGTTCATTCATACAATTATATTTTCACGCACATATTTACGCCCTGGACTGAATCGTAAATCAAACAAAATCACAATTTTTCTAAAGCGAACAACCTGGCCGAAATCCGAATGGTGTTGTGCATGTGTGCATGTTGGTTTGGCTTTCTGTCGAGAAACAACGCGTGAAGCGCGACGACGACAAGGGGCTGCGATTAAACGACATACATAATTATTACATAGCTTATTAGTTTGGTTATTTCATAAAATCAATGAACACAGAACAACGAGGTCTCACCGAAGAATTTTGGCGTCGCGACAGGGACTACTCAGATCGGGTTGATGCAAGCGACACAGAGGGGATCTCATGGCTGCTGCTCGCTGTGGCATTTCGTCGAGCACGCCGAGGGCGCGACGCAGAGGGGATCCACGTGGCTGCGCGAACTGGCGTCGCGGCAGCTGCGCGAGGTAGACGGCTGCGGGGTCGACGATGTCACGAACAGGGCTGCTGCGGCTCATGCATGGAGGAGATCCGGTGCCCGGGTGCCTGGCAGGGCCAACGGTGGCTGGACCTGGGTGCGGCCAGAGCGCCGAGCGTCCGGTGAGGGCGACGACCGGAGGCGGTGGGCTGCTGCAGGCTGCCGGCGCACCGGTGGAGAAGCTCGCGCGGTCACCAGGACGAGATCCAGCAGGGGGGCGAGCTGCCAGAAAGGGGATGCCATGGTCGGCCGAGCACCGAGGAGACGGGACGGGGCGCATCCATGGAAGAGGGTGCGCCAGATCACCTGCTCGAGCTTCGGATGCAGGAAGGGATTAGCGTGTGCCATGGGAGTAGGTACCTGCGCCGACCCGCCGCTATGGAGGAACAGGGGACGTCGGCCTCGGCCATGGGGGAGCCCGACTGGAAAAATCTGGGCGCCATGGAAGAACGAACGCAGGGGCGTCGGGGCCTGGGCGTTCCCTGGCCACGGGCAGGGCAGAGCAGGGGGAGGTGGTCGCTGTGCAGGGCGCCAGATTGGGGTGAGAGAAGAGCTCCTGCTGGGGGAAGGCGCCGACTTTGGGAGATCACAAGCAGGGCGCTGGGGATGTAGAGGCCGACGGCCTGGGTGAGCCTTGCGTGTCCGGTGTCTTGGCCCTACCGCTGCTGGAGGGGAGGCGAGTCCTGCCACCACTCCGATTGCTGCGTCCAAGAAGCCTGAGGTTGAAGATGCCAGTGCGGGGAGAAAATTGCCAGGGACGCCCTGCTCGATGCTTATCCATAGGAGGAACAGAGAGGGGATGACGCTGGGGGCGGCCTTCGGAGCTCCGGCGCAGAGATCGTGGGGCCGAGTGCCATGGGCAGTTGAGGGAGGTGTTGGGGGCCTTCGGCTTCCGAAGGTCCTCAAAAACGTAATTGACTATGTTCTCCAAAAAAATATGTGAACAGGTACCTTCGAAGTCAAGTTGCGAGTATACAAAAGCATGGTTAAGACGAAGCTTAACTGAGCCGGCAATCACGACGAAGGATAAGACGATCACGAAGCTATGCGCAGAAGAGCTTCGGCATAACGGAGGAAAGGGAAACCGACTTAAAGATGAAAAGCCAGATTAGACCTCGAAGAATTACTATAGAGTTATTGATAAATGTAAAGGGCATTAATGTAATCTTGCATGGGCTACGACCCGTGCCTATAAATAGGTGAACAGTATTCCCGTACTGTAGACGCTGACTTGGCATTCACTTTTGCGCCACACCTGTATTTTCTTTCCTTCAAGCCGAAGGTACATTTGCAATTTATCTTTGTTTACACAAGTAATATAAATAGAAATAGATTAATAATAATGTTTACAGAAATTATGTTACTTTCTGTATTTTGTTTGAATGTTCTCCATTTTTTATCATGATCATGAAGGTACATCCTTCATGACCTTCGTCCTAAATTCGTTATATCCGAAGGGAAATAATGATTTGAAGGACGAAGGGCTTTTGATATTTAACATTTTATGTTGCCTTGTTCTTGATTCATAGCATTTGAGAACAAGTCCCCAACATTGGCGCCCACCATGGGGCTCGAACCCACTTCCATTTTTTGAGTCTTGAACACTTTCGGCAAGCATCACCTTCGTCATGCCGCCGAAAAAAGCTTCAGCGATAGGGGCTGGTACTTTACAGCCGCTGGATCCCAATCAGGACGTCCTTTCTCTTAGAGAGGCCCGAAGCCAGAAGAGGAAGGCTGTTAGTCCAACACCTCCGGAGGATGACTTGGATCAGGAGATCCAAAACCTGGAGATCCTTCAGCAACAGGTGCAGCGCAAGAAGGAGAAGATGGCTCGTCTAGCTGACCTTTAGAGACAGATAGACGAAGCTTCTAAAGAGGTTCGTCATCTTGTTCAAGATGATCAGAGCCGAAGGCCTCCACGCAGAGAGCTCCATCAGGAAGGCTTCCACAATGAGGACGACTGGTATGAAGATTTCCATCATGGAAACTTTGCTTTCAATGATGCTTCTCCTCTCTCAACAGAATTGCAGGCTACACCATGGCCCTAGTCTTACAAGCCACCCCAGCTCCCCATGTATGACGGTCATACAGACCCGAAGCAATTCCTGATGAGCTATGAAGCAACCATATCTTCGTATGGTGGCAATACTGCAGTCATGGCAAAATCCTTTGTCATGGCCGTCAAGAGCGTTGCTCAGACCTAGTACTCTTCTCTTCGGCCAGGGACAATCACTTCTTGGCAGAAGTTGAAGGATATGCTGATAACTAGCTTCCAAGGGTTTCAGACGAAGCCAGTCACTGCTCAAGCTTTATTTCAGTGTACCCAGGACCACGAAGAATACCTCAAGGCGTACGTCCGAAGGTTTCTGCGTCTGAGGGAACAAGCGCCAACAGTGCCCAATGAAATTGTCATTGAGGCCATGATTAAGGGGCTTCAGCCGGGACCTTCAGCGCAGTACTTTGCCAGGAAGCCACCACAAACGTTGGAGAAGCTGCTCCAAAAGATGGACGAATACATTCGAGCTGACAATGACTTCCGCCAAAGAAGGGAGGAAGCATTCAGGTTCTCTGAAATGACCAGGGGCTTCGGAGGAAGATTTCACCCGAGGCACGTTAGGTCAATTCATAACTCTGCTCAAACAGATGATCGAGGTAGTCAGCAGCAAAGGCCACAATACTCTTCACAAGCTTCGGGCCAGCAGCAAAGTTCTTTTCGGCCGCCAGCGCCAAGGGGCAGAGGCGCCAGGGGCTTCGGGGGAAGGTTTGGAGATCAGCCAAGAAAAATTTATTGCCTATTCTGTGGTGAAGACAAGGGCCATACCACCAGGATGTGTCACGTTACTATCCAGGAGCAGAAGGAGATAGCAGAAGCAGCCGCGCAACAAAGTCAAACACCCCGCAGCTTCTGTTGCTTCGGCAAGCCAACCCCAAGCATCTTGGCAGCACCCTCCACCACCACTGCCGACGCAGCGAGGACAGCAGCCAGAAGGGAGTCAGAACAATCACCTTCAGAGAGACTTCAGAGAGGAGTCTGAAGCTCGCACAGTCAATAGCACTGTGCCAGAGTCAAAGCACATTTATTGATAAATATCCTACCTCAACAGCAATTTTTTCGCATTTTTACATTCAGTATTACCTTTTTGTTAATAAGGAACAATTATGAGAAGTTTAAGAGTCTTTTATCGTTTTTCAATTTCTTGTAACACTTTCGTCTTTTTACCATAATAAAAATATGTCCTTTCCATAGGCTTGAGTTGCCGAAGCATACGAATTTATGGTGGCATGAAGGACCTTTGTGTTATCAAAAATTTGTTCTAACAGACACAGTGCAAATTCTGCAAAACAGTGAAAAGTCGTTCCTAAGGGAGCGCAGTGTAAGTTTTCTGAACCTACAGCGAAAAATAAACGCTGATTCCGCTGAAAGTAAAAGGCAAAGAAGCTCCTAAGGGAGGCTTACAGCGAAAAATAAACGCGGATTCCGTTGAAAGTAAAAGGCGAAGAAGCTCCTAAGGGAGGCTTACAGCGAAAAGTCAGCGCTGATATAAAAAGTATGTGTGCTCTATTACAGGGACTTATATCTGTGGCACAAATATCATTTTGCATAACATAACATCATCACATCATTTTTGCATAACATAAGCATCATACAGCATATTGCATGTGGAACAAGAAGGGGATACAGTGTTGATCTTCGGAGAATATTTTGGAAAAGAGAAAATCGTGCTAAGGCACAAGACAAATCAAGACGAAGTGTAGCCTCATTAAAGAGGCAACACAAAACTTTTTTATAGCTTCGGAGAATATTTCACGAAGCTTGGATATTCTTCATCAGAGAAGTAAACAAATTCTTGTGATATAGAAAAGATTTTCTTCACGAAGCATGAAAAGAAGGGAAGGTGTTTTTTCGCTGAAGGCTCAAAAAATGGTATGTATGCAAAATTTCATGCATCGTAAAGAATTAAACTATAAATAGATTATATATTACATTCAAAGTTACAATGTATTACACATGTTACGTTCCAAATGTTTCTACAATAGTGTTTAATCCTCCTTAAGAACTATTTCCGCAGCTTCGTTCAGTAGCTGGTCGACAACCTTGTCCATAATGGCTTCGGCCATTTTTCTAATTTCATCGTCCCCCTTCGGGTGGGGGCCCGGAGATGCCTCAGCAGGTTCTGAGGGAAGAGAAGATACGGCTATATTACTATTACAAACCGCGAAAAAAGCCTGGAATTAAAAATTACAGCATAATAAAAACCACTAATTAATACCTATTTGCCCTTCGGGCTCTGTACTTTTCTCGGTAGCTTCTGCTACTTTTCTAGCATCGTGGATGCCTTTTTCACTCTTTTGAATAATTTCTTGCGCCATTTCTCGGCCGCCGTTGTCCCAGATATCGGTGAAGATTTTTCCACCGACCATGCTTGCTTCGGCTGAGGGGTCTTTAATGTCTTCATAGGACAAGGTAGCTTCGGACTGCGCTAAGGATTTTACATGCTCGCAACCTTTCCTCTCCAAAACAGCAGCAATCCCTCTAGCACCCGAAAAAGCGCAGATGTCACCGCGGCTATTCAGGATTTCCTCGAAGGCCTCTGCTTCGTGACTGATACATTCCATTGGACCTTCAGGATTGCCTCTTGAGAAATTCTCTTCACTAGAGAATGCGCCAACGTTGGCGAAGCTGGATTTTATCTTCTTAACGCACTCTATGGATTTAACATAGCATTTTCTCTGGGATGCACGAAGCTCCTTAACACTTATCTCCAAATGATTGGCCCATTGATCACTAAGCTCTCGTTTTGTCTCTTCAAGTATACGTTCTTCTTTGGCTCTAGCTAGCTGTTTCTGAAGATCTTTAATTTCGCGTTTTTGGGCTTCGGCCTGGGCCTTTGAGGCAGCTTCGTCCTCTTTTACCTTGTCCACCAATGTAAGCAGAATTTTATCCTTTTCCAGAGCTTCGTTTCTCAGTTTAATAACCTCTGATCGTAGGTTGGTGAAAGCAATTTCATAGCTCTCGTCTTCGGCATTCTTTTGTGCTCTCAACGCGTTGCTTAGTATTAAACCCTATATGTAAAAGAGTTGGTATAAGAATAAAAGAATTGGTTTCAAATCATAAAATTTCCAAACGCGCAGTTCTCGTACCTTCAGGCTATTGTACGCAAGACTATCCGCAAGATCGTCCTTCGTCATAGCGCATAATCCAGCTTCAAGCTTCGGAAACCCCATACTTCTAACCATTTCCCGACAGACGGATAATTCTTTATTGTCTGGGAGGCAGTATAGGAAATCTTCTTCGTTCGTCCCATTGAACACTATTGCCCCTTTCAGATATTTCAATTCTTTGGCATAGTGATTAGCTTCAAAAACTTCTTCTTCCGATAAATTTTTCCCCGAAGCATGTCGCACGATATAATCGTATATTTTGGAAGATGCTTCGGGGGCAGCGGTATCAATTCCTTCAACCAAAGTTGGCTCTGACATTTTCATTTTTTCGGTTGCCTTTGCAATTTTTGTTTCTTCTGCTTCCAAAGGTATTACCTTGGTTGGTTCTGAAGGCCCGGTTTCAACTCCAGTCTGTTGCTTCGGAGCTTCAGCAACGGATACTCCAGCAAGCGCCTCAGAAGTTTCAGCAGTCTTCTTTGGGGTTGTGCTTGGAAGTTTAATTGTTTCCAAAACATCTAACACATTAACCATTCTTTTTCTTTTTGGGGTCACTGTTGGCCCCTTTTTAATTTTTGCTGCTTCAATTTCTTCTGAAGGACTTAAAATTTCTGATATTTTCACTCCCTCAGCTGATGCTTTCGCTTCTTCTGTCTTTGGTTCTTCCATCTTTTCTGTCGCTGGCACTTCGGCCATTTCTTTGACTTCTGGCAGCAGGGTTGGCTCTTTAGCTTCGGTGGCCGAAGAGGTCTCACCGGCAAACTCAGGCACCGTGGCTGGTTCAATATAGCGAGGCCGGTGTGTGAGAACCTTTACGCTTTTTCTCTTCGGCGCTGGCTCGCTAGGAGCAGCTGCAGCTGTTTCTTTCGCAGAAGTTGTGTCTTTTCTTTTTTGCCCCCGCACTGGATAGCGATAGTCGGGGTAGACAAACCCGACTGCATCAAACACTCGGTTGAGTCTTTTCTTTTTTCGGCCTCCGAAGGCCGCTGACAATGCAGTGTCTTCGGCCTTCGAATATACCCCAAGCAATTCATCACTTACAGTCTCAATGCTCTTTAACCAATCATCATCTGGTTCAACGAACTTGTCTCCGTACTTGAATGTATACTTCAGCCTGACTAGCCCACCTTCGTCAGTTTCTTTAACAGTTCCTTTCGGCATTTCCCAATTATCTGCAAGAGGCCACACTCTGAAGGCAATGTGTTCTTGTATTAAATCCCTTGTCCCAATAAAAGAGCAGACTACGCCGAAGGCCCGTTGGCATTCTTCGGCTACTTCATCCATTTCTACCTTCGGTTTCCGGAGTCCGAAGCGCTGCCAGATGGGGCATATGATGACATCCTTAATATCTTCTAGAACCTTCAAATCATTTTTTACATAGAACCATTCTTTCATCCATTCTCTGGGCCATCTCTTCTGAAAGGTTGGCACGGGACAGCTTGATCCAGAGCGAGCACCGAAGCTGTAGCAACCAAAGTTGTTATGATATTGCTCTTTACCCCAGGGCTTCGTTTCGTATAATAATTCATGTATATTGCAAAAGCTTTTCGCACTTGGCTCTAGGCCCTGGCTCTTCACAGCCCAGACGAAGATTCCCATTCTTATTATTCCTTCAGGGGTAAGTTGATGAAGGTAAACCTGATATATTTTCAGAACTTCTACCACAAACCTGCTTATAGGGAATCGTAGCCCAGCTTTAAAAAAGCTTCGGAAGATAACGACTTCATTATCTTCGGGAGTCGGCACAGTTCTCTCTCTGTCATCTGCCCTCACAATGGACATATCTCGAAAATATCTCCCCCTCATGTTTTCAAGGTGACTTTGCCCAATAGTTGATTTTCCGAAGACTGAATGGCTTGGTCGCCATGGTCGATCTTCGGAATCCTCACCCCCACTGTCCGCATCATAACTATCACTTTCACCAGTATCTTCAGATAAGCCTTCCAAAATCTCCCTAGTAATTTTTTCTGTATTTGTTTTTGCTATTGATTCAATGAAGCCCAGATTTTTCTCCTCAGAAAGGCTCAGCTTCATCTCGGCAGCAACCTTCTTCTCCTCAGACATCCCTTCGGAATTCCTGCCTCTCGCTTCCGAAGCTTAAAACTAGGGAGGCAACCAAATATTTGTGGGAAAAAAGCTATTTGAGCAGGCAAAACAGATGGCAAGAGAGTGTGCCAAATAAATTGTGGCGAGCCCCTATTTATACACCCATTATATCGGAAACTGGAGGGTCCCGCTTGTCAATGACTGTTGCTATTCTAGCAAAAGGAAGGTGTTTTTTCGGACCTTCGGCTCATAGCCTTCGTCCATTTCGTAATATAAATTTATCTTTACAGCAAATTAATATGGCGAGGGGCTACTGTTGGGGGCCTTCGGCTTCCGAAGGTCCTCAAAAACGTAATTGACTATGTTCTCCAAAAGAAATATGTGAACAGGTACCTTCGAAGTCAAGTTGCGAGTATACAAAAGCATGGTTAAGACGAAGCTTAACTGAGCCGGCAATCACGACGAAGGATAAGACGATCACGAAGCTATGCGCAAAAGAGCTTCGGCATAACGGCGGAAAGGGAAACCGACTTAAAGATGAAAAGCCAGATTAGACCTCGAAGAATTACTATAGAGTTATTGATAAATGTAAAGGGCATTAATGTAATCTTGCATGGGCTGCGACCCGTGCCTATAAATAGGTGAACAGTATTCCCGTACTGTAGACGCTGACTTGGCATTCACTTTTGCGCCACGCCTGTATTTTCTTTCCTTCAAGCCGAAGGTACATTTGCAATTTATCTTTGTTTACACAAGTAATATAAATAGAAATAGATTAATAATAATGTTTACAGAAATTATGTTACTTTCTGTATTTTGTTTGAATGTTCTCCATTTTTTATCATGATCATGAAGGTACATCCTTCATGACCTTCGTCCTAAATTCGTTATATCCGAAGGGAAATAATGATTTGAAGGACGAAGGGCTTTTGATATTTAACATTTTATGTTGCCTTGTTCTTGATTCATAGCATTTGAGAACAAGTCCCCAACAGGAGGTGAGTGGCTGCTCCCTGGGAGCTTCTGCAGAAAGCTGGGTGCCGAGTGGAGGAATGGAGCAGAGAATGGAGATGGCGCCCTGGCTCCTGTTATTTACAAGCGACGACCACGTGTGGCATTGGTGGCTTTGGCCGACTGCTACTGGTTGGCTAGTGCCAGACATTGGCCAAGAGCCTGGTGTTCAACGACTGGCTGAGGAGGGAGGTGGCCATCCATTGGCTGAGGGCGTGGCGTCCTGCGAGTGGCCGAGGCTACAGTGCGCATGAATTTCACTTGAACAGCTCGCAGCCACGACGAACAGAAAAAGAAAAAAGGTTGTTGCTGAAATTCAAAAACTACGTTGACGAACAAAATTTCTAGTGTCGTATTTAGAACATAATTTGACGCACAATTTAACTAGGTTTTTGAATTAGAAACCTGTAGCTCAGATTAGTTCGCGTAAGTTGTTTCAAAAAAGGTTACTGACGCTTGTCGTTCCTTACTCAGATCAGGTACATGTATTAACAAATCGAGTCGGATATGATTTAAATAGATGCAAACACGTTAAAGATCCCACTTGAGAATACGGGTTCGGATAAAATAGTTGGACATGGATGGCTAGTCGAGAAATCGGGGTTGGACATAGATCTAAGGTCGAGGAATCGGACTCGATCACGGCTCGACTAGCAACTGTCGAGCGTTTGATTAACGAGCTTCAGATGAGATTTATAAGTCGAGAATGATTTTCGAGTTTGCGTTCGCGTCGAGAATAAAAGTTTTTAATAGGCTCCAAATTCGGCCTTCTGTGAGACTGAAAAATTTCGAATTCGGTGAAATGAGAATGAATAGTCTGGATAGTTAGAGACATACGCGAGCGAGAAATAGAAATTTTTACTGAGCGTCCGATATTAGGATAAATCTCCCAATATAACCTGAAATAGACACCTGGGGTGTCACACCCTCTCCCATTCGCGCACTCTGCCAAACCCCCTCGCCCTCTCTCTCGCTCTGCACGCGCGACCAGAGCCCCGCCACCGCCTACCGATGGCCGCCGTTCATTCTACGGTCACCGTGGAACTCCATGCCGCGTCTGTTGCCCCGATAAGCTCCGCACTATCCCCCGCCTCCTGGAACACCCTTCGGTTCACCCCTAATCCCCCTGGTCCGCCCAGTCCGCGCTCACCGGAGTTCCTCCTGTGCAGTCGGAGCTCCGCCACCGTCGCCCCATCGAGCCCTTGTGCCTCCGCTGTTGCTTCGCGACTCCAGCGCTTCTGCTCGGGGTGAGCAACCTACCTGTGCCCTTAATTTGGTTGTTGTTGCCCTGTTTAGCGCGCGATTGTTCGTCGGAGTTGCTCCGCGCCGCCGTTAGCCCGCCTCGCCATGTGCAGCGCCCTCTGGTGCTCCCGCGCCGGGGCGATACCCATGGCCGAGTCCGCCAGACCGTCCTGAATGCGCCCGAGCTAAAATCCGAGCCTCCAGTGCCCCGCCGTGGCCAGCCTTCTCGTCTCCGGTGAACCCTCGCCGCGGGACCGAGCGGCGCCACAGCGCCCATGCTCGCCCCTGGCCATTAGATCTCGGTCGTTCGTCCGAGATCGGACAGTTTAGAGCTAACCCGAGCGGATCTAATCCTAGCCCTCTGATCTAGATCTGACCGCCCCTCTCTCTCTCCCCCTCACCCGCGCCTCTGCCTCTGGGCCCGGCTAGTCGGTCTACCCTAGCCCGCTGACGCCCTGGCCCCGCGTGTCAGCCGCGCGCGCGTGCCCGTGCGATCTAATCTAGGCCGCTGATCTCTGATCTGATGGCTGAGATTACCCCGTACCCCTTCACGTGTGAGTTTTGCTTAAGAGCCCCCCCCCCCCGGTTTTAGGAAATCAACTCGTCGTCCTCTGTTTTAGCGCATAGGTCCCTTGTTTCTTTTGAATAGCCCCCTGGACTTTTATTTAATCACAAATTTATCCCTAATTTGATATTTCAAACTTTAAAACTTGTTTACTTCATATCTTTTTCATATGAACTCCAAATTTCGTGGTTCAAATTGCAAAATGTTCACAAAATTATTCTATGTTCAAATAAAATATGACCAACTGTAATATGTATACTTTATTTTTTACACTTAGAATATAGGATTAATGTATATGTTAATTTATTTATTTAATGAAATAAATAAAAGAAGAATCCTAGGAGTTAAAGTATATTTAAACTTGGGAGATTAGTGTTATGCATTACATGGATTCATTATTGGTTTAACCTTTAGGTATTAATGACATGAATAGAATTAGGTATGTAATTATGGAAAAACACTTAAAGGATAATCAAATTCCTAAATAAGAGTAGTTCATCTTATAATTTAATATTTTCCTGTTTAATTACTACTTAACCTTTTTGAACTATGTTCCAGACACTTAGAGAGTAATCAATTCCCCCAATTAGGATTAGTCCATTTTATAACTTAATCTCATTCCCCTGTACTTACAACTATACATTTTTGAGTTGTGTGCCAATGTTTGTATGTGTGATGTGATGTTCATTTTTACCTTTCGAATGTGTTGAATGTATGCTCGCTTTATTTAAACAACGAGCAACTCGTGGTTCCTGAGTGTGTTGCCGAAGATCCCTCTGAGCAACAACCTGGTGAAGGCAAGTGTCCTCAGACCTATCATGTTCTACTTTACTTTATAATTCACTGTCCCGCATTACATTACTGAAACTTAAGGATTGACTAGTTTGTATTTACCTTACCCTTGTTTACCTTTTTGGGTTAATCATGGTTAGCTTATGCTATTGCTTTAACTTAATCAATGAACATGATGTGATCTTTTATGATACGATGATGTTATCCCGATGAGGTTCTTGTGATTACTTTAGGGGGCTCAGGCTGTTTCCTGAGTACCTCTCCATAAGGACCTGTTTGGGGAGTGACAACCCGGGATAATAGTGCAACCATGAGGGTGGAATGGGACGCCCTTAGCTGATTAATTAGAGGAACCAGAGGAGTAGTTGGCTTCGTCGTAGGGCCGTCAATGGGGTCCGGGCACAGTACTTGCTCTGTCGAGGCTGGTTGCAGAGGTTCTTTGATTTGGTTTTGTTAGTCACCCTTCCTTTGGGGAGATGTGATGTGTTTATCAAACTGGAGAAACTTAATGGGCGGCTATGACCTCTGGGAAATCTTTGTAAATGCTACGTAGTGAGACCCTGCTAGGTCGCCTTGGTAGTGATCAATGGGGAGGCTAGAACCCCGGGCAGAATGGGAATCATGACTTGTGGGTAAAGTGTGCGACCTCTACAGAGTGTTAGAAACTGGTATATCAGTCGTGCTCACGGTTATGAGTAGCCTTGGGATCCTCTTTGATTAGGAGAACTTTGGTTACTTTTATGATGGTGATTAACAATGGTGATTATGATTCTGATCTCTGGTATTTCCACTTTGAGGGAGTACTTTTGGGTAATAACTGGGTTATTATAAAATTTGGCTATACTTATAGTAATAAAACTTGACCAACTAAAAGCAACTGCTTAACCTTAACGCCACATACAGCTAGTCCACTCTAGCCAAATGGGGCATTTGCTGAGTACGTTGAAGTGTACTCACCCTTGCTTTACAAACCACCCCACCCCAGGTTGTCCCCACTGTACTCAGTGCTCAGGAGGTGAAGCTGGCAACATGGAGGACTTTGAGGAGTCCAAGGACTATGACGAGTTCTAGTTTACTTTAATGCCAAACCCCCAGTCAGCTGCCTATGTAGGCTTATCTTCTACATTTCGTTACTCCGCACTTTGATGTTAATGTTAAACACTATGGATATGTATTAGACTCTATGGATGTCTCAGACATCTTGATGTAATTAAGTACCTTTCTGTTATTTTATTTGAGCATTGTGTGATGATGTCCAATTATGTAATTGTTGTGTACGTGAGTTCTGATCCTGGCACGCACATGGTTCGCATTCGGTTTACCTTCCAAAACTGGGTGTGACATAAGTGGTATCAAAGCCTTGCTGACTGTAGGACCGCTAACCTAGACTAGATTGGACGTCCTAAGGACTATAGACCCCTACTCTTACCTTGACCTTAGTGTCTTTTCAAAAGTCGGTTATCTTGACCAACTCTATGTTATTTACTTATCTCAAAAGTTTTGTCTCACTTTTCTTTCTGTTTGCTTTCTGGTCTCATAGTTCTACTCTTACTCTTGTGCTTACGATGTCTTTTGTAGATGGCCCGTATCAGGTGCACTGCACGTAAGTCTATGATCCCCTTTTTGCCTTCTCGCCTGGCGGAGCGTCCACTACGTCGCACAGTGTCAGGTCAGTCTAGTCACCTGAAGAGACTGCATCGTCGCCTGCACGAGGAGCAGGAGCGCCGACGCCAGGAGCAGGAGCAGCAGGACTCTTCCCCCTTGCATCAGCGGGAGGTGGAGTCTGAGAGGCCGCCTTCCCCTGCACCTCAGCTAGAGATGCCCCCTGCACCACCACAGGGCATCCCGGCTACTGGAGGAGACCTTGAAGGAGATGGAGACGACGACGACGTCAGTGGCAGTTCGAGCCACAGCACGGAGCGCTCGGAGGAGCCGGAGGGATGGATCGCTAGACCCATCACTCGTGACGCTGCTCGCGGGTGTCACTTCCACGATGCTCTCGATACCCTGTTGCGTCGGGCCTTCGACCGACACACTTGGTCTATCGAGTACCGTTGTGTAGTCTACCAGCATCGTCTTGGGTTATACCCGGACCAGTGGGAGGCTACTTTCTTGGTGCGTCGTCCAGATGATGATCTCCGGGGTGCAGAGGCCTTCTCAGAGCACTATTCTATCACTGAGAGGGACACTGCCGAGGCAGCCATGCAGGATGTAGCACGACAGGCACTTTCTCAGTATTGCTCGTTGTTCAGCGGGGTAGCTGACGGCCTTAACCTGAAGTACTACCCACGTTGTTCGACCGACAGTGCTGGAGGTGTGATTGTCTCACCAGTTGGTGAGGGCAATCCCAGGCTGAGCAGCATGGTCAACCTAGCCACCGTGCTCAACACAGAGCTGGACCATGCCCTTGACGAGTTGGGCAAGGTTTGGGCGCAGATTGCGGAATTACGTGTTGAATGCGCGGCACGCCACTATCTGGATGGTGGTTCTCCCGCCCCTGTCGGGATTCAGCACCCTTACCGTTCACCACCCCGTGGTCGCTTCGACTATGGTACCCCATACTGCAGGACCCAGATATATTTAGATCCATAGATCGGTGGAGTTGGAGTCTGTAATAATGTTTAATTCTGTGTCTTAGTCTAGTTAGTCTTATTTAGAGTTAGTTTGCTTATCATATGTTGGAATGCTTGTTATGATGGACATGTAATGAAGTTGGATCTTTGTAATGATTGTCATCAAGGTGTGGGTGTCCCCTGCAACTTGGTGTAGTTATTAATAAAGTCAGTTATTTAGTTGGGTAATCCATTTATTTCCACTTTCCTCTTTATCTGAGAAGCTGTTAGTGAAGATGATCAATTGTTCAGTGCTGTGAAGATTTCCGTATATCTTTTCTTATGTTGAAAGACTGCAGAGTCAGATCTGACATGTGTGTGGTTTCTACAGATGTCTGAGAACAGGCGCCGAGGTGCGAGGCATGCTCAGCCAGAACAGCAGGCATCCCAGGAGGATGCAGCTCAGCAGCAGCAGTTGCCACCGCCACCCCCAATGACAGTTGAGCAGATGTTCATGATGCAAACTTAGGCAGTTCAGGCAATTGGTCAGACCTTAGCAGCGATGCAGCAAGTGCAGCAGCAGCCACTCCCACATCAGCCTCCAGTGCAAGTCTAGATGCCACAAGTGCCCAGAGACAAGCAGGCAGAGTTCATGAGGGGCCATCCCCTGTCTTTGCCCACTCTGCTGATCCCATGGACGCGGAAGATTGGCTGCGTATTGTGGAGCATGAGTTGCACACTGCCCAGTGCAACGACCGTGAGAAGGTGTTGTATGGTCCCCGACATCTGAGGGGAGCAGCACAGTCTTCGTGGGAGTCTTATCTCGCCACCCATGCCAACCCTGAAGCCATTACTTGGGAGGAGTTCAGGGACAACTTTTGTCGCTACCATGTGCCCGAGGGACTGATGATAGTAAGGAAGGAGGAGTTTCTCACCCTGAAGCAAGGTCCCCTGTTCATCACGGAGCATAGGGATAAGTCTTTGCAGCTATCACGTTATGCCCCAGAAGTCGTCAACACCGATGCCAAGAGACAGTACCGCTTCCTGAGAGGATTGGTTGATCCCCTCCACTACCAGCTGATGAACCACACTTTCCCCACCTTCCAGCACTTGATAGACAGAGCAATCATGACTGAAAGGAAGCATCGAGAGATGGAGGATAGGAAGCGCAAGATTGGTGGACCTAAGGCCGGGAGTAGCAGCCGTCCCCGCTACTCAGGCAACTCACCCCAGCAATTCAAGCAAGGTCACCAGCACCAGCACCAGCATCAGCGTCAGCGCCAGCACTAGTACCAGAGGCAGTTTCCTCAGCAGCAGCAGCAGCAGTACCGTTAGAACACTCAGTTGGGAGGAAATCAGTACCAGCGTCAGAATAACCAGCCGGCTCGTCTTCCTGCCCCAGCAACCAACCAGAATGGCCAAGCGGCCCCAACACAAGTAGGAGGTCGTGCATGCTTCTACTGTGGAGATCAAAATCACTGGGCGAAGAATTGTCCAAATAAAGCAGCTTAGCAGCCGCCAGCAGCCAATGTCCCAGCAAGATAAGGAGCACCACAACAAGCACCAGGAGTCTGTGGTCAAGCCTACAACTGTGGAAAGGTGAACCACCTAGAGGCCGAAGCAATCCAGGATGCTCAGGATGTGGCAGTAGGTATGTTTCCAGTCGAATCCTACCCAGCAAAAGTACTATTTGATACTGGTGCCACACATTCTTTTGTTTCTACATCTTGGGTAGAATCACATAACATCCTCATAGAACCAATGATCCCGCCTTTAAGAGTTAATTCAGTTGGGGGAAAAGTTCAGTTCGATAGGATTTGTCCGAATCTAAGGATTGAAATAAGGGGGATAGACTTCCCCGCTAGCCTAGTAGTAATGGGAACTCAAGGGTTAGATGTCATCCTAGGGATGAATTAGCTACACAGAAATCAAGCCACTGTCAGTTGTGACAAGAGAACAGTTAAGTTGGTGTCCCCATCCGGAAAGGAAGTAGTAACTAAACTGTACTTACCTGAACTAGAAGAAGGAGCTTGTCACCATTTATCAGTAGATGATAAGGAGTCCAATCCGATTGAGGCAATTAGGATTGTGTCAGAATTCCCCGATGTATTCCCTGAGGAGTTACCAGGCATGCCACCTGAAAGGAAAGTTGAATTTGCTATAGAGCTTATCCCAGGCACCGCCCCTATTTCCAAGAGAGCTTATCGAGTGTCCGGACCAGAATTGGTGGAACTCGAGAAGCAAATTGATTGGTTGTTAGAGAAAGGTTACATCAGACCAAGTACCTCACCTTGGGCAGCCCCAGTATTATTTGTGGAGAAGAAGGATGGCACGAAGAGGATGTGCATTAAGTATCTTGGAATTCCTATGCATTACCGAAAACTAAGTAACAATGATTGGAAAGTGATTGAATCGAAAATAGAAAGAAAGTTGAGTAGCTGGAAAGGTAAACTTATGTCAGTAGGTGGTCGCCTTGTCTTAATTAATTCGGTGCTCACCAGTCTAGTGATGTTCATGTTATCTTTTCTGAGGTATCCAAAGGTATCCTAGAAACAATAAACTATTATCGCTCGTGATTGTTTTGGTAGGGGGATCAACTTAAAAGACAATATAGGCTAACTAAATGGTTTGGTTGTACAAAAGGAAACTTCCCTTTTAAGTATCTTGGAATTCCTATGCATTACCGAAAACTAAGTAACAATGATTGGAAAGTGATTGAATCGAAAATAGAAAGAAAGTTGAGTAGCTAGAAAGGAAAGCTTATGTCGGTAGGTGGTTGCCTTGTCTTAATTAATTCGGTGCTCACGAGTCTAGTGATGTTCATGTTATCTTTTTTTGAGGTATCCAAAGGTATCCTAGAAACAATAGACTATTATCGCCCGTGATTGTTTTAGCAGGGGGATTAACTTTAAAGAAAATATAGGGTGACTAAATGGGACATAAAGATCAAGGCGGTCTAGGGATTCAGAATATAGAAATTCAAAATAAATGTTTACTTAGAAAATGGTTGTTTAAACTTTTGAATGAAGATGTCGTTCGGCATAACCTACTTAGACAGAAATACCTTAGAACCCAAACTCTGACAAAAGTTTCTAGAAGGCCAAGGACTCACATTTTTTGTTCGGTCTCCTTAAAGTGAAGGATTCTTTCTTTAGTCTTGGTTCCTTTATCTTAAAGGATGGGAAGCAGATTAGATTCTAGGAAGATACATGGCTAGATAGACAACCTTTGATGTTTAAATACCCCGCTTTATATAACATTGTTCGTAGGAAGAGTGTTTCGGTAGCAAGTGTATTTGCTAGTGTTCCTTTACAAATTTCTTTCCGAAGATCTTTGGTGGCAGAAAATTTAAGGAATTGGAATAGGCTGGTTGCTAGTATTACTCATATTCAATTTAGTGAAGAGAGTGGTATTTTCAAATGGAATATATTACCTTCGGGACAATTTTCTATTAAGTCCATGTATAGTTTTTTAATGAATAATGCCAAGGTTTTTTATCACAAACCTTTGTGGAATCTTAAGGTTTTTATGTGGTACTTACTCAGAGGGGTTATTTTAACAAAAGATAACCTAGCTAGGCGTAATTGGCATGTCAATAAAAATGTGTGTTTTGTGATTCAGATGAGTCTATACAACACTTGTCTTTTTTAAGTGTCATTTTGTTCAATTCTGTTGGAGGCTCGCTCACTGTTGTTTTGGCCTCAGTATACCTAGATCACTTAAACATGTTTTTGGATCTTGGCTCTTAGGGGTAACATCAAAAACAAAAAAAATATGATTTTTATAGGTGTCGCAGCAATATATTGGGCTATCTGGTCTAGTAGGAATGATTTAGTTTTTGACAAATCCCTTATAGTTACTTATTTGCAAGTGATATTTGGAATGATGCATTGGCTTAGACTTTGGACTACACTTCATAAGGACAAAGAGAATTTAATAAAGGTGGCATGTTAGCAATTGGAGACGACGTCTATCCAAATATTCGCTCACTTTGGCTGGAGTTACGAATAGGATCACTGCTGTTTAGATGTGGTCAAATTCTTTTTTGTTTGTTCTAGTTGTTTTGTTTCGTGGTGAACTCAGTTCGGTGATGTTTATTGTATGGGGATGTAATCTGTTGGACATACTATACGTGTGAGGGGAAGACTTGAATGATGTTTTTTTAGATACCTGAATGATGTTTTTTAATACCTGAATGATGTTTTTCTATTATCTAAAAAGACAATTCGTTACGAATCAGTAGTGAATTCTGTTCGGTGATGTTTGTTATATGCAGTAGTGAATTCAGTTCGGTGATGTTTGTTATATGGGATGTAATCTGTTGGACATACTCTACAGTGTGAGGGGAAGACCTGAATGATGTTTTTCTATTATCTAAAAAGACAATTGGTTACGAATCAGTCTTTACTCCACTCGTATCTTACCTGGTCCACTCTCATCGCGCTACTGTATCCGTCCTCTTCTCTTAGCTCCAAAATTCTTGATCTCCGATAGTGAATTCTACGGTGTATATAGCCAGCTTTTACTTCTATTTTTCTATATAGTATAGACACATTCGTTTTCAGGTGGGAATGTGTGTGCTAGCTGTAGGCCGTTGCAAGTAGGCGAACTACCTACCTGACTTCAGAGTAAATATTTTCTTCTGTTAGTTGTTGTCGTCGACGATCGACGTCGTTATCCATCATCTTTTTTTTAGCCATGCTACCGTATGTCCGTATCCAACACTTTGAAATTGAGATTTGTGTGAACTCAGCTCCAACGCAAAGCACAGAATGTGTTGCGGTCGTCCCTGACTTTCATGTAGTAAACCGTGCGTTTGGTCCAGCACGGTTTTTTCGTTCGTGTTGACGAAACGGAGCAAAACGCTAACGAGTTGTGTGCGTAAGCACGCAGCATCTTCCAGCTCTGGAGGAAGTGGCACCATGCATGCCAACTTGCCAAGCTTTATTGCTTCCGCCCGGCGACCGGCGTTGTCTATTGCCTTCAAACACCAAAAGTTTGCTGAGTCGTTACGTTCGCAAATGATGATGACCACAATGCAAATTAACAAAAGTCATGGCGAGGAAAAAGATAGGGCCTGAATGTATTGACGAATTTCGTCCAAATCTTAGCACCTATATGTATGGACGTGCGTGTTCCAGATTACTAGCTACTCCAAGGGATAACTGATGGCGGCAAAAACAAATTTAGATTCCGGGCTATTCATTCATCCAAATGAAAGCTGGAATACGAGGGATCGGACGTGGACTGCACTCGCTCCAGTATATAGCATGGGACCTAAGGGATATTCTCACACACCAATTACAAAACATGCCACTCCAGTATACAGCATGGGACCTAAGGGATATTCTCACACACCAATTACAAAACATGCCAGAACAACAAAAGGTCTACTGAAAACAAAGGTGTAAAGTTAAATGGGCTCAATGTGGAGATGCCGGCACAAATTTTTTTCATGCCACCGCCTCAATTAGACATAATCAAAACTTCGTTACTACAATACAAGATGACACAGGACACATGATCTCTGATCATGAGGCCAAAGCTAAGGTATTGTTTGATGCATACAAAAATAGGCTGGGCACTTCGGGGAGTTCTCATATGGTTTTTGTTCTAGACGCCATCTTACAAAACACACAAGATTTGAGTATTCTGGAAGAAGAAATAAACTCGATAATTGCAAGGCTCCCCAATGGCAATGCACCGGGTCCGGATGGCTTCAATACGGATTTCCTAAAGAAATGTTGGCCGGTTATCTCATATGATTTTTATGATCTTTGTAAAAGCTTCTATGAAGAAAATGTTTGTATGCAGAGTATTAATGGGTCCCACATTACCCTGCTCCCGAAGAAATCATCCCCCCTTACAGTCAGTGACTACATACCAATCTCTCTGCTTAACACGTGTATCAAGTTAGTGACAAAGATTCTAGCTAAATAGGCTCCAGAAAGTTATCACCAACCTCATCCACAAAAACCAATATGGTTTCATGAGAGGGCGCACCATTGAGGACTATCTGGCTTGGGCCTTTGAATATATTTATATGTGCAAATAGTGTCAAAGGCAAATGGTTATTTTAAAGCTTGCCTTTGAAAAAGCTTTTGATAAAATAGAACACAGTGCCATAATGGATATACTTCGTCACAAGGGCTTCAGGACCAAATGGTCGAAGTGGATGGATATGATCATGGGCTCTGGGACATCGTCTGTTATGTTAAACTGAGTACCAGGGAAAATGTTTCATTGCAAAAGAGGAGTATGCCAAGGGGACTCCCTATCACCGCTCTTGTTCGTTCTTGTAGTAGATCTCCACCAATCCATACTCAATAAAACAAAAGATATTGGTAATGGAGGCTTGCCCTAGGAAGCTTTCTTCCTTAAGGCCTTACTAAATTCATTTGCAGACTCAACAAGACTCCATGTCAATTATCAAAAGTCAAACATATACCCTATCAAAATGTTAGATGAAAGAATGGATCTCCTAGCTAAAACCTTCAACTGCAACATTGCTACCTATCCTTTCATGTAATGGAGCTACCCATGGGGACAACAAAAACCAAGAGTTGAGGCATTCTTACCTCTGATTCAAAAAATAAAAATGTGCCTATCGACCACATCTCTTTTCCTATCACAGACTGAAAGGCTATAGATGGTAAATTCAGTCTTTACTTCCCTACCAACTTTTTATTTGTGTACTCTTAAGATACGCATCTCGGTCGTGAAACAAATAGACAAATACAGGAAGCATTGCCTCTGGAGAGATGTTGACATCAATGCCACAAGACCACCCCAGGTAGCCTAGCACTTAGCATGTAGACACAAACACAAAGTAGGTCTGGGAATTATGGATCTCAAGAAGCATAATGAAGCTCTGCTGATGAAAATGCTATACAAATTCTTCAATAAACAAGATCTACCATGGGTGCAATTGATATGGGACAATAGATACAAAAATGGTATGCTGCCCCCAAAAGGCAGTAAGTGTGATATCCTGGCTCTAGGGGATGGTGATATCTTGGTACAAGGCTTAATAAAATTAATAGAGTACTCATATCAACAAGGTGCATCTTGTTTCTCGGAAGCCTATCTCGAAAGAACCTCCAAGTTAAGCGGGCTTGGCTTGGAGTAATTTGGGATGGGTGACCGATTGCGACGTTTTCTCGGGTGCGCATGAGTGAGGACAAAGTGCATATAAAAGACTCATGTTGGTTTGTGAGGACAATATATGATTCTAGAGAGCTATCAGGACTAAGAACCATCAATCCAGGAGTGGACGGGGTGTTACAAGTGGTATCAAAGCCGGCCCTCACAGTTTCACGAGCGTGCGTGGGTTAGGGGTTCGGGTATATGACGCATGGTGCATGTGGGCCCGGAGTGGTCACATGGCATGGCATATGACGACACTGGACACACTGGCGTGGCTAAGAGGGGAGGTTCCTGGATTGGTATTGACCGACGAGGACGTCGGTCTTCTAAGGGGGTGGATTGTGATATCCTAGCCCCAGGAGATGGTGATATCCAGACCCAAGGCTTAATAAAATTAATAGAGTACTCATATCATCATGGTGCATCTTCTTTTTTAGGAAGCCTATCTCAAAAGAACCTCCAAGTTAAGTGTGCTTGGTTTGGAGCAATTTGGGATGGGTGACCGACTAGGAAGTTTTCTCAAGTGTGCATGAGTAAGGACAAAGTGCACACAAAAGACTCGTGTTGCTCTGTGGGGACAATATATGAGCCTACAGAGCTGTCAGGACTAAGTACCACCGATCCCGAAGTGGACAGGGTGTTACAGTAAGGGTTCGTTTTAGTGAAGAGATATATTGAAAACTTGTCATAATTCTTAGAAATCGCCACACTCAAAACAGGCAATGGGAGCACAATCTATCTTTGGCAAGATAAATGGACCCAGATCTTTTCTCCTATGCAGTGAACAAGAATATAACTGTAAGACAAGCAAAAATGACATTGGTCGAGTATTTGTTCCATCTACCACTGTCTGCTCAAGCTTACTCGCAAATGATTTCGCTGGTCACAATGCTTCAAAACACAGAACTAACAAACGCATCAGAGAAATTGGGATGTGCTAGGTTGCAGATAAGTACTCATCTCAAATGATATATGAACTCATACATAAAGTCCTCGCAGCGCCAGTCACTTTTGCTCTAATATGGAAAACAAAATGTCAGCCTAAACAAAAAATGTTCTTTTGGCTACTCCTTCACGACAGATTGAACACCAAATCAGTGCTAAGGAGAAGGAATATGGATCTGGACTCCTACACGTGTGAAAATTGGATACGACAGAAAGAGAAAACATGGGATCATCTATTTTTGAAATGTGGCTTCGCCAAGAGATGCTGGGAATTGGTCGGGATCACTCCAACCCATTCCTTGAACCTAGACATTGCAGTATGTGATATGCGAAGGAAGCTCGCACAACCCTAGTCCATGGAGACAATGATCACAATGATGTGGTGTATTTGAAAATGCAGGAATGGATGGATCTTCGAAAATACTACTCCAACCACTCAACTGTACGTAAAAACATGTTCATATAAGAGCTGAACCTTAACACCTACAAGATGCGGGATACAGTAGCTGAAAATATTAGACATTGGATGCAAACGTTGTAATACGAAAATGTAATTTATAAACATATTTATAGAAAAGAAATAAAAGGAATACTGTAGGGACCCCTACAGTAAAAAACTTTATTCAAAAAAGTATATAGCATGGAAAAAATATTCATCCGGAAAATAGTCAAGCATGTGCTGATGGATAGTTCCAAGTCGATTGATCTTTACCCGAGTGGCCAGATATCTCATCGACCGATCGTTGAGTGGGAAAAAACAGACAATCTCATGACAATGAAATTAGTAGTTTACTGGTCCAACCACACATGACTATAAAGTAGTGAATATGTGAATCTAAATCCTTCACCGAGGTTTCTTTGCCGAGTGTAACATTTGGCAAAGCCGTCGCCGAGTAATTTTTAGGCTTTAACGAGTGTTTAAGACACTCGGCAAAGAAGTTGTTTTCGGTAGTGTGAGTTTTCTTTCTCTCTTAATAAAAAACAGCTTCCTGATTATTCATATATTATTAATCCTTTTGACGACAACCATTTTGGTAGCCAAAAGTTAAATATGTTGACCGTAGAAAAAATGTTGGAAAAAGGAGAGGAAACGCAATATGATTCCCTTTATATTTCCACTAGGCTAGAAGCACTCGAGCAATGTGATAAATAAATAGACCTATAGCATCGACCAGTGACAAAACACGAACGGTCCCAGGATAGGAGTGTCCATATTTGCTAGGAGGCGAGCCGGGCGTTGTGAGCCCCAGGACACCAATGGATCATGCAGTACACCGGAAAAGTACATGTCTTTCCTGGCGTTCCGAACCGCTGGTCCAATGGGATGCCAAATCCGCCAATTATTGACGCACAGAGGCAGAGCAGAGCTAGCGAGGGTGATAGGCAGTAGTGGCGCACAGTGCAGTGGCCGCAATGCATTGCATGCACTGGCTCACATTTTCACCAGGTGAACCTGATAGGCACTGCACTAAACACTACTCCTACAGCATGTGCCATTCAGTTACTGCAGCAGCAGTTGCTGCCGCATATCATGCTTCACATCTTCCCCTCATTTCCTTCGCCCCCTATGCCTACCTGCTGTCTGTCCTCTTGCCTTTGAGGAATACGCAATAATATAGTTGCTCAAATGTAAGGTCAGATGGAGATGGGATGAGGCTGCAGCAGCCAGCAGCCAGCAGCTTCTTGTTTGTCATGTGGGTTAATTCTGGTCCCCTGGGAGGGCATGTGGGGGGAGGGATTCCTTGTTACCTGCAGTTACAGCTCTAGCACCTCCCACTGAATAAAATAGAGGAGGGAGCCATGTGACCCAGGCCTCTAATTATTGTTTTGCTGGTGTAGCCTCAAGATGTGTGTGCAATCTCTGGCTCTAGGTCTCCATGTTTAAAAGGTTCTCAAGTGGGCAATGCTATTGCCTTGTTCATGGTGGCTCTGTCCTCCGCTGACATCGGCATCCGTAGTAACTAGTAAGGCTCGAAAACAAGAAAAGAAGCACGCCTATGTTTTTTTTTTTTTGGTTGGCAAACGGTGGCCTGGAAAGACGTGGGGAAACAACAGGTTATATGCTTAGTAGGTGCATGAACTTTTGTTCAGGACAACAATCTGAAAAGGTACAGTTTGTACTCTATCATGCATTGCCTGTTCCCTTGCTTTAGGGAACAGCCCTCCTAACGGGAAAAAAAGCATGGTCATGCAGTGAAAAAAAAAGGTAATGAGGTGGTGAGGAGGACAAATCAAAGAAAGCATCTCTGGGTGCATTATTGCTCACAATTCACGTAGGAGACAGGGTGGTGCTTTCAGATGCAATGCAGTGCGAACTAACCCTTGATGGCAGGGAAGGGATGGCTGGTAGGAAGCAGGAGCTCGCTCTGGTGCCTCACAGGCAGGCACTAGCATTTTGTCCTACTCACCAGTCACCACAAGGGGTCATTAGTTTATTGCTCCCCTCTGATTCTGTTGTTCCTTGAGGCCCCTACACCATCACAACCCTTTGCAGTTCTATATTTGGAGGGCAGCACATCTCGTGCCTATCCCTAAGTTCAACTGTGGCAGATCAGAATATAGGTGGATGATGCTAATATTCCATGATTCCATTTCAGCAGCTCACCGGTATCCCAGTTGTATATATGTATGTATGTATGTATGTATGCTTGAAGATATATATGCACAATGCAGTGCTATGACATGACATATACAAACAGAGGCATGAATGATGCACAAGTAAAATATTCATAATTAAGACAACTCCAATGAATATAGAAATCCATGCATTACAGTGAGTCACCTTGCATGAACTGACTAGGATCCTCCACTTGTGCAGAATTCAGCAAACAGAATGACACCTATCGACTCTGGCGTTTATTAATAATATATCACATGTTTGCTTACGGAGGTTGTGAGTAATTCCAGCGGTACACAAGTCTTAGCTTCCATCTGCCTTGTGAGATGTCAGTGGCGTCCTCACAGCATCACGGAGGCAAGCAGCATTTGACTACCAAGATATTTATAAGCACCATAACCGGCAAGGCAACATGTGCAATTAAGTAGTTAGTTGTCCTGAGCACACATTTTCTTTTGCAGTTGTAACTTCCAGTGTAATCATCTTCAGAAGCAAGTCCTGATGCATATGCAGAAATGGAGGACACACAAAGCCCAGGCGGCACTTGACATGATTCAGTACTTGCCAGGATTGGTATGCTTAGTCAGCACATGCACCAGAGACCATGAACTGGCAAAGCATCATCACGGTGGAGGAAGGAGGATTCTGGATCACTCAAAACCAGCCCATGGCATTGAAAACCGGGATTCCATAGGTCAACTCGCTCTAAGAATCATTAGCGACGATAACTACGGTATTAAAGGATCGCATTGCCGACAGAAATTGGAGGTTGACCCCCTATGTTCAGGCTTGATTTGGTTGTTGGAACATATCGAGCTGGAAATGCGTCAATCGGAGACCAATATTCATAACTGCAGTAGTTACTGAGGGCAGAACGTTTACTTAGATTTACTCCATTCGATTTGAAGAAAGAAGAATAGGAATTATAACTTCTTTAACGACAAAATTCCATGCTGTAAGTTTTCTATCGTTGTGAATTGTAGTGCTTCCCCTAGGCCAAAATTAAGTTTACAAATGGTTCCAAGGATTGAAGGGGATTAAACTCTCTTCTAGCCAAAATTAAATAAGAGGGAATTTAATCCACTCGCAACCGAACAAGTCTTCATATGTGCATGTTTGATATATTACCACCCGATCTAGTCGTGAATTGTATTTATACTATTATTATTTAAAGGCAAGAAATGGTCCTGAGACAGAGTGGCGGCGCTTGGATGAGAAAAACGACAACAGAGATCGCACTACAGTGCAAAAATCCTCTGCAGTCTGCAGCCTGACTTGTCCGTTTTGTATCTTGTCAGCCTCCAGTAGCGCAACCTTATTTCACAGTTCTTTAATTCCAAGCTCACCGATGTCAACTGAGAACATCGCTGGCTGCTCAAGTCAACCACTAAACAAGCTAAAACCACCAAGAACACAGGGGCTGCGCGCAGACATGTACTGCAGCTGTCCTGACGAGACGACTTAAGAAAGCAAAAAAAATCTGCACATTTTACTTGCGTTTGCTCGAACCTCGAATCGGTCTCGTGTTCTTGATCAAGTACGTGCTCGCCTTAGTCGTCTGAGCCAACACCACTGTACTTTGAGAAGGTTTTTAAACTCCCTCCATAGCTGTTTGCCTCAGATGTTGTTCCTCCCTCCCTCGAGAAACGAGAGCAAGTGGCCGCGGGCGATCGCCGGCCTGCACGCGCACGGTCACGCCCCAAGAGTCTACGCGCTTTGCTTGATCGCAACAGTACGTGTAGTGCTGCCAGTGCCACTGCCAGGAGATGGCAGCTCAGAAGCTTCCGAGTGCAGCCAGCAGCCACTGCATGCTATTGCTTCGTGGACACTGTAGACAAATTTAATTACCCGTGGCTGCATCGGCGAATACAAATTTAATTCACCGCTGCTGCTCTCGAGGAAGTCGATCGAGATCCCAAATCAATTGTTTTTTTTTCACATCCCCGGAGCAACATCCATGGCTAGCTCTTCCTAGATTGCAGAGAAGCCGGCCTGCGCATCGGGGCGGCTGCTCGGCGAGCTTTAATCAACCGATGCAGTGTCCATCCACAGTACTAGTAGAAATTTGGTTCCGGTAACTACCTGAACTGAACAAGAAACCACAATGGCTCTTTGTATGTGCCAGACAGACGTCCGGCCATGCAGCTGTTGGTAGCGGCCGGCAGCGGCGCCGATCCCCCCGTTGCCCACAGAATAAGGAAGGGTCCTCTGGGCACATGGCGCCAAGCGGGCATGACACAAGGTCGGCTCGGGCGCTGCACCCACCCCTCATGGTTTCCAGCTCGGCATGAGAGACATCCGAGGCCCAATTAATAGGCCACATGAGACGCTAACCACTTGATTACGATCGATCTCCACTAGGTAATGGCACGGCGGCACAGGGCCCCAGGGAAATCCCTCTCCACATACACTGATGCCATGCCATGCCATGCCATGCTCCATCTTCTCAGCTAGTGGTAGTGAGCTAGGTCCCTGATTTGTGCCGATGAATCTGCCCCGGAAAGAGCAGAGCAGCAAAAGCGTCTGCTTTGCTCCAACGATTTGAATTTAAAAACAGAGCTCCGCACTGCTGCAATCGGCAATCCTACGGAATGAAAAGGATCCGTACCATACTGCTATACTGCATATATACTATTATATCTCGAGATATAGTGATATACTATAGCATCTGGCTTTGTGCCACAACTTGCTCTTCTAGGGAGGGAAATCTGGTAGTTTACAATTACAAGGCCAGAGATTACAGAACCTAATTAATCACTAACGCGAGCGATAAGATATTTTTCTTCTTCTTCTCGATCGATGCGACTCCGTCTTTTTGATTGTAACAGACATTGATGCTGGAGATGGACAACTAGTAGTAGGTTCCAGGTTTCCAATGGATGGATGGAATGCTTGCCACCCTAGATTTGTGTCTGCGGTGCCACCATATATATGCTTGCCTACTTTTATTAGTCAGTCAATTAGTTAGTTAGTTAGTTAATCAGGCCAGCTGCAACACGGGCATGGAGTGGCAGTTAACATCTGCACTCATCACACTGGACGTTAACATCTGCAGTGCAGTGCAGTGCACAGCACAGCCTGCTGAGCTGCCATTGCACATTTGCACCTGGCCAGTGCTGTGCGATGGCGCAGGAATCTTTAACTGAAGCAAAGCGCTGGCTCGTCACCAGATCGGACTCGAGAGCGTCAGAGCACTGAGGCACAGGAGGGGGGGAAGGACGGACAGCACATCGCGCATCTGCTGCAAATCTGGTGGGCACTACTACTCCTACCGAAAAGGCAAGGCTGCGGCTGCCAAAACGCCAAGCTTGTGCAGGGCAGGATGTGATCGATCCAGAGGGCAATAAAATGTGGAGGCACGCAGGGTCGCAGCAATAGCAAGGCTGGCTGCTTCTGTACTGTACCCGCGCTGGGCTGAGCTACTGTCGCCAACGCCATCACTCTCGCTCGCTACTGGCGAAAGGGAGGCACGCTACACTAGGATCAAGGGTGGAAGCTGAATTATTGAGAGAGAGAGAGAGAGAGAGAGAGATGTCGTTGGATTGATGGATGCCATTGCCATGCCATATGGCTGGTAGCGGCCGGAGGGCCAAGGACATGGCAGCGCTGCTGCGTCCTTCTCTCTCCAATCTCCATGCAGGGTACTACGGCATGGGTATTGCTAGCACCAAGCAGTGGTACTCGTTTAGCTCTATCTGTGTACCGTCCATGATATGGACCATCACATGCGCAGCACATGAGAGGCTGGCGGCGGCTACTGCAAGAGCAGCAGCCGCTAGCTGTTGTGGCCGGGCTTGGGGCATGGCGTTGCATACATAACCGTGTACCACCGACCGACCGCAGCCGATCGATCCATCAGATCTTGTGCGCGGCGACGTTTGTCGTGCATGCCATCGAGTTGCCCAGTTCATTTCATTTCCCGCCACCGGCATGCATGTCGCCATGCCAGCGTACCGCCGGTACGTACCTGGAGGCACGCGGTTAAGAAATATATGGAGTGCAAATGCAACCTCTCATGAATGCATGGCTCAGAGTCAGAGCCATGTATGTGGTCATGGCTGCACTGCAGGAGTGATGCAGCCAGCTTTTCTTTTCCATGGCACAAGGATGAGGATGAGTTGGTGCAAATGCGCGCACACATACACATACTCCTGACATAGCAGATTAGCAGGCTGTGCCTCTCTACTGTCTTATCATCAGGTGCAGTGCAGCAGAAAACTACACATTTACCGCTAGTCGAGTACCGTAGAGATGAACAGAAGATTCATGTGGGCATGACCAGGTAGTACTTGTGCCATGATCCTCCATTCACCGCCAGCCAGAAGCACTGAAGACGTAAGGCAGGCAGCAGGCAGCCATGCAAGCACAGCACGGAAACGTACGCGTACGGGCCCTCTGGTGCGTGTTGCTTTATGTTGCGTCAGCGATCCGAGAGATATTCATCAGAGCAGAGCATCTGCTGGCTGCGGCGGAGCGGAGCGGATGGAGGCGGCCCGCGGCCAGCGCCATGCGCCTAGCGGAAAGCCCATGCAGGGGCAGGCAGCCAGGCAGGGCGCCAGCCGGCACACGATACAAAGCAACGCTACGCTACGCTACGCGACGCGCGCGACGCGACGGCAGCGGCAGTGCCATCATTCAAGAGGTTCGTTACGCTGGCTGGCATGGCAGGGGCAGCAAGCGGCAGGCGCCAGTGGCTGGTGAATGTCCATGTCGTGGCAGAGGAGGGGCAGGGAGGGGCGCCAGGGCGTCGCCTGGTCCCGGCCTGGTCGTGTCCGTGTCCGTGTCCACCCCCACCCAAAAGTAAACCCCTCCTCCCTCTCGATTGTCTCTGCATTTATATTTATAGTTTCGTAAAAATACATTTTGTGATTAGTTTAATATAATTTATCTATATAATTTATATTGTAAATGTCAATATATTTTTATCTATAATTGATTATACTTATAAGATATTAAAGCACCGCAATATATTAGAATTGCATTCTTTCTAGAACGGTGGGAAGCAGGAAGTACTCTAGTTGGCTGCACATAGATCGGTGTCTAAATACTAGCGTCGTTTGGCTATCTGAATCGGTTCTGATTCTTATTATAATCCTGAGAAACACAGCAAAGAGGATAACTGTGAAACATTACAGTCAAGAAACGTTTCTCGATATCTGTCTTGTCCTTGAGTCAGCCGGAGAGTAGTTCCACATTGTTTTTATTGTATTGTAATAAAAATGAGATCGAGGGAATCAAATGACAGCCACTGTTCATTGTTGAAGGGTGATTACATATATATACACATGGAGGGGTGCAAACCAAGAGACATGTCCTTTGCTGAGATCACCGCCACCACTTGGAGAATTGACGACATGTTTATTTTCCAACACTCCCCCTTGATCGATTCTAACTTCATTTGATCATCCTTCAGCTGTTCTTCCAAGATATTGTTCTCCTTCAAAACCCTATGGAAAAAATAAGGAGTATACTTGTCGGAGAGGGAATTCTCCGGCCAGGTGGCGGAATGCACCCGCCCTAAATCCTAAGATGAGGAAGGGGCTTAAGCGTTTTGCCTGTCCTGCTAAGCAATCGTTGAGCACATGAACACACGAGGATTTAGAGTGGTTCGGGCCGCCGGAGCGTAACACCCTACTCCACTGTGTATTGGATTGCTGTGGAAGCTTGAGAGTTAAGAGTCTAAGAGAGCTTGAGTGCTCGTGAGCTTGAGTGCTAGTGAGCCTGAGTGCTAGTGAGCCTGAGTGCTAGTGAGCTTGTGTTGTAACGTTGCATGCCTCCCCTTTTATAGCTCAGGGGGTATGCACAAGGGTACTGAGCCCCGACATGTGGGCCCAGGAACATAACGGATGTAGCACTTGGAGCCACTAATGTTTGCTGTTGGAGCAATCTCCTTGCGCCCTGACATCCGAGATCTGCATAGTATCGACGTGCAGGGGAAGCTTCTCGTACAAGGGATGATGGACACAGTGTGCCGCGTAGCACGGGCGCACTGTTTGACAATGGATTGGACAGGTGCGCCGTCTGCAGGATGGACCTGGCGCCGCCTGCCAGCGGAGTGGATAGGACACATTAAATGCTGAGGGGGCACATCGCCTGTCAGCAGGGTGGACAGGCGGCGCGTCCTCTCCGCAATAAATGCAGAGACCGCGCGACCTAGAGGCCTTACGTCAGGCTCCGCCAGCTGGCTTATGTCACGGGCAAGATGCCACGCGGCATCATCGGGACTCCGCCTGAGCGGGGAGCGCAAGCGCACGAGATAAGGCCTGGACACGTGTCAGTACCGGACCCTTGCTTATGCCAGGGTATCCCTTGTCCCAGGACCTCATTGCGGTCCGGACCTTACTCGGAGGGAGTCTCGGACCGTAATCAGGGGTCCGGGTTATGCGTACAGGGGTCCGTTGCTTCCTCACGGAGGTCCGGTCCAACTGATACATCCTGGCATGTATCATCTTTTCTCGTCACGTGGTGCCCCTTGAGCCGTCCACGCGGTGGGGCCGGGTGCTGTTCACCGTGCGGCTAGAGATCGTTGTATGGGCACCGCGTCTTCATACTGTAGTAAGGGGTACCCCTGATTTAGGGTACCGACAGTGGCCCCCGGGCCCGCCTCAGGGGAGGACACGAGCCTACAGGTGGGGCCAAAGTTTGGCTGGCGATTGATTCGCTGTTTTTGCGCGCCCGTTGGTGTAACTGCTGCCGGTCCGCCCTTAGTCACCCCGACTGCTACACCTGCCCCCACGGCTGACTGACCCTTGACCTCCGTACTTAATGGCTTTGTTGCGCCATGTGCGTGGTGGCTCGAGTCGCTGCATTGGTTTTGAAAATTTAACTTCTCCGTCTTCTGCGGCGGCCCCGAGGAGGCGTGGTACTGGCGCGAGTGGCGGTGCGACTTCTCTGTACGCAGAAACTGGCGCGCCGGGTGCATGACATGTGGGCCTGGGCCCCCATGTCAGAGGTTGGACCGCTGGCTGCAGCGAAGCTGAGGGGGCGCACAACCGAGGGGCGGTTGCACGCTCCTTGTGCAGCGGTTCGCCTTCTTGACCATTGGTTGCGGCGAAGATGAAGGGGCGCACAACAACGAGGCGGTTGAACGCTCCTTGTGCGGAGGTTCGCCTTCTTGACCGTTGGTTGCGGCGAAGATGAAGGGGCGCATAACCGCGGGGCGGTTGCATGCTCCTTGTGCGGCGGTTCGCCTTCTTCGCGTTTCGGGCCAGCTTGTATGACATGTGAGGCCTGGCCCCCGTGTCATAGGATGGGAACCTTGGTGCGCATCAGGGGAGGCCCTGCCCGTGACGCTTCGGGGCACGAGCGGGGAAATCTGCCTTTAAAAAGGGGTTCATCCCTCGAGTAGTAGCCATTGTCTTGCTTCTCTCCCACTCGCGATGCCCTTTTGCCTTCGAGCTCTCTGCGCCCTTTTGCCTTCAAGGTTTCTGCTTTGCGTTGCCATAGTTCGCCATGGCCTTGTTGAAAGGGAAATAGGCTCACACCTTTTCCTAAATGATTTTAGAGGTTGAATTGCCCAACACAAATAATTAGACTAACTAGTTTGCTCTAGATTATAAGTTCTACAGGTGCCAAAGGTTCAACACAAACCAATAAAAAGTCCAAGAAAGGGTTCAAATAAAAAGAGCAAATGATAACCGAAAGTTGCCCTGGTCTGGCACACCGGACAGTGTCCGGTGCACCAGGGAGATCAACTCCGAACTTGCCACCTTCGGGTTTCTGGAAATGCCCTCCGCTATAATTCACCGGACTGTCTGGTGTGCCAAGCGGAGTAACGGCTACAGCGCCAACGGTCGACTGCAAAAGTGAACAGTGAAC